>NC_082594.1:26771552-27978218 GCF_030936135.1 Gavia stellata | reverse complement strand
AATGTCTCCCACAGAAGTTAATGAACTAAAGAATATTTTTTTAATGTTCTCATTAATGACAGTCTAGCTAGTAAGGAATATGGAGGAAGCAATGCAAAGCTATTTTGTGGGGCTTGAAGTACAGCCTTGAAGTAGAATGTGAGGGCATGAAGTTGGTTCTTCCCTCTCCTAGCTGCCTGAGTGGGTAGCTGAGTATTTTTTTTTTCCCCAGTGGAATTAGAATTTTCTGACAAGTTTTAAAATATTGATAGACAGAGATGAATGCAAAAGGCTGTGTAGGGGATAGTGCAGTCTATTGATGAAATAGATATAGTAGCCTATCTACATGCTTGGTCTTTCATATAATCATTTGGCCACATGAAAACAACATGTAGTTTTTAAGGAGAGGTGTACCATAAAGGTGAAGATGACTAATTGTATACGAGATGGAGGTATGGATTTACAAAAGTATTGATCTTTGATGTTTTAGAGGGATGCTGACTGTTTTTAAATTAAAAAAAACCTGTGCATAAGTGTCATTGTGTCTTGGCAATAAACCCAAATTGTCTGTGTTTGTATGCATCAGAGGTAGGATGGGTGGCTTTGTAGAAAAACCTGTGACAATTATTAAAGAAAGACTCCAGGAGCCAATATGCTGGTGCCGTAAATACAGCTGCTAGCAATTTCAATATTGAGGTAGGCAATGTGTTCTACAATATGCACCCATCACCTTGTAACAAATGCTAAATCATGATATTCCAAAGTTGAAGCAGTGGCAAAAGAAGCATGCCAAAATATGGGGGAACGTGATAGTTTCTTGACCTGTACAAAATGATGAACCATTTGTTTATTGGCAACATAAAAAAAAAAAGTCTGACTAGGAGGATCCTTATGGATAGATTCCTGGCAGGTAGTGTTATTAATGATGACTTACACTGGCTGTGAATCTAATCCTCCATTTTAGCAATTTGTAGAAGTTAAGAAAATGTTGATGATGATAAATACAGATTTAGTTCAAAGACAATTGGTGAAACATACTTCAACCCAAATGTGTAGATTTGTTACAGATTTTATATATATAGTGTTACAGATTTGGAATGATTAAGTGCTTTTCTCTCATTATTTGCTGGCTTTTCAACACTTGTTTTCAGCTCATGCTGCAAATGAAAGCATTTTTCTACCACAATGAGGTGAGTGCAGATTAGCAATAAACATCTGAAAATCTAAAGTAAACCAAAATCTTTAGAAGGTTAATGCAAAAATGAGATCTGTGGAAACATCAGATTTCTCCTCAAGAGGTCACATTTTCAGTGCTGCTTTGCTTTACCTTCTTTTTATATTTATTGAGCCCCACTTTACAGCACTCACCCAAGTATACAATCAGAATAATGACAGCATACAAATAAAGAAAATGTCCAAAATCTCTGCCTTCTAGAATTAGTGGCCCGGTACTGTCATCTTCATAACCCTCCATGCCTGGAATCCTTTTTGCCAAACCTACCTACTTTCACTTTCTGACAACTCAACAACTATACAGACTGTTTCAGCTAAAGATTTTAACAGCCTTTCAGTTCTTGAAAACAGGTTAAGGATCAGCTCTGAGGCTGGTAGTATAAATCTATTAAGAAGAATGAGAAGTTTAACACATATCACAGAATCACAGAATCACTAAGGTTGGAAAAGACCTCTAAGATCATCAAGTCCAACCATCAACAACAACAACAAAAAACAAACAAAAAAAAAACCCCAAACACCCACAAACAAAAAAACACACCACACAGCACCATGCCCATCAAGCCGCGTCCCACAATGCCACATCCACACATTCCTTGAATACCTCCAGGGAGGGTGACTCTACCACCTCCCTGGGCAGTCTATTCCAGGTTCTACGTAGAACCTTTTTCAGTTGAGGTAGTCTTGACTTCTAAGGTCTAGAAATCCCCATAGCCAATTATCTTTACATTTGGCTATGCAATTTAATTTATGAAGTTAACAAATATATAAACATTAAAGGAGCAATATAAACAAACTAGTATCTTCTCTGCCTAGAGCAGCTTCTCAGGGGACAATTAATGGTTTTGCCCTTGATAAAATGGATTGAGAAGATCTGTGCTATATATAAATACATGTATACAGATATAAGTATGTAAGGGGTGGGAGTCAGCTCCCCATTGAGATGCCTGAAGCTGAATGCAATGTAGCAGTAGAGCGAGGGGTCTATGCAGAGATGTCTTCTGCGTCAGGGCAGCCTGCCTGTCCTCCACCTGTGCTGCAAAGGGGTGAGACCCTCCAGTAGGTCTTGTGTCTCATCTGTGTAGATGTTTCTGATTCTCTAAGGTATTTTAAATGGTACTAGATGCCTATGTCTAGGTACCTGAATCACTCCTTTAGCGCTCACATGTAAGCCAGATATTTGAACTCCCAATGAGGTCAGTGAAGAGCTAGATGGTGTGCTGACTAACTGTAAGTGTCTACTGTAAGTGAAGAAAAATAGTTCTCTGGACTCTACTGACTACATCAACCAGGGGCCCAGCTTGAAGGCTTGCACGTAGTGGCTAAGTGAAATGTGAGGCATTCTAGTACATCTACGAGACATGTGTGGGCCTGGCAGTTATGACACGGGACCTGTGCGAGACCTGTGCCTGTGTGGAGTGGTGACTGGAGGTCACACAGGAAACCTGGAGATATCTGAAGTAGCACTAGACACCTATATGGGGGCGTTTGAGATGAGCCCTAGATTTGCACTGGGTATAATAGGAGCTTAAAAACCTAATTCACATATAGGCCCTATAATTAGGTGTTTAAATCTGGAGATAAAACCCATCCCGTAGGTTCATCTACAACATATCCTCTCTCTGACAGTATCCAATGCAGAAACCCAGGAAAGATTTTAGGAACAAGACCACCAGAGCCCTACTGTTGAAAGAAACTCTTTCAAAGGCATAGCAGTTGCTGATGGACGCAATCTTCCAGGCAATCCAATGCTGCAAAGTGGTCCATTGAAAAATATTTTCAAAGATCCATTCTAGAGTTCTTCCTTGTCTGTGAACCACTGTGCTGAAATGCAGTTACCTGGAACTTGCCTGTGGAGATACCTCCTAAATAAGTTATATGCAAGGAAGAGTAGAATTCAAAGACTTTTTCAAAGTGAACATTAGTCTTTGAGAGTCAAATATGCAACCATACCTAATAATCTTTAAAATGAGTGGCTTTCCAAACCTTCAGCCATGGGAAAACCCTATGAAAATTTAAAAAATAGAAACATGCCGCTGTCAAGAATGTATGGCCCTCAACACTCCACCATCAACTTTGTTCTTGTCATAGGGCATCCCTTGTCAAATTGTTCTGTGAGCAGTGAAATTTATGAAATCTGATTTCTACATAGCTATGTACATCATGATTGAATTTTCTCTGGTTTTAATGTTATAAATGTTCATCAAAGCTTTTTAAGAGGCCAATGCACTCATAATATCTTCTTTTTGTACGAGTTCTCTTGTATCTAGTAGTATTGTTGAGCTCACACTCCAGAATTTTATTCAGATCTCAATTATCCATCTCTTTTAGGAAACTTGCAGGAATTTAGTATCTATAATATTCCTTCTTGTTAACATCCAGCTGGAACAGCCCAACAAATTCAAAAGTCACAATGAGGTTACTGACAGAGTCCATTAGCATGATTACAGAGGCTTACTTTTCTTAGAAGACAACCAATTTAGCCTGTCAATTCACCAACAATTTTCTGGAGGGAGGATACACATGTCACATATTGTACTGGCAGAAGTGTTTTAATTGTCCTTTATGCCAGTGCCAGGATCCATATCTTCCACATCTTCACCCCAGACTGGCAGGAGGCAAAATTATTTTCCCTTTCAATTCAGATAATAAAACATTAATGAGGGTTGGTAATAAAATATTATCTAAGTTTACAGGCTTGTCACAATGTGTGAGGCCTTCTGGCAGAAAAAAAAGGAAACCCAAAATATCCACCCTCAAAGCCTTACATTTCATGTTGTGTACTGCCCAGATGCAGCTGAATATTTGCAGGAAATGCAAAAAAGTCTGCCACCATTTTATTTGCTACCAACTAGCTTTGTGACATCAACTGTAGGTACAAACAAGCTGGCTGACAAGATGAAATTTCTCTTCCCTGCTCATTTAAACCTCTGCTTATTAAGCCTCTGTTACTACTGTGCACTGAATTCAGTAAAAATATAGAAAAAACTTTCCATATCCTAAAGCACATTAGGAATACCCCTTTACCCAGTCATTACTAGGATGCACCATGTGTATAAGATGCGTACAGATCAAGATCTGCAATCAATCAGTAAGCTGAAGAGGAGTACAACGCTAAGATCAGACTAACCTGAAACAAGAACAACTAACAGTATTAAAGGATTTGAACCAATCCATTCTCCTTGGCACCAGTTTCAAAGGCTTCTGACTAGCAATCTATCCTAAACTACCTCTAACTAACTATTCTGCTCCTGGTCTTTCACTGCATAGGACAGGTTACAGTAATGCATGCCTTTCCCATTTCTCCATTGATCTCTTTGCAATGGAAGTTCAAAAGGAAATTTTTAATTTCTAGCAATCTTCCGTTGTTTAGCACTACATCTTCCCAAAACCTCATAAGCAGTAGGATTGTTCTGTTGATTTTTACATGCAGGGAGGATCTTAAAGTGTCTATCATTAAGGCATGGAACACAGCTGAGAATATCATTAAGCTGTAATAATATTCAGTTGTCAATCCTTTGCCTCTTAAAGGAAGTTCCATTTTTCACTGCTGGCATAGTTGCATGAGCCTTGGTCTCCTCTATCTACTTCAGAAAGAAGTCCTCTGTTTCATCTCTGAAAGCTGGAAAACTTATAATACGGTTTAAAAACTAGAGCTGCTGCTAAATAACAAACCACTGAATAACATACCAGGAATAACGTACTTATGAAGCAGCTTATTACGACATTTCCCTGCATCCTCTGCAGGTTTATGGGGTTTCTATGTCCCTGCCATACTCTTTTGTATTCCTTTCTCATAATATTTTGAAAATATATAAAGCATTGTTCTTTAACGGTTTTGCAAATCTGCCTGATACCCACTTTGTTCTTTGAGAGTATAACCCTTTTAATTTTCTCAGAAGCAAAATTTACTTCCCAGCTGTGAAGATATCTCAAATTACTTTGCAATGCTAAATAATTGCAAACAGCTGTAAGGAAGTTTAGTTACTTCCCATCCTTCCCTCTGAGACGCTTGTACCTCCTAAACAGTTTGTTTATACCTAGAGAGCCCACCAGCCTGTTTTTGTTCTTTCTGCAAAAGCTCCTTTTCAAAAACCATCTTTCTCATTTCTTAGCCAGCGGGATGCCTTTTCTTGTTTCTGTAAAGATCCGTAAAGCTCAGGGAAAGACAAAGGATCCAGCTCAGATTCTAAGAACTCTTTTTTCTAACATTTCTCTCAAGACCTCACTGGAGAAACAAGCCAATTTCCTCCTGCCTCCCCAGCTAACTATTGGAGCCATTTTGGGAGAAGACAAAAACCAGGGAAAAGCTAGAGCTTTTCCACATTTTTCTAATCAGACCAGAGACATGGGTTGCAAGGAAAGGGAATGTCAGACATAAACTTCATTAAAATGATTTTGCCTTTATGAACCATTCTGTGTTTGAGAAAAGTATCTATGCATCCATTTGAAAACATTCAGTTGGGAAGGACCCCACTAGGTCTCCTTGAACATTCAGGAAGTTTCAATATTGGCTTCGCTCATCATGCAAACTTTGAGAGAGGTGTATATGAGCTTTATTATGATGTGATAAAAATAATTCAAATTCTTCTTTAATCATTTCCGTAATAAGATATTTTTTCTTTTTTTCTTTCTTAGCTCTCGTATTTTTCCAAACCATTTTCTTCTTGCACTGTCCCTGAGTGAAAACAACACTGCTTGTCATTTTTCATTATGAGCACTCAAGAAATGTCCAGAATTCTTACTTGAAAAACTCTTCTCTACCTAGTTCCAAAAAGATATGTGGTGAGAGACGAGGTATGAATTTCAGAGCTGGAAACAAATTCAAAATATCCTGACAGTCTTTTATTGAGTGTCTACTTTTAAGTCATTTCCTACCCTTGCTCAAGCTATTGACATTGACTGAAGGAAGGGCATATCCATCCACTAATAATGCTCACAGAAAACCATTAATTGGAAATGACCACTTTTGTGTATAGGCTGTATTTTAGATCAGCTCCCAGAGATACAGGGAGGAGAAAAAAAATATAAAAAAAAATGCTGAAGCCTTTTGTCATCAGTCATAGCCAACAAATGCATGTCCCAAATCTATCAAATCAAGTATCTTTTCCTCTGATTCTATCTGGAAACTTATCAATTAATTTTACAGCCTTTCCTTTCAATTGTCTAGTCTCCTTTTCAAATAAAAGAAATCTACTTTTTCACAACAGGGAGGATACTGAAGAAAATAATCAAACATTTTGCTTGTAAGCACCTAGAAGAAAACTTAGACATGAATAGCAGCCTACCAGGATTTGTCAAGAACAAATCTTGTCATAACAATATAATTTCATTCATCACCAGATAGCAAGCTCTGTATGTTGAGGAAAAGTGGTACATATCATTTAGCTTGAGTTTTGTAAGATTTCAGAAACTGTCTCTCAAAATACAGTCTAAGAAAACCTCACTCAGAGTAGTTGCCAACAGTACTCAGTGAAACGGGACGAATGAATCAAACAGAGGGATGAAATGAGCAATTCTGCAGGTGTCTGTCCCAATCAGTAAATTAATTCGTGACATTTAGGATGAAATAGAGAGAGGGCATGTTAAATCTGTAGACAACACAAAGCTGGGGGGATCACAAGGCTGTTGCAGGACACAATTAGAATTCAGGATGGTTTTGGCAAATAAGAGAAATTATTTCTGTAAAAAATAAAACAGTTCAGTAAGAAAAAGTGTAAGGTTCTAAGTAAGCAGAAATAATCAACCAAGTATATATTGGAATTGAAAATGATCAAGATAGCAGTTCTGCAGGGGGGATTAAAACAAGACTAACAGAAAAAGACTGGATAATATCATATTACTGTGCAACAGTCAATATCATATTTGGTCACATCAGAATGAGCACAGATGATAAGATGTATGTGAATTTGTCCTCTGTTATACTCAGAAGTGGTAAGGAATGTGCAGAAAGAAAGTTCAGAATACTAGAAAATATTCCCTGTAAGGAAAGTCTGAAGGAATAAGAGTGTTTAAAAGAGAAAACTGAAGCTATAGTAAAGAAATAATGTATTCTCTGTGTCCACATTTTATAGAACAAGACATTATAGGCTTAAACTGCACACGGGTAAAACAAATTAAGTATCAGAAACATTGTCTGTGAATGGTGCAACGTATCTACCCACCACTGCAGGGCTTTAAGAACAGATTGGTCAAATATCTGTGGGGATTGATCTAGGTATAGTTACCATACTTTGGGTTCAAGGGGGCAAACGACCTTCTGACAAGTTTCTTCCTGACATCTACTGCTTCTATTGCTGAATCCTTTTACACTGTTTGGCCTGAATATTCTGCAGATATGCAAAATATATACTGTCATTTGCATCATGCAGTTATGCAAGTCATCCTCATTGTTTAGAAAAGCAATGTGGGTTTCAGTGAATTGCTAAATGCTCTTGTAATTCTTTTTCTTACTATATAACATTAATGCCTTTTGTGCAATGTGGCTGGCACAGAGACTGGAATTCATCAGTCCATGCTGTGACTATGCGACACACAAATTGATTCTGCTGTAATAGGATGAGCATGAAAAAGCATTAGAAAACTATGGGCTGACATCTTAGGGTAGGTTAAGTGTAACTGATAAAAAGAGATAAAAACCTAAGAGGTTTTGAAAACTCAGCTTGTTCTTGGAAAATTAAAATAATTCAAACTTATAAATTTAACTTTGCAAAATTCCTATACACACAAAAAGACAAGCACTGAAGCCTCCTTAAATGTGACAGGGATTTTGTATTAGCTATGGTAATATCTCTGTTCCTAGTCATGTCCCAGCAAAGCTGAAAGTAAATTTTCAGAAAAATAAATGGACATGATATTACATAAAACCCTATTCTAGCTAGCTAGGGGGAAGTTACCCTTCGCTAACAATAAAGCATATTAGCAGCAAATAAGGACATTTAGGCCTGATCCTTGGAAATATTTATGGCCCATGTGGTATACACTGAGAAGGGCTTGCAAGGAGGCAAAAATGGCAGCTCCCTGCCTGACCAATAGGTGATAGACAAAAAGCAAATTCCTAAAGGGAACACATGCAGCATTAACTGTTCGTACCTTATTCTCACAAACCCTGGAAAATTGGCCAGAATTGGCCAGTTCTTTTGAAAAATATCCATCTTGTATCCCAGCAGTGCAGGTTAGGAGGCATGAGCTATGGTGTTAGTGTTAGCATAAGATAGCACAGCCATCAAGTTTTGAGCTAGTTCAGCATATGGCTTGTGTCTGCTGAATAAATTCTGTAGGGCTGTATGCTAAGGGGAGCGTTTACCTTACCTAATTTTAGACAGCTGAAGTTGGGTATCTGTTTTGAGTTGCTTATCAAAGCTCCTCTCTGTCAGACACCTTTCTTGGCTGACTTGAAATACAATATTTTCATAATTTAGGGATTTTTTATAAAATTAACAGATAGAATTGTAATAATAAAATAGTATAATCACAATAATTTGATCTGAAATAAAATGTTGTGGGAATTGGCCCTTTTCATTGTTAAATTATAGGCAAATGTTGGAGTAAACTAAGGTTTCAAAATTAAAAAAAAATTCCAGAATCTTTTGTTCAAAGATGTCCACACAGAAATATCTGATTTTTTAAATATTATTTTTGCTATATCTTCCTGAAATTAATTCATAACTGGAATTATATCCTGTGTTGATAAAACATTTGCTCAAAAAAGTGTACCCAGCTGAGAAAAGAAGCAGAAAGAATTGGTCTGCCTAGGCAACCTAGAGTTACTGGCAGAACTGGTAACAAAACTCTTGTCCTGAGGTCCAGATAAGTTGTCCAGCTGTTACTGCCTGAAGTCAGATTTATGAGTTTTCTTACCCTCAAGAATCCACCACTTTTTCCATTCATAATATCATTTGGAATTTGACAGAAGATACTTCCATCTCAAAGCTGCAGCCCAAAGAAACCTTCCCACCACAAAGTCTCAACTTATGGTTAGGATTTCATTTTGGCTAGTCAGTCCTTTCATTCTGCTGTGAACCACATCCTATAATTTAGCACAAGAGGGAGGTTTTATGGCCTTATGTGTCCAGCATTTAGAATTTTAATTTGAGTTCTTAATATATTTTATATAAAAAACAATATTTTAATTCTTTTAAACACACTTTGTGTAAGATTCAATATTTTATTTCACCCAAAAGTATAAGCACCACTTAACCTCAAATATGTACGGCCTCATTTTTATCATCTCTGTTGCTTGTGATTAGACTCCAGAGAAAACAGATCTGGAAGACGAGCGTTAAACAGCTTGACAGCATTGAGCTGAACTGTGCCTGTGAAAATGTTAAAGGACACAGTTGGTAATGAAATCTTACCTGTTGGACTTAGGCAGCAGTTCAGATGTTTAATTAGTATTCAAAGTGTGCATTCTTAAGAAGTTACAATATCTCTAAAAAAATTCATTGCACAGTCATACACCTACATTTAGTCCTCAGACTGTTGTCAGTTAACTTACAGTGCCTCAGAGCAAGAGTGAGGTTTGTGGATACATCTGTTCCCTACAAAAAAGAATAGATGCAGAAGCAGAATTTTATAAAAGAAAAGAAAATATTCCAGTAGCACATTAAGCGTGTGGTACTTACCTTTAGGAAATGTAATGTGTCCAAGGACAATAAACAAGTTGAACCCTTTCCAGGGAAGCCAGGGAAGCTGCCTGTGGAAAGCAGAAGATTACAATATACCAGATGGGTGTTGCATGGCTGGTATCACACACGCTGCTCCGAAATGATGCTGTCCTTGAGCTCAGTTTGGCAACTTCCACCCACTTGCCTGCCTTACATGCTCGATGGCCAAACAGCATGTCAGCTATGCAATGTACAGTGAGCACTCTGGGATGGGGAAGAGGACTTTTGGCCAAATCTGGGGCCACCATTGCAGGCCTGCAGTTTGTGCAGTCTTGTGAGGATGGTTTCAGCACGACTTTCAGGATAGATTGTGTACAGTCCCCTTCAGTGGTGTGACAAGTGAATTCAAGTTATCTTGAAGTTGTATCTTCAAGTTGTTCAAGTTATCTGGTAGTTTATCAGTGACTTAGTGCATGTGACCGGAGTTGGGGGTAGGAGGATTTTTTGAATCTTTCCTTGTGGAACTAATTCCATCATCATAATCAGGATGTACTTCAACTGATATAATAATATGAAACAAGAGAAGAGAAGAACTCAACTAACCAGAATGTAAATCAGAAAACTGTATATGCATAGGGATAACTTGTATGCTGTGGTCTCTACTGAAATGCAGAGTTCAGCATTTTCAAGGTGTTTGGCTGATGACAGCTGTAGAGCAATAGTGCTGAAGCAACTGATGAGCTTGATGACACACCTTTATGATATTAATTTCCTTATATAATGTGGTACTGCATGGGATGACATATGTATTAATCTTGCTATCTGTCATATATCCTTTTTTGTCTTTGCTTTAGGTTTTTCCTCCAGTCATGCTGTTATGACTGACATGACTCAGAAATTTATTCACCTAACTACTTGCAGCCATTGCAGGTTTTGCTCTCCTTTACAAGCAAAAAGCAAAATGATTGTAAATAAATAAACAAAGACAGGAACCAAGTAAGCTATCCATTTGCCCAAAGAAATAATTTGCTTTATGTAGATTCTGAGCTCTTGCACTTACTTAAAAAGTAGGTAAATGGGCACTGCAGTTTTAAGTCTCTATTAAGGTACTGCAGTAATGAGAGCCATTATGAGACATCTAGATGGAGATGTGGACGCACCTGGGGTATCGGTTCCTCCTTTTCCAAACTGACTGTTGTCTTTTTCTATTTTCTGGTTATCTAACAGACCATCAACAATTGATCTCTCTACCTTGATGTCATAGGGACAGAAAATGTCTCAGACCTAACTGGCATTAATTTAGCATAGATTTCTCTCTCTGTGCATAGCAAAGGGGCTTCTCTTCACACAGACCATACAGGGAACATAAACACATATTGAAGAGGGCTGTTCCACTTGGTATCTAAAAAAATTTTTAGATATCTAAGTCGGACTGACTCATTCCCACTTAAGGGAATGGAAGTAAAGTTCCCTGTAAGTGCAGGGAAAAGGAATGCAACAAAAAATCTCATGTCCTTGAGCACTGAAGTGTACAAATTTTGAGCTATGCTTTCTTCTTTTCTGTTTCGTTTTCTTTTTGCCTATTTGTCCCCATACAGATATGCATACAAGCATACACAATCAGCAAACTGCTTTGTTCAGCCCTGTGAATAGTGTTGAAGTAGAAAATTTTCAACAAAATGTAGGAAGGCAAAAATCATTTGACCTTTCTAAGTTCAAGCAGCCTCACACTTGACATATTAACTCCAAAGTGTATAATGTATTCACATCACTGCTAAGCCTTGGGGAGTCACAGTCAGTGACTGTAAAACCTAGTAGCTTTCCATCCTCCCAGGATTTAAGGAAGATTCATATGTTTTCTGTGAGTGTTCTGTCAAAGATTTAGATTGTGTGGCTAATATCAGTGTGTACTGGTTAATTTTTTGGCTTCTTTAAAGGGAATTATTTTTCATTAGTTTGAAAGTAAAATTCATTGTAAGTCTGGTGACTTCAGAGCAAGTACTCTGGGTCAACAGTTAAATATTGAAATATTCTGAGTGCCATGAGAGCACTCAGAACTTCAAAAGATAAGTACTTCATTATGCTGCAGATGAGGGAATAATTTGACCTTATTGTTTTGGCATTCTGTATATCTTTGGTTTAAATGAGTAGGAAATCTTAAAATAGGAGGTAAAGGGTCAGGGATTAAACTGCTGATCTAACTAAAGATGCAGTCTTAGGGTTTGCCCTTTAAGTTTAAATGTTTCTGTAAGTTAAGGCTGAAATTATTTAATACATAGTTCTATATTTGGGTAAATTCTGGTGGCATGAATTCCAAAATGTGTGCATTAGCCTTATAGCTCAGTTACCTTAAGATGAAAGGTTTTGATAAGCTATGAGAAAAACAAGCAGCTTTTGACTTAATGGACCCCATGTACAAGTCAGTTGTAATGCCATGTTGTTTGAAGCTGTGTCTCTGTTAATTTTTCAGAGAAGACTGTGGTTAATGACATGTTAAGATAGCCTTCAGTTCTGGCAGGGCTTGAAGCAAATATTAGTTCACTACTGTCAGAAAGTACAAAGATAATAACAGGCTAGGTGACAGAGGAATACTCTGAGCAGTTGGTGAGTTTGGAATTATAGCTTTGTATCCTTGAGTCTTCTGCCCTTGCAGCTCTCTCCTCTACACCCTGGTACCCTGACCCCGCGGCCAAGGAATCTCACTACTTGTGGTGGACACTGTCAGAGCACAACACACCCCTCCCTGTAAACCTTTTGCAGACCTATGATAGCCCAAAAACTCACTTCTACTAATGCAAAGTTTGAGCCTCTAGTGCCATTTTAATCTCTTTCTAGCCTCAAAAGCATTGACCACAGTTGCAATTTGGAGAGCAGGAAAAGTGTGTGTGTGCACATGTGTGCTCTCTTTTTTTTCTCTGTGTTATGTAAGTAAAAAAGAAGATAAATCTAACACTACAATAACCAGTGAGGTTTGGGGTTGGAAATGGGTCTCATTTTCCCCACTAACACCGCAGACAGGTAAGAAAACAGATACGTATTTCAAGCCCCAGTCCACACTGGACAGGAATAATCAAGCGATATGAGCACGTGGGCATCCCCAGGAGGGCTCTGCGCAATGTTCGGTCTGGAGGTGATAGATGACCAGAGGTTTCCAACTTTGCGAGAGACCTGACAGCGCAGTGTGGACATAGCCAGAGTCCTCTGAGAAGACATGTGCCCAGGTTGTGTTTCTTGTCCTGACTGCAGCTGAGATCGGGCACAGTGCACAGACCTTCTGCTTGTTCCTTTACCCGAGTGTCTCCCCAATCCATCCATACCTTCAGTATACTCTCAGGTGGGTTCCTTACCTCCTGAAACCCATATTTCTCTGTATGCCTGCACGCGCTACACTATTTCATTTGTACCTCAGAATAAAGAAGAGCAAAGCAGAAGAGAACTTGCTCAGGAGCTGCTCAGCTCACAACCACTGGTTGTAAACATCCCCTATAAGCCTGTGGGGAGGACTGTGAGGACGGCTGTTCCCTCTGCATGAGGTCGTGAGGGTGGGTGGGCTCCTCAGGCATCCCACAGCCCTGCTTTAAAAGGGACTCAGTGCCAGCCTTACCCAGCGCCAAGCTGAGCGTGCATGTTTGAGTGCGTGGGAACGGAGAAAAGGGATTTCCACCCGCTGCCTCCACATACCTTCTCAGAATCTGGCACAGCTTCTCGAGGTCAGCAATATGCTATGGCCAGGCGGGGATTGTTTCCCTAGGGATGTGTGATTACAATCCTGAACGCGGGATCTCCAGCCTTGACTTTCTACCCCATTTTACATGAATAAATGGCCACCTCCCAAAGTAATTCTGTCATTCAGCTAATTAGTGCTTCAGGCCTCTGTTTTACAGCCCACACACATAGCAGCTCTTATACATGGACATAGTCCCATTGAATAAACATGAGCTGTTTAACATGCAGAACATCTAAAAAATGTGCAAAATACTCAGTGTCTTCATTAGAAAGAGGGAGAAAAAAATCTAGGGATTTTATTTATGGATTTAGATCCACAGACTACCATTTCTTTTCAGCTTAATTTCATTCTAGTTTTCTTTTCCACTGAGTTTCTGCCTGTTTCTGTGCATTCCACTTTTTGCTCCACTTCTTTCCCTCCCAAGGCTCTAAACATAGCTCATTTCAACTCATTTTTACACTGTTCTCACATGCTTTACCTGTTTCCTATTAACTTATGTTCTTAGCTATTTGTGTTTTTTCCACCTGGCAACGAGGTCATTCTTCTGTCATAAGACTTCTATCAAACATTCTGTCCTCCCTTCAGTGGCCATCTGTTTCCCTAGCTTTCAGATAACTTTTAGTCAAGTGTTTTCCCTTTTTCTTCCTCCTAAAGGAGCATCATTCAGAGCACCTTGCTGATGTGGATTGAGTTTGTACTTGGTTATTGAGCTATGGACCAAATGCTGTCCATAAGTGATGATGCCAATACCATTTCTTTGATTGACATTGTTTAATGACACTTACCTGGCTTCATCATACTAGTCTAATGAGCGGTCTTGACCTGGGAAAGACTTTAGAGTCTGGTATTGTAAAATAAAAAACAAGCTTAAAATGAAAGACCTTACAGTCTACTGATAAAATACAGAAACACACCAGAAGACTGAAAATACAGAAATGCACACCAGAAGAGGCTTTAAAAATGTTCTGTTGGGGCTTTTGTTCTACCAACTTTCCCATTTTCCTATAAAGAGAGCATTTGTTTGCGCATCTGAATGTAGAAGTGAGCCTTAACATGTTAAGCTCTTTGCAGCAGGTATCTTTGTTTCTCTACACAGTCATATTTCCAACCTTGTCTTTAAGAAAACGTATCTTTCCTTTCTCATTTACTTGCCCGTTTTATTTTATAACTCTAACTTGTCTGTGTCCTGTTCACTGCTTCCTTCAGAGAATCACAATTACGCCCCGTGATTCTCTCTTCGCTATGAAACTGAGCTTTACCAGTGAGAGACGAGAAAGCATTTCCATCTTGCTCACAGCTGGCACTTCAAGGGACCCAACAGCAGTATTTCTGTCTGACTCTTCCCTGTTTATCTAATCATTTGCTCTAACGAATCGTCGCCCATAGGCTGTTTACATACAAACATGTTTTATGAAAAAACACACCCTGTTTTTAGAAATTATTAACTGGAAAGAGGCTCTCTTAGCTAATTGAATTGTTATGTTTAAAGTGTTTCCTTCAACTCTGGCCAGAAACAAAGATCCATCAGTAAGTGTGCTACCTGGTAAACTATTTGTAGCTTAATTTTCTATAGCTCTTGTTCAATGAAGAGGCCTGTAAGGGTTTTTGCCTTTTTCCACAGGTGCCACCAGTGCTTCTGGACAAGCAGTTTTCTGAATTTACGCCGGATATCACACCCATTATTCTGGCTGCCCACACTAACAATTATGAAATCATAAAGCTCCTTGTGCAGAAAGGGGTCTCCGTGCCCAGGCCACACGAGGTCCGCTGTAACTGCGTCGAATGTGTCTCGAGTTCAGATGTGGACAGCCTCCGCCACTCTCGATCCAGACTCAATATCTACAAGGCTCTGGCAAGCCCATCTTTGATTGCTTTGTCCAGTGAGGATCCTTTCCTTACCGCTTTTCAACTGAGCTGGGAACTGCAGGAACTGAGTAAAGTCGAAAACGAATTTAAGTCGGAGTATGAGGAACTGTCACGGCAATGCAAGCAATTTGCAAAAGATCTCCTGGATCAGACACGGAGTTCCAGGGAATTGGAAATTATTCTTAATTACAGAGATGATAATAGCTTGATAGAAGAACAAAGTGGCAATGATCTTGCAAGATTGAAACTGGCAATTAAGTACCGTCAAAAAGAGGTGAGTGTGCTGGAGAATATTTAAGCATATTTAGTAGTAGTAATGTGGTAGATAATGGCCTGAAATACATCCTTTTAACTGAGACAAATTGCTGATTATATTTTTTTGTTCTACAGGGTCTCTTCTTTTTTTATATTTTAATTAGATGAATTTGAGTAGCTGTTATAGTTTGATAGTATCAGAATTTAAAATGTTCTGTTATAGCACAGATCCAAAGAAACTTTTTTTTCTTTTGCACCTGAATACACATAGTCTCCAGTAGTTGTGCTCTGAAGAGCTCTTCAATAATAGGATGAGAAATATATACAGCATACTTCAAATTAGCTTTAATTCTGTGTGACAGAAAAAAGAGGCTATTTGTTTAAACACCTATAAAATACTACAGGTACCTCTATAGAGAGGTTTCTTAAAAAAAAAGCCATTGTAAATTGATACTGAAACATAAGATTAATCGCAATGCATGACTCCCCAAAACTTTGACATTCAGATTCTTTTTCATAAAGAATCCAAAATGGACATATCTGGGTATTGGTTTCCACAGTTAAAAATTCATGAGTTTGCTTCGCTGATAGAGATATTCAATTGGAATCAGAGGACATCTGCATTTGTTTTAAAAATACTCAAATTCTTACGTGCATGCAAAAGCAAAAAAATTAAGACAGAAAAACTAGCTAGGAAGACAGTTCCCCTGGTATTTCCAAAACTTCACTTGATCCCGGCTCATCATCATGTCAGAATGTGTTTTATCATCCCATTTGGAACCTGTACATCCAAAATCAGCTGAACTGTGGAAGTGTATAGACAAGGCAAATGCTGTTAATAATTAAAGGTTACTTGTACATATAAAATATGGCAAACGCTTAAGAAACTCCTGTGTTATATTGAACTAGTCTATCTATCACTGCTAAATCTCTGTTCTGCAAAATATAATAATAAATGCATTAATATATTAAGTATGTTAGAAAGGTTTGCAGGAACAATAACCAAACATCTCATGATTCTGTTGTCTATTTGAAAGACAATTTAGTAATGCTAAGAAGTTACATGAAGGTAGGGACCTACTGAAGTACTGCTGGAAAAATACCTCCATTGGCCTCTGACTTCATAAGTCTCCTGATAAACGTTTTTTCCTTCAGGAAACGTATTGCGTAATTTTATATTTGATAGTATAATGTTTTAGGCAACATATTCACTGCCTTTATAAATTACTTTCAGATGGTACTATTCCAGACTTTTCTTAACAACTACTATCTCTATTTCTTGAAATGCCAATCCTGTCTTGCAGTCATTTAAGAAATTCTAGCTTGGACTTATGTTTTCCAAAGGATTCATGCATTGAAATAAAATTCTGACCTCTCATGGTTTTATTTTTTAAACCTAAATACAAAGCTTGAATTTTCTTAATTTGAGATAGAGACATTGAGAGACATCTGTTCAGTGAAATGTTTTTTATAGTTGCATCTGATTCCCATGCCGAATTAAGTTGTAGTAATACAGCTGAATACACTTCATTGATTCTTTGTAATAGCAAACGTTAAAGCAATACTGATTTAGTGCAACAATTCCAAATTAGTGGATCTTTTATATTTTACGTACATTTTTCACTTTTATAAATATTTCCCACTATCCCCACCATTTCAGTCTCCCTGAAGTAAGATCAAGTTTTATCCTATTCTTTTGCTGTGTTCCTAAATGCATTCCATACTAGATGCGGGAGCAAATAGTAGCCACTGTAACTGATCAGTCATTTTATTTCTGATTATTACAACAGTATTCTCGTAGGTACAGCTCCAAGGTCAAGGAACTTACCTCAGGCATACTAAATGCTTGGATTCTGGCTGTCCTGATGCATAAGGATCATGATGAAAATAGATCAGATGGGTCTTTCTATTTCTTGTGTTAAGGAACTCCGCTTCCTCTGCCCTGTGGGTCTCAACCTCCAAGAGTCAGTTCTCCACCAAAGACTTTTCTATTATGACAGGAACAAACATGGATTTGTGGTTTTTTGATGCTATCAGTTCTAGTTATTGTCTTTCTTTCTCTTAACTAGCCTGCTATCCTGCAAAATAATAATAACAAAAAAAACCCAACCCAACCCCCCCGCCCCCAAACCAGCAAAACCGATAAGAATGCATTGTTTTCCCTTCTTATATTACCACCTATCTCTTACATCTCAACCTTTATTCACGCTATTACCAAAGGACATTGTAATGCTATATTGGAGCTAAGGTCAGAGCTCCATGAGTAAGCAATCAGGTCTGATTGTTCAGAATACCCAGTCTAAGTCCAGAAATTGCAGCTAAAAGTAACAAAATAATGAAGAATGAGGACAACTAAATTAGAAACAAGTGTCCTTTTACGTTGCTTTTACAATTAATTGCTCAGGAGTTAAAGATTACTTTTTTTCTTTCAAGTTGAAAATAACACAAAAAAATATTAGCAGTAATTCCTCTTGGCATTAATAAGCAATTGAGTATGAAACATGTTAGAACTAAACCTTGTAAAGGACTGGGGTAGGCTTTGGATAATATAACTTGGTTTAATCTGAAAGACACAAGATTGGGTAGGAACAGCAGATTGAGGGTACTTGTAGGGGAAGCAGACAAGTGGATGGTAAAGAATTTTCAATGTGTAAAGAAAGGAAAATTGACAAACATGAAAAAAGGTAATTATCAAGCTGGGACTTGTTGAGGACCTTCAAAATGACATAGTGTTTGATCAAATGTAGATCTAGAAATACCTTGTAATGAACAGAGAGAGGGTCTTAAAAGTGAAGCGATTAAGTGGTGCTTGCTGTAGTGGTCTGCAAGCCCCTGGTACCACCTCTGTATTATCATCTATGGAAATGAAGAAAGCACATTCATTTTCAGAGCTGTCTGCATTGTTCATGGTCACCAGATTGCCCCTGAAGTGGACCTTCTCCACAAAACCGAAAACTTTAAGCCAATTGGATTTGAGGTTCTCCACAGTGAAAGGTGCTTATCCTCTGCATTTCCATTCCTTTCACACTAGCCATAATACTGTGATCCTCATTCATGTACTGTCAAAAGGCATCTCAGTGTTATCAATTCTCAGTCCATGGAGTCATGTCAGAGGGAACCTACTACGTATTACCAAGGAAGAAACTTCCCTGATAAAACCATCTATCTTCTTTCATTAATAACTAATGAGGTTGAAAGAGTTTTATAGTTTAAAGTTTACACTGCAGAATAATGTCTGGCAAGACTGTGGATAATACCTGTTCTGAGTTAGATGGCAGAACCAGAGAGTTATCTGCCAGCATGCATGTTTTGTGTGTTTACCCACAATTTTTTTTTAGCATAGCACATGAGACAGAACACCCAAGTTACCTTTTTTCCCTGTTCATTTTGCACATTTGCATTATAAGCAAAGACACATTGTTGATGCTTATGGTGCCTGTTTCTGACACCTGCTGTTGCCTGGGCTAGAACTAGCAGCAGACAAGACAGATTCCCTGAAGTCATGCAACCAGTCTGCATGGGCACAAACATTTCATTGTCTAATTATCTACTGTATAATATTATCTCAACTAAGGGAGAGTTTGGTTTTATGAAGGCTGTCACTTATGATTTCATTGTGCTAGATTCTAAGCACACAATGAGCAATGAGAAATAGTTTACCGTTTTCCTGAACCAAATAAAAATGTTATCTGATTAAACTGCAGTTTCATTCAAGGATGTAGAAGGAAAATCCCTGATTCTGTATAAGATTCACAAGCAGAAGTTATTCTACTACTACTACTACTACTACTACTACTACTACTACTACTACTTCATTCTGAGTTTAAGTAATTTGAAAAAACCTGGTGCAACAATGCAGTTAGGTAGTAGCAATCTATAATAATTAGTAGACAGTCATCTTTGCCACTAATTGCAAAATGCATGTTCTGTCTCATATATATTGAGAGTTTTTATCACAACAAAACCCCGGTGTCTCACTCTTCAGTTAGCTTTGGTTTAGCTTTGGTTCTGTTTAGGTCTTATGCATATATCTGCACATATGTGAAAGAGTGCTTACTAAAATGCTTACTAATTTTCCCATATATGTGAAATAAAGAAGGGAGGGGGGCAGAGATTAATTGAATCAATATCCTCTGGTTTCGCAGTAAGTTTAATTAGTGCAATTTAAATACTTATACTAGTAATTTATATCTCTGTCTCATCTTGCCCCATACTAACTGGCCCATGTCATTTAAACTATAGCTGTATAAGCTCAAACATAGTAGCAGGGTAAGGTTATAATTATTGGCAGTATTGTCTCATTTTGCTTTGTTATTAGATATTCTGTTATCAACACAGAGGAAATATGAATTTTTAGGTATATAGCTGTTAACCTTTTCTCTTTCACTTTTCAAATGAATAAAGACTAGCTGGGTTTTTTTGGTGTGGTTTTTTTTTTTTTTTTTCCTGTTCCATTCTTATTTTACTCTGATCATCTTTCATTTCCTCTGTATGTACCAGATTATTAGAAAGTTTGGAATACTTGACACTAGTAGGAAGTAAAGTAGGTTAAATTCTGCACATTTCAGTTTGACACTCTTGAAACATTTTAATAAGCTTTTTTCTGCCTTTATCTTTAAAAACTAAAGTAAATACATAGCTATAGCATCCATGCATCGTTATGTATCATGTTGAGGTGCAGATAAAGAAGTAAGAACTACATTTGCTAAAAGATACATTCAGGAAGGACATTTTTCCTGATCCTGAATTAACTTTTTTAAAGGACTGATTTAAAACATAGAACCATTTCTAAATTTTCATTTCTCTTTTCAGTACATCTCTATAGAGCTGAATAATCAATGTTTACCAAAAATTCGGCTGCTTAACTATTAAAACTCTCCCAAATGCCTCTAGTTGGTCTTCTAAAGGTTCTCACTTCCCAGGGGCAGGCCCTGGTTTTCCAAGTTGTTAGCACCTGCAGAGCCTCAACTGCCAAAGAGGCAGAGAAAGAGTGAAAGAGGGAGTGGTTTTAACAATTTAACATAGTTAAAGACATTTCGATTTAACAAGAGTACAGGCTTTATTAATAAGAATTTCAGGGAAAATATTTCAGGGAAATCAGCTTCAGGCTAGCTTGCTCGCTTATTTGCAGACAGACAAGAAGCGAGACAGGACTCCCCCGCACAGGAAACACACGTCATGGATCAAGTGTTTTTAACATGAACCTGTATGTTCCCATAAAACACACACCAAAGATTACCAATATGAGCAATATCACTAAATTATTGATTGGTTAAATAAATCTTAAATACAATAATACGATATTCACATTTCATAGATCAGTTCTTGTTTTCTAGGAAAATAGTGCTGCAGGATAAAAAAAGTTGTTTGTTACTGATAATAAAAGCCATCTGTTTGCTCCTGCTCAAAAGAGGACTTTTAAAAATGCAATCACCAGTTCTTCACTAGTTTTCTATGCAAAGTATAGCCTCAGTGAAATGGAAATGTTTCACAATAATGTCACAAATTCAGTGAAATTTTCAATGAAAACATGTCAAATAATTTCAAATCTGTCATTTCATTTTGATGTCTAAACACTTCATTTCAATAAAGCATTTTGTTTGCAGTTTCTTCTTACTTCACTTGGACTTTAACATTTTTGACAATGTAATGCTTACACCTAATATCATCCATATCATATTATTATACAAAGCAGTATAAATATGATAGAAAGCAAAAATTATTCCTTAGCAAAATTGCATATCTCAACAATGCCTAGAGAAAATAATTTTAAAGTACTGAAATGAAAAGTTGCCATGTTCTCAGTAATGTTTTTTAATGTTTAAACTGACATTCTGTTACGAAAGTTGGCTTTTTATTCAGATATGGAATATAAAATATGTCTGGAAATGCTGGAAATTTCCGTAGGGCTCCTCCGGCAGCAATACAGTTTAAGAGTCTAAGTCAAGCTTTGTGACTGTCTCAGAGAGTAGAATTTTCCTTTGGAGACGGAGATTGATTTTGAGTAATTTTAGTAGCCATTATAATGAACTTGTCATTAAAAGTCTTTCAGGTGCAAAAGCCTGAATTATTGACTCTGCAAGCAAGAATGACTTTGGAAACACAACATCTAAGAATTAACCTGTGTTTAAAAAACAACAACCCACACCTGAAAGATAAACGGAAACACAGCAGTCATGTGTTAGCAAGTCACTGTGTATGTGAATATTTGTCAAAAGACTGGAAAGGTGCAGTCAGAAGTCTCCATGTAAAAAATAACAAAACCCCACAAAAAATGGACTCTGATAATATTTGGAAATTTTTAACACCAAAGGAAGATGTGTTTAGTCTATGAATCCCATAACTGAGAGGAGTGATGTATGCACGTTTGGGTCCATGTCTCCAAAAGACCCATTTCTGCAGACTCTCAGCCATAGTATTCAAAAAGTTTGATAAACATTTTTCCAGGCAAGAGCCAGGTACTCTAAACCAGGTCACATGTTTGCTTTGTAAATCATGGAAAAGTCTCTGTGTTTATAGATAAAGACTCCACAGATTGTTAAATAGCATAAATTATGTAAGTAGCTTATCTGCCACACATACTTAAAGTCTTACTCTAACTGGTTATCTATTACCTCAGAACTGAATGAAGTGTAGGTGTCCCTGTGGAAGCTGTTCTTATTGCTGCTAGAAAAAAATGTTTTGTAATCACAGGGTGGGATCACGTCTGCTTAATACAGCATTTATTCGTGCCTACGTTTTAAATGTGTGGTGAAGCAATCCTAAAGTATGTGAGCAAATTCCTTATACAGTCAAAAGACAGAGGTATGTACAGAGGGAGATCCTGTCTGCTCAAGATAAGACATCTAAGTTAACTCCAGAGACATTTCTCTCTGCTCCCTTGGCTGGGTAAGGAAACAGGGCACTTCCATTAGAAGAAATTACTTCACTAGGCATTGAAAATTTAGATGCAAGTTAGACAACTTACTGCGTCAACTGCAATTTCTACCCTGTGGTAACAGAGATTTCAGATTCTGAAGGCTCGGAGCCCACATAAGGGGAAATGAATCTCAGCACTGACTTTTTAATGATGTCTCAGAAGGCATCAATAACCTTTGAATGCTATATGCCGCACACAAGTTGCAACCCTCTCATCACAGCTTGAGTTAAACTATTCATGAACTGACACCAACGTCTTTTTATTTTGAACACTTGCTAGAAGTAATTAACTCAAAGAGGAGGAGACTTGCTGTTAATGAAGTACAGGAGAAATATCTCATTTCAGTTCCTTTTCTGCATGTTCCTTAAAAGAAATGTTGCTGGGATGTCTGCCTCAAGCAGGAAAAACTGGTAGTGTCTATCCCTAATCAGCAGCGCACGACCCTTCTGGTCGGATGTGACTGGCAGCAGCTGAAGTTGGCTTTTGGTTTGAAGGAGTCACTACTAATGCACCTACAAGCCTCCCTGCAAACCTGGGGTAGATTTAGCACCATGAGCTGATTTTTTTCTACTTACAACAACAAAACATTTCCTTAACAAACAAAATTTTAGAGAAAAAAAATCTTTAACAAGGTGAATAAATAAGGTAGTGCACAGGATTTCATTTTGAATGTAAACCTCTAACTATAGGATTTTACAGCCCTTTTTCCTCCCCCCATGTACTTGCTTGGGATCTGGCTGTTCTTTCTCCCATCCCTGCAAGAGCATCTAACCCACAGCTCATGTTAGTTAGTTTTGCTGGGTGATGAGCCCCAGACTGAGCTGTAGTAGGATTTGCATCTGCCGGCTGCCTCCATTCCTCCCATGGCCTCCATCAGCCATTCCTGACTGCTGCCACCCCCTCCCTTGTGCAGCTCCTCTTTTGTGCTCCCCATATCTTCTGCCATAGCTGCACCAGCAGCTATGCTTCACTCCTCACTGCAAGTCATTTTGGCAAAGCCCAAGAGCTTAGAATAATTTGTGTTATTTCAGCTCTAGGAACTGCCCTTGTAGTGTGAAGATCTCATACAGACATCTAACTCGTACAGGAATATTTAAGTCCTTTCTATTTTTTCTGTTTCTTAGCTCCCAGAACACTCTTAAGCAATGCCTCCTCTCTCACATATCCTGTAGGAAGCTCTTAAACAAAGACTTCTGTCCAAGATCTAACCTTCCTATGCCTGTGCTAGGTGCAATTGACCTAAGATATGCTTAACCAAGGCATATTTGAACATGCCAGCTGAAACTTCTGCATGCTGTTGCAGTGTGAATTTTTCCACTGCTTGGCAGGACTCCCTCCATTAAGATAAACGTTTATTGCATAATAAAACAAGACAGCCAAAGCAAACTTGTTTTAGGCTTGTCTGCTGGTTCTTTTAATCTACCTCCTCTTTGCTTCGCCAGATGTCCACAGAGAATTCTTCTCTTCCCTCCTTCCCCCTTGTTTTTGCTGTAGGCCTTAGCTATCAAGATCAAAATAGTAAAGGGTTTCTTCATTGATTGCCTCCATCAATACGTACATCCATTATCAAACAAAAGATTTATGAGAAAAACAAATTCTTGTTATATGAACTCACTCTCGTGCCTCCAAAGAGATCAGATCTTTATTCAAATTTCTGAGTAGAGAATAAAACTTTCTAAACTTTACAACTTCAGGAGTTAAAGTAGAAAAATGAAGAGAGGTGTTTGAGTATGGCACTGGTATGACAAACAGGAGCTTATGTTTGTGAAAGTCATATAGCTCTCAAGTTTGACTGTTGGCATTTGAACTTCTAGAGTATTTTTCATACCGAAAAGAAAATGTTCACACAAAACTATTAACAAGTCCTCCTTACAGAGACACTTGGCTTTCTTCTGCAACTAATAGGATGACATTCTTCCCCACTCCATTCCTTCTTTATCAGATCATCCTCAGGCCACCTCCTTTGGCATGGTCCAGCAGTGTCTCCCATTCTCCTTTGACCCACTTCCTTGATAAATTCTGACGCGCAGTGAAGGTATCACAAGTAAGGGGAATTTGCCAGCACTGTGATAATGCTCATTTGAACTTTGAGCTTTCACAATCTAGTATTTCATAGTTAGTCCAAATACTAGAATAGCTTTCAGTCAATAGTTTGGATTGAATGAGACAGCTGAGAAAATTAGGAACTCCCTTGGTGGTTATTTGGACACATAAAATAGACCGGGAGACTCTATGTTCTTTTGATACCATCTCAACAGCTTTCCCTTGTGATACATTTAAACATCCTTCCTCCTTTTTATTGGCACATTCCAGGAACCTCAAGATCCATATTTATTTCTTTGTCACCCTTTGTCTCCTCTTTTTTCTAACACTCCATCCCTTTTCTTACTGAATTGCAGAGAACGTTGCCCATTGTCTATTGCCTTGTCCACAGGGCTGATACAATTATAAATATGCCTGGGCCCCATCCACTGCTGCTGCTTTTGCCTCCCAAACAGGGAGGCTGCAGACACACGCAGCAGGAGGTAGAAGGAACTTGAGGCTTAGAGACAATCATTCCCTAGACTGAACACCAGAAGAATAGTGTCTCATACCCATGCAGTCGCATGCATTTCTGTTGAATCTTGTTTTCCCTAATTAAGTGACTCCATCTTGGGAGACAGAGCAGATCAAACAGGACTCCTAGGACCAAAAAGCCTTGTAATGACACATAGGTCATGAAAGGAATCTTTTTTTGTTTCCCAGGCTCAGTTACAGAAGAGACAATATGGTTAAGTAGACAGAACAGTGGATTTTAGTCCTTCCTTTGCCGCCAGCTTGCTCAATGATTTTGGAAAGATGATTGCAAGTTAGATTCCAAAATAAAGTATGGGTATCTGCAGCTTCTGTCCAACTTTGTAAGCATGTAAACTCCCTAAACACTTAAAGATTTAGTAGAATAATCACTTGGGTTGCTATCTGTGCCTACTGGCTATTCATCCAGTCACTGAAATACACATATGTTGAGTTTCCTGGTGCCTTATTCATACCTCAGCCCCAAAAGAATTCCCAAAGGGGGACATGAACTCCTTCTCCTGTCTGAAAGGGTGCTCCCTGAGAGTGCCATAACCATAGAGAGTGCCCCAATTTACCCTGCCTTGGGATTGTCTCAGTCCTTTCTGATGAAGTTGACAAGTGTGCTTCAGATCAGTTTGCAAGGTGGACTTTGGGGCACAGCTAACCCATGGTCTACACATAGCTTCAACATCAATTTCCATGTGAGTCCCACTGGGTGGATCTTTGGTCTCTTGTCTTTCCACAAGAGCCCAGTGCTTTGATCTACGTGCAGCGGTGTACCTCCAATCACTTATCACCCTCTATTATGTATTGGGATTATAGGATATGTTTTGCCTATTGCTTATGGGGTTTGTGCTGTGCCCAGCACAATCAGGTCTTAGTTACAGATAGGGCCTGTTTGTCTTATTGTAACACCTTAAGAGCAGTAATTACCTGGTAAGGCTGACTGCAGCTCCTAATGATGAAGGGTGAAGTAAGTACAGCAGGAATAATTTTTTTTTTCATTTCTTAAGGCTTGTATTTTACTTGTTTTGTGGATAATGCACTCATGACACTGGCAAGACAAATAATCTAATGGTTCATTTCTGCTTAATGAATGAAACTAATCCAACCTACCTCAGCAGAAAGAGGGTATGGCTAGAACAGCCTATGGTACTCACTGACTCAGTTTCTGGCCTTGTATTACTTGATAAAGCTCCTGCTTAGATCTGCCACGGAACTGCTCTATTTCTTATGCTTCAATGAAATTTTGAGGACTTTTAAAAGTTTTATCTGCCTAAGAGAATGTGTTCTTGGGCCGAGAAAGGGGATTTTTCTTTGTTTGCTTCTGTGAATACAATGTCATCCATTTCTTCACCTTAAAATAAAATCTTAACTTTCTTTTAAAACATGGCAACAAAGTAAAAATTATGCCTTTTGAGGGCAAAACTTCAGAAGAAATTGCTGTTGTTAGTTACAGCTTCAGTTGTCTGGAAAACAACACATCAATATCTGCTAAATACTGTTGTGGGGGCTGAAAGAAGGATTGGAAAAAGCACGCTGAGTTTTTACTGGAAGATCATGAAAAGCTTTCTAATTTTGTTGCTTACAGAAATCAGTTTCATTTCATTAATATCACTAATGAATATAGAATATAACCAGTCTTTCTTCTACTTCTATGTTGCTTAACTTTCCTGGTAATTTCACTTACGTTTATATGGTGCTAGATTTACAGGACCTGACACAACTTAAAACCAGTGCAAAGGCATGCTGAACCAGAATAAAAAGAGGAGAGAACTGAAAGCATGGTTTTTTTCAATGGTATTTTTATTAAATATTGGAAGTTGTCCATTTAGCAAGTTAAATGTTGTGCTTTGCAGACACACTTAGGGACTGATTTGCTTATCTGATATGTAAGTGCTTTCAGTTTTCTTTTTTTTTTCCTGCTTAAGCAAATGCTTAGCAAGACCAGGACAAAGAATTGAGATTGCAGACTCATTCTGGCTTGTACATTCCACATTAGAAGGTGTGTCAGGGATGTAATAGATCAACAGTTTTCCTTTATACAATAACCCGTATTTCCTGTGTCATGTATCTCAGTCTTGTGCAGATGTCTTGGATACACTTGGGCACCTCAAATGGTACCAGAGATGTAGGAATTGAAACCTCTATAAGGTCTACCTGTTGTTTACAGGTGAGCTAGGTCTGTAAGCATCTGTTACAGTCAATGAGTCCTAGAGCATGGTTCAGCTGAACAGGCACTAGAGATCAACTTAATTTCCTAACGAAGTTTCCAGGTGTCTAGTGTTATCTGAGATAACCTAAGCCATCTGGGATGAATAAACAGAGCTGGTAGATACAGCACAATACCTACAGGGGATATGTGCCCTTCCAGACCAGGAACCAGAGGTCAGAATACTTCAGGACATCTGAAACAGCACTGAGATGTCTGTATGTAGGTAATTGAATTGTATCTCCAGATGTAAGGTGAATTTTTTCCTAGGATCCATTGGCTGTATTAACTAGATAGTCACCGATGATGGGAACTTAGTTAAGTAAGGCACACTACTTAGAGGTGCCTAAATTTAGGTGTTTCAACCTCAAACTGGATCCCTAGTCTGTGGTACTCATTCATGGAGAGAAATAGGCACTTGTAGAATGTTATTCTGTTCATCTAATCTAAAATGAGATTATCTGCCCTTTGGAGCTGCCTTTTCTCCCCCATTGACTGGTGAAGAGAGGTTCTGATGACTGTCTTAGACCATATTTTCTATAGCTAAAGTTATAATTGAATTTATTTCAACTTGGGTGTCCAGTTTTGCAATATTCAGAGTTTCTCTGCAATACTGTCATCTACTTAGTGATAGCATAGGAAGGAAAATGCCTTCTGGCATCACCATTTTACACGGCCACTTGCCCCTCAATACCATATATAACAGCAACTGTCAATGTTTCTTGGAGAATGTAAGTCACACAGCTGTGTGATTTAAGGACTGCTTCCTTTCTTTACAGCCAGTGACTTATCACTATTCTTGACCAGTTCCATACAACTATGTGTCCATTCTGGAGGGGCAGATTACCCTGTCCTCTGCATACGTGATTCAATAGCATCTTGAGAGTGCCAGCTACTTAAGTTGCTGTCTTTCTTTGCCTCTTTTCTGTTCTCCCCTGAAACAATGAATCCATCAGTATTTCCACTTGGTTTTTTGTTTCTTTCTTGGCTTGAATTCTGTAATTTCTGTGGAATCTCCAAATAGGGTGGTTTTGTTTTGTTTTTTTTTTAATCTTTCTGCTTTAATTCAGGTCCTGCCATTCTAATATATTTACTGTTTCCGTTATTGTATTCATATCAGATACTCCTCTAGTGAAAGATGCAAAGTTTTAGTGAGGCAAAAGGCTAAAGAAATTGTTGTTGAGATACTTTGCAAAAATAAGACATTTTGAGGAAAGATTTTTAAAAAGTGAAAACTCTTTTGCTTGAAGGAGAATAGGCTCAGTTGTTGGTGAGCACTTGCAAACAAGCAAGCAGTTGATAAGGAAGGATTTTACCGAATGTTTTGAAGAAGAGGGGAAAGCCAAAGGTGAATGCATATGAATAACAGAAGAAGAAGAAACAAATCTAGAGCTGAACATCCTCTGGCATGTTCTTTATTACATCAAATCATGGCTTTTATGCTTTGAATGTGTTTCACTCCTGAATAATGTTGTAAAAATGTGAGGGTCCTTAACATTTGTGGGAGAGAAAGACCAATGGCAGATCTTCAGCAAGTAGAAATTGCTGAAGGTCTACAAAGTATGACATGCCTATGCTCTGTTGCCCAAGTACAAGATCTGGCTCATTTTTTTTTTAGGTGGATGAAGAGGAAAAGGAAACGTTTTGCTCCACCTGCTGTGCAGAAAAGATAATAATGTCTAATTACCAGGGCAATGTAGTCATTAAAATTAGAGGTTGTTCTAAATAGCTAACCTTAAGGACTTCATTAGCAGCCCTGCTATGGTTCACAAAAAGACATGACTCAGTTATGCAGCGTTTGACATTAAGGTAAGCTGAAGGTGTAACAGAAGGTAAAAGAGGTTTGACACATTATTAATAAAATTATTTCAAGTCTTGGACTCTTTTTTTCTGCCCTCTTAATAGCATGTAGAAAGAAACTAGAAATAACCATTCCCTGACTCATTCCACATAACCTCAGGTGTTTAACTAAGGTACCTATGTCAGCAGCCTAGCCTTGGGTCCCTTCATAGTTAACGGGAAGAGACAAACATCTCCAGACAGCAACTCAAGCCATCTAAGAACAAAATATTTTTTGTCACCACCTATGTTACTTACACTTATTGCAGAGCAGACACGGGATAACTAGATGTGTTGTACAGGCTAAAAGGAAGGTAAAATCCTTTAAGAAGAATAGCATGTAATTTCCAGAAGGTAGATGACAAGGGGCATAAGCTATTTTTTTTAAGTCTTGATATTCTGTCATTCTGAGAACTGGAAAAGCCTCTTAAGCTGAGACAGATGAACCTTGAGGTCCTGTTTACTTGAATCCCTTTGGCAATCTAAGATGCAACTTCATTTCTAATGTACCGTCTGATCTAAGTGTCTGCCTTAGCAGGTAAGTTCAGAGAGAAGCCAAGTTTATCACAAAGACTTATCTATATTGTTTATACACAGTTACATATTTAGACTTAGTGAGCTTAAACTCACTCTAGAATTTGTTGGAGGGGAAAAGCCTAAACAGATGATCTTTAAGGTCCCTTCCAACCCAAACTATTTTATGATTCTATGACTCTATATTAAAAGTCTGTCTTGCTTTAGGGACAAGGCCTCACTCATGCAGACTGGACAGGTCATGTTTGAGTTATAGAAATGGTCAAACAGTCTCAGATCAGCTCTTCCTAAGCAGTTGAATGTTTCCGGACGTGAGCTACATACAGATTAAGGGCCAACAATTTGAACAGAAATAGGTAAGCCTCAGAGTTCACTGCACTAATGTCAAGAACTAACGTTCTTGAACCTGCTTTTCACTTTTCAAGGAAACATAACTTCTCTTTGACCACCATGATCCATGTATCCATCTTACAGAGGAGCTGGCAATGTGTCTTTGGAAGATAGCTTTACAGGACTTGTACCATTTGCACAGGCAGCACCTTCCTCCTATCAAAATCAGGTGTTTGGGAGCCTCCATCATGTCGTGCTGGGACTTATTTTCACCAGCATCAAGAGACTGGGTGAAGATTTTAGATTTTTGCCTGGAGAAGTAAGCATCATGCAAAGCTGCATTTCAGAGGTTTGGTCTGAGAGCGAAATCCTCAATTTTACATGAAAATTCTCAAGATTAGATGGAAAGCTTTTCAAGAGATAACTATTATTAGAGCTATGACAGCCTGCAAGACTCCACTTGTGTTGAGCCATTTCTTCATCGTTATTTCCAAAGCTGGAAACCTGTTGAGCCATTTCTTCATCGTTATTTCCAAAGCTGGAAACCTGTAGTGGACTTATTCAAAATCAAAGTCAAAATCTTGAAATAAAAAGACAAAGCTTTTATGTGCACTGAAAAAATATTTTCTTTCACTGAGTGTGGCCCTATTCTCAATACAATCATATTAGTCAAATCCCATTAAAGGTGAGTAGCATAACAAGTAGTAACGAAAAGAGATCATCATTTTCATAACAGTAAATCAAGGTTAGGTCTTTTTAACCTGGTTGTGAAAAATTGCTCTTTGCTCTGTACTAAACCTTGGCAAAAATAGTGTGGGAGTAGGGGCACTTTCTGTTTTCAGTGACAGATCTTTCCAGGTATAATAATTGCAAATTACAGTGTGCAAATGATGGTTAAACAAGACCTTGTCAATATTTAAGACTATATTTGTTTGAAGTTGGCTTGCTTTTCTGTTGCAACTTTTTCAGTTAGAGTATGCATACCTGACCACAGAAACACCACTTGGACACTAACTGGATTTGTGGCCAAAGAGATGTCATTTATTGTGACTTCAGCAAGGCTTTTGACACCATTTCTCACTGTATTGTTGTATCCAAGTTAGAATGTTACAGCATGGATGGAAGAACAAGATAGATAGGTAAAAAAACTGGTTGGATGATCAAGCTCAGAGGGTTGTGGCTAATGGGTCATACTCTACCTGAAGACAGGTGAAATCTGAAGTGCTACAGGGCTCTATTCTGGCCCAGATTTATTAGTGACCTGGAGAAGATGAAGGGATCCACTCTTAAAAAGTTTGCAGATGACACTAAGTTAGAGAGACCAGCTGATAAGCTCAAGACAGGGCTGCCATTTAGAGAGACCAAGACAGGCTGGAGGAACAGGCTGACAGGAGCCTAGTTGAATTCAGCAAGGACAAATGCAAAGTCCTGAACCTGGGAAGAAAGAAGCCCCTGCAGTGACACAGGCTGGGGACTGACTGCCTGGCATCAAAGTGGAAAAGGATCTGGAGGTGTGAGCACCTCCAGCTGAACAAGGGCCAGCAGCAAAAGTGGCTAACAAAATCCTAGGCTGTATTAACAGGAACATAGCTGAGGTAACTGATTTGTCACCCTCTAATCAGCACTCATTCGACCACATCTGGATACTGCATCCAGCTTTGGGTCTCTCAATACAAAAGAAAGATGCATGGATAAACTAGAGCAAGTGCAGTGGAGGGCCACTGAGATGGTGGGGGGCTGGAGCACTTGCCCTCTGAGGAGGAACGAAGGGAGCAGGGCTGGTTCAACCTGGAGCATAGATGACTTCAGGGGAAACCAGTATCACCCCCCCCCACCCCATGACTACAGGGAGGTCATCGAGGATATGGAGCCAGGCTCTTCATAGTGGTGCATGGTGGAAGGACAATAAACAACAGGCTGCAAGAAGAAAAGTTTGGACTGGATATAAAGGGAAAAAAGCTTTCCCCATAAGGACATGGAATAGGTTTCCTAGACAGGTTGTGCTGTCTCCACCCTTGGAGATTTTCAAGACTTAACTGAGTAAAGCCCTGAGCAACCCAGTCTGATCTCACAGGTGACCCTGGTTTGAGCAGGAGGTTGGACAAGAGACCTCCTGAGGTCCCTTCCAACCTGAATTATCCTATGATCTGATAACAGGAACTGAGGAGCCATATTCATTGTAGCCAGTGTGCTTGGACATCTCTGTGAAGCTGTCATCAAGCATTTCAGCTGAAAGTATAACAAGAGGAACGTTTTTGTATCTTCTTAACCCTTATCACCTTTTAAGGGTACAGAAAGAATACCGCTGTTGTCACTAATGTTGTAGCAATACTCCAGGGATATTTAACTTTACATATAGTTCAACAAGTTTGAAATAACCAAGCAATATGAATTTTCAAATTATTAAGGAAGGAAAGGGGTAGATCAGTATAAAATTATTTATTACATCAGAAGATACAGTATGAAAGTGTTCAGTTTGTGGATTATTTTTTTTTTCCCCAGGAATGAAACACAAATACTTAGTATTGGAAGTAAAAGTAGTAACAACAACAACAAAAAATTAAAACAGTGGACTATTTAGCAATTACATATTATTCTTCCTCTACCAACTTTTCAGCAAATATGGTGATACTACCTGAAAACATTTAGGTGAAAATAATTATTTTGTAATTTTCAAAAGGAAAATTAAGGCAAAGAAGTTCACTCATTTCTGCTTTCCTTCCTTCACAAATGCAATTAGCGTAAATTGACCATAGTCATAACACTGCCAATATAAATATTCTGCCAATACAAACACAAATATTATTCTCTCAGCATTGGATCCTTTGGCTTCTATCCTCCCTCAATTTCCATGGAAAAGCTGGGTTTTGTAATAGGTCCAGCAAGTTCAGTACTTTAGAAAAAGAAAAACAGTTCCCCAAAGCAGTAATGAGATATATCTGCCATTAAGTCTTCTTTTCAAAACAGGAGGTGAATTTTTGCCTTTGTAAGCTGTCAAGGTTAGAGAATTAAGGATTTGCTGTGTCATATCCCTTGTTGGGGTTTCTAAAATTCCCCACAAAAAAAAACCTGATGTTAGATTATCTTTGAAGTTCTGAAATGAAGCACTAAAGGAGCTTGCAGTTAAAACTTGAGAGTGCTGCCGCTGTTTCCCCACACAATTGCAATGTAATTTATTTGACATTATAGTTCAGTTACCAAGTATGGATTGTTTTGGCTGCCATCCTCTCTGCCTCTCACAGAAGTGTCTGGATGCTGAAGAAATCACAATTTTGTTGTGGTCATGGAGCCTGGAGTTGGGAGCACTACAGCTTCTGTCAGTGTTGGAGCTGACTGGCACAGAGTAGGCAGTGGTAGGGAATAGAGAGGAATGAGGTTCTCACCACCATCACCTCAGCAAGGTCCTATTTTGGGAGTAAATTTGAGAGGGGTGTCTATTAAAGAAAAGGAGTCATTTCCTTGATTACAGTAGTTGATGGTATTAGCATGAGACCTTTACAGCTGCAGGCTGGATATTGTGGAGAAAATAGATACTGAACATGACTATAGCTCAGGAGGCATCACCCAGCCTGCCTGTGGGTCAAGGCAGAAATTGTCCAGCTGGCTGATTTTGTTAAAGCCTGCATGTTATGCCTAAGTGCAAGGGATGGGAAAGGTACACGTGCAATCTAAATTTAAATTGCATTTCACATAGGAACTTCAATGTTTTTGCAGGTTTGCTTTGGATTTTTGCTCTGTGTTCACTTACCTCTTATTATACAATAGGTTTCTTTATTCTTAATTATAACATATGTCTGATGCTCAAATAAATTTCAGTTTAGGGAATCATGATTTCATGCATATGATCAGGATACATCTGCTTAACACCCAGAAGAGTGCAAAGGAAGCAGAAGAAAATATTCCTTCAGAGTACCAATGAGCTATCTTTCACAAGGATTAAAGAGCAGCTCTTTCTTAGAAATGTACCCTTTCTGACTTGCTGGAGCGGCAGCTAGGGCATGCATGTCATGCAGGCAGTGACAACAGCCTATGGAGTCTGTTTCTCTGTCAGTGAACAAATTGTCTGTGATTTGTTGAGGAAGAATGTAGCCTCAAACCTTTAGGGACTGAAACACAGCCTTTGCTTATATCATTCCACATATGCCTCTTCCACCTCTAGCTTTTCGCAAATGGTCATTTTCCTCCACATTTTTAAATAAAATACATTCCTTTACCTGGAACTATAAGCCGATGTGTTTTACTCCATCTCCATAAGAAATAGCTATGGAAGTTGGGCAAACAAAACCATCTCCTGAGTTACCCAGTTTCTAGGAGCATGGAATGAATTTTAGAAACACCAGTCTAACACAGGAACATATCACATCAATTGGCAAAATACTGTACAAGAAACTGATCTTTGACACTTTGTCGGTACTGCTAAATGAAAGCAGACCATAGCATGACCATAAGACCAAGTGGTACTAAGGGATTTGTATGCAAACAGGCTGCAGCAAGTTGCAGATTTGCCTTTGATAGAGCCATCTGTAGAGGTCAGAACTGGAACCATGCAAGAGTAAATAGCTAGTGATGATGACTGTGGTCCAGTGCTCAAATTCACTCACTGTTTGATTTCTCAGTGTAGATGTAGCCTGAAAATCCCTAAAAGTGACACATATGTAAAAACTCAAGTAAAACAGGTTCTTTACTGGTTCCTTCATTGCTCTGGTTCTTCACCATGAAAGAAACCAGCAGTGTTCAGACATCTCTCTGTACAAGAACAGTGAAAGTAGCTCCAGGTTTTCATTTGACATACCAAACTCTAATGTTTTGCCACAAATAGCAGAGCTTCATAAGGGGAAAGCACTACCCAAGGACTGTCATTATTTCTGCAGGCTGGCAGATGCTGGGTACACAGAATTTCATTACAGCTATTGTTTTTTCCCATTATGGGAAAGCACAATATTTCTTAGGTCTGTTCACAAGAGAGAGTAATTTTCTTCAACCACAACCTATTCTTAAGTGTAGAGGAGCTTTTGGAGAGCAAGGCTTTTGAGCAAGCAATTATACTCCCTGAAATTATTTCCAAGATTCGTATTTCATGTTCAAACCACAGAAGTTGCACATGGTGACTGTCAACTGGCCCTTCAAGAGCAGTGCCTCTGAACTCATTAAGGCAAAATGGGGAAGAAAGGTGAATTGTACAGATAATGAAAAAATTGAAAAACATCATCTCTGAAGGCCAGAAGGAAGGTGCATGAAGGCCACACTTGACTGACATAATTGATGCGTCTGCTACAGACTCACATGCATTTCTCCTGCATATGGTCTCAGAATACTGCTCACCGAGCATCATTACCAAAGACCTATGGTTTCAGATTAGTCTTTATGCAGGAAGTGCATGATTAATCTGATTTCTCAGCCTTTAACGTGCTCAGATAAACACACAGCCAAGTTAAACAAGAGGAACTTAAAGATAAAAAACATTAAAGTATTTGAAGAGAAAGAAAAGCAGACTGAGTGACTATATACATTCTGTTCCTAAGTATTAAAGAAACTACAAAGCCAGACCTCCCTAAAACATGTTAATAGAGAACTTTCAAGAGAACAATATGCAGTTTATTGCTTTATTTAGTTTGAATGCCTTTGTAATCAGTCCGTGTTTTTATTTTTCCCTCACCCCTCAAATTCTGTATTCAGTCAGTCTTCAAATGAGTGTTACGCTTTCCAAAACCTGGGTTCACACTGAATTTGGGGAACTTCGGCATCTTCAGTTCCGCACGAGCTTCAAATAATAAACACAGTTCTAAAGAAAGGGGGAAGCCTTGGAGTTCAGCATGATTCCATTGCTGGCTCTCTTATCACTTGGCTAGAACAGCATAAGCTTGGAGTCAAGAACTGTTGTGCTCATATCAATTTTTCACATCATGATGCAGGGTGGCACCTCATAAAGCTAAGCTAATGGAGTGAAACCTAAATTTGCCTGGTGCTAATGGAAGGTGTATATCACTGCTCCAAGAAGGTTTCTCTTCACAGAAGCAGGCAAAGATCCTGAAAATGGAGAAAAGAAGGAAGAAAAAATTTTGTAGTCAATTTTCTTCCAAATAGCTCAATACCCTGCTCAAATCTGAAAGGACGTTCAAGAAAGGAAAATGAAGCTAAGAATGTCTCACTACCTTGTTTTGGACTCTGCAACAACCTGCACAAACAGAGAGCAGCATGGTCTCCAGTGATGCCCATAGAAATTCTCAGATGAGCAAACAATGCCCAGAAGAAGAACCTAGCTTCTCTAGTCCCTTTCCTACACTTCCCTCACTCAGAGCTTTTCCCAGATAATTTTCACAGAATCACAGAATCACAGAACGATAGGGGTTGAAGGGACCTCTGGAGATCATCTAGTCCAACCACCCCACCAGAGCAGGTTCACCTAGAGCAGATTGCACAGGAATGTGTTCAGGCGAGTTTTGAATATCTCCAGAGAAGGAGACACCACAACCTCTCTGGGCAGCTTGTTCCAGTGCTCTGCCACCCTCAAAGGAAAGAAGTTCCTCCTCATGTTTAGATGGAACTTCTTATGACCAAGTTTGTGCCCGTTACCTCTCGTCCTGTCACTGGGCACCCTGAAAAAAGACTGGCCCCATCCTCCTGGCACCCACCCCTTAAGTATTCATAAGCATTGATAAGATCCCCCTCCGTCTTCTCTTCTCCAGCCTAAAAAGACCCAAGTCCCTCAGCCTTTCCTCGTAAGAAAGAAGTTCCAGTCCCCTAATCATCTTTGTAGCCCTTTGCTGTATTCACTCCAGCAGCTCCCTGTCCTTCTTGAAGCGGGAAGCCCAGACCTGGACACAGTACTCCAGATGCGGCCTCCCCAGGGCAGAGTAGAGGGGGACGATAACCTCCCTCGACCTGCTAGCCACACTCTTCTTGATGCACCCCAGGATGCCATTGGCCTTCTTGGCCACAAGGGCACATTGCTGGCTCATGGTCAACCTGTTGTCCACCAGGAATCCCAGGTCCCTTTCCACAGAGGTGCTCTCCAGCAGGTCACCCCCTAACCTGTACTGACGCATGGGGTTATTCCAGTGCCCTACATTTGCCTTTGTTGAATTTCATCAGGTTCCTCTCTGCCCAACTCTCCAGCCTGTCCAGGTCACGCTGAATGGCAGTGCAGCCTTTTGGTGTGTCCGCCACTCCTCACAGTTTTGTGTCATCAGCAAACTTGCTGAGGGCACACTCTATCCCTTCATCCAGGTCATTGATGAATATATTGAACAGGAGTGGATCCAGCACTAACCCCTGGGGAACGCCACTTGTTACAGACCTCCAACTGGACTCTGTGTCACTAATCACAAACCTCTGCGCTCTACCTATCAGCCAGTTTTCAATCCACCCCACTGTCCATTCATCTAACCCACACTTCCTAAGCTTGCCTATGAGGATGATGTGGGAGACAGTGTTGAAAGCCTTGCTGAAGTCAAGGTAGGCAACATCTACTGCCCTCCCCTCATCTATCCATCCAGTCATGCCATCATAGAAGGCTATCAGATTGGTCAGACATGACTTCCCCTTGGTGAATCCATGCTGACTACTTCTGATAACCTTCTTTTCCTCCAGGTGCTTTGAGATGACACCCCGAATGAGCTGTTCCATCGTCTTTCCAGGGATGGAGGTGAGGCTGACTGGCCTGTAGCTTCCTGGGTCTTCCTTCTTGCCCTTTTTGAAGACTGGAGTGACATTGGCTTTCCTCCAGTCCTCAGGCACTTCGCCTGTTCTCCAGGACCTTTCAAAGATGATGGAGAGTGGTCCAGCAATGACTTCTGCCAGCTCCCTCAGCACTCGCTGGTGCATCCCATCAGGACCCATGGACTTGTGCATGTCCAGTTTACTTAATTCGTCTCTAACTTGATCTTCCTCAACCAAGGGAAAGTCTTCCTTCTTCCAGACTTTCTCCGTTACCTCCAAAGTCTGGGACTCCTGAGGGCTGGCCAGAGCAGTAAAGACTGAAGCAAAGAAGGCATTCAGTACCTCTGCCTTCTCTGCCTCATCTGTCACCATGGTACCTGTCTCATTCAACAGCTGGCCTACATTTTCTCTAGTTTTCCTTTTGCCTCTGATGTACTTGAAGAAACCCTTCCTGTTGATCTTGACATCCCTTGCCAGGTTTAATACCAAGGAGGCCTTGGCTTTCCTTGTTTCATCCCCGTTTCATCATTTTTCTGCAATTAAACTCACACTGCGTTCTGTGCTTGAGGTGCTTCCAACATGTTTGCAGCTCCCTCATGAATTTTGAAAGGTTGGTTTATTAATTCATAACTTTTCCTTCTGGTGACGTGGTAGCTACAAAAAGTAGACACAATGGTAACACGAGCTGGATGTGAGGGAACTCATTGATTCTGTTGTGTAGTGGGATTGTAACTAACTTAAATCCTAATCCCTTCTGCCTGACCAGTTACTGCTTAGAAGCCTTACCAATACAGGATGCAAAACCAGCTTGGATATAAGAAACATGCTACTTTTAATTGCTGACTGGTTCAGAGGGTTTGGGGTTTTTTTACAGCCCCTGGGGCTGACAACAGACTATTCTTTATACAAGTGGCTGTTTGTTTCCAAATAAGTTTGCGTCGATAGCATGATTTACAGGAACTGTACGTGCATGTTATTTCTACCTGTGTTAAATATGAAGTTGCTTAGAATATGTATTGATTTTGGTCTCCTAAAAGGAACTTGAACTTCTGAGATTATAAACAAAATGTGTTTATAATCTGTTTATTCAGTATTAGAATGAATACTGGGAGAATGATGAGCCACTATTTCTATTCTCTTATCAGTTTGTTTGTTTTGTAGAAACTATTGGTGCAGACAGCAAACTTAGTGTCAGAGTTATCTGAAGACTGGTTTGGGAATAGTAGGGTTGAAGTGATAAAGACCTAAGCAAATATTTTGACTATTATGTATTTTTCCCCTGTTGTGGCTTAACCCCAGCTGGCAACTAAGCACCACACAGCCGTTCGCTCATTCCCCCCAGGTGGGATGGGGGAGAGAATCAGAAGAATAAGAGTGAGAAAACTCGTGGGTTGAGATAAAGACAGTTTAATAGGTAAAGAAAAAGCTGCACATGCAAGCAAGGCAAAATAAGAAATTCATTCACTGCTTTCTATGGGCAGGCAGGTGTTCAGCCATCTCCAGGAAAGCAGGGCTCCACCACACGTAACGGTTACTTGGGAAGACAAATGCCATTACTCCAAATGCCCCCCCTTCCTTCTTCTTCCCCCAGCTTTATATGCTGAGCATGACATCATATAGTATGGGATATCCCTTTAGTCAGTTGGGGTCAGCTGTCCCGGCTGTGTCCCCTCCCAACTTTTTGTGCACACCCAGCCCACTCATCGGTGGGGTGGTGTGTGGAGCAGAAAAGTCCTTGTCCATGTGCAAGCCGTGCTCAGCAGTAACTAAAACATCCCTGCTTTATCAACACTCTTTCCAGCACAAATCCAAAACACAGCCCCATACTAGCTACTATGAAGAAAATTAACTCTACCGCAGGAAAACCAGCACACCCCACACATGACACACAGATTATTACAGCACAAGTGTTTGGAACAGTTGAAATGGCTTTACGTATTATTTGGCAGTAGTATGGTTCAATGATATGAGAGAGTCAGGCTCTGCCTCTTTTCAAAGGGACTACCCAATGGTGAAAAAGATCTTAGTAATACCTTGTATTCCTGGAAAAGTATTTCAAACCTAAATAAATAAATTCAAACCTGTAAACACGATTACTATGGCTCTTTCTAAGAATTTTGTTGCCCGAGGAAACACTGCTTGGCTTCATGCAGTAAGTATGTGGGAACATAAAAAATACTTGGTTGAAAGATATCTCTCAAGAACATCTGGTTTGACCTGCTCAAAACCAGGCTAACATTGAAGTTAAATCAGGTTGCTAAAGAACTTGCCCAGCCAAATTTTGAATATTTACAAGGATGGAGATTCTGCATCTTTCCTGGACAACCTGTGCCAGTGCTTAACTACTCTCATAGGGAAGAATATTTTCCTTAGATCAAACCAGAATTTCCCTTAATGCAGCTTGTGATGATCCTCATCCTTTCATTGTGCTCCTGAGAAAAGACTGCTTCTGTCCATAACCCGCTTTTTATTTGTGTAAGACAGCGAGTCCCAAACATGATTCTTCTCTTTTTGAGTCTGAGCACACCCAGCTACCTTCTTCTCTCCTTGTACATGGTGGGATCCAGCCCCATAACCTCTTGGAAGGGCTCTGTTGGACACACTTCAGTTTGCCCGTGTCTCTGTTGTAGTGGGGGATCCAAAACAGGACACTGCACTCCAGGTGTAGTCTCACAAGTGACAAAGAGAGGGGAATTATCACCTTCCCTGACATGCTGGCTGTACTCCTGCTACTGTGGCCCAGGCTATACTTTTGCACTGCATGGGTCATATTCAGCTGCTTGCTTACCAGTGTCCCCAGGTCTCCTTTGCAAAGCTGCTCCCTAGACAATGAATTCCAGCCTGTACTGTTGCAGAGGGTTAATTCTGTCCCAAGTGTAGGACTGATATTTAATCAGTCTTATTTTTTGTTTTCTATGCATGGAAATACAGCAGCTAGGTGTGTAAAAACAGCGATACAATATAACGGGAGTAAATTCATGTTTCATTATCTCTGCAGATACTTACAGAGGTTCTTTAATTATTTTTCCTCAGGAAAATGTTTTAAACTGTGGTGAGTTTAACACTTGCCCAGAATGGGAACCAGAAGTATTTTACCAGCATCCGAGTTCTGAAATTTTGAGCTATTTTACACACTCATCCCAAAGCCCAACAACTAATTCACTTTTCTTTACTGCTGGGAAGTCTAACAAGGCTATTCATGCATAGCTGGTTCCTGAGAACTGTGTTCTAGTTTCAGTTGTCATTGCCTTTTCTATAGTTTTCTGTGTGCTGATTCATTTTACTGAGAAGGAGCAATGAATCAAATTAAGAGCTTCTGCTTGTGTTGATAGAGCAAAAAGGAAATTTAAAATGTTTAAATTAAAAAGTGCAATGTCATTGTTTGTATAATAATGTTCATTAATCCTTTTAATGGAGCATTTCAGTCTTCACTTTTATGTTTCCCTTTTCTTTTTGTTTTCTTCCTCCTCATATTTGAAGTTAAACAATAGGATAATTGGAATAAAAAAGCCTGGCATTGTATTCTATTCTTGGTGAGAGCAGTGTAAACTGGATTTTATGACGAAGGCACCTATGCTGTGAATTTGTTTCACTATGGGGACCTGATCTGAAGCTGATTGCCCTGATGATATACAAGCTGGTGTGCTCTGGTGCTCTGATCTCGAGTGAGCTGGCTAGTTCCCTTAATGACGAAGCTGCAGGCAGAGATGAGGAAAAGTTGACCCAGTGGTTTGGGTCCAGCAAGAATCAGGATTCTAATGATAGTCTGCTCCAGTCAGCGCTAGGCTTAGATGGGATGGACGTGACAAGATTCACAGTAATTGGCACAGGAATCAGGGCTTCTGGCCTGAGGCAGAAAACAGACGGTATAACTATAGCCAAAGCAGTCCAGACCATGATCCCTAGCTTTTAGAAAGGAAAATGTAGTGCTGATCCTGTCAGTAACATTAAAGCATTTAAATTGCAATTAAATGTTATTTGTCTTAATGAACCAGTCCTCACAGAGTAAGTGCCAAAATCCACAAATATAATCTTTGGGGGAAGATACAGAAAAGAATATGCAGTGATGTCTCTAGAGGGAGAAACAATCTACCAAATTTAGGCGTCTACTTAATGAGGTTGGGACTAGAATATGTCATTAGTGCCAAGCAAAGACACTTTTTACAACCAGTAGAGAATTTTGACATCCAAATTTGAAGTTAAAATAACTAGAAGAGCTTGGGTTTTCATTAAATATCTGGGAAAATATGTAAAATATGAAAAGTAAAATCTTCTAAAGAAAGAAAATATAATTGGGCTTAATTCTTGTTGAACTGGAGTACAATCATTGGAAATTGTGTGGGACAAAGTAGAAGACCTCAGAGCTAACATTTCCTACCAGCTTGGCTGTAATGGCAATAAAAAACAGCACAACAGAGAAACTGGCCATGGCTTTATAAAAAGCATTACTAAAAAATTTTATGGTAATAATTTCTCTCTGCTTTCTCCCCCCAAACACATCTTTAACATTTGTCTGTCAGAGAATGGTATCAGGGTTAGAGCATAACTCGCCTGTACATAAGTCAAAAAGGAAATAATTTTCCTTGACACCTTTCTTTTCTAGACGACAAATCATGTTCTTTTTCTATGTTACGTACACTAAACCACCTACTGATCTCAGAAGGAGAATTTAATTTGGACCTCAGATTTTGTTAGACTGCTTTGTAAGTGTAAAAATGAGTGCTATATTACAAGTGGGATTTTTTTTATATTTTTGTGTATTTCCTAATACAATGAAATAAATACTTAGAGGTATTATTGTACTGTAGGCAAGTACTTGACTTATTATGATATTTATAAAAATATTTTTTTTAGAAAAATATTATTTCTATAAAGACAATATATAGCTAATAGTATCACTTGTGTTATTTCTTCATAATTTCTATTGACTGAAGGATATGTATTATAGCAAAACTAAAGATCAGATTTAATCAGCAGTGAATATGAAATTCTGTGTTATGTATATGCTTTGGTATCACTAGAATCAGGCTCTGCTGTTATTTATACCAGATAATTTTTGCTGGCACTGTGAATAATTTCTGATTTTTAACAGTCTCAGGGAAGAGCCAATTCCCAGCATGACAACTAAGAGAATGAATACCAAAACATTTTCAGACGGGCAGACTCTTATGAAGGAGCTAAAGATGTGCAACCAGGAATAATCATTACAGCAAAATCCCTCACATAATTACAAACTGCTGGAAGCTATTGGAAGCCATTGTAATGTGAAAATATAAACTTGCTGATTGCTAATTATATGGAGACAATGTCAAAGTCAAATAACATATAACATAATACTGACAGTACAAAAGATACTTTGAATACCTCAGAATGTAATATCTCCAATTAAGGAAGAAAAAATATACTACAGTGAAAATATTTTGGCATAGGCAATGCAAAACCGGCAAATTAATGTCAGACACTATTTCTATTCTGCTAGTCATAAAATATTTGTTTAGAATATTTTTAAAAAAAATTTTTTTAGCTTCCAGTTCAGCAGAGGACTTACTAACATGTCTACTTAGCTTTACTATGTAATCATCCTAGATGTGAACCCATCCATTTATACAGGAAGTGTCTTACGGCTTGGAGCATGTCTTTTTACTATCCACTTCCACTGTTCCTTTCTACTAGAAGGGTTTATAATAGTTAGAGTGTAAATCTTATTTGACCAGCGAATTTTACCATAAAGACTTTTTTTTCTTTTTTCTGTAGAGAAAGGATTTTTAATGGATAAATTAAAAAGTCAAATGTAATAAGCATTCAGGTTCAGTAATAAAATATATTAATCACAGATAAACTTACTTGACCTGTATAACCATATGTGACCTATGAGTAATGTCTGAGACAGCCTATACAGGTGGCATTTACACCGTGCATCCCAGGAAGACTTCCCCACCCCCAGTTCCTGTACACGCTCAAACACTTACTTATTAGACGTGAGGACAAGGTGTGGGTACACAACATCTTCCCCTCATTTCGTCTGGAGGAAACAGGTCCACAAGGACAAGAGGGGAGATGCAGTGTTCAGTAACAAGCTCCCGCTCTCTGCACAGCTGAGGAACAAGACTGTAGGGTTCACCATTGAGTGGATTTTTCTTGCCATCAGGGTACCCCAACTATTCCCCATTCAAGAACTTCCTTCATTATTCAGCTAATGTAATAAATGTAGGTATCACTATAGAACATATTTTTCTACATATGATGAAAAGCTCTCAACCACAAAAATGGAGCAAGTAGTCAAATTTGTGAAAATTAATTTGGACATTTTTAATAATCTCATACAATTCCTTGATAAATGAAGCAGAATAGCATAACTGTAAAAGAAGTGTCAGCAAGATATTTAGGGTAATTTTCCAGTTGTCTGAAGAAGGCGCTTTGGAGTGGTTCACATTGTTTGTTATAATGGCCAATGGAGCTCAAAACCATAAAGAAAAGGCTGCAGTGAAGAGACATATTTTTGTTGCTTCAGGACATTGTTAACTAACTTGCCAACAATGTTGTTAGATAAAAATGACAGCATGAAACTGGATATCTAGACCTCTCAGAAATGCAGTGTATCATCTGTAGACACTGTGTTGTGGTTTCTGTTATAGACCTTTGCCTGCAGTACTAGAACTATGCATGCAGCTCTTAAAATGCTGACATAGTATTTTATATACTTGCTCCATACTGCACTGTTAGTTGCTTCTTATGTGTTTTATGTCATAGTAAGTAATTTAAAGTACATGCTCCCCCTAACTCTAGCCACATCAAATGTATAGTCTATGTTAGTTTTCTCCTATAGTCAGAAGATCCAACCAGTGCTAAAACTGTCCTGTCACAGTCATAATTTGAAGAAAAGTATGAGAGCTAATTTCGTTAAAAATTAGAACTTAAAACATTGACTCTTCAGTGTCTGGGATTTGAAAATTTTCTGCACTTACTGAAAAACTTCCTGTGCCTCAGAAAGTAATCATTGTCTTTAACATATTGTACCATAGCAATACAGTCCCAACACGAAAAAATCTAATACGGGTATTTGGAGACAAGAAACAATTTTTCCAGCCTGCTCAGAAATGCTTTCTGTATTAACATTGAAAGTTTTGCATATTAATCTGTTTAAAGATTAGAACTAAGCAGCTACTGCCCACCCAGTGTGGAGCACCCTCCAGATGGTGCAATCAGCAAGCATCTCCTCATGGCATGAGGCACCTCTGCATGAGTTCTGCTCCATCCAGCCACAGGGCAGCCCAATACTTGGTGGACATTGGAAAAAACCCTCCTTTTACTTAATTTCCTCCACAATACAGCTAGGGAAATTCATTCCTTTTTAGCTATGCTTGGCAAGGAGCAGGCCCTCTACGTCTACCACCAGCCTTTGCTAGGCACTGGAAGTTATTCCTTCATCTGGGTCCCCAACAAAATGAGGGCGGCCCAAAGGTGTTGAAAAAGGGGACACAGGCAAAATTTAGGAACTGATTACTTTTAGGTGAGAGGATATGCAATGGGAAGATATTATGAAGAAGGGAAACAAACATGGATCTGGCACACTCCAGGGAAAAAAAGGAAACCATTTTACTCAGGAATTAGTCCACGAGTCATACTTTTTCACTAGTCAAGCAAAGTATTAATCTGTACCTACCCAAGCAAATTGAGGTAAAAAATTTTGTAGGGAGACCCCTGTTAAAAACTTGGCAAAAAAGTAACTTTGAAACCATCTCCTCTGACTGCATGCAGTATTATTCCAGGCATTTGTATCTTGAAACAAACACCCTGAAACTTGAGAATGCATTTTTCCTAATGGAAGAGAACATTCTGTTACACTTCTTTAAGGCTATTTTCAAGATGCTTACAGTATGAGTAAATTTTCTTGTCTTTCACAACAGTCAGAGGCAGCTTTAGTGCTGGTGTCTGGTAGGCAAATATGTCTCTGCTAAGGACACTGCTATTTCATTAACATACACCAAGTTTGAATTTGGTTCAAGTTAACATTTCTGACAAGATCCAGACATATATAGAAAGATGCATGCTGACTCTCATTTCATTCCAAATTAAATAGCAATTTCTACCAGGAGTAATCCCAGTGATTTCAGAAACTGTTTGAGAAGTTACCTATTATTTATCCCCAAAGAAACTTGGCTCATGCAGTTATAAGTATTATCAAAATAAGGTAAAATCCCAAACTAGGTGCATTTGATTAGAATTAAAATCTGAAATTAGTTGGTGTAAATTAACAATTACATTATTTGATAAGATAAAGAAGTTTCTGCATAGCTTTATTAAGTCTTCAGCTAATGATTTAATCCAATGTACGTATATGTGCATGTGTGTAACTGTATTGGGTTTGGATGGCAAGGTTTTGGTAGCAGGCGGGCTACAGGGGTGGCTTCTGTGAGAAGCTACTAGAAGCTTCCCCCATGTCCGACAGAGCCAATGCAGCCGGCTCCAAGAGAGTCCTGCCGCTGGCCAAGGCCGAGCCCATCAGCGATGGTGGTAGTGCCTCTGGGATAACATATTTCAGAAGGGGAAAACAAAACCTGCACAACTGCAGCCTAAGAGAGGAGTGAGAATATGTGAGAGAAACATCTCTGCAGACACCAAGGTCAGTGAAGAAGGAGGGGGAGGAGGTGCTCCAGGCGCCAGAACAGAGATTCCCCTGCAGCCCCTGGTGAAGACCATGGTGAGGCAGGCTGTGCCCCTGCAGCCCATGGAGGTCCATGGTGCAGCAGATATCCACCTGCAGCCCATGGAGGACCCCACGCCAGAGCAGGTAGATGCGCTTAAGAGGCTGTGACCCTGTGGGAAGCCCGCGCTGGAGCAGGCTCCTGGCAGGACCTGTGACCCCATGGAGAGAAAGGAGCCCACACTGGAGCAGGTTTGCTGGCAGGACTTGTGATTGTGTGTGGGAACCATACTGGAACAGTCTATTCCTGAAGGACTGCACCCCATGGAAGTGATCCACACTGTAGCAGTTCGTGAAGAACTGCAGCCCATAGGAAGGACTGATATTGGAGAAGTTAATGGAGAACTGTCCCGTGGGAGGGACCCCACACTGGAGCAGGGCAAGAGTGTGAGGAGGAAGGAGCAGCAGAGACAACATGTGATGAACTGCCCTCAACCCCCATTCCCCATCCCCCTGTGCTGCCTGGGGGGAGGAGGTAGAGAAAATTGGGAGTGAAGTTGAGCCCGGGAAGAAGGGAGGGTTGGGGGGAAGGTGTTTTAAGATTTGGTTTTATTTCTCATTACCATACTCTGATTTGATTGGCAATAAATTAAATTAATCTTTTCTGAGTCAAGTCTGTTTTGCCCATGATGGTAATGGTGAGTGATCTCCCGGTCCTTATCTCGACCCACGAGCCTTTAGTTGTATTTTCTTTCCCCTGTGCAGCTGAGGACGGGAGTGATAGAGCGGCTTTTGTGGGCACGTGGCATCCAGCCAAAGTCAACCCACCACAGTAACATAAGGAAAATGCTTCTTTTCTTTCTTTTTTTTTTTTTTTTAAACAAAATGCAATAACTCTGGCTCTCTTTATGCATATGTTGCTTCTATTTTACATTTCTTATGTCAAGTCTAGCATGCTGCTACTCTATGTCCCCTTTATAAAAGAAAGCATTAGAGAAAATAGGAACTAGTGATCAAATCAAAATAGGACACAAACCCCTGGAATATACTTAAAGCTTCTTTGAAAAGCTATTGTATTGGGTTTGCGTGGCAGTGCTTTGGTAGCAGGGGGGGCTACAGGGGTGGCTTCTGCAAGAAGCTGCTAGAAGCTTCTCCTATGTCTGATAGAGCCAATGCCAGCCGACTCCAAGACGTATCTGCCACTGGCTAAGGCTGAGCTAATCAGCAACAGTGGTAGCGCCTCTGTGATAACATATTTAAGAAGGGAGGAAAAACCGGGAAGCGGCAGCCGGAGAAGAGAGGAGTGAGAATATGTGAGAGAAACAACCCTGCAGACACCAAGGTCAGTGAAGAAGGAGGGGGAGGAGAAGCTCCAGGCGCCGGAGCAGAGATTCCCCTGCAGCCCGTGGTGAAGACCATGGTGAGGCAGGCTGTGCCCCTGCAGCCCATGGAGGTCCACGGTGGAGCAGATATCCACCTGCAGCCTGTGGAGGACCCCACGCTGGAGCAGGTAGATGCCTGAAGGAGGCTGTGATCCTGTGGGAAGCCCATGCTGGAGCAGGCTCCTGGCAGGACCTGTGGAGCCGTGGAGAGAGGAGCCCACGCTGGAGCAGGTTTGCTGGCAGGACTTGCGATCCCGCGGGGGACCCACGCTGGAGCAGTCTGTTCCTGAAGGACTGCACCCCGTGGAACGGACCCATGCTGGAGCAGTTGGTGAAGAACTGCAGCCCGTGGGAAGAACCCACGTTGGAGAAGTTCGTGGAGAACTGTCTCCTGTGGGAGGGACCCCACGCTGGAGCAGGGGAAGAGTGTGAGGAGGAAGGAGCGGCAGAAACAACGTGTGATGAACTGACCGCAACCCCCATTCCCTGTCCCCCTGTGCCGCTCGGGGGGAGAGGTAGAAAATCGGGAGTGAAGTTGAGCCCGGGAAGAAGGGAGGGGTGGGGGGAAGGTGTTGGTTTTTTTAAGATTTGGTTTTACTTCTCATTATCCTACTCTGATTTTGATTGGTAATAAATTAAACTAATTTCCCCAAGTCAAGTCTATTTTGCCCATGATGGTAGTTGGTGAGTGATCTCCCTATGTCCTTATCTCGACATACGAGCCTTTTCTTCATATTTTCTCTCTCCTGTCTAGCTGAGGAAGGGGAGTGAGTGAGCAGCTGTGTGGTGATTAGTCCGGCTGGGCTTAAACCATGACAGCTATCTGAAAAATATTAAATATTTACTAGGTTTGGGGTTTTCTGGTGAAATTCAATTTTAAGGATCATATTTTAAGAACTGAAATCACATTACGGAGAACAGACAGACCATAAAATATTGTACAGGATAGGAATATATCCTGATAAGGATTAGTGAAGCACTGGCGGATGTTAGTGCTTAGTTCATATTGTGCAAGCATTATGTAATGTATCTGTAAGAGTTTTGTCAGTTTAAAAGCATGTAAGCCTGATTTTTAGAGAATTAGCATGGAACATACTGAGAATAGTTCGTTCATGGCTGTGGAATTCGGTTTCACTGTTTATAGATCTCAGTCATGCTTCTCATTTTCATAGCGACTTCCACCTCGTGTTCTGTGAATTCTCCACAGATGTTGCTGATTGAATAATGGAAGTATTTGTAAACTTTTTCAGTTTTAAATCAGCCTTTGAGGTACATGTGTTTTACAGTCTGTTGGCTCCTTGTGTACTCAACCAATGGGAAAGTCAAGCTTTATTGTGAAAAGTGAATTTTGATGGCTTTGTACTATACTTTTTGCATTGAAGGAAGGGCAGGCTCACCCAGCCCTGTCTTACTGGGACTATCACTATGAGTGGGCTTGCACAGGCTGTGGAGTTTTATTTTTTTTAATCACTATCCAAATGTTACTTATCATAACATACGTAGCATGGAAATAACTTTACAGAGGTAACAAGGAACTAACCATCTTCCTTTCTTCTTCTCTCTAGTTTGTTGCTCAGCCCAACTGCCAGCAGCTTCTTGCATCCCGCTGGTACGACGAGTTCCCTGGATGGAGGAGGCGACACTGGGCTGTGAAGATGTTGACATGTGTTGTGATAGGACTCCTTTTCCCGGTCTTCTCTGTGTGCTACCTGATAGCTCCCAAAAGCCCATTAGGGCTGTTCATCAGAAAGCCATTTATCAAATTTATCTGCCATACTGCATCCTACTTGACTTTTCTGTTCCTGCTGTTGCTTGCCTCTCAGCACATTGACAGGTCAGACTTGAGCATGCAGGGACCGCCACCAACCATCGTCGAGTGGATGATATTACCGTGGGTCCTGGGTAAATGTATTACTAAAGAAAATACAGTGAAAAGTGTTTTGATCCCTGTGGTTTTGCCAAGTATTCCTGAGGCAGAAAGATACAGTAGAGAGTTCTGACATGAATTATTGACCTGCCAAAATGGGCAAATGGTCCATGTCCTCCAATACCTAGCAAGAGCAGTAGACAACTTACTTAGAGTTTAAAAATCCAAAGTGTCACCACCTGATACATTACAGTGAGGGAAACCAAAAGATATTGGGGGTTCCTTCCTGTGATTAAGCAGTGCCCTGAAATATACATATTGATATTCTTTTTAATATCTGTTTTCTCCAGGACAGAAATTGTTCTGATTCTTCTAAGTGTCCATTTTTTTTCTTTGTTAGTCTACTTTTAAAAAAGGGTCCTTTTGCCACAATAATTATTTTTCATGTATTAGAATGAGGCACAGTGTCATTTCAGGAGTGTTATCACTAACCTTAGTTACCTGAAGTATGCTTCTTTCTAATATGACGGACCCACCTATTGCAAATAGTGCTTGCCAGCATTTTCAAGTGAGTATTTTCATAAAAATACGCATGCAGAGTATTTTTTCTGTGCAAAACCATTGATGAGAAGTTGTCACTCAACTTCGAACAAAATACTTTACATCACAAGGAATAAGAAAATCCCCTAGCATTTTTAAAATGGGGGAAAAGATTCCCACTCTGTCCTGATAGTTTAAAATAAAAATTTCAGTGTAGGATTATCAAAAGCCTACTTGTGTGGGCCAGGTCGGCCTTAAATGTCTTCCTGTGTGATTGCTCAATCCTATCCGATTGGACTATCCTAGGTCCTCCCTATCTTTGCATGTCTCTCCTGCTAGATGGTATCTCTCTTGGTGTGCCATGGTGTCTTCCCTGTTTCTTATTTTAGGAACCAACACAAGTTGGACCAGATCAGGCCAAATATACTTGGTCTTGACTGAAATGAAATTGTAGAAGGAGGCACTTAGTAGCCTTTACTGCAAGAATTTAAGTTTGATATCTTCATTTAAATTGTCACTATGTAGGCAAGTTCATGCACAATCTTTTCAGAAATGTTTTGGTGGGGTTTTGATACTGTTACCTCTCTCAGAGCTTTCCATTAAGATCCTCTTTCTCTTCACTTTTGCAACTTTTCCCAAACACCTGGCTTTTTTTAGAGCTACCAAACTGACAAGGCTGTTGGCATCATTGATCATATATAATTTACAATGCATTGTTGAATTTATAATACACTAATTGGCAGTGCCTGGTATTCTGGAGAAGAAAGAGTCAGTGGCTTTCCCTCTATGTTCCTTGGTAGAGCACTGCAGGGAGCAGGAGGCAGGGCTACAGCTGTCTTTCACTTAAGCAAAGAAGCATGCATGACTGATAACCCTGTGTACACTTCCTTGTTGAGAACTTCTCAGAGGACCTGCCTTTCACAGATAAACTGTTTTCTGAGATTTCCTCCATGATAGCACAGCGTAAAACAGTCCTCACCACCAGCCTTCACTGTAAGGTGTGTTGTCCTTCGCTGGGTAAATACAGTTACTAACATTAAAAAAGCCAGTATCTAGTATTATTGCAAAGGAATTAATCAATCTGGCAGGCTGCTTATAACGACATTTCCTATAGCCAAGTCAGACTAACTTCAGTGGGTGAGATTCACATTGAAATATTAAAAAAAAATTCCTCCAGTAAATTTTCCCAGTTTTTTACCATCAAGAAATAAGAAAGCAATATAAAAATCATTAGCTTGATACATTACTTCCTTAGAAATAAACACTACAATGAGCAGGGGGCTCTTCTGTGCTGTCCCATGCCCAGAGGAGATATTAGTAGCTTTTCTGTCCAGCCTTCCAAAGTAGCCTGTGATCAGTATCTATCCAACTTTCATAGTATCCTGAAGCTGAGGGATAACAAGAAAAAATGCATAGCTGACACACAGACCTTGACACACCGAAGTGGATTTTATCGTTAACCTATCTTTTTAAGGAAAGAAATTAGAGCCCAGAGAAAACAACACAATTTGAGAAGGGCTAGTTTCAGCTAAAGGCAGTTCTAAAATTTTGGTGACTAACTCCTCTCCAGAAAACGTGCAGTGGGAAGAGGAAGAACTGCCATCGCCCTCAACCTCTGACACTGTTTAAGTAACACAGCATCCCAAAGCACTTGTTTGAAGAAGCCATTAACCCTGAGAATTATGACTATCAAGATGACTATCATTTCTAAAAGCAGCATTAATATTTGCAGTATAGACTTATATGGCCATATTATGCTGGTACTGTCTGTGCTGAATAAGCCTTTGCTCTGCAAGCAGTACAGGTCAAGTCAAGGGAACTGCTTGCATAAACAAATATTCATGAGCATGAACAAAGATCAATAGTCAGATACCATGTGGTCAAATAGCTTGTGGTTAATCTAGAGTGTAATGTTCAGAGAAACTGTGCCTTCCAAAATCTCTTGCATTTAAAATGATATATTTTGCATGCTGATCTCTTGTGGTTCCTAACTAGTGGTTTCCTGTAGTTCCAGTTTCATGGTTGCTGGGTTCAGCTTTCAGACTTGGGTTGCTGCAGTGCCTTAGCCCACCCAAATAATGAGGTCCCAGATACATCCATCGTAATCTCAGGCAATTCATTAGGTACCTAAGTTCCCTCTATCATTGAATGAGACAGACACACATCTCCACAGGACACTTCAGCTCACAGCGTGTGATGAACATGTCTATTTCAGCTTTTTTTTTTTTTAAAGGAATGAATCTCAGCCAAAACCTGCTGTTTTCATGTTCACATGCATACAAGCTGTGGTCTAGTCATCTTTTAATATGCTAAAAAGTTTTATTAAGTCCTTATCAATAAGCTAAGGTTAGTTTCCAGGCCACAATTTAGTCTGTCATCTCAGCTTTTCGAACTACACAGTTATGCAGTATCCTTAAAAAGAGTAAATGCAGCACTCTTGAATTACACAAGGGAGCCTAAATCTGAGGTACAAAGATGTATCTTTGCATTTTTCTGGATGTAGATGAAAAATATTGATGTCTGAGTCAAACCTGATGTGGCTTTAGGGATATAGTTTTTCTCTGAAATTGGAAACATGATGAAGCAAACCCTTTTTCCAAACCAAAGGTTTTCCTACATGCTACAACATGTCAAAACTATTAACATATTAAGCAATAGAATTATTTGTTTGTCTTTCTCTTAACTCAAATAGCTCTGCATGTAGTTTGCATTTAAATAGCTATCATCTCCCTTAAAAAGAAGAGGAGAAGAGGAGCTCTACTTTCCAGGCTTCTCATCAACATGAATTTCAGCATAGACTCATAGAGTCATTTAGGTTGGAAAAGACCTTTAAGATCTTTGAGTCCAACTGTAAACCTAACACTGCCAAGTCCAACACTAAACCATGTCCCTAAGCACCACATCTACAGGTCTTTTAAATACCTCTACGGATGGTGACTCAGCCACTTTCCTGGGCAGCCTGTTCCAGTGCCTGACAACCCTTTCAGTGAAGAAAGTTTTCCTAATATCTAATGCAAACCACCCCTGGTGCAACTTGAGGCTGTTTCCTCTTCTCCTATCACTTGTTACATGGGAGAAGAGACCAGCACCCACCTCTCTACAACCTCCATTTAGGTAGTTGTAGAGAGTGATAAGGTCTCCCCTCAGCCTCCTCTCCTCCAGGCTAAACAACCCCAGGTCCCTCAGCCGCTCCTCATAAGACTTGTGCTCCAGACCCCTCACCAGCTTTGTTGCCCTTCTCTGGACACACTCCAGCACCTCAATGTCCTTCTTGTAGTGAGGGGCCCAAAACTGAACACAGGATTTGAGGTGTGGCCTCATCAGTGCCGAGTAGAAGGGTACAATCACTTCCCTGCTCCTGCTGGCCACACTATTTCTGATACAGGCCAGGATGCCATTGGCCTTCTTGGCCACCTGGGCACACTGCTGGCTCATATTCAGCCGGCTGTCAATCAACAGCCCCAGGTCCTTTTCTGCAGGGCAGCTTTCCAGCCATTCGTCCCCAAACCTGTAGCGTTGCATGGGGTTGTTGCGAACCAAGCACTTGGCCTTGTTGAACCTCAAATAATTGGCCTCGGCCCATTGATCCAGCCTGTGCAGATCCCTCTGAAGAGCCTTCCTACCCTCAAGCAGACCAATACTCCCACCTAACTTGGTGTTGTCTGCAGACTTACTGAGGGTGCACTCGATCCCCTTGTCCAGATCATTGATAAGGTATTAAACAGAACTGGGCCCAGTACTGAGCCCTGGGGAACACCACTTGTGACCAGCTTCCAACTGGATTTAACTCCATTCACCAGAACTCTTTGGGCCCAGCCATCCAGCCAGTTTTTTACCCAGCGAAGTGTACAGCTGTCCAGGCCATGAGCAGCCAGTTTCTCCAGGAGAATGGAGTATATGTATATTTCATAGAACTTCAGAAGTTTCAAGATTGTCCATAAGAAACTAAGCTCTCCAATGATCAAACAGTAACTAGCATTTGCCTACTACTATGTAATAGAAAGCTGAATGTGCATAATTAGCATATATTAAGTGTGTCGCTAGAGTAGGAAGCTCAGAGGAAAAACCTGTATTGGGCTACCTTTCCGTGGAGACTATGGATTTTACATTTAAAAACTCTCTTAAGGAAACTTCTGCATTAATTTTGTGTTTTACATGATTAGATGATTACACTAATGATGTTACAGTATGTGGTGGTTATCCATGGAACAATAAGTCAGTATAACAATGCTAATGTTATAGCTTTAAGAAGCAGTTTTGGAAAAATCTCTTGGTAAGAAGAGTCAGAATCTCCTGTCCTTGCATTTAAACAGGTAAGAAACAAGCTTTGCTGGTAAAGAAAATTAATTTTGTTCTTTAAATTAGCTTTCGATTCCGATATCCCAAGCATGCCAGATGCTTCACACTACAGAAACATAGGCCTGTTTCCTATACTTGAGAATCCATCACCACTGAAAAAAACACAGAAAACCAAGAACTCCATATTGTGAAAAAAAGTGAGAAAGATTTTCCATCATCAAATTTCCCATCCAGTTCCTGAGTGGCCTCTGAGCATTATAACAGCAATGCAAAGGGGAAATTAAGTAAGGCCCAGCCTCACCCTCTGTGTGCCTTGACTGCAGCTCACATGAGGATCATATTGATCGCTATAGACTCGCTATGCCTGTTCTTCTGCGCTAAACCCTAGCCTGAAAGGTAGCAGTGACCATGCTAAATGTTCTCACAGTGGGAGTGCTCACCAGGGAATGCTACAAAATTCAGAGGAGAAAGCCAACAACCAGACAAACTTGGTGCTTGGTAGATGTGGTTAAAAAGCTCCCTGCCAGTTGTTCAGGGTGGCTGCTGCAAAAAGAACATTTTTTAGGCAAATTTGTTTTGAAGAGTTTTTTTCTCTTTTGTGGGCATCTTTAAATGCTCATCGTAATTAAGTTGTTCAGAATAGTGCCTGGAGCAGGAATGCAGCCTTACTGAATCTCTTTAACAATGCGTTCCCCATCCATTCTGTCAGAATAGTTTATACTATTGGAGTATGTGAATCTATAGAGAATGTGGATGTTTGGGAACTGTGCAAACTGCAAACATTTGTGGTCAGCAAACAGCTCGTGGGATGTATGGCAGTGTACAGTCTTGTCAGTAGTTAGCACGATGTACATCCAAACCGATAGCACAGCAAGACACTTCAGATGAAGTGATCATAGAGGTGCCAAATACACTGTGCATCATCTTCTAAATTTGGTCAAGAAAGTTGTGTAAAAAATTAAACAGATAGTACAAATTGACATGTTCCAGGGAGCAGATATAAAGGATAATATGGACAGCAAGATGAAACAATACATAACCAGTAGTGACAAATAAACTGCAGAAGAGGAAAATAATCCCAGACAAAGCTGGAACACAACGTCAGTCAGAATGTAGGATAATGCACACAGCATGATGACCACTCAAAGCCATTTAGTCCAAACTACTGCTCAACACAGGGTAACTACAAAGATAGATCAGATTGCTCAGGTCCTTGTCCAGTCAAATCTTGAATTTCTCCAGGGACGGATATCAGCCTCTCGCAGCAACCTGTGCCTGTGTCTAGCCACTGGTGAGCTTTTTTCCTGGTATCAGCTGGAATATTCCATGCCATAATATGCAACCTCTTGTCCTTCCAATGTGCACCTCTAGGAGAAGTCTGATTCCAATTATTCATAAGCAGCAATTTCATTAGTGGATGACAGCAGTAATATCCCCCCATTAGTGTCCTCTTCTCTAGGCTGAAAAAACCCAGCTCCCTCAGCCTCTTGTACATCATGTGGCCCAGTCCCCAGTCACCTTGATGGCCTTTCAGTAGGTTCACTTCAGCCAGTTAATATCTCTTTTCTGTTGGGGATCCCAAAACTGGACCCACTAATGAAATTAATTATTTAAACATCAGGAGAGTCACTTCTTGTCAGGACTGCCTGACTCTTGCCATAACAGGACCTTTTACTCGGTTACTTGTAGGTTTACCTGGTTTTAAATATTTAAGATTAACGTTTTCTATGTAGATGATTTTAATTTGTTCTTTGGTTGTTGGTGGTGTTGGCTGATATGTGTCTTTGTGTATTTAAGATTTAATCTAGAATGGTGTTGCCATTTGCAAAACTGAAGTCAAAGAAAACTGTCTTGTTTTGGTTATGATAAAAAAAGTCAGAAGACTTTTTCTTTGGGAAAACGTTTTCAATGGTGCCATGACCTCCAGTTAAATATGGGTAGCCATATGTATTTTTTGCTCTTCTGGTAGAAATCTATCCTAAATTTGAAAAGCCTTTGTAAATGTGTCTTCCATGTAGAATGGAGCTACAGACTGTGCTTTGGTTTCTGAATCTCATCCATAGTGTGAAACCAGCCATAATCAGTGGCTCCCAGTCACAGTGGCAGAGATGTTATCTCTGGACAAGGATACCCCTGCACTTAGAAAACCTGGAAGCTTTTACTTTATTCTGTCTTCAAATCCTTTCCCTAAGTCTTCAGGATCAGCTGCAATTTAGGCTAGATGGAATAGTGTTCTGCCTATCTTTAATGGCCTTTTACAGTGTTTAAATAGAGTACAAAAAATAAAGGGAGTTCTCTTCCTTAACGATGACTGTCTGAATGTTCATTTTGCATACACTTTTATTAGCTATGGAAAAATTCCCTCCCACGGGCAATGCCTAAGAGCTGCAAACAAGGACTCTGCTTTTACAAGATAATATAAAATAATCATATATAGTATTCAGTGCAATCAGATGTTTTCTTGCGATCACAATATTTTGCTGATGGAAGCAGGTTTTGGCAGGATCCTAAGATATTCTGTGGACTTCAGTCCTGTTTTTAATTGAGTACCATTGTGCTTGCTCCTCTAGCATTCAGATATTTCACATTTTCACATACAATCCTATAGTTTGAGGACAAAGAAAACAGAAAAGGCCTGCAGCATGTGTGCAAAGCCTAGCTTTGATGCCTTTGCTTCCCAGTAGCGGCCCTTGGTAAGGAGGCTAAAGACACCTGTTGGGTTTTTTGTCTTCTTTATTTCTCTCTCCTTAAGTTTCCCTTTCTCCCATTTTTAGCAGGAGTGGTGACTGTTTCACCCCCACACCATTACTCCTGCCCTAGTACTCTCCTGGGACAGAGGTTCAGTCTTCTCTCAGGCTGAGAAAAGGCAGGTTTCCTATTCCCTGTGCAAGAATTTTAGCCATAAAGCTGCAGTGTCAAACACTCACACTACTCTTGGGGTATATAGTTTAAGCATTTCAGGAAAGGAAGACGTTTCAGACACTGAAACTTAGTCTCATGTAGACATCTAACTGAAGCCCTGACATAGGCTTCTGAGTGTTGGAAAGATGCCGTGTTTGAGACTCATTCCTCTTTCCAATTCCTGCTGTTCTTCTTGTCCAGGCTGTCTTAGCACTCATTCATAGGCTGTGGATCCAGCTAGGTGCTTGAAACTCAAAGTGAGCATAAAATGCAATTTATGGGGAATTTAGGTCTCTTGCATGGTGAATTTTACTTTCAGTACTGTGCAGTTAATTTAGACATTGAATCACGGAATATTTCAATGACTAAACCCCTGCATGGGACTGGGCTCCCAAATACGAAGTTTAGATCCTCATTATTGAGATGTTCAAATCCTTGCATGCCTGTTAATAGGAGAGAAGGGGATGAGCAGTTTCTTACATCTCTAAATATCCACTTCTGGACTTGCCTAGAACTGCACATACAATGCTGAGCTGGTCTGTGCAGGACTTTTCTTTTTTTAGCTCTGAGGAATGCTATACAGGCCTTTCTGTGTTTCATAGACAAGCTATGCATTCATTCATTCTGCCTGCAGGCCTTGTATCCCTTTGTGGATCTAAGCCTTGCACATGCTTGAAAACTGTATTTCTTACTATTAACTACCTGATAACAATATCTTCATTATATTATTCTAGCAACACTGAGAGAATGTAGTAAGTGCTGGCAAAGATAAGGAACATGCAGATGTTTGGAGATACACTTTAATGAATATTAGATTGCAGTACTGTACACATTGGATACATATTGCTTTATAAATTAAGGCTGTCTATGGTAACAGTTAGGATATAAGCCTTGCTCCTTACCCTCTCCACAATATTTTTGTGAAAGCAAGAAACTATTTTCTGTATTAAATCAATGTTGATAAATACATGCCACAAACAGTTTCAATGAAGCCATGGAGATTAAAGGATAATGAGTAAAATTATGCATGTTCCACTCATCATGTAAACCAGTTGAGCTTAATAGAGATTTACAAGCAGTAAATGAGGATATAGTTTTTCTTTAAAGAGATTTGTAGACTCCTATGCAAAAATACCTGAGAGAATGAACCAATACTTTTGGCTGGCTAAATTTCTGTCTACAACATTATTGTAGAGCAGAGTTCAAAAGCAGAAATGTGCAGAATTTCTGTACTCTATCTCCATATTTAGGTACACATCTATAGTCCCTTAACTCCAAAGTCAGGTATTTAGCAAGTTCAGTTATCATGAATTAGGAGATTAAATGAAAGTAAACATAAAGAAAAGAAATCAAAGAGTTGCTGCAAAGAGGCACCTGGTCCCATTTTTGAAGTCTGATAAACTCACAGAGAGGTTGTACCTATGATAAATACACTACAGGAAACCTGTACCCTTTTGACAATGCATGGGGTGGCCACCTTGGATACATAGGGCATCTAAAATGGCACTAGACACTGCTGTTTAAGCACATGATACATTCCAGAAACACAGTATCTTTTATGTTTCTCTAGATCGTGACAACTACACCATCACCATCTACAGTCCACTGGTGTGGAAGACTTAGCTGCATGAACCTGAAATGGTTTGGATGAGCATCTTTGATTAATTTGAACTTTATTAAACTCACTAGCCAACTCATATTGAACATAACAGTCAATCCAGGGTTACAATTTATTTTTGCATACACTCCAGGACATTAAACATTTTTTCTTGGCTTATATTCCTATTCTTTACCAAAACCCTGTTTTACAGAGGCAAAAAAATAGGAGAAGAAAAAGGGCCAATAATGTTACAATAGATGTAGTAAGTTAAATCTCCTTTAATCTTCCACTATGATAATGAACTACAGTTCATTTGCATTTCAGAACATTTCGCAAAGGAAATTCAAAAGACTGCTTAAAAAAAATTAACTGCTAATTACATATATTTGCTTTTGGCATTTATAGGAGTACTGTGAAAGTCAGACTTCTTGCTATTCAAGTTATGAAAGAAAGTGTGTGGTCTAAAGTTACTGGCTACTGTCTCTTCTAAAGATACTGGGTTTAAGGAACAGCTGTCCCACTTACATCCCACTTATATGGATGCCTTACTGCATAAATACTCAAGCAACTGAACAATCTGATGCTATTGGACTAGGTGGTGAAGCTAAGCCATAAATATTTGAGGGGCTGTTCAATGCTGATTGTTCAAACCATTTGCACCTGCCATTCCATAGTGGGTGAAATACATATATATAACACCATAATTCATAATTCCATGCCTAGACCAGTTTCATTTGCAGCTGATCACTGTTTCTTAGAAATTATACTTTTCCTTGAACACAAGAGTAAACATACTGCTGGTACACAATCAGCACTGAATGCTGTCAGCTCTGATAGAGTATAGTTCATCCAAAAAGCTCGAATTCTCCATAATCCTCATATTGTTCATTACCTTTTCAGTGCACTCCAGAGGCATTACTAAACTCATCTTCACTGCTTTTAGTGGGGTAAGGAATTAAATTCAATTGTACAGATAAAAAAGTGCAGACAAAGAGTGACTTGAGGTTAGATATTAAGTATTCTCAGTGTTGAGTTGTGTGTACAGATAATTTAAACCAGCAATTCCCAGTCTCAGCTTGCTTGAGTGTAACTGTCCTGGGAAGAGAGCTGGGACATAAATGGTGCCTCTGGCCATGTCATTCCCAGCTTTTTGCCTGACCTGACACAGGACCCAGACACTGTGCACAGTTGTTCCCCTCCCAAACACCCATTTCCCTGTCCCCAGGGGAAAGCAGAAGGCATGCTTTTGATTTTGTGCATGTTCCTTTGAAATAGCTCTATTCTGTTAACAAAATATGCCCCAGAGATTGGGAGCCCCTGAATTATGCCAGCATGCCTCTCTGTTCTTATTACCTTCATATAGCTTCAGCAGAGATCAGTTCATCAGCCCAGGTGTAAAACAGAAGAGATATTTCAAGCCTTAGCAATGTTCACTTAATTCCCTGGAATGACTTTCCTTTGCTTCAGAGAGCTTTAGATCATTAGCAGCTTGTCTCATTTCTTGTTGTATCATCTGTGAAAAACTCTAGATAGTAGAGCAAAGTTGAGTTCGTCAGTTAAATGGTTTCACAGTCCACTGAAAATATGTTCTCCAAGAAACATACTAAAAGTTTGTTGTTGAACTTGGCATGCAGAGATTGACCCTGAGGAACCTCTTGCTTCCCATCACTTAATGGTAAGGAACAAAAATAGCACAGAGCAACCAACCTTTTGTGGGAAAGGTAAGGACAAAATTAGCTAGGGATTCACAAATCTTTTTAAAACCAAAAATAGTTCAGGATACTGCCTTTTGTATCTTTCTTTGACAAATCTTGATGTTATTATTTACAGTGAGATTTTAACCATAATTATAAACAACAAAAGTCAGTGTAGTGGAGATGGCATAACATTTTTGTGAATTTTTACAGATGATGGAAAAAGTATTTTATTTTTATAGTTACTCAAGATTCAGTACAAGAAAGGAATTTAGACAAAGTATATCTAGGATTTTTTGTCTTAGAACATAATACACCTCTGAATGGATTTCATAGAGGAGGTGTTTGTTTTTTGTTTCTTTTACATGAGAATGAGAGACATGTTCCTTAGGAGTAAAATCACAGGTCTAGGTAGCTGTGAATTTATAATGAGATCAATCGGGATAGATCCAGAATTTTTACCATCTGAAAGTTATCTGCCAGCCTGCACAAAAAGATATTGTGTCTAACCCAAGGCTTTATCCAAAGTGACAGAGAGCATTCTTAAGAGTACTGTGTTGCTGCCCTGCTTAAAGTTGCAAGGTGTGAGTACAAACTGAGTCTTACTTTATGAACAGAGAAGTAGGTCCACATTTTTTAAAAGGCATTTCAGTGTCTAACATCCAAAGATTTCAAGACTGGAAACATAACTTCAAAATCTAAGTCTGTAGATAAATATATAACATAAAAGCTAGTCTTATCAGTGTATATGTATTGATGTATCTACATATAAAAAAATCTACAGACTGATCATGTGTAGTATGTGATATCAATTACTCAATTCATAAGGATTTTTAAAATTCTTCTGAGGTAATTATAATGAAAGATGGTATTTTTCTAAGAAAGTTCTTATTTTATTTCAGCGCCTTTTGTTCTTCAGTAAGAAGCGTTTTAATTTCTATCTATTTTGTTGGCTTAGATAAAGTTTATTTTTACAATATGTAGGGTTTATTTTAGAAGAAAAGTGTTTTCATCAATTTTCAGAAATGTTTACTGCAAAAAGAAAATATATTTAGCACACAGATTCCATTTTTTTCTCCAAATTTATTTTATCTGATCTATTTCAGTTCCTTTCTTGCATCAGACAAACTGGACTTCAGTCAAATGGTTGCACTGGTCACCTTGCATATATACTTCACAGTGCTATACAAAACCGCTCCATGGTATCTGTCATTCCTAGGGCCTCATGTGGTCTGCGGGATTCTTGCACTGCATTTATGTCTATTTAATCCCATTAAAACCAGGGGGTGTTTAATGAAATTTGTTTCTATCATCTCAGCCTGTTTCAAAATATCCATGCTGTTATTTATTTCTCTTTTACTGCTCCAGTATCTAGTTATAAACAATGCAGCAAATGCTTCAAAGTCTCACCTTCAACTTTTCAATTTCAGTCCTTGATTAATGAGGTGGAAGAGCTGCATAATGTTGATAATTTCCTTTCAAGTGGCAATAAATGATAAAAGCAGGTTGATGGGGAATGGATAGGTGAGGGTATAAGAGACAGGTGTGAAATCTAGCTCGTGTGAAGAGATAGGAAGGACACAGTTGGAGCAAAGAGACAACCAGAATATAGCAAAGATTATCCGGCTAAAGCAGTGAAATCTGCTCTGGGTGGAATTATTTCAGCTAAATACAGGCACCTGGAAGTTAGACGTCTGTTTTAATTCAGCCTAATCCTCTATGGCTCCCTTTTCAGTCAATGGAAAGAGTGAGCCACCTGCAGATGACAGGATTATTGCCTTGGAGATGCTTGTTTCCTCCCGGGGAGGTAAAGAGAGCTTTGGGTAATGAACTTGTCCCCAGCCTGACTGTCTAAAGGCTCTTGCATAGATGTACCCCCTGTATTTGGTTGGTTCCTCTTAGCAGTTTTTTCCCAGTGCCTGTGTGCAGGCTGGTGATGTCCCCTCTGCTTTGTTGAGACATCTTCTTTCTTGCTGCTGAACACATAGCTCTGACATGAGCTCTGTCACCATGTGATAACATTGATGCTTTGGCACATTAATAAACAGGCAATGCCTGGACTTTAGATTTCTTTCCTACCTGTAACAGCGTGCCCATTAGACAGTCTTGTCACTGCACGTCTTCTCCTCTTCTATCATGCCAGGTCATATTTTGGAATTGCCCAAAAGTCTCCTTAAATAATAAAGTCGCGTTGTGTCCTGTCTTCTAAATAGAAAATGGAAATTTGCAAGGTCACAGAGATAATGCTGCCCTGATCTCTGGATGTCTTTTTCTTTTTTGAAAAAATGCTTAGATTTTCCTAGCCTTTTCCTGATTCTCCCAATGAATGTAACAGAACAAAATTGGCATATTGTATCAGACCCTGTGAAGATAAGAGCTGACTGACTTCTCCCCCTGACCCTTCCTTCTTGCAAAAAGATATAGTTATGATCTGCAACAAGATTTCAAGACCTCTGGCTACGTGACCATAAATTAATCCTAATGGAATCCCTGAGGTGTTTGTTGCTCAGAAAAGCTCCATCATGTAAGCTCACCAGGCCTTAGAGAAGTCTTCCACTTTGCAGAAAGGCTCTGGGATTGCAGAGTACACTTTTCTAGGATAACCCTTCAGGCACGCTTGGGAGGATTTACAGAACGCCAGAGATCCCAGTTCTTCCAGCATTCATTGCTCTAATTGAGGACACCTCAGGATACCTAGCCATAGAGACCTGGTACCTCCAAAGACTCTGATCTCAGCTTTCATGGTGACATTGCCCTGGAGTTGTGGATTTTGGCAATCATCCTTAGGATTTTGCACCTTCAAAGATTTGCCTTCAAAAAGACATCTCAGGGAAGCTCTACTGTGCATGCATGGATTGTGTGTCTGTCACAAACATAGCATCCATCAGTCAGCCTAGCTTCAAGTTCTCTGGAGTCCCCCATAAGATCTCAGTAACTGTATTTATATATGGAGTTTGCACTTAGATGGTTTGGCAGGCAAGAGAGACTAAAATATCACATCTCCAGTACAGCCAACAAAAATGTAGGATTTCCAGTTTTCCATAGTAATTTGCTTGAAGAGAACAAGCCCTGCATCAGGATGAACATAAAAGTTGTCTTGAATCAAGAAAAACATTTAGAACCACCACCATTATGATGTCAAAGTATACTCAGAACTTTCAGCTGCCAAACAAATTCAGCATTACTGGTTGTTTGGATTAGTTGTGTTTCTAATTAAAAATTATCAAATTTACAATAGCCATATATTTTCTTCCACTATTCTATAATAGGTCAGTATTTCTCTGTTAGTGTCACCTTTACAATTACATTTCTTTTCTGAAGTGCTTGGAAGAACAGTCTGGCTTTTCACTCACAAAACAGATCAAATGCAGCAGCATTAGTCAGCATTTCTTTTTCAATCTGTACATAATTCTATTATATTTCAGGCACTGCTACCAAAGCACATGGTGCTGAGCAACAGTCTTACAGAGAACAGCCTTGTTACATTTGTGTCAGTTCATGTCCTTGGCTAGTTGTGAATCGTGGAATATCTCAGCAGAAGTCATTAATGAACCTTCAGCTTCTCACTTAAGCATTCATCTTATTAATCATCCCAACCTATTTCTGCTCTGTTTTTAAAGCGTAATTTAAAGGGAATGCTTAACTGTGATGAATTACAAAAGAGGTTATTTAATTCTATGAATGTGTATTGATTTCTACAAAGTTCTTTTACTTGGCGTTTTTCTATCAAAGCAGCTGTCTGCTTTCTGTGCCATAGCAGTCTTCCCAGTGTCAGGATCCTGGGGCTACGTCTGTAGTACTAAATAAAAAAACCCCAGGAACTGTTCTCTAACACAGAGGCTTAGGAGCCATATCTGTATTACACAGCCTTTGGCTCCAGGTCTCCTCTGAGCCTGGAGCCAGGTCTCCTCAGGCTCCTGTGGCACAATGGTTATTTTTATGTGCCATTCTGCAGTTGGAGCAGGGGTGATTCAGAGCAGTGTCTGAAATGTGAAGGTTATATTGCAGCCCACAAAACAGCTGCTTTTATGACCTGATGATGCTTAACATGCCTAAAAGGTAGTGGAAGACCAAGCAGGGATATTTGCAAGTACATGGACTGTGCGTTGAAGGTTGGAGGGGATGGTGGAGGGAAGAGGGAGCCAGACCTGCTTTCTTCATGTTCGTATTGTGTGTCAGAGTGACCAGCTCTGTGAAGAGTAAGTGGTTAAGTCATTTCACAGGCTAAAATGGGCAGGCATTTAGGAGCCCTGTGAAGGTGTGTTCCCTTTGTGATGGCACCTGAGGGGTTAAGAGCAGCAGTGGATGCTGTTAGTGGATATTGACCCCTGCCATGCAATAATGGTCAACTGTTTTCTCACTGTGACTCATCACAATTGATTGCAGCTTGAAAATGAATGTTAGCTTCTTAACAGTGTTATATTTTGTGTATTAGTTTTATCTGATAACCTAAACATAGAGTTGCAATCAGTCTGTCTAGGCTGTTGTAAACACTAAAATGGGCATATCCCACTTTCCTGTCTATATGTTCCCACCATAGTCTTTTCTCAGAATATGTTCCTCCAGCTCTGCAGAATGCTGAAATAGTGATGGTGGCATGGCTGAAAATGAACCCTATGAAAATAAAAGTTGCTGGACCAATCAGATGATTCAGATACTCCTGAGGCTCGTGATTACTAATGATGATACACAGAAACAAGATAGGAACATGTGGCTGAGATTTGAAAGGAGAAGGTAGTGAGGAAGGGAACCTTTCCTTTTGAAAGCAATCAGGAGACAGAAAGACTCAAGCCTAAACACTACAAAACAAAGTCGTACTCCTCCCATCTATCCCCCTCCTGCCTTCCAAATAACTCAAAAACCTACCTGACATAAACAACAATAGACCAGGAATTACTTCTTAGGGATCACATTTGAGAGAAGACAATAGTTTTCCATGCAGTCAACTAGAAGATTATTGAGACAAAATGTTAAGGTTCAAGGTGAATTAAGACTAGAGTGATGCAGGGCTCATTCAACATTTTCTAAAGGAACATGTGATAAGCAGGTGGAGAAGAGCCATGTTGAATTAACTGTATCTCGACATCTATATGTGAGAGACTGCTCTCTTTTGTAGTTAATTTTGTCCCTTTAATGAGCACAAAAGTAAGGAATTCCTTTCAGAAAATAATTAACTGTGAAAAATTAAAAGCTCTTTTGGTATTGTTATCAAAAAAGCTCTGTAGATAATAATATGAAATACACATCTAAATGTTCCATGTTGTTTTATTACACCATGTTATACAATATGGTGGAATATCTTCCTCAGAGAGGTTTTAATGTTTATAGCATTAAAGAGTCTCCACCCAGTTGTCTCTGGAGCTGTTAAACCAAGTTCATGTCAGACAACTTGCAAAATTTCCCATTGAGATTGAGTATTTCTGTATCACTTTGTGTCCGGCACAATGTGTGCTCTGCACACCTAAAAACAGTTTCCATTCCTTCATGTCCCAAAGGAAGGAATCAACAAAAAATATTCTGCTGGAGACACTACTCTTTCCTATGGAAAAGGGAGACTTTAGTTCAGCATTGACAACAACAACAGAAATTCTCTTCCTTGTTGTGTGGGTTCCAACTGAAATAAATGAATGTGTTGGATTGACTCCTGCAGTCATAAATTTCCCAGTTTGAATTATATTGCAGCAGATACCAAGGACAGAGTTGGCAGTGGTGACTGCTTTTAAGACCCTTTTTATACTTATTAGGATATAATGGGAAAAGAGATTGAAGAAAGCCAAAGAAATTGCCCTTGTACGAGCAGATTATTTTTTTTTTTTGGTTTTGCCTGACAAATTAATTCCAGAAACATTACTGGGAAGATAAAATTTCACCTAACTAGATGTATAATTTGGAGCATTTATTCACCTTCCCTTTATAATTAATGTAAGGAGAATCAATCCATTGTGAGATAAGTGTCTAGAATAGTCACAGCCTTTTTTATTTAATATTCGTGCTTAATGAATTATGTTCTATTTACAGGTTTTATCTGGGGTGAAATTAAACAGATGTGGGATGGTGGACTACAGGACTACATTCATGATTGGTGGAACCTCATGGATTTTGTAATGAACTCCTTGTACTTAGCAACAATCTCTTTGAAAATTGTTGCATTTTCAAAGGTAAACTTTTTTTAAGAAATTCAGCAAAATATTTTAGATAAATGAAATTAGGCTTCTTTAAACTTTTTTCTGTGTTTGGAGGTTTGCAGGCTTAGCAGTGCAAGAGGTGTATGATGTGCTCATTGAATCTTCTGCAGGTATGACAAGAAGCTAGACCAGGACAAGAGCTAACAAAATACTGTTTTCTTCTTGGCCCAGGCAATCTTCTGTTATTTGATACTGAACAGTCATACTGTCATTTTCTTGGAAAAGGAAAATCACTGGTAATATTTAATAATGTTTGCGCAAAATTATGTTTTGTGTTAGTCTGCCTATTTTTCAGTAAGAAATTATTGCCCCTAAGACAATTTTATGCACCATGCAAAACTTCCAGACAGGACTACAAGAAAATACTTACTCAAAATTAGGGATGGGAGGAACGCTAAAGAGCAAGATTTTAATTTTGTTTTGAAAATTTATGTTAAGTGCAACATGAAAAAGTAAACCTGAAGGGGATAAAACGGTCACTTGAGACAGGGTGTGCTCATTTTCTCATCCTTTTCATGGACTTTTTATGAATAGTTTTATATTCCTACTGTTTGAAGTATCTTCCAGCAAAACAGCCCTTCTTTCCAAAGCCATGGAACATGTTGCATTTTGTAGGTATTTAACATGAATCCATAATACAATAGAAATTCCTCATAAAATGAATTATTTTAATCAAAAAATGTTCTCAAATGCAAGGAAACCACATCTGAAAGGAAATGAAAGCATTTCTTAGCATCTGTCATGGAGCTCTTATCACATCCAAGCAAAGATAACAAGCCCATTTTTACTGGCCACTGTGATCAGCATTGTATTTCAACTGTTTCAAGTTTCTGGCCACCAGCTACCCTGTACGCATGGAAGGAGAGTTTCTCCTCCGCCAAGATCCTTTTGGCTGGGAAAAGAAGAGGAGACAGACGTCAAGTAGCTGGTTACAACTCCCTATCCTCAAACAGCAGCTGTTCCCACTGCAGCCCTTCCACAAGTATAGAAGAAAAGAGGAATTTCTAATTTATATCATCTTATGTCTGTTCACAAGGGTCCACATGTCAGTTGATCAGGGGCAGGGATGAGCAAAGACCTGTAATCTGTTGACACGCCAGCCTCCTCCCGTGACAAAAGGTTTCTGGCATGCTGTCTTTCTGGATGCAAGCCTTTGGAAGTCTTCTCACTCATAGAAATTTGGAGCTGTTGCCTGAAAGAGCAAGGTGCTCAGAAGTGTGAGGATAGCTGTCATTTAAAGCTGATGAAATGCCTTTTTACACACAAGGATGCCTTATCATAAAGTGACTGGAAAATGAATAGTTGTTTCACTGTCCGATGTAACAAAGCGAGCAGTTCATTGAAAATGCCTGTTTCCAAAGCATTGGAGATGGCCAATTATTCACTTTAGAATAATATTAATTGGAAGACATTGTAATCCTTTCATCTCCCAGACAGCTTCTGCTTACAGTAATCAGATTCCAAGGTGACAGTATCTGGGATAATGTGCATCCATTACTCTCCAAATTAGTGCTTGTATGCCAGTCATAATCAACACAATGCATAAAGCACTATCTTTGGTTCTGCAGCTATTATTTTTTTACTGCATGTGCAATGATGCAGCCAAACACCTTTTTGTTCCTTAAAAGAGCCTCAGTTGTGGTAGTCAATTGAAACACATGATGATGTAATGAACAAAGTAATACAAGTGTAATTTAATACCCTGCCACTTTTAGTTCAGATACCTACAACAGAGGTCCCCACCTCCATGCCAGGTGAGATTGAGAGGATGCCAAATGTAACCAGTACGTTTTGATGTAAAGCTTTTATTTTTATTTCCTAAACCTTGCAAGACAGTATTTTCTAAAATACAGCTTTTCTGTATTTATTGAATGAAATATTTAAGCCCAGTTCTTAGATATATTCTACCTTCTATGAATCAGCTCAAACCACCTAAGAAAACATTTTAATCAACTCCCTTGAATAGAGTTGTGAGAGTGCCCTCATACTACTCTCCTGTGTGATAGATTTTCCGAGAGAAAAATGTAGTGTTTATTGCCCTTTCAAGGCTCTCTGACTGACACAGTAGTTAAGCAGATAGATATTATTTACGGCAGCTGATGGGGTAGTGTAAAATACACCAAAGAGTGTAATTTCAGGATGAGCGAACTGCTAAGATAACTCAAATTTATCTGTTTCATTGCCAGTATTCAAATAAAATTAGTATATCTCGTATTTTTCAAAGGGCTATGCTTTTTGTCTCTGGTCATATATCAACATGTGAGGTCTTTTTAAATTACCCAGTATATCCACTGAAAATATTCTCTCCCCGATAAATAATGTGATTATAAATAGTGCATTGTCACATGTTTTATGATAGTACAAGATGACTGATTTTAAGCAATACATCTGTTTTGATGAAGGGTCATAAATATAAATAGAAATCATTGTGCTCTAAGAAAAATGTTTCTTTTTATGTTTTTGGAAGAGAATTTATTTTGTACTGATGCATAAAGTTAGGTACAATGCCAAGTTATATGCAGACCTGCTTGCTTTATATTAAATACTTGTTAAACCTGAGCATTGAACCTAGTGCTGCTTGCTTCCAATTCTGCTAGAGATTGCATGCAAGTTCATATTGCTGATTATGTGTCTCAGCCACTGACATGAAAAGCTAGTAGGGAAACAGGTTCCTATTCAAGGCAAGAACTCTGAAAAGCAATTAAAATACATTATTTGTCTCAATATTTACTGGCTTAATGATGACTGTGTCAGATCTGCCCTGTTCAGTAGTAAATAAGATTATATTTCTCTTCTGTCACCAGGTCTGCAGAAGCTAACATCTTCATTCTATATGTTTGCATTGTAAAATGGTTTTGATTGATGTTTCACCAGATTCATGGAAAAAATGTCCATTTACATAGGAGTGTTAACCCTTCTCACCCCCGAAAAATTATAGATTCAGTTCCTCAGTGTAATTATTGTTTTAAAGCTCTTTGCTAGGCCATCCCCCAGCTCTCTTTCTACTGCTGCTCTGAAATTCAGCATAATGAATGCAAAGATTGGGACATACATTTGAAAATAGGAAGAGTTCACATTCAATATGACCTTTCAGGAAAGAATTTAATGTTCTTTTCCTGAAATGGGTATTACTTAACCTTTCTTTTTGTTATCAGAAACAGGGGGTCACATTTCACCACGGTCCAACAGGCCATTAAACATTCAGGTAGCCTGATCGACATGTCTATTTGATCTCTCTTGGTGCTTTCATGAGATCTACTGTTCATTACTTTTGTTTTCATGTGAAAAAAGTGATCACTCAGCTTTTTTCTCACAAATGGTTCTGATATTAGATTTGCATTTGAATTCCTTTGAGTAAGGATCAAGAATTATTATCTTGTATTCCCTGGGTGACATCGCACAATCATCGTATATTTGCCTTGAAACTCTACTGTTTATATCCTGCTCAATTTGTTTCCTGCTCTTCTTAATTCTCCACTGATATGCCATGTACATTTCCTTCAACCAACGAACAAGTAATAGGTTTTATTTAATCACATTAAATTATGTTTGGCTTTGTTACATGTCAAAAGGTTTTGTTTGCATTTGAACTGGGGGCAGAAATTCAGCAGGGTCACAAAATAATAAAAGAAAGACTGTGAAGTATCAACATCATGATTTACAACAAGCTCAGCATTGCTATATTTGCTCTTTCCATTTTCCATTCCCTAGAACAATAACCATTTATTACTTCTATATAGAACAGAAGAACATCAACAAGCATGAGTGAGAGAAAAAATACTTCAATTCTGCATGTTTTGTTGTTTGGTCCTAACATATAGTTGGGGTTTTTTTCATATTTTCACTGTTTCTGGTTTTAATATGCCTAGTCTTTTTGCTCCTCTGCTTTGTTTTCCTTTTCACATGTGATCTTTGTTCTCCTGGTTCTTCTTTGATATTTCTAGATTTCTTTTCAGCATCTTTTAGTTAGTGGAATCAATAGTGTTTTGTTGTCAGATCCCTCTTATACTTACGAATTTCTTTGTATTGTTTGCTATCTTCTTTCAGCTAGTATATTTCACAGATAATTTCCAAGCTTACTTCTCAGGCCTTCACCTTTCTCACTATTTTTCAGCCAAGTATTTCAGCCTCTTAAATTATGTCTCCTCAAAACTAAAATAACAGCCCTCACTCTCTGCTTACAGCCGTGAGACCTTTTGCATTGTATCCACACATGCAGGAAGCACTTAGGCCCAAGAAATGCAGATTCAGTTAAGCTGAAATAACAGTTGTACCTTTGATTTCCCTTTTACAAATAAGAGGTCATTTGATCTTTTCTGATTGTTTTAACACACCTGTTTTGTGTCTCAATCCAGAACATCATAGATAAAGTCCTTTCTTCTCACCTTTCTCCTTAACCTCATCTCTTCTAGAAAAGGTGACATTGGATACACCTTGTCAGACTACAACTATAAGATAACTTCTCCCCTATCCCAATAATCAATGAGGAGAAACAGAGAAAGTTGAAGAGCAACTCATCTGACCTGTTTGGGATATCTGCTTTCCTACTACTCTAGAAAAGCTCATTTTTCTTTGCTGACTGTAAAAGGAGGTGACAGAGAGCACAGTTGTGGCTGTCCACACCTGATTGGTTTAACTTGATCCTTGCTCTCTTACTATATCGTATGCTATCATTGATCAGTGTCCTGTAGTTCCATGTTTTTCTCAGAATCTATTTCCTTAGATTTTTTCCCCTGCTTGTTTAATTTCCTTGGAATTTGCTGCTACTTGCCTTCACATAAAATATGTCTGCAGTTGGATGATTTTGATTCTCTACTAAAAATTCTATCTCTTCCTAGTTTCAAATATCTTCTTTAAATTTTTTCATGAATGTATTTTATCTTATTCCCCCAAAACACCTTGTGTACTTTTCCCTAATCTGAGCATCTACTGCACTGTTCAGCACCTAACCTTTGCTTGTACTGACAATTGTTCCTAGGTATTTAATAGGTGCAAGTTTTCACATAGCAGGGTTGTAAAGTGCCATCAGAATTCACAGTAATATACTGTATAATGTTATTCAAAGAAAGACATTATAGAAAACATGCTGAGGAGTTTTCACCTCTCTTTTCTCAATGAACATTGAAAATTGTTTCTTCTTCATTTTCTTCTTGCTTTTATCTCTTAGCTGATGTCTCTGGTAACTCAGTTCTTTTTTCTGCTGCCTGTTACTTCATCTCTGATCTTGAATCAATCAGAGTTCAACTAAAGGGCAATAATAGATGTGGCAAAATAGCATCTCTCTTGGAGCTATAATGTCAAATGCAGTAAGACTTGATTTTACAGCATCATCATTAGGGAATAGGATAGTCTAATGAAGAGAGTACTGACCTATGACTCCAGGAGGTCTGGATTTAATTCCCTGCTCTGTAGAGAACAAATATCACTGGTGGCTGAAATGAAAGGCTGAATATTTCTTAACTCTTCAATGGACTACTATTCTCCAGTTCTGCAGTTCTCATCCCCAAATCCACAAGACTGTCAGATGCTATGGCTGCTTGTATATGAGTAAATAAAACTGTGCCAGGGATTGCTGTCAGGCACTGGGACTGTCTCACCTGCACTACTAGTTGGTTAGAGCAACCCCGTCATGGTGGGGTCCTGTGTCAACTAGCACTGTCCAAAACAATGCCCAGTTCCCATCCGCAATTTGAATCATAGAATCAGTGAATCATAGAATGGTTTGGGTTAGAAGGAGCCTTTAAAATTCATCTAGTCCAACCACCCCGGCAATGAGCAGGGACATCTTCAACTAGATGAGGTTGCTCAGATCCCTGTTCAATCTGACCTTGAATGTTTCCACGGATGGAGCAACTATAACCTCTCTGGGCAACCTGTTCCAGTGTTTCACCACCCTCATCGTAAAAAATGTTTTCCTTCTATCTAGTCTGAATCTACTCTCTTTCAGTTTAAAACTATTACCCCTTGTCCTATCGCTACAGGCCCTATTAAAAGTCTGTCCTCATCTTTCTTATAAGCCCCATTTAAGTACTGAAAGGCCACAATAAGATTACCTGGAGCCTCTTCTTCTCCAGGATGAACAACCCCAACACTCTCAGCCTTTCTTCATAGGAGAGGTGTTCCAGCTTCTCTGATCATTTTTGTGGCCCTCCTCTGGACGTGCTCCAACAAGTGTGTCTTTCCTGTGCTGAGAGCTCCAGAGCTGGACGCACTACTCCAGGTGGGGTCTCACAAGAGCAGAGTAGAGGGGCAGAATGCCCTCCGTTGACCTCCTGGCCATGCTTCTTTTGATGCAGCCCAGGATATGGTTGGCCTTCTGGGCTGCAAGCACACGCTGCCAGCTCATGTCCATCTTTTCATCCACCGGTACCCCCAAGTCCTTCTCCTCAGGGCTGCTCTCAATCCCTTTATACCTCAGCCTGCATTGATACCAGGGGTTGCCCTGACCCAGGTGCAGGACCTTGCACTTGGCCTTGTTGAACCTCATGAGGTTCACGTGGGCCCACTTCTCAAGCTTGTCCAGGTCCCTCTGATGGCATCCCGTCCCTCAGGTGTGTCAACTGCACCACTCAGCTTCGTGTCATCTGCAAACTTGCTGAGGGTGCACTCGATCCCACTGTCTCTGTCATTGATGAAGACAGTCTTTTTTCAGTGGTCCTCAGTGACAGGACGAGAGGTAACGGGCACAAACTTGGTCATAGGAAGCTCCATCTAAACATGAGGAGGAACTTTTTTCCTTTGAGGGTGGTAGAGCACTGGAACAAGCTGCCCAGAGAGGTTGTGGAGTCTCCTTCTCTGGAGATATTCAAAACTCACCTGGACACATTCCTGTGCAACCTGCTGTAGGTGAACCTGCTCTGGTGGGGGGTTGAACTAGATGATCTCCAGAGGTCCCTTCCAACCCCTATCATTCTGTGATTCTGTGATTCTGTGATATTAAACAGTACTGGTCCCAATACTGACCCCTGAGGAACACCACTTGTCCCTGATCTCCAGCTGGACATTGAGCCATTGACCACTACCCTCTGGATGTGACCATCCAGCCAATTCCTCATCCACTGAACAGTCCGCCCATCAAATCCATTATCTCTCCAATTTAGAGAGAAGGATGTTGTGGGGGACCTTACAGAAATCCAGAGATGACATCTGTAGCTCTTCCCTTGTCCACTGATGTAGTCACTCCATCATAGAAGGCCCCTAGGTTGGTCAGGCAAGACTTGCCCTTGGTGAAGCCATGCTGGCTGTCTTGAATCACCTCCCTGTCCTCCACATGCCTTAGCATAGCTACGAGGAGGATCTATTCCATGATCTTCCCAGGGACAGAGGTGAGGCTGACAGGTCAGCAGTTCCCAGGGTCCTCCTTTCTATGCTTTTTAAAAATGAGTGCAATGTTTCCCTCTTTCCAGTCACTGGGGACTTCACCTGACTGCCATGACTTTTCAAATATCATGGAGAGTGGTTTGGCAACTACATCAGCCAATTCCCTCAGGACTCTGGGTTGCATCTTGTCAGGTCCCATAGACTTATATATATTCAGTTTCCTCAGGTGGTCTTGAACCACTTTGAGAGCAGTCACCTTCTTTGAAGGGTGAGTGTGAAGTGGAAATGTTGTGATGCCTGGCTAAGTTGTTTCATCTGGCCCCAGTGACACGGAAGAGTCCCTTTCCTTCCTACTGAGGGCATGCTCAGCAGCTCTGAAAGATGCATCTGGGTGGCCTAGAGTAGGTGTATACAGATCGCACTATAGTCCCTCTTTGAAATCTGCTTCATATTATATTATCCCATCATTTTAGAGTGCTTCATATCATAGATTCTGTCCTCTGATACGTTCTGTAAAACAGATTATGAGACCAAATAAATAATAATGAGTCTGCCACAGTAGTTAATCCTCAGTACAAAGTAACATCTTTCATTTTCAAGAAATTTTCTGATAGAGCTGGAACAATGAAGAGTCACAGTTCCAGGGATCAGACTTTTTGATAATGAGACACACAAGCAGTTTGCCATGGATCATTAATAAAGAGCTTTTTCATCATTGGTCCAGTGTTAGTGATTAAGCGATATACTTACTCCTTGATTAAATGTTTTCTTCCAACTTGCCAAAGTTCTTGCGGTTTCTATCCATCATTGTCATATCTGCACTGTTCTCCAAAGACCTGATTTACCTAATTCTACAGCTGAAAGTTTCTATAATTCTAAAAACTCAAGCGTTCAAAAACTGTCCCTTTTACTCTCAGTCGGAATTGTTAGACTTGTTTTTGCTACTGTGAAAATTAAAACAAAATGCAAAACACAGGCAAAAAACTAGAAAGAATAGACCATCCTGCAGATAAAAATGAAAGACAAGTACATGGGTATTGCCCATTTTCTGTTTTGCTAAAATAAAAAGCTGTCCTGAAGACATGTTGCTTTCCAAATGATGTTTAGTTTTATTGTGCAATCTGCAAATTAATTGAACAGCTTATAAAGAAACTGACATACTTGTTTATGCATAAAAATAGAGGAGTAATTTCTTCCCTTCTGCTTGTTTTCAGTATAGTGGGTTAGTTCCACGGGAGAGCTGGGACATGTGGCATCCAACCCTGGTGGCTGAAGCCCTGTTTGCAATCGCAAACATCTTTAGCTCCCTACGCTTGATCTCATTATTCACTGCAAATTCTCACCTGGGACCTCTGCAGATATCTCTAGGAAGAATGTTGCTGGACATTTTGAAGTTTCTCTTCATATACTGCCTTGTGCTGCTAGCTTTTGCAAATGGATTGAATCAGCTGTACTTCTACTATGAGACAAATGAACCCGGCAACTGCAAAGGAATACGATGTGAAAAGCAGAATAATGCATTTTCAACGTAAGTAGCTGATCTGTTTCTATCCTTTCCCTCTGCCCCCAATATTTTAATCGCTTAGATGTTCTTTACAGGAAAGAGGCCGTCTGTTTTCTATTGGTATTATAGTGGTGGCCTGACAGACACATCTAGTTACCCCAATAAAAAAAAAAAAATATTAACATTGCATCACTCTGTAATACTGTTCATCCCATACCACAGTGAAGACTGTACAACTCAAGATATCTCAAAAGATAAAAAGATAAAATAAAGTGAAGGGCAAGATAATACGAGATTAGAAAGTACATATTTAGAATTAAGGGAAAAAAGGTCACCAGATCAGAGCTTGCTTATCCTGGCAGCTGTCGCTCTGCATTTCTTCTATGTCTACCTGTGGGCATTAAATAAGTTTCATGTTCTAAAACATGGAGGTTCCTTGTAAATATGATAAACTGAGGCAGGAAAAAAAATTCAGTCCAGGCTTCTGCTGACCCTAAGTCTACTCCACACAATCAAACACTGTATTCTAATTTCTGTTTTAACGTTTATTTATTTTTCTTTCACTTAAAAATCAATTTTACTTCACTCTGTTCTGTAGTTTATCTATAATACCAAATGAGTACCAAATGAATACTAACTCTCATCTTTCAATTTCCAATCTGAATCAAACTCCTGCTATAAATACCTGTTCCCTATTATTTTCTACAAATCATATCTAGGCTGTTTTTAAAATGTATTTATTAACAATGGCTTCCTGCTCAAAGTAAATAATTTTATAAAAATAACACCTTTTATATCATCTTAATCAAGTAACTTTGCTCAGGTACACTGTATTTATTTTGCATATTAATAACATCTTATGCAGGTCTAAACTTTGTGTGATCTGAACAGAAAAGCACAGGGAAATTTTTCAGAGCTGAACATTGATTGAAGCAATATTATTGATCTGGGAAATAGTGGGGACTTCTGGTACTAGCACCAGAAGACGGTGTCAAGGCAAACTGTGATGCCTTATGAGCCTTTTCTGTAACTGTGAGCAGGGGAGGATAGTGGTTGTTCAATTTGTGCTCAGACAAGTGTAAACAATACAAGAGACTCCAGAGCAGTACTTTACCACTCGTATACTTTGTATAACAGGAACAGAGATTCAGGACCTAGAGTTTCTATAGATGAAAGCATACTGCCCTCTCAGGTATCTCTGTAGGACAGCACTGTACTGGGTTGCATGACAAAGTTACATTTCGCAGACAATACCACGTGGTAAGAAAGGGGCTGAAGGGTTACGTTTTGCCCAATTCTGGACAACGGGTCCCATCGTGCAGGACTGCCCAGGGTGGTACAAGTCCCCGCAGTTCAGCAGCTTCCCTGCTCCAGGTGCAGTGGGGACAGCATTGGTGGCCCACACATCGGTCTGGGTAGCTTGCTTCTGGTGTTGGGGTGAAGGAGCAGGAGAGAGGCCATGGGGAAAACTCAATCCAAATAATCTCAAGATATGGGACCAGACAAGCAGAAAATTTTGCTCCAAACTTTTCAGGAGCAACTGGGCTAACCAGGGCCCATGCTTGTGACATTATAATGTAGCTGAACATTGTACAAAAGTGAAATTATGTCAAGCTATCTAGTTGCAGAGGCTTTTTTAAAGTTGGTTATTGTTATTTATCTTCCTAGCTGTTGTCCCAAACTACTCTAAGGGAGTATCATATCATTTAGTTATAAAAGCAAAAGTTTCATTTGAAAGTGGCATTTTTGTCTTTTCAATGTCTCCATTCTTTGCAAAAAAACCCATATGCTAATAATAATAATGTGCTTCTACTTATACAACTCCTTTTATCTCAGTGGCTCTCAACACACACTAGAAATTGCATAAACTGGCACCACCAAGTAGATACCATAATTGTTTTAATATCTTGGTGAAACACAGTCATTGAGTTACTTTTGGATCCTTGTTCTATACTCTACAGTCAAGGCAAAGGGACAAAATACTTCAAAAAGTCAGGTGTCCAAAATCAGATCTCTAAAACTCTATTCATCCCTCAGAAGTTTGAACAAAATTAGCCTTTTACTCACAGGCTTATTTATAGATTCATTATTGTATATCTAGAGGCTCAGATTTGAAACATTAAGCCATTGTTTCCCTAGAAAGATATTCCACATATGTTGCCTATATTGTGATAAGTATCATTCATCTCAATCAAGTCAAGGACTTTTGTGTGTTTGGGGAAAAACTGAGCAATCTGAAAAGTACATGTATTGTTATTATACAGCTATTCCTTTCGGGTTTTGTTTTTCAGATTATTTGAAACACTGCAGTCATTATTCTGGTCTATATTTGGACTCATCAATCTCTATGTGACCAATGTGAAAGCAAGGCATGAATTTACTGAATTTGTTGGGGCCACCATGTTTGGTACCTATAATGTAATCTCTCTGGTTGTTCTGCTCAACATGCTAATAGCTATGATGAATAATTCTTACCAACTTATTGCTGTAAGTTGTTTCTTATCCTTAGAACACTTATAATAACTACCTTCTCTCTCTTCCTACATCCCATTTTTCTGGCAGTAAATCTTTTTTACAGGCAGGATATTGGGACAAATTCTCTGATGTGTTCTAATTCTTTTGCACTGCTCTGGAAGGACACAAAAACCAGACCCCAGTTGTATTGGGCAGAGGGGATTTTCCCCACAACTCTGGATGGGGAAGAGGTGGCCCTGCTGCACAAGCCAGCTCATGAGTTGAGAAGGGTGTCCTAAAGCTACTGGCAAGTGACATGGGCTACAGCCCTGCCCAAGCTGCACTGCACAGGACCTCTCCAGAGAAAGAGACTCTGCCAAAGATTGTTTTGTCTCTATTTTTAATACATTGTATTTATTAACCTTCAAAAGGCTGGGGTTTTTAGATTTTTATATGGTGTGAATATACAGTTAATAGAAACTGGATGCCCACATTTCATGGACAATTTTGGACCCATTAGCAATTCAAACAAAAGGTCATGATTTCTCATTCAACAGTGTCCTGTTTTCTCATTTAATGAAACTGTCTTTATCCTTATCAGAGCTGTTGGCTTATTATTATTTCTCATCTGTCTATTAAGGAGACTAATGAAAATAAACACTGATTCATCGTATGATAATTTAAATATGATCATGCAGAAACCAAACAAATAAAAGAAAGCTTCACAGTCTTAGTATTTTAAATTGTGCCTTTTTTCAAATCTGGAAATTACAATTTTTTCCATAAAAGAAATACTGACTACATGTGTTTATATAACAGTATTTGGCAAAGTCTGGTACACAATATCACAACATACTAACATTCATCAAAACTTAGACTGTAGGTAGAATACTTTTCCTACTAGAACTTCTAAATTACTGTTTTGATAACTGTATATCTGGCTAAATGTTAAAGGCTAGGGCTAGATCTGTAGTTTAAGTTCTTGGCTACTGTGTTTGTTGTCCAAGTCTAACATTAGTGATCTAAACTTGTTGTTCAGCTGCTAGGATTTAGCAATCTTTCCATATACATTAGTTCTGATTTTTTCCAAAATTTTCCAAATTATGCAATATTATATAGAATCCAAAAGAAATAAAATTTCAAATAAAAATAAATTTTAAACCCCGCCACAAATATTCCAAATACATAATTCTGAAGTAGGAAGAAAAAAAGATACTCGACTCAACAGTTTTAAGTAGCCTCATGATTTGTTGGATAACGTATTTGTGAACTTCTGGGGCTGGCAATTATTAAGAGAGTGCATGAGACTTACAGACTTGTTGAAGCTGCTACACAGCAGGGTAATTAGAGTGATCTATGTGGAATAATGATGAGCTGCTGTTATAACAAAACATCTCTTCCATAAATGTCGCATTTTTCTGCTTGTAATTATCCTTTTTTGTTTGAGAGACTTTTAATTATTTAAAAGCCTGTAGCAAGGAAAAAATGGTTGAAAGTGGGTAGATACTGTACATATCTAACATCTCTTTATTGAAGTAAAGCAGTTTAGCTTTGCTTTGTGTTAAAGACCTTCTGTCAAAAGAAGATGCCAGTATTTTAACAAGAAAATTCATTAGTATTTCAGTGTTGTTCTAGTTTTAGGTTTTCAGATTTTTTTAGAGGTTTGTTTCACCGCCTTAATTACAGAAACATCTGTGCTGGTGTTGTGTATCTTGTGTGCAGGATCATGCAGACATTGAGTGGAAATTTGCTCGAACAAAACTCTGGATGAGTTACTTTGAAGAAGGAGGAACTCTGCCCACTCCTTTCAATGTCATACCAAGTCCAAAGTCTCTCTGGTATCTGATCAAATGGTTATGGAGACATCTCTGCAAGAAAAAAATTAGAAGAAAACCTGAAAGTTTTGGAACAATAGGGGTAAGTCCTGTGTTTTACTCTGCCTGTAGTCATCCTCTTTGCTATATGGATGAGTCTTTCTCAGCTTTAGAGAACAGGGAAACATTTGAACTGTCAGATAATAAGCATATGAGTTATAGAATAATTCTAGCAGAGAATGATGGGGTATTTTTTTTTACATTCATTTCAATGTATTTGACTAAAGAGAAAGCATTATTGTATTCCTGTGCAGTGACAATATGAACCATGACTGTGCCTCATCTACGTATAATGCAAGAAAGATTAAAAGCAATAAAAATATCAGAGATCAAATATGCACACTTGTCTACCAATCCCAGAGGTGTGGTTGATGATCTCCAGCTCAAGTGTCACAGTTCAAGTATTAATGACATACCATGAAACACAGAATTGTGCATAAAATATTTGCCATGGGATATTATCTGTCTCTCTGTCTCTCCCTCTATATCTAATGAAATGGGTTTACATTAAAAGCATTCTTACCAAAAGCTCTTCTTACTAAAGAAAACATTTTGAAAGGCAACAGCATTTAGCATTAGGCAAGGAAGGAGAGGCGGTGAGGTAGTTATGTTAGGGAGTGTTTTGATTGTCTAGAGCTCAATGATGGTGACAATAGGGTTGAATGTTTTTGGGTAAGAACCAGTGGGAAGGCCAACAAGGCAGATACCATGGTGGGAGTCTGTTATAGACCACCCAGCCAGGACGAGGAGACAAATGAAATGGTCTATAAGCATCTGGGAGAAGTCTCATAATCTCTAGCCCTTGTTCTCATGGGGGACTTCAACTTACCAGATATCTGCTGGAAATACAATACAGCAGAGAGGAAACAGTCCAGGAGGCTCCTGGAGTGTGTGGAAGATAACTTCCTGACTCAGCTGGTGAGTGAGCCAACTAGGGAAGGTGGCCCGCTGGACCTGTTGTTTGTGAACAGAGAAGGCCTTGTGGGGGATGGTGGGAGGCCGTCTTGGGCATAATGATCATGAAATGATAGAGTTTTCGATTCTCAGAGAAGTAAGGAGGGGGGTCAGCAGAACTGCTACCTTGGACTTCGGGAGAGCTGACTTTGGCCTGATAAGGAGCCTGGTGGACAAAGTCCCTTGGGAGGCAGTTCTGAAAGGCAAAAGGAGTCCAGGAACATTGGACATTCTTCAAGAAGGAAGTCTTGAAGGCGCAGGAGCAGGCCATCCCCATGTGACAAAAGACGAGCCGGTGGGGAAGAAGACCAGCCTGGCTGAACAGAGAGCTTTGGCTGGCACTCAGGAAAAAAAGAGTTTATGACCTTTGGAAGAAGGGGCAGGCAACTCAAGAGTGCTACAAAGATGTCATGAGGTTATGCAGGGAGAAAATTAGCAGGGCCAAAGCGCAGCTAGAACTTAATCTGGCTACTGCCGTAAAAGACAACAAAAAATGTTTCTATAAATACATTAGTAACAAAAGGAGGGCTAAGGAGAATCTCCACCCTTTATTGTATGGGGGGAGAAACATAGTGACAAAGGATGAGGAAAAGGCTGAGGTACTTAATGCCTTCTTTACCTCAGTCTTAAATAGTAAGACCAGTTGTTTTCGGGGTACTCAACTCCGTGAGCTGGAAGACAGGGACAGGGAGCAGAATGAATTCCCCATAATCCAAGGGGAAATGGTTAGCGACCTGCTACACGACTTAGACACACACAAGTCAGTAGGGCCACATGCAATCCACCCAAGGGTACTTGCACATGACACCAAGTTGGGTGGAAGTGTTGATCTGCTAGAGGGTAGGAAGGGTCTACAGAGGGATCTGGACAGGCTGGATCGATGGGCTGAGGCCAATTGTATGAGGTTCAACAAGGCCAAGGGCCGAGTCCCACACTTGGGTCACAACAACCCCATGCAATGCCCAGCAGAAAAGGACCTGGGGGTGTTGATTGACAGCCGGCTGAAGATGAGCCAGCAGTGTGCCCAGGTGGCCAAGAAGGCCAACAGCATCCTGGCTTGTATCAGAAATGGTGTGGCCAGCAGGACTAAGGAAGTGATTGTGCACTGGTGAGGCTGCACCTCGAATCCTGTGTTCAGTTATGGGCCCCTCACTACAGGAAGGACATTGAGGTGCTGGAGCGTGTCCAGAGAAGGGTGATGAAGCTGGTGAGGGGTCTGGAGCACAAGTCTTATGAGGAGCGGCTGAGAGACCTGGGTTTGTTTAATCTGGAGAAGAGGAGGCTGAGGGGAGACCTTACTGCTCTCTACAACTACCTGAAAGGAGGTTGCAGAGAGGTGGGTGTTGGTCTCTTCTCCCAAGTGACTAGTGACAGGACAAGAGGAAATGGCCTCAAGTTGTGCCAGGGGAGGTTCAGGCTGGATTCTTTACCTCGGTGCCGGGGAAGATTATGGAGACGTTCCTCTTGAGGGCGCTCACAGGGCATGTGCAGGACAACCAAGGGATCAGGCCCAGCCAGCACGGGTTCATGAAAGGCAGGTCCTGCTTGACCTGATCTCCTTCTATGACCAGGTGACCCACCTAGTGGATGAGGGAAAGGCTGTGGATGTTGTCTACCTAGACCTTAGTAAAGTCTTTGACACAGTTTCCTACAGCATTCTCCTGGAGAAACTGACTGCTCATGGCTTAGGCAGGAGTACTGGTGCCCAGGAATAAGCTGCCCAGGGAAGTGGTGGAGTCACCCTCACTGGAGCTGTTCAAGGAACGTGTGGACGTGGCATTGTGGGACATGGTTTAGTGGGCATGGTGCTGTTGAGTTGATGGTTGGACTTGATGATCTTACAGGTCTTTTCCAACCGTAGTGATTCTGTGATTCTGTGATTAAACAAGTCTATGATTCTATGATTTAGTTGCAATTGCTTACTTTACTTTACAGGTTGAGTTATTTAAGAATCGCATTGGTAACATATTCTAATAGTGATGATCACCAGAGAAATTTCTAGAAGAAAAGAGGCGATAAGACACTGAAAGGGAACAATAGTAGTCCTGTACTTGGATTCAGCAGATGCCTGTGTAATATCTTAGCCACAGACTTTCTCTGGTAGCTGCAGTTGGCAAAACAGATTTGAATTGGTCCCTCCTATCTTTATCCACTTGAGATACCTCAGTCAGCAGCGCAGTTTTTCTATATTATCAGAGGAAATAGTCAGGGAACAGTCTAACCCAGCAACAACTAAATGTCTCTAGTTATGTTTTCTGCATTTCCCATAACAAGTGAGTCAGTAAATAGACTGCATTTAGCCAACTCCGACATAGAGAAAACTATTGTGTGTAAAATGTGGATAATGGCGCTTTCCTATACCATTGGGATTTGGTGAGTACAAATGTTTTCAAGTCTGTTAGGAACTCATATAGCAAAGCATTAAGTGAGAGTTTAAGAGGGTCATGTGTGAGTAAGGGGAAGAAGAATGAGTTATTATAGTCCTCATGCTGTTGACCGTGGTAGCAAAACATCCATTCATTTCAAAGAAGCCAGAGGATATGATACAATTATTTGCTGGGCCATTACTCTATAGACCTTTTCTTCATATTTCTTCCCAGTTTCTTGAGAAGTAAGTAATAAAGATAGGCTTTTCCTACATATTCTCCTGTCATATCTTGGCATTCAGTTTAATCACCAGATATACTTGGAGGAATACGTTCATGGAGGTGTACAGATACATGATAAAGAGGAAGAGTGACATATAAAACTAATTCACAATTCCTAAGCTGATGAATGGATTTCCTCCTTCTTGTGGAAAGCTTCTAAACAGGCTTATTGCAATATCCTGATCTTGAAAGGAGAACATGCTTCTCTTAGCTGTCATACTTGTAGATAGGAAAGAAATAGCCAGAAAAGGAAGCTTATAAGCTTGAGAATGGCATTAAAACAAACCAGGAATAGATTGCAAGAAAGAAACACTAAAAAAAGAGTATTAAAATTAACATTAGAAAAGCAGTGAAGAGAAAAAAACAGCAATTCAGATAGAAATAAAAATAAAAGACATGATCTAGCATGAATGGTGAAGAATTTCAAAAATAAAACATCATTGTTTAACCTAGCAAGGGAAAGAAGTAAATGCAGAGACCAAAAGGAAGAAAAACTGTGAGATTTTGTGAGAAAGAGAAAATCAAGAGAGTTTTGTACTTGTGTGTGGGGGATAGTGGGCAATGCTTCTAGGCATTTGTTAAACATTTGTTAAGGATGATTAGCTAGTGTAAACTGTCAGAGTGATATTAAAATTAATGGAGTGATGCCAGTTATAGCAGCTGAGGATCTAGGGTTGATTAACACAATATCCCTGTTTGACTGAGACAGATCCAGAATGCCCTTATACATCCCAGCAAAAACTTCAGGACAATATTTTCTGTCAGACTTTCTATCCAGGGTAAGGGATTTTTTTTCCTTTTTTTCCCTCTCAAACTGCAGCTCTGGGAATAAACTCATTCCTGGCTCTGTGGAAAAATAAAGAGACAAGGTGCTCTCAGCCCCATGCTGAATAACATGGTGAGGAAAGGGATTCAGAAAGAATACCCCCTGGTTCCTGCAGCTACCTCCTACTGGGGTACATAAATACCAGCCTCTAAGCATTAGAAGTTTGGGTTTTGGAAAATTGGTGCAGCAAAGGGTCAAAGGGCAGGGACTCTGTACACAGAGCTGGTCGGGAATTTTTCCAAATAGAATTTTCTTTTTTTTTTTAATTAAAAAAATAAAAAATCCTTAAACCCCAACTTTTTCATTAATACATACCAGTTTCAAAGAAGCTTTTGTTGGGAAAGAGTTTTGAGCTTCAGGGTGAATTTCTGTTTGGAGAGAGAAGGAGCAGGTGCCAAGTAAAGTAAATAGCTTGGGCTAAGGGAGACCCAGGTTAACTTCTATTCTCCAGTGTATATTTAATTATTTACCCCAAGAAGAATAGCTCTGACAGGAGACATTTCCATCTCAAAATCATTAAGACCTGGCAGGGGGAAAGGTGGTCTCTTGGGAGGAGAGGAGAGGAGAGGAGAGGAGAGGAGAGGAGAGGAGAGGAGAGGAGAGGAGAGGAGAGGAGAGGAGAGGAGAGGAGAGGAGAGAAGAGAAGAGAAGAGAAGAGAAGAGAAGAGAAGAGAAGAGAAGAGAAGAGAAGAGAAGAGAAGAGAAGAGAAGAGAAGAGAAGAGAAGAGAGAGAGAAGAGAAGAGAAGAGAAGAGAAGAGAAGAGAAGAGAAGAGAAGAGAAGAGAAGAGAAGAGAAGAGAAGAGAAAGAGAGAGAAGAGGCGAGGCTGAACCTGGCTCCCCTATGATTTGGATGTGAACCACTGATTACTGAACTGTTTGGGACTGGAGGACATAGGTGAGGAAGAGATATAGGACATTCTTGATTAATTTCTGTAGAGTAAACTTAAAAAATATTTATTCAATGCAAAAAAGTGGAAATCCCAAAGTCTGTGAGACAATAGGACCATATCCATCACTAGTTTCCATTACAGAATAGGCATTTAACTGCAAGTATAGCTAAAACCCCTCTGAAGCAGAGGGCTCACCAGCCGAGCCATCATGGCAAAAAGACTTCCAGCTGCCTGGAAAAAGTGAGTGGTTGTGGCTGACCAGACAGATTCAGTCCACAAATCTGGGCATCTCATAAAAATACAAAGTTCTTCAGCTAGCTCCTCAGCTATAACAGAAGCCCCATTAGGGCTATCTGAATTTCATAGAATCATAGAATCGTTTAGGTTGGAAAAGACCTTTAAGATCATCAACACCAACCATTAACTTAACACTGCTAAGTCCAAAGTCCACAGCTAAACCATGTCCCTAAGCACCACATCCAATTGTCTTTTAAAAACCTCCAGGGATGGTGACTCAACCACTTCCCTGGGCAGCCTGTTCCAATGCTTCACCACTCTCTCAGTAAAGAACTTTTTCCTAATATCCAATCTAAACCTCCCCTGGTGCAACTTGAGGCCATTTCCTCTTGTCCTATCACTTGTCACTTGGGAGAAGAGACCAACACCCACTACTCTGCAACCTCCTTTCGGGTAGTTCTAGAGAGCAATAAGGTCTCCCTCAGCCTCCTCTTCTCCAGATTAAACAAACCCAGGTCCCTCAGCCACCCCTCATAAGACTTGTGCTCCAGACCCCTCACCAGCTTCATCACCCTTCTCTGGACACGCTCCAGCACCTCAATGTCCTTCTTGTAGGGAGGGGCCCAAACCTCAACACAGTACTTGGAGTGCAGCCTCACCAGCACCAAGTACAGGGGGACAATCACTTCCCTACTCCTGCTGGCCACACTGTTTCTGATACAGGCCAGGATGCCATTGGCCTTCTTGGCCACCTGGGCACACTGCTGGCTCATATTCAGCCGGCTGTCAATCAACACCCCCAAGTCCTTTTCTGCCAGGCAGCTTTCCAGCCACTCATCCCAAAGCCTGTAGCATTGCATGGGGTTGTTGTGGCCAAAGTGCAGGACCCGGCACTTGGCCTTGTTGAACATCACACAATTGGCCTCGGCCCATCGATCCAGCTTGTCCAGATCCCTCTGTAGAGCCTTCCTACCCTCGAGCAGATCAGTACTCCCCCCCAACTTGCTGTTGTCTGCAAATGACGTTGTCTGCAACTTGGAACATCTTCCAATTTCTAGGTCCAGTTATGCACCCAAGCTCCAAAATGGGGTAAGATGTGCATGTGCACCACTATATGCTCCTATTTCCACATTAGGAAAATCTGTCCATACCCATCAGATTGTGAGAGCCACTATTCGCTCCAGTAGTCAGGTCTATACACAGTTTGGGTAGATGTAAACCAGATGCTTTTAACTGGATTTTCCCCAGGAGGTTGTCACTGAAGAATGAATGGGCATACCATGGTGATCTCACAGTCTGTCCTGGAGGAATGAGCTGCTTTCTGGCTTTTAAAAACTTATTCCCATCACCCACAGCTCAGCCTTGGGTTCCCAGAACTTCTTCAGTTGGCCCAACAAATTAGATTTAGAACCTCTATGCCCTCACAACTGAAGGGAAATGAAGAGTTTTCTCTGTGTTTTGTTTGGGGATCTCAGGTGGCAGGTCTCTGACTCCAGCTCACTGGTGTCTCCCCTGGAATAACCTGGCCTCAGAGCTACAAGATAAACTTTGTTGGGACCTACTTCTTTTCCTTGAGTCCTGCATTATGAACTCTGATTCGTTCCGTATGACCAGTACTGGGGAAAAAACACTATTGGATATATGGATATATGCATGCCATGTTGTCTGTAAGGCAGAAATCAGATTTCAAAACATTTTGTTCTGAAACCTCTAAATGCTAACTTTCTTATTAGGAAGCTTTAATCAGCAGTGACGTACTATGGTGTTTTCCACTAGAAAAAGCAACAGTGTGCATCCAAAGGCTGAGTCAGTGCTAGAGGATACAAAACAGATGATAGGCAGAATGCAGCTGGCTTGTTAAAGCCAGAATTTTTCAAGGATTGGGCATGATATCTGCATAAGAAACCTTAGTACCAAAAAGCCAGGTATCATGAGCTAGGAATGAATCAAGGATGTGTTAAATATGTCACCAACAATGCACTGTAACAATATATATAAAGATACACTTGAAGGTTCATTACATGCAGGCAGAAGTCATACAGAAATGGTTCATGGTCAGGATAGTTTACAGCAGACATGATAGTGAAAGGATTTATCTTTCTCATATGAAGAAGAAAAATGTCAGTAGAAATAAGTATGGCATGGTTGCTTGGGAGGACCATCTATAGTGCTGCTTATAACAAAGCTATCATGGGAAAGAACAGGGTCTGCAGGGAAATGAGGTGCCTCTGAAGAGTGCTGATTAATTTGCTTCTCCTTGGATGTCATTTCTGTGTTTCTGCCATCCTTTGTTGTACTGGGACAGTTGAAACAGTGGGTGGTGGAGTTAAGGGGAGCTTTTTCAAGGGACTTTCTCCAAAGCAACACGGTAACCAGCCGTGTTGATGGCAGCTTCTCTAGCCACAAGTACAGCTGAAAGAAAGCCAGGATGCTTACATGTGATTTACTAGTACTTCAGCTCTGCTATTAATCAGACAAAGATCTTCTACCTTTCAGACTTCAGCACATTTTAATTTTCTGTCATTTTGACATATCCCAGATATGCAGCATTCTCTTTAGCTGTTATCACAAAGCATCTCCTACACTTAAAACTCTGAAGTAACAGTGTGTACTGCTTTATATATATATATATATATATCTCAGTTCTGTTACCTTTGTCAGCTCACCTTTGCGAAAGCCAAATTAGTAATGTAATTCTATTGATTAGGCTGAAGTTTGCCTGACTGCCCAAGGCCTTTGGGTGTCTCAGTGATATTCCTGTTGACCATATGAAATCCATTGCTATTTCAAAATAGAAGAGATGTAAGAAAAGAAACCCCAATCCCACTGGAATAAATTGTACTATTTTCCTCAAATTACATTCCACTTTATGTATGATCAGTCTCCAAAAAGTGTTTTACCTATAATTTTAAGTATTTCAGAGGAGAAAATGGAAAGGATTGTCAGGGATATCTTCAGTATTATTTTTTTCTGTGCATCTGATGTTTAGATAAACAGTTACCTCTTTTCTAGCTATCCAGATTTTTATGCCATTTTTTCAAGCAACCTGCATGATAATTATTATCATTTGTCAGAGAAAATCTCCTTTCCCCTTCTCCTAGTCTTTGTTCTCCAAGTGGAAAATGAGGCAACTCCTAAGTCAATATACTTATTTTGTATTTTCCCTGTAACGTGTGTTATTGAAAGTTGAGTGAAGAAATAACACCTTCCACCTGGAATGGAAATCAGTAATCTGGAGTGTTTGTTGTATAGCCAAGGGCCATCTCATGGGGAAACCTCTTTGTCAACACAGCTAAGTTCTTACCCTTTTTCTGGGATGCTTCTATTCAAGATGAGGAATACATCCCATGACTTCAGACATCTTTACATTTTCTGGACCTTTTTCACAGAATCACAGAATCAGTACGGTTGGAAAAGACCTGTAAGATCATCGAGTCCAACCTGGGGAAAAAAAGAAAAAAAAAAAAAAAAAAAAAAAGAAAAAAAACACACAACATCAAAAAACCCACAAAAGAAAAGAAAGAAAAAGAAAAAAAAAAAAAAAAAAAACCACAAAATCCACGCCACACAACAACAATAACAAGCCACAACCCACCCAACACCACACAGCACCATGTCCATCAAGCTACATCCCACAATGCCACATCCACACGCTCCTTGAATACCTCCAGGGAGGGTGACTCTACCACCTCCCTGGGCAGCCTATTCCAGTGTTTCACCACTCTCTCAGTGAGCAAACTCTTCACTCTTCACTAAGCAAACTTTAATTCCTGATTTATAAAGGATATAATTTTGATAAAACACTTCAAAAGAAGTAATTTAACATTATCAAATTTTTGATCGCTAAAGAGATTTTCCTTCCAAACAATGCAAATTACTAGGAATGGCATAAGCAGGAGGACCAAAATATTTATCACTACTAGTAGAACTACTATTAAAGCTTCCTAGAGGATATTAGTGCCCCATTTGGAAAGTGATAAAAGTATCCCCTTCAATTTCATGATCTCATACAACATTGTCATCACAAGAGTGTTTCTTCCCCTGTTGCTATTTTTAGTCAGATTTAACTTTCATCCCTTTGCCAGCCATGGTTTTCAAAACTTCTTCATGCACATAGCACAGCGGTTACTTGAAACAAATTTTGAACAACGACAAATTAGACTATGACCAGGTAGAGAAAAGCAGGCTGGCAGAGAACTAAATAAGGACCATATCAGTCTTAATGCCATTTTATTTATAGTGATTAGCTTGATTTTCAGATGTGTTTAAGCAAAGATTTGTTCTGCTTTCAGAAGGAATCAGAAGGTGATTATGAACTGGAATCTGAATCTGAACATTTAAACAGGAAATAGAGAACTGATGGGGGTAATAACTTTGATGGGTTATGTGTATGCATATATCCCTGTGCAGTATGTATGTGTCTGTGTATGAAAACTAACCATTAAATGCATTCTCTTTAAGCTTCTCAGTGGTATGGATTGAAAACAATTGTTAAGTGCAGAAGAACTGTTCTGGACATGTTACTACACAAATATATTTGTCTACACAGTCATCCCACATTGCACTTTTTGACATTGCACTGAGTAAAAAAGCCACAACCCCTGTTTCTGGGACTTTCCGAATCGGTTGCAAGAAAAGGATAAACCTGATTTAGCTATTTCTTGTTATGGATACAGAATTAAACCTATGCATTTATTTCACATTTCACTGTAAAATAAAGCAGAGCAGACAGCAACTGCAGAAAGCAGTCTGCAAGACAAGGGTCAGCATTGGTTTTATTTATAGGGGTTATTAGCTTTACCTGAACTGAAGTGCATTTCAGTTACACCTTAAAGTGCTTTTCCCTTTACCCATGAGTCAGATCTGTTGTTCAGAGCTCTTAGCCAGGGTCTCCCTTAGTGCTCTCTCAGCAGGAATGAAACATCTCCATCGTGTGGTCAATTGCAAAAAATCAGAATTTTTTTTTTTTTAAAAAAACAGCAAAAGACAGGTGGTGGGAGGGTATCGGCCTTCCCACGGCTACCTTGCCCCCTCTGGCCCTGGTTGTGGACAGGCTCGCCCCACCCTCAACCTTTAAATACAGGGAATTTCCATCTTCTCTTTGGGTGAGGCATAGGTACAGAAACACAAACTGGAAAAATACTGAAGACAAGATACTTATGTATAAAGCCCTACCCCAAGGTGTCTGTTCAGAGTGAGTAGGAAATAATGATTTTCCCCTTTCTATTTTTTTTTTTGCTAAGCCCAACCACACAGCCATTGCATCCCTCAGATTAATTACAAACAAGAAATCAACCCTAAGGTGTAAACTGATTCTGAGTACAGGGAAATTGTTAATCATAAATTGCCAATTGGTTTCAAGTAAAAGAAGATGACAAAATACCTTACTGTGCCTGCCTCAGTATGCAACTGAGGTCAATTTTAACAACTCCCTTGGATGCCTTTTTATCCTGTTTTAAGATGCACTAAGTCTTCTATTTCATAGAAATACAGTCAGTGGTCAGACACCTTTTTTTCTCACCAGCAGCAGATAAAAGAACTCGAGTTGAAATTGTCTTTCTTTCACCAGTCAGGGATAATTAAGGTAGAGAATAGGGAGATGTGACTCATTATGCTATTGAGGACAACATTAATTCAAGAACTAAGTAGTTCAGGCTTTTTTTTTCCTCATCTTCTTCTGGACAGCCCTTAGATATGGCAGTACAATCTAATGCAACACTTGCTTGAAGCCTGTACCATGCTTTCATCCTTCCACACTTCTTTTTGCTGATCCTCTTCAGAGTTACTATCCCTCTTACCCTCCCTCCTTCTCAACACCAAACTCTGCACTGCAAGCTAAGTTTCTTTCTTCCACACCCCTCTGTGTGACCAAGTGTTTTTAACAGTGAACTAAGCAGGGAATTTTCTGTTTAGTATGGTTTTATAGTGCAGGTTTTGATTAGCTCTATCTTAAATGAGACATTAGGAGCCATAGCAAGTATCTTGCTAACACCATGTTTATGTCAAGCTTTTCTCAATTCAATAAAATACGCTTCAGTCTGTGCAAGTGAGTGACATGACCACATTGTTTTCCTTCCATCTCAGATCAGTGACTTTGGGGCTCTGCAAGCAGAGACCCGGCTGCCCCACCACATTCATGCCAATGCTGGAATAGCAAGCAGCGCATTGATGAAAATGTAGAAAATCCACTTTGCCTTCCCAATTCCAACATGCTCCCTTCTAGAAAGCTAATGACAGGTTTTGCTCCAACACTGCCATTTTTTCAACAGACTTTGAACCATCTCTCTCAGCTTGTTAGATACCACATATTGCACAGACCTGCTGTTTTTCTATGCTGTAAGTAAGTATTTTACTATCAGGCAGGGATTCACAGTTTTTTGTTCTTTTCTTTTCTTTTTTTTCAGAGGCGTGCAGCTGACAATCTGAGAAGACATCATCAATACCAGGTACAGGCCCATGTTTATCTTTTGAGCAATTATTTTTCTATGCCTCCAAAAGGTCTTCAGAATGGAAAAAAAAGAATTTCATGAGAAAGCAGGGGGGAAAAAAAAAAGAAAAAACCCACAAAATGCATACTTATTTCATCCTCAGCAAATAAGCATAGTATTTTTGGTGTTCAAACAACAGCATTTGAGAAGTAGGATTGTCTACTTTTGGGGTGCAAAAAGATATTTCGTAGAGCAATAATATACTAACCAGTATTTTGCCCACTGTAACATGGATTGCCTTTAAAAAAGCAAATACGTAGTCGCAACTCTCTGCTGGGATTCATCAGGATCATATGTGCACCTCACTGAGATGCTCCATCAGAACCTGCTCACCATCTCTCCGTCTCTGGTCCCCTGTAGACAACTTCCTGTCCCTTAATAACCCCTCTCCCTAGATCCCCTGTAAGCTGTTCTTCTTCTCTGTCCTTACTGTTTCAGCCTCTGATTTTTTGAGATTATTGTAGCACAAGGAATAATTTTCAGATTTATTTTCAATTTTTGTTGTGTTAAAAGGGCTGCAGTTAAACAAGATGTGGGCTGTGCACTTGTAGGTTTGGTAATTAATGGATTCTGTATGGTCAATGACTAGGTAAACTAGGACTTTTCCAACCTGAAAAACAGACAGCTGTGGGAAATGCAACAGGAATTTTTGAAATCATGGGGAAGGTGAACAAAGAGCAGCTGTTTACCATCTACCTGCAAACTGAATACCAGACACATACTAGGTTGTAGTAGTAAGGCTGTAGGCAGCACTTTGAGGGAAGTGATTATTCGCCTCCAGCACACACTTGTAAGGCTCTGTCTGGAGCAGCGTATCCTGTTTTGGGCCCCCCACTACAAGAGATATGTTAACAAACTGGAAGGAATCCAGCAAAGGGCCACCAAGATGGTTAGAGGTCTGACATAAAAGGAGAAGCTCGGATTTCATCCTGGAGTAGTTTAAGGGTGATCTAATGATCCTCTACTGACCCTGCATCAGTACAGGTCAGGGGCTGACCTGCTGGAGAGCAGCTCTGTGGAAAGGGACCTGGGGGTCCTGGTGGACAACAGGATGACCATGAGCCAGCAATGTGTCCGTGTGGCCAAGAAGGCCAATGGCATCCTGGGGTGCATCAAGAAGAGTGTGGCTAGCAGGTCGAGGGAGGTTGTCCTCCCCCTCTACTCTGCCCTGGGGAGGCCTCATCTGAAGGACTGTGTCCAGGTCTGGGCTCCCCAGTTCAAGAAGGACAGGGAGCTGCTGGAGAGGGAAAGGGCTACGAAGATGATTAGGGGACTGGAACACCTTTCTTATGAGGAAAGGCTGAGGGACTTGGGTCTTTTTAGTCTGGAGAAGAGAAGACTGAGGGGGGATCGTATCAGTGCTTATAAATACTTAAGGGGTGGGTGCCAGGAGGAAGGGGCCAGTCTTTTTTCAGTGGTGCCCAGTGACAGGACGAGAGGTAACGGGCACAAACTTGGTCATAGGAAGTTCCATCTAAACATGAGGAAGAACTTTTTTTCCTTTGAGGGTGGTAGAGCACTGGAACAAGCTGCCCAGAGAGGTAGTGGAGTCTCCTTCTCTGGAGATATTCAAAACTCACCTGAACGCATTCCTGTGCAATCTGCTCTAGGTGAACCTGCTCTGGCGGGGTGGTTGGACTAGATGGTCTCCAGAGGTCCCTTCCAACCCCTATCATTCTGTGTGATTCTGTGTGTAATTTCTGTCTTCAACAACATAGTGGGTGATTAGGGAGAAGAAGGAGCCAGGTTTTTCTTGGAGGTGCACAGCAAAAGAACAGAAGTCAATGGACACAAGTTGTAGGAAGGGAAATTCTATAAGGAAAATCATCATCACAGTGAGGGTAGTAAAGAATTGGGAAAAGTTGCTCAGGAAGGCTGCAGCATCTTCACCCTTGGAGATATTCAGCACTTGACTGGACATGGGCCTAAGCTAGATCAGACAGCCTCCAGGCATCCTTTCCAACTGAAATAATTCTAGGATTCTTAGAAGTAGAAGGCAACAATGGAAACTATCAGAGAGTAGGTTAAAAATGAACAAAAACCCAAATGAAATCTTATGCCAGCTATACCGTGGAATTCATTGGCAGAGGATTTGTGGATGCTGAAAGTTTACATGAGTTCAAAACACATAGGAAAAACTGTCACAGCCCATTAAACTTAAAGCTATCATTTTGATTCAGAAAGTCTCTGAATCACACATCACAGGAGGCCTGGGAGAGTATAGCTAGAAATAACATTATACAACTGCACTAGACTTACACTCCTCACGGAGCATCAGCAACTGCTTACTGTCACGTTACTGGCATGAGGCATACCTTTGGTGAAACCCAATACAGCCATTCTCAGTATGATTAATATCACTGCTTTCCATTGAAAAGCAGAAAAAAATTTCAACCAGATCTAAGGTTTATATTTTTGTCATGTTTCTAAAGCACAAAGAAGTCCAAGCAGCCCAAATGAGTGTAGGCTTAGTAACTAATACTAAGAAAGCTAATACAGTATTTTATATTTTTAGGAAGTAATGAGAAATCTGGTTAAGAGATATGTTGCAGCAATGATAAGAGATGCCAAAACTGAGGAAGGACTGACAGAAGAAAATTTTAAGGTATGTGATAATTTATATGTTTATAGGTGTTTTAGTAAGATATTGTAAGACTGTGAAGCATATTTCTCAAACTCCCCAGTTGTTCAGGTAGCATATAATTTGCTTCCTAGAGCAGTGTCTGTGTCCTGACAGACCATACAGACATAGTATTGTATATGGACTCCAGCAAGTCTCCTTCTTTCTTTAGATGGAGAAATAATCAGTTTTATCAGGGGCACGTGCAGGACAACCAAGGGATCAGGCCCAGCCAGCACGGGTTCATGAAAGGCAGGTCCTGCTTGACCAACCTGATCTCCTTCTATGACCAAGTGACCCGCCTAGTAGGTGAGGGGAAGGCTGTGGATGCTGCCTTCAACAATGTTCCCCACAGTATTCTCCTGGAGAAGCTGGCGAATTGTGGCTTAGACTGGTGCACTCTTCGCTGGGTAAAAAACTGGCTGGACGGCCAAGCCCAGAGAGTCGTGGTGAATGGGGTGAAATCCAGTTGGCAGCCGGTCACAAGCGGAGTCCCCCAGGGCTCAGTTTTGGGGCCAGTCTTGTTTAATATATTTAATGATGATCTGGATGAGGGGATTGAGTGCACCCTCAGCAAGTTTGCAGATGACACCAAGTTGGGCAGGAGTGTTGATCTCCTTGAGGTTAGGAAGGCTCTGCAGAGGGATCTGGACAGGCTGAATCGATGGGCCGAGGCCAATTGTATGAGGTTCAACAAGGCCAAGGGCCGAGTCCCACACTTGGGTCACAACAACCCCAGGCAATGCTACAGGCTTGGGGACGAGCGGCTGGAAAGCTGCCCCGCAGGAAAGGACCTGGGGATGTTGATTGACAGCCGGCTGAATATGAGCCAGCAGTGTGCCCAGGTGGCCAAGAAGGCCAACAGCATCCTGGCCTGTATCAGAAATAGTGTGGCCAGCAGGAGTAGGGAGGTGATCGTGCCTCTGTACTCAGCGCTGGTGAGGCCGCACCTCAAATCCTGTGTTCAGTTTTGGGCCCCTCACTACAAGAAGGACATTGAGGTGCTGGAGCGTGTCCAGAGAAGGGCGACGAAGCTGGTGAGGGGTCTGGAGCACAAGTCTTATGAGGAGCGGCTGAGGGACCTGGGGTTGTTTAGCCTGGAGAAGAGGAGGCTGAGGGGAGACCTTATCACTCTCTACAACTACCTGAAAGGAGGTTGCAGAGTAGTGGGTGTTGGTCTCTTCTCCCAAGTGACTAGCGATAGGACAAGAGGAAATGGCCTCAAGTTGCACCAGAGGAGGTTTAGATTGGATATTAGGAAAAATTTCTTTACTGAGAGAGTGGTGAAACATTGGAACAGGCTGCCCAGGGAAGTGGTGGAGTCACCATCACTGGGGGTGTTCAAGGAACGTGTGGAAGTGTCATTGTGGGACATGGTTTAGTGGGCATGGTGGTGTTGGTTGATGGTTGGAATTGATGATCTTGCAGTTCTTTTCCAACCGTAGTGATTCTGTGATTCTGATTTTTGTTGCTATTGACACCTCAAACTCCAAACATTCAAAATTATATTCATCTGCCTCAACTTATGCACACAGAAGATACAGCCAGAGCCTGAGCTAATTGTTTCATTAATTCTTCATTCAGATCTTCTTCAGTGCCATCACGTGGCATGTACAGGACAACCATGTGTTCAGGCCCAGTCAGCATGGGTTTATGAAAGGCAGGTCCTGCTTGACTAACCTGATCTCCTATGACAAGGTGACCCTGTAAGTGGACGATGGAAAAACTGTGGATATAGCCTACCTAGACTTTAATAAAGCCTTTGACACAGTTTCCCACCACATTCTCCTGGAGAAACTGCTCATGGCTTAGGCAGGCACACCCTTTGCGGGGTAAAAAACTGGCTGCATGGCCAGGCCCAAAGAGTTCTGGTGAATGGAGTCAAATCCATTTGGCAGCCGGTCACAAGTGGTGTTCCCCAGGGCTCAGTATTGGGGCCAGTTTTGTTTAATACCTTATCAATGATCCGGACAAGGGGATTGAGTGCTCCCTCAGCAAGTTTGCAGATGACACCAAGTTGGGCAGGAGTGTTGATCTGCTTGAGGGTCAGAAGGCTCTGCAGAGGGATCTGGACAGGCTGGATCGATGGGCCGAGGCCAATTGTATGAGGTTCAACAAGGCCAAGTGCCGGGCCCTGCACTTGGGTCACAACAACCCCAGGCAATGCTACAGGCTTGGGGATGAGTGGCTGGAAAGCTGCCCTGCAGAAAAGGTCCTGGGGGTGTTGATTGACAGCTGGCTGAATATGAGCCAGCAGTGTGCCCAGGTGGCCAAGAAGGCCAATGGCATCCTGGCCTGTATCAGAAATAGCATGGCCAGCAGGAGTAGGGAAGTGATTGTCCCTTTGTACTTGGCCCTGGTGAGGCCACACCACGAATCCTGTGTTCAGTTTTGGGCCCCTCACTACAAGAAGAACATTGAGGTGCTGTAGCATGTCCAGAGAAGGGCAACGAAGCCAGGGAAAAGTCTAGAGCACAAGTCTTATGAGGACTGCCTGAGGAACCTGGGTTTGTTTAATCTGGAGAAGAGGAGACTGAGGCTTATCCCTCTCTACAACTACCTGAAAGGGGGTTGTAGCGAGATGGGTGCTGGTCTCTTCTCCCAAGTGACAAGTGATAGGAGAAGAGGAAACAACCTCAATTTGCACCAGGGGAGGTTTAGATTAGATATTAGGGAAAATTTCTTCACCGAAAGGGTTGTCAGACAACTGGGCACTAGAATAATCAATCATTGAGCTCTATACAATGAAAACACTCTTTGACATACAGAGCCACCCCACTGCCTCTCCTTCCTTGGCTATCCCTCCTGAAGAGCTTATAGCCATCCATTGCAGCACTCCAGTCATGCAAGTCGTCCCACCATGTTTCTGTGATGGCGACTATGTCATAGCTACATCATAGGGACCTCCTGAAGGCAAGGTGCCTTCTCCTGAGAGAGACCTTTAAGAAACAGATGTTGCACTGGCTGGAAGCAGCCTGCAATGATTAGCTCTGACTTAGCTGCCAGCTGCCAAACATTTAGTGGAAATGCACGAAGTCCTATCCGCACTGCCACTGACAGAGAAGCGTGCACACATGGGTATGCCTTGTGCGTGCATGTGTCCCTGTGTGTGTCTGCAAGGGATGATGTTAAAAGCTAATCAAAATGCTGTTATTATGATGGGATAATGCTGTCTAGCAGATTGGCTGTAGGTCTTCAAGTTGTCCATGCTCCTTTCTCCACCACTGTCGGTGATTTCTATGAGTAGTCTAGGCTAACGCACGTTTCCCCTGAAGTTTTCTCTGCTAAAATTGCTGATCATTTTTCTGTCTCACCTGGAAGATCCATTAGACAATCTGCGAAGCACCTTGAAGATGCCTGGTATTATCCAGATTGTGAAGCTTATTACTGATCCCTAGCATAAACCTTTTTTTTTTTTTAATTACAAGAGGAAAAGTCAAATCAGCTTTCATGCTCTGGTGTTTCATCTTTCTTCCTAATTTTTAGGAGTTAAAACAAGATATTTCCAGCTTTCGTTTTGAAGTCCTGGGTTTGTTAAAAGGAAGCAAGCTGTCTAATTTGCAGACTACAAAAATAAACAAAGATACTGCCTCTCTGTCAGAAAATGAAGAAAATAGCGAGAGTGAAGGAAACAAGAAAGGAAAGAAAAAGACCTTCAGCCTTTTTGACATAACTACAATGATTCACCCAAGATCAGCCACTATTGCCTCTGAAACACATAATGTAAGCAATGGCTCAGCAATGATGGTGTCAGAGTCCACTAAGGAGAAACAAAAGCATGTGAATTTTGTAACAGACATAAAAAATTTTGGGTTATTTCACAGACGATCAAAAACAAACTCTGTGGAGCAGAGTACAAATAAAATATACACCGTTTCTGAAGAAGTTTCCCGTCAACAGGCAGAAGAACAATGTGAGAAAACTGCTGAACTGGAAGAGGGAGAACTGACCATGAACTGTGAATTAAACATCCAAAGTCCTGATGAAAAATGCGTGTTAGCTGAGTCACAAAATAATGGTGACTCTTCGGATTCACAGGAAGAGGGAAGCATTTGTGCTTCAGAAACGGAGAAAATGGAGTTACACAACTCGGAACCAGCCACACCACAGGATCAGCTGGACAAGGAGTTGGATGTTAGCATTGACTGTAATGGGAAACAGGAAACAATTGATCAGGGTGATTATGTGATAACGAGGTTGTGATGCTTACAGGAGAAAGCATTTACAAATATATATATATTTTGCATAGTGCTTTGGGGGGGAATGTTTTAAGAATTATATTAGCAAATGCGGAATTACACTTTATAGTACTCAACTGTGGCACATGATCTTGTAACATAATAGTCAAGAGAAAAATAATACGGGGACCTTCTGTTTTGTAGGCTGCTTTAGCTTTCACGGTTTGCTTTACATTTTTTAATAAATGGAAGCATCTTGTATTCTTGTACTGTTGCAATAACCCACAGAAACTTTTTAGCTATCTTTTTCAATTACAACAAATGCAATTTCTCTCATATGATAGTTGACTCCTATGATAAATATTTTTCTATGCAAATAAAAAGTAGCTTAAGAGACTTGTAAGCCTTTATTTAACTTTGTAGGTTCTAAAAAGATTCTGGGCACCATAATAATCATAAGCAGCTCCTGTCAGCATAATTCATGTCAAGCTATTAGAATCATTATTTAAATTGCTAGACACTTGGTTTGTTTCTAAAGCTATACAGACTCAAAGGTAGTCTTTTATTTATTGAAGGAATAGGAGTACCTGTAAATTATGAAAGATCAGTCTACCTGATTATTTAATCACAGCTTCTCCCTCCCAGCAAGAGGATTATCATCATCCTGATACCATTGTTAGAAATGCATTTGCAGGATTTGAAGACTGTAAAAAAATGTTTCTTACAGTAAAAGAAATATCTGTGGCTTGGTAAAAACAGATGACAGATTACTCCCCAGAAATCCGTAATCACAAGTTACTGCTTCTTCAACCATTTATTTTTCTAAATGTGGACAACCTATGCACTTTAATATTCAACTGCTTATTAGCTTTTGCCTTCACAATACACTTGTATTTGCTAAGAGAAGGATACTTCAGGAATAAACAAACATAGAGTGATCCCCTGAGTAGCTGGAATAATATGGCAATTTATTGAGACATTTTTAAAGGCAAGCCTTAAGAGAGTTTCTTTGACAATTTCAGAGTTTGGGGTAACCTTATTGGAGTTTTTATTAAAAATACATATACATTTAAATGTATAAAGAAAACCTAATAGTATTTTTCATAACTGTTGAGTGACTTACTGTCTTAGTCAAAAATACTATTTTTAAAATTAAACAGTCTGTTTCTTTTTAATCAGTGACTGGTGTCCTACATTATTAAAAATGTAATTTTACAACTGACCTAAGAATGAGCACCCTCGAACTCTCAGCACCATCCTTCTCCTCCCTTGGAAACACATGAATATACCACAGCAGTGTGGTCATTTTTATTCTTAACTTCCCTAGTCCTGCCATGATAGATTTTGTAGTTCATATTAGCCTGTATTAAGGAACCTCCAGAGGCATAGAGTACACTTACATTCAAGATGGAATCCATCACATGTAACTCCCACCTTGTAGGACCTGACCTAAAGCCATACCATTCTGGATCTAAACTATCCTGGTACTGAACTGAGTTTTGAAAATCCAGACAAACCCCTTTTAGGTGGGTTTTCCAGCTCTACTTTACACATGTGCTACTCTCTCTGAGCTCACATATTGAAAGCTTCCTTCCTGCACATCTATCTGTGCCATGGTGCCTAGGAGTGAATTAGTTGAACCAAAATGGAAAATATGAGCAGTAACTGGAAAATAGTTTGTATAGCTTTGCGACAATGTGTTCAAACCACATTTGATTGCTAACATATGGTTGATTTCCATCTCGGCCTCTTGACTTCTCTGTGGACCCCCTCTCCTTCACGTCTCTCTCCTTGTCCACCTTTAGATTGTGAGCTCCTTGGGGCAGGACCTGTAGCTTTTCTGTTTGGAAAGCACCTGAATTATTACAAGCATAACAAGAAATAAATAATAATAATAATGGTGGAATACCTTCATATCATTTTTACTAGGACAACTCTTTTCGAGAGTTCTCTTTTCTGCTCTAACTTGTGTGCTAAGAATGACATAAATCCAATGTGTCACATGTTGTCACAAAATTCTCTGTGTCCCAGTTAACAGTCCTTCTCCACCACAGATTTCACTTTCTCATTCTTCATCATGGTTTGTAACACCTTGGAGTCCTAAGCTTACTACCCTTTCACTAGCCAAATTCAAAACAAGCAGTCCTTGCTCCAAATAGCTTTCAATGCATTCCAGCCATGTGTTTTCATTCTAGACAAAATGTGCCTGAGCAGGTTATTTATAATGCCACCAGCACCATTATCAGAACAAGATAACTGCCACAGGTCTAAGAGCTCTGCATATTATTCTGCCATTATAAGAGCCTGTTTTTCCTGTGCATGAAATTCCCAACAGGGCAAAAACACAGGACAGTTAACCTGAAACATCAGCTATGCTGTCACATCATGACCTCACTGTCCTGGGAGTCAATCTAAGTCTTAGAGTAGATACAAGACAGAAGAGCAGACAGCACAGGTGGGCAAGATACTTAGGCACAGGGCCATGACATTGTATTGCATAGCAATAAGTGGTCAGTCTTTTGCTGTCTTTTTCTTTCTTTTACAACCACATATTGAAATGAAATGAGGTCTATTAAATAAAACATACTTCAAATCAACATTTCATCTATTTTTATGTGATTCTTAGGCATTGAAGCCTGACACCAATAAGGACCTGATCCTATTCCATTTAAATTTAATGGCAAATAAGTACCTCATTCTGTGAAAACAGATAAGAGCCCAAAATATGTCGAAATTTGAAATAGTGGTGGACTTCTATTACTTTGCAGACAGCCAAAAAAAACCCCTTCTCATTGGATACCTCCAAGAGGACATCTGTGCCAAGAAAGATTTAGAGGTGCACAGAGCAAAGTTTGTAACGCCACAGCAGAGGCATTATTAAGCTTTGCAAAGCTAAGCATGCTTTCTCCTCAAGAGAAAGAAAAGGTTCAAATGTACCCGTCCCTGCCTGTAGCCTCCATCAATATAGGAGGAATAAAAAAACTCCCAGGATATAAACCCCTATAAAAGACAGTCTTTTGAAGCAGAGCTTAAAATCATTGAATATTTCAAGGAGTTAGAAAATTGTCTAAATATAAAGGGGTTTAATCCCAATATCAGGTTGTTCAGAATGTTCAGAAAACATTTTTTAAATTTATACTTTTGGTAAGGACAAAACCTGACTGTCCTTTGCATTTTCATCGGCTCCTGGAGAAATAGAGCAGGACTCTTCTACCCTGGCATATCTGGGCAGGAACGAGTTTGAATTCTTGCAGCCCAGTCTTCCCAAGTACAGCGGGTCTGAGCCAAAACAGACTGGGTAGTGGGTACCTTTATGAAGGTTGGTATGACTTCCACTCTCCCCAGGCCACACATTGATTCACAGTCACAGGTCAGTGATGCAACGACTGCATGCTATGCCTTCAAAATAAAATTGCAAAAGCTGTTTCTGACTCTGCATGCTTCACTGGCCCGCAAGGGCACTGCAGAGGGGAGAGCCATGCATCAGAGGGTTCAGATTGCGGGGCCCTGTGGGTTGCGGGCCACTGCCCTACCTGTATGTGGTACAATATCACCAGAAAGCAAGCCGGGTAGATGATTCTCAGGGAGGAACCATGGTTCTGCAGCTGGTTTTAATCTTGTTTGCTTGGTCCACAGATTGAGACCATTACATTTTGACTGGTGTGGGCCAAACACCTCACACATACCATTTGTATGAGGCATTTGGCACACAAGACCTTTTTTTTTAATAGGTCAGGATTTAATGAAAAATTCTTCGACTTCCCTAATCTGAGTTTTTCTGTGAATAAGTAGTGTCTAGTTCCAGAATAATGTATATCTTCATCATAGCTATAACTGTTGAGAGCTGTAATAGGTGAGGATATTTCTAGTATTTGGGCACCCAAAAGTTCTGTAACAGAATGTTTGAAAAAAGAATGTCTTCCTTTTAACAGCACCCTTGGACCAATCTCTCAGGAGGAGAATTTTTTTGTAGCTTCCTCACAGGGATAAAGCGTAGACAAAAGACACAAGGAAATGGCTATATGTCTGTCTCAAATTCTACTATATATGCAGTGCAGGCTATAACATCCCATTTCCCCTCTAAACCTCAGGTGAATATTTAATCAGATTCTGGGAAGTAGCATGAAAGAGAAAAGAAGCGGATCATGCTTAAAGACTGTGATGAGGCAATGAACTTTTGAATACAGTTCAAAACATTTGGTATCGAGTTTTATTCTGGGAATATAGAGGTACAAGTTGGACGACAACATAATCCATCTTCATTTTAAAGTCTCTTAAGAGATACCAACAGCTTTCGTGAGTGGGGCAACCTCACAAAAACAATAGTACTGGTAATGGTAAAGGTAGCGGTAGTGATTGCAGTAGTAGTAGTAGTAGTAGTAATAGTAGTAAATGTAAGTTCAGTAATAGCAATCCTATGCATTTAACCCTGGGAAGTGGAACTCCTCAGTTCTAATCCCATTCTAAAGTTTGCCTGTTTTCCATGTTGAGCAGCTATTCGATAGCACCAGTAATCTGTCCTTGGGGACAGCTGCCCTCAAACATAAGCACTCTAATCTGTAGACTAAAAATCTTATTTCTCTGTGTTTCAGCACCTTGACTAGCTGAAGCTTTAGTTATGGACCCTGCATTCACTGCAGCAGGAGCAGATTAGAGATCCTTTGAGACAGTTTATGGTTAAGTAGTTGGACACAGTCCAAAATAAATTGCTGCGGTTAAGGATGAGTTTGAACCTTCCAGATATGAAAAGGAATTGAACCCATTGAACTACATCAAATCAAGTTCACTAATCACTGATTTGGTACTTGAGAAGTTTCCTTATTTGTGTAAGTGTAAAAGAATGAAGCAGAGATGGCTCCTTGCTAACATTAAAACAACCAAAAAAAAGTTGCAGCCTTCAACCTTCATGAACATAAGACTGTAAGATAATTCAGTGATACAATCTACATTGGTTACAATCTACAGGTCCCTCCATCACATAATCCTCTACCTAAATCAATCAAATTCTCTGCTGTTAATTGTTAAACATAGTTATGAAATGTTTATACACATGAATAATTTCAACTGTTCATATGCATACCCTTTGGGCAGTCACTGTCTTTTAACTTCATAGCTCTTCTGTGGCTAATATTTGTTCTTCTGACTGTACTCTCCCCCCTTCAGCCTTGGGTTTTTTTGGGGGTGGTCTAAAGCAATTATGCTATTTTCATTTTAACTAAAACTTTCTGCTCTCTTTAGTTGACTGTCAAAGTTGCAGCCAAGTGCTACGCAGCATTAGGTGTTGCACTGTTCAGTACTGCTGTGGCCTTTTCAGCCTGGCCTTTAGTCATTTGTAATCCAATACCCTTCTACCGTGGAATTAAATCAGTACATTCAGAGGCCAATGCATCTTTCCATTTCAAACACTGTCCTTAGTATCAGATTGTCTTTGATAGAGATCCTTGCCTCTTTTGTACATTTTAGAGGGAGTTTAGATAGCTATCTATGACTAGAAACCTAGCTTTCCAATAGCTGATATATGAAATGAATACCAGTTCCACATGGTGCTTCTTCAGTATCTTCTCTCTCACCTCTCTTCTTTGACAATGCAATTAATGATGACCATGTTGATAGTGCAGTCTCTTTAAGGCAACATACTTACTACTGTATTTTAAGAGTACATCAGAGCTGTGCTTGCAATAGGGATGGAGGAAGTATTCAAGATATAAAATAGGAGCTTCCAGAAAGACTGAGCCTCTAAAGATGCTAATTCTAATTACTAATTACCATTACTAATGCTTTTTAGTCAGGAAATTAGTAATGGAACCTCACACATGCAGAACCCATGGGATACTCTTCTACTGCATGGAATCAAGAGTTAATTCATAAGAGCTTGCATACTTTTTATTCAATGGAACTGAAAAATCAAGAATAGCCCCATCTATATTTGTTTCATGTGCTCAACTTTTAAAAAACCTAAGGCATTCACAATAAAATTATTCCATGAATGTTTAAGCAGGGCAATAAAAGTCCATGGTTAGTGAGGAAGATAAAATAACCTTCTAGAAATCCATGTGTTTCAATTCAGCAGGTTAGTGAAAAGGCTTTTTCTCCTGTAATAGAAAATCTTTACAGATTGGAATACTGTATCCCAAAACTCCAGCCCCCATTAAAAAAAACAACAACTAAACAAAACAAAGCCCAAAATACAAAACAAAAATACACAGAATTTTCAGATTTCAGAGATTCATGGGTTTTCTTAGTATAATTCGTACCCTAAGAACATCTGAAAGCATTGAGCTAACCTTTCATAAATTTAATGGACAGCACAGACTGCTCCTTAGATGTGTCCAGGTGAGAATAGTAACTGCAAAATAACTCATTCTGGTTAATGACTAATGTTTTCAGTATACAAAATGCAATTTACAAAATGGGAGATGCATCGCCATTTTCTGAAAGTGTCAAGTATGTCTTTAAATAAATAAAGTATTCATACATATTAAGAGAAACTCACGAATTTGTACACAAATGCTCATTTCTGCAATAATTTTCATTCCTTTTTCTTCCTCTCATCTTCATTATCTGATGATTTGTTTTTACAGAGAATGTGTTGCTTCCCCAGTAAAGGTAAATATCTTACACTTTTCCAATGTTTCTAAAAGTAGATAGTAAGACCCAATAGTGCAATATTTTATGTTGCATCATCTGGAGTATAACCTGGGACCTTGTGTCTATAGGATTACAGGATAGTTTACTAGGCAATACTAGAAATAGTTTCGTTCGGATGAATTACATGTGGTACTGAGAGAAATCATTCAGCCATATCACAAAAATGAATACCCATATTCAGCTACCAAAGCATGGAAATAATCTTTGTCCATGACTAATTGAACTGAATCCAGTTCTACCCCAAGAAAAAGAAGTAAGCAGAAAAAAGAAAATTGAAAAAGATACTTTTTTATGAAATTAGACTTAGTGTAGTGTAGATTAGTATCCTCAGTTCCCTTCACTTTTATTAAGTCAAATTAAAGGTTTTGTTTTTTCAGCATCCATTTTTAAATGATACAGTTGCTTCCTTGGTTTGCTTTGCAAAACACCCAGACTTTGTATTTAATAATTAATAAGAATTTCATTAACTGAGAGACTGTAAATCAGGAGACCATTAAGGGAGACCTCATCTGAGGACTAGTTCTACTGATTTTATTTTTACAGGATTGTAACATCCCAAGATATAAAACTCCCTGACCATTTCCCAAATGAATTTACAGTCCTCAAATTACGTGGCTGTGATCTGAAATCAGGTCCACATGGAGGAAGCATCAGGATTTCAGCCTCAGAGAAATGTGCTCTGCTCATTTTAAGAGTCTACAATAAGGATTTGCTTTCAGGAGAGAGGCCCATTTGGTATGATTTACAGCCATTTAGCAGTCACGTCTAAAGAATAATAACAATAATACAAAAAATAGAAATGTACAATATATGTTGGAAAAACAGAGAGAATTATCCATGTTTCAGTATTTAATCAACAAACTTCTGTCTAAAACAGACCAACCCAAAACACCAGTCCAAACATCCAGACTTTTAGAAAGTCACACTCAAACCCAAATCTGGCCCAAATTTCCCCAGAGAAATGAATACTGAAAAAGTTTATTCATTAAAGGACCATGTATGGTGGGGAAAGAGCACTTCATTTTGGGAGCTACTTCTTTGTTTGTTTGTTTGTTTGTTTGTTTGTTTGTTTTCTATTTCTGCTGAACATGAATAACCTCTGAAACCTGAAATATTCCCACACACTCACACCCTGGAGCTGGTGAAGAGAGAAACAGATGTATGATACTGAGCCAAGATTTATCCAGCATGGTCAGGATAAGTGATGAAAGACCAAGTGAAAGCAACTATAAACCTGAAACTGGATGTTAGTATCACAAAATACAAAAGTTTTTATAAGAAACTAGAAAAAACACAGTTTCCCTGGGAAATCAATTTTCCACATAAAGACAGTATTGCAATTTCATTTGAAGTATTCGCATTAGTCAACTTCTGAAATCTTACCTGGGATTTGCTTACTGATCTTCTGTGACACTGTCATTAGTGTCAAAGAAAGCATAATAACATTGACTTATGTTATCTCCTGATGTGTCGAAGTGATTCTTCAAACTAGGAGACACATTTCAGGCTTTATTTTGGCTTATTTTCCTCTCTGGCCTGTTTCTTTCTCAGTTTGAAAAACAGAGAAGGAATACAATTGGAAGAAAGACTTTATTTAGTTCACATCCTTATGCTTCAGACAAGAGTAACTATCCCAGTAAACAGAGATAATGATTCATCCCAGAGATAGGTACACTGCAGAGCAAGACGGAATCACTCCTCTCTCTAAATCTGTTTAAGATAACAGGTGTGCTGGAAACTTTAGATGCAAATTATTGCTGCATCTACAGGCCAAGACTGCTGCCTATTGGAAATATTTATACCTGCAGCTGCTGCAGTTTGACACAAGGCTGAGCTGCATGATATGAGGAGGAGGGTTATACCTCAGTTCCCATGCCATCTGAGTGGGAAGAGCCATAGTGAACAGAATTTATGAGGAAAACACAGCATGCTAAGTCACGTCGTCAGCACCTGCTTCAGGAATCACACAAAGTCATTCAGTCAATCGTTCTTTGAAATCAATTCAATCAGTAAATGACATAGATGAACAATATATATACCTCTATGTTCACTTCGGTTCTTTCTTTTCCTGGCTTCTCTCTGGTATTCCAAATTCTCTTTCCTTCTGTTTCTATCTGTATTTCCTGTTGACTCTCCATCCTTCTAAATTCAGTCCTTCAGTATCTCTTCCTCTTCCACCATTCTTTTCCCTGTTCTCACATCTCCTAGTCTTTTTGCATAGTTTCTTTCCCTCCTCTATCCTCAATGTTCACTCAGTCAAGTCATTCAATCACACACAATTTCTGAACTAGTATATTCACTCTTCATATACTGCAAAAAAATGCAACCAGTCTTTCAACCTGATTAATCTATTCTTTTTCTCACATGTTGTGTGACCCAAAACAATTTTTTAATCATTTGTCAGTATTAAGCATGAGGCAGAATACCAAAGAACACTTTTTGTGTCATTGCATCATACTACATGACCTTTTTTCAGCTGACTTTGGATCATGATGCATTAAACAGACACTGGAAATACTGAAGAGTACTCTAAAAGCTTAAGCTGAGAGTGAAGAAAACCACATCTAGCTGAAACCACAGTTGGAATTTACCTCCAATACAGTTTGGTTAAGACATTACTCACACAATAGGGACATCTGTTTTTTAATGATGATAAGCAATGAGGATTTAGGATTATATTTCATCTTTCTAATTTCCAGATTGGGGCCTATTTTGTGTTTTATGCCCTCCTGTCTGAGGTTCCTACAGATGCTTTCAGACAGAAACATTTCAGTTGATGGAATAAGGAAGTGAACATGAAGATGACTAAAGCATTCCCACCATTTGCAGGAAAATCTACTAACTGATCTTTGTTTCTTTTTTAACCTTTTTAAAAACAAATTGATTTTAAAAACTGAATTGAAATAACTTTTTTTTTTTTTTTAGTTTCATACTTTGTTTATTGGCTATGAAACACAGTTTTCGCTTTTCAGCTCTTTCCCAGAAATGTTCTATCCTTCCACTCCCTGGGAATATCTTGTATTTTAGTAGTGTATTTTCTGCTCTTAATCATGTTTTGTTTGCTAATCGTGACCTTGTGATCTTTGTATTTTTCCAGTAAATGACTTGGACATGTTTAGGATGTGCTTTTGATTTGGCATCAAGGCAGTGAATAAGCATATATTTTTAATATCCAAGCATGCTTCCTAATGCCTAGACCATCTATTTTCACAGAGGTTATTGAAATGATCACAACAAAGGAAAAGCTAACATTTGCTTTATTGCACTATGACCTTGTTAACCAAGTATTGAAAATTAAATACTTCAGTGCTATACCTGGAAGCAGACATTTCTATTAAAAAAAGGTAGTTACTTTGCTATCTCTTTGTTTAGCACCCAAGCTTCCTTCACAATTTTTGAGGATTATAAAGAAAACCTCTGAGTATCAAGTCACTTCAGCTAGTCTGGGGAAAACTGAAGAGGCAAAGGGGAAGGAGGTGTTTTGCTCTGGCTTAGACTCCTAGGTGTGAAGAGGACTGGTCCTCTTTCCAACATATTGGTAGATCTATTTAAAAGGACACTTAGCTCAGAAGAACAGGTTCCAATTCTTGCTCTCTGAGGTGCACATCTACAAAAAGATTGTCCATGTCTCAAGGATCTTAGGTAGCCTGGAGAAAGCTTCCCACTCTTAGGTGAAATATATACTGTAAAAGAAGCCTAGATGTGTCAAACCCCAGCTAAGCACCCTGAACAGTGTCTCTATTTCTTCTTATCAAAGAAAGATATTTATAAAGTAGAACAAATCTAACAGGAGGACCTCAGAAAGATGCCTATTAATATAAAATAGTCTAGTGGATTTGGCATTCATCCCAGCTACAACACACTGTCTCTGATGGGACTTTATCATGGTATCATCAGCAGCAAGTACCTAGGTCTCCCCGCAGAATACTGAATATTAACCTGTTCTGGAATAAAAGGCTAAGCATAACCCAGACCTAGTTGGGAAAATGCTTGGCTTGTCAAGAGCTTGTGTCCCTTTGGCACGATGGATTTGAAGCTGCACCTTAGCTCAGGCTGCAGAGTGTTCTTCATGTGCAAAGAAAGGCAGCCACAGAGCAGCTGCTGTGACTTCCTCAGCAGCACCTTGTTGTGGTTTAACCCTAGCCAGCAACTAAGCACAGCCGCTCGCTCAGTCCCCCCAAGTGGGATGGGGGAGAGAGTTGGAGAAAAGGTAAAAATTATGGATTGAGATAATAACAATTTAATAGGACAGAAAAGGAAGAAAATAATAATGATGATAAAAGAATATACAGAACAAGTGATGCACAATGCAATTGCTCGCCACCCGCTGACTGATGCCCAGCGAGTTCCTGAGCAGCGGTTGCGCCCCTCCCACCAACTCCCCCCAGTTATTTTTTTTTGTTCAACATGATGTCATATGGTATGGAATATCCGTTTGGCCAGTTTGGGTCAGCTGTCCTGGCTGTCTCCCCTCCCAGCTTCTTGTGCACCGGGCAGGGCAGTAGGAGAAGCTGGAAAGTCCTTGACTTAGTGTAAGCATTGCTCAGCAACAACTAAAACATCAGTGTATTATCAACAGTGTTCTCATCCTAAATTCAAAACACAGTACTATACCAGCTACTAGGAAGAAAATTAACTCTGTCCCAGCCGAAACCAGGACAACCTCCACTATAAACTTGAGCCCACAAGTATTTCTGGAAGCGTCCCAGCCCCACCCACTAAATCCCTGGGAACACAAACATATCAGATGCTGGGTATTCATTTGAATCCCATAGCAAAAATAGCTAAGAGGTGGCTTAAAATCATTTCTCCCTTGTTCTTGTTTCTGCCTTGAACAAATTCAGGGGACTGATGTCTAATATTCTGTGAGATAGTAGGAGCTGGTGTTTGCAGCATTATATTATTGGTTTGACCTTGCCTTTGAAAAAACAAATCTAGGAAGAGATTTTGGTAACTAGCTATTGCTGCATTCATTTCTTTTAATTGTCCATTAGTTTTTGATGGCTTGGTCTTGATACTTACCAAGAACTACTTCCTACCTATTTTTATCACTTCAGTGTGGTAAAACCTCAAACAGAATTTTCAGACCTTTGTAGAGTACGTATGGACCGCAGGTAACATTATGGTAAGTAAGGAAACATTTCAGAACACCTAACAGTCTTGAATATGTCCACAATACAGGAAATTTTTAAAATTAGATAGGATAAAAAAGATTATAAATAAAAATAAATGTTTTATACACACCTAAAATGGTAGGTCCAGGGGAAAAAAAATAAAACAAAACCAAAAACTGAAGCATTGGAGTAGCTTTATAGGTCTGAGGCCAACATACTTGGAAGTCTAAGACCTATTTCCAAAATAGTTTTAGGGCACAAACAGAAAAATAAGGTTAACTTTGGAATAACTTAACCTGAAAAACATGTCTTCTCTTTATTAAAAAAAAAAAAATTATAATTTGTAAATTCTACTCTTACTGGCTCGTATTTATTTCAGAGAAGTCCATTATTTCAGAAAACTTTTGGCAAAAAGTTTTTTTTCTGCTCTTGAAAGGAGCTTACTCTTACCAAGAGTAACCAGTCCTTAATCTACAAACACCAGTGTGCTTAGCTTTGAACATACAAGTACTCCTACTGAAATTGAAGCTGGATTGAACTACGGGTTGAGTATACACAGGCAGCTTCCCCTTGCAAAATGACTGGCCTTCTTTCATTTTGATATTGCTATGTTGACACTAATCAGTCAACGAAGCACCAGAAGTCTCTCTGCACACTAATGCAGGGTGCTATCAATGGCTCAGCCAATGGGGTTGAAAAATACTAGAATCTTCAGGAAAAGGGCAGTACATTATTATTAGTTTCCCACGTCAAAACAGCAACATGATTTAGCCTCATGTAATCAAATACAGAACACTTCAAACCTCAAAAATACTTCGCTTTATGAAATTCAAAGGGAATATTTCCCCTCAAAAATTGCCCAGAGTTTTGATAGAAAGCTGCAGGCTTCAGCTCTGACACTCAGGGGCTGTCATAGATTTGTGCTAAATAGTTTGATGTGATGTTTCTGAGTTTTTTCCTTTAGCGCAAAGAGCTCCCCAAGCCTCTGAGGAAAGTCAGGAATGTGAAATATAGTCAATCTTTACAGAAAAGGCTTCAGAAATTTCTGAATACTGTTCTATTTGTACTTTCTGACTAACAGGACTTAATGCCACCTTTATAATTAAATTCTTCACAATGTATTAGGTCTCACATCCCTAGGGACATGCCGGAGCCTGGAATGACAGATTGGGGCTCTTTTTCCTTCGTGCTGCATTGCAACGAATTCTGCTCCTTTCTCAGGGCCTACTTTTAGGTAGCTGTTAAAGTAAAACAAGATCCATCCACAGGCCCTGCTCAGAATTCATCTTTAGGTCCAATATGCTGTGCATCAAAAATAATATCAACAGTGTGAATGCCCTGTACTGCTCTATGTTGCAAATACATTGACACAATATTTCAGCTTTTAGCAACACTATTTTTTTATCCATTTCCTTCTTCTCTATTTATACTTTCCTCTCAGCTTACAAGCAAATTATCTGGGACACCAGTATTGAGACAATATTAAGGATGACTCTAGATTTGAGCTCAGCATCTACCTCTTCTTCTGGAATAAGTATTTCCTATTAATCCACAGACGTTATAATAACATTTAAAGCTTTCCTTAAGTACAAGAAAAGCAAGTTGATGAAATTTCCCAGGCAGGCTCCTTTTTGTTTGGTTGGTTTTTGCTTTTTTCTGACCACTGATTTAGTTTTGCATAAGAGATTGCAGAGGAAACTACACTATAGTATACACACCCAACAATCATCCTTGCATATTTTAATTATATATGGTTTTCATTGTGAGTAAAGACATGAGTACAACGCTGTAACTGAGAAATATAAGGCTTACCACAGACTGATCCTACTGTTAAAATGGGGAGGAGAACAAGAAGACATTATTACAATAACGTCTCCATGACAGTCATTACATGTCATAGGTATGGAAAAAATTGTTGTAATTGGGAAAAGGATTTCAGGGAATTTTTATAGAAATCTATTAGGTTATCAGTTCCCCTGACAGTGGTAAGGGAAAAAAAAGAGTCTATAGTGTTTCTGAGTGATATAATTAAAATGTTATTCTCTGTTCATCAGGCACTGTCTGAACTGTTACAAGTTTTTGAGACAACCATACCCTAGAAAACCAGAGCAGGTGAGATCCTAGTTTAAATATACATCCTCTGAAAGTATTGAGTTGAGAAGAAAGACAGATTTAGATGACTCCATAGGATTTTTTTTGAAAAAACATAACATGGACTTTGACTTGAGATTTTACCAATTTACATGCAGCTTTTTAACGTGGGTGTATTATTTTACCTTACAATTATAATTCATAACACATACTTAAATGACTATTTCCATTATTGCTCAGGCCCTACATTTCCTGTTAGCTTATTTAAATTATTTAAAACTAACCAGGTTACTAAATCTGGCGAACACAATTTGGGCTGTAGATCTGTAGATTGTATATAAGCAATTTCTTCTGTGTACTCAATATCCAAACCAGACCTGTCTGGTCTTGACTAGCTCTGATGAGTCACACAGGATTCATAGTGGTTGATCCTTTTTAAGCTTTCACCTATCTGAGGCAAAGCAGTCAGTGTTCCGAGCAGCTTTTAAAGTTCATTCACATTTACAAAGTATTTTAGTAAGTCTGTTTTAAATAGTTCATTGGAAACTAACGTCTTTTAAGTCTGTGGGCTTTGATTTTGTTTTTAAAAAAGTGTTCAGATAATTCTAGTACTTATTTATTGGAATGTATTTTCGTTTAGCTTAAGATCCATGCCTGCTCTTTGGGTTTAGAAAAAGATTATGTAGAAGTAAAAAAATAAAAAATAAATAAATAAGCCACAGCAAATTAAACTTGCTTATAACACACTCTCATTTTGATTGACTCTGTGTGTAAAAAGCTGGAGTCTGCAATAGTGAAAGGCTAATTTAAAACACTTGAAACTGAACCGTTATAGGAGCAATTATCCTAGCTGAAGGTTTATGTTTTCATATCCAGAGTTCAAAGGGAGTGTAATGTGAAGTACCCTTTGCTACATCTGTAAGGGGAAATAAAAAGTCTGTTACAGGCCTTATAGCAATATGGCATTGCACTTAAAGCTGCCCAGTACCAAGAATAATGGTTGAAATGCTTTCATGAAGGTAAGTTTTCATGCTCAAATCTCCTGGATTTTGTTGCCATTTGTTTAATAACAAAATGATCGTTGAACTTTTACATCCCTGGTTCATCAGTTCACAGAAACAAGAAAAATCACATTCTCCTCTACACAAGAGTCAGCTGAGTCTCTATAGATATTTTTGGAAAAAACTTAGATAACTGTTTTTTAAAAAGCCATGTATCTAATGGGAGGGTGTAAAGACAACAAATACCTAGTGGTATCTAGTGAATGGACAAGAGGCAATGAGCAAAAACTGAAATACAGGAAATTCCATTTAAACTTAAGAAAAAGCATTTCACTGTGAGGGTGGTGAAACACTGGAACAGGTTTCTCAGAAAGGTTGTGAAGCCTCCATCCTTGGAGATATTCAAAACCTGACTGGACACAGCTCTGAGCAACCTGCTCTAGCTGACTCTGCTCTGAGCAGGGGACTGGACGAGGCGATCTCCAGAGGTGCCTTCCTGCCTCATTCTTTTCTAGCTCTATTCTTTTACATCTGAAGAGCTTGAAATTTGAACAGTACAGCTGGAAGAACTGCTGTATGAACATAACCTCTCCACTGACAATTTCATTACTGATTTTTTTAGATTTGCAATGCAGTGAGTTCCTGGAAGCCTCCAAGAAGGAAAACTTGAAAAATCGAAGAATTTGCTTATAGACAGCCCAGGAGTTAAGTTCTTACCTCATTTGTCCACCTACAATGGGAACTGTATAGAGTTTGGCAGGCTGCTTTGTGGTAAATGACACCAAGGAATAAAGCCTGCAATGTACCACTGAACAGGGTGCACAGAATGTACCTTTAAGGTCAGGGAAGCAACACGACCAGTCCTAAGCTTCTCCACGTGCTGAAACCCATCCATCCTTGAGAGGTCTGTGTCCAATATGATCAACTCTCCTTCCCTGAGAACAAGCCCTCAATACAGGAGATAGGAGTGGTGGTAGCAAAGCACCTGATTCCTCCAGCCTGTGGGATCCTCTTTTAGAATGACATGTGCTTTCTTACAGGGAGGGTGGGCACAGAAAGAATTTTGTGCATCTGAGGAGGTTAAGATGCATACAAAGGTTTTAAACTCCATGGTATTTCTACTGCAGCAGACTCTATTTTTCAGATAGTCTGTAATCATTGCCACGGACAATTATATAGTAATAATGTTTTGTTAAAGTAACTATTATATACTTTATAAAGTGCAATGACACATTCAAAACTCTTGCTATTTATTATGTCAGAGGATACTTATTCACTTCTTAGAGGACCCCTGCCACAGTTAACTGTAGCTTTTCTTTGAGTCATTACTCTCATTCCAGCATCTGTAGTCCTTAGAGAAATGTTTACTTCACCGATCAGTAACTTGATAAAGCTATAATGTATAAAACAAACAAAGGAAAACTCTCTGTTCTGGAACATAACCTTCTTTAGTAGAGTAGGTGTCTTTGAAATTCCTTTTTAATATTTATGCACGGTCACTTATTTTTAATCTGAGCCAACTACGACTCAGCTATAAAGCTGAAGAGCAAAATAAGTTAGTTTATTTTTTTAAAAAAACTTTCTGCTAAATTTAGGGGTGTTTATCTGAAAATAATTTTAAAATACTCAAGTATAAAATATTTAACCATGAGACTTCCTTTTTTTCCATTCAACTCACATCAAACTGCCACTAGACTTAATTTTTTTGTAATGGCAAAAAGAACTCCTCTCACTTCTGTTTGGTTTGTGTATTAGGTTCATCTTCAGATTTGTATCCTCCTTTCCATGACACTTATCAACACTTACTAACTACACCAGTTAGGTAAAGGGTAAATGCAAGACATCTGGTTGAAGTGAACTTTTGCATTCAGTTTCCATTTGTAATTTTTTGATCCCAAGCCATAGCACTGGCCCAGACTCAAGGAAGGGCGCTTTATCAGTTCTCAGTAGTCCCAAAGGGCTAAGCAACATCATAATCTGAATACAGACTTCCACAGCCACAGCTCCTCAGCCACAGCTTTTACTCTGAGGGCAGTAAGAGTAATGGCAGCAGATCTGTCTGGTTGCTATTCTTTGCAGTCCCTTGATGCTCCCTGGGACAGGATTGTTTTGCCTTCCCTGGAAGAACTAACTTTGAACTCAGACAGTGAGCTTCATTTAGCACCTCCAACTCTATGTCTAGTGTAAGACAAAAATGTTCTAGTAACACAAGGAGGTAAACATGTTGCAATCACAATAAAACTTATTGAATAGAAGAACTCATTAGCTTTAGTTCATGTTTTCTTTTGATACTGGTCAGACTGTGGTTACGCTTGAATAGTAAGAAGACCACAAATAATCTTCCCTTTTTTATTTACTTTATTTTGTTGTCAAACATCTTTGCATTTTAGGGGTCATTTACTTAGAAGAGGAGTTATTTAGTTAACCAATAGACTTTCTAAGCTTAAGATTCCACAGTCTCTTAAGGATTTTCAAGAAGGACATATTATTCTGCACTGGAGGGCAGCAGCTGGAGCAAGCTTCTCTGTGGTCTGCACATCAACACAAACACACACTAACCCACATATCCCGCCTCTGCAACAGGTGCCAACAATATCACAGAATCACAAAATCACTATGGTTGGAAAAGACCTGTAAGATCATCAAGTCCAACCATCAGCTAACACCACCATGCCCATTAAACCATGTCCCACAATGCCTCGTCCACACGTTCCTTGAACACCTCCAGTGAGGGTGACTCCACCACTTCCCTGGGCAGCTTATTCCAGTGTTTCACCACTCTCTCAGTAAAGAAATCATCACAACCCAGGACCAGTGCAAAGTTCCTTGGCTGTTTCAAGAAGCTGTTTCAGCAAAGGAACCTTGCCTGCAGAAATAATCGTAGCTGGAACACAAACCTTATGTCTTTAGGTATTCAGGACCTATAAAGATTGGCAAGTGTTAGCCCTCAATTGAAGAGGAAAATAAAGAAAACAATGTTTGGGAACTAAATATGCACTTTAACGTGATTGATTTATTTGCTGAAATACATGCACGTGTTTAATATTTCATTTCATAAAACATACAGCTCCAGGGTAGCTGCTAAAAAGATACCTAGTGAGAACCTCTGTACCGAGAAAGTCAAATTAATCAAAGTCTTATGGACAAGAAAAACCCTCAAGACATCTTGTGATGTAAAGCCAAACAAATCCACTCTTGTCTTCAAACACAAATAACTAAAAAAAGAAAGACTAAAAATTTTATCAGGAGAATCAGATCTTTCTTATGGCGTAAAGTACCATTTATTGAGACAGGTAATACTATACAAATCTTGGGAGGAAGAATATGACAGTTTACTGTGAATAGAAGAAAAGAAGATACACAACACATCCCACCCTTCACCTTGCTAAACAGGTATTTACAAACTGTCTGAGCAAACAGGCTTCCAACGTCACCCTTCCTCCCAAGCCGTAGGGACCGACACTGTGATGACACCTCACCCCCTCCAGCAAAATGCCACCCCTCGCCTCCCTGAAACACAAAACCAGGAAGGCGACAAGGATTTGAACGTATCTTCATGACAAACTCCACCCTGGTCCTTGCTGGATGGGTTATAGAACAAAAGAACAAGAAGGGTACAAATTTTTGGTGGGGTTGGGGTGGGCAATGGGTTGATTTTGTCCCTTGCTGAGCTGTTCCAAACCAGATGGAACTGTCTGTGACTGGCACAAGGCAGCCCCAGCCTCCTCCCGCACAGCCCACCCTGCAGCTCCAGGGTCAGATGTCCATTGTTATTTAATGACATCTGCTCAAGATGCTCCCAAATGTTCCTTCTGGAGATGAAGAGCAGCCATGTGCTGTATAACATCTCGGTTCTCCAGCGTCCCTTTCTCTTAAATCTCTGTCTGAACCCTTAGCTGTGGAGGGGGCGTTCTGCAGACAGGAATTAAGACATTTCAAGAAACTTTGTGTTTGAACTTCTGAGAACCAGACCAAAGCCGGACACCATTTCTGACGGCACCTTCAGCAAAGAGGAGTTTCCTAAACTGTGTATGCACGTGGCTACCCAGTACACAGGGCTGTAGAGGCTGGGTCATGCCTTCTGTCACATATCTCATGTCTATACTCACATCAAAAGTCCAAGGCTTCAAAGGGTTTTTTTCTCCAGCTTTGATGGTGTCAGCCAGACCTTTAAGGCAAGTCTGGGCAAGGCATCATCATAAATGTGCAGCTGTCTGTAATGATACAAAACCCACATGCAGTCACATCTCTCATCAAATGTTAGCAGTATGTTTAAAAGTTTGGTGTGAACTTTACATATAGTTTGGACTGATTACAATTTATTTTGACAGGCTCATTCTCATTTATATGTCTTCCATTTTACTTTACTCTGGAAGTCTTAAAGTGCGTGCAGGTTTATTTCCTTTCCACTTCAGCCATCCTTATCCTGCCAGAGGGAGCTGTGTGAAATAGGAGGCCTTAACTGTTTTTAAGCAATGGTGTGACAAAGGGCAAAGCATTTGGAAGCACTGCTAAAAATGACAGAGCAAAGCACTACATTTTTCACTATGAACCTCTATGCTTACACCATCTATTAGAAATGAAGATCAAACTTAATATCCCCCGGGCTGCTGTTCTCCCATTTTTTGCTCTTCATCTTCTTTAACTCCAGGTTTTAATTAGAGATGGGAGGATTATCATATCCAAATTAAGGTCTGTGTGAGCAGAACATAGGAAGAAACTCTAAATTAATTTTAGACACAACCTTACATTAAAAAGGAAACCTTGGAACTGATGATTACTCATGCTAGAATTATCTGGTATTACTAAAGCTAGAACTGGAGATTGTTATTCAGTTAGAAGTAACATAAGACATAATATTGACCAAGTATTTTTCCATACAACTTTGATGACATGTTCACATCAAGAACAGTTTGTGTCAAACTGGCCCAATATAGAAGTCTGAAAAAAAGCATCCAGACTCACTCCCAGGAGCTCTGGGTGCTCAGCTCAGGAGAAATCACTTTTTATTGAAGCATCTGTACACAATGTTATTATTCTCTAGACAACTTTCTATAATATAAATTCTACAGAAAGAACCATCTGATAGATGTCTACCTACCACAGTATGCTTCATGTGTGATGCATATAACAGAAAATCATATTATACTTTGGATGAATGGAAGTATGTTCTTTGTAACTTGCAGTGCACTGTGGAAGTGGCTTAAATTAAGCTTAGTGGCTTAAATTTTGCATCTTGCTTCTGTCTCCCATCTGTCATTGTGGTAATTTCTTGCATGTGCTGCCTGACTTATGTAAGTGGCAGGAATCATTACAGTAGAATTTGATAAATATTTCCATATCCATTTCTTGTGACGAACTGATGTATGTGACAAATATATCTGACTTCTGAAAACTGACAACAGTAAAAACCAGTTGCAGATGGAAGGCCATCAAACACAGTAACCAGGACTCGTTCATGACCTCCTCCTTTCTCCTTCTTTCAGTCCAATGGAAGAGTGTCTGCTGTAGCCCTATAATTTAAGCAAACAGTATTGTTAATTTCATGTTTAAGTGAACAATGCAGGACTTCCTGGCAGATAAGGCATTCCCATTATTTCGAATGAGAACTGGAGTAGGAATGAGAACTGGAGTAGGTATTAAAAACGCAAGTGCTATTTTCTGCTGATTTGGAAAAAAAAGTGTTTTCCTGCAGTTTTACAGCTCACATGAAGTAATTGTCAGGGTACATTTTACAGTATATACCTTGCAGGTTACCACTATAAAATTCATTGCCTGATAGTTCCAAACAATCAGAATTTTTATTGGGGTGTATAATTGTCCTGTTAATTGGCTGCAAAGAGCGGGAGCACAGTACCATTTATCCTTTCTTATTTCAGAAAAGATTCCTAAATGACAAAAAAATTCAAGTTTTCTTCCCATAATACTTTTTTTTTTCCTTAATTCCAAAATACCAGTTTTGGATTTCCTATTAGCCTATTTGCTTATGCTTTATAATATTAGTTTCCCATTCAGTGTTCTCACCATCATTTATTTTACTGTAGAATATTCAAAGTATATGTTCATATACCCTAACTTAATTAAAAGTTAAATGCAACCAAGGCTTCTTTTGTACTCAGTGAAAAGAATTATAGAATCATAGAATCATTTAGGTCAGAAAAGACCTTTAAAATCTTTGAGTCCAACTGTAAACCCAACACTGCCAAATCCATCACTCAACCATGTCCCTAATCACCACATCTACACATCTTTTAAATACCTCCAGGAATGATGATTCAACCACTTCCCTGGGCAGCCTGTTCCAGTGCTTGATAACCCTTTCAGTGAGAGAAATTTTTCCTAATATCCAATCTAAACCACCGCTGGTGCAACTTGAGGCTGTTTCCTCGTGTCCTATCACTTGTTACTTGGGAAAAGACACCGACACCCACCTTGCTACAGGAAGAGAGGTATTATTAGAGCATGATCCTTCCCAAGCTAAATTAGGACCTCTGGAGAGGCTCATTTCACTCCATTAAATGTAAAAACCCAGGGGATTTAATTATCTAACTTTAAATGTCTAAAGATAGATGAGATTAATGCTACTTTTTTTTTTTCTCTAAAATCCGTGGTTATCCTCTTTCCACATCAGACACCAAAGTCATCAAAATTGTCTAAATTTTTGTGCTTTCCAAAAAATATATTTTCTTGTTCTGTATGTACTTTTTATCCAGACTTGTCACAACAGTCCATCAATGACGCTCTAAATAGCAATTATTTTATGTCTTTGCCTTATCTACTCATCATTACCACCTCTTTGCCAATAATGAAATTTTAAATATATTTATGACAGATAAAATCAGCACACTAAGATTAGGACCTTTTGCATACTGCTTCAGAAGTAATAGACTTCAGAATCCTCAGATTTTCCTACTTGTGTTTGAAGAAGAAAATCCCAAGGCTATTTTAATTGTAAAATGATTATTTAACTATATAACTTGCCCAGTAAGGAATCCAGACTGTTTGTATCATTACTGCTGAAGGGCTATTTGTATCTCTTTAGAGAAAATTTGCACTTTGTCAAAACCAGGCGTCTTTCCCTGATGCTGACACACCCACCATGCTAAAGACCAAAACACACAAGTATAAAAGAGTCAAAATCCATCAGTAGAACAAAACATGCAGACACACAGAAAGGAGCCAAAATCAATTCCTAGTGGGAAACATTTATCTTTGCAAACAAAGCTATGAAATTGCTATCAGTATTATTAACTGGTCAATGACCATTTTCCTTCACTGTCTATGCACATAAAGCGTCTGTGATCTTAAGTTACCAGCTGAGTAAATGAAAGAAAGGCAGAAGCTCACTGACTTGAAGAAGCCACAAAAGGAGTCTCAGACATTGCCTGTAATTGCCCAAGCCAGGAAGTGATTATCAACTGAAAAATACCAGCTGCAGAAAGGCAGAATACCTATATTCTGTGTTACATACAGCTCCTGAAGGCACTCCTGTTTCATCCAGAGAGAAACAGTGGAAAATGGTGCTTTGTTAATGTAATTATTTACAGTACTTGCTGCCCATTCTCTGGCAATGCTTGGTAGGAAACATGCGATCCAGTATCAGTTTTCCAACTATTTCTGATAGGATTGGTTTGGGCTGGAATGAGGGCAGCTCTTTCACTAGCTCTTTTGAATGGACACTAGATATGTAGCTTAGAAAGTTCCAGTTGAGTGAAACAAATCCTCATTGTATGTCTGGATCAGATACTGATGAGACCCTAGGAAATGCCCTTCAGGTCAGGCTGGCCGGACAGGGACAATGTTGATCCAAGACAAGAGACATAGGTGATGGGGAGAAAGACTTCACTGTCAGGTTCAAATTAACAATTTATTTGAACTTCATTCACAGATCCAATACGCCACTATTGCAGGTTTTTATGGATACAATGGAGGAATGCACTATTGCAATTAAATACACAATTCACAAGCGCGCTAGATATTAATACCTTAAAAAAGAGTGCACTAATCACGATCTTAAAGCATGCCAAATACCATACGAATGTTTCTTAATCACTTACCCTCTCTCTCAGGTAAGGCCTCTTAATCCCTGGGAAGTTACCTTGTACAGCATCCTGGAAAAGGGGGAAAGAATCTCCTACAGGCAAGCTGTATCCTTGGAAAAAAGACTCTCCCCTGTTTTCTGCCCAAACCTTATGGTTTTTATTCCCTGATTTGATGGGTGGGGACAGGCTTATGCATGAATGTTTATCTCTGGTGCCTTGATGGCTTGGCTCCTTAGTCTGTATGGTAATTTAGTGATGTCTAGCACACAAAGCTACTGAATAGTGGTGGAATGGTACTCAGGGCATTTTCTTTGTTAAGGGATCGTTCACGGCTCCATTGGGTTTCTGCAGTGTTCAGGCAACCCCGGGCTGAGCCATTTCCACAGCTCCCCCCAGGTCATCTCTGCATAGATGAGGATTTGTCAAGATGAGACAAAGCTGAGTCAAATCACGACTCCCTGCATCTCGCCTTTGCTCTGAAACAGGTTTAGCTGGGTGATCCCATACAACATGTGTCATTCCTCAACCTCCAGGGAAGCCCTGCATCCACCAGCAGCCATAGAATCACAGAATCACAGAATTACTACAGTTGGAAAAGACCTGTAAGATCATCAAGTCCAACCATCAACCCAACACCACCATGCCCACTAAACCATGTCCAGCAATGCCATATGTCCATCTTGCACCCAAAGTCCCCTTCTCTCCCAGTTACATCTACAGCCAAAAGGTGTCAGAGCTGCAGGTCCCCTCCTGCTAAATACACAGAGGCTGACACATAGTTTTAGCTGCCCTTTCATGGCAGGGACCCACCATATTTGACAATGTCAAACCCCATGTGTTTTCATACTGCTTCATGATTTGATGGTTGCCTTTTTTTTTTTAAGATACCAAACCCACAGGATCTCAGAGCACCTTCTGATTGGCTGCCGGTTTTCTTTGGATCTCATATATAAAAAAAATGTATTTTTTTTTTTCTCTCTTCAGATAGAAAGATATATATCTTATATACAGCAGTTGTATATAACATATACACACATAAATAGTATATATAGAATCATAGAATCATAGAATAGTGTGGGTTGGAAGGGACCCTTAAAGGTCATCTAGTCCAACCCTCCTCCAATGAGCAGGAATGTCTTCAACTAGCTCAAGTCGCACAGAGCCCTGTCCAATCTGACCTTGAATATTTCCAGGGATGAAGGATCTACAACCTCTCTGGGCAACCTGTTCCAGTGTTTCACCACCCTCATTGTAAAAGATTTCTTCCTTACATCTAATCTGAATCTACCCTCTTTTAGTCTAAAACCATTACCCCTTGTCCTATTGCAACAGGGTCTGCTAAAAAAGTTCGTTTCCTGATTTCTTACACCCGGGGATCAAGAGCTCTTGCACTCTATGGAAAGCATCCTTAAAGATCTGCCAGTTCTGTTCTGCTCCCTTGTCCCTGAGGGCAGTTTCCCAGGGGTCCCATTGACTAACTCCTTGAACAGCTGGAATTTTGCTTTCCTAAAATTCAGGGTCCTGACTTTACTTTTTGCCTGACCCATATCTCTCAGGACTGCGAACTCCACCAGTGCATGGTCACTGCATCCCAGGCTGCCTCCAATCTTGATATCACTGATTAGCTCACTCGCATTGGTTGTCCTTTGGTAGGGCTGTCTATTACCTGGCTTAAGAAGTTATCCTCAATGCATTCCAGGAGTCTCCTGGATTGCCTCCATCTCGCCGTGTTACTTTTCCAGCAGGTGTCGGGGTGGTTGAAGTCCCCCAGCAGGATGAGAGCCTGTGAGCACGATGCCTTCTGTAGCTGGAGTAAGAAGGTTTCATCAATAGACTCCCATTGATCAGGCAGCCAGTAGTAAACACCAACCACAAGGTTCCCTTTGTTGCCTCGGTCTCTAATTCTTACCCAGAAGCTTTCAACTGTGTAGCGGTATTCTTCAGAGACAGCTCTTCACACTCTATCCATTCCTTGATGTAGAGGGCAACTCCTCTACCCCTCCTTCCTCACCTGTCCTTTCTGAACAGCCTGTAGCCATCAATAGCTGCTCTCCAGTCATGGGATTCATCCCACCAAGTTTCAGCAATGGCAACTAGGTTATAGTTTTCTAGCAGCACAACTTCTCCTGTTTGTTGCCCATGCTGCGTGCATTGGTGTAGAGGCACTTCAGCTGGGCTGTCGGCCACGTCACCTTCTTAGAGGAACACACCTTAATTCCTTTGCGGTATTTCACTGGTGTTTCCCTGTTGGCTCCTATTACCTCAGGAGCTCCTGGCTCCTCTCTGTACGACTTCAGGGGTGCTCAAGTGTACCCAGCAAGTGGCAGAGCAAGAGGCTGAGGGCCCTCACTAGCACCCCGTCCCTCTAACCTTGGTGTGTCATCCTACGACTTGTCAGAGGCAGGCCTGATATTATCCCCCTCCTCCTTCAAGTCTAGTTTAACACTCTGTCAATGAGCCCCACTAGGTCATGAGCAAAGACCCTCTTCCCTCTTTGAGAAAGATGAATCCCATCCAGTGCCAGCAGGCCTGGTGCCATGTAGGCCATCCCATTATTGAAAACCCCCAAATTCTGGCAGTGACACCAGCCACGGAGCCATGTAATAATAATAAGCTGGGTCCGTCTGCTTCTTGCAATATCACTGCCTGCAACTGGAAGGATAGAGGAAAAATTAACCTGTGTTCCAGATTCCCTTACCAACCATCCCAAGGCCCCGAAGTCTCTTTTGATCGCCCTTGGACTATGCGTCGTGGCTTCATTGCCATCCACAAGGAAAAGCAATAATGGGTAATAGTCTGAGGGCCATACCAGGCTAAGAAGTTTCCTAGTGATGTCCTTAACTCGGGCCCCAGGGGGGCAGCAGACTTCCCTAAGAGGAGGGTCTGTCCAGCATATTGGACCCTCTGTTCCCCTCAGAAGGGAGTTACCTACAACTATAATCCCTCTTTTCTTCCTTGTGGAAGTGGTCATGATACGGCGGGTAGGTCTTTCTGGCAACACCTCTGGTGTAGATGCACCATCATCCACATCATCCATTGACTGGCGTTCCACATCCAGAGCCTCATACCTGTTGTACAGAGGCACCTGGGAAGGTGAGGTAGGCAACAGTGGGCTCGCCTGCTGCCCTGAGCGTGAACTTACCTCCATTCACGCCTTTCCTTTAAGCTACTGCCTTCAGCCTGTCAAGGGAAGGATATATAACCATAAAAATATTGGTATAAAATGTAGGAAACATTCTTTAATAAAAAGAAATAAAATGAATAATTGGAGTTTAAATGTGAATAGAAAGTAATTAAACAAAAGTAAATGGCTGGTTTGGAGCCCGCAGCTTTATAAGGTTCCTTAACAAGCCCTCACATCTCTGGGGTGGGGAAGTTCACAAGGCTGGGAAGGGACATTCTAAACTGGGCTGGGGGGGATGGGGCATAAATAAGTTGGACCATGCCAGAGGGCCACCAGTCTATCCTAAGAGGCCACCAAGAGTTCCTGTGCAGCCCCTGATACATGCAAAGCAGAGGCCAGTATTCCCCTGCCATGAGGAATCTTCTGGAGTGTTTGAAACTCCCACCTAGTGAGCTCTTGTGAAAATGAGTCAATGGGGAGCTGTGGGATGATGCTGCCTGGCTGGTGGTTCTGGGGCCGGCTGGCCCAGCTGAGAGAAAAGTGACTGGCCAAGCCCTGGGAGCTGGTAACTCCCACTTCTTGCTCAGCCAGCTGAGTTCCTGAGGCCTGGAGCACGCCTGCATGGTGGCCTCTATCATCTTCTCCTTCTGGCGTCCCCTTTTGATGGAGACAGAGCTTAGGGAGGGAGCCACAGGGGAAACTGCAGGGCCTTCCATTTATTCTACACCTCTTATGTCTGTTCACAGTGCCAAACTAGGGTCACACTCAACAGGGTCGTTTTTCCCTGCTGATTCCACCAAGCCTGTTCCCTTGGCTGTGGTTTCACTGGATAGTAGGTAGGGACAGTGGGAATCTCGTTCATCCATTCATGCGCATCACTAATCAGATGACAAGGCATTTGGCTAGTTACTGAAAACGTAATTTACATATTCTTTTTCTGGGTTAAGTAAGGTGACCTTTCTGCCTAGCTAAAGCCAGTTGATTTTTTCAGCAGGTAAAATGATGCATCATGATTGCTAAGTCCCTTTTAGTCCCTACATATTATTCCTCCTACCTCCCTTACTTCTGATAAGCATCCATTTCTCTAGGTCGTGACAACCTGAAAATGTAATTTATTTACAGTCAAATTGGTTTTATGCAATAGATTGTACATGACTTCCAAAGATATGTACAATATCCACAGATGTGAATAAAAACCCTTCTGGAGAAGAGTTGAGCCACCTTTTCCTATCAGGTTTTCAAGAGCACAAGGTCAGAGCCTCTCACCCAGGGACTGGTCTGGCACTCATCCTGTGCCTTTCTTATGTCTTATGGGGACAGTGGAAGGGCAGAAGAGAATCACCCTGCTGGGGACTGGAATCCCCGTGGAAGATATTTCAGTGTCTCACCACTCTCTCAGTAAAGAAATTTTTCCTAATATCCAGTCTAAACCTCCCCTGGTGCAACTTGAGGACATTTCCTCTTGTCCTGTCGCTAGTCACTTGGGAGAAGAGACCAACACCCACCTCTCTGCAACCCCCTTTCAGGTAGTTGTAGAGAGCGATAAGGTCTCCCCTCAGCCTCCTCTCCTCCAGGCTAAACAACCCCAGGTCCCTCAGCCGCTCCTCATAAGACTTGTGCTCCAGACCCCTCACCAGCTTCGTCGCCCTTCTCTGGACACGCTCCAGCACCTCAATGTCCTTCTTGTAGTGAGGGGCCCAAAACTGAACACAGGATTTGAGGTGCGGCCTCACCAGTGCCGAGTACAGGGGCATGATCGCAACTAGATTCATAAACTTACTTCTATTTGTATTGGTAGCATCTAAGAAGCTATCCCTTTGCACATTGTTAACACTAGTCAATCCAAAGTCTGAGTTTTATATGAACTGTAGGTACTGGTTATTTGCTTGGATAGCCTCAGGTTCAGTGATATATAAATATATAAATTTTCTGATATTGACACTCCACAGCACTCAGCAGCACTGATGTGAGAAAGTCACAGTCTGATTATTTAAAGAGGTGGTTTCCATGTGTCTAATAGTTTATTAGCTACAATTTCATTAAAATGCAGCACATTCAGTGGAGTTAAAATTTATTTAATGATCGGCCAGGTTTGTGCCATCTGTAGTACATTCTTTAGCACTATAATGGTATCATCTGTACTGCAAAATGTATAAATTTACCCAATCACTCAAACAATCTGGTATAAACTTTTATGCATGATTGAAAAGGAAAAGCTACCCTCACACAAAAGATGCCTCTCCCTTTGCGATAGTTATCTCCAAGGAAGATATTTCTGGCATCCAAGATATATAGTACAGTGTTTGGGCTTATATTTTACTGTTTTAGGTGATATGAGAAATTAAAAAACTTTCTTTTTCAGAGCCAGAATAATCAAACAGCAATTCTGTTCATCAGCATAACAATCCAGTAATTTTATACATAGATCTTTCCATGAACTTTCAAGAATCTTATTTTCAGTTCGCCACACATCTGATCATCTGATCTTCTATGGATGTGGATGCTTGTTTTGTTCCGTGGCTTTTACTCCTAAAAGCCAATATTACAGTCCAATTCCTATTAATTCAGCTTTTCTGCAGCAAAAGACTATCTGATACTGAAATGCTTGCTTGCAATGAATACTACCTGCTAAATAAGTAAGCTGTGTCACTTAAAGATGCATCAGGCAGGCTCTGACTTTACCCATTGCACCTGCCTCTCACAAGGATGCTGTTTGAAACCAGTGTCAATGCCAACACACAAGAATGAGTTGTGTCATGTAACTATAACATTAAGTGTTCTACAATCACCACAAAACAGGTAGGAATCACACAAAACCACGGATAAGGTCCTTATAACATGAAAAGTGACCACTCCAGTGATTTACTCTTGGTCCTTCGCAATATATTCATACATTAAGTAGTACAAGTGAGGATGATTTCAAAAGATGGATCTGTAAGTAAGCAATAAGTATATTTTCTGAAGCTATGGGCTGTTCACTGTAGTTATGGCGAAGAAATTATTCTGTCATTTTGATTAAGCTTGATTCTGAATACAGTAACCCCTCCCCCCAGTGATTAAGCTAAATAAAGTCTTTCAAAAGCCACTGGGTTGTATTGCTATGGTAACCCACTGAACCACTGAAATAATAATTATGTGCCTGACATTATACATAGAGATTTCATTTTCCCTCCAAAATACAGTACTGATATACTTAATCTTTTCCTCGACACTTTCCCCATGTCAGGGAGAAAATCAGTTTTCTCTAACCTTGCAGCATTAAATCTACTGATTTGTCAAGGTAGATTATATTCTGCATTATTTTGTTTGTGTAATATTGCCTTAGAAGTCATGATCTTTAAACTGAACAAAGTTTCAGTTAAATAATAATAGCTACAGTAGATGCCAACTCCTATGAAAAGTCATGTATTCTAGAAAGGACCGAAAATAAAACTGATGTGCAAATGTTGAACTGCATCCGGACGCATATAGTATAGACCAAGTCTGACTGCATATTTGGAAAAGTCTAAAATGCAATAAATGTGCTCATATGACTTGCTGAATTGAAATCTAAATCTGAAACTCACATTCATCTACCAGAGCAACACTCTTTTTCTGCAAATGTGTTTTACTGAATCTGTATGGAATCAAGTTAAAGGCAGAAGTTTGATTTCCTTCAAGCTGGTTTATATGATCTGCTTTAGAAAGGTGTCATTACTGATATTTTTGTACCATCTTAGCTCCTCAGAAAACAACTTATGTATTTTAAGATATTCATGGTGAAGACAGTCTCATGATTTTTGTCAAAAAAGTATTTCTGTTTTGACCCACCTTATCACATTGTATAGGAGAACTACAGTTGGGCCAGAGGGAGACTGGAAATAGATTTTTGATGTCTTTTTCACTGTGTTTTGTTTTGTGCACAAATGTAAACCCAGTGAAGGGTGTCACTGGTATGAGACAACGCCTCTGCACTGAGTTCTTATTAGCAGGACTATTTATTGGGCTTATTGGGTGAACCCATAATTTTAAAAAATTAAAAACCTAAATACTTCCAGTCCTGGAAGAGGTAGTTTGTTTCCTAGAAAAGCTTCTCCAAGGCTCAGACAAACTATCTACTTTTTGGAATGAATGTCTATAAGAATAAACTCTGATTCAGAACCAATACTAGTTTTTTACTCTACACTTACAATACACTAGCCTAACCACACACTGAGAAATCCCTACAATTTGTGCCATGTACTATAGCTGGTTTTAGGGAAGGGAGACCAGACAATTGCCATGTCTCCAGAAATTATAGAACCCCAACAGGCTAGAGAGGAATGTAAATGGGAAGAAGGAAGGCAATGCATGTTGTTATGTCTGAAATTGGTTCCCTGAATTTAATTTCAGCTCTGGGCAGTGAACACAAACTTGAATGTCAGACAAATAGAGATGTCTGATATTTCACACCATGTGGGAATCCAGGGTCCAATCCCTCCCTGATCAGCTTCAGTGAAAGCTGTGGATATCCAGTAACTCCTGAAATTCAAAATTTTATAATCAACTTTGTAATTAGCATTATATTGATTTTCACTAATTTTTTGAGATACATTCTTCACTGAAAAATATTTTAATCTATTCTAGTATTTATCACTGTGTTATCAATCTTGTGTTCAGCTAATGCAATGACTTCTGAAACCAAGACACATTTTGTCCAGTCCAAAAAAAAAAAATCTGAACTGGAAGTACTTTTAGAACTTGTTACCAATATTAATGGCTCTATTTCCTGAAATCTTTGAGAATCTGACAGATAATTCTCAAAAACATGCATCTAGATGCCTAGGCCACTTTTTTTTTTCCCCACATTAAGCTGACACCACTACATTCTTGACTTAGAAATAACACTAAATTTATTTTGCTATGACATGTGCACTTGAAACTTGAGAAAAAAAATATCATTAATGAACCTGCATTTTAATGTCAAATCCATTCCCCTTCCATACATTTCACCACCAGCAGCTCAATTTGAGCAAGTTAAGCTTCAAAGTTTCACTCCACCTCAATTTTTGCAATCCTTATTTTCACATTTTCTAGAACACCACTTTTCTCTGTGTTTAACATCACCACCTTATAAAAGCTAAAAGTATTTGTTTCATTGGGAGTCACTCCTAAGTCTCTCTACATTATACACTGTGCAAAGCAATACCAGTTCTTTTATTATTATAGACTTATTGACGTGATCAAAGGCCTAACTTGAAAGATCTATTTCAGATTAAATGTTGATTATTCCGATTTTTTTCTTGGTTTCTTACGCAAAGCTTTCTCAGTGACTACACCCCATCCCCCCACATAAATTCTAGTATCTTTCTTATGGTTTTGATTCATGCCCCAGATGTTGTATATTCTAGGTCACTATGTCAGGATCTAACAGGAAGGACTCATGGCAGTCAGGAGTGCATAGTCTATAAGTAGCAAGGAGTTTCGAATTTTACCTTAAGTTAACAGTAACCATCATAAAATTCAAATCAGATGAAACAGCTAATGTTTTTGTAGTATATACCCTGGGGACCCCTCCTTAGTGTTCCTGACAATGCAGACACTACAACAAATGGCCTTTTGGTTAACTAGAAGTATGGTAACTTTTACCTGCACTGGAGTGGATTAAATGACCTTTGCAATCTGTAAGAGCTTTCCAGCAGAGTAAATAAGCGTTTAATTAGGCCATTTAGAATGCACATTACTGACAATTTGCTGTCATTTCAACCTCGACCAAAAGAAATTATTTGCAAGGAGACATGGTAACTAAAACTGGATGGTACTGGCTGACTCGTAGGATTTTTGTTTGTTTGTCTGTCTGTCTTTTTCCTTTAAGCAGTAAAGAATAGAGCTTGTGTGCACACAGTGTTGCTTACTATCATACTGTCTAATACCAGGGCAACCTTAAAATATTAGTGGGAGAGAACACAAGCACCTGTGATGTAGGCTTTTCCTGCTTCCTCAGAGCCATGTGCTACATTCTGCTGTTGCCTGAATTGCTCTATTTAACTAATAATTAATCCTATTGATTGGTTCACTCAGCTCTTATCTCAGTGTTGCACTGACGCTTATCATGTGCTGTATAAGCAAGCACAAGAATTTTGGAATAATTTGGATTTTATCTCAAGATGCATTATCAGATGATGTGCTCATTCTCTGAGGAAGAGGAAAACTGTTTGCCTATGGCAAGAGCATCACCTGCTGTTGGATGAGGAATCAACATTCCCATTTCCTGAGCAGTTTGCCTAATGCTTATTTTATTTTTCTGGGTAACTGAGCTGAATATGCAGATCAGGATTGAGGAAGAAGACCATATAACTCATGCTGAACTGTCATGTTTTATAAAAGTTTGTCATATGCACATAACTTTGTCAGTAAATAACAATCCTTATGTTAGAATCTCTAGTGTCACTTTGACACAGAGAATGCACAATATGTTCATGTTTAGGACTGTAGATTTTTCCAAAATATGCAAGAAAGCTCAGTCCATATTACAAAGTCTTGTGAGGCATTTATTAGAAATAATCCTTCCCTAGGTTTGTAAATCAGCATTAAAGATGGTTTCCTAAGGGAAAAAAAAAAAAAATGGCTTATTACATACTATAAGTCTTAGTTTAGAATCACGTCTAGGAACATTACATTTTAAAGTTAATCGTTATGCATAAACATTATAGAACAATTTCATAATAAACAAAACCTGTATTCTATACCATGATGTTTTAAAATTCAGTAATATCTCTTCTTCCATCAAAATATGACTATAAAATAACACTTTTGAAGAGATCAGATTGATTTTACAACTTCTGTTGACTTGCCGAAAAACTAGACATCCATAGCTTCCGAGGATATCTAAGGATGTGTGTTTCCTCATATACGGCGGGAGCCAAAGTATTGATTGGTATCTCCAACTCTGAGTCTCAATAATGACAACTTTGAGTCTTCCTTTCTCCTTCACTTCTCTCCCAAATTCAGATGGCTTAGAGCTGTCTTTGTGTTTCTCTGTCAAGCAATGCTTTCTGTGATTTTAGTTCCCATATACATGCACATGCTATATCATGCAGTCATTGGGGCATGTTATGAGGAAGAACAATACAAAATTACTTTTCTAAGCATCTTAATATGTTTACTAAGCTTGTGAAACAAAGTAATGTATAGAATAAGCTTAGTTAGTGAAAAACAGTGGAAATATGAGGAGAAAAAACATTTGCAGAGGTGTAGCAGATGAAATTTAAACTTAAAAACAAAAGTAATTTGTATTTAGGAGCAGAGTCCTTTGTCTAAGTCCTGCAGTAAATGACCAGAGAGAAATGAGTCCAGAATTAGTACCGGCTTCTTTTGAACCATAGTGCAATCATGATGAGATTTGTTTTCACTTTTGTATATCTTGTTGGCTGAAAGATACTTGACAAGGGAGGCTATGTTCAGAGAAGAGCAATACAATGATTGGAAGAACTGGGTAATGAGGAAACATTAGAAGATTCAAATCGTATAGCTTGGCAATGAGAAACCTAGTGAGATTTATGAGAAGAGTCTAAAAGTATTTGCATAAATAAACCTAACACTAGGAGGAAAATTAATTAGCACCTGCAGGTGTAGTGTAGCTATGCTTAATAGGATGACTTTAATAAAAGTGAAAATTTAGGCAGAATACCAGCAAGAAGCCCTGTGGGGTTAGTCATTAGGTTGGGAAATAGCAGAAGAAAAAGGTAATAACCCAGCTGATCACCAGAAAACATATGGTACTGTAAAGTAATCTTATTCAACATCGTATATTTCCAAATGTCTATTCTCTGAAAAACGAACCACCCAAGAGAGGATGCAAAGGGTGGGATTATTCTCATGTGATATTGGGCTGTCTAAATGTTAGGATTCTAGTCCAAAGTAGCCACCCTTATCTGCTCTGCTGTTAATGGAGATAGGCACTTACAGAAGACAAATCATCCACACTTAAAATCTGAATTGCCCTCTCTCCATTTGGGATAAAAGGGAAGCTGACATGACCAGCTTTAACTTTGAGATGGCTAAATTCAGGTGATATGAACCCTAGTTTGAAAAGTGGTCACATCAAAAATCATCAGTTGAGCAGAGTCATGATGTTTCAGAAGTGAGTTAGGAAACCTTAAAGTAAACCCCTTATGTGACAGAAAATAAGCAGGTAACTTAAGAAGGTCTATTAGCATCTAAATACTGGTGATAGGAGGAGGAAAAAATTAGAAGCCTTCTTGGATTATTTTATTGTAATTTCCCAAAAAGCCTCACTATGGCTATCAACCTGTGCACTCATGATCATCCTCTTTATAGGACCCACCATCAAGTCTTTCCTAGTTACTTCCTTGAGTTTTATTTCTATTTTTTCATTTGTGGTGATAGTTGTACATAGATTCATCTTCACTGAAATAGATATGGAAAGGAAACAGATAGCTGACAGCAGCAAACCTTTGCCAGGCACTTATGTCAGAAATACTGCAGTGAACAACAAGGACAAGAGGAAATGGCCTCAAGTTGCACCAGGGGATGTTCAGGCTGGATATTAGGAAAAATTTCTTTACTGAGAGAGTGGTAAAACACTGGAATAAGCTGCCCAGGGAAGTGGTGGAGTCACCATCACTGGAGGTGTTTAAGGAACGTGTGGACGAGGCATTGTGGGACATGGTTTAATGGGCATGGTGGTGTTAGCTGATGGTTGGACTTGATGATCTTACAGGTCTTTTCCAACCATAGTGATTCTGTGATTCTGTGATTCTATGATATTGTTGGCACCTGTTGCAGAGGTAGTAGTCTGTGTTGGTAGCCAGGCTTACCCTGCCTCACAGTTTTGGGGGTTTTTTTAACATGTCTGATCTAAATCTCCAGAAGGTAGAAATTCTTACTGAATTAAACTGACTATGCTTTACATCTCTATCCTCTATTCTCTGCTAGATACTCTCAAGGAAATGGAAGACTTACATGGCTTTTTCATGCTTTATTTCAGAATCACAGAATCAGAATCACAGAATCACTACGGTTGGAAAAGACCTGTAAGATCATCAAGTCCAACCAGGAAAAAAAAAAAAAAAAAACCCCAAAAAAAAACCAAAAAAAACCAACCACACACACCCCCACAAAAAAAAAAACCAAAACCACCCACAAACCACAAAACACACCACAACCCACACCAAAACAACCCACCCACGCCACACAGCACCATGCCCATCAAGCCACATCCCACAATGCCACATCCACAGGCTCATTGAATACCTCCAGGGAGGGTGACTCCACCACCTCCCTGGGCAGCCTGTTCCAATGTTTCACTACTCTCTCAGTAAAGAACTTTTTCCTAATATCCAGCCTGAACCTCCCCTGGCGCAACTTGAGGTCATTTCCTCCTGTCCTGTCACTAGTCACTTGGGAGAAGAGACCAACACCCACCTCTCTGCAACCCCCTTTCAGGTAGTTGTAGAGAGCGATGAGGTCTCCCCTCAGCCTCCTCTTCTCCAGACTGAACAACCCCAGCTCCCTCAGCCGCTCCTCATAAGACTTGTGCTCCAGACCCCTCACCGGCTTCGTCGCCCTTCTCTGGACACGCTCCAGCACCTCAATGTCCTTCTTGTAGTGAGGGGCCCAATACTGAACACAGGATTCGAGGAGTGGCCTCACCAGAGCCGAGTACAGGGGCACGATCACCTCCCTGCTCCTGCTGGCCACACTATTTCTGATACATGCCAGGATGCCGTTGGCCTTCTTGGCCACCTGGGCACACTGCTGGCTCATATTCAGCCGGCTGTCAGTCAACACCCCCAGGTCCTTTTCTGCAGGGGAGCTTTCCAGCCACTCGTCCCCAAGCCTGTAGCGTTGTCTGGGGTTGTTGTGGCCAAAGTGTAGAACCCGGCACTTGGCCTTATTGAACCTCATACAATTGGCCTTGGCCCATCGATCCAGCCTGTCCAGATCCCTCTGCAGAGCCTTCCGATCCTCCAGCAGATCAACACTCCCTCCCAACTTGGTGTCATCTGCAAACTTGCTGAGGGTGCACTCTATACCCTCATCCAGATCATTGATAAAGATATTAAACAAGACCAGCCCCAAAACTGAGCCCTGGGGGACTCCGCTTGTGACCGGCCGCCAACTGGATTTCACCCCATTCACCACAAGTCTCTGGGCTCGGCCGTCCAGCCAGTTTCTTACCCAGCGAAGAGTGTACCTGTCTAAACCACAGGCCGCCAGCTTCTCCAGGAGAATACTGTGGGGAACAGTGTCAAAGGCTTTGCTAAAGTCCAGGTAGACAACATCCACAGCCTTTCCCTCAACCACTAGGCGGGTCACCTGGTCATAGAAAGAGATCAGTTTGGTCAAGCAGGACCTGCCTTTCATGAACCCGTGCTGGCTGGGCCTGATCCCTTGGTTGTCCTGCACGTGTCCCGTGAGCGCCCTCAAGATGAGCCTCTCCATAATCTTCCCCTGCACCAAGGTCAGGCTGACAGGCCTGTAGTTCCCCAGATCCTCCTTCCAGCCCTTCTTGTAGATGGGCTTCACGTTGGCAAGCCTCCAGTCATCCGGGACCTCCCCCGTTGACCAGGACTGTTGATAAATGATGGAGAGTGGCTTGGCAAGCTCCTCCGCCAGCTCCCTCAGCACCCTTGGGTGGATCGCATCAGGCCCCATAGACTTGTGAGTGTCCAGGTGGCATAGCAGGTCGTTAACTGCTTCCTCCGGGATCATGGGGAGCCTATTTTGCTCTCCATCCTTATCTTCCAGTTCAGGGAGATGGATTCCCTGAGGATACCCGGTGTGGCTATTAAAGACTGAGGCAAAGAAGTCATTAAGTACCTCAGCTTTTTCCTCATCCTTTGTGACAATGTTCCCCGCCACATCCAGTAAAGGATGGGGATTCTCCTTGACTCTTTTTTTGTTGTTAATGTATTTATAGAAGCATTTTTTGTTATCCCTTACAACCGTGGCCAGATTGAGCTCTAGCTGGGCTTTTGCCTTCCTAATTCCCTCTCTGCGTGACCTAACGAGGTCCTTGTATTCTTCTTCGCTTGCCTGCCCCTTCTTCCAGAGGTGGTAAATTCTCTTTTTTTCCCCGAGTCCCAGCAAAAGCTCCTTGTTCAGCCAGGCCGGTCGTCTTCCCCGCCGGCTCTTCTTACGGCACATGGGGACTGCCTGCTCCTGCGCCTTCAAGATTTCCTTCTTGAAGAAGGTCCAGACTTCCTGGGCCCCTTTGCCTTTCAGGACCGTCTCCCAAGGGACCCTCTCAACCAGTGTCCTGAACAGGCCAAAGTCTGCCCTCTGGAAGTCCATGGTAGCAGTTTTGCTGACCTCCCTGCTTACTTGGCTAAAAATTGAGAACTCTATCATTTCATGGTCGTTAAGCCCAAGACGGCCTCCGACCTTCACTTCTCCCACCAGACCCTCACTGTTTGTAAACAGCAGGTCAAGCAGGGCACCTTCCCTGGTAGGCTCCCTTACCAGCTGGGTCAGGAAGTTATCTTCCACACACTCGAGGAACCTCCGGGACTGTTTTCTCTCGGCTGTGTTATCCTTCCAGCAGACATCCGGTAAGTTGAAGTCCCCCACAAGAACAAGGGCTTGTGACTGTGAGACTTCTGCCAGTCGCTTGTAGAATGCTTCATCAGCTTCTACGCCCTGGTTGGGTGGTCTATAACAGACCCCCAGCAGGATATCCGCCTTGTTTGCCTTCCCCCTCATCCTTACCCATAAGCATTCAACCCCTTCATGACAATCATCGAGCTCTAGACAATCAAAGCACTCCTTGACGTACAGAGCCACCCCACTGCCTCTCCTTCCTTGCCTATCCCTCCTGAAGAGCTTATAGCCATCCATCGCAGCACTCCAGCCATGCGAGTCATCCCACCATGTTTCTGTGATGGCGACCATGTCATAGTTGTCCCGCTGTGCAATGGCTTCCAGCTCCTCCTGTTTGCTGCCCATGCTGCGTGCATTGGAATAGATGCACTTTGATGGGGTTCCTAAGTGGTGCTGCAGTAAACAACCAGGTGTTAAGTATTTTTTTCCCTGACTGCAGCTCCCTTACAACACTCCTGTAGGCAGATATGCAGAGAAGCCACCTACCCCATTGTGACTAGCTCAGAACTCTCTTACAGCTAAACCCTTTGCTTTTCAGGTGTATCACCTTGCACTTACCAACATGGAATTTCTTATATCTGTTACAGTCAGCCTCTTAGTTTGTTCAAAAGGACAATGGGTTGCTTGGGTTCTTCTAGTATATATCAATGGCATTCTTAAAAACAAACTAGTTTTTAAGAAGAGACACCGAATGTTAGTCCAGATGCAAATTGCGGATCTAAGTGAGGTTAATAACAAAAATCCCGAATTTGCTGAATTAAAGTTTCCAAGCAAACCTAAGTATTTAAGCAACAACTGCAAGATAGAGGGAACCTCTCTTTCCATCTTAAAACTTTTTTGCCCATTTGGTCTTTCCACTGAGCACACACACACTCACAAAACAAAAAGTAAACTCATAAAGTAGCTGCAAAATAAAGAAGCAGAATATATGTAACACGTGACACGCTTTGTAAATGATGTGAAATATCTGCAGGTTTTAACTGGAAAGAGAATATTTGGAAAATCTTTCATTTCCTTCCATTTTTATTTGCTAAATTTCTGCACAACATCAGTAGAATCAGCCACAAGTGATTAATAGATAGATGCTTCTGTAACGTCAATCTGATGTAAAGGTACTTATTCAAACACCTAAATATTTCAGTGCAAGGATTCTTGCATGATATAATGAAACTAATCCTCTTTAGGAATAATAAAATTAATTGCTTTATCATATGATAAATTCTTAGTGTAAACACTTAATGCAGCTTTGAGAAAATTAGTTTTACAGAGTTCTCTCCACTAGAGGTCTCTAGAGAAATACAAGAAACAATTCAGAATAGCAGATACCTTAGACTTTTCTTCTTGACACTATTTACATTTTGTGGAAGATGAAAATCAGCACTTGTTCTATACTTGTTCCAGGAATTCTTTTGGATATGCTTCTTCTGATGTGGATAATAAAAAGTCCTGTTACTACAATAATAATATACATCCATGAGCTGGTTTAATGTGTTTTATCATTAGATTTGCAACATTTATAACTAGAATTTCAGCATCGCTTCCCTTAGAAAGTATAATATTGCACAAAGTATTTAGCCAAAGAAGAAAAAAACTAAGGTTGCTACGTGATGGGGTAGCCACCTTGCTAAATAAAAAAGCAAATTAAAATAAATAAAGTAGTAATGATCACAAGTGAATAAAATGTTGGTTAACCAGAATAGGTTTTTCCTCTTGATGCTTTCTGTTGGCTTTTTTGTATTGGAAGTTTTTATATTGTAATTTTTTGCAATTTCCATTGGGTTGATGATTTTCAAAATTGTCATTTCCAGTTAAAGATGAGCTTTATCCATTTTAGGATCTGTGCATTTTTTCACCACTCACCAGAGCAACTCATTCAGTGGTTCAGAGATTTCTCAGAAAGTCAAGCTTATGGTCATTATTTTTTTCCTCATGCTATTTTATTTCAGTGAACTTTATGTCTGCATTGACTCATTTTTTACTAACATTTGCCTCATTATACACAATGATGTCACCAAGGTTGCTATAAGGTTTAATGTTGATTATCCTTCAACTGGTTAATTAATATGACTTCATATTTGCATATTTCTTCATCACCGTTTTCTGTGCTTCTATTATATGTTTGACATATAACAATATTTCAGACCTTGTAATCTGTACCTCTGAAGTGGAAAGGGAGTTTTATAATATTAATGTATCGAATTGGGAAGATGAAAGGTCTTAGAATCCCTGTTTGTTCCCATTATGCCCAGCACCTATCAGAATCAAAGACAAGTGGAAATGGAGAAGAGTAAGGTATTATTAATAAGAACTACCAGTTTAAGAACTATAGCTTACTCTACTTGGGCACTCACATTAACAAATGGGGTTCTCTGCAGTTTGACTGGGTCACTAATCAGAAAGCTGGAAATATCTGGAAATAAAAATACTTGCCCTATCCAGATTGCTCCTTTTTTAACTCTAGTGGATAGCTCTGTAAACAACAGGAGCTCAGTGCATGCAACAGCTTTAGTTTCTACTCATTTTTTGATGCTACATGGTAAGTGTGGAAGAGAAGAACATGAACTATGCTGAGAGTTGAGAGACTCAGGAGGGAGGCACTCCTGAGAAGACAGGTTACTGGGACAGCTCTGGGACTTTCTGAAGTTTGTCAAGTTACTTTAACAGAGTATCTTCTAATTTTTTCATGTGTAGAATGAGAACTGCAAAGGGTAATCAACTGAAGCCAATTAGCAGCTTGAAATGTCATAGCTGGACAACTAAGAGGTGATATTTCTCAATGTATTTGTTGCTGCAAAGACCAGAAAGAGATAAAAAGCTCTGAGAGGAATAGAAGGAGCACAGCAGTGACATTCTCCTAAAACTTGTAATGTTATATCACAGAGTTGACCCGTCACCTCCATCAGCTGATCTGACAGTGATCATTTCAGGCATGGAGTTTTACTGAGTCCACACACAGTGAGTCTAGAGATGATGATACTTCCATGAGCTATCTCGAGTCATTTGCAGGTAGGATGAGCACAGGTCACGGTACAAAAGAAGTCCACCTACCATTTAACCAAATGTCCCTGCTCTTAATCTTAGAAACCACAAAGTGCTATGGTTATGTAAGACATGACCTTAATCATAAAATGTCTATATACCTATGCCTAGTTATAACCTTTACCTATGGTGATATATAGGAAATAGTCATTGTCTCTGCCAACTGCTCTTTGCCCTATTTGTGTCTGTTCTATAATGAGAGGTTGGTCCCTCGGACTGTGTCAGTCCGATACTGCATCCATTTCCAGTTATTCACTTCACTACTCACTCTGGTTTGGAGGAAGAAACTACAGCAAAGTACTGCCATTAGAACTCACCTTACTTTCATAAAGATCTGAAATGATCTATAGACTATACCTTGAAATAGTATTCATATGCAAACACTTCTATATAAATGGCAGAATGTTTTCCTTGACACGAAAATTGCAGACTCCTGGGTTGCAGTCCAAACACCAACTGTCACTTCACCCTTCTGCCTCAGTTCCCTCATTTACAGCTCAGAATTACATTTTCCATTTACTTCACAAGAGGCTCCCAAGGACTGACTAATAAATATAGAAAGGTATATATTCAAATTTTCAGATACTCAGTGATTTTTATATGATTATGTAAAGCTCTGAATAAAAGCATTATGTAATAGCAACTGTTATTATTAGAATTAAAATGAATATTTAAGCTAATACTGCATTTGATTGTGTAACTAATTCATAATCAGAATGTGTCTTAATACAGCTTTTTTTCTCAAGACAAAAATGCTATTCCAGGTCATTGACAACAGTATTGTTGGAACTTTTCATCAACTTAACTAGTTAAACAGTTCGTAGCTGATAACTGTGAGGACATGGAAAACAAAGGAAACGAGTGCAGTTCTTATGGGAACAGAAAACATCTTCCTCTGGGTTTGAACAAAACTACACGCAATGATCACGACCTCTGGATGCTTCAGTGCTATAAATACCAAATCATAAGTCAAAGTCTAAACTTCTCAAACTTTCTCTGCTGTTGTGTCAGCAGAATAAAATGCTAAGCCTTCTGTAATAAGGAAGAAATTAGTCAATCGGGGATTAAAAAAAAATGGTTTATATGGTTAATGTATGGTACTAATTTACATTACTGAAGCTGGCAGCAAAAGCTGCTGTTCTAAGGAGGGTGGTACAAAGTTTCAGGTTGAGTCTGTGGTTCCCTCCCACCACCTTCCAACATGTATATAAATTGTCAGCTCTCCAGACTCTTTGCCAGTTTTCTCTTCTAGTCTTGCCAGAAGCAACAGAGGACTAAAGATGAAGATCTTTTTCTTATTCACCTTTTCCGCGTTTTTGTTGTCTGCTTTTGAACAAGCAGCTGCTTCTGCTCACTATGACAAGATTTTAACTCATAGTCGAATAAGGGCACGCGACCAAGGGTAAGTAACTGGGTTTTATTTCTATTTTGAAAGGGAGCTTGTTAATTTTTATTCTCCCCTTTCTTCTTGCATTATATTAAATGTGATTTTTCACTATGAATTCTTACTATCATTCAAGTAGAACTTTCTTATTTAATTTTACAAGAATTATTCCTAAATAAAAAGCTTTCTGGGTAGTTTCAAAAGGAAACAGAATACTGTTAAACTTCATGAAATGTGGAAAAATCTAAAATCACCACTTCTTAATGAATAAAAGACACGCATTTTAGAATCACTGAAGTTAATTGCAGTTCACAATTAATGTAATGGGGCATCAGATAAGTTTAATATATGTTTCAAATGTTTGAATAGAGGTGACACCTATCCCACAGTATCTGCTCTCTTTATTCCATCTTAATGAAAATTACGAACTCTATTTAAATTTTCTAACATGGGAATATATACTGGGAGCCCTTTATAAAACTTTTGTTCCCACTAGAGCAATGCAGCAAGCTGCTCGGCAGGGTACCCAAAAGACAATGGTTACAATCCAGGCTGCTCAGAGACATGGAAATAATTTGAACAGCTGGTGTCAGGGAGACACATGTGTCTAAACATATTTTCCTTCAGTCTTCTTAAGTAGAAAACATTCTGTGAATAAGAACTGTTTACCATCCTATCTTCCTTTATTGAATTCCCTCTGCCTGCTGTACATACACACACACACTGAGCTTTTCAAATAAAAAAGTTCACTGGCTTCCCCCTGATGTATAATATGTGTTCTAACTTTTGAACTGATTAATTTTTTTAATTGTAGAAGTATAAAAATTAGTGACAAAATGCCTTTGCTCCATGGACTTTGCCTTTAAGAAATTCCTCTTCTGTACCCTACCATGCTAAGGAAAAAGTATTCCTTGTTTGAAATCTGCGACTCCTTTTATTTACATGCCAATTTACCCTTTGGTCCCCAGTAATTCCCAGAATGTTTACTTAGGTGCCTGTGGTACTCCAAACCGTTGGTAATCAAAATAGCTGATTGATTTACAGAAGACAGGGTTTCCTTCTACATAAAGAACAAGGCATTTTTCTTCCCCATCTCTCCATGACCTTCAGCTGCGCAGATGTGTACAAGACAAAAACCTTAATGAAAAGACCCTGATGGTATTCACAGTTCAGTCCCTTGTGGCTGGTAATTAATTCACTTTGCTGGGAAAGAGAGAAATGTAAGGCATATTGAGACTTGAGTAGGCACAGCTGGCGGTCACTACCCATCAGAGAGAGAGGGTCAAACAGGAACAGAGGGGAATCTTCTGTCCTTGCTAGGAGGGTGGGTTTGCCAAGGAACCCAGCTGGGCAGTCCCAGGAGCTTGCACTGTGGTTGCTTGAAAACACACCTGCCCTAGGAACTGAAGCCAGATGTTAATTTCTTACTCTTGCTCAACAGAAACGGTATTTGCCACTATTTTATATAAAACTTTTTCCAAAGATGTACAGAAAATTCTTTTTAAAATGTTTCTCACTCCCACCCATAGCCCAAATGTCTGTGCCCTTCAGCAAGTTATGGGAACAAAAAAGAAATACTTCAGCACCTGCAGAAACTGGTACCAGGGAGCCATCTGTGGAAAGAAAGCGTAAGTATGCTCTGTTTCACAACTATTCCCCATTCACTGAGATAATATAATGTGCAATTAGAAAACTCTCCTTTTCTCAGAGACAAGCTAACTGTTTATTTCAAATGCAGACACAGGAGGAATTCCATTCGTAATTTTACAGGGTTACAGCTTCTCTTAGCTGCTTCTAAAACCACCTGGATAACTGATCCAATAATTATTGCCAAAAATAATCACAAAAGGAGTGGAAAGTCTGAAAATGACAGCATAGTATATAGTCTTTTTTTAAGTTTAAGAGGCTTCAAAGTATTAGTTTCAGCTTAAGTATTCATAGATCTATTTCAAACACAAAGAGGTATGAGGTTAAGCGATCTACCCAAAAACACAGAGGGACCTAATAGGCCAGTAATGAAAAGAACTCAGCACTACCCAGCAGAGCTGTGTGCTCAGACCACACCTCTTCACACAGAGAAAAAAAATCAAAATATGGTTGTGGATACAGATTAAATCTGTGTGAGTTTAGTATTCTTTTGGAATCTGTGTGCATATTTCAATTGTCACTTCTTCTCAGACTGCAAGTCATTGCCTCCTCTGTGACAAAATTTCGAAGTCACTACTGCTTCATCAGCCATAGAGCAGCTTCAGAGTGTGAACACATAAAAAACACCCAGTCCTGACCTTGGTCTGCCCCACTTGTCTCACTTAGAATTAAGTAATTTAACAGAGACTGACATTGTTTACCCAATACAATAAACTAATGTTTTTCTCGTGTACCACATTTTCTCTTGCTGTTATGCAATTACTTGGATAAATTTCTCAGCAGTTGTCATAGGAAAACATTATTTTTATTTTCCCATTATTCTCCTACAGGGTTCAAATGGGGCTGGGGTGACATTTTCATAAAGGCTTGAATGAACAGGGAGTCCAGGCTTCAGTTGCAACTCTGTCTTAGGGTATTAGGAGTCCTTTAGTGAAAGCCTATAAAACTCTTCCAAGTGCTCAAGTAATATTTAAGTACACAATTTGAATAGTCACTGAGAGATTGTATGCTCTAAGACATAAAGATGTTAAGTTATATTGATACATGGTACAAATGATATGTATGAGGAACTTAACTCCATTTAAGTAAGATTTGTATTTAACATTTTCATAATGAATATCAACCACTGTTTTAGATGTTAATGTAATGTGGAATAGAGATTTTTTGTTTCTGTGCCAAAGGCTTCCTTAACAGAGGTTAATATGGAAAAAAAATATCCACACTGTTAGCAACATAAGCCAGTCAAAGATGACTCCTTTTGTAAACAACCTCTTAAATTCTATTGAAAATGTTTTTCTGATCAACAATAATTCACTAAATAAACTAGAAAGGAGAGCTCGAACAAGGAATGACTGATAATTTGCAGATAGTTAGTCAGTCATATTTTTAGTCTTCTGATTGTCAAAGACATGAGTAAATAGGATCTGTATTTTCCAGTCCATTCTTCAAGTTTAAAAAAGTGTTTCTAAATATAGAAACAATGATAAATTCTAGGGGGAAAAAAAAAAATATATATTTGACTTTAGACAGACTTTACACATAGCTCACATTGAATCCAAGTGAGCTTTTACAAACAATACTTTTACTTAAAACTGCAACTATAAGACTTTGTAAACTTATATGAAATTCATTGAACAGTTCTTTACAGAAAGTCAAAGAATTCTATGTTGACAAAGAGTTAGATGCAGACACAATCTGGGTTTGTGCTGCGGAATGGTTGGGCACAAAAAACTGTGCAGAGTGTGCATGCATCACTAGCAGTGCTAATGTGGCTGCAATCTCTCATGTTCTCTCCAGTGCATCTACATATATGACACGTTCATCATAAACAGGAAAAGGACACTTTTTTTAATTTTTTAAATTTTTCTTCAAAGCCAGCTTTACATTTTGTTTCATTTTTCAGCTGGTTCAGCTGTCTTGGTTGACAAACAATTATATTCATAGTTCTTGAGCATGATCCCTATGCTTACTAATGTAAACCTGATTAAGACTCCCAAATTATTACTTATGTGAGAAAAATGTCTCCAGTAACGATTTTTGCACTGTTAAAATCAAACATGTAAATCAGGTAGTAGTTAGGCAAGGACCTGAAATGGGCTTGGATTGTGGTTTCTGTTGCTCCTGTTGGGTGTCAGAGGCTTTGCATTTTTTGAGGTTCCTGAAAGATGCTACATGCCATAACACAGTGTTGGAAAGGATCCTTAGGAAAAAGACTGAGGGAAGATGTAGTAGGAGGAAGTTTTCTTCCATTTTCTTTCTGAGAAAATGTTTTCAGTGCTTTGACAGCATACCATAAATTAAGGGAGCTGAGTTACACTTCCGATACAGTGAGACACTGATTCCAACACACAGTCTTGCCTTTCAAGCAGTGCCATGGCTTTGAAGTCTCAACTCTAAAGTCAGTCTAGACATGAAGAATGATACCATGGCCCCACCAGAGCCAAGGAAAAGACCTGATTTTCATGTGCCAAGCTGTCACCCTAAGCTTTCTGCTATTGTAAACTTTATTGGTTACTAATTACTTACTTAAGGAGATGGAAGAAAGTAACAGCAGTAAGTTAGAGTGGGCATAGCACAAATCATAATGAACATCTTATCCAGACAAGCAATCTGGTTATTCCAAATCTTCAGAAGTTTCTTTGGAACATAATGGACTGTCTGGAATCCTAACCAGTCTCTCCTATTTTGACTTTGGCTTTGTTTTTATAAGCAAATCCAGATAGGTTAGAACTCATTTTTTACACAAATTGCAAATTTGTATGCTTTTGATGATGGTAATAATGATCAATTTCCAGTCAAACTAGACTGTGTGTGGTCATTTGCCTCACCTCTACCTTCAATTTTTTCAGGACCCATAGGTTTATAGTTTTTATCAGAATCTTTCCTTCTCCTCCAGGTGGCATTGTAATACTGAATTCCCTTTTCCTTCAGTGGACATGCTGCAAGTCATCCAAAATACTTCACCTTTTGACTAAAGTCTGCCATACCACTGACTTCTTTGGCACTACATTTTATTCCACTGCAGACACATTGGGAAGAAGGGAATTTCCTGAAAATGACTTAGACTGAAACTTGGATATTCTCAAAGTCAGTTTTGGAAAACAACCTACTCCTGTGGTTTTATTCCTAGACAGATGTCATGTCTTCCCATGAGATAAAGTCTGCTCTCAGCACAAATATGACAGGGAGTTCATTATTTTGCTGAGCTCCAGAAGTAAAATTAGTTATGCAGTGATAGGCACTTCCATGTGTCAGGAAAAATAGTTTGAAGCAATAGGCAGTTTGGACTCATTGAACTGAAGTCAGGTCATGACTTTGTCCTCTTCACTGACTAGAATTTAGAGGAATGTAAGCTGTAAAACATTTTACAGAGCCTGTGTAAGACCCTAAGCAAGAAGCATGCTACAGCCAACCAGAGGAATATATTGAGCTGTGGGGCTGGGTGTATTTGGGCATGAGAGTCTACACAAAACTATCACCTACCTTCTCCCTCCTCTTTTAACACTCTTACCATTGTACAAGCACTCACAGAGCAAGGCTAGAGGGGGAAAATAGTGTGTATGACCGTAAGTTAAGCTATAGAACTCCTGAGGTTTTTGTTGTGGCTGTAATAGAGTATCTGTTATAACTTGGTCTTAGCTGTTAATGGGAGTTTTATATTCTGTGTACTCAAAACAGAAATGCAGACATGACTAAAGAGGTTACTGTAATAAGAATGCTAATCCAAAGGACAATGGCTCTTCTCATGTTAATATCTCCATGTTAACAAGTTCTCCCTGACTTTTATATATGATCTATAAAATGTTAATTTAAGAATGCTTTTATTATTTACACTTCCTATCCACTGCTGTAAATTTCCAATTGGGATGCAACTTAAAGATTTGCTAAAATCAAAGTCTATTGGACGAGAAGTCCTTCCACTGTTTCTTTGCAGTATTTTATCTCCATGCCAGCAAGGGGTAGAAACAGATGTGTCACAGAGCTGATCTGAATTAACTGAAAACTGTCCCTGTTAGTCAAGAGTAACAAGGACATAAGGTAGTCTTGCTCTGCCCCTTTTTCCTTTGGTATATACTCCTTTGGATGAGGTCAGAACAATTTTGTGCTAAAAAAACTTCAACAAACACACAAAAAAAACCCCACCCCAAAACAAAAAAAAAACCCACCAAAAACTAAAAAAAATCTGGAATGCAGCACTGCTTGTTATCTGAGTAGTTTCATTCTTTTCTTGGTCATCATCTTATATTGAACTACTGGGGAGATACAGAAGAGGATAACTTACCGTGTGAGATGGTACTTCCCCTGTGTACTGTGTCTATACACTAGTGGTGCTGAGGAATTGCATCTTGCACTGAGTCTTATCTGGTTCTAACCTTATCGTGGGATGCTCCATACAGGCCCCTTTTCTCCCATTCCATCTTTCTCACTACATTTTGAACACAGCTGATCCATGGACCTTCTAATTACAATCAACTGTAAGGGAACACAAATACTGTAAGTAGGAACTTACAGTAACCCTTGACTGAAAAAAAGCCTGGGCTGTACAGAACAAGTTACATGGTAAAAAAGGCACTGATCTTGTAATGCTTGGCTGAAGAAGCATTTTCTTTCTTAACTATGTTCTTCAGCCAACTTTCTGCCTTTCATTAATTGTGTCATTGTTGGATATGGTAAGAAGGCTAAACTTGCCATGTCTTATTCTATGCTTACAACTCAGCTTCCTCTTTCCTTTTTCTAAAAGCTAATTAAGGCTGCAATCTTTCATAGCTGCTCATGGGGTGAGGGGGAGATATTTTCTATTCCATGGAAGGAAAAAATATTTTCTCATGACAAAGCAGTTCACACAGTTGGGAGAACATTCTGACTCGTATTCTGCTACACAGTTTTCTTTAATCAGATTTTTTTTTTTTTAATTAGCTTTTGGCAGGGATGAAACAAGGAGGAAGAGTATAAGGTTAATTTCCTTATTAGTTAGAAAATCTGTAGCCTAAACTGTATGCTATTCTTGCATTCCCAAGAAATAACCATTCAGTGAATTGCTTTAAAGAAAGGGATGTATTAAAAAGAACTATACAATACTTTCAATATATGGCTTCTCAGTTGAAAAGATGCACATGGCAAAAGGGTGAATATGTCATGTGTGTATATATATACAAGGGAATAGAGGCAAAATATTTTCATAGCACAGGGAAATGAAAGACTGTGTTTTTAAAAAAATCTTTAATCTTCACCAGCTCTATCAGATTGTTGTCAATTACGGAATTATAATCCTCACTTTTAAAATCATGATTTGTAATGCTAACGTTCTTCCAGTCTACTTTTATTTTTAAATCTTTTCAAGTAGTTTGGATATTGAAGGTCTTAAATCCAACTTTTCATTTGAATAAGCTGTTCATTTTAATGTGTTTGTGGTTAATGTTTTGTCAGCTTTAGTTTATGAAAAATGAGAGAAGTGTACTCAGCTGCCACCAAAGAGTCTACAAATTAAAAGCTAGAATGTAGTGGTAAAGAATCAGCAAAATCCTTCAAGGAATTAACGTTCAGAACTCTATCACTGCCAACATCAGCCACACTTACAAAAATAAATCTATTATGTAAAACCATGATGGCAATTTTTCCTTGTCATTCACAGTGTACCATAATTTGAAAAGAAATATCTGAAGTCTAATGTCTTAAAGTTTATGTTTTAGATGTTGGTAAGATTGTATAATTTGTTGGCATTCCCTCTCCTGAGGAGCCAAAATCAACTCTCTGACAACTTTAGTGAATTTGCACTTTTGTGTAAGAGAGGAGAATTTGTCAAGCAGATCTATGGTGGTGCTTTTGTTTGTGTCATATTAATTAAGAAGACATTCTATCTTATAAGACCATCAATGTTAAATTGAGTGTTACAATAGAGAGTTATCAGTTAGCCCTGGTTTGCTGTTATGTATAGCTTACACATATTCAAGAATGAGAATATTTTGATACCGTTATATAACAGTTCCTGGTCCCTGGTATTGCTAAATTCTATGTATGCTGTGATGATATACTCTTCTAACTCTGCTTTTGATTTCTTGTAGTCTGGTTTTCACCCTCACTGCATTTACCAGTGAACTTTCCCTTGTGTCCATCCATCCAGTCCGTAGTGACTTCCTTCTCTCTAAACTGCTTTATGTCTGCTCTTAATTATACTCTCCCTCATTCCTGAGCTTCTTCGAAGTCTCCCTTGAAAAACTGAGGCTCTGCCATCCCATTTTCTATCACCGTACAATCCACAGGACCTTCTCCTAAATACCTGTTTAGTTCCTATATCCAGTATGTAAGTGACCTCATGTAGTTTTTGTCACTTTAGTTTCTGTTCAGTTCATTTGAATTTTTTCTTTTTCTTATACAACCCTGCTGCCACCAGTTTCTCTCAATGTCCTCACTTTATTTTTCCCTTTCTTCAATCCCATCTAATCTTTTCAAAATAGACCAGCTGAATTAATTTTCTTCAGCTGCTGTTCTAGTCACATCATCTTTTAATAACTCTACATGAGTTCCACATCCCGTCTCATGTTCCTTCCTAGCACTTAAACTTAATGATGGCAGTCATTCTGTAAATTCAAAACCCTTGCATTTAGTAAATATAACCAATTTGTAGTCTATACAGAAAAGATTGAATGATAAAAAAGGGATGAAGCTCTGGAGAGTGTGTACTTAGCAAGGAAAAATTAATAATAAAAAAATTAAAAATTAGACTCAGCTAAAAACAGTATACACATGTCCGTATATTATTTAATTGTGCCTTTGTCTATATCCCACAGAACTGTCTTATATGAGTGCTGTCCTGGCTATATGAAGATGGATGGTATGAGGGGATGTCCTGCAGGTACAAGCTTATTTTCATATGGATGAGTCAGTACATGAGAAGCATTACAAGACAGGAGACTTTCAAAGGTGGCCATCTTCAGAAATGTTTGCCTCTTTTTAAGAATTACTGCCTGAGAATACACAGCTTCATTTGCACACAAGCCAACACAGTTAAAAATCAGCCAGCACTGAATTTGATCATGCAGTTTAAGCTGAATTTTGCAGATCCTTCCAGCTGCTGGATTGGACAGGAACAATAGTGTCTTCAGTTCCAAAAGCTACCAAGGAAGAACTTTTATTCCTATTCCCAGCATACCAGTGAGGTCAGAAACCCAGGACATGACACGTGGCATATCTAAATTCTGTTTATTCCTTTTCCTGAGAAGACTTGAATCTTATTTACTAAAAGAGTATTATAGGCTTTAAATAAACTAAGAAGGAGTGAAAATGAAAACAGGAATTCTTGATTTCTCCTACTTGTGCTATTCCGTTTTGCATTAATAAAATTAATTGCAGCAGGGAAGAGTAATCTGAGAAGGAATATATTTCATAGCTTTAGATCCCTATATCAGAATTAATCCTTTTACATTCAATAATGGAGTTAAGCATATCTAAAGCAGAGTTCAGTTTGTTTAGATGAATTAATCTCACTTTAGATGTTTACATTAGGATGAGGTCAGTCACACTCTAGAATTGCCTGTTCCTCTCCATGACCATAAAAAGACCCAAGAACAACTAGCTCGCATGCAGATGCCTCAATTCTAGATGCCCGTAATTAGGAGAGATGAACCTTGTTCTCATGTAACAGTGTTTTAACTGTGAGACTATGGCCATTCTTACTCTCTGGATGAATCAATATATGCACAAACCACACACTGGAAGAAGAGTAAGAGACTTCGCAAGAAGAATTCTGGTCCACCATTACCAAATGAAACCCACTCCATTGAATTTTTTATGATTATAGATGGAATTTACTCCTGCCCCCAATGGATAGCCTCCCATTTCAGGCTTGGTTGGCACAAAACAAGACAACTCTTCTAAAGAAAACATTACAATATTTGGTTTTGTTTAATCTCATTTTTCATTAAGCAAACCAAAAATATAAATAAAAATCAGATGTGTTTGGATGGGTTTTGAGTATGTTGACAATGGAATTTCAATCCAAGCAAATTGTCATAATATTAATTTAAACAGTTTCAGAAAGGCAATATTATTGTCTAACCAAAAGAAACAAAGTAGATTTGATTGTGAGAAATTGGATGACTGAAGAATTTACAGTACTCTTGTCTCATATTTATTTATTTTAGTTGCTCCTATTGATCATGTATATGGTACACTTGGTATTGTGGGAGCTACCTCCACACAGCAGTATTCTGACATATCAAAGCTGAGAGAAGAGATTGAGGGACGAGGATCATTCACTTTCTTTGCGCCAAGCAATGAAGCCTGGGAGCAATTAAATTCAGTAAGTGTGTGTATGCGCGCGCATTCATGTGTTGAAGTGCGTTTCTCTTTCAGCTAATGTGGTTAGAGCTGCAACAGCTGGTCTATGATAAGGTAGACTAGAAACAATATTGATATTTTAAATATAAGAGGATGTTAGACAAGTTATAATAAAATAATTTGCATGTTTAACATGCATTGCTGAAGCTAGAGAGTCTGAGTTTATTTTCAGGAGTAGTAAGCAACTGTAAGTGTGTCTCATTTAAGCACTTGCATGACAAATATTAATATTGTTAGTGTTATTAACATAGTTTTGGGGGAACTGACAGGAACTCCAGTAATTGCATGATGTAGAATATAATTGTACTTTGTCAGTGATTCAGGTGTCCTTCTTTAAGTAATGTTTTTAGTTAAATAAATATTGAATCAAAGCTTCTCCAATGAGGAGGCCTGCGGCGACACCTTTTCTCTTCCATTTGTGAACAAATCAGACTAAAGCATCATTTAAGTAGAGCCAGATTGATAGGTATCAAAGTTGTGTCCCCTAACAGGAAATATCCATGGTTGAATATATTGAAAGCATATATTAAGGTAAAGCCATATATGTACATCTTTCTGACTGGAAGAATGTTTTGAAGCTTCTAATTAATTAAATTCCTTTCTTCCTCAGGAAATTCACAGGAATTTGGTTGACAATGTAAATATTGAACTGTATAACGCTCTCCACCACCATATGGTAAACAAGCGCATGTTGACAAAAGATCTTAAGAATGGCATGACTCTGGTGTCTATGTATAATGACCAGAAATTGCTTATTAACCATTATCCTAATGGGGTAAGTCTATTCTCATTTTTTTTTCCTAATATAATTATTCGGTTATAGCCATTACTCTTTCCTTTATTTCCTTCCATAGCTAAGAATAGGTTATAGAAAGTTTAGCATCCAGCAAGTCAGTTGCCACTGACAAAAATAAATAAATTTTCTCTTGGAGAAATTTTGTCTGCTGTGTAGAAAGAATTAACAAACATGTGCTGTTTCCTGTTCAGAAATCAAAGTTCGAACGAGCATTAACTTTCTTCCTAAAAATATATATTTGTGGCCACAATAAATCTGAAAGCAAAATCTACTATTAACCTTCATGTGTTTACTAAATAATATTAAATCAGATATTTTATTTTAATTGGAATGCACGGTAGAAGCCTTTAAGTTCATAGGGGACACAATCCATTATGTGAGGGGGAAAAAAATCATTTTTATAAATGCTAGAAATCTCCCAGTCAAGTCATTCATCTTTGCTCCCTTAAATGTTTTGAAATGTTTATGTTAGACTACAGTTTACATCAGTAAAAACCAATACAGTCACCATATTAACCATGTATGGAAAACAAATCTGAATAATTGCGGTAAGAAATAAAACATGAATATGAAATCAATGTAGCCTGAACAAATCTGCTGCTAGCTTTCCAGAAGCTTGGTCAGCCTTTCAAATCTTACAAGGCTTTACTTAATATTTAGAATAAAATCTGAAAGAACAACAGTGAATACATAATGCACAGTACATATATTGCCAATCTGTAAGAATCAGGTTCCAATTATATGATCAAATTAACGCTTAATCTTCTACTGCTTGGTTCTTCAAATATAGGTTGTTACTGTTAACTGTGCCAGGGTCATCCATGGCAACCAGATTGCTACCAATGGTGTTGTTCATGTCATTGATCGTGTCCTAACTGCTGTTGGAAATACCATTCAAGATTTTATTGAAGTCGAGGATGATCTTTCATCTCTTAGAGTAAGTGGAGAAAAAAACCCTGCTTTTCTGTCTCTTATTTTTTTCTTCTGTCTTTTCTGTTTGTGATACCTAAAAGTAAGAAAGATTAGTTCAGTAAGAGACAGAAATAAATTAAATTAACAACTCCTGCTAATATTGCAAATCTGGCTATATAAAAAGGCAAAGTATATTTTACATAAGGAGTCTGCTTCTGCTGTTTTGTGCATCACATAAGACCACATCGATAGGACAGAACATGTCTCTGTACATAAAAAAGTGTGTCTTCTTTTCAAGCACTGAGATAATGAAACGTGTGAACATAAGTTACAGTGTCTGGTGCTAGAGAAATAAGAATAATTTCAAAATGGACGATGTAAAATGGTAAAAAAACACAAATAAATTCCAGAACCTGACTCATAGCAAGTTTCAGAACACCAGTAGATACGTGTAGGAAGGATTTTTCTTGCAGAGAGGAAGCAGGTTTTTTCTTTCCAAGTTTCTAATTTCTCCTTCTTCTAGAAGATGTGTCTACTTAGTGTAATGGGTTTTCATGTTGCACATGTTTAAAAAAATATGACATGTTTTTGCAAATAGTATCTCCTCAAGAAATACAAAAAACCAATTCAAATGCAGAGACGTAAAGGTGGAAAAGACCCTCTGAATCCCTCAAATCTAGTCCATGACAATTATAGGCAACCACATCATTTAATCTCTTTAAAAAACTGAATATAAAAGCCAACCCTTTCTAGTCTCCAGTTGAAAAAAAGCCCTCTTTATTTCATTTTTTCCTGTGCATTCTTTCTTGTATCTCTTCTATTTGGGTTTAACTTTTGTGAACTCTAAGCAGACATTTTCACCTAATCCTAGATAAGGTCTTACTTATTCCTTTTGTATTAACTTGCGTATCTCCCTAACTCTGCTTGAAAAAAACTTACTAGTTTCCAGGATACATGCTAGCATCATGATTGTTTTTCTTTCAGTTGCATCACATTGCACTATGCTTTTCTGACTTTTCAAAGGGTGAAGTCCCTGTTTATAGCACATACACCTGCTAATTCCTTTGTGCATGCCTCTGCACTTCATACTGCTTTAATGACTTTGGCTCCAAAAGCAAATGTGCTGATGAAACCATTAAACAAAACCAACCCTGAGACTCTAATACGACATTTCTTTTAGGATGGTTATTCTCATCTTCCAGTTCACCAGTTTCTTACGCATTTTATCTTTCTGTCTTAGGTTAAGCTAATAGTATTTCATATTTAACTGAGCAAATTCTTTACTCAAGTCCAGATGTGTTCAATTTTACATATGTTCCTTTTCTAGAAAATCTGCTTATAATTTATGTTGGCATACTCTATCATATTACCATTTTAATCCATCATATATTGTCTCAATATCTTTGATTGCTTTTCCTGCATTTTTCTTCTTCTTCAGTCTTTGATTTTAATGAGGACAAGTTGCAGCCACCAAAGAAATACATATTTTTATAGTATTCTCTTTTAGGATTAATCCAATAATGGAAACACCCAAATTGTGAGGTTGTGCAGAGGAGATTTAGAAGCAAGTTAAGATGATTTATTCACGGAATAAAAGGAAAATTACATTTTTTTGAAAATATTGAATTGGGTTTTATTTAGTTCATGCTGCTTACCTCTTCTTCCTTACTTGAAAGTAGAGAATTTTTCATCAGTTGTGTTTAACTTTACGTTTTTAATGTCCAGGAATGAGTAACATTTTAGGGATTAAAAATCTGGAGGTATTTTTCCCTGGCCTCAAAGCCTGAAGTAGAATAGAATAGAACAGAACAGAATAGAACAGAACATTTGAATTGGAAAGGATCTACAATGATTATCTAGTCCAATTGCCTGACCAATTCAGGGCTGACCAAAAGTTAAAGCATGGTACTAAGGGCATTGCCCAAATGCCTCTTAAACACTGACAAGCTTGGGGCATCGACCACCTCTCTAGGAAGCCTGTTCCAGTGTTTGACCAGCCTCTTGTTAAAGAAATGTTTCCTAATGTCAAGTCTGAACCTGCTCTGGCACAGCTTTGAACCATTCCCACGCATGCTGTCCTTGGATACCAGGGAGAAGAGATCAGCACCTCCCTCTCAAGTTCCCCTCCACAGGATGCTGTAGAGAGCAATGAGGTCACCCCTCAACCTCCTGTTATAATTCAAAACCTCCTTTTTGTATTTCATCAAATTAGTCATACACCTCTAATACATTTTTTATTATTTCAGGGGCAAATTACTAGCTTTGATAGACTATTGGTTTGATCTAATTTGTCAAAACCTATAGGTTCACATTTTTCATTTAAAAATTCACACCATAATAAAAAATTCTGCCCTGTTGTCACCTCTGTCAGAATTTATTGATTACTGTGTGCTAAATTAGGGAGGTAACTCGATATATCAAGACACATTTTTCCCACAAAATTAATTTTCTATTCCCTTTTGTAAATTCATTTTTTCCATGTTTCTATAACACTGATCTCAGTCTAGCATTAAAGTACTTGTGGGCAGTAGGAGAAACTAGACAGTTAATCTATTTTAGTAATATTTTAAATAATCATCATTAAAAACCAAATTTATTTTCCAGGCTGCTGCCATCACATCAGATGTCTTGGACATTCTTGGAAGGCCTGGTCATTACACACTCTTTGCTCCTACTAATGAAGCTTTTGAGAGACTTCCAAGGGGAGTCTTAGAAAGGATCATGGGTGACAAGGTGGCTTCCGAAGGTATGTAATTTTTTTTTCCAAATCAGAAAAACAGGTGAGCAGATAAGAAGGTAAAAACTACCTTATCCTGGTATCTCTGAAGTTAAGCACCTGTACTTTCATACACATAGGAGGAGTTATTTCTTCTGTCTCAGATTTTTCCAGTTACTTAAGGATTAAAATTCACTGAAAACTTAGTTTCCAAAACAGTTTAAAGGAAACAGTGAAAATATAGGTGCGTTGATATTTCTAATAGTACAGCTGCATAGTTCCAATAGAGATTCCTACCTCTAGAAATGCAGGGCTACCTGAATGTGGGATTCTCCCATAGCTTTTTCATGAACAGTTTTTGCATACAAAAAGAACATGTTCTTGTAAAAGGCAAGTTCTGCTCTGCAAGTTGAACCGAATTTTTACTATATATTCTGACAAACTATAACAGCACAGTTATTCTTCTGCAAGCTACAATAAAACTAAATAATAACTGAATCAGTCTGTTACATGAACAGTAATGTAATGGACCACTAAGAAACGGAAGGCTACATTTCTGTTCTCATTTATGAGCTCCAGTGCACTAAACAAGTTCTCCATCATTTCATTATGGCCTGATTAAGTCACTATGCAGTATTTCAGTGGAGAATGGTGAAAAGAGGGATCTGGGCTAATTTTAATGTAAGACAATAACTAAAAATGGAATCCTGAAATAACACAGCATTTTTGTTGTGGCTTTTTTACTATTTTTTTCAGTTTGCTTTCAGGAATTTTTGGCTAATTCTTTTGGTACCGACAGAGGATGGTACACCGAATCTCACTTATATAGTAAGGCATAACCTGGGGCTGACCTATAGAGTTTTGTACTCAGAGGTCCATTTGGAGCATATCATCTGCAGTCACCGAGTTATATACTCTGTTACATGCAGATTGCAGCGTAACCAGGATAGTTTTCATAATATAAGGGATGCCAAAGACTTTTGACCATAGAAGTTTTTTAGAGGCCTATAGTATCAATGCTTATATAAATAAATTTCAATAAAGAATCTGTGAGTGCAAATAAGCCACAATGTTACATAAGCTAATAAACTATTAAAAGTAGTGTAGTTGTAATAACTTATCCCACACCTATATGTGAATTTTATATATATATTTTAATACATGTGTCCAAACACCTATATATGAACTTTCTGCTCTTTCCTCCACAGCTCTCGTGAAGTTCCATATTTTAAATACTCTCCAGTGCTCTGAAGCCATCACAGGTGGAGCTGTCTATGAAACCTTGGAAGGAAATACAGTTGAAGTTGGTTGTGATGGTGAAAGTCTGACTGTGAATGGAGTGAAGATGGTGAAACGCAAAGATATTGTGACAAGCAATGGTGTTATCCACCTCATTGATGAAGTGCTAATTCCTGATTCTGGTCAGTGATGTGTATGAAAAACTTCTTACACTGAAGATTTATTTTACAATCTTACCCAGATTCCTTCCGATATATAGTTATGCATAAGCATGGAGAATCCAAATCAGGAAAAGGAATAAATTGGTGTTAACATACCTTTTCTTATTCCTTTATTTGCAGCCAAGCAAGTCATTGAGCTTGGGGGTGCCCAGCAGACTACTTTTACAGACCTGGTGGCACAGCTAGGACTGGCATCTTCTCTAAGACCAGAGGGCCAATACACTCTCCTGGCACCTCTGAATGGTGCTTTCTCAGGTTAGTAGCCTTTTACAGATAGAATGTCACATGGGCATCCTGCCCTTCCCCCAAGAATTCAAGTGTTAACTCACCACCACAAAAGCAAATTTGGAAAGGTTTTAAGGTGCACATACAGAAAGGAAAAGTTGTAATAAGAACTTCAGCAGTAATTCAGAAGATGGAGCAGGCCCACATATAAATCAGCTGCCATACTATTTGTAGTAACTAATCAGAGCTATGTCAAAAGTTCATGTCAGAATTTAAGGAATGACAATTTGCAGAAATTACTTAACAATTAATTTTCTGTGTACACAGATCTGTACAAGCCTTAACTCAAGCATTTCAAAGAAAAATTCAATGTTCCCATGGTCTTTTAATATACAGTTAACCTTATTTGAATTAAAATTCACTCTATAAATCACTATATGTTAACATCTAAATGGTTTTGTAGATGATACCTTAAGGATGGATCAACGCCTTCTTAAAACGATCCTGCAGAATCACATTATAAAAGTGAAAGTTGGGCTCAATGAACTGTACAATGGACAAGAGCTGGAGACAATTGGAGGAAAACTCCTTAGAGTCTTTGTGTATCGCACAGTAAGTGAATGGGGTTTTCTAACAATATGTATCCCAACTATGAAAATGAAGAGTCATGAAAGAATAAAAGACAAAGCTGAATGAAACCTCCAACATTTACCATTATGGCTATCTAGCAAAAATCTTTAAGCTTTTAAGCTAGGAAAAAATGAAAACCACATCTTTATTGACGGGAACTTTGTTTGCATGGAAGACTCTTTGGGAAAACGAAACAGGATTCCAGATTTGACACTCCATTAATTACAAACTTTTAAAGCTAGTTTTTAGAACTAATTAAGAACATTCTCAAGGGAAACAAAAAAAATCAAGTTTGGAAATATTTGCACCATATTAACTTACTCCAGACTTTGCTACTTTCTCAAGCAATACCAGATTTCCTGGCAAGAACACACAATGTGACTGTAGGAAATACATATGAATATTATATTTAAATTTAGGATCCTGTTGGGAAATATGCATCCATCTCATTTTATCAAATATATTTAAATGTGTATCGTTGTGTGAATAGCTACACTTGTTTATCTTTTAATCAGGCTGTATGTATTGAAAATTCATGCATGGTCAGAGGAAGTAAAGAAGGAAGGAATGGTTTTATTCACATCTTCAGACAGATCATCAATCCAGCAGAAAAGACATTGCATGAAATGCTGAGAAATGATAAGCGTTTTAGGTAAGCAGCAGTTTTGACAGCACTGAGATTTTCCTGCAGAGGGTAACTGTATATACAGCACAGCTGGCATGAGAAATAGTTGTGGACTGTGGATTGTTGGATTTTGGGGGGCAGGGAGGGCAGGGAAGGGGTTATTAACTACTCAAAAAAAAAAAAAAAAGGGAGGGTGGGGAAGAAAAAAATAAGGTGTTCTCCTCCAGCTGTATGCTGAAAGGGCTCCCAGACTTTATGCTAGAATGGTTGTTTATGGCACATAGGAGGGAGAAAGACACTGGAATAAGAGGAATAAGAGGACAAAAGGGATTGGATGATACATCCAGACATTTAAATGCAGCAGAGTCTGGAGGTTTAATTAACAAGTAGTACAATTCTATATGGGTGCAGCATGATTGCATACCCTACCAGTACCTATTTCTGTGCCCTTCCTGCAAGTATCTGAATAGTCCTAGAGAGAGCAACTAAGCTTGGCATCCTCCCTTTATTGCTTTGATCTGTGGGGTTTTATTCAATGAATTCTGCTCTGATCCAGGCTGCCCATATTTTTTTTTTTTCCTTAAATCATTTTTCCTCAGTCTGCTAATCTTAAGACTAATTTTTTTTCTCATTTTCCTCCTCCACTTTCTTTATTTCTGGGAAATAGTGAGAGTGTTTGAAGATTGATGTACTATCAGAAGAAATGAGGGAACTAAGTGCCTTGACCCAAGTATAGTTACTACACTTCAACAGAATGTATTTGTGTTTTGTCTGTTTGTTGTGAACAGCATTTTCCTCAGTCTGGTGAAAGCTGCGGATTTAGATGATGTTCTGTCACAGCCTGGAGGATGGACTCTGTTTGTTCCAACTAATGATGCCTTTAAAGGTTTGACTGATGACGATAAGGATGTATTGATAAGTAAGTAACATAAGAACACTAGAAATATAAGCAATGGTAAAATCGATGGGAAAGGTGGATAGCTTTTTCTTATACAAAAGATGTTCGATAAAACAGTTTACTTTTTGTACAGAACAGGTCATAGGACTTCCCTAAATTAATTCCTTCTTGGGGGATAGAAAAAATATCTGTTTGGAAAAAAGCATCCGACCTGAATTTAAATTTAAATTTCTATTCTTGATATATTATTCCAAGGTGTAATTACCTTCCAAGTTAAAATCTGTATTCATTTAATTATTTTCAACTTTTCATCATTCAACCTTGCTATAGATTTTTTAAACTGAAAAGTCTCTTCTCTCATGTTTCTTTTCTAGTTGTGACCACTGTATTAAAAGATATGTAGTATTGACTTTCCTATCTTTCCTTTCTCTGCCTCCACCCAATGATCCCTGATATCACCTGTGCTCTACTAGTTAAATAATGAATATATATTGCTAAATGCCAACTTAGGTAATTTCTTTTAATCTTATACTTTTAAACTCTGGAATTATATATATTTTTCATGAGGTTTGAAAGAAGTTTCTTTAATGTCATGCTTTATTTCTAGAAGAGTTGAAATGCACGGTGAATATTTCAAATCTCCTGCAGAATTTCCCACTAGAGGGGTAGACTGTGTCCACAGCACTATAAATATTTTTAGTTTATTTGAGAGTAATGTCAATCTGGCCTGTGCACAAGTACAGAAGGTGTGGTTGCCTTGAATCCCACGTCCAGAAGGCCCGTCACATTTTCCATTCCTGTACTTTTCATATTAAAGTTCGAAGACATGAAGCCAAACCCCATGAATCCTTAATGACTTCAAAGACTCCAGCTCAGAGCACTGATAAGCAGCAACCCCAGCTCTGTATGGCCTTTAACTCACTAATGAAGCACTGTGAATTTGAATTATCTCTTCAGCCATTTAACATTATGATAGTGGTCTAAATTACCTTCTAGTGCTGTCTTTAGTGACTAACAGTAAATTAACAGATAGCCTAAATCACTAAGGTTAGATACCTATAAAATGAAATGAAGTTTGTCTCAAGGCTGTGAACTGGAGTAACTGGATAAATGCCATTGTTCTGTTTTTATTGGACTATATAGTTATTTTATTAACTAAGATTGAGTTTATCAGGTCTATTATTTTTGTCTTCAATCCACAACTTTACATAGTACCCAAGGCTCATGCAATTTTGGATTATTTCTATAATTAAGAATTCAATTATATTTGCCATTCTGATTTTCAAAGGGCTTTATGTACAATCTTTTCCTATCATTGTGACTCAGTTTCTACTTACTTTCCTTGGTAGATGAGATTTTAATTCATCCTCATCGGTTTTTTACAGCAGAATATCCTTTTTTTGTGTCAGATTACTTTCTGGAATTCTGTCTTGGCTTTCTTTAAATACATTATGTTGCTTTCTACATAAAAATTAAACATTAAAACACGTAGTTGTTTTAAGGAATATAAAGAAATACTTTGTTTATCTGTAAGAAAAACACAAAACAAATATTATTTTAAACAATAAATACTGTAGTATAGAACAAAGGTAATAGAACAAAGGTTTGTGAAAACAGCTTTTGAATCACCATGTTTAGGCTTTGTATGTAATGTATGTAACTTGACATTATCTATGAATGGTCTAGTCACAAAATCTTAGTGCTAATTTTAGTAGAAAGAAAAAGAGCATTTAATTACATTTCAGTAGCAAAGTGAATTGCAGTAATATCAGTGATCAAAGCAAAAAGCAGAAAAGGGAAAATGTTCACTGAAGGAGACACCAAGAAAAAATTATAACCAGACAGTATTTCCATTGCAGTTTCATCAAGGCTAAAACTCCTAAAAACAATCAATATCAGCGTGTAACACTAATATGAAACTTGTAATAGAATGGTCAATATTCCATGTAATGGCAAGCAGATGTGTTTTAAAAATGCTCTGCTTGGTAACCTGTCTCCTGGGGAGGTTATGGGTATTCCTACAGCCCATCCTATGACTCTGAACCTCCGGGGACCCAGAGCATCAGAGAGCCCTGTCAGGACACTAACTTGGGCTCCAGAATCTGTTTCCATTTTAAGACAATCTTGAAAATGTTGGCTTTTTTGCTTTTCTTCCTAAATAAGAATGTCAAACTTCGAAATATGGAAATCATCCCTAGAATGGAGCACAAGTCTTATGAGGAGCGGCTGAGGGAACTGGGGTTGTTTAGCCTGGAGAAGAGGTGGCTCAGGGGAGACCTTATCACTCTCTACAGCTACCTGAAAGGAGGTTGTAGAGAGGTGGGTGCTGGTCTCCCAAGTGACAAGTGATAGAACAAGTAAGTAGTGTCAGGGGAGGTTTAGATTGGATATTAGGAATAATTTCTCTACTGAAAGGGTTGCCAGACATTGGAACAGGCTGCCCAGGGACATGGTTGAGTCACCATCCCTGGAGGTATTTAAAAGACGTGTGGATGAGGTGCTTAGGTACATGGGTTAGTGGTGGACTTAGCAGTGTTATGTTTACGCTTGGACTTGATGATCTTAAAGGTCTTTTCCAACCTGAACAATTCTGTGATTCTAATAGGATTTTTTTCTCCTTTACCAACTTCTCCAAGCTGTGTCTGTTTTCTGGAAGAACAGACAAAACCAGCACTCCAAATGACTCCTTCTTTTCTGCCTAAAGTAAATAGCAACTTTCGCCTGCCCCAGATGGGAAAAGATGTGTGTATATAGAGTTGTGAGTTATCCCCAGTCATCTCAGAAGGGTGTTGCCACAAGAGAGTAATTATATTAATTGTTAGCTATAGTTCCCTTTAATTGCAAGGCTGGAGTTTATCTAGTAGCTTGGTGAAATTTGATATTGCCAACTGCTTAGTGGTCCTGAAGTTACTGTGTTTGCCAATGATCTGTGGAGCATATTTAAGAACAGGGCAAAAAATTCTGATTAGAGGTGCAAGGAAATAAGAGAAAATAATACAGAAAAATAGGCCACTTCTCTGTTCTTTTGTATAGGAGTTCTCATAGCACCTTTATGATTATGTTCTGAGTGCCTTTTTGTCATATGGTTGTTTTTTACCCTTTATCATAATTTTAACAGATTCAGATCGCATCTGTTCATGGTAGTTTCATTCATAGTATGCTTAATTCTGGCTCAAGCCTGTGTGAATCTCATCTATTACCATTTAATTTTTACTCCTGCTTTTCTTTTCTTTTTAAATAGGAGACAAAAATGCTCTCAGGAATATTCTTCTTTACCACTTGATACAAGGAGTTTTCATTGGAAGTGGCTTTGAGCCTGGTGTGACAAACATTCTTAAAACCATCCAAGGAGGGAAACTCTACTTGAAAACAGTTAAGTTTGAAAAAGAAGTCTCTCTGATACAGCCTTGCAACAGGGAATTGACATTCCATGTCTGTCCACATTACAGAATGGGATGCATTTCTCTGAACGTTATATTAGGGTTTGGGGTTGGTTTTTAATGGCCCTGATAACTTGTGTTCTCTTTTCATCCTTTACCAGGTGAATGATACTCTTTTGGTTAATGAACTGAAATCCAGAGAATCTGATCTCATGGCAACCAATGGTGTCATTCATGTTATTGACAAACTCCTATATCCAGCAGGTGAGTATTAGGGAATTTATACACACACTTCTGAATCTGTTTACATGTTATGTAGGTTCAATAACTTAAAAAAGTTAATTCCTTTAAAGAGACAATTCCTATGTAGAATAAGAAACAGAAACTTTACCTCACTACTCATTTTTTGGAATAACCTTGCTTGAAACCATGGCAACTCTCTGAAATTCTGTGAAACTCAAGCATATGGAAGACAAGATGCCGTAGGCTATCTTTTCCACTAATATGGAAGAATGTATATGTACAAGTACATGCTTGTGTGAGTGTTTGAGAGTGATTAAATCTCCTGATCATTTGAAATGAAAGTAAAACGAACACAGATATATATTTCCTCTTACATGCCTATTTCTTTTGTCAGATCTGCCTGTTGGAAATGATCAGCTGCTCACAATCCTGAAGAAGTTGATTAAGTACATTCAAATTAAGGTACTCTTTAAATAATGATCCCTTCGTCTTTTTGGCAGGATCTGTGAAACCATGTACATTATAATTCATAAGTGATTCCCTGGTCTCTCTTTCTTCAGCAGACAACACATTCAATAGCTCCCAGTTACCCAAATAAAGTCATGAATGATACACTGCACTCAATAGTTAGCATTTATGGGTTTTGCACCAAATAATTGTAGAATATTTGCATTTGGATAACTCCAATGTAAACTGGCCCAAATCTGTTCTTTGGTTCAGAAACACTGTCACTCCAGCAAAATAAATTACTTCTAAGTCTTTGAGGCAATCCTTATTTGAAAGAAGTATTGAGTGGCTAAATTGCTGTGTCATTAAACCCACCAGCCTCAATAGCCTGTGGAGAAAAATAGGCATCCTTACCTATCTCAGCTATCCTCTTGAGATTACATTCTCCCTCAACAATGAATGACAGTACTTAGGCAAACAGCATAGCCTAACTTTTAGATCAATGAAGCAGTGAATCCTACCCACACTCATTAGGAAACTAGAAGACACGTGCTCATTCTTTTAAATATTAAAATTACTTTTCTGTATTTATAGTTTGTTCGTGACAGTACCTTCAAAGAGATTCCACTGACGTTTTACAGTAAGTTCATTTTAAATACTTCCAGATGGGTTTGAGACTGCTTTTTAAATGTTGCCAATTCCAATCTTGAATTGTAGATCTTTTTTTCAATCAAAACGAAAGCAATTTCTGGGAAAGTAAGATGTGCCAATGAAGCACTGGAACAGAAAGACTCAAAGTAGAATGTGTTTGGCTGTTGTGCTACTGTATGTATTTTTTTCCCTTTCCAGATGTGTGACAGGAAAGTCACCCTGAAGTAAGCTGTTCAAACTCTTTGGGGTAGGCAAGATACATATGGAAAAGATTGTTTTTCAGTTTTTAGCCAAGGTTCAGTACTTGGTGCATCACAGAGTTGTACTGCCTCCCTCTCCAAGATGTAGCATTGTACTGTACTAACTCTCCAAGATGTAGATTGACCAATCTCTGCACTGAGATGCTTTCTTTTCATAAATGCTTCCAGACAGACAGAGTGTACCTATTCCACCTGTTTCCCATACCTGCAAATATGAGGCTTGTATGGGAGGCAGTTTTTCTGACCATTTTCTCCTTAGAGAGTAAATGCAAAAAAGGAACCTTTTTTGCTGTCTTGCAGCCTTTCTCAGGGTTTGCATTTAGTTTCTGCATATAAAGTAGAACCTGTTGAAGCAAACTGTTAGAAGACAAAGATCCTGCTGAAGGTTTGGCTTGTGATGGAATATGAATTTAAGCAGATGATTACATTTCTATAGGAGTCTACCCACATTTCTCAGTAGAAATGGAGACCATCACATGAGACTTCTGAAAACTGAGAACAGACACGCTGAAGTTGAAAGACGCTTGGAACAAAAACTGAAATAATCTATCTTGATGGCAAGTTGAATATAAGTCAACAGTGTGCCCTGGGAGCCAAAAGGGCCAACCATGTCCTGGGGTGCATCAAGCACAGCATAGCTAGCCGGTCGAGTCAGGTGATTGTCCCACTCTGCACTGCACTGGTGCAGCCCCACCTCAAGTACTGTGTGCAGGTTTGGGTGCCTCAATGTAAGGACATCAAACTATTAGAGTGTCTGGAGGAGGGCAACCAAGGTGGTGAAAGGCCTCAAAGACAAGACTTACGAGGAGCGGCAAAGGTCACTTGGTTTGTTCAGCTCAGAGAAGAGAAGGCTGAGGGGTGACCTCATCGCAGTCTACAACTTCTTCAAGGGAGGCAGCAGAGGGGGAGGTGCTGATCTCCTCCTCTCTGGTGACCAGCGATAGGACACGAGGAAATGGAATGAAGCTGCATCAGGGGAAGTTCAGACTGGACATTAGGAAAAGGTTCTTCACTGAGAGGGTGGTCGGTCACTGGAACAGGCTCCCCAGGGAAGTGGTCACGGCACCAAGCCTGTCAGAGTTCAACGCTTTTAGTCATATGGTTTAGTTTTAGGTAGTCCTGTGAGGAGCAGGGAGTTGGACTCAATGATCCTTATGAGTCTCTTCCAACTCCACATATTCTATGATGCTATCTGCCACAACCAGTGAGAGTAACACGAGAAGCAATGCCTGTCAGCTGAAGCAAGGGAGGTCAACGTCAGACATCAAGAAAGTTGTAACTGTTGATTTAGTTGAATGGGGGAATGGGAAGGCTGGGACGTCTACCAGTGAAGGCTTCTCTAGCACTGAATGGATACAAGTCAAATAACAATCTGTCAGAGATGTTCAATGAATACTTGAGTCTGTGTTAGGTGTAGAGGGACAATTTCATCTCCCAAGGGCACCACAGTCATGGTCTCCATGACATTCTATCAAGTGTAAAAATAGTTCTGAATGTCAGAGGGTTTTCTCTGTTTATGAGGTCAGCTTCCTAATGAAAAGGGCAAGATTCATATTTAAGATACATCAGGGAATTGTGCAAATCTTGCACAATGCAGGGAATTGTATGAGCCATTATTATTATGTACCTTATGTTATCATGGGTTTCATGACCAGTGGGTTTCATAAGGCACAAACAAAGGCAAATAGCTGCCAGACGACTCCGTCTGCAGGTGACTTGTATACACCACCATTTAGTAACTAGAACCGAGATCCACACTCTACATCCTTTTGAGTTACTTTTCCATCCATTAATATCTGTGATTTTATCCACATCTTTATGACCAGACCAAATCTAACTGATCATTACCGTAAAGAAACTGTAAGAATGGAATGTGTTTTATATTCCATTTTCTATACTTTCAGAAATTAACATAATTGAAAGCAATGTCCAGCCCATCATCAGGAAGGAAGGTAAATGAGGCCCATAGTATATATATTTCTGTATACGTTCATATACATATACAGAATATATATTGTATATATTTCTTTAACAGGATGCATTTTGTAGATAACTCCAGGATGTTCAGCACTTTGCTGGAAAAGCAAAGATACAAATATTGCAATTAGAACTGGCTGAAATATTTTGTATAAAAAGAATTCCCACAGTTGTTCTCCCCAAATGGATTTTTTCCTTTTTCTATGGGCATTTTTAAAATAACCTTTTTTCAAACCATTTTTAAGACCCCCAAATATGAGGGTATTTTCAATAAAAACATTTCCTTTTTTTTAAAATTAAAACAGTTATTTTAAAAAATGAAGTAGATTTGTTTCTTGTACTTTGAAGAAAAAAAAATCAGTTCATTTTTCTGTAGTTTTCAATCAGTTCTAAATACCAATATCTGTCAGACGCCTGGAAAGGACAGTTAGCCAAACTTTCTTTTTCAATTTGTCAAGGTAAAAGCATGACTTAAAGATTAGTGGTGGGACTGAAGAGAACACAAAACAGGGTTGGGACTGTCAAAATCACTTGTGATTCATAACTTAATTAAAACACACATTGGTTTCACTAGACCAGGTACACTGCTGATGGGCTCCATTTTCCCATTGAAATAAAAATGGTCAAAGAGAATCTGGTTGAGCTCAACTGAGGAGAAAGGCAGTCAAAAATGTCTTGCAAAAATTTTATCCAGCCTGTTTAATCATTGTTTCTGGGAGGACTTCCTCCCAGCAAGAAGTGACATGAGCTTGCTTTTTCAGCAGCCTGCCTGTGCTTCATCCCACTTAGGATTAGACACCATCTAACATATATGCTGATCTTTGTTGCCTAGTCTCCATCATTAAATCAGATCCACAGAGCAATATAAATTGATAGATGATTCCATATAGTAATTCATCTAAGATATTTTAGAAATCTTCCTATGACGAAGGTGAATCACTCTCTGAAGGTACCTGTTCTTCTATGTTAAATCCAGACACAGGGCGTATAGTTTAGGTGATTTACACAGTTTAGAAGCTGAACGTTAACTGAAACAAACCCCTCTTTTAGAGGAAAAATGAAATGTCTGAGCACTTCTATAGCCAAATGTACAACTAAGTGTTATTCACCAGAGAGAGACAAAATAGCTTTATAAGCTAGTGAGTATTGAAGAGTTACTCCTTTCCATTGCCAGGACAGTGTTTCTGCTTTGGGACACACTCCAGAGAATGATCTCTGGCTAATACAGCCTTTCAGCTGATGATTCAGAAATAGACCAAATAAAGCCAATTCTGGCCCTTTTGAACTTGCTAGTAGTAACAGCAGTGAGCAGCAGCTCCCGTCAAAATCACTTAAGCCCACAACTTTCTGTAGAAAAAAGCTGGCAAAGTTGCATGTTAATTTTTGCAACATATGCCAGGAAGTTCTAGCAGATCGTGATGGAAAGGATATTTCAGTAAAAAAAAGAAAAACCACCACCACCCCCAAGCTTTAGAGGGTGATGTCTGCTCTTTCCTGTCTCAATGTTTTCTACTTGAGTTGTGCGTCCATTGTCCATACATAGGTAAGTTAAAGGGATCTAAAGAGTTAAATCTGATTGAAACCCAAATCTTAATGGATTAAATGTTCGAAGTATTGATCCTATACTAGGCAGTATAGCAAACTATGGCTTTACCTTTTGTTTTGTGAACATCTGCTGTATCAATCCACAGGAAGCAACAGTAATTTAGAAATCTAAAAAGAAAAGGATTTACAAACATTCATAAATGTACCTTTAATATGTTTTCATTAATATTCATCACTTGTATCGATGTATACTGGTAGTTAATGGATTCTCAACAAGAAAAAATGTCTCTACATTTAAAACAGAAGCAAGTGAATGAATCTTGTAAGATTGCTTCTTTAAAATATTTATGAATGCTTTTCAACCAGTCTTGTTAGAAAATAAAAGAATAAGCAATGTGTTGTTCAGCTATTTAAAAGAGTAGGTTAATAGAGCTCTATAATAACTAGTCATCATTATATATCATCTGCAGCAAATAAATGAATTATTTAGCTCTAAAGTCTAACTTATACAATCACCTTCTGCTGCAAAAGCAAACAAAAACATATGCTTGGATTTGTTACTGCTGAAGGACACTAGTTAGCCTGAATTGTACTGTTTTCAACAATTAACACCAGGCACACATATTAAAAAGCTATTGTTAAATCCTGATCAGTAATTTAAAAAAAAAAAAAAATCTATGCAGTATTGACTTCTACATAAATTTGTATAAAGAAAGATTTTTAAGGGATTTTTTTAAGGAAAGTGAGAGAGAAGAACTGTGTTATGTTTCTAACTCTGAATAGGGAATAAGGGAAGTGTGTGTTACAGCAGCTTCTCAAGTAGAAGATACTGCCGTAACACTTGTTACAGAAGAACCATGTTATTCCTGTTAATTGACTACATCAATGGTATGTTCTTAATTTATTTAGTATCTGCTGCTCCAGCCTGTCAGACAGAGATACATTTCGATCAGTGTGGTCTATAGGGATTGCACAAGATTAAGAGATTTGTTTTGGCCATTGAAATCAAGATGACCTCTCCCATGCAAATCAAAGAATGATAGCCATTAACACTGGCAAATATTCTTACAGCTCTTCCAGTTGATCTCTGAAGTGTATTTATTTTTTTTCTTTAAGCTGGGTGACCACTGGCCAAGTTTTGGTAGCTTAAAACAAAAAGCCAAATTCAAAAAAACCAAAACAACAAATAAAATACCCCCAAAACAACAAATAAAAAACCCCAAAACAACATACAGGAATTCTAAAAGACCTAGTTTTCTCTTGGATATCTATACAGTTAGTAGGAAATAACATGACAAACACTTCTCTCTCTAGTTCTTTTCTAAGCTTTCACACAATAGTTTGCATGCTGATCACTAGCAGAGCAATAGCTATAACATTCCAGCAATGCTGCGGAGAAGGCTTCTTACCAATATATACAGAGAAGTACTTTCTTTCAGCTGCTGAGGATCTGTTTTTTGCCTGAGACTTGTTAACAGATGTTAAAAATATCAGACACACAAAAGTAAAAAAAAAAAATTGTAAATATTAAGTGTGCAATAAGATCTAAATTTAAGATAGCATGGGAGGAAGTACAAGATTGTACAGCATTGCTGCAAATGGCTTCTCAGATTTAAAAAAATCCTCCATTACAGTCATCTGTTTTATTTAGGGTAGGAGGGATAATGCTAGCTTCATCTCAGCCCCGTGGAATACCATAAATATTGTTATGACTATTTGTAACATGTTGTTTTTTTCCTATGTCACAGACCCATCTATCACAGAGCTCACTAAATTAATTGAAGGGGAACCTGAGTTCAAAATAGTCAGGGAAGGGGAGACAATAACTAAAGTGATTCATGGAGGTTGGTATGCTTTCAGCAACTCAATTTGTATTAGCTAAAAATTGAAACATTCGCTATTCCCAGTCAGTTTCTACTTTATGTAGGTGATTCATGTGATATGTTAGACAACTGTTCTGTTTTTAACAAGACCTTCTGGAAGTATTACAGTTTTATTGCTTCATTTCATTCTCACTTCTCAGGCATTTCAAAAAATTGGGATTTTTGCCTAGCTGTGTCCCATAGCTACAGTGTTAGAAATGCTCTGCATGCTGATAGAACATCTGTCTCAGCTGAGTATTATTTGCTCGTTGTTGTCCTGCAATCAAAAATGCAGTACATGATTCTGTGATAGAAAGGCAATTTTATCAGACAGAGAGGTAAACTTTGCCTTCTGCTTTGGTAGGGACATTGAGGAGTTCACATATGGGGTTCTTTTAAAGGAAAAAGAGCCATCCCAAATTGGAGGAAACTTAGTTCCTTGTCTCCTCAGAACAATTTTATTTTTTATAAAATATGCTATGTTATTTCCTTGTATGCTTCAGTAAGTTTCAGCGTCTCAAAATCAGCACTTGTAACACTGTTCATCACTTGATTAATGTCTTCAATTTAAAAATCCCTGTAGAACCGATTATTAAAACATACACCAAAATCATTGATGGGCGACCTGTGGAAGTGACAGAGAAAAAAGTAACAGAAGAAAGAATTATTCAAGGTAAATTATGCTGAGCTATTCATACGTAGTAAAGTTCACCATTACATACAAAAGTAACACATCTTAAGTTCTGTCCTAATGCCTAAACTGCATTTCCTGGAGAGATGAATTTTCCCTAATGCTTCCCACTGTCTATGTATGGCTCAAATTCTGGCTGTGTGTGCTACATACACATATACAGAAATGGCATCAATATTTTAATAGCATGCAAAACAATGAAAACTTGTCTTTTTTTTTTTATGTATTTGCAAAGTGTCTGCTTTTGCAAACTTCTTGCTACCATTTTAGGACAAGACTGCTTTTATTGCTTTTTTTTTTTTAGTCTGGCTTGCTTTAGAAAGACTTTTTATTTTTGTGTGAACTTTTGAGTTGTATATCTCCCAGTAGGTTTCGTTTGACCAAAGGTAGACCTTCAGTGTGTAGATATCTACTTTTGCCTGTCATCCCAGGCTCCCTTGACAATCATTTCAGAAAAAGAACTTCCCTGTTTCTCTGTAAGGAGGGGCCTTGATTGATCTGACATCCACAAGTTAGACATTTGTATTCAGCCAATATAAGATAAAATTAATGTGCATCTGTGTCCCTTGATCTTCTTCCACAGTAACTTTCAAACTCTTCAGCCAATTTCAATTATATTTGGCCTACTACAGAGGTATTTCTTTAAAAACCCTAGAAACTTCACAGAAATTGAAAAGTGGAATGAGGTATATTTAAGCAGTCACAAGTTCTCTGCTAACACATTTTGATCCCCTTGGTTAAATATCAGTTTGAATGCTGCCATTAAAATTCTGTCTGCCACAGCAGGGGTAAGGGAAAGGCAGTGTTATAGGAAGATATTGACTTAGCAGAAAGTCTTAATGTTCAGTTTATTTAGAAAATCTTAAAATTCAATTTTTGAATTTGAATTCATTCAAGCAAGAGAGAAATAAAGAACCAGACTTAAGTTATTCTCATACAACTATCTACTGCATTGAAAATAACTGAATGAAAAACCTTGGTGGTTTCTGAATAAACCTGGGACTATTTTTCAACACAAAATTTCTGGGGGAGAAAATAAAATACCATTTTCTCCTTTCTCAATTTCAAGTTTCACTAAAATCCCATATAAAATGGTCAATATAATGTAAAATGCCAAAGTTTCAGGCCTGATATTTCCTTCTCTTCGCCCTGCAGTAGAAACTGATAAAGAATCTCAAACGTTAAGCTCTCAAATGATTCATAGCAGTAATAAAAGCAACATCTATTTACAACAGTGGATCCAGACACTTTTTGCTCTTAGGAAGTATCTGATCTATGACCTAATACAACAAAGTGTTTAAAACTGTGCCTTTAAGAACATGAGCAGATATTTGTTATAAGTGTGTTAAATTTGTCTAAGTACTTTCCTGAATAGCTCGAAATACTATTTGTAACCCTCTTTCAGTTTAATTTGGGACACAGTGAAAGATAAATGATCATAAAAGCAGATTAAAGCATGATAACTATGGAACCATCCTAAGTGTTAAATAGGAAAAAATAACTTAAAAGGCAGTCTTGTTACATCTGATTAAAGTCACTGTCTTAAACATCTTTTTTCCAGGTCCTGAAATAAAATATACCAGAATTACTGCAGGTGGTTCAGACAATGAAGAAAAGTTAAAGAAATTTCTTGAAGAAGGTTAGTATCTTTGTTTTCTTTCCTTCCTTTAAAAAAAAAAAATAATTAAAAATTATATTACTGGAGTAATTATTCCATGTTTTCAACAAAGGTGCTCATACTGCAAAGGCATACCCAGAGATTAAACCTCAGAACCTGACAAATGTCCAAATCTAACGTTCTGGTTTGACTCTCTGATCTTTATATTTCAGTCAGCTCCAGAGTTCAGACTGCCTGGGTCTAATAGATATTATGCTATGTTTGTCATAAAATATGGTATTTTCAGTGTTTACATGGAATTTAATATCATAACAGAATTCAGTAATATGCTGTTATAGGATTGTCAAATGTTTTCTGTAAATCAATATTTTGCCATAACCTGTATCCTATCAGAGGTTACCAAGGTGACCAAATTTATTGAAGGTGATGGTCATTTACTTGAAGATGAAGAAATCAAAAGACTTCTGCAGGGAGGTAATTCGGTGTATTGCAACTAACATTTTTGCAACAGGTTATGATAACTGAAACCCCTCTCAGATAAGCTGATCTCAACATTTTAAAGACTGACCTAACAGAAGTGTAATTTTAATGGGAGAAAAAATAGAATGCCATATATGAAGTGCCAGATGTCTGTGAAATGGAAATAAGTACCAAAGTTTTATTAATTAATTTTTTTATTGTATTGATCATGAAAAAAAAGAATTCTTTGGCTTTTTTCAGTCTTTAAAAAGTTATCTAATCAAAACTCAGGGGAGCAATGAAGATTTATTCCACTATCTCTGTACTCTTTTTCAGCAAATTTAAATCTGTGAAAAACACTTATGAAGTGGAAAGTATTGTAATAGGCCAAATTCATCTTACTTATCAGTTCTTCAGAAATGAATATTCATTGCCCTCAAGTTAATAATTAAAGGCATGTTTAGCATCCTTCTTTCAATGCTTACAGGTGATGGATATCAAGGCATTAACTTTAATTCTCTTCAAATATAGCATTCCAAGGAATGGTTTTCTTTCCTTCTTGCTCTCTTAATTCTAACAGTTTTGGCAATATATAACCAGTAGCTGTAGAAAACTGGTAAAAGAACTTGTGCTTATGAAATTAATCTTTATCTATGAATTTGGAATGTTGTCTGCTTAATGTAGATTAGAAAAACTATCTATAATAGCAATGGGGAATAAAAAAAGAGAATTCAAGTGTTGTTTTTAAGGTAAATATTAGTGTAAACCCAAGTCAGAAGCTCAAAAATATGTATGGCTGTTTCTCTTGGCATAAATTAACTGCATCCACTTCATTTTATGTCCCCTTTTTAGTAAGTTACAAACTTTAATACCAGTGAAGTAGCTTACAGCTAGCTGTAGTCCTTCAAAAGCACTAGTCTGTGGATGTGACTTAAACTTCAGTTAAGTAAAAAATTTAGTGATGGCTGAACAGCTGAACAGCTTTCCACCAAACAAAACCATGCTAATTGATAATACAGCTAGTCTTAGAGAAAATCCAGGGTATGGCTATGAATACTGTTGACCATATTTCCTTCTTCTGTTTCAATCCTCTACACCTTGATTTTACAGATCTAAGCCAGGATTTGCCTATAATCATTGGAGAGAAATAGAAACTTCCAAAGGGTTTTTCATCTTAATCTATCTTAAGTGCCTCAGCTATGTGAAAAGAGTTGCTCTCTGGAGATGCCCATTTCAGTGTTAAATATTTAAAAAAAAAGTTGAAAATGAAAGAAATTATAGCAATAAAATCCCTCCATAGACTGGATTATGTTCTATTGGTGTCAACCATTCAATAAAGAGCGGGATCAAACTCTATCTGTAGAACTGTTCAAAATTCTGGTGACAGGTCTGATGCCAGAATATAACAATTACAATTGTAATTGTAATCATCTTCACTTACAGAGGTATACAATTAAATAGACATAACCTGTAGAGATAAATCTTACAGTGATCCTATAGGTGTTTGGAAAGAAGATACATAGTTTGTAGTAAATTTGGAAAAGACAATATTGTCTCTTGAATTCTTGCTATTTTTCCTTGCTATTATATGTTAGTTTGCATAAGCATCCTGCTTTACAGAATGGACCAAATAGGCAGATTTGTCTCTTGTTTTAATTTGGTTTTTCTCTATCTTTTCCATGATTTATCCAGTCAGCTACCCGTGTCTGCCATGATAATACCTTACCATATGTTTAGCCAATAAAAGTGGATATACATGCTGCTTTACGCCTGTTGTTGATAATGGTGATAATACTTTATGGCCCTCTGGTCTACATCAAATTACTTCTGTTCTACTGAAAATTTCCTAAGCATTTAAATCTGAGTCCAGTCACAAATGAATGCATTACTGTCTAAAGCAAAAGAATGATTTCATATGAGCTGTAATTCTACTCATACAATATCCAGCACTGCTTATTACAGTTGGCAGTCTTTGCTGAAACAAAATTTCAAGCCAAGATTGCAATGAATGACTCTTAGCCCTAGAGAAGGAATCACCTGTGGCAGGGCCAAGGAAATCAGCAGGACCTTATGGCATGAATAACATGGTGGCCTGCATATACCTACACCCCCAAAATGATATTGTTTCCACTGAAGGCTCCTTGCATATGGAAAAATGCTATGATGTATTTAACTCATTTGTTTTTGATACTTATCGTAGCTGGAACTGAGTACACCAAGGTTACTAAGGTAATTGAGGGAGAGCCACAGATTATCGAGAGAGAAATCAAGAAAGTCCATCTGGAAGGTTAGTTTGTCTAAAAATCCAGTATCACTAAGACCTGCTTTGTCTGAAGTGATCATTCCAGGTGGGGTTTTGTAGTATATATTCACAAATATTACTTCGGTTTGAAGCCAGTATTTTAGCAAGAAGAGTTTTATAATTGTTTTGGAAAAGAATTCTTTCACTGATATTGCAGAGAAAAATATTGAGGCTTATCTTGTGGCTAAAAGTAACTAAAAGATTTGGCAAGCATAGCAGACAAGAGGAAATGTCTAACCACAAAGCTTAGGTAAAACACTTGAAGGGACACGCACCATAAGAATTGCCTTTTCTCTAAGCAGCACATCCAGAAGAAGACCACGTGAGTTGTTTTTAACTTGAGTTATTTCCTCTCAGTGTTAATGTGATCTGCTGATGTGAGGGGTTCTCAACTTGGTGAAGGGGCAGTGGGTAGGGTGGAGGGAATATAACTTCTGGTGTTGAATAAATATCTCACAGGGTCTTGGAATTTCTTTACCCTTATCCTGTTGTTAAATGAGGGAAGCTTTTGGGTTGGAAAAAGCTGAATGGTGTTGAGGTCCAAAATGGATCTCTTAAAGGAGCCAAATACAATTCAGCCTGGCTTTGTACCAGGAATTTGTTCTTCAAGGTTAACAGTCATTTTTTAATGATCTTCATTCAAAGTTAAGAAGTAGCTTGTTTAGAGTTTCTTTTGGTTTTGTATGTATGTCCTTTTCCAATTCTAATTCTAATAATGCAGAATAAGTTATTCTGTCAGCCTTTGAACTAAATTTGTAGGATAGTGGAGAATGAAGTTCAATAAATATGTTTCTACTTTTTAAATTTTGAAGTCTATGCTAAATACTGAAGGTATACTGTAGTGTTTGTATAACTCAATATTGGGTAGTATGCAGGTAAGTCAACTGTTGCCTGAAAATGACAGACAGGTGTGACCTTCGACCATGAGGTTTACCTGAAAGCATAATTGTATGGACAGCATGTAGGTATGGAAAGCATACTTTGGATGGACCATGTTCTATCCTTGTCAGGGCAGTGCAGAGCTTGAAATTTTCTATCAAGTTGGTGCAGATCCCCAGTGTTTAGTCTCAGCTGTAATGAGGTGAAGCCTGTATCTCAGGGCTATGCATTTATATACTCTGTACTTCAGGATGAAAAGGCAACTGACTGCAGCTGGTTAAGCGACAATGCAAGTACTTCATGGTCATAAAGAAGGAAAAGTACCACAGTAACATTTCTGTGACAGTAACAGAAGAATTATCTCTTCTGCTTGTGAAATGTTTTTCCTCCCAGTGAGGACACATCTGATTTAAAAAATGTCTGAAGGTTTGATGAGAAAGAGGAAAATGTGTTCATAGTTTCACTGAGCCAGTATTTTGGAAAGCAGATGTATCTGCTAATGAGGGTGATACCTATTCAATATCCCTTGCTTTACTCTACTCTTTAAAACAAAAGTCTCTGAAAAAATTAACTGAACTCTAAATGTGGAATTATACTGTGGACTTACAATGCAGTTACACATCAAGCCCCAACCACAGCTGGAAATACGGCCAACATCTTGTGATGGTTGAGTTTCAAGCATATAACTTATAAATAATTCCTGAAGTAATGTCAATACAGCAGACCTGGACGTCCTCTGCCAAAAGCTGAGACTGAACCCTGGACTGTACATTAACCTGAGCTTGTACATCACTGACAGTGTCGGATGGTGTTTGCTGAATGAAGAGGATGGGCAAAATGTCCTGGCACCTACATACATCATCTAACCATCTGTAGGAGATCAGTATGAATAATGGATTCATTCATACTGTTAAAATGTAAAAATGTTAAATGTTAAAATAATTTTGAAATGTTGGTAAGATTTGATGAATGACTGCACATGATAGAAATGTGTGAATTGTATTATAAGCATTCATGTTCCAGGTGACCAAGTCAACATGCTAATGGGACAAAATTCTTAATTTGCTGAAAACCTTACAGAACAAACTTCGCAAGTCAGCAATGGGTTTCCAACATATCTAATGAGTTTTAATTCAAAGGCTCTTATAAATAACTTCTGACTGCAACATTTCTGTTTTCTAGAAGCACCTGTACGGAAAGTACAACCAACCAGGAGGACACAAGGTAAATGCAAAACATATATTTAAACATTTTAACATGCATCAAATATTATTCTCAGTTACATTAAAAGTCAGGAGTGAAAAAAATACCCTTAAGAAAACAGAGTTTGAAAGGAAAAGCTTGCATTTATGCTCTTAAAAAAAGAAATTTTAACAAAGTTTGGTATTGTTAATTACTGGGTTTCTAGATTTTTTATTTCTTATATATATACTTCTATCTGAAAACAGCTTAGAGTATGTGCTTTGGTCAAACAGTGTTTCAGATTAGAATAAAGCCGTCAAAGTGAGATCTGACTCTGGAGTCTAACACTGTGAAAATGGCACTGTGGGATTCCCCAACATGGGATTTGTAACTCACTGTTTCTACATTATTTTGATCAATTAAGAAGCTCAGAGATCATCGTAATTTCCTAGCTGCCAGCACAGGAGTCAAAGATTCAGCATCAGGCTTCATCTTTCCTCTTCACTTGTCTGTTTCACAAGTAAATAAAATATATAGTGTAAATAGATATAATTACAGGTAATAATTATTGCTCTTTTTCCATTTTTCCCAGGGGGAACAGCAAGAAGGAGGACAAGACTAGCTTTTCCCTAAAAGCTTTCCAAGATAGAATCCACAGAATTGCAAATAAACAGCATGGTCTTTGAGAGGAAAAGAAACTGTTTTTAAAAAAGTGAGAACATTACAAAACAACATTGTTTCGATAATTTAATGTAAACTGAACCATGAATCCACAAAAAGATGTGAAGCTGCAGATACTCACTGCTAGCACAGTGCTCACTAGGAGGAGTAGTCCATTGGAGGTGCTCTAACTGCTCTTGATAGTGAGCACTACGCAGGGTGGGATCCTGGAACTGCTGAAGACCATCAACTTCTGTAGAACCAGGATTCCTTCTTATGCTGGCTAGTAAGTGTTTGCAGGATTGGATTCAAAAAGAGCAGGGAACAATACAGAGTGTATTTTTTTATTATTATTATTTCCACTAAATAAGAAATATAAATGAAATTAGATAATTTCTAGAAAAAAATCACTTCAGGTGACTTTTAGAGTAATCTAAGGAAATACGAGATTTTAATGTAGCACTTTTGGTTCAGTAGTATTGTATACTTTTTATAAGTCAAAACTGATCATGTGTTTAATGTCATAATGACACCAGTAATGTTACCTTTTCTAAACAAACAAATATGCCTTATATTAAATGTATCCTTGTTTTTGTTCTACATTGCATATCCAAATGCCTTCTAGGAACATGGTTAATGGAAGCTCTTGAAAAAAAAGCAAACATTATGAGCTTCTTGAAATGTATTTGAGATCATGTTGACTTCTTTGTTTATAAGAAAAATCATTGCCATTAAAGGAATCCTGTACCAATACATATAGTGAGATTCTTAAGTGTTTTCCCACTTTTCCCTAAATATGTCTTCCGATTATTAAAGTGGACTATAAAAGGGATAAATAAAATGCATGCAAACAGTTAACTCAGCATGGAAAAAGGTTTTACAAAAATGAAGCTAGGTCTGAAAGCTTTAATATTAAAACATGCTTTGCTAATGTCTGGTACTAATGTGGAGTTGTCTGTAAATTATGTCAGTTTTATAACTCTAGTTTTGGACTCATAAAAGTTGATTGCCTTTATTAAGAAAAGTTGGAAAACAATTACTCATGGAGTAGAAAAAGCGTGTTCGAAGTGCCTTAATTCCGCAGACCAAAGTTTCAGAGGAGTTATCTAATGTGCTTTTATACTTCTGTTTTGAAACAAATACTCAATAAAGAATTTGGCTGAACTGTGCTTGCTTTCATTTGTAAATATTTTTTTGAATAGTAAAGCAAATTCTAAATGTTCTTAAGCTTTTAGTGTAGTTTTTAGTCAAAAAATATGCCTTCATAGAAGCAAGCTGATGCTTCCCTTTTTCACTTAGCACATGGTAATGCACTTAAACTGCACCACTCTCCTTAAACACAATTAAAAACCCTCCCTAATTCCATAATCATGTACCACCATCACCACTCCCAGATGGTAAAGCGATCTGAGCATGGATCAGCCCCTTACTGGGCTGTCAGACTCTCAATAAAGTGACCTCAGTATCCACTATCATAGTGCTTCGGTGGAAGGACAGCTTTTAACCCTGGTAAGAGCTAGACAGCTTTTAGGTGAGAATGAGAGCTCTTAGGACTGCCTAGAGGGTGAACTGAAGCTGCCATCTTTCCCTGGGGTCTTTGACTGTCAGTAAATCATTAACTTTAATCTGCTATCTTCACTGCTGTGTCACCATGAGCTGTCAGTCAAGTAAGATTTTAAAGGACAATAATTATGTTAAGGGAGGAATGTGTCCGTGCTTTCCTCTCCCAAAAAAGAGTAGGAGATGGGGAAGAAAACGGAATGCAACCGGCAGATAAAGTATGTACAGGAACTGGGGAGGAAGCAGAAGGAGGCAAGAAAACTGATTAAAACCTATCCTGTGGTTTTTACTTTTTTAACGTTTTTTAACTTTTTTAACATTTTTAACTTTTCAAGTGGGAATAAATTTGTAACATACTATTTTGGTATATTTTCTGCTTTGATAACATTCTAAAGCCTCTGGTAGTCACTAAAATACCTTTCTGTACTTCACCATTCATTAACATAATCCGTGTGAAATACAGCAATAAATAAAGGGCACTCCTCCATGAACACGTTTTCCCCTGATACATTCTGTCCTTCTGAGTCCTTCCTTGACCACAGAAGGTATCCGCCCAGCTGTACTGTACACTGACATCTCTTTTGATGGAGTGTTTTTTTCAATTTATCTGAAGAAGAATACTTGCACAACCCAATGTAGAAAGAAAATCAACCTGTTCTTTTTAATTGCTTTTCATATAGTTAGTCATTCAGAATGGGCAGTCTTTTACCAAAAGAGCAGATTGGAGAACTTTTGTGATTACGACTCCTCCCACCCTGTTTATCTATTTCCCCTCACCTTATAGTAATTTAAACTAATGTAACGTAATGTAGTTAAACAAGGGATTAGCACACTACCAAGTCAGAATGCTTACTAATAATAGAGAACTCATTCTTTTCTTTGGTGTTTCCTTATAATCTCTTGGGGATTTATAAGCAGGAATGCCCAGTTGAGTTGGTGATGGAATCCTCAAAGTGTTTTCTCTGCTTACTTTGGTATCCTGTATGAAAAACTGATACCAAAGAATTTGTAACTGACAGTGCTCTCATATCTGTCAGTTTTGCCAGCAGTAGGTGCACATAAGTGATCTATAAGATCACTAAATATTCATGCTTGCTTTAAAATGAAATTTTAGAATTACACATTTAATTGTTACCTTGTGATTTTCTGGAAACTAGGATTTGTATCTACATGTTTTTCTTTGTGATGTAGGAGGGTGAATATTCATGAATATTCATAATTTGGCAAGTATTGAACAGAGGAGACCATGGTGAATGTTTTTCATATATTTGATAAGATGAAAAAAAGTGGAAGCTACAAAGCAGAGACATTAAGGTGCATGACAAAACTGCCCTGGAATTAGCAATACTTCACATTTAAATATCACCATATACTTAATTCTTCATCTTTGTTCTTCATTATCAAGACCTTCATTGTCTGTATTTGTCAGACTCATAAAAATTGTGCTCTCATCTCCATTCATTTAACCTATGCCATATAAGCAATAATAGAGCGGGAGAGGACGAATAGAGGGCATTGAGGTATATCTGCATTGATACCCATGAGAGAAAGGCAATCATAATGTCCGTACCCCAAAGCTATGATAATACAGGGATCACCCATAGGCCACTAGAACAGAGTGGCTTCAAATTGTGACAGTCCACAAAACGGATATCCTCATAGTAGCAACCCCTGGGTTGATGGAGAAGGACCTCGAAATTGTCACAGCAATAAACTCTTTTTCAGTGTCTCTGAAAGAATTCAACCACAAAACTGGTAAATGGAAAGGAAGCCTGAAGGAGTAAAAAAGTTGTTGCCAGGGTTGAGATTGAGGAGTGAAGGTTTCAACAAAGAAAGCTTTTCAGGTAAAGCTAAAGCTGAGGTGCAGACCAATGCTTATACAACAAATATGTCAGAGGAGAAGACTGAAAACTTAAGAAGCATCTTATGACCATAATTACTGTTGGAGGACACTTGAGAGGTGAGCAAATACCTGACCTAGCAATGGCAGAAAATAGGCCTTCTTCTAGATCACTGAAAATGCTTTTTTTGAATATAAAATGGTCACTTCTGTCCTCTCTTCTTCTTTCTTTCATCTCCCATGTGAAGTGACCAGCAAGGATGCCTGAACACTACTTTGGCATGGATCTATGTGGTCAAAACATTCCTAAATTGGTCCTCTGAGCTTTGCAGTCATGTTAACTCTGCTTAGTTTAATACATATAAAGCCTGCTTCCCAAATTTGCCTGTAATGAAGAACAAGACAAAATAACTAAAATATATTTCTTCAAAACAAAGCTTTGTTTATTCTTTCCCTTAAAGGTGAAAAGTAAATGGATCAAAGGTATAAAATAAAATACCCTTAAAAGCAGCACCACAAATCATATGGTGTTTCATATAGATTTCTGTCTTCTGTGTTCAATACCCCTTCGCCAAATTGATCTGAAATTTCCTAAGAGGTCCAGAATTTAATAGATGACTGACATCCACGTAGAAATTTTCCCATACTCTTATACACATTCCCATCAGTGTACCCTCACCCATGATGACAAGACCAATGAAACAAGGCCTAAAAAAGCAGAAAAATATATTCTTAATAATGTTTGATTCTTTCTTTACATAATTCAGCAAAAAGTTTCACCCAGACCTATTTCTCCCTCTCTAGTTCAAACAAGAGCACTGTACTGTATAGCCTGGTTTCTGCATCACATGGGTGTCAGCCTTAAGCTGCTTTTACTACCTTTTCCTTTCAGGGTTCACATTTTTAAGCTTAAATAATGTTCTGTTAATCTTGGTACTGTCTGAGGAGAGTAAATATTTCTGTCATCTCTATAGACACCAGGCTTTTGGTTTTACCTTGCTTTCTTACCTTTTTCTTGTTTCTTCGAAGATACTTAGAATTACTTGTGGTGGCACCTCGGTCCTCTGACCATGGACCACTCACACAACAGATTCTTGACACAACTGTAGGAGCTCCAGTAGTAAAGGCACATGTGATATTTGTAAAAAACCAAACAGAACAAAACTCTCCATTACTTTAAATCAGCCCCAAGAAATATATCCAAAAATTTACAAAATTGAAAAATGTCAATGATGTTGAATTTTTTTTTTAAAGTCAACAGGAAAAATGCTATCTGTGATATTCTTCTACATGAAAAATTGAGTAGCTCTATTCATTAATGCATTTTAAATGCCTATTTCAGCTATGCACATTCAGTGTTGGCCTTCGTTTTTTTCTTTTTTTTACCAGGAACAATTTTCAAAAATGTTACTTTTAGAAAGATTAAACTGACATTTTATAAAGAAATATGGTTTACATTATCTTATGGACTTTGTGTTTCACATAAATGCCATTTGTTTTTTGAAATTAACTACACACCAAAAAAATGCAGCAGTTTGGGAAAACGTGACACAGAATGTTTTCAGGTTATTCATTAACTATAAGAAGGGACAAAATAAAAGATTTCTTATAACAAAACTGTGTAGTTACAGTTACGTTCTTCTTGCAGACTCTCTCAGAGTGGTTAACAAGTGTTGGTCAAACTGACAAAAAGTTATTCCTTTAACATTGCTACTAATTGCCAAACACTGTTTATTACTAGCAATAAAATTGGTTAAAACATACAAAAATCCATTTGTCTAATGATCTAATAAATAATAATAATAAATAATAAAAATAATAAAAAATCAAAGGCATTCTTTCCATTTTAGTACATGTGTTTTGAGATTAATTTTTAGTAAGAGGAGTATTAAATAGAAATTAAAATAGCTGTTCTCATGCTTGGAAAAGACAAGAAAATTAGTTACTTTTTTTAGTCAACAGATCCCCAAGCATCTTACAAAGAAAGTCAGCTTTGTTGTATCAGTTTTACAGATGGAGACAGTCACAGAAAAAACGAAATCCTCTCTTCTGGGTTCCAGTTCATTTCACCATTTTCCAGATCACACTTCTCTGGTTTCCTCATCACTAGCTAACACTTGAAATCAAAATGCCATAAAAAAATTGACAACTTGTTACTCTGATGGTGGTACTTTTTGTGATTTTATGAGAACAGCTATAATAATAGGACACTTGGTAGAGGTAACATGCCCCTTGATCTTCTGCCTCTGATCCATGTGGGTGCTCCATGGACAATGTTCAGACTGCCTGTCCTAGTGTCCTTGGCAGCAGATTATATCCTTTAACTGGACATATTGTCATCAGGCAGGCCTACATTTCCTCAAGTTCTTTGCCAATGGATGCCAGATAAATATTAGGTGCCTCCACATGTCACTCAAAGTGAGAAATATGTTCATATATATAAACTGGAGAGGCAAGGTGATACTATGGTAGCGTCAGAAGGCTCAACATAGGCAATACTACTGCATGGGAAGGGGACAGTGCCAGGCTAATATGTACAGTTGTGTCTATACTAGCAAACTAAACAGAGAGGGGAAACAAGCTGAACACTGATATTTGGTGATCCATGTTATTTAGTTGACAGTATGCTCCTTGGACTGGGTTTTGCCTATGACAACCAGGCAGTGCCTGGACATAGTTCAAGGGACAGTGAAGAGAAAAGACTGTTCCCAAGGAAGCATAGGCTAAGCCATCTTGATTTCAGCAGGGTGGGGAACTGAGCCCCATGGAGAGCCACAAATTGCCACTTTCCCCCACAGTCAAGAAATAGACCTTCATCTTTTTTATTGCCTAGTGTAAATGGTGTGTATAATACCAGTTTTGGGACCTATTCTGGGCCAGCTGGCCGCCTTCTGCCTCTATTGCTCTCCTTAATTCCCTGTTTTCAGTGTTTTACCCATATGGAAACTGAAATAGCCTTTCAGCCTTAAAAAAGATAGAAACTGGATAAGATCTTGTTTGTACTTCCTTCCCCACAACCATAGGTGCTCATCGCTCTCCATAGCCAAGTGGAGGAGCTGAGCAGAGTTGCTGTTTCAGGAAGGCCAAGGTGCATCTCTGCTTCTTGGCAAAGGAGTGGTAATATATTTTACAAATAAAATCCATCACCTTTGTTGACTACGAATGGAGATTAGGTTCCTCTCACCTAACATGGAGTGCCTACAATGTATATTTCTACATCTGAAGTAATTGCCGGCATTTCCCTCCAGTGTCAATGGCAGCCCCAGCACAGTCAATAGAATTTAGCAATTTAGGTTTATGTGAGCGAAAGTAAGCATCTGCTCCAGGGAAGAGGGATTGTAACCTAGACTATCTGAACATCCATTGCATAAAAAGGGGTGCTAAGGTGACGGGCTCAGACATGGACTACCCCTACATTGTAGCAGGTCTCTGTTGGATGAAAAATGTTCAATGAGTTTTAAGTCTGCAAATCAAGTTTCTTACATGCAAGATTCTTTCTTTTGTAGAAATAGCTATAAAAAGCTACCAGGTAAAATCAAATGGATAGTTTGATTCCTTTATAAAGACAATGGTGTGAAATCTTAAATAATGTCAGGACGAATTTTTTTTATCATTTCCATTTTGACAAATGGAAATGCAAGTGACTATCTTCAATGTAAACCTAGTATCCCTTTTCATGTCATTCATCTGTCAAAAGACCTAGAGTAGAATCACTGAATTAATGAATTCCACTTTTTGTCCACAAAGTATTTTAGTAAGATAATTGGTGGAAGCGGCAGTCCTGAGACGTAAATGTGTGTTCTGATCCATTCTTTTACTGTCTGAAGCTCAGAATTGCTAAATGCCAATCCCAGACAGAGAGTCTGAGTAGGGGTACAAAAGTCTAGGCACAGCTCAAATAAAAGAAAACCTGATTCCTTTGAGTGTTGAGCTGAAGAAATTACTGGTGATAGCATGAGATGTGCAGGGCCTCCTCTTTGTAATTGGGCCATGTGTGATGTAGAAAGTCTTTTTGAAGTTCATGATGGCACAGGGCTTCATGTTCAATTATTAAAGGAGGATTTGCCTCCGCTTCTCTTCTGCATAAACCACAAGCATGAAGATTTCAAAAGCTCACCTTCTCCTTTGTGTCACCTTTCTCCAAATGTATGTTTTTATAGCACTGCAAGAAAATGCAAGTATGAAAGTATAAAAGCTTGCCAACATTTGCTAAGGGTTGTTTTTTCAGTATAGCAATAACCTATTTTTGACATATGCAAAAACTTTCGCATCAGTATTTTACCTTTTTTTTAACCAGCACTAATTAAAAATTCAGTGGTATATGAGTTTTTTGTTTAACTGCTAGCACAGAAGAGGAAATATTAGCTACAGATTCTACATGGGGAGGAGAGTAATTCCTCATGGTGGAAGTATTTAGTAAAAGATCAGGATGACACTATATGATTAGGAGCTCAGCACATTATCGATTGAAAGGTAGCAGTACTTTTTATTCAGAGACTTTTCAGTCTCCTTTACAGCCATAGTAATTTATTCCTAATGTCATACTGGATTAAAATGCTTCTTTTCTTGCTGGTTTAACTGGCATCTTTTCAATACCACAGAGCTCAAGCTTTCTTTTAAGGATTTCTTCCTTGTTAAACAGAAGTAACCTCTACAATGGAACATGCAACTCAGAGGAATGGCATCAGCACTTACACTTTAGATCATAAAAGTTCACCCGTCCTCATGTGTTGGGTTTTGCATTCTTGCTTCACTTTCTGATCTGATGCATCTCTTGCCTGCTCAGATTTCTTGACTTTTGATTTTAATTTCCATATCTATACTGCTAAATAAACATAGAACTAGACTTTGCTCATGTATTTAGATCCAGTGGCATATGCAGTCTGCATCCACACTACACAGCACTTTGTCCTCAGCTTCTTTTACCAGCTGGTACCCCTGTGGTTTAATTTTCTTGGCAGGGTCTGGGGAGGAATGCCTTTTTTTCCCCTCCCTGCTTTAAAATGTGTGAAAAACATGGTGCTTTTGAGGATGTCTGTTTTAACATGACGCAGAATTTTTGCATTGTATGCACTGTGGTAAAGTGTACAGGAGTTAACTGAGAGTGCAAAGCCTGCTGGGGCTGGATTGGAGGAAGACAGAAAGCAAAACCTGTGCAGCTTTGTCTATGCTGTCTGTTGGAATATTTCCTGGCATCTGTTATTCACAGATTAATGCATGGAATTGGCTCAAAAAGTGCAAGCTGGCATGGGCCAAAACCATGCTATGGAGTGTTCTATCAGCAGAGTACTGTGTCCAGTACTTTGTCTCGTTCCCATATATTATTTATAGTATAGACGTAGCTATGGACTAGGATAGTTGGAATTCCCTCTTTATATACTGTACCTCATGTTTAACTACATCTGAGCCAGTGTAAATTAGGTGCTGCAATATTTGTATAGGTCTGGCATGCTCAAATATATGGGGGAAAAAAAAAAACAAAAAAAGAAAAAACTACTAGTTTCAGACATCCTTTTGTCAACTTCCCTGTTGTCTTTCTTTTTAATTTCCAATAATTAACTCTCTGGTAACAAATACGTGCGATTTACCTGTGTGAGAGGTTATCACTTTTATATACAAACCACATTGTTTAGGTTATTTGTAAAAAAAAAAATATAAACTTTACACTTCCCCTGGACATCATAGAATCACAGAATGGTTGAAGCTGGGAGGCATCTCTGGAGATCATCTGGTTCAACACCCCTGCCTAAGCAAGTGCAGCTAGAGCAAGTTGCTTGGGCCTGTGTCCAGTCAGATGTTGAGTATCTTGAAGAATGGAGGCTCCACAATCTCTCTGGAGAACCTCTGCCAGTGATTAACCACCTTCACAATAAAATTTTTTTCTTTTGTTTAAATTACATTTCTTGTATTTCAGTTTTTGCCCATTGCCTCTTGTCCTGTCATTGCTAACTTCTGAGAAGAGCCTGGCTCCGTCTTTGTTACACCTTCCTTTTGTGTATTTATGAACTTTGCTGAGATCCCTCTGAGCTTCCTCTTCTCCAGGCTGAACAGTCCCAGCACTCTCAGCCTCTCCGCATATGTCGGATGCTCCAGCCCCTTCATCATCTTAGTCACCATTTGCTGTAATCACTCCAGTAACTCCATTTCTCTCTTGTACTGGGGAGCCCAAAACAGGACGCAGTACTCCAGGTGTGGCCTAACCAGTGCTGAGCAGAGGGGAAGGATCAGCTCCCTTGACATGCTGACAGTGCTTTTTCTAATGCAGCCCAGGAGTCTGTTGGCCTGCTTTTCCGTGAGGACCCACTGCTGACCCACGGTTGATGCGTTGTCCAACAGGACCCAATGTCCTCCTCTGCAGAGCTGCCTTCCAGCCTCTTAACCCACAGCCAGTACTGGTGCCTGGGATTATTCCTCCCCAGGGGCACGACTTGGCTTTTTCCTTTGTTGAACTGTATGAGATCCCTGTCAGCCAATTCTCTTCTGAATGGCAGAACAGCCACCTGGTATATCAATCACTCCTCCTCATTTTGTAGTCTCTGCAAACTTGCTGCGGGTACACTCTGTCCCATTGCCCAAGTCATTAAAGTAGATGTTAAACAATATTGGGCCCAGTACTGACCCCTGGGGTATATCACTATGAAATGAAAGATGCTGCTGGTCATGGTGTGTTGGATGTTTAAGCTATGAAGAGTGCTGCTTACTGCATGCCTGCTTTACAATCACTCATTTCATTATAACTCCTGCTGATACTTTCTAGGGTTATTTTAATCATGTCTGTGTTGAATCACAGACATTTATCACTCTAATTGCTAGTCAAATTATCTTTAATTTTTTTCCTAGCAAAATATTTAACAGTTTTTTCAACAGCTGTATTTCCCACAATGGAACATGTGGCCTGAGTCAGGGCCTCAGTGAAGCCATGTGATGTGAATGTGATGATAAACAGAATTAAAACAGCATGTTTATTAATTAAGAAAAATACATCAATGCAAAAACTACTGGCAAGAGACAGGGTCATTTTCAGGGGCATAGACAGGAGTGACTTGAGGTATGATTTGCAGAAGTTTACCCCAGGCTCTTCAGGCTGTTGACTGTACTGCAAATGAAGTCCAAGAAATCTTTTAAGGTCGTCAGTGTCCCTGCAATCCCCCATAGCTCAGGTGCCTCCTTGTCACTGTCAGTCTGTCACCATAATCTATAGCAAATTCAGACCCTGCAGTTCTCAATGGCAAGTACAGATCCATCTGTCTACAGACACCTAGGTCCATTTGTCCGGAGGACTTAGGGCTTGTTTCTGTCTTTTATGAAGACCTTGATTACAAAGTGCCCATACAGCTGTGGAAGATATAGATGGGGTGGTGAGTGAGACTGCTGAGCCCCCTTGTTCCATCTCTAGAAAAAAGCAGCTATGATTTAATTGGAAAAGACTGTTCTTTCCAGGGAGGGCAGAAGGATAACTCATTTCTGGATTCCAGCTTGTCAGAGACAGGAAATACAGTAAGTACAATTTTTAAAGAGGAATCCTGGCAAAGAGCTTTTTAAAATAAGATGTATATTGCTGTATTTTTTTTTTCTTTTGCATTTTCATATGAAATTGGGTATGGATGAGGTTGTCTTTGGAAAGGCTTATTCTGTAGTGCCAAGACCTTGGCAAAAGTGCATGTGACCACTGCAAGGCACACACCTCCTGTACAAGTCTCCAGAAGCCCCAGGAGCATTTCCAAGATAGTAGATCTTCACGTGTGTCCCAAATATGCCCTAACTCTATTGGGACAATACTCGCATGTGTACTCTCCTCCACCTCCAGTCCTCAGAAGGGACTCTGAAAACATGAGCCAGGGAGATGTCACGCCACAATCCAAACAGAAGCAAATCTGGAACAAAACAGCTGTACATCAAATGTGTGTTTATTATTTCTCCAGCTGCAGATCAGAGACATTACAGATGGAAAAACTCTTATTAGATCATGTTATCGATCTCCTTGCCAAGGCTGGATTGTTCCTGACTGTTACAGTCTGTAATGCTTAGCCCAGGCGACTGGTACCTTCCCACAGTCATTCTCTCACACCCTCCTCAGAGCCACTTTCCCATATTTTGCTCCCCTTTCTGGCTTAGCTGCCATCAGACTAGGCAGACATATTCCATCAAGTACTCCTTCAGCAGAAAAGACAGCTGTTTTAGCTATAGCAACGATGAACATCCCTGTTAATGTGACAGTAATGAACTTGCTCATACTTTCCTCAAACATCTGTACGATTGGAGATCTGTTTTGGTGTTGAACAAACTATTGACTTTGATTTAATTTGTGGATGGCCTCATAGGTCTGCCACTGGTTTTTTTGGCTTCTTAATGATTCCATAATAGTTTAGGATATGTGGTTCATGAAATCACAGAATCACAGAATGTTTAAGGTTGGAAGGGACCTCTGGAGGTCATCTGGTCCAAACCCCCTACTCCAGCAGCGTCAACTAGAGTTCTAAAAAATACTTAAAGATTCAGTTGCATTTGTGAAAAATTTCTTATGAGCTGGAAATGCCCCTATGTATTTCCCTCCTTGTCCCGAAACCAAATTTTTCAAACACCAGTGCAATGAGAAACTATTTCATGTAATTGTTGGCACACATCATGAACCAAGTAGAGTTATGTCAGTAGAAGTGTGGCAGCAGATGACTATAAAATTCAGCATTCTTTTCAGTTTCATCATTGAAAATCTTACTGGTCTGAAGTCTTCACCCCCTGGCAGCCAGGACACCAGGGCTGCCCTGAAGAGTCAGGCAGCGGAAAACCATTTCAAGGCATTTGGCTCTTGGCATCTAGACCCTGAGATTCAAGGTCCAGAAAGCCCCTAGGCTTCTGGTTTCACAGCCAGATTTGCCTGTGGGTAAGAACACAGCTGACTGAAATAACAAGAGGAAATCAGGCTGTATTAGCTGATCATAAGCCATATGTGCAAAGTATATGCATCTGCAGTTTGTTCACTGGGAATCTTTAGATTGTGTCAGCCTCATGTATCCATGCAGACCATGTACACAGTCACCGTGAATTTACCATGTGGATAGTTTTGTGCGTTTTGTAACTGTGTACTCAACTGCAAATGTCAAAATTTGCAGCCCAGTTCTATAGTATGATTCAAATGAGCTTAGGACAGCAACAAGCCACTCTGAAGTGCTATGTGAAAAAAACCTCTAGATTTTAAATAAGCAACCAGAGTCAGATGCTACCTATGTGCCTGTGGCTTAGAAATGCTAAAGAGCCCAACCAAGCCATTAAGGTCAGTCCTCCTTCTGCTCAAGGATAGTTCAATGGTAGATTCTGCTTTAATTGTTAAAATGCACTACACTGACCACTATGACACCTTCAGCGCTAAGATCCTAGACCTGGTGCTAAATAGCTCTTTTGGATCTTTGGTTTTCTCCCTATCTAAAATTCCAGGTCAACAAGGATCATGACAGAGCTTAGTTGGTGACATTTATGACTCACCTTCTTGTATTGCTGACACACTGCCATCTAATCAGATTGTGATTGTTATGATCTAACTTCTTGTGTTTTCTGTGTGAATGCTATTAAAAATATTTTTGCAGTGGAAAATTACCATGTAAGGAGTAACAAATGTTCTTCTATTCCTGGATGCTCTTTTATTCATTCATTATGAAGAGGCACTATCAGAAGCTGACCTGGCTCCGCTCTCCCCCTTGGTGACCACGACTCCCTCAGGGAAACTACAGTGTGGGGAGGAAATCCCTGTATGACCCAGGCTTACCTGAACATGAGGGTGATGGCATGACATACACAAGCCCAACACCTTAGAAGTACTCTCAGGTCACAGAAGAACATCACGATCAGGTTAACTAACCTCCTCCCTAGCACATGGCAGAGATTCCCCTATGTTCATTTGTCTGCACTATTCAATGTGGTAAACCTTTACTTCTGTAATTTAATTATTTGGGTTTCCTGCTATGATACCATTATTGTTTTTTTATTCTCTTTGTCACTTTCAACAACCTACAGGAAAGCAAGACGTTTTTCTTTAAACAGTGGCTATAGCTGCAAGTAACACAAGTCTTTCATCAGGGCTGAAGTGGAAGCATTCATTGATGGACCCACACAGTACCAGAAGGATAGTTTACTTCATAAGCTTAATTTGGCAGATGCAAAAAGTATGGCTGAGACAGATTTTATCAGCTGTTTAATTAGAGGCAGTAGGTGGATATTATCCAGGATGAGACATCCTACCCCTGCAGACACCAGTGGGAGTTTTGTCACCAAATTTAGTGGAGGCAGGATTACATCATAGTCTTTTTCCTTCCTTTTTGTACTGTTTCTCCAATCTTAATTTATTATGTTACCTAAAGAGGAGGAGCTATGACTCTAAATCTGAATAAAACTTTTAACCACATGGTGTCAGTGGGTTGATATATCAGGTAGTCTTGCTCCCAGCACTTGCTAACTACAACAAAGGGAGCTGTGGGTGGGAGGTCCTGAAGGGTGGGTGATTTGGATCTGTATCACTCTCCTCTTTGACTTAGAAACTGAGGTAGATGCCTAAGTCTGTCATCTGCTCTACAGTAAATAGACAGATTATGGCTCTTGGTCTTTACAGTATCCAGGAAAAAGGAAGATCTGCAATTATAACCATCACCTATACGAAGCTGCAGAAGTGACTGGCCTTCAAATACCAGTGTGAAAAATAGAACATTTGGGTTATGGTCTAAGATGCGGTTAGTTAAAATACAGCTTGATGTAAATTATTCATGTTCAGGGTTTTTTTTCCAAGAGAATGACTTAATGAAGCAGCAGTGTAACTAGGGAATCTGATTTACTGATGTTGGTTCTAACAAAGAAAGAGCCTCTGTTTTGGATAACAGCGTTCCAGAGCTCCCTGAAACAGGGCCAGCAAATTCACTCTTAGGATTTTTTCTCCTCCTAACCCAATCATCCTCTTCATCACATCAGATATCCTTAGCAGCTCGGCAGTATGTCACTTCTATATTTTCAAAAATACTTGTAAGAGGTTAAGGTGAACATATCAGATTTCAGTCAGGAGATAGAAATGGAACTGTAATAATTTACGAATATTGGATGCAACCTCACTATGGGAATTTTTATGGTGGGGTTATATAAGTTGAATGAATGATGTTACTGAAAAAAAAAAAGGCAAGCCAAAAATATTTCAGCATAAAGCATCCTTGAGCAAGCATGTTGGGATCATTACAGGACAACCGGAGAGCCACTGGTAAGCAGATTATGGGCTGATTGTTTTGTATTTCTATGCAATCAAAAACTTACCTCATCAGGTGTCTCTGAGTTCCCTTATTGTCCATTGCATAGAAGTGTTAGTCTACTCCTAGAGTTTCTTTGGAGCTCCCTCTGAGACAAAAAATGGCTATCATCAGCTGATAGTTCACTCTGGGTCCTCAGTCCACAGGCACAACTGAGCTGGCATGCAAGATGTGCTCCCTCTGCCCTATGTACAGCGGGCTTTCCATTCTCAGTCCCTCTTACATGATTTCATACCATACCCCACGATATTCAGCACCTGCCTTCAGTTTCATGACACATTGTTCTGCTGGGTTGCAAGACAGACTTCACACTGTTTTTGACACTCCAGACTGAAAGGCACAGACCAAAGAATAGCAAGGTTGAGAGAAAGCTTGGATTTGTGCACTGTGTGGATGAGCCAATCTACAGCAAAGAAAGCTGTCTCTGAACAACATGGATACAAGGGAAACAGTGGCTGGAAAGCTGCCTGGCAGAAAAAGACCTGGGGGTGTTGATCAACAGCTGGCTGAATATGAGCCAGCAGTGTGCCCAGGTGGCCAAGAAGGTCAATGGCATCCTGGCCTGTATCAGAAATAGTGTGGCCAGCAAGAGTAGGGAAGTGATCGTGCCCTTGTACTCGGCACTGGTGAGGCCACACCTCAAATACTGTCGTCACTTTTGTGCCCCTCACTACAAGAAGGACATTGAGGTGCTGGAGTGTGTCCAGGGAAAGGCAACGAAGCTGGTGAGGGGTCTGGAGCACAAGTCTTATGAGGAGAGGCTGAGGGAACTGGGGTTGTTCAGTCTGGAGAAGAGGAGGCTGAGGGGAGACCTTATCATTCTCTACAACTATGTGAAAGAAGGTTGTAGTGAGGTGGGTGCTGGTCTCCTCTCCCAAGTGTCAAGTGATAGGACAAGAGGAAATGGCCTCAAGTTGCAGCAGGGGAGGTTCAGGCTGGATATTAGGAAAAATTTCTTTACTGAGAGAGTGGTGAAGCATTGGAACAGGCTGCCCAGGGAGGTGGTGGAGTCACCATCACTGGAGGTGTTCAAGGAACGAGTGGACGTGGCATTGCGGGATATGGTTTAGTGGGCATGGTGCTGTTGAGTTGATGGTTGGACTTGATGATCTTATAGGTCTTTTCCAACCTTAATGATTCCGTGATTCTGTGAACCACTGTCCTCATACGGCATGGCGTCCCTGAAGCAGATTCATTCACTTGTGTATAGCTACTAGCTAACAGCATTGTCAGAAAGCCTACGGGCTGAGAAAACACAGATGCTCAGTCTTGTTAAGAAAGCAGCACAAGGCTGTTCAGGCAATCACATAAGACCACACAGAGCTTCCTGTGGAGACCTGCCTGGTTAAACATTGCTATCCACTACAGCTTTCAACACAACAGATGTTTGTCCATCTATTTTTTAACACTTTTCTCTTATACTAGACCTTCTTTCTGCTGTTAAAATTAAGCAATGCTTTGATTTGGAGAACACCATACTCATACCTGAACTGGAGAACCTGGGAAAGCTTTCTCTTTCCAGATGTGAGGGCACATTTGTGACACTGTTACTGAAACTGAGACAAAACCTGAATATATATCATCATCTCACAAGCACAGGTTTTGCAATAGAAGGAAACCCTAGTACATGTGCACAAGAACATGTGATGTGCTGTATCAGGTAAGCCAGTGTGGACAAGCAGGGGACCAAGCCTTTGAGAAGATCACAGATCCCACCCACACAGTTAAAATCCATCTCTACCCACAAAAGCAGGAAAGGAAGGGTCTTAGGGGTGAAACACAGCTGAGGAAGTTAAGTGACCAGAGCCTAATCTAAGGATAGGTGAATCCTACAAGTCTGCACCAGAGGAGATGAAGACATGGTGTTCACTTGATTACAGGGATGCTTTCAGGCACACCACAACATAGTCAGCCAGACATGTAGTAAAGAGACCAAACATCCCAGATCATCCAGTACAATCTTCAGATGCAGGGATAGTTCCAACATACTGACAGAAAACTCTGGGATAATATTTTGCCCTGGGCTTTTTTGCCAGGATAGATTTTTAATACTGCAGCAAAAGAGAGGGAGGCAGAAACCATGGCCCTGATCCCATCCCTCATGGCAGGTTGTATTGTGTGTTGTATGTCCCCATTGCTAAAGTCATATCTCCTTCCCCAAGCTTCACGTGGGAAAGATTTCTGTTCCCCCTGATCCAGCTCAATCTCAATATTGTTATATTGCTTGTATCATGATATTTTTTGTTAGTAGTTATGTTAGACTTAAGGCACAAGTTGGTCTCAACTGAAAATGCACCTGACGTGGTGCTAGCTGAAATGGCAGTTTTGAGTGATTTGCAGATGAGCATGAATGTGTTCATGTAAGCATTCTCCAACACTTTCTATTTCTACAAGCCAGTCGAAGTGCAGCTGCTGGTGTGACCAGCCTGTGTGTACTCTGCCTGCTGATACAGACAGCCTGGACCACAAGAAACCTTTTGGCACACTAACCTTTGGTAATAAGGCTCTCTGCTGTGCATAAATCTGTGCAAGAGTGAACCTCTCTGTAGTGAATTCAATCTCCTTTTCAGTAAGTAACAAAAGCACTTGAGTTATCCAGGGGATATTTCATGTTTCTAAATTGGGAATTTGCTTTGTCTCACTTGGCCTGAGTGAGTGTTCTTCACCCAAAAAAGGAAGAGACATTGTAATGAATGTAAGCCTGATGCACAGAGTGCACTGTATTCGGCTATGTTCATTAAAGTCTTTTAAGGTATCCAGTGTCAGAATTAATCTTTAGTATTTAGACTTCATTGCCAAAACATTTAGGCAGTCTCAATTTTTAACTAGCTGTAAAAATGTAAAAATATTTGAGGGAGTGTTTATAATTTGAAATTGTATGAAGAAAGGTAGCCAACAAATCCTATACACATAATTAATAATAATAAAAACACATTGTTTCTGTTGTTTCTGGTAAAGAGTATTATCTTCAGTGTAATAACAATAATAAATCCTCATGGCCTCAACTGATACAACTACTTTATATATACATTATATGTGCAAAAATTATGACCATGCCTGGTTCATGTATTATCCTATGTTGTTAAAAAGGAAACCTATAAAAGATACTGCTTGCCTTCTTATTTAAACGAAATGCTGAACTATTCCCAACATATGTGGTCTTCCTATTGAGTAAAAGAGTATATGCCACGTGCAAAGAGCAATAAAAAAAAAAAGAAATCTCTCTGTTGGTCTGGAGAGAGAGGTCAGGAAGCTTCTATCATATTTTTTTTAATTGGCAGCTGTGCCATAAGGAATATTATTTTCTAAAAATATGTGAAAAAAATCCCACGACTTTATATAGAAACTTTAGTCTAAAGCAGATAGCATAATGGACCAGTTTAGGAAATGTGCCATATTGGTACTTTCTACAATATTATTTATGGATATCAGCATTTTCCAAAGAGGAAAAATCTATTCATAGCAAAATTCTTCAATTACCCTTATGACCACCGGATTGCAGTCAATATAAAAGGAAGATTCTGACACTTGGCATTTCAGGATGTATATTTTGAAGCAGTGCACAAGATTTAGGCATTTAGCTCTCACTGACTTTCGGATGACAATTAAGGTCCAAGAAGTTTCTATGCCTTTAAGGATAAATAAAGGAAGAAAAAGACTGTAAGACACAAGCTTAAATTTAGTTAAGATAAAAATATCAGTATCAAATTTTCTTCTGGTAGAAGTCCTACGCACTGCCATCTGCAGACGGAAAAAGCATGAGGCTCTCTCCGATGGGACTTTCTTTGCTGTATTTGACCAACTGGTCAGTTTATATGGTGTAGATACATCTGACTATTCACCAGAACATCTCTCCACTCTCTCATCTCCTCCCGTCCTTTGGTCTTCACCTCAAGTGCCATGATGTCCTGCCAGCAGAACCTGAGTGCCCAGATTCTCTGTGAGAGAAAATAAAGGTAATTTTTTTCTTGAGCACTCTGACAATTCATCTCAAAACAGCTGCAATGATAGTCAATAGAGAAAGTATACTTCACTACTCAATGGTTCTTCTAGCGGGAAAGATTTTAGACGTGGCACTAATTAATTGGATGATACCCAATACGCAGACTTCAGCAAGAATGCAGACACCTGCAGTGTTTTGGTCATAGTAGTTTCCACTACTATCAATCTTCCTGTAAAGAAAAAACGCTATAAAATATGCAATTTAATTCACATATTGTGTAATTTTGATTTGCATATTTTACAAGTTGTTCAAGTTTTTAACCTAGGCAGTAATAACAGGAAGCTTTAAAATAAGTCACAATGACTTATTTGGACTAAAACTGAGTGTAAAGATATCAGAGCTGATATGTTCACAGAACAAGTCTGAAAGGTTCTGTTTCAGTATAAAGGCTGTCATTTTAAATTCTGCTACTACTAAGTGTTTTAGCTATTTGCTGGTGATAATTTCTTACATTTTCACCTTCAGCCAGATAGTCTTCTTTTTTTTGAAGAGCATCCTTTTTTGCAAACTGATTTCATTTCCTGCATGACATTGAAGCCATTTCTCCCAGACACAGGACAATTGTGCTGAACAAGTGATCTGTCTATATCATAGTATTAATAGTCTGCTCTTTAGCCTCTATTGTGCATTTAACTTTTATAGTTCTCATTTATAGTCACCCATCCTGTCTATCCTGAGAAAACACCTCTTCAAACTTAATTGGCCTCTCTGAGATTTTGCAATGCCTGGATAATGTTCAGTAATGGAAAAGGACCTGTATTTACTCTCATCCCAGAAAGTTCTTATCATATTTATATAAAAAACAAGCTATTTTTTCCTCTTTTATCAAATCATATTTTTAAACAAGATTTTTTATGATGAAAACATCAGTTCTTTTGAATTATATTTTTTCCTTTCATAAGCTATAAGTATTTAGCAACAAAATTAATATTTCTTTACAAAATCACAAGACAAAACTGAATAATAATTAAAAAACCTCTTAGAAAACCTGTCAGCCCTCTGGGATCCCAGGAGCTTCATGGAGCCGTTGAGTAGCTTGGAGTGTCTCATTTCCATACTTTCCCACAGATGTCCATTATCTTGTCCCTAAGATGTGGAAAAAATGGTGGTCTTCCAGGGCTGTTTTTCCTTGTCAGTGCAGAAGACAGTAAACCCTACAGCAAGCAGAATCACTAATTATAGATGACAACGCACAGTTTCCCCATAGCAGTGAATTGCACAGTGAAGGAGTCATCAAGCAGTGGTCAAAAATTAGTGACGGAAACGGGCTTTGTTGCAGTGCTTCACGGCTATATGAGTCTATGTTCCTGACTTCGGCTAAGGAGGGCAGTTGTGTGAGGTACCTATACTCAAGTTTCCAGGAGAGATCACCATGGGAGTTTCTCAGCTAACATATTTTATGCTTGTGCAGAATTATTCCATTTTTCCCCTCAAAGAAATCGAAACTTTCTATGAGAGAATGTATTTGTGCAGCTTTATTTTTGCCCTGTGTTTTAGACAAACAGATTATAACCACGTGTTGCACTTTTACTCTTCCACTTTGATAGAACTTTTCTGTGTAATGATTCCCTTTCCATCTCTAGGGACTTTTTGGAAATCAATAACCTTGTTTTCTGATTTTACATGCCACAAAAATAATTCTAAAGCAATGGTTTGTAGTTAATGGTTTCACACTTTAAATCAGCAGTATACCTTATAAAACAGTGCATCGAACTGCACTGAAGAGTTTCCGGAATTACTTATATGTTGTCAAAGAACATATCAGGACTAAAATGTATCATATTTCTCTGCTCAAAACTTGGGATTCATCAAGTCATTATGAGCTGTATATTTGTTCAGGTGTGATTTTTTTTTCAAATTATTAGCATGAATTTACATGGATTTTAGCGCCTGAAATTCAATTATGCAGTTCCAGGAAATACACAGAAATCTGTCAGTGCCCTAAAAGATGCTTAGTGCTTCAAACTTTATCTTCATTGCTTCTCATTTAGTACTTTTACTTAAATCAATCATTAAGTCTTTCTCAGCCAGTCTTCTCATCACAGGAGCTCAAAGAGACAGGAGAACATGTCTTAACTATTTTAATCATAAAAGTGTATGGTTAAAAATACCCAGTTTACTTCTCCAGGCAGGCCTAAACCAGTGTGAATACTCCGTTATGAATTAAAATATTTCATTATACAGATAGAAAGAACATGGGAGAAAGCCATAGGCATCAGGGCTCATTAGTCATACAGTCACAGTACTTTTTGCTTACCTCTACATTTACAAGTTCTGGGATAAGTGGTATACCACATCAGCACATATCTTTGTCAGAAGTACACACCTCTGATGTGCAATGTGATGGGTACTTTCAGCTGCTGTTGAAACACCATCCAGGTCCTTTAAAAATCTCTTATTACTTCATATACCTTCATTGCCATCTTTCAGCTTCCAAAACAGCCAAATCTGGCAGTTTTCAGCAGTTTTTGGTTTACAGTGTGTGTGTGTTTGCTGGCTTAAAAATACATCATGAATATGCTATAGTAGATAATAACAGTGTAATTTAATGCTTTGTTGCATTTGTTCTTCTGCCTGTTTTGGGTTGTATGGTTCACTAAGTCATAACAAATGCTTACTGAGAAATGTTATTTTGTTTTTCTGTCCATTATTTGTATTTAATCTAATTTTCCCTGTTTGTTGCCATGTATTATTTCATACCAATAAAATACTTCCCTGTTTAGGAATTTCGGTTTTACTCTTAAAGTGCTTATCAATAATTTTTTTTACCCCTTGGGTTTCTATTATCTTCTCAAATTAAGCAATGACAAAAACCACTTTATTTCAATAGACCATATAAACTTCAGGTCTAAGTTTAATAACTGGGGAGCAATGTCTTTTCTCTCATCATTTTGATAGTGAAAAGTTACAGTATTGATAAATGAAATATAAAGATGTGAAAAATAAGCTAAAGGAGCTGGCACTTCCATAGAGGAAAATAAAGGGAACAACACAAGTATAAATTATGCCTATGCTTAAAAAAATAGAAAATGCTGGAAGACAGAAACTTGACTTGCATATAAGCTCTTCATTCCCCTTCAGCACAAGAAGCAAACACACAGACAGTGGAAACAAGATGAGTTTGCTAACAAGTATTGAAAACAATCCATCCACACAGAGTGAATATCAGAAAAGGCAAGACAAAAAACTAAATGAGAGTAACACCATGAAAGTACCAGGATGTAAGCTCTGAGTTCCTAAGCAGCAAACAGAGCGATGGAGGTCTTGGTCTACAGTCACCCTGAAAGGCAAAACTGCCAGGCAACCTGATGCTTTTTGTAGTCCTTTGCAATAGTGCTCCCTGGGTAGGTCAGACTAGTTGCTATCAAAATTAACTCCAGTAACAAAGAGCAAAGGTCTTTCTCTAGAGTAGAACGAAAAAATACTTTGAGAATTGAAGGTCTTCAGATTGATTGGACCTGATGAATTTTATTCTAGGGGATAAAAGAAACTGGCATAACAAAAAGATATTATCTTAAAGGATTTTTGGAGAAGCTTGAAGTACCAGAATACTGGGAGAAGTGTTTTTAAAAAGGGACAAAACAGAAAATAGGAATTTTCTGTCCTATGGATTGGATAGAATTCAGTCCAATCCTGGAAAAGGACTTCAATCCTGGAAAAGTTCTGGAGGAAGCAACCTTTTAGCACGTAGTAAATAACAAAGAGAACTGTAACTGAGAGCATGGTCAGTTACAGCTCATGTTAAAAAGAGTGTTTTTCTTCTAGGTAACAGACTTTCTGGATACAAGGAGAGGGCCACGTTAAAAATAGCATTGCCACTAGTCTCTTGTAAGGTCTCTAAACGTTCCTAAAACAATTTGCCTATGCTAAGCATATAGTGTACAAAAAAAATGCAAGATGGTGTGTTACAGAGGAGACATTTTTGTTGACATGCCTTTGAAATAATCTGCACTGATTCAGTCTCAGACTTACTGTTTTGCTTCTGCAATTAGGTATTATATGGGCAGCTTATGGACCATTTGAAAATATGTTCATTTTGTCAAAAGCATGTACCCATTAAGATCATACACATCCCTAGTACAGGCCAAATATCTTATTCTAAAACAAAAGCTCATCCAAATATTATATTTATCCAAGTGCCCATTAGTTTACAGAAGTAGGTTGTAAATTTCACCAAGTACAATACTTCTTACACGTTTTCTGGCACTTTCACTTCTATCCTCAGCTGGGAAAAAGCTAAATAGAGCACCTCATGGTGGTCAAATATTTCCTTTTTTGGCACCAATCCAAAATTCAGAGGTGAAGAAGAAGAATTCAAGCCTTAAAAACACTGAAGAATTTTCTGTTTAAGTTTGCCACTGAAAAAGGAGAATGAGCTCTTGATGTCTTTCTAGCATTCTGGCCCAGATGCTGATGGTGGTGGGCAGGAGGGAAACATATTCCACACTGTGAAGGGGAATGTTCTTCCATATGGAGAGGTCAGCCGGACATTGCTGGTGGACATTTCTGCCAGATAAGCCTCAAGTTTTTCATTTTAGATTTTTCAAAGGAGCTCACTTTGTTAGAGGTTAACTGAAGTTCTAGTGGCTCTGTTTATATGAATTCTGGTAATTCCTCAGTAACCAGCTGAAGCTCGGAGAGTCCCCTTCTGCGGCCCGGGCGCCTGGTGTTATTTCAGTCACGCTCTCCATACAGCCATTACTTAGTTGTTCAGTAATTCAGCATTGACACAGATGTGGTCAAGCAAAGCTGACGCAAATTATTATACAAACAGTATCATTGTTGCATTTAGCTGTAGCAGAAGATTTATAGCTTCACATAATCCCATAGATCATTCAAAGAGCCTGGAGTTTCTCAAATAAAAGGAAGAGATTTCAGCTGCGGCACTTGCAGAGCCAGGGGAGACCCAGTGAATAAGGTGGCAGGTGAATACTTCAGCAGAGTCCTCCCTCCAGCCTTCAGTGGTCAGTTGCTTTCTCCCACTGGGCCATATAACTTTGGAGGTACAACCCAAAGGGTGGACTAGCAATGTCTTCCAGAGTGCGTAGCTTGCTGGCCCAGCACCCAGCAACTCTGTGTCCGGCTCAAAACACAGGTTATGTGTTCGATCTCTCATGGGGTAAACAGGAAACCAGGCTGAGTCCTCCTGGTCCAGACGGGGTTCTCCATCCCCCATAGGGGCCAGCATTGTAACTTCTCTTCCCAGAGCCAGGAACCAGACTTCTAGTCATTGCAACATTGAGTACAACAACAAATTGTCCACTTGGTTACCAATCTATTTCTCAAATCACTTGACAATTTGTTGGATGAAGAGGATGGAAATGTTTTAAAAGCCAATGTCCAGCTTATAGAATAAAGTTTAAGTGATACACTCCCAGCTTGTGCTGTTGAGGAAAATGAAAGCAGGAAAGCAAAGAAATAAATATGTAACTTGAATTTCCTTGCTACTAATTTGGATATTTTCTAGTTCATGTGGGGCTCATCAGGCTAAACTTTCTTAACTGAAACTGTAGTTATTATAAAGAAAGCACTGTAGTTATTATAAAGAAAGCACAGAGTGCAGTAAGGATGCAAAAAATACTTTGAGACAAAGCTGGATGCCTTCTAAAAAAAGAACCAGAAACCTCAGGTGATCCATTTTAATGGTCAGACTAATAGCTCTGTCTCATTAATTCCATACAAGAGTGTGTTGAGATATAAAAACTTCATGAGTCATTTGTCCTACTGCTGCAGATTCTTCACGAACCTTGTGATCGCTTCTCTCCATGTATTTATAGTCTCATCAGCTAATCTGTGCATTACTGATTTGATCTTAAAACTTCAAAGGACCAAAATTAGTGAAGCTAAAATGGTGTTTAATGGAAGGGGGGAAATGTATTCAGATAAATAACAGATACAGTAAACCAAAACCTGTTATTTTATTTTGATTAATCCTGTACATAAATCCATATCAAGCTCACACAATAATTTTGATTAAAAATGGAGGAAATGTTTATTTCAGCATTTTCAGTTCTTTCAGTTTGTGTTTTAAGATGACATTTCAAAACAAAAAGTGACAACATTTGATTAAATAACAGCTGAAAATAACCATGGGTTTTCTTATCAAATATTTTTTAATGAACATGGACATGCTATTTTTAATTTTTCATTTGACAAAGAAAACAAAAAGAGCTCCATTTTATACTGATCCATTCATTAATAATTTTTCAGCACAGCTTATTAGCCAGAAGTTAATCATTAGCACAGCCTTAACAGCATTTTCATAGTACCATGTGAAAAGACACCCAGTTACACAAACTGATAGAGGACCTGACTGGTATAATAATATATTATAATAATTTTTTATCCAATAGTTATTGGGGAAAAAAAATCAAGTTAGGTTATAATATGACTGCAAGTACAGTTTTATGTATTTTAGTCACTCAATCACTCGCACACCAAGAACTCATTGGTGGTCCCATCATAGCCTAGTTAGTTAGGCATTTCACCTACAGAAGTGTCTAATTACTCATTACAGAATGAGCATATTTCTGGACACAGAGCTGTGCAAACACATTTTAACTACATTGGCCTCAGCTCAGCACCACAAGTTTCAGAAGTCCTTTAAAAATCTTGCAATGTTTATAAAGTTGGCAAAGATAATGATATTTCATTGTCATTTCACTAAAGAAGGACACAATCCTTTTTCATTTGAAATGATCTGCAAAAAATGTTTAACTAATGATTAATAAAATCACGTGGTTGAATTTTCTGGAAGCCTTAATAAATCAAGATTTGTAATTCAAAATGTATGTCTAGATTGAAAAATTCAAGGTTACAATGGTAGATAAATATTCTAACCTTTCATAAGTTAATATTTTTACAAATAGTATCACATTCCCCATGTCTTAGTAGAAAGGAAATCAATTCCTTTCCCATTTAAAGAGAGGTAAAAATAGCATTCATCCTTTTCCAAACACCATCTAACGAGAATGAACTAATGACACTGTAATGAACAACATTTGCATTACTGGCATTGTCTGCCAGCCTTCTCTAAAACATTAGCAATGTAACTCAGAAATCTCTATGCTAGCTGATAGTTTGCCACTATCACTGAACTCCTGATCAACAACCAGGTTTTTACATAACTGTTCACTCCTGGAAAATGGTACTTTAGCAGAAATTATATACAGAGTTATCATTCCTAGCTCCATCCTAAGTTCCTTCTAAGTATTGAAGGCTGCTAAACCGCACAGTAATTTTTTACTTTACAAATTGACAATTCCCCCAGCATGTGAAATTCTGAGTAGGTCAAAAGATGGCAAGGTAACTGTCCCACAGCTGACTCTGCCTGTGATACAGGAATTACATGTTCCTTCTAAACACCCAAAAAGACAAAGACATCTGAGACAATGTGACACATCAGACTGAATTCCTCCCAAAATACCCTGGCAACTGCAGCTTTTATGTAGCAATAGGCATCACCAGCAGGTCAAGGGAGGTGATCCTTCTCTACTCAACACTGGTGAGACAAATCTGCAATACTGGGTGCAGTGCTGGGCTCCCCAGTCCAAAAGAGACACAGGCATACTGGAGATAGTCCATGAAGGTCATGAAGATGATTAAGGGACCGGAGCATCTCTCCTATGAGGAAAGACTGAGAGAGCTGGGACTGTCCAGCCTGGAGAAGAGAAGGCTTCCTACTGTGAAGGAAGGTTGCTCCTGTTTGGTCTGGGTGTCTTACATTGACAACTTCAGAAAATAAAGACATGTACATTTGGAGAGAGTTCAGATGTCTTGAGGTGTCACACATTGAGCTGTGTGATCTTACCAAGATTGCCAGTCCATTGCAAACTGCTGCATAACTTTATGGATGATAAAAGCATTCCTTTAGTCTTTCCTTCAGGCAAAGGGCACTGCTAATCTTCAACAAGTCTAGCAAAGCAGCAGGCTAGTGAAACAGCAAGCTTTTTACCTTTTTTCCTGACTATCATCCATAATTGTCTCAGTCATGTTTGACAAGTTCACCAATTGGGAATCTCCCCCTTCATTATTGGTCTCTTTCACCTACATTGTAGTAAGCTTCAGATGTTCTAATTGTAACTCCATATAAGAATGAGGTCAGAAGCTTTTTCTGCTGACATTCTTTTTAGAACATTCTCCAGACAGCCCACTGCATAGAAGGGAGCTCTGTGCTTTCTCAGAAATCAAATAACTTAAATGCAGTTTCTTTACAAAGCTGTGCACAGGGCTACCACTTCTTGGAGTGCATCACTGAAAGCATACTCAAAAGGGTAACAGTTTGTGTCTGGCAGATCACTGATGTATACATGCATCAGAGCCATGCAGACACAGCATGCTGGGACTGGCTTTAGGTATTAACAAGCTACCTTTTTCTTCCCTGTTACAGCTTTATTTTAGTCTCAAGACATAATCTAGTAACATTTTCTTGAAACGTGAATGTACATCATTAACACACAGTTATTAGCTCTTCTCTTGCCCTTTACCAAAGAAAAGTTATAAATAAACTTTTCAAAGGAAATTACTTAACTGGGGGGGCGGGAAATCAATGTAAATGTAAGAGGGCTTCAGGAGGTTAAGGGAATTTTTCTGTGCAACTGAGAGAACTTGGCTGACTTATTCAGCTTTACAGGGTGCTGATAACTTTCACACAGTAAGATACCCATTAAACCACTAGGCCAAATAGCTTCCCAGCCTGGAGGCTGGCAGAAATCCAGGAAAAGACTTACACATCTGACATGACACTTAAATGGAATTTAGCTTCATAAATCCTGAGCTGTGATCCAGAAAACCCTGTTTCAATGGTCAGATCACCTAAAGCTAAAAGCATGCAGGTTCTGTAGGTAATTTACTCTTTTACTTTGAAGTTCTCCAGGTATCTGGGTTCATATTCCCAGAAACACTTCAGAGCTGAGTAAGCTGACACCTACTGTAACATTCATTTGAAATCCACATGTTCATCTGCCTAAGCTGCCTGACAGATCTGGTCTGTTAGGTCTGATAAATATGAATGTGTTTTGACTAGAACATGTTAAGGTAGAATAGTGACATTTTTTCTTTTAAAAACTGTAGAAGGACACAAGGATGTCTATGACAGTGGCAGTTGTCTCTTACCTAGCAACCTGCCCTCATCAAGGAGAGAAAAGGCCTGGGTTTCACCTCAGTCTGAAGAGCTTTATATCAATATCTATCTACGCTGAGACTTGCTGTGCTAGAGTGAGGTACTCAGCACCTCTCCTTTTGAAGCTTTACCACTGCAGAGTAAAGCACGCAGGGTACTGGAAAGAGAGAAAGCAAGAGAAAATACTGTGGGTCAGTCAATGGGATGAACACCCCACTGGGAGAGGGGAGTCCTGTACATGGGTCCCTGCTATCAAGATCATTTTATACATATTTCATACCTATTCAGCAAAGCTTGGACAAAATAACGGAGTGATTCTAGAAGCTCTTCCCTTCCCAGCTGAATGTGGTACTGATCTACACAGCCTTGCTCCTCCTCAAACTCATCATTTAGCATAGCGGCTCCTCAAGCCTTTGCTGCCAAATATTAAGTTTTAAAAGGGAGAGGGGGTGTGACTCATGAGTACAGAAAATAATGTGTACCCTGGTGCTTAAGACCTCTGTTTAGAAAAGTAATCATGGATTGGTGTATTTGCATGATCTGCCCTGCAGCGGTGACCCCTGGAAGACCGTAGCATAAGGCCAGATGTATGCCTGCCAGAAAGCTAATGAGTGCTCTCTAAGGCACTGGGCTTGAACTCAGAAAAAGTCCTTGCTTGGACTCAGTCCAGCATGTTAATTTATGAACTGAAAAGGGTCTGGGAATCCACTGCATCAATCCCAAGCTAGTAGTAGAATATGCATATGTAGAATATTCATACGTAGTAGTAGAATATGTATATGTAAAAGTTACACACATAATTAGATTTAAAAATGAAGTCTATGAAAACCAGTTTCTTTCATATACAAAATTCAGATAGCATGATAATTTCATTAATCCCATGTGGTTTTCTCATACCCTGCCACAGGGATTTCCCTTTTGCTGGTGTTAAATTCAGTAGTAGGAATGTGGCCTTGCTGCTTTCCCATTCTTCAGCATCCTACCTGGTTCCACTGCAACAGACATGCTTAGATTGCTGAGAAGCAAGCAACACCTCTTCCACATACATTAAAGCACAGAGGTATGTTGTCTTCCTCCCCCACCCCATGCCCCCAAAAGTAGAAAAGTAGTTGCTGTACTCAGTGTAGGTAATTTTCCTCAGCATTATGACTGATGGTGTTCAGCACTTTGTAAGGCAGAGATGCCAGGGGCAAGCATCTTCAGTTTCCCTGCCAATATTTTGTCATCTTGCTTCTTTCATTATGTTATACAGCCTCTGGCAGATGTCATATCATCTTACAACACCCCAGAAGATTATTGGTTTTACAAATCTATTGAAACTTTGATGATTTCCAGAAAATAAAGGATGTATGTTGCACTTCTTTAGATGTATGTCACAATTCGTAGGCTAACCTGGTCTATGAATATCCTTAACAATTTTTAATGAATAATAAAATTAGATAATTAGGAGTCACGAACAAGAAAACAGACTGAGCTGCCATTGCTTAATTGTAGCAACACCACAGGAGAATGGGAGATAAGGAGAACCCTGATACAAATTTCAACTTTTGTTAAACGTGATATAGAATGAGAGTTCCCTTCTGCCAGCAGCCTGATCTGTTGATGCAGTACCTGGACATTTAGAGGTTTGAAATTATTGCTTTACAAGTGCATATAAAAAGGGTCCATCTTTGCATACAGTTGGTTTTAGATTCAGAAAGGTAAGCATCATAGGCCTCCTGGAAAAGAAAGATGAGTGCATCTGAAACAGTGCCTAGTAAAAACAATAAGAGCAACAGAAAGCAGTGACCTGGTAACTGTGTAGAACTTAAGAAAAAGTAGAGTAATGAAATACTATGGAACATTTTTAATGGGTGTTGGAGAAGTTGATTCTAAAAAGTGAAAAACAGTTGCAGAAAAATATGAGGAAGCCCTGGAGATTTCATGGTGTGTTTGCTAATAGCTATTTTTGTGAAAAATTGTATGAAACATCAGTCTAATGTGTGGTTACAGTTAAAGGCAAATACAATGCTGGAACATATCAAGGACAGAAAAATGCAATAAAACACAATATTTGCTGTGCAAAACAAAATCTGATTGCAGGCTGTACTTGGGTTAAGCTGTGGATTTTTTTGTTTTCTATTGGAAGATCTGCATTGCTTTGGGGACAACGTACCAGTGGGAAATCAGAGAGAGTCTGGAATTTAAAGTTATACATAATAAAGGCAAGTTAAGAAATGTTCAACTTGTTTTTTACTAGAAAAGCATTCTTAGTCACCATATAGCAGTAAAATTTTTAAAATAAAAAACAAAAATACCTTATGAAAGATAAAACTTATATAAGACTTACACTGTGCATGTTTCTGGGAGGAATTACATTCCAGAATAATATTCTTCATAAGATTATTAAGAGTAAATGAAAAAATCATGAAGAATCATTTCACTGTGACTACAGCAAGTGGATGGAACCAGCAGGACTATCAAAAGAGGCAGCTTAGATTAAGCAGAAGCATGGAATGGCTCGTGGCCTCAGATACTGAATCATACTCAAATATTATGTTTTGATTGGTTTTATATCTAACAGCAGTGTGTTTGCTTCCCAAATCCTATTTATAGAAGTATTTCAAACTATGTCTACTGGGATTAAAAAATGGTCTGTGGGATCCACAGTTGCGGTTATTTGGATATAAGGCAGATTCAGCGTGGATTAAGCTGAACTGCGCCAGTGTCTTGCTGCTGCACCCCAGCTGACATGCCAGGTGGAGACACATCTCTGATCAGAGGCAGGGTGTGTTTGCTCAGCCACAGCCCTGCATGCCATACAGGTTTCAGAGCAGGGCTGGTGCTCATTTTGCCAATTCAGAGTATCCTGCCTTTACTTGCATCCTCAGGCAATCTGCCCTAAGCACCCAGAGATGCAGCCAGGCATGCACAGGGATTTGGAGATTGCCAAGACACCCTGCTGCTGATGGATAGAGATTAGGTGAAAGGCACTCTGGAAAATACCATAAAATGCTTATCTGCAAGTTCAACTGCCTAAAAATCCCAGTCTGGGTCTTCGGAGTGTATTCAGAGGGGCTGACTTTAGTGCTCTTCAGAAAGTGATGGTGAATGGGTAAGAGAGGCTGTCACTCCAAGGCATCCCTGTGAGGAGTCTGTCTCCCTGCTCTCGGACAAGGGATGCAGCAGGAGAACAGGATCAAATGCCTGGAACACTGGCTCTGGACCTGGTTTCCATTCCATACTCCACCCCAGACTCCTGTAAAGCATGATGCTACTTTCCATAATGACAAGAATATCTGTCACTATATTTGCGCCATCTTTGGAGTCATAGTCATTAAATAACATTGTTTTCCTGAATTATTATAATTTATAGGCTGAAATTTCCCTCCAAATTTGCATCTTGTCATACACCATTGTGTATGACTGTACTTACGGAACTAGTAGCAGATATTCATACCGGAGTATGATCCTATTCAGCTTTATCTTTAAATGTTTTGAGGTTCCTGACCTCCTTTGTGCTGGCTTTTGGCTATTACCTGTCTTGCCTTTTATTTTACTGAGGATAGATTATGAGCTTCTGTGGCTGATCATTCAGAAACGGTATTTGAGAAAGTTTTCTTCTTGAATTGCTCATATAGTGCATTGCAAATCTGATAAAATTTTCAAAAAGGGAGTAGCCTGCTGTTTTTAGGTGTGGCCATGTACTAGCCGGTGACCTTATACTCGATTTTTATGTTTTTTCCAATGACCACCACACTTGATCTCTTTAGAGCAGCATAAATAATGTTCTGCATTTCTACCTGCTCGAGTTTATTATATAGGATACACTTGGACTTCTCCTGTACGAGTTTTCCAGCTCCTTCATTTTTATCTTGAAAAATTCTGAAATTTCACCTTTTTGCTAGAACCTAACCCTGTGAAGCCTTTAGCAATGGATGTAGAAGTTCAGTGTCATTTACAGTCAGGAAGTTAAAGCATAAAATATCTCATTTGTGGTTATGCGAAGTTAAAATTGTCCTTTAACAATAGAAATATTTGCCAAGCCTAAGAAAAAGAGTAAAGTCATAGGGTTGGCTTGTCAATAAAGGTCCTGCTAACCCTTTGTGACACAAGTAGCCATTTTTAGTCCAGGAATGTCACAGAGGTCAACATACAAACAAGATAGTCAGCCCTAATAAGAGTGTCTATGAGAGGTATAAACAATTTAGCCTCACAACACCATGATTAATTAACTCTCAGTCAATGATACAAGTTTTTGTGCTGATACACTGCCTTCCAACACAACAAAAATAAAAACACATCTGTAGACATCTTTCATTTGATTTTTTTTTCTCAGGAAGATGGATTGTCCCTTGATTTAATTTCAGCCCTATGGGAAAATATGAACTTATGTTCAAAGATGTTACTGAAAGCCTTGGGATTCTTCTCTCCTGTTTTGTATGAATAACTAATTGAATGGGGAAAAGCTAACAGCCTTTCAATATATAAAATATCCAGCAATGGCCCTGTCAGCAGTGGGCAATTTTTTTCCTGAAGAGGAGAGTAGATATACCCTGAGAACAAATAATCAGGAAAGACTTGGAAAACAGTGACATCAAACAGCACATTCCAAGAGAGAAAGAACAAGCAAGCTTAGCACAAATATATATTGTGCATATTTGATAGCAGAAAGAAAAATTTTTCTTCATAGTATAGGGAAAATATACATATTTCCCATACTTAGTAGCAATTTACAGACAACACCCATGAAAAATACATTTCAGAAAGCCTCAGTAGAAAAAAGCCACCATAAATTCAAGAGCATTGGTCTGTAAAACTTAAGATTGTCTTTCTGTGAGAGAGGATGCAGGTTCAGTTTAATAGGTCATGTTTGTCATGGGACAAGTCAAAATAATTTAAATTACCTATTGTCTTCTCCATAATGTAGTTTTAAAAGGAATACACCATTGTACTGTCTGTGCACCCATAAAAATTGCAAAGAACAGAAATTACAGCTGATGTTAATTAATTTTGAATCAAAAAGGAAGAGATTTTTACTTGATTGGTAAACTAACAAATATTCAACTGTGAAATATTTAACCAGATGGTGGTTCCCAGCTTGTGGGGTTGCTGAAGCACTTTTGCATTTGTAATTTTTCATGCTTGTCAGTTGCCACTAAAACAGTGAGATTAGAGCTAAGAAAATATGCAAACTGAGTGGCTATTTAAAAGGAAAACTGAATTGAAAGGAGATATCAAAGCAAAAATTGCTGTTGAAGCAAGAATTTTTTTTTTTTAATGAAACTGAGGTTTCTTTAGTCAGGCTTGGATGTAAAACTGTACTGATAAACCTTGAAAGTGATTTAAAGAACAAAAGAAAAAAGTTCGTATTAACACTAATTACTAAGAAAAAATGTAACAACTGATCTGGAAACAGTGAATATACCGACAGAACAACATCTCACATGTGGAATCAAGGATACAAAAACTATTCAATGCTTAATTTCTTCCTATACCCATACTTTCTATACCCACAATTTCTTCCTACCTGTAGGCCATGAGCAGAATGGTGAGTTTTGCTTGAGGTCTTCCCCAGGGCCAGCAACCAAGCGTGGGGTTTCCCAGCAGGTCCCCCCCAAAAACCTGGGCCACTCAATTTGCACACCTTATCATCCCTTTTTCCCCATTTTGTGATCCTCCTTTTTGCATCCCTCTACTTCCCTTTGTCCATCCCAGTCTTATCCCAAGTGAAAAAATCCTGCCTCTAAATACTTTTTCTACATTAGCTGCAATTTTTCTATATCTATACCCAAATGTTTCCGATATAATCACCTATGTGATTTCAGCCTTGTATGTTATTGTGGAAAGTACTACCTAGGTGTTGCTGGCCTTGCAAGACTGTACTATCCAGAAGGTCCCCAATATTCCCCTCCAATTATCTGTGGAGTTTCTTTGTTTCTCACATAACTCTCCTTTAACCACCTGTGAGATCAACCTGTCCTTCATGGTGCTATCTGTAACTTTTGTTCACTCCTCACGCTGTTACTTGTTGTATTAGGCAATTTCTCATGTCACACCCAGTACTTCTCCTCATGCTGCTCAGTTTGCTTAAGCTCAGGCCAGGATCTAGTCAGCAGTCCAGCCATCTGTCTGCAGCCCTTACACAATGTTTCACATTTGCAAACGTCACCTGTATTGTTCTGTTGTATATTCGGTTACAAAATGGGTATGTGAAAGAAAAGTTCTTTGTAAAGTGATTTTGTTGGTAAAAATTCCTCTCTCCTTTTGAGAGTCTTAGCCTGCACACCTCACAAACCAACTGTCTTTTCAACCAATCTGTGCTTTGCTTTAATGTGTTCCTGAGGAAAAAAAAAAAAGAAGAGATAACATTAATATTAGATGCAGGACAGAGTTATACGCAGTATGAATAGCGGTATAGCATCTTCCATTTGTGCTTATCAGTTATGGACTTGGATTTAAGATCTTATCTGTGAGGAGGGGCTTTATGTTCCTCGTGAAGAGAGGCTTAAGATGCATAAACACATTAAAAAAATACAAAACAAAGCAAAACAAGCAAAAAAAACCCCCAACAGTTTTTACTGATGTCAATGAAAATAACCCCTCTAAACTGAATGTGGTTTGGAACTAAATAATATTGGGAAGGACTCAGCTAATTTTAAGTACCTGAAAGTTAGCTGTCTGAGCTAAGCTTGTCATGTTAGCTCCCTCAATCATCAGTCACTCTCATAATACACCACATCAAAACCCAGAAGAACAATTTAAGACAAGTAAGATACATTGCCATCAAAAAGGTGTCTACCTCTCTTCATAAACCGTATCAATATCCAGCTTGGTTTGCTTGAACTAGATGTGTAACTTAGACAGCAGAATAAACTAATTCAGGCCTATCTAACATACCTAAGGTTTTACCAAAACTCTGGACTATGGACCTTGACTTCAAATCTTTGTTGCAAGAGCAACCTTGCTTTCAAATGCAAAGCTGAAGAAGTCTGAACACTTGGTATGTGCTCATTGTTTTAAATTATGATATTATGCATATAAGTTACACATGAAAAAAGATAAGAGAAGCAGTGCTATATTACAAAATTCCTAATTTAGTATTAACACATTTTCCTTTACTTTAAAAAACTTAAGAAGTTGTTAGGCAGATACCTGAACACAAAAGTACAGCTGATGCTGTAACATTTCGGGGGAGAAATGAGCAAGTGAGAACACACATCCCAAAATGAAAAATGCTGGGCTCATTAACAATGCAACAATAAAATTTGCATGGCACTATTATTTCAGCAATGGTTTTATATAAAAGGTAATAAAAATTATTGTCCAGAAGTCCCCACATTTGGTGGTAGGCACCTTCAGCAAATCCTGGTTACTGCCAAGAGAGGATACTGTTGAAAATTAGAGACTGAGAAAACAGAAGGAAAGCATTATCAGACTGTAGTACCTGGGAACAAAAGCTATCTATCATAGAAGCTTGAAATGAGTTTGTTTTAATTTACTTTTAGGTAAACAAGTTACTGAAGCTTCAAACACCTCAGAGGCTCACATTTTCTTAGCTGTCATCTGTAACCGAGAAAAAATGCTGCCTTCCCATCTTCTCATACAGCCCCCAGTCATGACTTCTTTTTTCTTTCTGTAATCTGCATGGTGAAGTTTTGCTTAGCTCTGCAATCATGGCATGGAAACCCTTTTCTGATTTCATTTGCAGGTTTGTTAAATAAAATTACATAGTACCATATGCAGTCCCTCATTCACAGCAAGAATTAGCTGAATAAAGGCTTCTCCTGCATGCTAGGCAATAGCATTAGACTACTCCACGCTGGGTAATATCTCTAAATATATCCCATTAGGAAGATATTTCCTCCAGTTGAAATTGCAGGTTTACCATAGTGAAATAAAACCATATGCCTAAGAAATGTGGACAGCCTCCCTCCCCAGACCTCTAATGACAGGGCAAAACAGAACGTGAAGAGCACCATGTAAATTATTCCATTGTGCTACCATATTTGCCATTATGCTTTTCAACCACTCTGAAATAATTCTCCTCTCTCTCATGGCTGACGGTAAAGGAAAGCCGACACATATGGTATTGTTTGGCTTTAAGATTTTTGACACTGTTGCAGTGAAATTCCCATGCACAAGCCGAGGAGAAGTGAGCTAGAGGAGATCATCACGAAGTACACATGTATTTGAAAAGCAATTCTCAAAGCCATTAGGATTGATTTCTTCCTGAAGTATTCAGTACATTTCTATTAGGATCCCATAAATACCTGTTCTGGGTTTGGTTAATACCTTCATGTAATACTAGGAACAGAATAGAATATATATCTACAAATTTGGTGGATTACACTAAACTGAGAGGCTGGCAAAGACACTGACGGGATTAGATACATGGCCAGGCAGACGAGTGGCAGATTAGGATGCAGAAGGTCACTGAGGTTTAAAAACCAAAGGAGTAACAAATATGATGCTGATATTAAAAAAAAAAAAAAAAAGCAGGTGTAATTCTGTGATCCATTAAAAAGTATGGTGTAGTAAGACATGCAGAATAATTATTCTGTTTTAATTGGCATGCGAAAGGCCTCAGATGAAACACTGTGCCCTGTTTTTTGGCAGGAGGTTTTTAAGAAACTTATAGGCAAACTGGAAAATCTAAGGGAAAACAGCAAGAATGACAAGAAAAAAATACAATATATGAGGAAATTGAGAAGGAATTAGGTTTGTTCTCTGTAGAGAAGAGGGCAATTTAGAGGGTTCCATGGAAGGACGAAGGAGAAAGGTAAGACACAGTAATGGTACTGTAAAGAAGATGACAACCAGTTCTACTGGCAATCGGGACTGTAGGCTGGATTTAGGAAATTACTTTGTAATCCTCAGGTGGGTAAAGCCCTGTTACAGACTATCTGCAGAGATCATGGAATCCATTTCATTCCAGAAGGTAGCAAAGACCTACCTGGCCCTTCCTTAGAACATGACAGGCAGACGTGAGACAAATCTATTTACAGATTTTTTTCTCCTTTATTTTTGAACCTTGTACCCTAAAACCAAAAGGTATCAGATAAATATGCTAATAACACACTTTAAAATAGACATGCTTTGGATGTTTCAAGTGGATTCTTTAATGTATTTGAATTTGTCACTGTTCTAAAACCCCTGGAACATATATGGTTTGTAACATCAGAGTTTCTGTCCGTGCCCACCTGTTCAAGACTGGGGACTATGCTACTATTTCAGCCATGCCAGTAGCATACAAGCTTCTGCTTCTCAAAGTCTTCCCCTCACTATTCCTCTTCGACACACTTTTGCTTGGTGTATCCTTATGTGGAAGACTTTCTGATGACAAAAGCATCAGAGAAACGACAAAGTAGCCAAGGGCTAGAGTTATGCCACAGGGACCACAACAGCCTGTCGTACAAGATGAAGTCAGTGTCAGGGAATGTAGTTTAAGCTGGGTTGTGAAAATACCCTCTGACTTTCCGTTCCTTTTGAGTGTAATCACAGAGCCAATCATTCAGCACCAGGACCCAGTTTATACAGAAGTGATGTGGCAATTCTACACCAGCCCTATTCACCTCCCCACACTGTGTGCGGCTGCTAATGGCCTTTGTCATGACACCAGTTTTCTAGTTTGTCTCATTTTATTTAACTGTCCTCAATGGCTTTTCCTCTTGTTTGAATCTTTAAACACAGCCAACAGAAAATCTTTTTCAGTGTCAGTGTTGACCACTGCTTGTGTTGAAACTCTATGAGAATTTTCCATTTGTAGCCTAATGAATTATTAATCCCAGTGAAGAAAATATAGAATTACTTCATTTCTATTTTGTATTGTGAAAGTAACGTATATGACATCAATTAGATATATGTGCTCTAAATGCTTTTTATTTAGTAGCTTTATACAAAAAATAATTAATGAGGCATTGATTTAATTTAATGTTAAATGCAGAAGTGATTTTTTTTCTACTACTACTGCCATAGTATAGTCAACCTTGGAAGATGCAAATCTCCTTTGATTTCCAAGCTGATAATTAAAAGCTGCATTTCATCCAAGATCAGAAATTGGCGGGATTCGGTACTGTAATTACACAAAAGTGCAAAGATACTAAACTCTAGAAAACCACAGGAAAGAATACTCAGTCCCCACATTTCAGAGCAAGGCTGTTTATTTTTCTTTGTAAGACCAACCAAAGATTGATTTTCCTTTCTCTCAACTGATTTTTGGGGTTTTTTTTCTGCTCACTCTGAGTGCAGTCTCACTAACTGTAGATTCAATATTCAGCCCAAGGGACATAAACATCTGGAGAGGAGAATGGAAATGAACTGCCAAGAAGGAAGAGAGATTTCCTTCCCCTGCTGAAGAAAATTCCCTTTTTAGAAGTGCCTAAAGGAGGTTTATACTTACATCCATTCCTGCCTACACTCTCCCAGACCATGCCTGTAAATGAACTGGTTATATCTCTGTCTTCTCAGTATTGGGGTAGAAACCTCCACCTGAGGTGTGTGAAAGAGGAGCAATTGTCTGGAAGCTGAAAAGGAGGAAGGTGAGTCAACAAAATAACCATCTAAAATGGCAATAAGCAGGTAAAGTGCTTATCACTGATAATCGATAAACAAATTTTCATGTACCAACTCATATTCATCAATTTATTCATCACTAAGTAGTGATGACTATTGATAAAAAGATTTGTAGATGTGATTTCCTTTTCTCTTTAACACGTGCCTCAATCACTGGGCTCATCCAGTACTGTGAGACTGTGAGAAACTTCTATGGAAATGATCTGGCAGAAATGATATGTGTATACAAATATCATCATCCCCCCCCAAGCAGTATTTATTTTAGTTTATACAAGCAGTATTATTCTAAGGCTAAGGATGTCCCTGCACTGTGCATGAAGATGACAATGCGGCATGCATGAATATAGCCTGTTGCCAGGGATTTTTGCACAGTCAGTCCAAGCCCATTGGGATACTAGTCTATGCTGAAACCTCTGCTGTCATACCTTGCCTGGGATTATTTGATTAAAGCTAGCAGAAATTGCATCCGCATCTTCATTTGCTGTGTAGACATGATCTTCAGAGCAGATTCATATGGTTTAATATTGGTTCTCTAATAGTTACCTACTGTAAAATAAGTATATGTCTAGTGTTAACTTTACAGATGATAAATTCTCCTGAAGTTCAGCAAAGGCAGAATCTGTCTTTGAGACGGGATAATATCAGGCAACAGTGCAGTGTCCAACTGGCTGCAAGGCAGCTCTGAAGAAAACAGAGGGAAAAAAACCCCTGTCTTCTCCAGAGAGAAAAAGAAATTATGTGAACCTTCAGAGAATGCAGACTAATCTACATTTCTAAATAGAATTTGTTGGGTGTTTGTGAAGTGCTGATTTCAAAAGACAACTAAATCATCTGTCATGTTGATTTGCTCAAAGGACAATTATGACTTAAAATTAATTTGTGCAGTAATATTTTTACTATACCATGTCACTGAAAAGTAACTGTATATAAATAATCAGTTACACCATTAAACTGGCATAAACCTGAGCTGCCTCAGTTACCCATAACATTCTCTTCAATGAAGCATTACACTGTGGGTGAACAGCCCTCAGTAGTTCACAAGTGGGACAGGGCAGTCTGATTATTTTTCTTTAGTGACTCGTGCTAAAATAAATCTGTGTAAATAGATGGTGCAAAATAAAAACTGTGTAGTTTTGCAAAATATTTTAAAGTAGCTGTTTCTAAGGGGGTTAAAAAAGATGTCTGAATAATCCAGGTTTTACCAAGGCACATGACCTGTGCCTTGGTAACTAGGACTTGGCTTTGTTTGATTTACATTAAGTCATTAATGTAAATCAAGTGTACATTAATGTAAATCAAATGCACATTAAGTCAATAATGACATGAAGTCATTAGTTCTATGGTATTGCTTTCTCAAAGTTTGCTGATACAGCTCCAAGGTAGCCAACTGAAAGTTTAGGATAAAATAATGAAGCCCAGTAAATAATCAAGATAGAAGGAGCAAAAAGGGATAAATGAAAAACCTTACTAACTTCTCCTTATGTAAGGGTGCCATAAATTAGAAGAGGAAACCAGAGAATTTGAGACCAAATTCTCAGAGACATTACTTCCCCGCCTTCTGCAGCTGTGTTGTACCTTAGATTACAGAAGTGGGAAAGAGAGGAAGGAGCATCTCTCTCTCAACTTAACCACAGACAGGTCTCAGCTCATAAAGATTAAATGTGTTCTTTCCTATCTCTTGGGGAGCTTGGAGATGTTTTATGGCTAAATACCTGACTTAGGGCTGTGCCTAACAGATATGTATTTGCCTTGAACTAATAAAGAAGAGTATTTTCCATTAATTAGTTTCACACTATTGATCTGGCCATCTAGCAACTATTCCTGTACATATTTAACATTCTATTTTCTTGATTTAATGAAAGGAACTATTTGCATTTGAAATCTATGTTTCAAAGTACATCAGTAATAAAGCAGGACAAATAATTTAATGTGCAAATAGTATTTCAAAAGCTCATGGGTAGAGAAAAACATCCAGTGCAGTGTTCAATATACTAGAATTTACAGTCAGATTTTTTTTTTTTTTTAAACTCTCATATTTATTCCTATGGAATACAGTAACATCAAGATCTTCAACATGGTGAAGACCTCATAGATTTCAAATACACAGTACATCAGTAATAAAGCAGGACACATTTTAATGTGCAAATAATATTTCAAAAGCTCATGGGTAGAGAAAAACACCCAGTGAAATGTTCAATGTACTAGAATTTACAAACAGATTTTTTAAATCTCATAGTTATTCGTATGGACTACAGTAACATCAAGATCTTCAAAATTATGAAGACCTCATTATGGCAGGTACTGAAAAAGATACTCAGATATTGCAAGAGAAATCAGACAATTAGAAGTGAAGTAACATAGCACAGAACCATAGAAATGTTGCCTGGAAGAGATCTCTAGACATGACAATGCAACCTCCTGCTCAAAGTGGGATTATAGCCAACACCAGACCAGGTCAAGTCAGGGTTTTGCATAGATTCTTGAAAATCTCGAAGAACAGAGATGCTACATCACTCCTGGAATGAAAAATTTTTCCTTAAGTCTAATCTGAACTTCATGTGCTACAACTTGCTACCATTGTCCCTTATTCAAGATACTAAATTAAATCATTGTTATCACAAATTAAGCTTCACAGCCTCCTATCTGCTTACAGAGCAAACTTCCTTCACTGTCTGAGTGCTGATTGCAATACGGCAAAATGTCATGCTTTCTCGAAATTGAGTTTCTGCTGGAGGATATTCAGTGTCTCACTGGAGGAGCTCAAAACCTCTAAAGATGAGAGCTGAAGTTGAAAGATGAAATATTGGACTCGATGATCTGTATGGGTCCCTTCCAACTTGAGATATTCTATATAGAGATCGCTCTGTCTGTGAATGTCCATCTGCTTCCTGTTCAAGGGTTTGAGCTTTTGTTTTTTCATGACAGCAAAGTACATACCATGGCTAGCCTTCCAGTGCCCACACAATAGAGCAAGAAACTGGGGCCATGAGTAGCAAATTTATATATACAGCAAGCCTCCTTTACTCTTATACTAATTCCTGTCATACTATATTTAAAAGGATACAACTCCAGCGCACTAGTACTAGCAAGACTGAAGGGCTGCAAGTCAAAGGATGTTTCACCTATAGAATCAGGTTACAGAAGTAAGTGTGGGTTTCTAAACATTAGGTATGAGATTCAGCCTCCACTTCACTTTAATATAGTTGTTTTGATGAGATTGTCTGTCTGTGAGGTAGGCAAGCTCTCAGAGTAGTCAATGGAGGCTACTGACTGACTTGATTCAATTGTTGAAACATAGGTGCCCAGGCCATGTCAGATGGCAGTGTATCCCACCAGGCACCTTCAGAGAGCCATTCCTTTCCCCTCCTAAGGGCCAGAGCCTGAGGAACAGCTCCACTTGGCAGCAGCACCTGCTTTATTGCTCCTGGCTTCTCCCTTTCCTCCCCCTGCCCTTAAGTCTGCCCCATAGCTGCTCCCATATTGCTGCAACTGTCTATGCAGCTGCTCAGTGACTCAGACTGGGAAACTGACCCAGGTTAAAAATAACAACTTGGTTTTTTTGTCAGATTATTCTTAATCCAGCCCCCTGGGTTGTACAGGCGGTGAGAACTGGACTCCAGTCCCACACCACGGACACAGCCCCTAGTAGTTACCATCTTATGCAAGATGTTGCTCCTTTAGTAAACTGCTGTCAGCTGATGTCACCTTGAAACTATATATTGATTTATCCTCTTTCTTCTCACAGACAGTGCCATGAGTGTCAGCATTTTTTCTGTCACTTGCATCTCTTGACTAACCTCTCACATTCATTAGTCGGAGCTGTAATTGCCTCATAAAGCCTCGAAGCATCTGAGATGATTTCCTGAGAGAAGGAGCAGAAAGTGAACGCAGTACCCAAATTGTGAACTTACTGGACTGAAAAACACACAGTATATTTGCACCCAACTTAGTACTAAACTGAAAAACATGTCAAGACATTTGCAAAAAAAGAAAAGAAATGTCTTTGTGCTTTTACACTCTATGTTAAAGGAATTGAAAGACTGTTGTTTAAATTAAGCTTTCTATCAGCTTGCTTGCCATATTAGGACTTCAGATCTTTTCTGTTCTGTGAACTGGAAGCTAAAAGTTGATTCTGGGCCCATTGAAGCAAATGGCAAAACACCAGATGATGGATATTTTAGCACAGAGCCCCTGGAAAACAGTTGAGACAAGATTGTCATAGCTCCCAAGGAATCTCATATAGATTTTCCCTCTGGGAAATGTCTCAAAACCTTCTTTATAAATGTTGCTTAAAAAAGACAAATATAAAATTCTGACTCAAAAAAGGGGGAAATATTTAAATATGTTCTTTTTCCTATCTTTCTGGGGTTTTTAGTGAACTTGATACTCATGTGTCAAACATGGGAGAAAAGATATGGTTTTTAAGTGTTTACCAGTTTGTACTTTTAGACCCTGAGGGAGTTCTCAGGCAACACGTGAGATATCAGAGGAAAGCTTCCAGCAAAACAGAATACTTCAGATATTTCATTCTTGGTATGAGATCAAAGCATCTTTAAAAAGAAAACTCATTAGTTTTAGTCCATACCTGTATATGCTCTCACACCGCAATGAATCAAGAAAGTATACATGAAAAGAAAATAAGCAAAACTAGAAAAGGGGAACCTTCAGTGAATATCATTTAAAAACCAGCAATTGTTCACCTCAGTTTTCCAGAGGCATAATGCATCCTACAGGCACCCATCAGTCAACTACATCTCATTCATAGCCAAACAAAACAAAACAAAACAAAACAAGACTTTTTTGAATTTAGGACTAAACACTTAATATCTCTGTTATGTTCATAAAGATACTCCTATATGTATGTATGACATGTTTTGAATGATCCAAATCCTGGGCTAATAGGAGTTGGAATACCTCCATTGAGGTCTTCAGGACAGTGTAATTTACACTGATTCAGTGTGCATCTTCTTTTGCAACAACTTCACCCAGCTGAGATATCTGGGTTTCTAGCTCTGTACTTGGGTGCCGATTTAAAATTATTCAATTTATTCTTTTTTTTTCTCAGAATTCAGAAGAAAAGATACTCTGCCTGCTTAGAGAAAATAGGAATTGGAATATTATCCCGTTGCAAGCATAAAAACCTTTCAGCTGATACAGCAGTAAAAAATTAAAATTGCTACTTCCACAGCAGTAAATGCACAGTAGTAAATGCAGCATGGTCAGCAATCCCTGGCACTGATACTACTCCAATGGTGTGCAATCACAACTACCCAGACTGCTAAGGATGCCCAAAACAGCAAAAGTACCTGGACCCATGTTATCTCCCAAAACACGAGTGTGGATTTCCTGGGAGACTGGGAGGTGACCTAGACCAAAAGCCCTCCAGGAAATATTGCAATAGCAGAGTGCGACAAGCATGTGTGTCCCATGTGTCTCAGCAGCATTTATTTGCCTGTTTAGAGATATCCAATGCTTGTTCAACAGATTTTGAGGAAATCTGTGGATCACTTAAAAAAATGGGGTTTCTGGATATTGTTAACATCTCAAAACTGGGCATTTTTCCATAGGCTGAAGTTAAACTTCCATAATGTTTTTTTTAGCGCTGAGGAAAGCAATATTCATAGCGCCTCATAGATTGCAAGTTCAGAGACATACTTTGCACTGGACATGTCTGTACTGAAGTCTTGGGTCTGCAAAAGTTGGGAAAAAAGTTTAATTCATTTAATTTCATTTCAATGAGGAAGAAGAACACAATTTTGAAGACAGAAAGTGAACACGAATTGACATGTGGTATTTTCAGGGCCATCTGAGTTAGTTAAATCCGAGATTTCAACCAAAGTATTATGTTTCTATCTTTCCTACAAAGAATTAAAATAAATCAGTGTCTTATATTGTTACTTCAAAGAGTATTCAATAAGTTGTTCTATAAAGAATATATTGAAGGAGTTCCAGTTTACTTTAATACCTGCAATTATTTTTAGCACTCTTTTCTCTTCAGAAGCTGAGTCTTCTAAGAATTCCAAAAATGGCCAGCTTCCTCACATTGTCTTGAAATGTGGCATTCCTCATGAGAGTAAAAAGGAGCATTCATAAATAAAATCTCAATTTGTTTCAGCAAGGCATTTCATTTTTTTTTTATTTTATTTTATTTCAAAATACAAAAATGTGTCTCCCCAGAACCAACATTATTTTTGCACATGTTTTCATAGCTTTGTGCAACCCTGCAGCTCCTCAGATAAAGCCCTATTAATTCCCTAATTGTTATTAGGAATGTTCCAGCACCTGGCTTTTGTAAGACCTTTAGGAAAGCAACACCAAAAAAAAAAAAAAATATTCAGGAAAAGATTTAGCAAAAGTCTTACAATGGCTGGAAAGCTTTCTAGAAAATCCATTTTCTCACTAGTGGATGACTCCAGTTTACAGAAATGGTATTTAAACTTGGATAGAGCAGAGCAATGTAAACCTGCGCTGAAATCTGAGGAAGTTTTGGGTTCAGAAAGCTATTAATTATTTCCGTGAAAGGTGTTATCCACTGAGGGGAGTGTGGAACGCAACAGGGGTGTAACTGACAGGTGAGGGAAAACATGCTAAAGTAAGGCTGAAATAAGCCTCGTGGGTCATTGATGCAGCTGTGGTGTTCAGTGCCTTTCAGTAAGCTGTAAAGCATCACCTTGCAACTAGGCGGTTCTTACACCCCTCTCTTTGTGTTAGAAAGCTGTCACAGAACCTCCTTTTTCTGGACACAAAAAAACCTTCTTCTGTGCTCCAGCCTGTCTTTATTTATAGCCAGACCATCCCCAGGGGTTCTTACACTGATGGTTCATTCATCTCCGATAGTTGTTCAGCATCTTAGTTTATGTGAAGAGCAATCCTGCCCCATTCCTGCCTTCATTCTCCCAGACTGTAGGCCAAGTTTCTTCTGTCTGCTCCCTGCACAGGCTGTCCATGTCTCCAGTCACACTAGTAGCCCTTTGCTGAATCATTATAATTTGACCTCATTTGCTTTGAAAGCCATTAACCAGAACTGAGTACAGGGCATGAAATGTGACCTACTCAGTGCTTCACAGTGCATGACATTAACATTCTGTTCCATGCATCTTGTGTGATACATGACTAAGTCACAAGGTGCATGTTACTGGTGGATCATAGCACATTTGAGCCCCTTACTGTACTCTGATAACTGACTAGCTCCCACATGAGAAATTCTTATTAGTTCCTGTGCATGTGAACTTCCATTTTAGCAGTGGTTTGTTTCCAGATGATGCAGTTTCAACATCCTCCCAATGAATTTTTGTATCAGTGTGTTCTAACACTTACTTGCTAATGGAAATATTGAAATGGTGTCAAAGGCTAGCCATAAGAAACTGGACTTGAAATTTCCTCCCAGTCAAAAGGATGTGTTGTCATCTTCTCTTCAGCCAGCTCCTCACCTACCTTAAAATTCTTGTGCTTATCCTCATCATCTCCACCTAACTAATAATGTTTCAAGTAACACCCTATCAAATGTGTTGAAGAAATCCAGACACATAAGATCTATTGTATTGTCTTGCCTGGAAAATAAGCTCTCATATCAGAGAAAGTTATCAGATTAGTCTGGCACATACAACTCTGGTAAATCTGCATTGCTTTTTACAACAGTTTCCTTTAACATTAGTGTTTTAATTATTCTCAGTTTCAAAATACCTCCTAAATCCTTCCACGCTGTTCAGAACACATAACTTGTTAGAACAAACAGAATTGCCTGGATCACTTCCTTATCTTTTTTTATGTATAAGCATTACTACTTCTTTTAAATCTAATATGGTACACTTTCTCCCTAGATCTGCTGTACATACTTGCAGCCAGACTGAAATTTGACATGCACCTTCATTGAGAATCCTGGAGCTGACATTCTCCAGCGAGCTGAATGTGGTGGGTTTCAGTACTGTCTGCTTCCATGCCTTTATTCCCATCAGTTATCATGCCTGTCAGCTTCCTTCCTCTCTCCCCAACCCCCAGTCAACATTATCCTCCCTATTGAAAACTGAGTCAAATATTCAGCTAATCTGGGGGTTGTTACTAAGTTACTTTACTACCTATCACTTTCGTCGTGTGGGGTGAGGAGGTCAATCACTTTTATGGTACGGTGACCTCATGAACTCTGTTTTAACATTTTTGTAAAGTCTAATTGGAAAGTGTCTTTTTGCACTTCTCAATTTATCTTCTCACATCCTGACCTCAAAGTTGTCAGATTCATACCTTCACTTCCTGTACATTCTCTGCTTTTTCCTGCTACACTTCTTGGCAAGGTTAGCTGTCCAGTTAGGTTTTCTTGCCAGATTTCCTTCTTGCTCAGTCCTCCTCTAAAATGAAGCACATTACCTTTATCAGTCCAGGTGGCACCATTAACTCATTCTTCCTGGTCTGCAGTTTTGAAATCCAGAGCCTCAGTTTCAGGCTTTAGCTGAATTAACCCTTCAATTTAATTGAAGTTGGATAAATTCACAACTACCTGATCCAACTCTTTTTTTTTCCCTTCAGCCATCTTGTATAATTACCAAACCCAAATCAAATAAGTATCATAATTACATATCTTAGTTCTGCGCTAACCTGGTTTGTCAAGGAATGATGGCATTAGTAAACGAAAGCTAATGACGAATAAATTCAAACTTTGAAATCTGGAGCTTTCCAAAGTCAGCCATCTTATTGCCATTATGATATGAAATCACTGGGGATTTCCTGTGTTCAGCTATAACCTGAATCTTTGTTGTCAGAAGTAGTCATTGACGAGATTAGATTCCTTGCTTTCAACTGTGATCTGATTGCTACTCTACATTTCATCTAAGTCACCAGCATATAGTTTAAGAAGCCACAGGCTTCAGCTGAACTGACAATCCTTACTCCTAAATGAGAGCACATACTGGTTAACTGGCTATAGCTTCAGGGTAAAGTTTGAATAGTAGAGGAGAAAGTATTTCCTTCATTCACTTATAAGCTGGACTTCATATTTAACACAATGTTAGTGAAATATGTCTTCAATTAATGAATTTCCTTTTCTTTATTTCAGAAATATGTGTCTATAGCTACTTAAGAGGAAAAGCTTTTCAGATGCATAAGAAACTTTAAGCACATTTCAGACATGATACAGACCTTTCTTTCTACTTTGGACAAATAACAAGGTTGCGGTAAAAATTGGCTTCCACTGAAAGAACTGAAAAAGAACAAAATGTAACCATTAACTTTTTATTTTAAGACAATGACTTATTTTTTTGGCAACAGCATTTCATTCTTATAGGATGCCCACTACCAGCTATGACTATATTTCCTTCAAGGGGAATTCTGGGGTTTAAAAAAAATCAAGAGACATGACTACTATAATTTTTCCCCACATGATGGCTTTCTGCAGTGTTGCTTGAGCAACACACCTGAGAAAACATTTTATTGCTGAAACGAGCAACAGTACTGTGCTTCCATGTTTAAGTGAAAGCTATGCAAAATGTTGTTTTAAGAGTCACAGTTGTTTCATTGTAATGAATTTAACAGATGTTAAAGCTTTTCTAACAGTGTCATTTTTAAAAAATTTTGCCACAGACAGTGGTTTGGTGAATAGAACAAGAACATCAAATGTGCTTTATTTGTCTAAGACTACCTTTTAATTGTGTTTTTTTCATGCACTCCTATTTATTTTTTCCTCACATTTCGCAAAAAGGAAAGAACATGCCCAAAGATGTCGCTTTCTCTAAGCAAAGTGATATTTGACTTTTTGTATGCAATTTTTTTCATGTGGATGAGAAGAAAATGTATGGGAACATTCTGAAAAAAAGAACAGATTTGCTTTTTTCCACTTCAGCTTTCTTCTCTAAAATCTGTTTTGCGAACCAATGTCATTTTTTTCATTTAATAACACAAAAGTAACATGTTTAAAATTATTTAAATTAATTTCCTGGATTTATGAGAGTAAGACTTGGGACCAGAAGTCTGCAGGAATATGGATCAGACCTTATGAAGTCTGAGAAGACTGATGCCTGCCTGTGCTTGCAGGATAATGGTAAGAAGCTGTTATGCACATCCTGCAGCAGATGCAGTTGAGAAAGAGTGAGGCAGCGTCCCACTGCCTGCAATAGCTGGTATTTTAACTGTAAGACAGGTCCCTATAATGTGAAGCTTACGGATGCTGATTCGAAACCCCACTGGAAATCATGCATGTTTCTTAGCTGCTTCTGAAAATATCAGTGCAATAAGGAAAGGGACAGAAGAGTGAGAGCAGAGCCCTGACCTGAGGATCAGATTCACTGCCTTTTGGGGAAGTCACAGAGAATCCAGGCAAGTCCAGGCACCCATTTCTGTGGCATCATGCAACTACCTGTAACTCATGCAGGGAAGCAGCTTCTTCCCTTCAAGTTGTTAGTCTTTATGGTTTACACTTGTCCTTACCCCAATGATCATGTTTTCTTCTGACAACATGAAAGTGCTTTTGTTTGTACTTGCTGCTGTGCTTGTAAAACCATGGCACATGCTTTCTGTCACTTCACTGACTGACTAAGAGCTTTGTGCCTATATTTTAACAGAGATTAACAACCTATCATGTGTTAAACAAAGTTAAACTGTCATGAGGTACATGAGAAGACCACATTCCTGCAGATCAGATTCCTGAAAGCAAACACAACTTAAAAACACATTATTCCAAAGAATAATTTACTGGAATAGACTTTGTATTATAAAGTCTTTAAAAGCAGGAGCACTGTTTGTTTGACTCTAAATATCCACCCACACATCACAGTTTGGAAAATTCAAATAGTGATAAAGTGTCTTTGATGTGCAGATGGTATTTTTAATCATTAAAGAAAACAAATAAAATGTATGGCTAAACCCCACTCCTACTGTATGTGGGATATCACTGCTGACAAGTCACTGGACATGTCATGGACCAGAAGACTAATGTGTAGTCCCACTGGGCCTTAGAGAGATTCCTTCCAGGCCAGCATTTAGACACTACTTGGGAAGTATGCACTTATGTTTTCCATTTATGTATCAGTCCTCATGAAAACATAAGTCTCCAGACTAATAAATTATTTTTTCAAAGTAGAATAACGATTCTTCACAGATCTCCATAGGTGCATGCACGTCTATGTGTCTCTGTGTGTATATAACCATATATATGTCCAAAAAATGAGAGTTCTGTGTGCTACAATATACTGAAAACTAATTATTGATTACTCTCCTGAACCTAACATGTTTTAAAACATCGACCTGAAAGATAGCTGGCAAAACTGGTCATTTAAGAAACTGGTAGGTTTCTTAATGTTTCATATTGCTGTGATCTCACAAGCATAGAGTTAAGTTTCTACCTTATGCATATTGCAATGTGGGGGTGAGCAGTCAGGCCTGATGGTAAGACCTTGGACAGTGAGACAGTGATCCAGGATGTTACAGTTAGGAGGTATGCTCTGATCAGGAAGCACCCTCTACAACAAAGCATTTTTGTGACCCAGAAAAAAAGATGTGAAAACACTCCTCTGCCCAAAGATGCATTTTGAGAGTCAGAGGCATGGTCAATAAATGGAGTCATTCTGCACAACTTCATAGCCTGAGACAAAAGCACAGACAGAAAGCAAGATGAAAATGAGGAAGCCATGGAAACAGCACAGTAAGGTAAGAATTAGATTTGCATTAAGTTAGGAACAGCATGAAGGCAATCTGTGGGATCTCAAGAACTGTATTGCAGAGACATGCCCTTCTCACTGCTGGCTGGCTACAGAACTGTGCACTGGAGTCACTTTTCTGGGTACACAACAGCCACTGAGTGAATGGATGACTCAACACTGTCTAGGCAGAGACTCATTAACTCTAGGCCACCATTCTGTCTTGCATATAGAATGATAGAATTGTTCACGTTGGAAAAGAACTTTAAGTGCCCAGGTGGCCGAGAAGGCCAACAGCATCCTGGCCTGTATCAGAAATAGTGTGGCCAGCAGGAGTGGGGAGGTGATCGTGCCCCTGTACTCGGTGCTGGTGAGGCCGCACCTCAAATACTGTGTTCAGTTTTGGGCCCCTCACTACAAGAAGGACATTGAGGTGATGGAGCGTGTCCAGAGAAGGGCGACAAAGCTGGTGAGGGGTCTGGAGCACAAGTTTTATGAGGAGCGGCTGAGGGAACTGGGGTTGTTCAGCCTGGAGAAGAGGAGGCTGAGGGGAAACTTATCGTTCTCTACAATTACCTGAAAGGGGGTTGAAGAGAGGTGGGTGTTGGTCTCTTCTCCCAAGTGACTAGTGACAGGAAAAGAGGAAATGGCCTCAAATTGCACCAGGGGAGGTTTAGGCTGGATATTAGGAAAAAGTTCTTTACTGAGAGAGTGGTGAAACACTGGAACAGGCTGCCCAGGGAGGTGGTGGAGTCACCATCACTGGAGGCGTTCAAGGAACATGTGGACATGTCATTGTGTGACATGGTTTAGTGGGCATGATGGTGTTGGGTTGATGGTTGGACTTGATGATCTTACAAGTCTTTTCCAGCCTTAGTGATTCTGTGATTCTGTGATCATCAAGTCCAACTGTAAACCTAACACTGCTAAGTCCACCACTAAGCCATGTCCCTAAGCACCTCATCCACACATCTTTTAAATACCTCCAGGGATTGCCATCTCACTACAACCTCCTTTCAGGTAGTTGTAGAGGGCGATAAGGTCTCCCCTTAGCCTCCTCTTCTCCAGGCTAAACAACCCCAGTTCCCTCATCCGCACCTCATAAAACTTGCGCTCCCGACCCTTCACCAGCTTTGTTGCCCTTCTCTGGACACGCTCCAGCACCTCCATGTCTTTCTTGTAGTGAGGGGCCCAAAACTGAACACAGCTTTCGAGGTACAGCCTCACCAGCACTGAGTACAGGGGGACAATCACTTCCCTACTCCTGCTCAGCCCAATGTTTCTGATACAAGCCAGGATGCCATTGACCTTCTTGGCCACCTGGGCACACTGCTGGCTCATCTTCAGCCGGCTGTCAACCAACACCCCCAGGTCCTTTTCCACCAGGCAGCTTTCCAGCCACTCTTCCACAAGCCTGTAGCATTGCATGGGGTTGTTGTGACCCAGGTGCAGGACCCAGCACTTGGCCTTGTTGAACCGCATACAATTGGCCTTAGCCCATCAATCCAGCCTGTCCAGATCCCTCTGCAGAGCCTTCCAACCCTCCAGGAGATCAACACTCCTGCCCAACTTGGTGCCGTCTGCAAACTTACTGAGGGTGCCCTTGATCCCCTCATCCAGATCATTGATAAAGATATTCAACAAAACTGGCCCCAATACTGAGCCCTGAGGAACACCACTTGTGACCGGCCGCCAACTGGATTTAACTCCATTCACCACAAGTCTCTGGGCTCGGCCATCCAGCCAGCTTTTTACCCATCAAAGAGTGCACCTATTCAAGCCATGAGCAGTCAATGGCACCATTCATATTTTTCTGTTATTGACAAGGATTGTGAAATGGGGAAAGTGCCTAATGAATTCGCAAACTTAAAACTAACTAAACATAGGCAATGCTACTAGTATTCCAGAGAACAGGGTCAGAATTTGAAATTTTGTTCACAAATTGGCAACATGGACAGAAAAAGTAAACTGAAATTCAATAGGGACAAATGCACTTTGGGAAAGAAGACTCAGACACATGAATTATGTATTGGTGAACAATTTGTTCATATGAATTCTTCCAAAAAGAATAAGGGGAGACACGATTTGACTATCAAAGCTGAAAATGACTCAGCACCCATGTTGCTACAAAAAGACATTATGTCTTACATTATATAAACAGAGGTACAATCTGAAAAAGATGTGTTGAGGAATCTTTCTATTCAATACAGAAAGATTGTTAGACTTGAGATAAAGCACAGTTGGGAGTGGCAGATTGGAGAAAACGTGTAAATTAATTGCAGAAAATAATTGCAGAAAGTTCAGTAAAGAGCAGAGAAACTGATCTGAAAACAATGGCCAATGAAGAAAGACTGAAGAAGTACAGTTGTTTAAACCGGTGGAAAGTGAGAGGATACTAGAAAATACTGCTGAAATACATACATGGTTGATTCGATGAGAGAAAGTATAAAATGGTTTTACTTTACTGCGACAAATACAACAATTAATGGGTTTAAATCATGAAACTGAGACTGAACACTAGGAAAAACTTACGAATATGAATAATAATATGTAACAATATGAGTATCAGGTCCTGAAATAGACTGTAGTAGAAGTTTTCCATCACTGGAGATCTTTCAAAAAAAAGTTAGGAAAACATTTGTCATGAATGATACTCAAGAGTTGTTCTTGAGCTATATATACAGCATGTGCAAAAGAACCCCCTCAAGGACGCTTCTCTGAGGCTGGTCTTGATTTTCTGGTAGTACCTCCAATTTGAATTTATCTCTGGAAATGAGTCATTGACACAGGACTGAGATCACTGAGAAAGAGGATCACAGAGTGCTGTTTCTGGCCATTTCTGGTTTATTTTTGTTTACTGCATTGTCAGACTACATAATGTGGTTCTTGTCCCCAAAGGGGAGATGACTTACAGTGATCTTATTTCTGCTATGACTTGCCTGGGAGACCGTAAAATCAAATATATTAACAGAAATGGAAAAAGAGCTACATATTTGCTCTGTGAGTCTTTCCAGATGCAAGACATTAAAGTAATTTATCAATCAGAGGTTATTCTCAGCTTGTCATTCAAATAATTTCTCTATTATTTAGACTCCTGAACATAGTCAGACAAGAAGATTCCTAAAAGGGAGCAAGAAAAGTATCTGAAATTAGATTCTAAAGCTGTAAATATTGGAAACACAGTGGTAGCTTCTCTTTAATGCCAGTTTATTTACAACTAATCTTTCTATAAAAATCTGATAAAAATCAGCTCTTTCTTTCAAATCTTCTAAGAATAAACACTTTTTTAAAAAGTTGCCTTTAAGTGCATGAAAGGGTCATATGAGTTTCAATTGTCCATATTCATCACAAGAAACATAAGAACACCTTTAGACAAGGATTTGCCTTTCCATTGTTAAAAATCCTTTGATCATTTCTCAGCATGCATAGCGATAGCCAATACTGGAATCTGTTGGAATCAGTTTCCAAATTGGTTAAAATTTTATAAAGCACATGTTTCTGAGATTCATTTGGCATCTATGCAAAGCGTTGTGAAGGAAGGAAGGGAGGGAGAAAGGGGGGAGAAGTAGAAGGGAGGGAAGAAGGCATGTGGGACATGGCCTTCCAATTCCCATAGGTACCTTTTGAAAATGTGTATCCCCACTGAAATTTATTCTGAATTTAAATATAAACATGAGTGTCCTTATGCACATGCACCCATGTAATGTGTTACCACATTGCCTGTCGTAATTCTGTCTTAGCCAATTATATATTTATTTTGTGTGCATCTCTCAAATTATATTTATGGAGTACTGCTTAGATAATGTTTTGCAGGTTGCTTACAACATGGTGACATACTGCAGAAATAAATAATCTAGTTTGGATTGACTTCAGAAATTGAAAAATGAGGAACAAACCAAGCATATACTTGATAGTAAATGTTTTCCTTATTACTATATGTGGTTGTAGTCAGCACATAAGAGCTATGCAAGCCAGTAAACACTGTGGTTGGTAAGAAATGCTGGTATATTATACTGGATTTCTGCTTGTGATGACACTTGCTTTAGTCTGCTGCACTCAGAGACACTGTCATTATTGAAAGCATATTCTTCAAGTAGTTAGAGAGTTCACTTCAGATCTCTAGCATGGCAGGCTTAGTCATAGCTAGTGATGTCTACCAGTGCATTAGAGTAGTAGATTCTGGCCCCAATGATGTCTTTGCACTATTTGTTGGCAACTGGAGGACCATAAAAGCTGCTAAAACAGATATGTGTTCCCATGAGTGTAAATGATGCAGGTACGACTGGACATGTGGAGTTACCTGCACCTATATGAGCTCACAGCCATGGTCCATTTGTTATGGAACAATGTGTCAAAAGTCTGTTGGAAATCTCCATGAAATATCGGCACATGGAAAATGTACACAAATCTAACATGCAAAAGAAGTCCAAACCCTGAATCTTTTTTTCTGCTCATTCTGGATCTAATAGGCTGTGGTAAAAAGCAGCAGAAGAAAAACACTAGGCTCTGAAGAGTGCCCAAGATGCTCCAAGAAGATCTCTCTCAGGATGCGCAAGAAAGTCAGAAAAAGGTTGAGCCTACTCTTTGGCAAAATAGAAGAAAAAATGCTTTTTAGGGGAAAAAATGAGATGCTTATATAGCATCTTTTGTTTTTCAAAAATATTTGCTACGTGTTGAGTATAGATCCACATGCTACTGTTAATAATAATACATTTATGCTTTTACATATGGCTTTTCAGTGATAGTTAAAAACATACAGAAGAAGGTCAAAGAAAGGTTTACTAAGGTTTCTCCATTTAAAACATGGGGAAGCTGAAGCTTACATAGGTGAAATGATGGCCGGGAAAATAGAGGCAGAGCAAAGGAAAGAACCCTTGGCTTTCATTTATAGGCAACACATGAATTTTACTATGATGACAGTTTAGATAGACCTATGAGATTTAGATTTACCCACTTCAGGTACCTCTGAACTAAGAATGTTTTGGAAAAGTAACTTTAGCTATTTAAAGGTATCTTTTGCAATAGTGTAAATGGTAGCAGAAATTAGTCCCAGTACCACACCTACAACTTAGTCACCTCCTCCTTTTTGTTTTTTTTTCAGCAGTGCTATAACATAAATTCAGGAGATAGTTTTATGCGTTCCCAGAGACTCCCTTTTGTTCTCCTATCCTGTCTCCTTATTAGCTGAGGAAGTAGCTAGATATTATAGCCAGATATGAGACCAATATAAACTAAATCTACAATGGCAGCATCTGTGTTATGCATGTGACTTCTCTCTTGCAGCAACTGGAAGTGCAGGGGATTTTCCTTAAAAAAAGAAATGCCACAGGCTGCATTTTTTTCTTGACTACCGATGCAACCATCCATGTTCATGAGGTGAGTTATTTTTGGTTCTTCACCAGCAATGTCCTATTTTTGACGTCATAACACACAGTAACTCCTTGGGTCCTTGGCTAAAGAATATGTGAAGTATTTGTTCAGTATGAAAAAGAAAGAAAAGCTTACACTTCAGGATATACAGCCACCATCATGAGGGCAGCTTCTTAAAAAGTAAAAATACATCAAAACAAATTATTGCTGAGACTAGTCATCTCTTCTACTTGGTAGAAACTGGATTTAATGAGTAGCCTTCACGGGAAAGGAAGTCTTTCTCTTTGTATTTCTGCATCTCTATGCATTTCTTTTATTCCTGTGGAAGAGGCCTGCATAGACAACATTTATGTAACTCTATTATCTCTAACACCCTCTTATTTTTGCCTGAAACCAAGATTACGTCATCTGTTGAATAAGGCAAAATTCCTTGGCCCTAGGAACTTTCAGAACTTATTATACAGAATTAAGGCCAGGTTCAATACTGCATAAATCCTGCAGCTTGGGGGTTAATGTTTTATAGCCTTGTTCAGACAAGAAAGAGAGAGAGAAGGCAACATGGACGCATAGGTTTTAAGTGTGACATTCCATAGGAGTTAAAGTCTAACCCTAATTCTTTTATCTAATCTGTCCTGCCATGAAATGACACTGACATGTGTGTAACCGCTTAGTGAAGCTGAATCAGGAAGCTAATCTAGCTGAAAACAGTCTATTTCTTTGTCAGCTGGTCTCCAGCTTCCTCAGCCCACCTATCACTCAGTCTGCTGAACTGCAGACTGAGTGAAGGGGGGGGGGGGGGGGGGGTATAAATGGCTATGGGAAGAGGAGGGAATAAATGACTATGGGCAGGGGAAAGAGGGGCGAAGCAAGAGCCTGCAGTCACACCATCCTTATCCACCCTATGACTATGCTATGCATTTATGGCCTTTGAGCAGCAGGATGGCTTGAGCTATTTTTGCCTGCATAGCACATTTCTGCCTTTGCACATCTCTGCTACATAAGCAGAGCTGGTTAAGGAACTGTAATTTGAGCTGCACTGAGGAATGTATCTAGCTGGGAAGAAAAATTATTTCATCTTCAGCTGGATCATCTTCCCAATCCACTTCAGCAAATGGCTCTGCAAACACTTATTCTGAGGTTGCGCAGGGCGTGGGGGAAAGAGGGAAGAAATTGCTTAATGAGGCATGGTCACCAAAGGAATTCACATGGAAACACAGCCTTTGTAATACAAATTAAAAAACAAAACAACACTACACATAGAAAATACTCTAGAGCACATAAAGCTGTGCAAATACAGTATGAAATACCGTGAGTAACTTTTAAGCAAGTCCTCCCACAGTGTGAATCTACTGGGAATCCTCACAGCTGCCTCTTTTCACTCCTACTCTTGTAGGTATTTTGCTAATAAATGAGAACAAAAGGGTTATTCTTCTATACTTTAACATAAACAGGTCTAATGCTCATCTTCAGCAATGATTTTTTAGACATTAATCAGCATCCAAAATACACAGTCTATGCCACCCAGACACTTCAGAGCACATAGAGATGGGGCAGTGTCTCAGGGATTTTCCAAGCATTTCAAAGCTATTAAGCAAACAAACAAACAGAGAAGGAGGACTCCCCAGTCCCAGTCCATGAATTAATAATTTGTTGCTTTCCTGTTACTGCTGAGACAAAAATCTGTTCTTCATAACCAGAAAGGTACAACAAATCTGTTTGGCTTGTCTTGACCCATCAAAACTTCATCTGTGTGTTTCTATATTAGTAATGTCTCCCCTTCTTTCTCTGTCATTACTCCTCATCTGTTGTCAGCACTCGAGAGTGTGGCCGCTGCAATCTGCAAAATAACTGGCACAGTATGAGAGAACTGCTGAATATGACTGATGTCAACCATATCCTATTTTTGGATATTTCTCTTCCTTCTGTTTCTGTTGCCCTACTCTGTGAGCACACACCATGAGAAAGAGTATTACAGCTAATACCTCTGTTTCCTTCATGCTGTTTCTGCTTTTCTTTGGGACAAGCACTCTAAAGCATCTGGGTTAACCTGCATCAGCCCCATTGTCTAAGGCAGAAAGTGTAAGGTAAGAAGATGCCCTGCTTATTTAGAAAATATGTCCGCTACTATGTATTTCTATAGCATCTGGTTTTATAATCTATGCTGGTAAAACCTGCAGCATATGTGATTAAGCTCCTTCATGAGTCCACTGAGGCCTCAGAGGAGAGAGGTGTGGAGGTGAGGGCAGGACATGACATTAAAGAGCCAAAGATTTACTGTCCCATATATGACTGACAAATCTCTGCATGCTTGTGGAAAAAGAAATTAAAGTTTGAATATGATGGGAAGTATCAAGGATAAAATATAAGCTAGGCTGCTGCATAAATCCTGTTCTAGTACGCCGTATTGCTCCATGAGATACTATGACTATGTCCATGCTCTCTATGAGGATGGATGTTGGGGGTCTCGAAAGCAACATGCACCCACTCTAGAAAGGGCTGTGACACTAAAGGCAGAAAGCAAACACCTCTCAAGGACGCACACTGTCCTGCCTCCTTCGTAGTCTCAGTTGTGTTTCTGTTGCCTGTGAATTACCAGAGAGAGTCCTGAACCCTTTTCCATGTGTACATGTGCAGCTTTTTAAGGAAAATAAACTCTGCTTTTCATGAACAGTGGAAAAACTGTGGTTGCGCTTTTCTGCCAGCCTTAAGCTTGCTTTTAGACTAACATCTGAATTAAAATCTAAATCAAAGTTTGGACAGGCATGTTTTGAGGAGTGCTGTAGAGGAGGGTTTTATTGGACACATTTACGAAACTCGAAGATAAATAGCAATACCCTCAGGAAAGCTGGACACAGACTTCTGCTTCCTGGCTGACCCAGAGGTGTGGTAATGAGTTAACTTAAAGCACACGCATTCACCGAAAGAGTGAGGTGACATGCAACAGCTTGTCAAAGGAAGCTAGAAAGTTGCTGATTAGGGATTTCTGCTACTTTAAGTATATTTCATGTCATAACATTTGCTATACTCCAAGTAAATAGACAAAGCAACTGAAGAGACACAGACAAGTCATGCCTTCTCTGCATAAACATGTTTTATGACATGATCGATAGCGATATACTAGTGAAATCACAACCTATACCTAAGTCAGGGCAAATTCAACATTTCCTCTTTATTGTCTAAACTCTGGGGGCTTTCACAAGCTTGGAGAAATTCCCATTTAGGTCATTCAACTTTCCACATATGGTTATATCTTTTCCAATATATGGCACAATCTGCTAATTAATACACTGCATGGCAAAAAAAAAAATGTTTTTTATAAATATTCTACACTACCTCACTCCCTACCAACCATTGGTGAATGGAAGAATGTTTCATATGCACACTGCTCCTTAGTTGTATATGGAGTGCAGATTCTTTGCCCAAGGACTGCAGGCACAACAGGCTAGTTGACTGCTTTTTTTTCTGGCAGCAGCAGCTCTGAATAAAATGTTCACCATGGCTGATATTCAGGGTGGAGCAGCTTTTCCTCAAACCAGCACACATCTCTGTAAGCACACAACGCCTGTGTCAGGCTGTGTACTTTCTTCGAAGATCTCATTTTGCATGCAACAGCCCTCCTGAGCAGTGGGTGTTCTCTTGTACTGCTGCTATGAATGAAATCATTGACATTACGCTGGGAACTATTTTTATAACTTTTGGCAACAAAGTGGGAGTTTCAAAATGTAAACTAGTCTAACAAAATATTTTATAAACACGTAGAACTATATCACCAGCCCTGAAGGGAATAAAATAATTCTTCAAGTTTCCAGGAACTTTCAGTGACATTATTAACATTTGTTTTCACTTAGGTTATCCTAAAACACTAGTTTTGTTAAAAAATGATAAAGGATAAATACAGATATACATAGCTTTATGCAGCATTTCAGGCATACTGGTGATGGTAACTGAAAGGTTAAATGATTTGTTTTCTAGAATTGTCTGTATTTTTCCATACATTATTAGAACTAATTGGAAAATAGCAAAAAATTGTTTTTCTGTGGAAAAAAAGTAGTGAAAGGTACCATTCTGAAAATCTAACACTAATAAATAAATGTATCCAACCCTCCTGCTTAAATTGCCCCTCTGAGAGAATGACAATGACATTCAGTGGAGCTGAAAATCCAGAAATGTTTTGTCATTAAACTTCACGATGATAGCAGCTCAATTCTATTCAAATCAGTATGGACACTTCCTTTATGTCAAGGAAGGACAAAAGGAAAGAAAACGGTGATACCATTGATCAAATGAGAGATGTGACCCTGGAGGTATTTCTCGCTCTCCAATAACTACACAGAGAGCCCAAACAGCAAGGCTATGCTGGACAACTGATTTTCAGATTGATAAAGGCAGGCATATTGAATTTCAGTTTAAAGGTCTGCTCACCTCACTTTAGTAACATGAACCCTGTATGTCCAACTTTTGCAAAAGTTTGACCAAGGAAATTCTTAATAAGGAGATACCATCTAAGTACAGGCATCATTTGGCTTTATATTTGTCCAAATTCCAGTTGCCAAAAATATGAGGCTGGATTCTGCTGTTCTGTCTCCATTAACCTCTACCCAGAAAACCACACTATCATTTAGCCAAGGGGCTGATAACGTTGACAGTTCCTGTTGGCCTTGGAGAGTTATTTACAGTGTTATTTTCTGTTTATGCAGTTGTGATTTCCATGGAAGAAGTTATTTGTTTAGAGAGGAGTTAGAGTCTAGTCAAGGGTCTTATGATACCAGCTGAAGGATGTCCCTCAGTTCCAGGGTCATATGAAGTGCAGGGAGAAAAGGAGGTTACACGGGCAAGTAGGAGACTAGGACAGGCAAGAACAATCCTGAGGGTCTTGCTGAGGAAGGGTGATATCATTGGAAGGGAAGAAAAGCACAAGTCATGAAAACTGGGCCGGTTCAAAAACTGTGTAAAAACTAAGTGACCTTGACCCATAAAGGTGGAACAAGAAGTTTGAATTTGCTGATAGCACGGTAGAATCTTGTGGGTCACAGGAAAGAGAGATGATCTGTAAAGTCATATTTTAACCTGTATTAGGTAATGGTCAATGTTAAAAAGACACAAAGGAAGAACTTTTCTTGATGGCATAGCTTACCTTCTGAACTGATTTCTAAGTCAGAACTAGAGCACAAAGATCCCTTCAGGTCTGAACCTTGAAGTTTTCTGGGCTTGAGATATTTCACTATTTTTCTTTGCAAGACTACAGCTTTATCTGTCTGCTTGCAAAGTATTGAGTTGCCTTTACATTTCCCATTGAGAAAAATTCAGATGTCTTTTATGTAGTCCTGACAGCTGTATAGTGTTATTTCCAAAATCAATTATGTATGTTCCTCATTAGAAGATGATACTAAGTATAGAGTGTATCTCTAAGAACTTGTGCTTGTACCTGAATTCCTCGAATAACATTCTAGGAAAATAATAAAATCAACTGTGGTACATTTTTGCAGTAGTTAATGATTGCTGTATGTGGGTATCATGAATGTTAATAACAAATTTGGAGGACTGCATACACGTAGAACTTTTATAATGGAAAAAGAAGGGGAAAAGATGACTTAAACCAACTTCTGGGCCAAAAGGAAAGCTAAAAAATATGCTGGTTCTTCTGCACTAATTTAAATTGTATTTCTTTCTTGTTATTTTGCATGAAGATATCAAAGTTCTTGGTATGTTGAAAATAAGTTGAATCTGCAGAATATTTTTTCCATAAAAATGTCTCATTTGCCATGTGTGCACATCTCAGTTCTTCCCTTGTAAATCCAATACCTTTCACAACACAATTCGCAGAGCGGCTCATATAGACAAAGAGTCTTCTATACATAATAAACAGTTCTACCCAGCATGCATCTTCAAAGACTGATGAAGAGTACCCACTGACTTGGAAAGGACATGTTCCCTTGATGGAAATGGCATACTTCTGTAACATCTATTTTGTGGCATGTCATATATTGTGCAAACAGGAAACAGGGTAGAAAATGAACAAGTACTGGAGAAAACCTTTTTTTAGATTAAACCATCTTACGATTTGGAACTGTTCTTGAGAAATAAGTCTGTGCTAGCTACAGCAGAATGCTTTATTTAATGTGTCTGTGGACTCCCTGCTACAGGGAACTGAGGAACTGGGCCAGACCTGTTGTCCTGGAGATGTGTTGCTTGCCAGCATCCCAGATGTGGGGTGTTACAGAAAGAGAGTGCAGAGGTCTTTGGGTGGTTGTCCTTTTCTGATCATCAGCATGGGTACTAATGATACTGCCAGAGTGAGTTTGATCATATCAGGAGTGACTACAGGGCCCTAGGGGCTGGAGAGAAGGGCATGGGAGCTGAGGTACTCCTTGGTCTTGCCAGCTGTGGTGGGTTGACTTTGGCTGGCTGCCAAACATCCACCAAGCCACTCTCTCACTCCACCTCCTCAACAGGCCAGGGAGAGAAAATAAGATGAAAAAGCTTGTGGGTCAAGATAAAGACAGGGACATCACTTACCAATTACCATCATGGGCAAAACAGACTCTACATGGGGAAAACTAATTTGTTGACAGTAATACAGAGTCAGATGATAAGGAACAATGATAAAACTAACATTTCCCCACCACCCCACCTTCTTTCCAGGCTCAACTTCACTGCTTCATTCCTGACTCCTCTACCTTCTCCTCTGGAGTGGCAAAGGGGGAATGGGAGGTTGTGGTCAGTCCATAACGTCTCCTTTCTGCCGCTCTTTCCTCCTCATGCTTTTCTTCTGTTCCAGCACGGGTGCTCCACAGGCTGCAGTTCCTGCCAGAAAACCTGCTTCTGCGTGGGCTCCTCTCCACAGGCCGCAGCTCCTGGCAGGAGCCTGCTCCAGCTTGGGCTCTCCAATGGCTGCAGCTTCCTTCAGGGCATATCCACCTGCTCCAGCATGGGGTCCTCCACAGGCTGCATTGTACATATCTGTTCTGACATGGTCCTCTCCACGGGCTACAGCATCGCAACTTGCTTCACCATGGTCTTCTCCGCGGGCTGCAGGGGAATCTCTTGCAGGGTGGTTTCTCACACTTTTTTCCCCCACTCCTCACTGCAGGGCAGCATTTTGCCCTGTGTTAGATATGCTTTCCCAGAGGCTCCACCATCTTGGCTGAGGGTCTCAGCCGTGCCCTGAGGTGGGTCTGTTGGAGCCGGCTGGAACTGGCTGTGTCCAGCATGGGGCAGCCCTGGCCTCCCCTCACAGAGGCCACCCTGCAGCCTCCCCTGCCAACACCTGGGCACTGACACCCCGTACACCAGCCGAGGTGAAGTGCCCGGGTAGGAACAGATGCATCCTGTGAGTCAACGCCTGGCCACACGGTACAGTCAGGGCTTTAGCTCTTACAGCTATGGGACTCTCTGAGCAGCCTGGTCTAACTTGAAAGTTAACCTTGCTTTGAGCAAGTGTTGGACCAGATGACCTGTGGCAGACCCTTCCAACCTAAATTCTTTTGTAATTCTACACCTGACACCAAGAAGGATTTGTCTGCTGGAGAGATTGTGTCTTTCCCCCTCCCCGGAGTATATCAGCATGTCTAATGACAGAAACCTCCTCTCCCTACCTGATTTCTCAATTGTTTTTCTAGTAAAGGGACTCATTTCCTCTTACTATCACAAAGAAGTTGATTATTGAAAATCATGAGTGAAGCACAGAGGTATTTATATGAGATGAAGTATAAAATTGCCAGTTGGTACAGGTTCTCTCAGCAGCAATTTTCCATCTTTGCTCTCAGGCCTGATATCTGCCTACCTATCTACCTTGTGTCATTAAGAAAACAAATGCTCCTACCTCTACATACCTTCGACATGACCATCCTTATCTGCTGCTGAGGTAAAGACCGCTAATATTGATTTTAAAATAATAGAAAACAGATGAGAAAAAATGTATGAAATATACATTAACATGTGGCTTATTAACATTCTTTAACTTTCATTAACAGGCTTGGGACTTTTATTCTATTTTCAGTGGAAGGTATACCTCAGATATTTGAGCAGGTCAGAAAAATCCAGTCTGCTGTGGTTATGAAACATCATATTTATACATACATCAAGTTTTCGGTGGAGAATTGCATTAACTGGAAACAAATTAGCTATGTATCCTTTTAAGAAAAAACATAAGCATAGGGTTTTCCACATACTACTATAGTCTATGTCCACAGCTCCCTTTGTACAATTGCATCCAAGGGTACATTCCAGTAAAACAGAAAATAAATCAGGATCTATGAGACTGGGAAGGAATACAAATAACATCCCTTTCAAACAGGGATGTCAAATCTAGTAAAAGGAACTTCATGTTTTTCTAAAAGAAAGATGCTCATATTATTTATCCCCTTCAAACACCTGTTGGCGTTGTGTGTTGTGGAGGAAGGGAGAAATTAATTAAAGGTCTGTGCAAGCCCAGGTAAGAAGATGATGTACAGAAGGACATAAATGGCAGCAAGAGACACAGTCAGCCACATGAAAACCATATGCAGAGTTACAATGCATATAGTATGTTGGAAGGAAAACTGTGAAAGTTTTTGGAAGACAGTTTCCCAGTGAGACTAGGAAAGCAAATCTGTGGTTAGTTATAACTTTAGTCACCCATAGTGCCCGTGACCTGAGTGGACCTTCAAAATGTGAAGCCAAGATGAATGAAGTAACCAAATTTTTTTCACTTGGCCAAAAGTGTAGCACTTCGCTTAGTGGGATGGCACTTCAGGTGTGTTCATGTCATCTAAGCACAGGAAGCTAAATTAGGAACCTATATAAGGAACCTCAAATCCCTGTATAGATGGTGAAACTTCCAGGGAGAAAAAGAAAAGACTCATATTTTAACAACTGACTCCTCTCATTTACTGGAAAAGAGACAAAAAATTAATCCTTGAAGTTCCTTCAAATCTCGTTGCATTCTTCAAATCAGACTACCTCATCAGAAAATATTCTTGTTCTTTATGAAGGCAAGGCTGCATTTTAGCTCAGTCTTCTGACCAACTTGAATAAAAAACCCAAAGCACTTTCTCACAGTCCTTTTTCTTCCAGTTCTTCTAACAGTCATCTGGTTTACAGAATTCTTTCGGGCTCTACTTTGTGTTATTTACTGGTAGACAGATTTTCCTAAACTGAATTATGTTGCTGTGTCAGATTTAAGTTTGAAAAGCAGATGTGGGAAAAGATAGAAATGGATGATTTCTAGATTCTGTCACATCCAGGTATTCAAATATGTGGGAAAGGGATGGGAGAGGTATTTCTGACTGATATGTCTTTCAGGGTAGAGGTTTTCCCTTTTGTTTTCAGATATTATTTCCCTGTAGAACTGACCCTAATGCAGAAGATAACCACTTTTTGTCTTTGGCCATTTGTTATTTTATGTCTTTAGGTACACAAAAAGCAGTTGCAGCAACCAGGCACCATTCCTCAAGTTCTGGATTCTCTCACTTTAAGGCTGAAAGCACCCAGTTTACAAAAGAAAATTGGACATTTCTTGAATTAAGAAATGAAAAGTATGATTCTTTCTGGTTTAATATGAATTAAATTGTATTTATTGTGTTTTGTAAGAATATAAATGGAATTCAGACAAGTAAGGTTGAACTTTTGTGCTATATCACCAATAGCCATATAGAAACATTACAGATTTGTTTATTTGTACAGGAAACAAACGTTAGCTAATAACCTCAGCATTGCAATTCTGTCTGAAGGTTTATGCACAGGGAAAATTTATAATCCCAATGGGTTCATAGTTAGAACTCCTCCGTCAACATCTGAAGATTAACTGAAGGTCTACTGAGTTTCACCTCCAAGAGGGTCTGGATGAGATGTTTAATGAATCATAACATCAAACACTGCCAATAAATCACACTTGAAAGGAAATCTCATTTCTGTAGAAGAAGTGACTAAGAAGTAGACCCAGCCCCTTTTACTTCTAACAAAGACGTTTTTATTTCAGTGGGTTCCAAACAAAACCAGCTATTTTTCTAGCAGACTAATTATGCAAAATAAAATTGCTCATTATATTCTATACCAAAATCTCAATAATTTTTATTAACTCCACACAAGAAGTTCTTTGAAGCCTGCTTTAAAGGTAGAAGAAACTGGATTTAAGTCTACATAATTCACCCTCCACAGATAGATTAATAATCAGAGATTTTTAAGCAATTTCCCCTCTAAAACCAGGAAAGGCAATTAACATAACACTTCCTCTGGTGGATGTCCCCTTGTGCCGACGATTGCTAAACCCCCTTCCAGCATCCATATGGAAAAGTCTTTTTTGTCACTGAATTTTAGGCAAGTCAACATTATTTTTATTTTTTAATTACTTTATGGTGTCAGTGAGATGATAATTTTTACCATAGTGATCTATCTTGTTCCCTTCCTCTGCCAAATCTATTACTATAAAGCATGGAGTAACTGCCTTCCAAGTTATAAAACTCATATGCCAGACTGCTTCCCGAGGACACTATTTATAGTAACTGCCTTTCTTCAGATCCCTCAGCTCCTCCAGAGCATTTCCATTCCCATTTCCCATCAGGTCCTTCCCAAGACTCTCTGATCAACAATAGAAAATCTCAGCTGTTTTTTCACAGCCTGTGCTAAAGCCTTGCTCATGGTACAGTACTGTGCCTCTCTTTCACGACACAGGGCCACTGGAAGTGTGATTACTAGGGAAATCTTTAGCAATCTTCACTGAGTAAAGGCCAAGTGATCACAGGCATCTAGATCTTCATCAGAAATTAAACTTAATCTTTAATGTACAGGTTTTTCACTGTACTATATCTACACACAAACATTCACATATTTCATTTTTAGCAATATGAAAGGCTATTTCCAGGCTCTTCATTCACTACAGAGGAAGCTGGGAATAAAGTTTATGGCAAAATCCTATTGAACTGCCAAAAACCCAAAGTAGTTTATTTTACAAACCTTTCCAAAGTGGTAAAAAAGACCCACTGTGTTGCTTTTCCATAGACATAATCATTTACTCAAAATGTTCCACTCTGCTCAATCACAACGCATTTCCACAGCTGAATACTAGGCTGCTGAATGACTCATTTCTGTTCCTAGCTCACCACCCTTCTTTAATGCTCATTTCTTGTTTGCCTGCTGTATAGGAGTGACAGAGAAAAGTTAAAGCATGTGGCAAGAGAAGGAAGTGCCTTAAACAAAGTGAGCATGTACTGAATAACATGTTGGTGAAGTCAACCAGCAAAACCTACTGAAATCAATGAGATTATTCCCATTTATTTCTACATGCATTGGGCAAATCCTTTGATGGCTTTCAAGGCCAGTCTGGCAGGAGATATGCGTCAAGGACTTTTAACAATGCTATTAAACGATATCTTCAATTACAGTATGTTCTTCACATAATAAAAAATTCCTGCTCAAGTTTTCCACCTAACCAGGAGGTGATATCCAAAATACATTTCTACAGCTGTAAGTACAAGTAAGCAAATCTATTACATATGATCAATACAATTTTTCAGATGTGTCCAAATTGTCAAGGTCCCAAACTACTTTCGGACCATCTTTCTGTTAGATTAAACTGGAGGTAAATATGGAAAAGAGAGAGAGTCTGTTGAACATGGACTTTATTTCAAAGCATATAACTACTCTGGCATTTGGCATTACCTCAACATGGCTATGGGCAAGCAGCCACTCTGCAAACTTAAAGACATTCTGTGAACTTAAGCTATAATTTTGGAAACAGCTTGCTGCTTATCCATTGAAAACTAATACTGTTTTTTTCCAGTGTGCTGTTCATTTGCTGGAAAACTCAGCTTTCCCTCACATAAAGCCAGAAATGCTTGTATCTCTCTGTTTTCTTATTTCCCAAAAGCAGAATGGTACATTGAATGGCAAAATAAGTAACATCTGCAATTGTCCGAAGGAAGAAAAGCGAACATTCCCTGTAATATCCAACATAAATATCTGCAATAAACACCCCTCAAAGGGCTTAACTGGAGGACAATATGAGCACTACAGTGCAGTACTTTGTTTGACTTTAGTATTCCATGGTTCAAGTGAAAAGGACACCTCTTTGTTTCAGTGTATCTCAGGTTTTCAAAGGATGGATCATAACAAAAAGCTAACATTTAGCCTGAAGAAAACAGCTCCAGAGTTGTACTTGCCAGTTTTGTCATAGTTGTTCCTTTGGACAGAAATGTTTGTCCTGGTTCAGCCTCGCTATTCTCCAAAACTACAAAATCACCACTCAGTCCAAGGAAGTGGTGAGAGAAAAATACTTCTTTTTTTTTTTTTTAGTTACACCTCTAGGACTGCATAAATACCATACATTAATTTGGAGTCATAAAATATCATAAAATCATTAAGTAATGGTTGGGGTGACTATGCGAACTTTGCCAACTTGCTTTTCCAATAATTCAAGATAATCCAAGGTTTCTGTTTATGAATTTGTGTTTTCAAATTACTCCAAGCTGCAGAAAGACTTAGTTTCCAGAGGATTTTAAAACATTATTTTTTTTTAATGTCTTCCACTATTGTACCCAAGCAATGGGTTCTGATAAATTCTACTCCACTCTGTTTTCCAGACAGCACAATACAGATGGCAATGCCATCATATTCTCAACTCAGTGGTTTCATTCAGCAAGAAATATGCCAACACAGTGGTGCTTTTTTCCCCCCCATTATTCAGGGAGTGTTAAAGTTAAATGTAAAGGCATATTTTGTGAAATGTAGAGGTATATTTTGTGATATACTGAAGGGGAACGGACCTTCAATGAGGTTAGGCCAGCATATAGGCCACAGTTTTGTGACAAGCAATGGTCTGTGCTAGACACCTCAAAGGAAGGCAGGAGGCGGCAAGTCCTTGTCAGAAATTTCTCTGTAGGGAAGTCTCAACTTTCAACAAGAATTGGCTTAAAAACTAGGCAAGAAGATTTCCATTCCTTTCCAAACAGCTGATTATTCAGCATTTCCTATTATATCTCTTGATAACCTTGTACTCCTGTTAATGCAATCACATAACTGATATAATTTGGCTTCACAGAGTTAAGAAACTCCAATTGCCTTCTGGACGCCCATTAGAATTAGAAGTTCAGAGAACTTTGACTTGTATGAGTTCACTTCTCCCTGGTGTACAGAATTCATGGCTCTTGGAGTTGTACATTTCACCTGTTGTATCAAAGGAAATAACAAATGTAATTTTCTCTTTGGTAATCAGGAAAGACATACTAGCTAAAATATGTGATATGTGTTCCTTTACATATAGACTTCTGGTCTAAAAGTGTAATGTAATTTTTGGGTTTTTGACATTGACGAAAATGAAGAATTTGTTGTTACTGTTGTTTTTTAACACACACAATTCTTCTTACAGGCTGCCACTGTGGGTTATCTGACTAAAAGCTTTTAAAAAGTAAACAACTAGTGTAAGTTAGTATTGCAGGCTTACTCTATCTCTGCTGGAAGTAACTCATAGGGCAATCATTCTCTCATAAGATAAAGACTAGTGGTAGAGTTTAATGTACCAGCAAAGCCTGTTTAACAGCAAGCTGTTGTCAGCAGCATCAGTGCTCACTCCTTGCCCCCGGCAATCTTTCCTGCCCTCTTTTTTGCATTAATGCATATCTGTGCTTCAGTGAGCCAGTTTACAGAGCTGAACAGCAAAAAACCTCAGTCATTCTTCTTTGAAAGATGAGGATTTGAGGGTGGGTGGGGAGGTTTCCTCCGAGAAGCAGATCACCATAGGGTCAGAAAAATACTAGTGCTCATACAGGGGAAGCAGTGGGAATACGCAACAAAGAGCACCAGTGGGAGCAGGGAGAGTAAAGTACCGAAACATTAGACTGCCTGAGCTAGATGTAACATAAAACTGCACTGTAAAATGGGTGATACCATCTCTATACTGTGAGATAGGTGGGAAACAAAATGTAAAATGGACAGTGCTTATTTCTCTCCCTTGACTATTGAGAGACCTAAGGGAAAAATAAACACCAGCTATCCCTAAACCCATGGTTAGAAACTCTTCTATGGTGACTAGATCATGTCAAAATTCAAAATTTTTGGTTTTCAGGGAAAAAAAGCATTTTGACTTATTTTGTAAACAGAAACAGGATTTGAAAAATAGAACATATTTTGACTTGGAAAAGAAAGAAAATTATATACCATATATTTTTAAATGAAAATTTAATTCTGATTTTGGGGGTTTTTTAGTTTTTCTCAAAATATTTTTTTCTTTAAAAAACTGTGCTTCAACAGTTTTTTGGAAGAAGGGTCGTATTTTTTTTAAACCAATGCAAGCTCAACAGAAACATATTTTATTAAAATGTTACTTTAAAACTTTACAAAATAGTAAAAAAATGTTTATAAGAACTTTTCTTATTATTCGAGAATTCATACAAGCTTTAACAATTACTAAGCAGAATGGAGAATCAACTTTTTCACTGGAAGAGCTGATTATTTCTCCAGACTATCACATAAGTAAAAATAGAGGAGTAAATTAAATTACAAATATTCTCCTGCTTTGGGGTAAAGCACTCTCTTGGTGCTTTGGTTTCCATAAAGCATCTTTTTTGAGGGGTGGGGGATCATTGCAGGATAATTTTACTATATTATCATACAAACTGCAGTGCTTCTTCAAGCTTTTCATGCCTAAGGATATTTTCACATCTTCTCCAAAAATAAGCTCAAAAATAGTATTTTCAAAACACTTCCTTCTGAAAATTAAAGGGAATGGTTTCTTGGAGTTCCGTCCCCTTTTTTAAATTATTCCTTCCAGCACCGTATTGAGGTGGTTAAATTTTTTGTTGTGAAGAATGACATGTGGCTTCAATATCCGAGGTGAAATGTAATTAAAGTTAAGCATGGAAGTAGATGTTTGCAGGACTGATGCCTTAAGCAACTTTATAAAAATTAATTTAGAAGATGATTGATTCTTTCTTTGCCTCTTTCTTTTTCATTTGGATCTCAGGGGAACAATTTACATGAGGACTCCACTGAAACTGATACAACTTTATGAAACATTTTTTCTTCCCCAAAACACATTATTCTACTGAAAATACAGAGCATTAAAGATCACCCATCTGAATCCAGCTCTGTGCTCCTCACCTAGTTATCAGTCAGGCCTGCTGCACCCGTTCATGTATATTCCTACAATTCCAGATGGTGACATTAATATATTACTTGGCATTTTAATCCAAAGGTATTGATACTCTCACTTTTATCAAGAGATGCGTTGTCTACATTTTTTCAGTGCGGAAGCATTAGCGTGTTGAAGCTTTTACACTGAAATCTATTTTAAACATATTCCTGGTTTTTGTTAGCAGTCAACCTAAATCCTATAATTTTCATGAGCCATTCATCTCTCTTCATACTTTTCTTTGCAGTACATACTTTTAATCTGAAATATCTGTACAGTCTTTTCTAGAACATTTTTTTGTTTTCTTTTTTTGTCTCTTAGATTTCTGAGTCTGAGTTTCCCAGTCCATGACTCCTCAGTTTAATAACAGCATTGTTTTAATTTTGCTTGTCTAAGACATTCCTTCACATTTGATGTGTACCTGTGTCATGTGAATATTGTCATGTGGCAATACTAAATCACTCTCTGAATCACTTGAGCACCATCAAAGCTGTGTAAGATGAAGAAAATTAGACAGTTAAAAATAACCATCTTTGGGATGGCCTGGGAGATGCTAAAAGCAGCATACAAAGCCATAAGAAAGTAATATACCTGAAATGCAGCACGAGAATGTGACTTATATCTCTGTGTGTTATGGAAGAACAAATTATTTTTTTCTGCAAACTGAGTTTTACTTTGATTAGTCATTTAAGACGTGACAGAAGAAATGAAAGCAATGCTGCACATGCACATACAGAAGTGTTTCTAAGACTGAGGTCTCAAGATGAGGCCATGTGATCACTCTGTTTTATGCACAAAAGCAGGTCCATACATATTCCTATGTGCAAAAATTATCATAACCTTTGGTAAGTCTGCAGATGCATGGGGCTCAACCTGAAAATTTGGCTGGTAGCATAAAAACAGCCAAAAGTATACCTGAAAATTAGGCGATACTGCAAATTTTTCTCTCATTTTAGTTTTCAGTAAAGGGCATAGTAAGATATAAATTGTTATGACTGTATAACTCAGAAGTACGGTGGAGCTGGGAAAATAAGTAGAAAAAGTCATACCAAAGGCAAATTAACTGTTAAAAAACAATTAGTACCCCATTTTTTATTCTAATGAAATGCATTTTCCTAGTAACCGAACAGCAGTGCTACCCTGTATTAGCATGTTATTTGTTCTTTCCACACTTTTAAAAGCCTGGATCTAATTAGAATAACCAGTTGCAAATTAGCTATTGTTTTCATTGGTGATTTATCAAATTAAATGCTTATTTTAACTGCAGTTGACTTTTTAAACACTTTACTGTCCTGTAAATGTTTTTTACATGCCATTGCATTACTTAGGGGTTTAACAAAGAATGTTTTTAATTCTGCTGATGGGTGGAGAGTAGATCTAAATATTGTGGTTTGCAAATCATTTCTATTTTAATAGGCAAATCCCCATCAAGGAAAATATATGATCCATCCAGTGCACAGATAAAGTATTTCTGTGACAGTTCATACCTGTCACCAATATCCCTAACATTCAATTCCTCTGTGTGTTGCAACAGAAATGCCATCCTTCTGGCAAACCATTTCAGAGATCCAAGGGTAAGGTCCAGATCAGCACTTCAAATTGGGCTTCAAATGAGCACTTCAACAGGTGCAAATTAGGGAAAATATAACTGCTTACATGAAGTAAAGAAAAAGCAACAAAGAAACCCTGCCCAATTCCATAGGTGTCTGAAGTGCACCTAAAATTTCTTACAAACAGTATTTTCTGTGCTGAAACTTGAATTCAGAAGCCTGGCTATTTTATGTGGAGCAGTCACAGGAATCTATCTCCTAACTTCTCATTTATGACCCTGAAATTAGACAACCTTACACCCAAATTTCTTACAAATCCTGCTGAAATCACACTGAAGACATGGATTGCATTGGGAACATGCCTCTCAGCAGTCCTTAATTTACTCCTGTTTCCCCCATCATCCACACTGCATAACTATCAGTTCCTTCCAGGGCTGTCTTTTGGAGCAAAACAGCTAGTGCCTGATAAAATCCAACTGTGGGTCTGAGGACAGTTCTCTTAGTGGATTGTCCTTAAAGGAAAGTATGACTTTGGCTGCACCAGGCACAGTTCCTTCAGCCCTATCCAGTCCTTCAATTCTATTCAAGCTGCCTTTTCTCCCTCAGAAACTTCTGTGCAACCTCACACCAAGTACCAGGGTGTACAACACATTGCCCGTTTTGCTCTGCCACCAGCGTGTGTGTTGCTGACAGGCTGCAGATACTTGCAGAATGTGGAGAGTACATTTCACCAGCCTGCACATTAGTCTGTGCGTGTCCTGTCCTTAAGTCTGTAGCTCTAACAAGAGACAGAGCTGACAAAGTTTCGTCTTCTTTGTGAAAACCTGTCTTAGACGTGAGAGGCACGAAAGAAAACAAGTTGCAGCATATTATTGAAGTGGGTAATGCTGATGGGAACAGGGCTGCCCAGCTGGGGTGTTTCTCACCCCTGCAAGTCACAAAGGCAAATGTCAAAGCAAAAGAAGCAGGTGTAGTCCCACCACTTCAGTGACATCACTTACTGATGTCACTGTACTAGGTATGAAAAAGTATGTGGAATGGTGAATAAAAATTAAAATGTTTAAATAAGTATGTGATTTTTTTCAGCACATATGACTAGCATGTGAGGCACATACTTGCAGTGCTAACAGTCCCACACCTTTTTATCTCACAATATTTGGGCTTCTGAAAGACAGCAAATGTCACTCCCATCTTCAACAAGGGCAAGAAGGAGAATCTGAGAACTACAGGTAGGTCAGTTTCACCTTGAACTCCTGGAAGATGATGGAGCCAATAAACCTAGAAGCCTATATGAAGGACAAGAAGGTAGTAGTCATCATGGATCAATAAAGGGGAAATCACACTCTGCCAACCTGATGACCTTCCATGACCAAATGAACAAGTTGGTGGATAAGGGGAGAACAGTGGATGTTGTATCTTGATTTTAGTAAGGTCTTCAAAGCTGTGTCCCATAACATCCTCATGGACAAACTAGGTAAGTGGATAGTCAAATGTGTTTAAAACTGGCTGAAATGCCAGGCTCAAAGGACTGTGATCAGTGGCACAAAGTCCAGTTGGAGGCAAGTCACAACTGTGTACCTCAGGGATTGACATGGGATCATTCATGTTTAACTATCTCATTAGTGACCTGGTGACAGGGTGCACACTCAGCAAACTTGCAGATGATACAAACCTGGGAGGAATGGCTGATACACCAGAGGGTTGTGCTACCATTCAGAGGGACCTCAACAGGCTGGAGAAATGATTGGACAGGAACCTCATGAAGCTCAACAAAGGCAAAGTCCTGCATCTGGGGAGGAACAACCCCATACATTCACACATGCTGGAGACAGACCAGGTGGAAAGCAGCTTAGCAGCTGGAGTCCTGGTGGACAACAAGCTGATCAGGAGCCGTCAATATATTCTCACTGCAAAGATGGCCAACAGCCTCCTGGGCTGCATTAGAAAAAGTGTTTCCAGCAGGATGATGGAGATGATCCTTTTTCTCTTCTCAGCATTGGTGAGACACATCTGGAGTGCTATGCAGAGGTTTGGGCTCCAGTAAAAGAGAGACATGGCCTCATTGGAGTGCGTCCAGCTAAAGGCAACTAAGCTGATTAAGGGTTTGGAGCATCTTTCATATGAAGAGGCTGAGAGAGCTAGGACTGTCCAGCCTGGGGAAGTGAAGGGTTAGAGGGACATCCCTGAGCCTATACACAATGTGTATAAATAGCTCATGGGTAGAAGACATCAGAACTAAAGATGTCTTGTTAATGGTGCCCATTGACAGGACAAAAGGCAATGGGCAAAAAACTGAAATACAGGAAATTCCATTTAAACATAAGAAAAAATGTTTCAATGTGAGGATGATCAAACACTGGAGTAGCTTGCCCACAGATGTTGTGGAATCTCCATCCACGGAGATATTCAGAACCCAGCTGGACACAGTCGTGAGCAACCTGCTGTAGCTCAACCTGCTCTAAGCAGAGGGGTTAGACTAGATGATCTCCAAACGTGTTCCAGACACATGGGCAAGGGAATGTGGCTAGCTATGGTGTATTGGTTTTCTGTGGAAAGGTTTTGGTAGCAGGGGGGCTACAGGGCTGGCTTCTGTGAGAAGCTACTAGAAGCTTCCCCTGTGTCCAGTAGAGCTAATGTCAGACAGCTCTAAGACGGACCCACCGCTGGCCAAGGCCAAGCCAATCAACGACGGTGGTAGCACCTCTGGGATAACATATTTAAGAAAAGGGAAAAACAACTGTGCAATGGCAGATGGAGAAGAGAGGAGTGAGAATATGTGAGAGAAACAACTCTGCAGACACCAAGGTCAGTGAAGAAGGAGGGGGAGGAGGTGCTCCAGGCACTGGAGCAGAGATTCCCCTGCAGCCCCTGGTGAAGACCATGGTGAGGCAGGCTGTGCCCCTGCAGTCCATGGAGGTCCACGGTGCAGCAGATATCCACCTGTAGCCCATGGACGACCACACACCTGGGCAGGTGGATGCCTGAAGGAGTCTGTGACCCCATGGGAAGTCTCCTGTGGGAAGGACCCCATGCTGGAGCAGGGGAAGAGTGTGAAGAGGAAGGAGTGGCAGAAACAACATGTGATGAACTAACCACAACCCCCATTCCCCATCTCTCTGTGCTGCTCGGGGGGAGGAGGTAGAGGAAATTGGGAGTGAAGTTGAGCCTAGGAAGAATGGAGGGGTGGGGGGAAGGTGGTTTTTTTAAGATTTGGTTTTATTTCTCATTATCCTACTCTGATTTTGATTGGTAATAAATTAAACTAATTTCCCCAAGTCAAGTCTGTTTTGCCCGTAACGGTAACAGTGAGTGATCTCCCCGTCCTTATCTCAACCCATGAGCTTTTGTTATATTTTCTCTCCTTTGTCCAGCTGAGGAAGGGCAATGATAGAGCAATTTTGGTGGGCACCGAGCATCCAGCCAGGGTCAACCCACCACACATGGCTAGTTCTGACTCAGGTGACTAGCCTGTAAATTAAATTGCAGATTACTGCTATCTCTGGGACAAACCCAAACACCATTAAACTCTTTCATCAAATTCAACTATTTCTGAATCTGGAACATTCATTCTTACAATTAATTTATCAAGTTAAAAACAAAACCCAGCAATTAAATCATCTCTGATTTTAAATAAAATGTCAAACTGCATAGCGGGAGGCTCTACCAATGCATTTGTTTCCCTCATGGCATTGTTCTGTGACATCTGTTAATATGTTGTCATGACAATTTTTTGCATCATTCAGGAATTTTGACAATCTTACAATTATTGGGTGTGGATTGGCAAGTATAATTAGAGATGTTTGCTTTGGGAGTGGGGGAGAAATAAAATTTTACCACATATTACACTGAAATTTAAACTATTATTATGGGCTGCGTGATATAGACAAGCTGGTATACAACATAACAAAGGCATGTCAGGCTATTAATTCAAACAGTAAAAAAAGATGTATTAACTGTAATTAAGGTTGGCTTATTTCTTTTTCAACCACGTATTACTTAACTGCCCTCTGAAACAGCACGACTTAAACTTTGTTTAGCACTTACTGTAGCAAAGAAAAGTTATAATAAAGAAAGAAAAAGGTGATTATAAGGAGCTATTATCACAATTCTGGTCATGGTTTGCTATATTTTTAGGAGTAATGACATGCAGAACATTTTAATTGCTCTGACTTTCTTAATATATTGAGTTTTTATCCTTGCATTAAAGTCTATGCTAATTGACTGAACTGTCTTTGAATTTGATTTGAAAGTTTCTCTTAACTTGAATGATTATCCTATCATTTTAGGTGAATCTTGCTTCATCTCTCCTTGCATGTACAAATTCAAGTACAGGCTATATTAAAACAGGCTGGTTTGTTTTTTTTTTTTCACATTCCAGCTAAAGAGGAATCCACAATGAGAGAAATTGCTGTAACATTGTTCACATGTCATTGTAATAGAGAAAAGGAGAAAAAGTTGTCATAAAAAGTAAAAAAGAATTTTATTTAATCAACAGGCTTCCTGGAATTGAATTTCTTCCCAAGATTCTGATTTGTGGCCATGTGCATGTACCTTTCCTCTCTGTATCCGCATATTTTCTCTGAACTCAGTAGAAGCACTCACCTGCAAAAAAACTATACATTTATAAACAGTTACAAATTCTTTATATTAGCAATAATTACTGGTTTATGAAGACCATCAATCTGACCATTAGACATATTTTCTATTTCATAGGGATGGTGCACTGGAAAAATTACCACAAAGAATTATTACGATACTTGATTCATATTACTGCTGAAAGTTACTTTCACATTTGTATTACAATTAGAAGCATAGGAAGTAGAATTCAAGTAGACAAGAGTGGGAGAATTTGAGAGAAACTTTATTCCCAGACATGGAAAGAGATAAAATAATCAAAATTTTGGGCAGAAGAGAATTCTGAGGAAAAAGAAATCTTTTTAGGAGGAACAAAGCTGAATCATTTTTGGTTTGCTGCCTGACAATGCGACTTTCAGGACTAGACACACTATCTGTATTCTTAGATTTGTCACAACAGTGGGTGGAAATAATACATTTCTAGTAGTGTTTCAGTTTCCTTAATTCCTCATTTTACAGGGCCAAGCTATGGATTTTGCAGATATATTTATAGTTAACTTTAATTAAATTAATAATTTTCTCAAAATTTTTTCATGCATTATTTAATTCATGATCCTACAGAAGTTTAAATGTACAAAACCAGCAGCATTTTTCCATGCTTTTTGATGGTGGTTGGTTTACTTACTTGAAACTTCATGCTTTTTTATAAAGTATCTTTTTATCACAATGTCTAGGGTGGTGGCCAAATCAGTATTATGAAGTCAATCCAGGCAGGTTCTTCCACAGGACAGGGTTATTACTGAGGACTGGAGTTCTTCAAACTATTTTCCTTTCATATCGACACCACCATCAGGCCTGCCTTGGGTTTAATGTTTTTCAAGCTCTTACCTCATTGAGGCAGTGAGGGGACTAGACAGCAGTACTCCTAATAGACAACGAAAAGATTCTATACCTACAACAAGCAAGTTTCTGCAGCAGTAGACTCACTGGAAGGGCCTTAATTAACTCAGGGTGAAAACAATTCTCTAAATTACTTTTTAACATGTGCTATGTTTAATGTAACACTCAAAGGCAGCAACAGAGCTGTGTAAGAAGCTGCTGCATGAGCAACTATGCTGTTTCTATCAGCCTTTTAGTCAAGTGATGAGGAAGGCTTGTGTCACCTCTGCTCATGCTAGCACAGAACGAGAAAGGTCGAGGATCTCTTTGCTCTTCTTCCCATAAATCTACCCCTCAAAGTGTGTAGGCCTGTTGCAAGCAAATTGTCATGAGGAAGCTAGAGAGATCAAAAAGCTAAATATTTGTGGGGAAATGCAGAACAGTGTCTTGTTTCTTACCCTTCTGTGGACTGGCATATCCACCTTGAGCTGCCTTCTGTTTTTCAGGGTCTGCTGAAAAGTGTTTCCAAGTGTTTGGCTTGGTAAGACAACTAAAGGTAGGACTTTTTTCCATAGACACAGGATTTGCTTAAACTTAAGGTCCTCAGACCCTAAAAAAAAAATTACATAGAAGTTAGAGATTAAAACATCCTCTAATGATTTCAAAAACTGCCACACTGAAGTCAAAAAAAGTGAATGCTGGTAAGTAAAAGTCCATGGCACCAACAAATAACTTGCTACCACACATAATCTCGGTGCCACACATCTAGGCATACACCTGTGCACTGTCCTTAACTGCAAACACACAAGCAGGTTAACAAGGGAAAAAACCCCTTGTGCTCCAAAGGTAGGGAAAAAGTGTTGCAGAAACGTCACTTCCTGAAACAGCCATTTCAATAAATGCAAATCTAACCTAACCTAGAAATATTACCTCTGGTTACACTCCAAAGAGGTTTATTTTGGAGAAGGTTACTGTGCAATAACTCTGAGTTTGGTAAATCCAGCCTTTGCCCTATACCTGGGCAACTCCATCCTGTGACCAAGGCTTTAGAAATACTAGACTAATTAAAGGTATTTCCTTTCCTCTCTGAAGTAGAATTCAACTCCATTTATTTAGCAAAAGTTGAGATGTCTTGTCCAACCTCGTTTTTCAGGCTCTCTCAATAGTCAGCAGAGTGATACATCTCCTCTCAGCATCTGTAATAGTTGGGATGAATTGCCCTTGAGGGGATCTGTCCTTCTCCTTTTACCAGTAGACAAAACAATTAGCTTAGACTAGCCTTTTTTAACAGTTGGAAAGATGAAGTGAGATCAGACAAATCACCTGGATCATTTCCCTGGACACAGATAGCTGCAGTAATAGAGGTGGTAGAAGTATTTTTTAAACAGACATTTCTCATTTTATTTTTGTCAGTCTGGTCTACACTATCTGTCATAAGTGATGAATAGTAAAGGCAACGATTATCCAGTAACTGCTGGTTACCCCTGACAAAAAGATGACGTGATTAGCTAAGCCATAAGCCTTCAAATGTATCAGCCTAAGTGTAACTTTATCATAAATTTGAAACCTATAAAAAGTCTTGTCACAAAGTCTCTCTCACTTCCATATATTGATAGGACTGTCTGTGAAGGAATATATTGATTGTGAAAACATTAACTATGTGAATAAATACGTGTATACAAGTGCTGGAAGAATCACAGCCTAATCCAGTTCCCACGAAAAATTCTCTCTTAAAAGAATAAATCATCAGCTTCTCTGTGTCATGGTGGGATTAATGCTTAAACTGATGAACTGATATTCATTCATCATTTGTTTTATAAATACTTGAGAAAAAAAATCAAAGTACACCTACAAGATAAAGCATAAGACATCTACCATTTGAGCCAAGCTCCATTTTCCTTGCAAATATGTGCATACACTAATAACCATAATCAATCACATATGTCAGGCTATACCTAAATAATACATATTTTTCACATTGCGTAGTTTCAGCAAAAGTTTTTTTATATGAAATGTAAAGCACAGGAATTTGGACCCAGCTCAATCTATGCATGCTTATGTGATCACAGCTGGGTTTTCCCACAGGAAAGGAGTAATCAGATCTTCTAGTATTCTGATATTTGCATTCAAGAAGCTAGACCCTGGTCCTAGTTACATGGGGGTAAATAAGGAACACTTGCATCAAGATAAGAAAATGCCTTGGGTTTTGTCAGGTTGGTCAGGAATGTTCTGGGTTTGGTTGCATAGTTTCATTCCATATCACAGAACAACCAAGACCCTTAAAGTCTACTGATTATACATTCAGAATGCAACCTCAAAATAGGTAGGATCTCAGTGACCAGGCCAGTCACCAGACATGTGGGAAGATTAATTCAAAGTTTTAGCTCCTCTAAATTACTTCTCTAATCTGAGGAACATTCATGATTTATATAACATACAGTAACTCCAACAAGGAAGTGTCCTGCTTTACAGTGTGCAGTTAGTTACTTAAACCAGAGCAGGTATTTAACATGAAAATTTTGACTTAACCACTAATCTACTTTCTCTGTTCCTCCTTAATGCATTTATATTGTATCTGATAAAGCTTTCCTCCTCCCTTCATTGAAACCCACACATTTCTAACCAAATATCAAACTTTATAGTATAAATGAAATTAATGAGATAAGCTACATAGAAGATTAAAACAAGTAGATCTTTACTGTAGATAGTAGTTCCAAATGATCAGATTCTCTGAGAATGGTTCTTCAGAATGAATATCCAGAGCTTTGGACAGACTTCATTAGATCAAATGCAAATTAAAGAGTACAGAGACGTACTCAAAGTGATAAATAGAGTAAATCAATAATGTAATGAAATATGTGAACATCAATCTAAATGTGATTTATGTCATTATTTGATGATCTGCTGATAATCTTCATTAAAAAGATCCCTACAACTCATATTCACACCTTTCTCAGTCAAAAGCATCCCTGAAGTCAGAAGTTCAGAAAAAAGCAATGTGTTTGTCTGTGCTTTCCTGAAGTAAAGGTAACAGCTTGTTGTAACCTGAAATAAAAATCAACATGAAGTTGGGCTGTCCCACAGGGAGCATCAGGACAGTCGAGGCAGGGATGCTCTCCTGTTCTTAAGCTAGGTTTGGTCACCATACACATTATAATCTTAGCCCACATTAAGAGTCCCCTCCAGCCAAAACACAGCACTCGAACAGTGGCGACAGCCTTGTCCATTCTGCACCTGAGCTCAGGTTCAGATTGCCATTCACATAAAGTGTATGGACCCAGCACAGGAGCAGCCAAAATGAGGATGCCACCTTCCCAAAGCTTAGCAAATATTGTAAGACCTGTTCTTGCCAGCATGGTCTGGAGCCTGGCCAGTAGCCAGAAGAATACCATGAGTATAGGAGTCATGGCCTCCAGTTCATGTTTCGCTCCTGGGTGTAGGGATAGCCAGTTTCCTAGGATTTCCAGGCACACCAAAGCAGTACTCAACCTTCCAGAGACATCACAATATAATCCACTCTCATGATACATTTGGAGACCTGGCATGCAGCCTCCTGTAAACCCATTCTTGCTCTGTTGTATACTGTAATTTAGGGGTAAAGGGAGACAGGAAAGCATTTAATTCCCATGTAGCTTATAAAAGCAGTGGAGAGTTTATTTTTCCTTACAATTTTACATCTCTGTAAAGCACAGTCCAGTCAAGAGTCAAGTCTATCCCCAGGAGTGTCTGCAAATGTATGGGCAGATATTTATGAAGACAGGAACTTTCCCAGGTGAGTGAAATGAGATTGCTTTATTGGTTAACCCACATGGCGATGCATAAAAGTTATCCTTTATGGAAACTGAACTCAGCATCAGTATACACAAGAGACCAACATATGAGTCAGATTTTGCTTTCCTGGTATTCACCACCTTCTGAAAAGACAGTTCATGTATCATTTCAAGGCTGGAAAACATGGCACTGTTGTTCAAGCCAAGCCTGTTTTTTTTTGCCAACAGAGCCATAATCTGATAAGCCTCCTCTTTTTTCTGAGAACAGTAGAACTAAAGACATGAAAATGTTCATTTTCAAAGCAAGCAAAGTGATGAATATATTTCCTCCAAACTGCTTTTTTTTTAAATGTCAGTATTGCAGCTTTATTTTTCATTATCAAAAGCTTATATCTCATTTCTGGAAGACTGTGTTTGTGTCAGATATATTTCTTAAACATTTTTTTTTCTAATTTAATACTTCATAAAATCCCAACTTGCCAACGGCAGTGAGAATGGGAAATCAGTAGGAGGGTGTGTTTCTGTTCACATTGGAGTAAAGTTAAGTTTTTCTTTCCTAATGTTATTCTTCTGAGTTTTCACTCAGACTAGGAGCTCACAGTTCCAAATTCATCATATGACCTCTTGGAAAGTACAGAGCGCTAAAAGATAATACTATATTGTGAGTCTTCTCCCTTTCTCCTCCAGGAAGAGCTACAAGTCGTTCAAAACCATCCTGAGCATCCTGTAGAGATGACTCCATATGGTCACTCCATATGGTGACTCATAGATCTGACAGAAGTGAAGCATTTAGCCCAGCGTAGGCAGTCACAGACAAATTGAAAAAAAATCTGGTCTTGCCAAGCTGGCAATTACTGACAGCCTAGCACACTGTGTGTTTCCAGACCTCTGCAGGCACATAAGTGGTAGTTTAGAGAGAAATTCACTGATTAAAGTCCTCTCTTCACCCTGTCTGTTAAAGATAAACAAGTCTGCGGAAAGACACACAACACTCAGCAACAAGGGTGGAATAAGTAGATCAAAATCTGGTTTTGTAGCCTGTGGATAAGAAAATTTCTTTAGAAAATACAATCCTTTTAATTTGCTTATGAAAATTTTAAAATTGAGCAAGAGGATATGCAAAGATTTCCACACATCTCCAGGAGAAGCAATGCTGGCAAATAGATCTTCTCAACCATTCTCTGTTATAAACTCTGTCTAATCCTCATGCTATTTTATGTGCTTACTGCAAAGCTTAAGTTGGAAAAAGCAAAGTGTTTTGGAGGTTGTTCTACTGTATGATATTTCAAAGTTTTCTAGAGAACTCAGTGCTGTCAAGCTGGACAAACATGTTTTTTCACTGTACTTGTTCATAGTGAACAAGTTCACCTTCTCTTAGTCATTGACACACTCTGAATGAAGACTTGAATTAAAAAACTCTTATGCCTTTTCCTTGAAACTGACACATATTTTGGAAAGCTTTCTGTGCAGACCAGTAGATAAAGAACACAGAAGATTAGGCCAAATAAGCAGGTGAAAGTTTTTCTTTAAGTACTTAGCAAATAGGGAAATATCCCGTTCACAGAATCACAGAATCACTAAGGTTGGAAAAGACCTTTAAGATCATCAAGTCCAACCATCAACCAACACCACCATGTCCACTAAACCATGTCCCACAATGCCACATCCAGGCGTTCCTTGAACACCTCCAGTGATGGTGACTCCACCACTTCCCTGGGCAGCCTGTTCCAGCGCTTCACCACTCTCTCAGTAAAGAATTTTTTCCTAATAACCAGCCTAAACCTCCACTGGTGCAACTTGAGGCCATTTCCTCTTGTCCTGTCACTAGTCACTTGGGAGAAGAGTCGTGTGCAAATATACTGAGGGAGCACTCAATCCCCTCATCCAGATCATCGATAAAGATATTAAACAAGACCGGCCCCAAAACTGAGCCCTGGGGGACACCACTTGTGACCGGCCGCCAACTGGATTTCACTCCATTCACCACAACTCTCTGGGCTCGGCCATCCAGCCAGTTATTAACCCAGCAAAGAGTGCACCTGTCTAAGCCTCGAGCTGACAGTTTCTCCAGAATACTGTGGGAGACAGTGTCAAAGGATTTACTGAAGTCCAGGTAACAACATCCACAGCCTTTCCCTCACCCACTAGGCAGGTCACCTGGTCATAGAAGGAGATCAGGTTGGTCAAGCAGGACCTGCCTTTCATGAACCCGTGCTGGCTGGGCCTGATCCCTTGGTTGTCCTGCACGTGCCCTGGGAGCGCCCTCAAGATGAGCCTCTCCATAATCTTCCCCTGCACCTAGGTCAGGCTGACAGGCCTGTAGTTCCCCAGATCCTCCTTCTGGCCCTTCTTGTAGATGGGCGTCACGTTGGCAAGCCTCCAGTCATCTGGGACGTCCCCTGTTAACCAGTACTGTTGATAAATGATGAAGAGGGGCTTGGCAAGCTCCTCTGCCAGCTCCCTCAGCACCCTTGGGTGGATGCCATCAGGCCCCATAGACTTGTGAGTGTCCAGGTGGCATAGCAGGTCATTAACTGCTTCCTCCTGGATCATGCGGAGTTTATTTTGCTCTCCATGCGTGTGTTCTAGCTCAGGGAGCTGAATACCCTGAGGATACCTGGTGTGGCTATTAAAGACTGAGGCAAAGAAGGCGACCGTGGCCAGGTTGAGCTCTAGTTGGGCTTTTGCCTTTCTAATTCCCTCTCTGCATGACCTAATGAGATCCTTGTACTCTTCTTCACTTGCCTGCCCCTTCTTCCAAAGGTCATAAACTGTCCTTTTTTTCCTGAGTCCCAGCAAATGCTCCCTGTTCATCCAGGCCAGTCATCTTCCCTGCTGGCCTGTCTTACGGCACACTGGGACTGCCCACTCCTGCGCCTTTAAGATTTCCTTCTTGAAGAACGTCCAGCCTTCCTGGACCCCTTTGCCCTTCAGGGCCATCTCCCAAGGGACCCTCTCGACCAGTGTCCTGAACAGGCCGAAGTCTGCCCTCTGGAAGTCCATCGTAGTGGTTTTGCTGACCCCCCTCCTTACTTCACCAAGAATTCATTGAGAATTCTATCATTTCATGGTCGCTAAGCCCAAGACGGCCTCCGACCATCACTTGTCCCACCAGTCCTTCTCTGTTCGTAAACAGCAGGTCAAGCAGGGCACCTCCCCTGGTAACTTTAAAGCTCCCTTCCAACCCAAACCATTCTATGATTCTACATTTCTATAGTTTCTTGTAGTCTATCGAATGCTTAATTCAGCCCTGAGACAGAAGCCTGAGCTAATCTGCGTAGAAGCAACTCTTTCTATATTGTCCTTTTTAATTTCAGGGCAAGAGCTATGGAGATATATCAGGTTACTTTTGAAAATTCCGGTTGGTGTTGCAGCACATTTTGTTTGGCTGAAAGGCCAAATTAACTGCGGATTTAAAGTCTACGTTTGTACTTAACCTTCTCTTCCCCCACTGAAACACACAAATAGTTTTTTAATATATATTCGTTCATGAGAATTGAGCCAAAGCACATCTTCAAGCTGTAGATGTTCTCAAGGAATCCAGGCAGAAGATATGAAAGAATATCTTAAAAAGCCAGAAATCTATTCTTGTACGTGGACCTAACCAGGGACTCTGTGATGAAATTTGGTGAATCAAACGTTTTAATTTTGTTTTTACTATAAAATATTGAAAGAAGAATCTTTCTCTTGCTATACAGAATTGTTCAATAACATTATGTTTCCCTCACCTTAATGATTATTTTTCTTATTTTTTTTCATCTTGCCCATGCAATGTAAGAGACCTGGCTGGATTTACCCGCTCAGCAATACTACAACTTTTTAATAGCTCTGTGAATTCCTCTTAGCAAGCTATCCTTGTTTGTCCTGTAATCTGCTGCTTTATCACATCCTTCTTCTAGTTTTAACAGTGACTTAGAATTTCAGTGCTAATCCAGTCACTAGATTAGAAAAATTAACTAAGGATTGTTTCACTTAATGTTAATTCCCCTTAACTCTAGCCATCTCAAAGAAAGTACATTAACTAACTAATAATTTAGTCTCCCTCTGCAAGCAACCAAGAGACATGTTCCAGACTATGACTCCTCTCGCTCTGAAGTAAGTGCCCATAACAAGTGGAAAGAACAGTTTCCTGGATGTATTTTTTTCTACTGACTAATGCAAGAGCACAAATGTTCACCTCAGAATGGAATTTAACGTTTAGATTGGATTTTAGAATAAAGCTGAATAAGGTTGTCTCTGCCCTGACTAGAGATAGAAAAAAGGTAAATTGTTTTCCAGAATTGCACAGTAAAAACACCCAGTATCTGAAATAGCTTGTCTTGGCCTCTGCCTCCAGCAAGTTAGAAGACTAGCTGAACAGTTAGTGTGATCAACTTTAGCAATACTTATGTACTTATTATCAAGAAAATGACATAATACGATTTTTTGGTCATTTGCTATAAAATTAAGTAACTGTTAGCTGGCATATGTGCCAACATAATGTCTTAAATGCATCTTACTCTCACTAACATCTGGTCTCGTTGAAGCTTAGGTCCACTTTCTCTCCAACCATAGGAACTGAGGAAATGAAGACAGACACTTCAATGGTTGCACAATAAAATGCAGATGGTGTTTGCTTTCCCTAGAGATTTGCTGGATAGAGCACCAGCTAGCCAAACCTCACATCTGGAAGAAAATGTGCACTTGAGTGTGTGGTTGCTTCTGCAAGCACAGCAGCTGCCTCCTTTCTACTAATACTCTCTTCAGTATCAAGGAAAGTCATTAACTTATTAAGGTTTTGGAGGATTAAAAAAAGAGAGTAATGGTCTCTTGCTGTGGGTGAAATGGGTGAAAAGTCACATTCATGACACCTCCCGGCAGACCAACCTTCAATCAGCTCATATAATATCATATGGCTTTCATGTGCAGTTTACAGAAGTTTAATTTGGGACTATTGTTGTTTCTGGTCTGGTTTTCTTGTCCTTTTTTTCATTTTCAAGATTGTTCCTCAAGATTACGGTGGGAAAACACAATGGACCTTACTTGTAAATTACGTTTAGGGGAAAAAAAAAAGTGCCATTTGGCATAATTAAGCATGGAGCAAAATCAATTCCCTGTAGCAAGGCCTTGACTTTACATATTCAATAAGAACAATCTCCTCCAAAGTAGGATCATATTTATCCTCTCTGGAGAATTTTGCAGGCTAAAATGTTAGTTAAAGAACTGTCTGGCAAGCACCTCTTCAGAAAAGACAACACGGACAGAGTGAGAAATTATTCTGTTCTCTCTGATGCAGACCTTGTTTGAGAAATGTTTATGAAATTAGTCTGAGATCATATAAGTAGCCTGCATGATGTCAATAATGATAAAACCACCATAATTACATATGGACTCAAAGAGTTTAAATAAAATGAAAGTTGTCCTTGCTAAACAGAATAAAGTAGAAAACTGCCTCGCAACTATAGAAGTTCTAATGGTCAAAGTGGAACCATATAAGTATTCTATTCTTAAGAGTAGACCTCGGTACCTCATCAAATGGAGACAGAAAAAATAAGAAATTAAATAGTAGATGCAAATGAAAGAGGGACTGCTGAAAACAAGAACATTTTACAGAAAGCATAAGATACTCACACTGAGAAAGAAAAAGATATTCTGAACATTGGAGGACTACATAGGATGTGGCTTTGATTTTTTCTGTTGTTTTAAGGTTTTTTTTAGGTATCAGAGTATGAGTCTATGACCCCGAAGATGTAAAACCTGTGAACCAGAGTTCTCCGTGATAAGCGATTGCAGTTGTACGTCAATAGGCACAAGTACATGATCCACAGCTATATGCTGAACATAGGATTTCTGTGCTCTGAGCTTTGCTTTTGTGTACTTGAGCGTTCAGCTGCATTTCTCTGGAGTTTCACGTTCTCACAGAGCTGTAACCAATCTCTCATCTGCCTCACTTCAGATGATGTGAACAAGCCTTCACAACTGCTTCATTTCATCAAAGACACCTCCAGAGAAATTTCATCTATCAGTAAATCATTTAGGAAGTTTTATGCATGAGGATTTTATTTTTTACTATTTTTGATTTCATGGAAATTTTAGAGAACAGTTTTCAATCAGGCTAATGTTTTAATTATTCCCTGCGTATTTTCTCCCAAAACTTAGAAATGCTGCCAGCTTTCCCAGAGGGGACTGTAAGATTCAGTAAAAGGACCTATTTTTGGAGCTTAACAGCTTTATTTGTTCAGGCTTAAGAAATTACAGATTCTTGAATATTGCAGTTTGTTTGAGTTGTACATAACAATAATGACCTTTCAGTCTATTCCAGTACATCCAGGACATCATGCAAAAGACTGTGTTGCCTGTAAGCTTCTGTGCTTCATGGCATGTTTTGTAAGCTTAAGGTGGCACAGACAGACCCTGCAAACTCCCAGGGAATATCTTTGTCTCATAACTAAAAAAAAAGGCTTCAGTGTCTTACACGGCTTTAAAAAATTACTTCTTGGAAAGCAGTTTATATATCTACAGTAAATGCTAGACTTAGATCAACAATATCTATTTTTATTTCTGTTTCTTAAAAGTGCAGCGTGTGCAGAGGAATTCCAGGAAATTCAACAAAACAAATGTGAAAATTTATAAAGAAACAAATATTTTCTTACTTTTTTAATAAGTAAAAGATTTTCTGTCCTGTATGTTTCCAGACTAGCCAAACTTACAGGAGAAACTAAAAAAGAAAAAGAAAAAGGAAAAAAAAAAGAAAAAAAAAAAAAAAGGAAAAGGAAAAGAGAAAAAGAAAAAGAAAAAGGAAAAAAAGGAAAAGAAAAAGGAAAAGGAAAAGAAAAAAGAAAAAGAGAAAAATAAAAATAAAAATAAAAATAAAAATAAATATAAAAATAAAAATAAAAATAAAAATAAAAATAAAAATAGAAAAAGAAAAAGAAAAAGAAAAGAGAAAAAGAAAAAAGAAAAAGAAAAATAAAGAGAAGAAAAAGAAAAAGAGAAAGAGAAAAAAGAAAAAGAAAAAGGAGAAGAAAAAGAAAAAGGAAAAGGAAAAGAAAAAGAAAAAGAAAAAGGAAAATAAAAAGGAAAAGACAGGCTTAAATGGAAACAGATTGTTACTTAACAATAGGGGGACTTACATTTAATAGTATAGTTACATTTAATTATATAGTTACATTTAATGAAGTGGCTACAAAAGCACTTGCACCAATGATGAAAACAAATGTCTACTAAGTAGTGATGAATGGAAGAAAGGAGGTATATGCAACAAGGTAAGCAATCAGTAAATATCACAGGGTTTCACAGCACAGTCATGATCTAGCTATAAATTATTTGATCATTATAAATTATTTGCTGTATTCTTCTTGCCACTGGAGGCAAATTGCATTCATTTGGCACAGAATAGAGAGCAGATGTGTTTGTTGTCATCTTCTAACAAACCTCAAACCCAAACTAAAACAAAAACCTTGTCAGTAACAAAACTTTCATATTTCCTGTTGAGCCCAAAGGAGAAGCAGCATTTTATTTTTTACTGTAACTAGTATAATTCATGGAGCAACTGTTAATGAACCTTTTACTGAAATGTTAAGGCTTAAATGTTATACCTTAACCACAGCAGCTGTGATAAGGAAAGCAAAAGAGAAATAGTTTGGGAGCTATGAGAATAGATAGTGTATAAATGCTTGTAAGACTGCAAATGTAAAAAAAATATTTCCTTAAAATAATGATAGTCATAAAGAGTGTTTCTAGCTTACTGTTCAGCATATAGAAATTCTCATTGTTGCTTCATTAGCATACAACAATTTCCTGTTCTAAACAGTATCATTATGTGTTGAAAAATAACCGTTGCCCTTATTTCCAGACATGGCTACAACCAGCAGCCAGTGAAGAGATTGCTACAGGGGCACCTTCTCTCAAAATGATGTGAAAAGTAAATTGTAACCCAACCATGAGTCTGCAATCCTTCCTGTTGCATACGCTCCCCCTTCACATCCCTACTGTCTGCTTCTTTCTTCAGCCCATGTGGCTGTTACTTTGTCCAGATATACTCAAGCTCTTTGTATGCTCCCAGCCCATTTTTAGTGACTGATCAAAATGGCAGAAAATGGTCCACCCAAGGCACAATTTGTGGTGCAATCACTCTTCACAGGGGGGTGGGTTTCCCATCAAGAGTACCATTCCCTGCAGTCTTGGCAGGAAGCAGGGCGGGGAAAGCAGGAGGCAAAGGGGTTGAGGGAGAAACTGGTAAATTAAGTTCTTGTCCATTCCTTCCAACACCAAGTGTCATTACGTAAGGACACAAATATCTCCATTCAACTCTCACTACTGAAAGGCAGCCCATCCCTTCAATAGGAATTGAATACAAGAACAGAAAGACTGAAGAAAGAATTCCACTTAGAGCAGAAAAATGCCAAATGGAAGATGCAGACAAATAAATGGATTTTATTTTATCTATTTATCTAAGTAGCCATGGTATTTTTTTCATATAATGAGAATGAATTTAAACCATTAAATCTTCCATAGACTAAGTTCCTAAGAATGTAATCATACATTTACTCATCTGGAATAAATAAAAAAACCATACTGATTTGATAATGTCTATTCTCCAAAGGAAAATGTAAACTGAATTTAGTAATGTTAATCAGATAAGAACATGTATGAAAACATTAAATTGTTCCTAATATCAGTAACAAAACAAATTCCAAACAAAAAGAAATAATAGTTTAGTCAGCAGAAGATAAGAAAATAGCGATTCATAGGGAAAAATCCTCTCTGGTTATCTTGCAAGATGATAGATACTGGAAATGCCTTTAAAGCTTCTGCCACCTTTCTACACTACTCAGTCTTTAGGATTGAGGTCTGATTCTCAGTAGCCATAAGTCAGTATATCTTCGGTACTGGAGAAGAAATTGAACAGAAAGGAGAGCACTGAAAGAAGCTCCAGAATGCATAATATAGGTGGAAGTAGCCATCCTATGGAGATGCCTGATCTAGCGTGGCAGCCTAAATAATCAGTTTGGACTAAAACCAAAGTTTTATATAGTAAAAGTTGGGAAAGCAAATCCTATCTTGTGTATGTGCATGACTTATTTTGTATGGCCTGGATTACAGTTAGATCCTCAAGGTATGCCCATATACTGCTACTCAGACTGCAGATAATACTAAAACTACTAATAATATGAATATGAATACAAACACGAATATTAATACAAATACTAATACTGCTATTTTATAGAATCACAGAATTCTTTAGGTTGGAAAAGACCTTCAAGATCATCAAGTCCGACCAATAACCTAACACTGCTAAGTCCACCGCTAAACCATGTCCCTAAGCACCTCACCCACACATCTTTTAAATACCTCCAGGGATGGTGACTCAACCATGTCCCTGGGCAAACTGTTCCAATGCTTGACAACCCTTTCAGTGAAGAAATTTTTCCTAATATCCAATCTAAACCTCCCCTGGCGCAACTTGAGGCCATTTCCTCTTGTCCTATCACTTGTCACTTGGGAGAAGAGACCAGCAGCCACCTCGCTACAACCTCCTTTCAGGTAGTTGTAGAGGGCGATGAGGTCTCCCCTCAGCCTCCTCTTCTCCAGGCTGAACAACCCCAGTTCCCTCAGCTGCTCCTCATAAGACTTGTGCTCCAGACCCCTCACCAGCTTTGTCGACCTTCTCTGGACACACTCCAGCACCTCAATGTCTTTCTTGTAGTGAGGGGCCCAAAACTCAACAAAGTATTTGAGGTGCGACCTCACCAGGGCCGAGTACAGGGGCACGATTGCCTCCCTACTCCTGCTGGCTACGCTATTTCTGATACAAGCCAGGTTGCCATTGACCTTCTTGGCCACCTGGGCATACTGCTGGCTCATCTTCAGCCGGCTGTCAAACAGCACCCCCAGGTCCTTTTCTGCAGGTCAGCTTTCCAGCCACTCTTCCCCCAAGCATTGCCTGGGGTTGTTGTGACTCTAGTGCAGGACCCGGCACTTGGCCTTGTTGAACCTCATACAATTGGCCTTGGCCCATCGATCCAGCCTGCCCAGATCCTTCTGAAGACCCTTCCTACCCTCAAGCAGATCAACACTCACGCCCAACTTGGTGTCGTCTGCAAACTTACTGAGGGAGCACTCGATCCCCTCATCCAGATCATTGGTAAAGATATTAAACAGAACTGGCCCAAGTACTGACCCCTGGGGGACTCCGCTTGTGATTGGCCACCAACTGGATTTCACTCCATTCACCACAAGTCTCTGGGCTCGGTCATCCAGCCAGATTTTTACCCAGCGAAGTATGCACCGGTCCAAGCCATGAGCAGTCAGTTTCTCCAGGACAATGCTGTGTCAGAGGCTTTACTAAAGTCTAGGTAGACAACATCCATAGCCTTTCCCTCATCCACTAGGCAGGTCACCTTGTCATGGCAGGACATCAGCTTAGCCAAGTAGGACCTGCCTTTCATAAACCCATGCTGATGGGGCCTGATCGCCTGGTGGTCCTGTACGTGCCGTGTGATGGCACTCATGTGAGGATCTGATCCATAATCTTCCCCGTCACCGAGGTCAGACTGACAGGACTGTAGTTCCCTGGATCCTCCTTCCGGCCCTTCTTGAAGATGGGTTTCACATTTGCTAACTTCCAGTCAACTGGGACCTCCTCACTTAGCCAGGACTGCTGATAGATGATGAAAAGTGGTTTGGTGAGCACTTCTGCCAGCTCCCTCAGTACCCTTGGGTGGATCTCATCCAGTCCCAAAGACTTGTGGGTGTCTAAGTGGTGTAGCAGGTCACTAACCATTTCCACTTGGATTGTGGGGGCTTCATTCTGCTCCCTGACCCTGTCTTCCAGCTCAGGGGGCTGGGTACCCCAAGAACAACTAGTCTTACAATTTAAGACTGAGGCAAAGAATGCATTAAGTACCTTAGCCTTTTCCTCATCCTTTGTCACTATGTTTCCCCCCACATTCAGTAAAGGATGAAGATCCCCCGTAGCCCTCCTTTTGTTGCTAATGTATTTATAGAAACATTTTTTGTTGTCTTTTATGGCAGTTGCCAGGTTAAGTTCTAGCTGGGCTTTGGGCCTTCTAATTTTCTCCCTGCATAACCTCACGATATCCTTGTCATCCTTCTGAGTTGCCTGCCCCTTCTTCCAAAGGTCATAAACTCTCTTTTTTTCCTGAGTTCCAGCCAAAGCTCTCTCTTCAGCCAGGCTGGTCTTCTTCCCCGCCGGCTCGTTGTCTGGCACATGGGGATGGACTGCTCCTGTGCCTTTAAGACTTCCTTCTTAAAGAGTGTCCAGGCTTCCTGGACTCCTTTGCCTTTCACGACTGCCTCCCAAGGGACTCTGTCCACCAGGCTCCTAAACAGGCCAAAGTCAGCCTTCTGGAAGTCCAAGGTAGCAGTTCTGCTGACCCCCTCTCCTTACTTCTCTGAGAATCGAAAACTATCATTTCATGATCATTATGGCCAAGACAGCTTCCAACCACCACATCCCCCACAATTTCTTCTCTGTTCACAAACAACAGGTCCAGCGAGCCACCTTCCCTAGTTGGCTCACTCACCAGCTGTGTCAGGAAGTTATCTTCCACACACTCCAGGAGCCTCCTGCACTGTTTCCTCTCTGCCGTATTGTATTTCCAGAAGACATCTGGTAAGTTGGAGTCCCCCACAAGAACAAGGGCTAGAGATTATGAGACTTCTCCCAGCTACTTACAGAATATTTCATCTGTCTCCTTGGCCTGGTTGGGTGGTCTATAATAGACTCCCACCATGATATCTGCCTGGTTGGCCTTCCCCTGATCCTTGCCCATAAACACTCAACCCTGTCATCACCCTCATTAACCTCTAGACAGTCAAAACACTCCTTGACATACAGGGCTACCCCACCACCTCTCCTTCCTTGCCTGTCCCTTCTGAAGAGTTTGTAGCCTTCCAGTGCAGCACTCCAGTTGTGCAAATCATCCCACCATGTTTCCGTGTTGGCCACTATATCACAGTTTTCCTGCTGGACAATGGCTTCCAGCTCCTCCTGTTTGTTGCCCATGCTGTGTGCATTGGTATAGATGCACTTCGGTTGGGCTATTGATCCTGCCATCTTTTGGGGAGGAGAAGCCCTGATTCCTATGTGACTGATCTCAGGCCCTTCCCTGGTTTCTAGTACGTCAACAACCCCTACGTCTTTGCTTCCACGTGGGTCTCCATCCCCTACCTCCGCTGAGACGGCAGTCCAAAGATCCTTGCCAGCACACCTCCCCTTAAACACTGGCGTGCCACTCCCAGGCTTAGCTTCAGCGAGCCTGGTTTTATCCCTTTCTCCCTTCAAATCTAGTTGAAAGCTATTTCAATGAGCCCTGCTAACTCCTGCGCCAGGATCCTTCTCCCCCTCAGAGGCAGGCATTCCCCACCTGTTGCCAGCAGGACTGGTGCCGTATAGAGCAACCCACGATCACAGAATCCAAAATTCTGCCCGTGACACCAGGCTCTTCCTGTTTCTTCCCTCATTGATCCCTGCCAATGGAAGGATGGAGGAGAACACCACTTGTGCTCCCGATGCCCCAACCAGTCGTCCCAAAGCCCTGAAATCTCTCATGATCTCCCTTGGGCTTCTTGTTGCAACTTCATCACTGCATACCTGAAGAATCAATAATGGATAATAACCTGAGGTCTGTACCAGGGAAGGAAGTTTTCTTGTCATGTCTTTAACACGGGCCCCAGGGAGGCAGCAGACTTCCCTAAGAAGTGGGTCTGGTCTGCATATCCGGCCTTCTGTTCCCCTCAGGAGAGAGTCCCCGATGACAATGACCCAACTTTTTTTCTTTATAGAAGTTTTTTTACACAGGGTGTAGACCGGCTTAACCTTGGTGACACCTCCAAGCTAGGTGAACCCTCATGTTTGGTTCCACTTGCAGAGCCTCATACCTATTGTCCAAGAGGACCTGGGAAGGTGGGTTAGTAACAGAGGAGGCTCTCCTGCTGCGCTGGGCAGGAACTTGTTGCCATTGCCCCCTATCCCTTAAGTCACCTCGTTCCACTGGGTGGAGAGAAGAAAGGGAGTCTTCCGTATCCCGTGCCTTGTCTGCCTGTTCAGCCTGTTCCAGGGAAGGTAGGGTCCGATTCCAGTGGTCTATCTTCCTCTCACACTCCCTGATACTCCTCAATGTACTCACCTCCTCCCAGGGCTCTGCCACTAAGCGGAGGAGCTCCTCTACCTGGGTGCACCTCCCACAGATGTGCTTGCTGCTGCCTTCCAATACCGGCATCAGAGTAGGGCACACCCTGCAGCCTGATGTCCGGGTGGCAGCGTGTACCCACCAGAGCTTTTTCTGCGAAGCTGCGTTAGTCATGGTGGGTGTAGAGCTTAGAGAGGCCATAGTGTTCTGCTGGGTGGATACCTTAGCTCCCTTGTTGAGCCGGCAGAGCTTTCTGTGCCCTCCCTGCACACCCTTCCATGTGAACTGCCGTGCAATCTGCTGCACCACACCCGGGCTGATGTGCCACGCCTTGTTTGAGGCGCTCCTGGTCACTAGCGCTCCCTAGCACCATTATAATGGTTATAAAGTCATAGCAAAACACTCCCTGTAAAGAATAAGATCTGTGAAACATGACAGCATTTTTTTTTATCCTATCTTCACTTTCTGTAACAGTGAAAGATTGCTCAACAGTCTCAATACTACTGCAGAAATGTATTAGCTATCAGAGAAAATTTAGGACAAAATTCCTGGGAAATTTTCTTTCATTACTTCAGCAGAAAATCAAGTTCATTAGTTGCATCAGTTGCAACAGAAAACAGTAACAAAGCTGGCAAGCTCTAGAGCAATGTTTTTCCTTGACAATTTTGGAGTAAAATCATTGCTTTCACAAAACTTTTTCTTGGCAATATCAGAGTAAAATCATTGCTCTCACAAAGCTTTACAAAGTATAAACTATTACAATATTTCCAACATTTTATGCTTGCTTTCTTTTTAATTTGAATTCTATGTCACAAGCTATGCATGTTCTCTGGAATCAAAACAACTGTGTAAACTGAAATCCTGAATTTGAATGGAAAATGCTCTTCTGTATTCTGAATTCTGTATTGTATTCTGTATTCTGAATCCCAGTAAAACTGCCTTAAGAAAGATGGGGTCAGCTGCTTAGCTTTATTTAAGTATCAGAAATAGCATGGATTTAAAGTGTGTTGTCATGTGATATGCAATAAATGCAGTTTCACGGCATTAGACATAACATAAAGGATTGTTGATTATTTTTTCCCCAGATTTTTCTAATTTATGTAAATACATCACATACTGAGTCAATCCTTCTAGTCTCTTGAGTTTAGCTATTTTAAAAGCTATGGGGAAAGCTCATGGTTCAACAACCGGCACACATTTATGATGCTATAAGCCCTTCATTGTATGTCAGATCAAATAGTGAGACCAAAGGCAATTGGTGGCTTTCCTGGTGTGTGCCAAAGGGTGTGAAGAAAAGCAGGATGAAAAAAAGGAGAAGTTGCAGTGTACTTCTAAAGGAACAGGAGAGGGGCAAAGCCTGTTTTTGTCCCCCTTTCATGTCAGAAAGATGAGCAGCTCCGCCACAGACCGGAGGATAATTCACATCTGCTCATCAGGGCAAGGGACACCTGCAGAGGAGGCTGGCAGAGTTTCTCCTGTGGTTCCTGCATGGAGGTGGCTCTCCACTGGCTGGCACAGTTAAACACTATTTCACTCTATAAAGCTGCTATTCATTCACTGAAATAAAAAATAAAAATTAAAAAAAAAAAAGTCTTGTATGGTTGACAGACCTGAGTCTTCCAGCCCTTTGTTCCCTTCACCCTTGAGAGAGGCTTGAAGGTAAAACCTTTCACATTCAGTCTCTTCTCTATAAACATACAATAATAGTAGGGTATGCCTTATCTAAATTAACAAGCTGAAAGTTAGACATCTGCTCTAAACTAGCAGTCCAGGCCTCTTATCATCAGCAGAGGGAGAGGGGCACCTTCCCAATGCAATTCATCCCATTTGCTATAAATAATTTCCTGTGGATGGATGAACAGCCTCTAGAAGAGCCTGTGTTTCCCCAGTGATTACAAATGAGTCTAAACAACCAGTTTAGATTAGCTGCCAGTTCACAGAAGACTAATGCTAAGCAAGACAAATTTCACCTGCAGAGCAAAACAGGAACAAGATGCCTTGTTCCCTTTTCCTTTCTGGCATGTTTGGGGCCTAGGGAACAAGGCATCCCTCGCCTTTGACTTGCAGGGTAACAGCACTTGCTCGTTCCCCAGATCCAAGGGAGGTGCACAAGGATCAGCATGGTCTTATTTGCTCCTTCCTGCAGTGTGACAGGGCACAGGGTCAAGACCTGATAGCCCAAAAACCAATAAGGAGCTCAGTAGCTGGTACTTCCCTGGCCAGCCATCATGCTCTCATCCAAGAACAAAATTGAGACGCTAGGAAAGTAATTTTATGTGTTTCATGGTCCTGTTGAGTAATAGGGGTGTATCTGCTAGCTAATGACTGTTCTTCAGTATTTATGGCTCTAACGTTTGTTCCAAAGCCTATGTAGCAATGAAAATGTTTCCGTTGCCTTATATTTCCAGGCCTTTAATCATTGCTTGTTATTTACTGCTGTTAATAACAAAATAATGCTTATTGCATGTGAAGACTTTCAGCCTCCAGTGCAGTCTGTCAATAAGACATTAAAGATGTGCTTCTTGTTTTGATTCAAATTAAATAGCACTTTTTCCTTATGACAATTTTCAGGTCTTACCTTCAGCAAATGTTAATATGTTATTGAGAATGTTTTAGAGTGTGTCATGTATCCTGTATTTGGTTTCGTCTGGGCCACAGATGAACACGCTTGTACTTTATTTTTGTCAAAAAAAGGATTGCTGAAACACGCAAAGTTGAAGGGTTTTTTGGAACCCCTTCTATGAGAAGGGAACTTCACCACTTTCTGTGAAATACCATTATTTCTACAGCTTAATTAAAGGTACACCTGATACAAACACATTTTTTATTCTTTCATTTTCAGTAAGTATGTAATATGCTTGGGGGTTTTTTAAGACACTGTCCAAATGAAATTCTCTACCATTTTATACTTGTTATACACATAAAACTTAAAACCTAAAAGTGTGTGCTATGTATTTATTCCTATTAATGAAAAATGGACTAAAATTATTTTCTAGATAGTCTCTCTATATCATAACTATCATTTTCCAAAAATTAAAATAGAGACAAAATACAAATACATGCATTTTTATGTCCTTGTAGAAAACAAATATGTCCTATGATCTTTCAACCCATACAAGCTTTGCCATTAAGACTATGTAGACCCATTATAACCAGTCACAGTGGAAGTTATTTTGCCTCTTTTTAGCAGTCTAGAGGTTAGATGTCTAGTCCGAGAGACTCTCCATGGCTTCTTGCAAAAAGAAATTGAGAAAGAGTCACCTCAAGAGTTCATCTTAGCTTATCTAAATTATTCTCTGGAGGTACTTTTTCTCTCTATTGTTGCAGGAAGTTTATATGACTCATTCAAACGTTTAGCTAGCACAAGCTGATTGACATTAATTTCACCTGATTTTCATGGAAATTATATATAAAGAATTACTTAAAGAACTAAAAGTGTATTTGACTGATCCTATCAATGCTTCCATTAATTATTAATTAATTTTCTAAGTATGCTTAAATATTTTTTAATTTCCTACTCAAAAGCCTCATTAGAAATAAATTTTATATGCTTGATGAAAGTATGATTAGAACTGTATTAGCTAGAAAATGCCAGACTCTTATTCCTTTGAGACTTTAATACTCTGTATTTAAGTCTGCCCTGAATGACCTCAGTATAATAATTTGAACTTCCAAACAATATTCTAAGAAATTCCATGTTTCCAAATTTCCGTCTGTATTCAAGTCAATTCAGATATAAGAAGACATATGTATGATAGACACAGCTTGCTAGGACACATGGAATGTGTCTTAATTAAGAAGAACTTTTTGAGTAAGGGCACTGTGTTACGTACCTTTTTTTTTGTACTTGCAAAATTATGGAGGGCCACCTGTCATTTTTAGAAGGTATCATGTTAATTTTTTGGCTCTGTACTAAAAAGAACAATTCAAACAAAATTAACACTGTCAATAGACTGCGAGTCTGCTGCCTCTTGGTGATCAACCCTGCCTCAGCTAAAAACAGTATCCACACTTTTTTTCCCTATGCTGAGCACAAAGCAGTCAGAGGACATAGTTGACTGTCTTACCAAGGTGACAGATCCTGTATTTATAATCAGAAGTGTGGTTTTTGACAAATCTCAGTCAAGTTCTCAGTGGGCAAGAGAAAAATGTGCCTACCTAATGGCACATGCAGTCAAGATCAAATCCTACACCAGTATCCTTCTCACTCTAAACTTATCCCAAAATATATTTAGTTAGGAATGAATCCACTGCCCCTTACAGGCCTCATATCTCTTCTCATTAGAAGTAATATTTCTACTGAAAATTGTTTTCAGACCACAACAGCTAAGTTGTGTGTGTGTGTATAAAGCTGTGTATGTGTGGGTGCTAATAAGTAGCTGCCGTGCATACAATCTAGCAATTCACAAAAGTTTGAAAGGAAGTTCAAAGAACCTAGATGCCTTGTAATGCTGGATATGGGATCCCGTCCCTTCACAGCTAGGTTGTCTGAATGTGACGCAAAACAACAGATTTCCAAATGCATTGCACCAGCGTTTATAAACAAAGTGATGAAGAAACTGGAGAAGGCGTATCCTTTTCATCAGCCTTATAAAAGAAGTCATACAGAAAATATCCAGATCTCCAATATCACTATCACCCTCACCCAGGTGTACACTCACGTATTGCCCTCAGAATGATTAAAATGATGCCACCCTACAGTACCCTACAGAAAGGAACACACTATAAGTTCATGCACCAAATGCAGTCCACAAGCTAAAAAAAAAAAAAAGATCATTCCTGTTTGTGAAAGAGGTATTCTGCTATATTTTATGAGGAAAGTTCCCAAAGGTGTTTTAGTCTGTTAGGTCATATTTCCATATTTCTCATGCTTAGCTGTAGAGAGCAGGGAGTCCTACTCCAGGCTGATAAGTGTTTGGCAACTCAAAAAGGTGTGTCCTGTTCCCCGTGGCCAAAAGGACCACAAGGGCCGCAAGGATGCAGGGGAGAAATCAGAAAAGAGGATCCCTCAGGCTCTGAGAGGGGTTCCAAAGAAGCCTTCTCCCCTCAAATATAAATAAATCAAATAAACATGTGGCTTTGGCATCTGTGCAATGCTTTCCTGAAGTCTAAATTGCAGGTCCAACTGATGACTCTATGTTGAAATGAGTCACCACTATTCACTAAAACACCATCCAAAGCACTTGGAATGTGACTAGAAGCAGGGATCAGCACTTTTGGATGGTGCTACTTACGACAAGAATTTGGAAACAGTCTGCATCCAGATAGTTAGAACTTGAATCAAACAGTACATTATTTACTTTTATTGCTGCCTGACAATGTCTGTTTCTCAAGAATCAACTATGAAGTTTATTAGAATCAGCTTCAGTCAGAAAGACGCTGCGCAACAAAACTACCTCATAGCATAAAAATTTTTGTATTAGCAAGAATTTTCTTAGGCTGTTTGTAAGACCTGCAAAATATCTTTAGATACAAGAGATAAAGAAGATAATGCCTACTCACTCTTCATTATAACTAAAAGCTTTTTCATTCTAGACATTATGACTGAAAGGTGATTAATATAACACTTTCTACTTCTAAAATAAATAATCTGTCCTTTTAGTCAGAGACATTGGTGATAATCATCAAAAACCCCTCTACTCAACCAAAATCAAAACATAAGGAATTTTGTGTAGTTTTGATGAGCTAAGCATATACACAAGACAAGATCTGTAGGAGGGATTTATGAGAGGTCTGTTTTCGTTAAATCAATTGATATCTTATAGGGATAAAAGACATGTTTTCAGATCCACTAGTTCTTCTTCGTGTTAGGACCCCAAATGGCAGCTTGTACTAGTTAGCATCTAATTCCACAAATGGTCTCAAAGTGTCAGTGAGTTTGTCTATACAAAGGAGCCGTGTACCAATGACAACATGAATTTACAATGCATTTCTTAGTCTCCATTTGCATATTATGATTGGGATTCATTTTGCATACTTTAGCCATCTAAAAATTAGGTACCTATATGCAGCGGGGTGAAGAGTCTCCTCTCATGTAGGACGTGCAACCTTTTTCCAGAGAAATGAAAAGGATTCCCCTTTTGTTCTAAATGGTGGAAATGGCACCGTCACCTACCTTTTATGACAGTATATCATGTAGCACACCCAGTGAGGAAGAGAAAGACTTGGATTTAAGACCCTTCTCAGTCTTACAGCCCAGTCTTAAAGTCTAGCTGCCCAGGTTATAGTTCAGCTAGAGAAAAATTGAATGGTCCAGAAATTTTCTGCCCCTTTTACCTAAAGCTGTTCCACAGTTTGGGAAGTACTGCAGCAAGATCAAGGGAGTGAGCATAGCCCCCAGTGCTTGAACACTCTTCAGAGAGAAAGTAATTCTCCTGATTTGTCTTACAACAACTCAGTGACTGTTCAGTGCTTTCTCACTGGAGCAGGGATTGGACCAGAGGTGCTGCTTCTTCCAGAAACGCATCTCTGTATTAGCCATGTTCAACTTAATGTTTTTTTTCTCTCTTTTTCCCTAACACCAAGGTTATTTCCCTTTATTTCTCCTGCACAATGGCATATCTTCATCAGGAGGATGAATGAATGACAAATGGTGTAATAGATCTGGTCCCTCCAACTATCTTCTGCTTTGTAGTACTGTGGTCTTAAATCCCCTGAGGCAAAGGCAATGTCCATCTCCTCATCGTCACTGAACACACAGCAACTGAAGTGAGAGGGAATAACATTTATCTTCTTATGGTATTATATTTTGAAAGAAAGAGTGGTATCTTCCATCACTGATTCAGCTTTTCATAGCTTTTGAAAGAAAATACTTAGATGACAATCCTGACTGAAAGGAGAGGTTTGGCAGCTGTGTAAATAAGTGTCCTAAACCCCAGAGAATGCCTAGCACACCCCTGTTACCAGTGTTTACTACCAGCTGCTTGCTCAGCAAGATGTTTTTTGTGGATCCCACTCTCAGATGTCTAACCCTCCTCATGTATGCTGCAGGGAGTCACAAAGCTGAGGTAAAGGCTGTAAATTCTGCATAAGTTTGATTCCTAAAGGTTAGAGACAGCTGAGCAGTTTAACACATATCTCCTTCCGGCGCTTGATCTAAATTGCCATCCTTGTTTATGAGGCAATTTCTGGAGCTTGGTTCCAAAAATTTTCTTTAGTTGTAGATAAAAGTGATTTTCAGTAAAGAATAGTTACTATAAAAATCATCAGCCTCATTCTTCTAGCCCATCTATACACATTTATAATATTTATTTAGGCACAGTTTAGAGAAAATATCTTTTACTTACTGATAACTACTATACACTTAAGTTATGGCATAAAAAAATGGTTCTACAGAATAAACAATGGATGTGGAGATGTTTCTATAGAACAACAGCAGGTCACATCCACTCAAATATTTGAAAAATTACAGTCTTCAAAGGTCCTTGGCAAATCTCTTCTGCTGAGTCTTGTTAGGTTGATTCGAAATCTTACCCTGCACAGTTGTGACAGTGTATTTATTACCTGCCCCACAGCAGCAGTTTATTACCTGTTTAGGGCAGTGAACTAGAGAGGCTGAGGCAAAGAAATACACCTCACACTGTGACAAGGCCGTAACCTCTGGGAGGACAAGGAACAAGCTATGGCAAAGACTGCTGCCACGTTTCAGGAGGGAGAAACATATAGCAGTGCCAAAAAAGCATTTTGAAAACTTGCTATAGATTTTTTTTGATTACAGAACTCCTACATCACACAAGGCAGGAGACCAGCAACATTTATCAGCTCTGATATCCTATCTTAATTTGTGATGAGGTCTAGTAGATTAATGAAGCCTAAAGAAGGAACCAGCTATGCAACATCTCAACCAGGAGGAAACAATAGACGGCTCCTCTTCAGTTCCAGCTAAGATCCTTAGCTACTTGGTCCTAGAGCAGAGAACTAGATTTTCCATGGCATTTAGTAGAATAAGTTCTGTTATTATTATTACTAATTTAAGTTTTGACAGACCGGCATGGTGATAAAGCAAGTCATTGTAAAAGATAACTCACAGATGTTAAACCTTTGCCTACGTGCATGCCTAAAACAGTGTACATCATGGTGAAATGTATTATATAGCTTGATAAATAAAAGTATTTTAACAGCAACATGCTTTTTTATGTAAAAAAACTGTTATTGGATATAGATGTCTTTTCAGATCATTTCATTAATACCTTAAGCTTCTCAGTTGTATGCATATAAAAAATGTGCCCCAGCATTCCTCCTGGGCCATTCTTTTTCTTTATTTATCTTGCTTTTAAAAGCCTTTTTTGGCACTCTTTTTAGAGTCTTCTCATTTAGAATATTTTGTGAATAACATTTTACATTGAAGGTCTGGGTCATTATAGTGCTTTGTTTGCACAACCAAGTGGCTTGGGACAATGGTAATAGGATAGTTCATACCAGCTTTCATCTGGAAATATGTTTAAATTCATTAATAGCTCCATTGATTTTGCTAGGATTAGTTGCATGCTTAAAACTAAGCACATTGCTGGATTAAGGTCAAACTGTTCAGGAAGTTTTTGTTGGGTATACTATAGCGATATAATTCAACTAATGAAAGGAAAACTTAAGAGAACAGATACCGCTGAAACACAATGCAGGGTGACAGAAAACAAAATGTCAGACTTTGTGTTGAATTATGAAATCTGTTCTCCATAAATTACCCAAAGAAGAGTTTCTAGAAAAGCTAACCAGTTCTGAGTGAGAGGCTGCAAACTAGAAAATTGCTAAAATACAAGAAACAAAGAAGTCTTCAATTTTGCTGTTCATTTTCTTTCACAAGATCATGATGTATTTCCAGTAAAACTGAAAGGCAGCAAATATATATGTGGTAAAAGAGTTTTCTGCATGTAGCAGGGGAATGAGGAGAAAGAGTTGATGCAGGGTGCTTTCTGGATCTCAATAAGAAAGGCCCAACAACAAGTGGCTTAATAAAATGGCAGTTTTAGTAAGATAGAATAAAAACAGGAATATAGATAGTGAGCAAATCTTACATCCCTTCAGACACTGGGAATCCCACCTTTGTGCAGCATCAGTGAGACCCTGGGGAGGTTTTCCCACAGTATGCTGCACAGGTGCCCTCCATGGAGAGGTTCCTCCTCCCTCCCATGTCACCGCGCCCTTTATTTTGCGTAGCAAGCAGAATCATATATATTCGCTTGACAGGTTAGACTGTTACCTCTGTCACAACACCCACCTGTGCATGGTGCACACCAGCAGTTTCTGATACAGCGGGTACGCATGGTAACATACAGGCTGCTCAGGCTCTAAGCGCAATGCCCAACAGAGCAGACATAGCCTTTTCAAGACCACTAACTCCTCAAATACAGTCATCTGTGAGGCTGCCAATATAAACAGTTGAATCAGAACTGCTGGTATGAAAGTAAGATAAACATTTTGATTCATTACAGTACCAGGAAGAACTTCCTTGCAAGGAGATTTGAGCTACTGAAATACTCTGAAAGAAAAGTAGTAAAAGGTCCATAATTCAGCATGCTTGTTTGGACATGAAGATTCTGTGGACCAGTCCTATATTGACAAGAAGACATGCCAGAATAAACAGTTAAAGGCCTTTCCTCCATGCTTTCCATAAGTTTTGTGAAGCCTGTAATTAGCACTGACTGTGATCTGCACGTTCTGGAAATAAACAAGGAGCTATGGTGCTGTCAGCCCACATGGGACTCTTGAAGAGATGAATAAGGATTGAAGGGCTTAATTAAGTATTCGCAGAAGGTACTTCACTGTAGCTTTTCAAAATGTGCTGTCCATAGTCACAGGTAAACTCTCGCTGTGATGTATGCATACCCTGCAGCCACCTGGATCAAGAGTTTTCATCTCAACTGGGGAGAGAGAGGTGCATAAGAACTCATGATTCAGAAATGTGATGGCTCAGTGCTTTATACCTAAGACTGGAGATTCTAGTTCCTGAAATAACTGTAAACTTTTCAAAACTTGGTTTTACCTCTAGGTCACATGCAACCACCTTGGGGTTAATCTGCTCAAAGACTGATGCAACTTGTGATAAAGATGCGAGCTCAGCAAATCTGAAATGGTATTATTTAGAGAGTGGGGAGCAGCCAGCCAACAGGTAAAATACTTGGGACTATAGAAGAACAGGAACCCTTTTCATTATCTGGCTTTCATTTCGACCCGGTGATTAGGTCAGCAGTTAAAATCACTGCATAGCTTCCCTTTTTATCTTACTGCCTCTGAGAGACTAGCAGTAAAGGTTCACCTCTCTGTAGTAGGACTCAGACAGCTTTTAGTAAGATGCCCTCACAGTGTTTTCAACCATCGGAAGAGAAAAATTATGCCCCTGATACGGCCACCAGGCTGGTAAATGTCATAGGTGGTGAAAATGGAAGAGATTTGAGGAAAACTTTTGTTCTTGTGTGAGACAGAGAAGAACCAATAAAAGCTCTTTAGGAAGAAAAATGAGTTTCTGTGTTCAGAAGGAAAAGGAAAGATGCTGCTGCTGGATTTAGGTCTGATGATACTTCAAAGTAGGCATCATCACAAGTGGCAGCACCCAAGGAAATGATGTAAAACATTTCTCAGCCCCAAAGTATCCCTTGGGGAAAACAATCCACAGTCAAAAGCAGCCTTCCAGTCTCTTTCATCTAAGAGAAAGCAGGGCACGAAGAAGCAAAGGGTGAAGTTAATAATCTGTTAGCTTGTTTCATGGTCTCTGCATATATTTATGTTCCCATGCTGTGAATGGAAAAGCATCCAAAGTAAGAATGGCCTTTGCTGTCCCAGACTGCTCACTCACAGTTAATTCTCCCTCAGGACACAGCAGTTTTATTTGTTGATTTTAAAACGCACATGATTTGGAGGAAAGAAAAACAGGAAGAAAACAAAAAACCCACATAATTACATGTGAATGTAATGTTTTGAATTTTTTTCATCTGTCATAAACATCTCCAAGGTGACCTGTATGTATCTACGGGTGCCTGTTATAAACTACACAAAGAAAGAAATGCAAACTTTTCTATAACCTCTTCCAAAATCTTACCTGCTCTTTCACCATGTTGAAAATGCTTAGAAAATACCGTTTCTCAACCTGCTTTCCTAAGTAAAAAAGGATTATATCATGTCTTTCTATATGTACGAACCTCACAAATAATTTTTGAATACATTGGCCCAGTTCAAGCAGATTTGACAGAGACAGAGATCTCAAAAGTATAAAGTTTATGCATATTTCATGAGCAGAGACAGCCTGGTATACCTTAAGAAGAATACAAACACCCTTACTGAAGTAAAGACTGCAGCATTTATTAGACAATGAAAAGTCTAAGGGGGACGGAGATGTTATGAATGCTTCAACTGCAGGAAAAGCCTCGTTGAACACAAGAAAAGACAAACACACTGAAGAAAAAAAAAAATCTGTAAGCAACCAGATTTCATTAGTTTCACTGTGAAGAGGTGCACAGGTGAGACTTAGCAGAAATCTGTGACCTGTAGCTGAAAGCATCCCACCAGCTAAACACCAAAGATCCCATAATGGGTCTGTGAACCAAACTCTGTCCTCCTGCAAGGGACATCAAAATTGAGATATCAAGCCTTCATAAGCATTGCCAACTGAAAGCTGTGCTTTAGTGAGTGTAAGCAGGAATCTAGTTCCATTTTCACCCATCTTCTGTTGTCTCACCATATATCCTGCAGCCCAATATCTGAAACTTGCCCTATGTCCAAACCCAGCATCGCTGCCATAGAGCATTCACTGGGAAGGTGCAGGAGCCAAAAGCTGCCACCTCACTTCACAGAGAAGTCCATCATCACAGGTCATCTGCTCTACCTGTTCCATCAGCACTGCAGGTCCTGTCTCTGCAGCCATGCAAAACACCTTACAACTCTTACAGACCTGTCAAGAAATATTTACAGCACATACGCATCTGTGTGGTCTATAGTGTGGCACAGATATAAACTGCTGGTAATCCACCATCCCTGGAGGTATTTAAAAGACGTGTGGATGAGGCGCTCAGGGATATGGTTTAGTGGTGGACTTAACAGTATTAGGTTAACGGTTGGACTTGATGATTTTAAAGGTCTTTTCCAACCTAAATGATCCTATGATTCTATGATTCTATTTGAAAATATTATATTTAATGTGAAATTGTATTCAATACCTTTATGATTAATAAACATTATATAAATATAAGATATTCTGGGGCAAAATACATCACTGATGTATTTTTATTTTATTACCTAGACTCACATTCATGTGTCTGAAATTTCGTGTCATCCATAAACATTACCCTGTTAAACCTGGATCTTGGTGTTACTGTGTTTATTCCATCCGAATCTTCTCCCATTCTTATTTTACTATTACATACTCTAAGGAAAAAGTTACCTAACATTATGTTATTGTATGAGTAACAATAAATATTAAATCCAGACAGAACATCTTTTCTTTTTTTGATGAACTGAAATAGGGAAGCAATTGGTATCTTGAACTATGATAAAACTTTTTTTATGCATGTTGTCTTTTCTTATTTCCTTCCCTTTTGCTTACATGCATTCAAAACTTAGTTGAGCCAAGATTTCTCTTTTTAATCACGCCAAAGCTTTACTACTTTATTAAGTAAACTGATTTTTCACAGCTACGGAAGATTCCACTGTAGTGAAAATCTTTAAAAGAAATACTCTGATTAGAGTTGAAACAAAGAATTTCCCTTTAGTGCACAGCTCTTTCAGAAAAAACACTGATTAAAATTACAAAGAAAATCGGGAATATTCTCCCTAAATTTGTTTTGCAACATATTACATTGTCTAAGTTAAACATGACAGTGAAATTAATCTGCTTACGATATCAGTAATATAAACCTAGAAGAATATTTTTAAACAGCACTAGACTTTTTTCACACTTCCATAGCATGAGGAAAACCAGAAAATATTCTCAAAACATTCTTGACAAAACCAATGGCATCACTAAAGATAGCCTGAAAATATTCAAAAGTGTTTATATAGTAGTTTTCTTTCTCAGAGCTCCTGCTGTCTTCTAATTTTTGGTAAACATGCATTAAATTAAGTCTGTTGTTTTATCACTTAATTTAAACACTCACCATTCCAAATTTGTAGTGCATGGCAAAGTGCCATATAAAGCCTGCCATATTATACCACTGAAGATATTGTTGTTATTAATCATATTCCAGACATTTAGGATTTGGGCAGGTTCTAGCTCACACTGAGTGCAAAAGCTACTCACGCTGGCAAAAATGAGAGCATCTATTACTAGACAGCAGTTCAGGAGATCAAGTCTTTCCATGTCCAGATGAGACAGCCTTTTGTGAGCAGAATTTCCAAGACAAACTCATGATAAGTTTAAACTGTCTGATTGCAATTCCCTACTGCCTTTCTGGATCTGACCCAAAGACCATTTAATTCAGCTGGAACCTGTCCACTGACTTCAGCAGGCTCAGGATCAACTCCCCTGTAGTCTGCACAGCAATGACATTTTGCTCAAATTTGCTGCAGCTGAAAATGCTGCTTTCCCACCATTTTTAAAGACATATATTAATATGTGGTAATAAAACATCCTTACTCCAGGAAATACTGAATTCGACACCCTGTTCTGCTAAGCTCAGTGGAGGTGGAGGGGCAGACAGTATTACACAAATTTTAGCAAGCAAATGTTTATAAATATTCAGCACCTTAATTTCCATTGATTTCCCTGGGAAATCTAATAACCCCTCTCATTCAGTCCTGCAGACTTTGAAACATCTTTAAAATATGGTCAGACAAACCTTGACTTCACCTTTAACTCCTGTTGACTTCAATGAGTGACTGAGTCTTCAACAGCAGACTGAAAAAGGCTTTCTGTGTCACCTGTGCATAGTCAAAGCTAAAAGCAGATAAATAATATTGATCAGAGATAGTTCCCCCATTTCATATATGTGAAAAATGAATATATCCACGTTTAAAAGTACTATTACACCACTGCTCTGAGTGCTATGTTTATACTTGAGTGCATACAGAGAACAGTCTTTGAGAAGTACTCTTACATGTTTGTAAGAATGAAAGTTGGGCTTAATGTTTACATTCACTATATTGAAGCAATAGCTCCACTGTGCAGAAGGAAAAAAAAATAATTGCAGTATCTGCTTCTAATCCTTTTGAGAACCCTCTGGTTGATGTTGCATCTTAGTCTCCTTCCAGAATTTTTACTTATTATCTTAATTTCACAGATGTTCTCAACAAGTGGTGGGTTGCAGTTTTGCTTAGATGAGCATTTTCAGATACTGTGGGAAAGATTTTGGATACTGTGGCTATTGGAACCAATGGGAATATATCACTGTATACCCATCACAGTAAATTGAACAGGCTTTTACTTCCTTTTGGAGAGCCCTCAAAGGAAATGAGTGCAGCTGTGTCTTTTCTGACTCCACAACAATGGGGACTTTACAAAGTACGTGGTTACTATCTGCTTCCAGATAGAGCAGATACTTCATGTTGTGGCTGCACAGGTTCCACTATTGTGCAGGATTTTCCCTGAGGCATACATCCAGCACAAGATGTTTCCCATGTCCCACCTCAGCTTTAAACCATATTGTAACTGGAGAAAATGTCTCACATACAACACCACAGTAAGGTATTTATCCAGCCTGAGAACCTCCCATGAGATGTCTACTAAGCTGCCTCCCCCCTACCTCAGAGGCTTTCAAAGCCCCAAGCTCTCTTCCCTTTCCCTTTTTCCTTCTACGACTCATCCGTCTTCACACTGCTGCACCCACTCAGCTCACCCACGACGATCTGCAGCTCCCCTTCCTGAGAGGCAGCACCAACAGCAGCCACCCATAAAGTCTTGTTTTTATCTTATTTCTTAACTTCAGACGTTTTCTCAAACCACCTTCTACATAGCATTACTCCCTACAAAAGATGAATCTAATTCCAAGTAATCGATTAATTTGGCATGAAATTCTGAAAATGTGTGTGGACACCCTATTCCTGATGCTTCTTCTGCAGGATGAGAAACTCATCCTGATGTTCTGTTCTGGCATCAGATGATGGGAATGGCAACATATGTGTAGCAGCTTAATATGCCACCATCCTCCTGATTATTATGTTGTGTCTGGGAAGACTCTGAATGAACATAAGAAGACAAAGCCAGTTTAAGCACCTTAGAATTGGGAAAAAAATGGAATTTCACCCCAAAGACAATGGGCCAAGTTCTTGCTGCTCTAAGAAAAGTGTATCCTGTGAGGAGTAGAAGTGATGTGGTTGTTAATGAAGTATATTTGTGTATTCCCATGTACTCCTTCTACTCTTTCAGCAGTTGCAGCACCCAGCAAAACTTCCCAAGCTCTGTAGAGTGGACAGAATAACTTTGGATTTTTTGTTTTCACCAATGATTTGCTGTCAGCAGCCAGCTGCCTACTTTGCCCATGCCTACTGCTATCTGTAAGAAATAGGATTTCACACTGTGCTTTTATAATGCTTTGTTCTCAGTTAGAAAGATGGTATGACAAAAAGAAACAGTCATGAAGTGGAGTAATTTCTGGCTTTTTTGATTTTGGCAGAAAAACAGTTTTCTGAAAAAGCATGTACACTTCTCTGAAAATGATTTCGTTTTTACTGAGAAATCTTTTTTTTTTATTTTTTAAATTTCAACAATATTTATTTTAGTAAGTTAACTGCTTGCTTCTGAGACTTCTACCTCCCCTTAGTGGATGGCTCTTTCATTGCTTTGAGAAGCAACACAAACAGAGGGGCTTCAGTTTTCCCATGTGAGCATTGCATAATTGCAAAGTGGTTTCTTTTCCTGTTTGGTCTTTCTGGAAAGGAACTTCTATTATCAGCCATCCTGCGTGAACAATAATACCAGCAAATTCTGAGGAAGTTCTGGTTAAACTCATCCTGCCTCAACGGGATAAGAAAATGACAGTGACACCCCTCAGCCAACATATACAAATTATAAAGGCGGTGCACTCCTTTCTGTTGGAGAGTGTAAAAACAAAGACTGAAATATGGGCAGGCAGATGCAAAAAAGTTAAAAAAAATAAGATTACTTTAAAAAAATCTTTAAAGACGAGACACAAACCACAACCATGAATATAAATTTCATAGTCCTGTGTTATAGGTAGAGATCAATTTTGAACTATTGGAGTTAAGAATTGGTCTTTTCCATAGACTGCTTTGTTAAACCCAATGCACTGAGTTTCTCTCCTTTTAGAGAATTCTGATTAATACAAAATTAAACCCAGTTCCTAACTTCAGATCCTTGGCTTTTATTTGTCTACCTCTAAAAAAGTAATCTCCAATTTTGACGAAATAAGCAGACTTAGCTCCTAACCGTTTGCTGAAATACACTGGCTGCCCACATTGCTTTTGGGGCACTGAGTCACACATCACAGCGGGTCTTGGAGGAAAGAGCAACAAGACAACTCAAACCCATGACCGCAGGAGTCTGTGCGGCACCTCAGAAAGTTACTGCTCTCCTTTATCCCAGAATCTGACCTCAACAGGTCAGAGTTCACAAAACAGACACACAAATTCCCAGATTTTTAGCTTTTTATACATCCTCTCTTTGCAACCACAAACATTTAGAGAGGAATGCTCAAACAGGTAGTTTGAAAATCCCACAGCAAGGAAGTGTGCTGCTTGTCAGCTGATGCTCGGCCGAGGCATAAGCAAGGACAGCTGACAAAAAGCTGGCCTGTGGCTAATTCTGTAAAGCTACATCTGCCCTGCTAAAATGATACAGGGTCAGAATGAACTTGAGCACTGGATCCCTGTTTACCCACACAACTTGACTTTTTTCTGCCTGATCCTGCTTTTGACTCAGCATTTAAATGTGTGATATTTTCAGGGAACCTCTAAAATTTTCACTACTTTTTTTTTAATATTTTGGGTGTTTAAAAGTTGCAGTTATTGAAGTACCCATCCAGCATTTGAATTTCAATCTTTGCTGAGCTGGAGGACCTCATGTCTGATGCATAAGCAATGGCCCCCCTGTTCTTGTCTGTCTTTGCTCCCTCCCACATCTTCTTATATCAGTGAGTGGTGCAGGACAGACTGCTGCGTTTCATGTCTTGCCACTATTCGTGTGCACTATAGCCCTGAACCAGACAGCGCTAGGAAACATCACAGATCGAAAATGTAGCCCTCTTTGCCTCTCATCACGCTGAAAACACAGTAAAAACACTGGAAAAAAAAAATTAAGGGGATTTTCAAGCAAAAGAGAACACCATGTCTCTTAACTTCTAAGTAACACTTCTGCTCACCCACAGATGGATGCCAGCAGCATGCAGGAGCTGCTTTGCAACCATAGCAGCTCATTGTCACTGGCAGTTGTAACTGGAGAGCTACTTCACAGATTTTTTGGAACATTTATGTATATTATAATGCTTTAGCCCTGAGGAAAGAAACTGCTTTTTGCCTTAGGAAATATTTATATTTCACATGCCTCTTTTTCCCAGTTCCATTAGTCGTGTAAATCTGGTTGCAGGTTGGGGAGGGGAGCTGATAAATACAGCACAAAGAAACAAGGGATCTCACAGGACTTTCAGCAACAATCCGTCTTAAAATAGATGCTGACGCCCACTGCAACGTTCTGACCTCTTCTAACACTGTCACCTCAACAGCTCAAAGCAAACCAAACTCCTCACCTCACTCTCCTCACTTGCTGCTCTGCTAACCTCCACATTAGCGTATGAGGCAGAGGGAGTGCCACAATTTTGTTTTTGGTAAGTGAACTCCACTGCAGGCTAGGGTGCCTCTATTTAGTCTTTGCCCAGAAAAATAAGGCTTAGCTTAGTGAAATGAAGTTTATTCCCAATAGCAGGAGCAGCATTCGTGGCTAAGAAGGACACATTGAAATGGAGCAGTATAAAATACAGACAGTAAAATTAGTATATATGTAATCTCTACATCCACTTGCAAAAGAGGCAGTTGAGAGGGCAAGAGATCTTTCAGTATGCAGTTTTAGATGGCATCTTGTTTCATATAAGCATTAAGTCTCTAAGATGGAGACAGCACAAAGGAGTCTGAAAGAAGATGTAGCTACTGAACATCACCAAAACCATAAAGTCAAGGAGCATAGCTTGAACCCAAGTATCAGAAGTTTTATTCCCTGAATATTCTTAGAAAGAATAAAAATTACTTTATTTGATCTTTTTGTCTATGTGTACAGAAACAATCTGTCCCTTCATCTTGTGACATGGGATCTTGTACTGAAAGTCAATAAAGTTGTTCCTCGCTAAGCTTTCCTTGAAAGTTTTTCATGTCTAAAGATTCATGTGTGTTTCTTTGAGCTCCTAGACTTCATTTAAAACAATAAATATGAATATGTAAAAGATGAATGATCCTAAATGGGTTTCACATATTGGAAACCAAACGGGAAATGAAATGGGTGAAAAGAAAAAGCTAAAAATTAACAGGAGACCCAGTCAAAGTTTGCAAGTATCCGTTAGAGTTCGTGTGAAATGAGTCAATAAAATTTCTCTAATTCCATTTCATTCACTCTTTTTCAGTCAAGACCTTCTGAAGCACTGAGTATATTCAAAAGGTTGAATAAGCTGCCAAGTCTGACAAGAAAGAAATGGGGTTTTCTAAAGGAAATCATTAAATGTAATTACTGGGCTCACAGGTCTAGTGAGAATTCCTGAAAGGAAAGTTTCTTTCAGTGTTTCAATCACAGGCAAGTTACTTGCAGAAGTAACAAACCTGTGCAGTGGGTATCAAGATGAGATCAAAAGAGAGGCATAGTTTTGGTTCTCAGTTTGAAAAGCTTTCTTTCTTCAAGTCAAAAAAATGTAGAAGTTGCAGTTGCTTTTTATAACAGAGTGACAGCACATTCCTCCAGTTTTCATCTAATTGTAGTTCATATTTTTGTTCCTTCTTCTCTTGCACAGAGTCAGCACAAGGACCAGGGACATTCAGTGCTAAGGTGACAGATGGTTGGGGCCCAGTTTGGGTGCAATATTTAATAGGAGAATTTATCACCTTTGGAAAAAGGGGCAGGCAACTGAAGAAGAATACAAGGATCTCATTAGGCCATGCAGAGAGGGAACTAGAAAGGCAAAAGCCCAGCTAGAGCTCAACCTGGCCACGGTCGCAAGGGATAACAAAAAATGCTTCTATAAATACATTAACAACAAAAAGAGAGCCAAGGAGAATCTCTGTCCTTTACTGGATGCGGAAGGGAACATTGTCACGAAGGATGAGGAAAAGGCTGAGGTACTTAATGCCTTCTTTGCCTCAGCCTTTAATAGCCACACCAGGTATCCTCAGGGTATCCATCTCCCTGAGCTGGAAGACAGGGATGGAGAGCAAAATAAACTCTCCATGATCCAGGAGGAAGCAGTTAATGACCTGCTATGCCACCTGGACACTCACAAGTCTATGGGGCCTGATGGCATCCACCCAAGGGTGCTGAGGGAGCTGGCGGAGGAGCTTGCCAAGCCACTCTCCATCATTTATCAACAGTCCCGGTTAACGGGGGAGGTCCTGGATGACTGGAGGCTTGCCAACATGATGCCCATCCACAAGAAGGGCCGGAAGGAGGATCTGGGGAACTACAGGCCTGTCAGCCTGACCTTGGTGCAGGGGAAGATTATGGAGAGTTTCATCTTGAGGGTGCTCCCAGGGCACGTACAGGATAACCAAGGGATCAGGCCCAGCCAGCATGGGTTCATGAAGGGCAAGTCCTGCTTGACCAACCTGATCTCCTTCTATGACCAGGTGACCCGCCTAGTGGTTGAGGGAAAGGCTGTGGATGTTGTCTACATGGACTTCAGTAAAGCCTTTGTCACTGTCTCCCACAGCATTCTCCTGGAGAAACTGGCGACTCGTGGCTTAGACAGGTGCGCTCTTTGCTGGGAAAAAAACTGGCTGGATGGCCGAGCCCAGAGAGTTGTGGTGAATGGGGTGAAATCCAGTTGGCGGCCGGTCACAAGCGGAGTCCCCCAGGGCTCAGTTTTGGGGCTGGTCTTGTTTAATATCTTTATCGATGATCTGGACGAGGGGATCGAGCGCACCCTCAGCAAGTTTGCAGATGACACCAAGTTGGGCGTGAGTGTTGATCTGCTTGAGGGTAGGAAGGCTCTGCAGAGGGATCTGGATAGGCTGGATGGATGAGCCCAGGCCAATTGTATGAGGTTCAACAAGGCCAAGTGCCGGGTCCTGCACGTGGGTCACAACAACCCCATGCAATGCTACAGGCTTGGGGACAAGTGGCTGGAAAGCTGCCCTGCAGAAAAGGACCTGGGGGTGTTGGTCGACAGCCGGCTGAAGATGAGCCAGCAGTGTGGCCAAGTGGCCAAGAAGGCCAACGGCATCCTGGCCTGTATCAGAAATAGTGTGGCCAGCAGGAGTAGGGAGGTGATCGTGCCTCTGTACTCAGCGCTGGTGAGGCCGCACCTCGAATCCTGTGTTCAGTTTTGGGCCCCTCACTACAAGAAGGACATTGAGGGGCTGGAGCGTGTCCAGAGAAGGGCAACGAAGCTGGTGAGGGGTCTGGAGCACAAGTCTTATGAGGAGTGGCTGAGGGAACTGGGGTTGTTCAGTCTGGAGAAGAGGAGGCTGAGGGGAGACCTTATCGCTCTCTACAATTACCTGAAAGGGGGTTGCAGAGAGGTGGGTGTTGGTCTCTTCTCCCAAGTGACGAGTGACAGGACAAGAGGAAGTGGCCTCAAGTTGAGCCAGGGGAGTTTTAGACTGGAAATTAGGAAAAATTTCTTTTCTGAGAGAGTGGTGAGATACTGGGATAAGCTGCCCAGGGAAGTGGTGGAGTCACCCTCCCTGGAGGTGTTCAAGGAACGTGTATGCGAGGCATTGTGGGACATGGTTTAATGGGCATGGTGGTGTTTGTTGGTTGATGGTTGGATTTGATGATCTTACAGGTCTTTTCCAACCTTAGTGATTCTGTGATTCTGTGATTTATAATGGACCTTCAAGCAAGCACCTCGGTCTTGTGCTAGATCACAACTCCAAGGTAGATTACATCACAGTAAACTGCTAAGTATAGAACTCCTAAACCTCAAACTGGAAGAGAGTGTCTCTAAGTCTGAAATGGTTGTTTCTATATGGATCAACTATGATTCCAGTTTGAACTCCTGACTTAGCCAAATGTGCGAATGATATGATTTTTTTTTTCTGCTTATTGCTGTTGTTGAAGTAATACAAAGGGCCAAAGATCTTCCCATTGATCATACAAGCATGTTTCCAAACAATGCTAAAAGGAGTTCAATGCATGATGCAGTGAAAGCATTACATATGAATCTGGAAGCCAGAAGGCCTGTTGAATAAGGCTAGGGTCTGTTGGATAGGGTTTGACAGTGAATTTTTTTCTTCTCTTACTCTCTATGGGAAGCTGGAAAACATGTAGATGTTTGGTCTCCTATGGCAGAGGATTCAGGCCTCAACTTTTGTTAACCAAAATGTTCCAACTGGATAGCAGAAATCAAGTTATCTATCTAACCAAAAGCACATGGTTCATTCACATGCCTGTGACTCAGAGGACCTGCTACGCCATGTGAGCATTACTTTTATTTGTCAAGTTGCTGAGTTTGGAGTACAGGGAAGCCTGGCAGAAACCCACCTACGATGGCCAGCATATTTAGTCTCTTGAAGGACTGTATCATTTAAAAAGTGTTGTCATGCACTCACCAGAAGTTTCTAATATAGCCAAGTTTTGTTTTAATATCTTTGAGCCCAGTCATGACCTACAGAGAGCCCTTTCCCATTTGTACTGGTGGGCCAGATACCAAGCCATCTTTTCTCACTTGCTATTCCTTCTAGAACAAACTAGCAAATTTAGAGCCTTCCCGGCACTTCAGCTGAAGGCAGCAGGAGTTTTATGGGAACAAAGACAGAGCAAGAACATTAGGGTAAATGTCTGTAACTGGAATGGAAACAGCCAGTGCTGGACTTCACTCAGTATTTTCCCCAGTGCAGTGTGTGAGGACTCAGCACCAGACACCACGCTTTGGCTCTAATTGTTTATATAATAAAACAAGAACTTCTAAAAAGTCACTGACTCCATGGGAGCTTTCCTCTGGTTTCGAGTCAGACAGCTTGAGATCACGAGTTTTGTCGCTGATGCAAAGTAGCCCTGTTCTGCTCTGTTTCTCTACCTCACTTAAACCTAGTAATTACTGGGTCTAAACAAGACCCTCCTGAGTCACCAGATCCACTAAATCCCCAGGCTCCTACTGGCTTCCTCTGAGTTACTCCACAGAGGTCTCAGGTTGCTGAGGTGGCATGAAACCTTCTCCCCTGCTCATCCCTCCAAACAGACCCTACAACTGCTGCAGAGTCCAGCAATTAACTCAGTGTCACAATAACAGGCCTAGTTTCTGATGTTCATGGACCATCTTCGACTGCTTGTCATCTAGCACCCAGCCATCTCTCTTTAAGCAAATTACTACTTATTAAGAACAAAACCACTTGGAGGAAAAATCATGAAACAATTAACCTCATGTGCATAAGTAACTTAACTGATGTTTTATGTAGAGATCCCAGCAGACTGGTCAGACGGTCATGCCAGCCTGCTCCAGGGTCGAGTCTGGCTGCCCACATCAGGGGTGTTGTTTTATGCAAAATCATGTCTTGCATCTGTTCAGCCCCTTTGAATCAGGGCAAGGCAGACTATCTTTCTTCCACGATGGAGGGAAACTTCAAAAGACTCATTTCAGGAGCAGAGATTTGCATCAATAAGTGCCTTGAATATGGGCAGGGGACATTCCTTATCTGACCCTTTGGGCCAGGAATGCAATCATTTCTTATATGAAAAACAGAGCCTGAATTTTATTTTATGAATCTATACTGCATTAACAGTCTCATATTAGTTTTCTACCAGTCCCACTGGTAGATTATTAATGAGATAAGATAATGATAGAAGAAAGACAAGTATTCAGTGTACCAACCCAAAAATTAGATTAGAAACAGACCAGAGAAATTCCAAGGGTCTGGGAAGGAATTTGTCCTAGAAATACAACTTTGCTCTTCATCGAAGGAACTCCTTCTATTTTTGTACTTATTTGTTATATTTAAACACTTTTAGGATAGGGTCTGCCAAAATCCTATTTGCTTTAATTAGTATTTAAGGTCACCCTGTATATGAGAAACTTAAAAGCTTGCATTAAAAACATCACTAGTTGCTAAACATTTCTATGCATAGCTATTACACTGTCACACTTGCAAATAATGCACTATTTATACTTGAAAGATTGGAAAGTCTTTTTAATCTGCAATGCCTCTGTCTTCTAAAAAGCTGTTTCTTGCTTTGTACCTAGTCTTAAAATGCTCACGGATCATAGATGACTAAAAAGTCTGAAGCTGATTAAAAACTGATTCATCTGCAAAACCAGCCCTATTCTTGTAAATTAAAATGAAAAGGCAATTTTCAAGATGAATATTCCGTAATCGCTTTGGGAAATCAAATGTTTGTGTGCCAGAAACTTAAAACTTAATATCATTTATTCTTTCTGTGTTATTTCAATACTCTTATGGGCAAGATCTGCAGTCTTGGGAGCCTATAATGAACTGTAAAACAAAATGTATAAAGGCAGGCTAATTGGACGTCTGAAATAAAATTGGAACTTCTATTTCTAGAGTGGCCAAAAGAAAGTATTGGAAAATTGTTTTTCATAATTCACTTCTTAGAAACTGAATTAATTTACTAATTCATAGACAATGAATTGCTAAAACAATCAGTATAACAATCCTAATAAAACTTCATCAGCTTCTCCTAATATGGAATAGAAGGAAAAAGGCCTCTTTTGGTTTATAAGGTGTTGGGTATCAGGGCATTTCAGAGTTGTCTGCAATTAGGAAGAAATTTTTATTTTATGATATATGTTTCTTTGCTGCAGGCTTGCTTATTTACAATGCAGCCGATATGAACCCTTGCTAGTATGATTTCTAACCATGCTTTCTTCATCAATCTTTTCATCTGTGCCCCAAAAGATGGCTTCTTTCCTGCTTTGCTTCTTGCTTTCAGTTCCCTCCCAAGACTATGTTCGTGTTGCTTCTTTACAGTCTTTTCTTCCCTGCTTTCTAAACCTGCTAACACATACTCAGAGAGGATATATTTTGACAAGAAGCTGATTTAGTTGCCTTAGGATGTATTCTGACAAATACATTAAGGCAGCATAATCTGACACTGCCACAGAAGGAAACGAAATTAATCCAGCACTTACTTCTGACCTGGTGTCAGCCTTCCCTTGTTCCAGCTAGTCCATGAGATGGATCAGGGGACTCTCACAGCTGACAAATAACTCTGAAAAGTTATTAATTTTCATTGTTCTGAACAATAATTGCTATGTGGCAGCACAAATGCTCACGTCATCACAAAGTTGGAGTGAGGCAGGGAGAGAGAATACTCTAGTGATGGCAGGAGGAGGCTGGATGGCATCTTTTGGTGGACGTGTCATTTTACAGGACCTTAAAGTAATCACCCATCTGCAATTTTAGTCCAAGATGAACAGATGTCTAAACTTCAGAGGTGTCTTGCATTTTTTGAAGATAGCTACTGTGGTAATCATTTTATCTATGTGAGGATGCACAGAACATATTTGGCAACAATTGCCAGTAACTTTCAGGATTCAAAAAATGCAAAGAGTAGAACTGAAAAAAAAAAAATACACGTACGCAGGTGTTTTGTACAAACAACCCTAGAGAAAGAACTATGGTAATAATATACAAAGTGTTTTCAGATCATTAACACACTTGTTTCTCTCTCAGACATATTAACATGGAGCTTTCCTGTTGCTTCTTTATTTACTATCAGGCCTGAAAGATGCGTCTCTATCAATGGACCCCAAATGTATAACTATTATTTTTGTGCAAGATGGTAACAAGGAATAAACTTATTTTGTGTGGATAGCGAGTTCATTAGTCACTGTAATAAAGCCACTCTTCCAGCCCCATTTCCGCAGCTGTGCTTTCATTTTCACATGCAAGGTTCCTGGTTTATAGGTAACTTTGGTTTTAAACCTTAGGACCAAGTATGTCCTATCCACTGTCTCAAGTTTCAGGTTGATTCCAGACCCTTCCCAAGATGTTCGGAGCTTATTTTCATCCTAGAAATATTAAAACGGTTTTGCATTTACTTTAAGACTACCCATACAGCTTCATACTGGAAGAGTTTTTCCAATATGTCCATTGTTTTCCTCACATTTTCTGTTGTCATGAAGTAAGCTTGTTCAATTCTAAATTACAGGTATTCTATAAGAGCAGGAATTGTTTGATATCCTTGGCTCTCCACTGGAACTTCACACACAGCACTAAAAGAAGTCCTGAGTTCATGCTCAAACCTAAGATGTGTCAGGATGTGTCTCGTACTGGTCATTCTCTGCTCTTCAGTAAGCTACTAAAGGGATTGGAGTATATTTAATCTTAGTGTCTCTGGGTCTGGTCTACAAAGATAGACAGCTGAAAGTGGGATTGAATGCAGCCTGGACAGTCAGGTTGTGGGATCAGGACAAATTTAATGGAACATAATACTCTTATAAACCTGTTAAGGTATTTTTCAGGATTTATCCTTTAACCTCTGGAGAACTCATTTCAGACCCCAAATCAGAGGAATGATTAGCAGAGATTTCTGGTCTTAGCACAGCTTCTTGTTTGCTGAATGGAAAAAATTCAGATTAAGTTTTAAATTCATTCATGATTATTGCCAGAATTTGTTAGCAGATTTCTTTCAGGTAAAGATGACGGCATATCCACAGCAATGCTCCCTACTACTGCAATCCACTATGACATGCTACTAAGGAGATCGTCTGCTTGTCTTGGAATGGCATTGTTTCTATGACCTTCTCTGAAATATTTGCTATGTTTCAGCTGTACTGCATACAATAGAAACTATCTTTCAGCTCCATATCAAATCCTAAAATACCTAAGAGTTTTTAACTCATTACATAGCTTCAACTTGCTTGGAAAATCCTCCTAACTTGTGTAGCTCTCAGTTATGACATTGATTCAAAATCTGAAGTCTTTCTGTTATGCTTGGAAAGCCTTACCCCTTACAAAGGATATTTCTATGATATGAGTTAACTTCAAGACAGAACCCCAAACTGTTAAAACCTTAAATGCAGGTTTGCAAATATCTTAGCTCACACCTTGAAACTTGTCAGCATTTTTTGATTTATTTTAGGGTTGCAAGGCTCCCTTCTCCCAGTATAAATGTTCTGACATCTGCTGTTTCTTCTACTCCAAACACCCTCATCCTTCTATCATGGCTGATAGCTTTTGCTGTGATTTTTTTTCCCCAGTTTCTTCACAACCATATCTGTAAGGCTACATTTCGTTCAGCTTTAACAGTGTTCATTTCCGGCTTTGTGCAAGTGTCAAGAGGTATGGAACTTAACTTGTAAGTGATTTCTAAGTATGAGATTCAGGTTTGTCCTTTAGTTGTAACCCTGGTGTAGCTGAGTATTAGGACTGTATCTGTGTGTACAACCAGTGCACTTAAGCCACGAATTCCTTGGGTGGTTCAGAAACTCCCCAGCTAGTCATCTGCATAAATGAGATAATAGCCTGGTCTGAGACAACAGATCAACCTAAAATTAGGTAATTGTTTGAACTCTGCGCTACTTTCACAAATGTTCGACTAATTTATACAGGAGCTCTCTAGATGGGAACTTCAGGCACCTCTAAAGATTATCCAGGTAGGTCCTGATCAAATAGTGCATAGATAAGTAAGTTAGTTGTAAACTGTTCCTGCACATGACTTTTTTATGTCGTTAGGATATTTAGGAGATGTTTTAATGTAGTTAAGATAATTGATAGGAATTAATCATGTATGACCTGGGGTGGTCATGTAGGACCTTGGCTAGCTGGATTATAAGAAATGAGCAGAACAGTGATTTGTTGAATCTCACCTGCTGAAGCCAAAGATATCAGTGTAAGGACTCTTGCAACTAAGAATCCTTTTGACACCAAACAATGACCAAACATTTTGTTTGAAACATCTAGTTCCCTGTGAAAGCATTACATTTTGCTAGGAGTTTTTCTGTAATGGGCTCAGAGTCCAACTAATCTTCATATGTCCGCAAGCATCTGGGAAGTTGTCTGGTTTTGCCACCCCCAATTTCCTTTGTCAGAAGAAACACTTATGCCACAGATGCTGTGCTTAATAAGGTAAATTCCCTATTTTAGGATTAAAAAAATAACTTTTTGAGTGTTGAGTTTCAGCATAGCAGCCCATCACAGGCCATTGGTATTCTTAGTCATGTAAGAACATTGCTTTAAATGGCCAGAGGTCAAATCTTGTGGCGAAAATTGATTTGCCCAGTCCTTTGAGTTCAGTTCTGCTTGCCAATACCCCCATCAGTTTCCATTAAAAACTGATGAACCTGTCATATCATTTTTTGTAGCAATGGACAAGAATATTTTAAAGTTACTTCATTTGTTTTTCTGGAGTCTACAATAATCCATTGATGCCACCTCTTTGCTTAAGCAAAATTACACAGGTCAAAGACCAGACTGTAGTTTCCAACATGTCTTTCTGATACATTTAATGGCCCCTGGGGGAAATGTACCACCATGGCATTAATAATACTCAACAAACGGACTTTTCCCAGAAATGCGGGATTTCAGCAGAATGATGAAATAAATCCACAGTAAAATAGAGCAACATTCAGAAAACAGAATGTGGGCAAAGATAAGAAATGATCACATACCCTGCTGCATAATTTCAGAGCACAAAGACACTCTGGAAACTAATGTACATTACAGGACATTGTAGCACATCCTTCAGTGCTATCTTTGTAGAATACTGAAAATGCAAAATCTGGAAAATCACAAACACTCTGTTCTTTTCTCTGGCCTGCCTACACAAATCCGTTCTCCATAGTCTGCACGATCTTACTTTCATGATCAATATATGGCTTTTTATAACCATAAAGATTTATAGTACTGTAGAACATTTTCCTAGGAAAATTCTTTTTAAGTGTACTGAGAAGAATTATGTGAGCTGGACAAGCCAACTAGTAATGTACCTGAATATTCTTTAGGTTTTGGAAAGTTGGCAGCATTCAGCACCCCACTTCAATTTCAGTTACAGAAAAGGTCTCTACGGTATATTTTAGTCTAAAAATAAGAGTATCTGTTGAAGTGAAAGTTTTCTAAAAAGTGCTATAAAGTTGAAAGGCCTCAGAATCCCACCATTAATCCAAAGAAAGAAATCTGCATCCCATCTTTCTGTTATTCCTACACACACACCCTCTATGGAGTAAAGAATACTCCACACAAATGAGAGTCCAGAGAGAGAAAAACAATGCAAAGGACACTTTATAAGGAGTAAAGGTAATGGAAACTGACTTTAAGAGATGGAGACTCTTGCTTTGTTTTGCTTCTGGAAGAAATGAGAAGCTACAAACCTCCGGAACTGTGGCACAGAAAAGCGATATCTGTAGTAACCTTTGGAGAGCTTTGGCTTTAACAAAGCAGTTCCATTACTTGATGAGTTCACCAGAAGATAGGTCTAATACAATCTTGATGTAATTCAATTAAAGTCCATGGAATAATTTATTTGTACCTTTCCCTCCCCTGCTCCTTTCTCACTTTGTCCACATTTCCCATTCTCCCTCCCCTCTACTCACCTAGCTTCAGTTACCTCTCTAGTTACCGCTCTACACAGCACTGATAGTGCTGCAAGAGCTATGCTCTGCATATGCGTATGTGTCCATTTAAGTATTTACTTAACATTTAAAAGATTCACATAATCCTCCCTGCTTAAATTAAGATACTTCACAAATAATGCCAGACAAAAATACCCAACACAACAGAACCCTTTCCTATCAAATCAGTACCTCTGTATGCCAAATCTATTTACCAACTTTTCAAGTACATGTCTTCATATACAATACACCAGTAATCTCTAACAAGTTCTTGACAGTAATTTTGGCTGATCAAAGTGTGTATAATTTATAGTCTGAAAATGCTCTGTATTGCTGAGTAAGATCTCTTACTATAACACGGACACTGTCTCCAAGACAGTGAATTTGAAACATCTGTGTAACGTTTGTGTGGTTTGGAGAAATTCATTGTCATGCAGATAACCTATCTCAAGGTAAAAAGGAAAAGGGATATGGAGAAAGTGTTACCAAGATGGTACCACAAAATCCAGGTGTAAAATAGTAACTCGGACATGATCAGAAAAACAAGGCAAGAAATGGGATACAAACAACAAAGGACATAAAAGGTAACAAGAAATACCCTATGCATTAAAATAACTAACTGACAAGAGAAGAAATGAGTCAGTTTGCAAGACAATAGGAATGTCAGGTGTTACGGAGACTGTTCAAATGTTTTATGCCCTGACCCTTCAGTCTTCACTAAGTCATTCAGTAGTAATCTGTTAGGCAGCAAAGACATTTAGCAGCACTGACAAACATATCATTAAACTAGTGAGAGGAAATGTTAAGGCACGTTTGAGAAAGTTAGATGTTGGCTGGTCCCAATGAAATTCATCAAAGCAGACCTATAAAAATGGCTTATCTAAACCTGAAGTCTCTAGCATTTATCTTTGAGACCACAGAGGATGACAATGCTTTTCTTTAAAAAAACAGAGGAACAGAGGAATAATAGGCGAGCTGGTTTAACACTGAATTTCAGAAAAACAGCAAAAATTTTTTGTAAACACATAAGAAAACAAGGAATTATATAGCCTCCAAGATCAGTTTGTCAAGAAATTGTATTAAACCAACTTAATTTATTCTTACAAAAATATAACAAACTTTGTGGATATGTAATATGCAACAGGTGACAACTGTCCTACCTGACATTTGCATAAGCAAGTAAGGGAAGCAAACAAATCTGTTCTGAATTTCGATAGTACTAGTATTTTCATTAATGATGATGGTTTAGAGAGAATACACAGTACATTTGATGATTATCTTTGGGCACACTGGAAAAGAGAATTCAAAATTACCTTGACAAGTGAAATACGTGTTGTGAAAAAACTAATATTTAACTCAAGAAAAGCAAAAGCAAAGTCCTACAATGGATAGGAATGATCAGTTGCACAATTACAGACAAACTCCTCCTGAGATTATGAAGGGGCAAATGCTGTGTATAAAACATATGAAGTAATCCTTCCACATTAGTCAGTGGTGTTAAGGTCTCAAATGGTGTACGTTTTCTGGCTTGGGCAGAAAAATAGTTAAAAGAACCTACACAAATCATCAGCAATCTAGAAAATATTGCCTCTGAGAAAAGATTTGAAAAAGCAGTGATGATAAATTCAGAAAAAAAAAAGTAAGTCAGAGGGGAGAGAGAAACGCATCTTTAAATAAATAAAAGATATCTACAAATACAAAAGGTCAGAAATAATTAACTTAGATTGAAGCAAAGGAATTCAGAGTAAACATTAGCAGAAATGATCTAGCAATTAGAGCAGTTAAGCACTACAGTAGATTATCTAAGCGACACTGTAGCATTTCCAGACTGTTTATCAGGAATAATAGAAGGGCTGATCCGGCTGCCTGGAGAGAAGCAACACGGTAGGGAATAGAGGAGAGAACCATGCAAAGCCCCTTCCAACACTTGCTTTCTAGAAGTTTCTGAATCTATTGCTTAAATTCTTTAAAACTGGTCTTCAGAAAATGATGTGTAGAATAGTGTCAATAATCAGTGTGGGGTTTTTTTTCCTTAAAGTAAACAACATCAACAGAACGATCCAAAATCTGAAGACTGGAAATATCTGTCTGGGTACCACAGTGCGGTACCACACCGCACTTATTATCATTGTTTGCCAGTTCAATATCTCTGATGCTGCCTGCAAGGAGGAAAGGGGATGAGATGTGAAAGTAACAGGTCTAGGCTCTGAAATTTTGCTGCTCCCCTTTTCTCATAAGGCAGAAACTGTTAATGCAAGGGAGCTAAATTGTACGAATAGCTGTACACAGAATATCAGAAATAAACACACATTTCACCAGACTGTGTAAGCCAAATTCACTAGCTTGCTTTATGTTGTTCTGATCACCAAAAGTGGTGCTGAGTAGTGAGACCTTGATGCTGAATTTTACTATTCAATCACTATTCAGAATACTGAAGTCTGGCAACTTTAAACATTTTTATTTACAAAAGGGGGATAGAGTAAATAACTGACCTGCAGTCCTTCAATGTGGTGAGCACCTGTTGAATGTTTTTGATTCCGGCTTGAGTTTGGCAAAGTGACACTGTTCACATTTTTCAGCTCTGGAGATTTCAAAGTAAATGAGTTTGCTGGCGTTGGCCTTTTCCTAACAGAATATCTTCTGCAGGTCATAAAATTATCCTACCATGTTTACCATGACTTTCAATCAGCCACAGACAAAACACCATGGAATCATGCATGGGAAAGCAACAAATAACGCACGTTGTTGGCTTCTCCGCAGTCTACATCTGTCAACCAATTCCTTGTGTGAGTATTAAAATCCAAGGAAGGATAAGAAATAAATAAATGAAGCAAGTAGGCTGTGAGGGAAGAAATGGATGAAACTATGAACCCTATTGCTTGTTCTCATAAACCCAATATTCTGGAGTGCCAACTGTTAACTTTTTGTCTGGGGTATGAATAGTACATTTATTAATAATAATTATCATTCTCATTATGACACTATTTTGTCTATACAACTGATGCAGCTCAAGGGTGTGATATGAATTAATGTAATGAATATATTTTTAAGAAGAAAGCAAAAGTGAGCATTTGCTGCTGTCCATTCCTGTCTGCAATATTTTGCTCTAATAAAATGGTTCCTCTGTCATTGTGTCTAAGAATGGTTACAGATTCTAAGCATAGACAGGTGATCGTGGTTTCACTGAAGACCAAATAATTATTAAATATTATTTTTAAATGGCAATCATGTGTGCAAAACATTTCTTCTTCACATGCCTTTGAATTTTCTTCCTCACATTCCTTTGAATTCCAATTTTTTGAGACACCAAGATTTCTGCTATCTACGTGGAGACTATTTGGCACATCTAACTAATCAAGTAAAAATAAACAGTTCAGTAGATACTTTGACTTGATCGGACATGAATGTTGGAAAATATCTTCTACATCTTGGCATGTGAGGTCTATAAACAAACTTCAAAAGAACAACTGAATGTTACACTGGGGATTATTTCATCTCTCAATCGCACTTTTATTCAAGTATTTGTAGAAATCACCTTTTTTTTTTTTTCCCCCCAGCAGCTTTGAGATGGAATGCAAAATACATCATCAAATCTAGATCTTGGTTATTGCCTCGGGTCTGCATCACCAAAGTGCCACCAGTTTATGTAAGCTGGGAGGCTACCCCAGTTTCTTCAGCAACAGCCAGTTTCTTTTGTCAGTCATTTACGTGTGGCTCTAGACAGATTCAAGCAAATGTAGCTATGCCAGGTCTAGATTCCACTCCACTGACCTCAGCATCATTCTTCCACGTTTCCATCAGTATAACAGGTAACAATATCTACTCCTCATATAGTTTGGAGGTTATATCTCGGGTGCACTTCTAGTCTGCACCTGGTAACTGCCACAAGGGTCTCAAAAAGGATATCGAACACTGTCCTCCAGATCTGAGACTGAGTGTACAGGCTGTTGCCTGTTCTGTCATGGGTCTGAACTCTCCACCAAAGCTTATATAGATTATAAAATAACAATTGCCTCTTTTATTGTATCTCTCACATGCTGGTTAACTGCTGTAAATGTGAGGCTTTTTTGTATCAAAGGACATTCCCATGCTATGCTGAACTTGAGATGTTTTCCTCAAAGAAGGTTTCATCAATATTTGGCCATTGCAATTGTAGCTGCATTAATTGGCTCCCAGGTAGGGGGAAAAAGAGGAAGAAAAAAATCCATGCTATGAACCTGAAAAATTCTGGATTTGTTGATAAATGTCACCATCTACTTTTTCTTGTGTAGTAGTCTATCCTTTGGATTGAGTATCGCACACTTGATCTTTTGTGTCGAAAGTTCCAGACTGGCTCTTCACTGATAAGTGAAAACTGTAGCTGCCAATGGTATGAGCACCTTTCACAGATGCCCCATTTTGAAAGAAAACTTTTGTTTATTTTCTTTCCTCCATGAAAGAGAGGAGACCTGAACAATATTTTGTAAAGAGATGTTTTAAAATAACATAGGAAGACATTGCAGAGAATTTTAAATTCTGCAAAAAGGCAATGTATGTGTGAGGAAATTGCCCCATTTCAAAACAAAGCACTAAGAACAGTGATTCGTGCTAGTCCTGCAAGTAATAATTATTTTTCTCTATATTTTTAACCTAAATCTAAACCAGACACATTACTCACATGCTTATGGTAATTGCACGAATATCATTTACATTTTTTTGCCAGGAACCTTTTTCCTATAAAGAAATCTATTTCTTTGTGTTTGGTTGAATCTGCCTTGTTACACCTGGCAGGGAGGCAGAAACTTTAATTTAGCAGCTAGTTACATGCATGAATGGCCTAGTCCAAAGCTTGTACAGGGCATTGGAATGAAGCTGAGTGGTTTTCAAAAGTTCGTAAGTAAACTGGCTTTAACAGTCATTACTGTGCTCTCCCTTGAAGAACAAGTCTTCTCTCACAAATTCTGAAGAAAATGGTGTTTAATCTCTTTAGAATAATCCCTGGAAAGAAAGATAAATTTAGAATCTGTTTTGTCATGAATGAGACTTCTCAGGAAAGAGTTTGCTCATGCCAATTGGTTGGTGACTAATTTAGTATAATTTTGTGGTAATTAACTTTAACAATAGTGCTTTATTTTCAGTTTTAGATTTGGTGAATATCATTGTTATTTTGCAAAATATTTTGGTGAGAACATAGCTTTCAAACATGTGTTTCTAGCTAACTAAAAATTTGGTCTTTGAAAACAGTCTTGATTGCAAAGTCTTGAAAGCATTTCTAATTCTTCCAGGGGGACTACAGGAATAAAACGTAAAATGTAACAGTCCAACATTTTATTTTGCCAAAGTTAAAGAGAACCTGAACTTCAACAGTTCCAATTTCTGTCGAAATTCAGAAGCCGTGTTTTTCATGAGGACTTTGTTTGGCAATGAAGATTTTTTTTTCTGATGTTTGCTGTTTGAAAAAAGTAAATATCTCTTCAACAGACTGTAGAGAGTTCTTTAATTTGCATTGTGGTCTCATCTCCCTTTTAATATCAGAATACTTTGATTTAATTTGGTGATTTTTTTTTTCTTCTGACATTCTTTGGGTCTGAGTGAGATTTGAAAGAGATTCTGTGCCTCTAATGCAGGAAGGAAATATCCTGGTTTCTTCTAACAGTAGCTTAAGCTCCCCCTTGAGACCAGTCAGTTTTTGGTTTGTGTCTTCCCCAAGCTCTGACTGAAAAACTGTTCCAGAATATCACTGCTCCAACACTAAGAAACCTTTTTCTGATGCTCATTTCATATATGATGTAGTCAAGAGACAGGTGATAACATAGCATATTAGGTATTTCCAACAGAGAAAGGGAAATACTTATACCATGATCCTTGATGCTAGTGAGGCCCCATTTGTAGCATCAGCAGACTCTGTTCAGGCAGGATTAATTCAAATCAGAACAGAAGAGGAGAAGGACTTTGGGATGATCACTGATACCTTGTTTCTTTCCTATTTTATGGAAGGAGATTAAGAGCTTGGCTTGCTTTGGCTAGATAAATGAGGCTTGAGAAAAAGTACAGAATGACCTGCAGACTCATTGGGGAGTAAACACCAAGATGGACAGGCAGTGTTGCAGCTAATGGGCAACGTTCACACATGATCACGTGGGTATGAACTGGCCACATATTTTGGCTGGAGATTCGCCACCTGCAAGTTTCATTTAAATACCCCTACTTCTTTCATAGAATAATTGAGTAGAAGGTTTACTAATGAACAGGTACAGCAACATCTTTCTAGTACAAGGGACAAGAAATCTAACAAGTTTCAAGACAGAACTAAATACATATATGAAGGAATCTTTTTTCCTATGTTTTACAGTTATAAGAGTGATTAGACTTCATGATTGTTCTCAATCCTCTTCCAGCCTGATTTTCTACTTTATTTCTATGATTTTAAAAATAAAGGCATCAAAGAAAATCAGCAGTGTGATCAGACACTCTTTTCCTTTAGGATAAATAAGTGCCATTTCATTCACTTTGTAGTAACTCCCTTGATTTTAATGATTTTAAAATCTTGCATATCAGAGAAACAGAACTGTATTTGTTCAGCTCATTCCTTTCCTCTTCCATCTTAAAACTGTATAGTAATCAGTGGCTCTTTGCAGTGATATGGAACTTAGAGGCTTTATTTGGAGCCCTTGCTACAATTCCACAATTTTCTGGACCAGTTTTGACAGTATTCTATGATGGAAGTGACAAAGTAAGCGTTGCCTTCTCTTTGATGTGGTAGTTTCTACTGCTGTAGACTCCTTTCCATTTTAACCATAATGGTCCACAAGGAAATATCCACTTGGTCATGACATTGTATGTAGTTTTGTGGTTGAGCCAATAAGAGCTCAAAGTCAATGTGAATATAATAATTAACTTCGAAGGGACAGGGATGTCATACTTTTAATTGGAAAAATTGGGAAAGAAGCCTCATTTTTTTAAATACTGCATCTGAACTACAACATAAATAAATATAAATCAAAACTCAGAGTGATAGGAGAGATTAATTAGAAATGAAAGTCAACTCTCTAAGTGGTACAATAGGTCCATCAAAGCACAAACAAAGGTTTTATGTGGAGTTTATAAGCTTTGAGCATTGCTTCTGGCCACAAAAAGTTTTTGACTGAAAAAAGGCAAGGGTGTAAAGTAAATGATCTACTGTTCATCTTTCTCTTGGCAAAGTCTTGATGTGTTCATCAAAAGGCATATATTATGTAATGTCCCTTTAATTTACTAAGCTCACAAATCAATACCATTTTATTGTAATAAAAAAGAGTGAATCAAAGAAAAGAAACAGTTGATTTTATATTTGAGCATGTTTATTTTCTATGCTACACAAACTACTTGAAATCTCCATTGCCTAAGGAAAGCCACCATCATTTGCCAATAAAAGACAGGAATTACTTTAAGAATTTGTCATGAGAAAACTTTTTAACCTTGGGCTGATGGAAAACTGAACTTCTATCTAAGCATATAATAATTGTTGTGGTTTTCAACTAAAAAGTGAAATGAAAAAAGCTACACTACCCTATTAAAAACTTTGTAACATATGGACACTGTCCAAGAGACACAGCAAACCTCCCGGTGTATTTTCCAAGCTCTGACTCATATAAATTTGGACATAGACAGATTTATTTCTGGCAGGAACAAAATGCTTTACACAAGGGGAAAAAAGAAAAGCCAGAGTTGGGGGAAGGGAGAGATTTAAGGAGATTATTTCTTAAAAGCAAAATAGCCACCAAGAATATGCTCTGTGGATGTGTATACGTGTATGTTTCTGCTTAACTAAGCACAATCCCACTTTTGTTATGAGTAGAAATACAAAGAAATGTGCCTATATAACTTGAAAATGGAACAAGTTGTCTTTTAATGTTAGATCTTGAAGGAAAAAAATTACACGTACATACTTCCTCCCATGTATTTTCCTCCTTTTCAGATGCATATTTATTGAGTGATCCTGTTTCTTCCTGAGAAAGTGAAGAAAAGACATTCTCATGCAGAGAAGACAACAGTCAAGTTTCATTCTCTCCATGACTGTATCAGTCTTCAACCTGTGACAATCAGCACTGCAGACAGATCTTTTCCTGGATCAGGTAAGTTTTGCAGAAGGAAAATCGAAGCACCAAAGGAAAATAATTTCAAGAAGGAGAAGCAGCAAACATTTCAAGAAAAGCACTTGATGAAAGAAAAGTATTGGGTATACTATCCCATAACAATGAAGAACACAACAGAGAAACCCTTGAAAAGATCAAGGACTTTTCAACAGCACCCTTATGGTCCAGTATAGCAGCAAACAAACATATCAACTTGGCTACTCTTTTAGCGTCTCAAGCTAATTCAGTAACACAAAATCACTCTTATTCATTCATTAGGATTGGAAAAGACCTGTAAGATCATCAACCCAGCACCACCATGCCCATTAAACCATGTCCCGCAAAGCCTCTTCCACACATTCCTTGAACACCTAGAGGGATGGTGACTCCAACACTTCCCTGGGCAGCCTGTTCCAGTGTTTCACCACTCTCTCAGTAAAGAAATTTTTCCTAATATCCAGCCTAAACCTCCCCTGGCTCAACTTGAGGCCATTTCCTCTTGTCCTGTCACTCGTCACTTGGGAGAAGAGGCCAAAACCCACCTCTCTGCAAGACCCTTTCAGGTAATTGTAGAAACCAATAAGGTCTCCCCTCAGCCTCCTCTTCTCCAGGCTGAACAACCCCAGTTCCCTCAGCCACTCCTCATAAGACTTGTGCTCCAGACCCCTCACCAGCTTCGTCGCCCTTCTCTGGACATGCTCCAGCACCTCAATGTCCTTCTTGTAGTGAGGGGCACAAAACTGAACACAGGATTTAAGGTGCGGCCTCACCAGCGCCAAGTACAGGGGCACGATCACCTCCCTACTCCTGCTGGCCACACTATTTCTGATACAGGCCAGGATGCCGTTGGCCTTCTTGGCCACTTGGCCACACTGCTGGCTCATCTTCAGCCGGCTGTCGAGCACCACCCCCAGGTCCTTTTCTGCAGGGCAGCTTTCCAGCCACTCATCCCCAAGACTGTAGCATTGCATGGGGTTGTTGTGACCCAAGTGCAGGACCCGACACATGGCCTTGTTGAACCTCATACAATTGGCCTCGGCCCATCGATCCAGCCTGTCCAGATCCCTCTGCAGAGCCTTCCGACTTTCCAGCAGATCAACACTCCCACCCAACTTGGTGTCATCTGCAAACTTGCTGAGGGAGCACTCAATCCCCTCATCCAGATCATCGATAAAGATATTAAACAAGACTGGCCCCAAAACTGAGCCCTGGGGGACTCTGCTTGTGATTGGCCACCAACTGGATTTCACTCCATTCACCACAACTCTCTGGGCTCGGCCATCCAGCCAGTTTTTTCCCCAGCAAAGAGTGCACCTGTCTAAGCCATGAGCCGCCAGCTTCTCCAGGAGAACACTGTGGGAGACAGTGTCGAAGGCTTTACTGAAGTCCAGGTAGACAACATCAACAGCCTTTCCCCTGGGCGAGTCACCTGGTCATGGAAGGAGATGACGTTGGTCAAGCAGGACCTGCCTTTCATGAACCCATGCTGGCTGGGCCTGATCCCTTGGTTGTCCTGCACATGTCCCGTGAGTGCCCTCAAGATGAGCCTCTCCATAATCTTCCCCTGCACCAAGGTCAGGCTGACAGGCCTGTAGTTCCCCGGATCCTCCTTCCGGCCCTTCTTGTAGATGGGTGTCACGTTGGCAAGCCTCCAGTCGTCCGAGACCTCCCCTGTTAACCAGGACTGTTGATAAATGATGGAGAGTGGCTTGGCAAGCTCCTCCGCCAGCTCCCTCAGCACCCTTGGGTCGATCCCATCAGGCCCCATAGACTTGTGAGTGTCCAGGTGGCATAGCAGGTCATTAACTGCTTCCTCCTGGATCATGGGGAGCCTATTTTGCTCTCCATCCCTGTCTTCCAGCTCAGGGAGCTGGGTAACCTGGGGATACCCGGTGTCGCTATTAAAGGCTGAGGCAAAGAAGGCATTAAGTACCTCAGCCTTTTCCTCATCCTTGGTGACAATGTCCAGTAAAGGACAGAGATTCTCCTTGGCTCTCTTTTTGTTGTTAATGTATTTATAGAAGCATTTTTTGTAATCTCTTACGACCGTGGCCAGATTGAGCTCTAGCTGGGCTTTTGCCTTTCTAATTCCCTCTCTGCACAACCTAATGAGATCCTTGTACTCTTCTTCACTTGCCTGCCCCTTCTTCCAAAGGTGATAAACTCTCCTTTTTTTCCTGAGTCCCAGGAAAAGCTCCTTGTTCAGCCAGGCCAGTCATCTATCCCGCCGCTCTTCTTACAGCACACTGGGACTGCCTGCTCCTGCGCCTTTAAGATTTCCGTCTTGAAGAACGTCCAGCCTTCCTGGACCCCTTTGCCCTTCAGGACCATCTCCCAAGGGACCCTCTCAACCAGTGTCCTGAACAGGCCAAAGTCTGCCCTCTGGAAGTCCATCGTAGTGGTTTTGCTCCTTACCCCCCTCCTTACTTCACCAAGAATTGAGAATTCTATCATTTCATGGTCGCTAAGCCCAAGATGGCCTCCGACCATCACTTCTCCCACCAGTCCTTCTCTGTTCGTAAACAGCAGATCAAGCAGGGCCCTGGTAGGCTTACTTACCAGCTGTGTCAGGAAGTTACCTTCCACACACTCCAGGAACCTTTGGGACTGTTTCTTCTCTGCTGTGCTATATTTCCAGCAGACGTCCGGTAAGTTGAAGTCCCCCACAAGAACAAGGGCTTGGGATTGCAAGACTTCTGCCAGTTGCTCGTAGAACGCTTCGTCTGCCTCTTCGTGCTGGTTGGGTGGTCTATAACAGACACCCAGCAGGATATCTGCCTTGTTAGCCTTCCCCCTTATCCTCGCCCATAAGCACCCGACCTTGTCATCACAATCATTGAGCTCTATACAATCAAAACACTTCCTAACATACAGAGCCACCCCACCACCTCTCCTTCCTTGCCTATCCCTTTTCTGAAGAGCTTATAGCCATCCATCGCAGCATTCCAGTCATGCGAGTCTTCCCACCATGTTTCTGTGATGGCGACTACGTCATAGCTGTCCTGCTGTACAATGGCTTCCAGCTCCTCCTGTTTGCTGCCCTTGCTGCATGCCTTGGAGTAGATGCACTTGAGCTGGGCTATCGATTTCACCCCCAACATCGGCATGCCACCCCTGGGCTCATCTCTAGGGAACCTGGTTTCATCCCCTTCCCCCTTTGAATCTAGTTTAAAGCCCTCAAAACTAGATCTATAACAATCCCTTGAAACTGGTCATAACAAGTTTGGGGAATGCTGCATCATGTTCAATTGCTTTGTATCCTGTCGCTCATTGTCATCAAAGACTCTCAGGCAGACAATGGAACTTGACTATTTTCTCCTCTTCATGGGAATATTTTCCTCATTTTCTCAAGAAGAAACAAGATCATTCAACATGCTGTGGCAAATCAGCATATTTATCCTGCTTTTGCTCCAAACAGATCTTGTTAAGTGTTAGCAAGGAAGCAAATCATATAGGTTAGGTGATTTGGTGCTTCAGGTATGAGTTAAAAAGGCTTTCTCCACTCTGCCACAATCTAGCTGTGTGACTTGCAGGGCCAGAACCAAAAGACGTCTCTTGTCTCTTTGTCTTGCAATGATGGTAATGCAGACGAAAACAGAATGAAATTCCTGAAGTGCCGTTTAGACAGAGTCTGGGCACACAAACTCAGGAGGCTAGTCCAAAAGTCCCTGCTCAACTGGCAGGTGTATGAGATTCTTCTGGCCCTGGGTGCCTGAAGCTGCTTCATGTCCGGGAGTAAGTTTAGCTGGACTGACCAAGGAAATTTTCTTAGGACGTAATTTTCCAGTAAATACTGACTTTTATGAAAATCAAACCTATAAGGTTACATGTGCCGTTTCTGTACACTTCTCAGAAGCTGGTGTTTGCTTTGTGGTTAACCAGCACTGTAGATCCCTGAAACTTTTCTCAGCCCCTAGTCTTGCACAATGCTTGAAGAGAGTTAGGTATCTAAGAACAGGATCCATGAAATCATCATGATGAGCAAGCAACTGTCAAATTTGGTCTGGCTATTTCTTCCCCATCAGACATGCTGACTTCTATAATCCATCTGCTGGCCAAGAAACTTCAGAAATCTAGAAATTACAAGATCGTAGAATCATAGAATTTGAGAATATCTCAAGTTGGAAGGGATCTGTAAAGATCATCGAGTCCAGCTCCCTGCTCCTCACAGGACAATCTAAAATCAAACTATATGGCTAAGACCATCGTTCAGTGGCTCCTTGAACTCTGACAGGCTTGCTGGTGTAACCACTACCCCAGGGAGCCTGTTCCAGTGACCGGCCACCCTCTCAGTGAAGAACCTTTTCCTAATGTCCAATCTGAACTTCTCCCGACGCAGCTTCATTCCATTTCCTCATGTCCATCGCTGGTCACCAGAAAGAGGAGATCAGCACCTCCTCAGAGGTTTTCTTATACTTTTGAAAAGACGGTAGATCTGTAGATTTACAAGTTTACAAGTTTATTCCTCACTGTGGTAACTAGCTGTGGAACAATTACTCATTTAGAAACCTGATCTTACAAAGGTGGCTAGAGAACCTGAATGGCAGCTTCAAGCAAAAATATAGTATCTCTCCAAATGTAACAGAGAAAGTATAACTAGAGAAAGTACAAAAAAGTTTGTACATAGATCTGAATTTTGAGGCTGGATCAAAATACAAAGACAAGATGTGTGCTTAGTGTGAAATTCCTAATCAGAATTTGAGTGGCAGTCTCATATGGAGAAGAATCTTCCTCATTTTAGGGCATTTCATTGTCTATTAATTTAGGTTTTTTTAAGATAAATCAAATGTTAATTTGGAATGTACAGCAAAAGTCACATTGTCACTTATGGCTTTTTTCACTTAATCTGAGCTCCTTCCGAACCGAGATCAATGAAGGAGGGAGATGTGGTTCGTTATGGTCCTTCTCACTACCCAAGCAGCACTGAGTAGAAAAGTAAAAGCTCTGGTGAAGGGCAGAATAGCATATTTAGGAGGGAAGAGAGTTAATGATACATATTGTCCAGAGGGACATGAAGTGAGAATTACTGGGTGTGTCCAGATGATTCTTGTCCAGCAGGGAGTCTGCTGCAACCTCGGAGAATCGCACATGGGCGTCTGGGGTGTCTGTGAGAGGAGATACACACCCAGGCAAGCAAGGAAGCACTTGGGGAACAGGGACAGCAAATGTTCAGCAAAACTCTGCTCGGCTTCTTGATGAACATTTCTGGCCTGATCTACACATTTTTTTCTATATAATGTTCTCAAGATGGAATTCCATTAAAAACCTTCTGCTATGATAAGTCCTTTAGGCATTGCATGCAGATGGAGGGCTGCGTTTGTTTATTTTGCAAGCAGAAGAATTTCAAATAAAATGATTTCTTAAATATGCTTAGAATTAAATATATCCTTCGGCTATTTAGCTTATAGGAAGTGGAGAGCCAAACATTCATCTGAGAAGAGTAGATCTTGAAGTTATTTTCCAGTTTTACCTCAGCTGTTACTCATATGAATCCCTACATCTTGGGTTTTCCTGAAACTGTTCTCTTTTCTCAATTTAGTCGTAATCAAGGATGCCTACAACAGAACAAAACGCACCAAAAATTAGCATTTAAATTAGATACAAAGACACTTAAAGTTCACACATGAAGTGGCTACTTTTGTAGATTGTAAAGCAAAAGGCTCCACTGAAAATCATTTAATCTTACTTTCTGTAGGGTGATACCCAGAAACTGCTCAATCAAGTCTGCATCTTTTTGTGGAGCTACAACAGGGAAGAAAGTAAGTATGTACAAGACAGAAGTAAGAACACTATATAAGGCACATGTTGCTCTGTATGTAGTCCATTGCCTTGCCTGTTATGGCCTTACAGAAGAGGAACAATGACCACCTGAGAAAGGCAGCCCCAAGGCAAATGCTTCCCCCTGTATCTGTGCAATGAAATAATGCCACATGATGCAACTAAACTCTAAAATACATGAAAAAGTTGACAGCCAGGGCCATTGCATTAGGGGGGCTTGGCACTTTGAGCTAACATGCATTTTTTCATGGAAGATATAAAAAGTTATCTATACCATTTTGTTGTCTTGAATGTTTTTTCTGTAGCAAGCCCAAAGACAAACCACTCTCTGCATTTTATTGCCCCTTCCATTAACCTGGAGCGTAGCACTAGATGACCATGATGACACACAATCATATCAACAGCAGCTATTAGTTCACTCCTTTATTCCCGTCTTTACCAAGGTTTTGCCAAAATGTAATTTCCAACCCTTGTTCTAAGGAAGCTCACTGAAAACAGTTCATCAAAAATACAGTAAAAAAAAAAAAAACCAAACAGTTTCAAACACTACATGTTACCTGCACTGCAGCTTGCGCTTTCCTCGCTTTCAGAGATGTTAGAGAACAAAGCTCAACAACCATATGGGTAGTAGTTTTCTACAGTTGCTACAGTTACAGTTTATTGTCTACCATAGCTATGCAGATAGGGACTGTATATTCATCTGGGAAGCACATGTCTAACTTCCTGCAAAGTTTAGCCTTCAGGTAGAATAACCGAAGATTCCTGCACAGCTTGGGCTGCCTTGATAAACTCATGAAGTTTCATCTAATCTGGTTGATCTTTGCACATCTCCAGCTCACAGAGACTACAACCCTTCATAGAAGCTGCAGCAACTCAAGTTCTGATTATTTAGCCTTCTGTTTGTGTCTCAAGGTATGGCTTGTCCAGACTTTCAGCTGAAGAAAAGTTCCTAGAAAGATGCCGTTCTTGTGTCATCTCCATTGTTTCATCTCTTTTTCTAGATGTCATTGCCATCTGTGGCTTGGTGTTTCATTTTTTCTTTCACTCATTTCACTTTTCTATTTTTTTTCATCTTGAAAAGCTCTTTAGTTTTCTAGTCTCTTACCAAGTGCTGTGTTTATGCTGTACACTTAGTTCTACTGCACCTCTGAGAAACATCTTTCTCTTTATTATAAGAGACTTTTCTAAAGTAATTTCCCCCTGAATGGCAAGCATAATGTCTTTTTTTTTCTTTCATGTGCTATTTAGTTTGGGACCCTCTGTCTTGCAACAGCCTTTGCTTTCTGTGTTTCTAACAGAACTTGTGCTAAAAATCTGATACCTCCAGTAAAAGCACTACATTGGCTCTAACTATTGCTTCTTCTCCTGTTTCCCCATTTGCAATAATAGCTGTCTTCAGTAAATTCTTTTGCTCTAGTCTTGGCATTTTCTCTAATTTCAGTCTTATTTATATATTTGGCCTGGTTATGAAAAAGACATTAATAGCCTCTTAGATGCAGTCTAGAGAAACAAAACATCACTGATTAACATGTTACCGCTACCATAGTGTCTGTCCAGCTATGACCTCTTGCCCTGTTTCAAAAACAAACTCATAGGCTTGGACTAATTCTCTTTCATCATCAGCTAAATTTCTCTGAACACCACATTTGCTTCAGGCTGTGAGCACTCTCAGATAGTTGTTAGGGCTTAGAAGGTGCTCAAGACTTGATAACCAGCAGTAACCTGATCGCAGAGCCCTTTTTGTTCACCTTTTTCGTCCTGGGTACAGGCTGGGGCACAAGGACTAGCTGAAAAGCGTCACCTAGGGTAAGTAGCAGGATATTTATCTACTAGTCCCATGCTCTCAGTATCAAACCAAAAGCCACCAGGCCAGTCAGTCGTCAGGAGGAACATCCAAACAGGTGCACTGGAAGTCCATGTAGCCCAGCATCTGGTCTCCTACAGGAGACAGTGCTGAGGGAAAAGCCAACAGCAGCAAGGTAAGCAGATATAAATCCAAATCTAACCTACAAACTCCTAGTAATCAACAGTCTAGAAGTTTTATGAAAGAGAATTGGCACCCACATTAGAAGGCATTCAATATCCATGATAAGCATTTCTTCCACAAATTTGCTAAGTCCCACATTTCCATTGCCTACTGTATCGAAATGTATTTCCTTTTCCTGAAACCTGGTGACTGGCACTTTTTGTTGGTGACTGTTCACCAAGGCAGCACATAATTATTCCTTATTTATTCCCTCTGTTAATTTTACCACATTCTCCCCCTTTAGATCACTTTAGGTCTTTTTCCTAAACAGAAAAGTCCTAGACCAAGCCAGAGCAACTAAAATCACAATTGTCTCATTTCTGCTATCATAGTCTTTGCCAGGCCACATCCCCTTTCTAACAGGCTTACCTAGATCTTCTAGTTTACATTACTTGCATTTATGTTCACAGTAGTCACTTTGTTTTCTTTTAAGAGAGAGATTCACCTACCTCTGAAACCAGCTTGTTTTGCAGCATGCACAAAACAAGAGGTGACTTAAGTTTCCTGCCATGAAGGTCCTCCCATTTACGGGTACAGTTTCATCTCATTGAATCCATGCAGCAAACCTAGGACCTCACAGAGAATGGTACAGGAGTCCTATATTAAATCCACAGATCTCATTTTAAGTACTAATTAAGGCTTGATTTAATACGGCCTGTAACGATTGGACAAGGGGTAATAGTTTTAAACTAAAAGAGGGTAGATTCAGACTAGATATAAGGAAGAAATTTTTTACAGTGAGGGTGGTGAAACACTGGAACAGGTTGCCCAGGGATGCTGTAGATGCTCCATCCCTGGAAACATTTAAGGTCAGGTTGGATGGGGCTCTGAGCAACCTGACCTAGTTGAAGATGTCCCTGCTCATTGCAGGGGGGTTGGATTAGATGACCTTTAAAGGTGCCTTCCAACCCAAACCATTCTATGATGCTATGATTCTATGATTTCTACAACACTGGATGTTAAAAATGCAGTCCCTACTCTTTAGCTGGATAGCTGGATAGTTGGATGGTGGTTTAGCATTGCATCCATGAAAATAAAAGCAAAGAGAGTAAACTACTGAAAATCATTTTATTATATGCATGCTGGCAAACGTAACCACTATAGTGAAGTGCTTTGATCATGTAATTGCCTTCCAAGAATCATATAGCTTGATCTTTTTGATAAGTCATCTTGACACTGAAGAGAGAAATTCCTCTCACCTACAGATACGTAGTGCGTTTCAAGATGCATTTGCATTTGTGTTCTTTCCATAAAAAAAAACCATAGCTTTTCTGAAATAGTCCTAGATGAGTCATTCTGTGTTTAAGATTATATCTCTGACCAGAAAGAGTATGGATGCACCTCCAGCTGTTGAAAAAAAAACCCTTTTATTACATTCTGTTGTAATTTTCAAAGTCATTGCTTTAAGTAGGAGTATACTCCCAAAAAATTATTTTTAAACATGCTTGCAGAAAAATTCCAGTGTCATTTTATGTATATACAGATGAATTCAAAGAGTTTTTTAATCGGTAGTGCTTTAAGTACTGTGTTCTCTGTATTTAACTGTTTCTCAGGTCAACAGAATGAAAAAGTCAAAATTTGGCAAAGACCTCTAAAGTAAGATTTAGAGATTTTAATTATTTTCCTTAATCTAGGCTAACATCAGAAAGAAAGTCACTGTGTTTATTTTATTGCCTAATAAAAATGCATTAAATTGGTATTTATTAATCTATTCATAACCTTGGGTCATGACAAATTGTTCTAGAACATATACTGTTAGAGTAACACACTTCATGTGTGAAACCCTTCTTTTTTAAGGTTGTGATAATCATGTAATCTGATGTTTTACATGAGAAAGGTTGAAAATTTTGATCCAGTAGTTTCTGCATCAAACCTTCATCTATGACTGAATGACAGAATATCTTTCACAGCACTGGATTTCAACCTGGTATTTGGTTACTCTTGAGAGCTGTGTGAGAGGAAGTCCTTTTCTGTCAAGCTGCTTTCCAGCTGGGTGGCCCCCAGCATATATTGGTGCCTGTTTGTTCCTCCCCAGGTGCACAACTTTGTGCTTCTCCTTGGTGAACTTCATGACGTTCCTGTCAGCCCATTTCTCCAGCCTGTTGAGGTCCCTCTGGATGGCAGCATGACCTTCTGGCATATCAGCCGCTCTTCCCAGCTGAGTGTCATCTGAAAACTTGCTGAAGGTACATTTTGCCCCATCATCCAGATCATTAATGAAGATGCTGAACAGAATTGGACACAATATTGATCCCTGGGGTACACCACTAGTTACTGGTCTCCAGCTAGACTTCCTGCCACTCATCATCACCCTTGGGGCCCAGCCATTCATCCAGTTTTCAATCCACCTCAGTCGGCTTGTCCAGCCCATACAGCAACAGATTGTCTGTGAGGATCCGTTGCAGCACTCCAGTCATGGGAGCCATCCCATCACGACTCCATGATCCCAAAAAGAGCATAACCCTGCAACTGCACAAAGATCTCTAACTCATGATTTATATTCCCCATTCTGTTACATTAGTATACAGGCATTATAGAGAGGCACCCCAGCACGTTGACTTCCTAGAAAGGGTTCAGGGGATTTCTCCATAATGGTGCCCTGTAGGCACTTCCTTGCTTACATGCAAGTGCTGGAGGTGACCCTGCTTCAGCCTCATTCTGTTGATTTTGTGATCCCTTCCTGTCACATCACCCCATGGCCTTTCCTCAGCGATCCGGTCTGTTACTCGCTCACAGGAGTGCTGGTTACTCTCTCCCTGCCCGCCGCCACCCCCCTCCCCCCCCACATCATTCTTAGCTTAAAGCCCTTCTTACGAGGTCGGCCATCCTATTGGTGAAAATAGCTTCGCCCTGCTTAGTGAGGTGGATCCCACCTCTCCTCAGCAGACACTGATCCATGAACAGGGTCCCATGGTCATAGAACCCGAAACTCTGTTGTCAACACCAGTTCTGCAGCCAATTATTGACTTGTCCTATTAGTGCCCTTCTAACACCCTTTTCCCTCACTGGCAGGATTGAGGAGAACTCTTCTTGGGCCCCTGTGCCCTTGACTACTGCCTCCAGAGCTCTGTAGTCACTTTTGAGACCCTCCAGTTTTCTGCTAGCAGTATCATTTGTGATCACATGGAATAACATGGCAGGTATTAGTCCAAGGGTTGAACGAGCTTTAACAGTCCCTCCACAATTTCCTCAATCCTGGTCCCTGGCAGGCAGCAAACCTCTCTAGATGATTGGTCAGGTAGATAGATGGGTGCCTCTGCGCCCTGCAGCAGGGAGTCACCCGTTACAATGGCTTGCAATTTTGATGTACAAACAAACAGCCATACACCAATGAAAAACTTTCACTCATAGTAATAGCAGTACTTTTCATAATTAAGGAATGTTTAGAATTAGGAATTCAAAGAGATTTGATTTCTCTTTACAGAGGGGAAATAGAAAGCGTGCAGTGAAATTAATTGTGTAAATCAGACAGCTGGAGTAGCCTGCATACAGCCGGTATTCCCTCCCCTGCATCAGCTTTTGGCATCTAGCATAAACAACCTTCTGCCTCATTTAAATTAGTCCTAGTAACCCACCAGTCTGAAACACACTAGGACAAAGGTGGGTTAAAGACAATGGCAAGCTCCTCCTCAGCTGTGCTGAGCATATGCCTTGGCTCCTGGTTCACTTCAAGAGCAGTATGTTTTTAAATGGCTTCAGCAGCTTTTGCACATAAAGGTCTCTAGCAAAAATTTGTAAGTTTTTACTAAATATGTGACTTCTCTACACATGATCTGACTAGACCTGAGACAAGTAGATGAATAATCATCATTGTCTGAAAACATTTTCCTCCTTCTTATGACACATAAAGCTTATGACACAGAGCATTCATAAGATCATAGAGAAAAAGTTCTGTTACAGTCCTGAGATTTATGGTGAGTTGCTCAATTTACCAATGAAGGAATATTATCCCATAAACACTGCATTTAATCAACTGCTTGACTGAATTATTGTTGCCAGAAATGTGCTTCTTAATTACAGTCTTTTGTACTGATTCTAAGGCTGCTGGATTCATTTTAACAGTATGTAGAATCTGTGTCCTGTTAAAATACTTTACAGCAGTTAAAATATGTTTGTGTGACACAATTGTCTGTGTTTGTATTTTAACTTTCCATAATTATACCGTTTCCATGCACACAAATGAAATACTAGTTATCCTATATTAACCGTAGATGAACTACCCACAATGCACTGTATGAACAAAATCAATTTTTCCTAATAAAAACTATGCAGTTTTTACCAAGGCAATGGGTGAAGTTCAAAAAAAAATCAGAACTGGAAGAAAATAACAAAAGCAAAGTTAGACCTTCAATAAGTGTTTTTGAAACACGTCTTGTTTCTATATAAATCTAGGCAAAGATCATTATTAAACTCATCTGCTAATACTGAGGTGAAGTTTTAAGCTTTATTGCTGAATTTACCTTTGCTGGTTACCCCTCCTATCTGTAGCCATAACACCAGCACCCTATTATCCCTGAGTAAAACAGTTCACATCCAAACTGGACAGTCGTAGCCTTCCCTGGAGATTATTGCCTAGTTTTCACATGAGCAGCTTTGTCAGGAAACTACCTGATTCATTGCAAAGGGAATCCCAAGTGTAAACTAACATCTCTGCAGTGTGGACCATGTAATGACGAAGGAAGATGAAGCAAATACTTGGAAGTGTAGATGTGCCTTCTGTGACATACAGAGCAACTGATTGTTCGAAAGCTTTGAATTATATAGGGATAATTCAAGGCTACCTGTCCCTATGAAGAAACATTTCTTTGAAGCTGAATTATTTTCAACTCTGTCCAGTCTGAATTCAGATTAACATGTCAATCACTCACTACACATTAAGTACACAAGTCTCACTTAAGTTTCTACTCCACAGCTTCCCACTGATCCTCACTAAATGCCTATAGCTGATGGTAACAAATAATGAGTTAAAAACAAAAAAACCTGTCTTCATTTGTGGTTTAACCTTAAGTTTTGCAAAACCACAGCAAAAATATGACTTTTGTAATATATTAACTTGGATTCCAGCTTGACCTGTTTTCAGACTGTGGGTTTCCAGAGTCTTGGTTGGTGGCCATATTTTATAAAAGTTAGTGAAGGTTGTAACAGTGGACACTGAGGGTGCTCTTTCATTCAATTCAGTGACATGAAGAATCAAACAAATACATGTGTATTCATCCCAATTCTTTACGTAATTAAAAGCTTCACTAAAGACTGCAATAAGACTTCTTTTAACTGCAGACTTTTACTGAGACACTAAAGGTCCTTCAGCCATCTTCTGGCCAGCGGTAATTTTCATGGGTTAATATAGAGACTCCTTCTCTCTTACACCATTCCACATGTAGCTTGTGGTTCTACTGGTTATTCAGATGGGAAGGGTGGGATTAGAATTTGTCTCAGGAAGAAAATTAATATTTTGTACTGGAAATAGAATAATGCAAAAATTACCATTAATGTGTAGACTAGATTTCAGTGAGAGTATAAATCAAATCAGAACTTCATTCTCAGATAAACAAAACCTAGACATTTTTACAGTTTGACACAACAGCAGCAATTTATTATGTTTCAAAAATAATTTATCAACAACAAATCATTTGTCCTTGACAGAAAACTGGCAAATGCCGAATTACACAATGTACTTAACAAATCTTTGCACAGGCTCTAGAGAATAAAAGCAATATTGCCTATAAAATCTACTATTAAAAAAAATAATCTCTGCTATTAATCGTAAATTACAGTGTGGGATGATTAAAAACAAATGGGTTTGGAGGAGCAGTTCTTTAAATGGAGACATCAAGTCTGTGTTTGAAGTCTGTAATGTTTACTACAAATGTCAGAAATTCATCACATCTTTGATATGAGGTTGTGTAGTTATGAAATTTGGTTTGTATTGAATAATTATACTAAAATGTTTGGTTAGCCATTAAATATAAGAAGCAATGCAAAAGGTACAGTAACTTTATGTCATGCCTCTTCCCAATATCCCAGTTTGTGACTATACCCTAGGTCACTACAGTACACTGTTTTTCAGATTTCATATTGAAAGCTATCTTTATATGAAGATCCAGAACCACATATCTTCATATTTCATTTTCTTCTGTAAGTTTAACAAATACATACTATGGGATACTTTGAGGGCTGCAGAGACCATGTTGGTTCCTGGGACCTCTCAGAGGGTGAGACGCTCATGAAGGGGCTGTGGAAAGCAACAGAAGGACTGCCTCTACTTCCACACAACAGCCTGAAGACCAGGCTGCCCTGCCAGGCACAAGCTGCTGAAGATGCTTGATCCCTTCCCAGCACCACACCTGGGTGTGAAGGTGTTGAACTGGTGCATATTTCTCATGCTATTATTAAAAACCTCTCTGTCAGAATATTCCTTCCATACTTTCACAGGAAAAAAAAATGAAAGCTCCTATAGCATCCTAGACCTGAATGCAGCATCTGTGGCTTGTGTACTGGGGGTCAGTGTCAAGGCTTTGGAAAAGGGGGGCCTGCAGGGTGGCTTCTGTGAGAAGAGACCCGGGGCTGCCCCATGCTGGACATGGGCAGCTCCAATAGACCCACCACAGGACACAACAAAGCCCATCAGCCAAGCTGGTGGTGCCTCAGCGAAAACATATTTAAGAAAGGGCAAAATGCCCGAAAGAGAGGAGGAGGGAAGAAGGAGAGAAGGAGCAAACAGGGAGAGAAGAGGGGAATCAGAGGGACACAACAGAGGCAACACCAAGGTCAGAGGAGGATGAGGTGCTCCATGGCAGAGCAGATGTTTCTGAAGGATGGAAGCCCATGAAGGACCCATGTCGGACCACAGGAAATGAGCTAGAAGGATAGAGTCACAGAGAGAAACCTCTATGTCCTGACTGCAACCCCCATCCTGCACTGCTTTTTGCCTGGCTGAAGGCACTGAATGCAACCTGTGGTGATAACAAAGCAGGGAGGAGTGGTGTCTGAAGTGAAGCTGAGCCTGGGAATGGAGGAGGAGTGTGTTTTGCCTAAGTGTTTTAAAGTTTGTGTCTCTTTTTTGTTTGTTTCCCAATACCCAAATCAGTAATTAAATATTTATATTAATTGGCAATAAATTAAGTTAATTTTCCCAAGTTGAGTCTCTTTTGCCCGCAGTAATAATTGGTAATTGATTTTGCTGTCTTTATTTCAATCCACAAGCTTTCTTGCTCCTGCCCTTCCTATCCTCTCCCCCATACAAATGCAAGAGGAGCAAGTGAGCAAGTGACTGGCTGGGTGCTCAGGTGCCAGCTGGGTCTAACCCACCACAGCTTTTTAAATAACCAGGGATAGCTAAAGGCCAAGCAGGACAATAAGAAGTGCCAGCTCAGAGGACTGGAAGTGATTTATGGGATTGTCATCTAGCACTATCAGACCTACAACCCTGTTGTTAATGGCTAGGCTATACAGAGAGAGTGAATTGAAAGGGCACCTTGGCTGTAAGTTTTCCCAGGACTCAAGCAGGTCACATGAGCTGAAAATGTTCAGATTGATAGATCTGCAGGTTTTAAACTGGAGTGTGAGCAGGGGAAGGATGAGCATATGCAGGAGAGATGGTAAAGCTCCATGGGCAGTTTGTACATCCCAAGATGTCTGTGGGAAACGTAATTCTCCTTCCTGTAACCAGCCAGCCATAAGACAGATAGAAAGAGCAGGAAACTTTTCCTATGAGCTAGAACAAAATGAGCTATTAGATTCTCTTCATTCTCTAACAGAGCCAGGAAAGCCAGCCAGCTGTGTAAAAGATCAAACATCACACTGCCTAACAGGGTAAGATTGCACCTACTCTCTCTCCTTGAAGAAGTTAGTCCTAAGACACACAGTTATGTCTGTAGGAGGCAGGTAGTACCAGGCACAGACAACAGAGTTATCTCCAAATGAGCTAGTTGTTGACACAAAGGCAGTATGGCTGTGTAATTTAGGACTAGTAAAAGCCTGGATTCTCTGTTTATTTTCTATTTCGTCCAGCAGCCAAAACACCAAATCAAACAGCCAATGAATATCCTAAAACAATCTCTACAACTCATAGGCAGCGATTTCGACACATGTAGGATGCATCAGGTCTACTTTTCATGTGCTACGTTCATAACCTGTGCACTTACAGTCATGTCAACAGGCATTCATTATGCATGCTGCAGATTAAGTTTATGACATGCACATGTATGTTGTGATGCCTTGAACTCATTGTTCCTGGTTTAAAGCTGATTTGTCTTCATGTCACACATCTAACATGCTCAGGACATGTTAGAACTATGTAAACTAGCACAAATCATCAGTATGCTGTAGGAAGTATAGATCTAGATGTCCCAGCCACTTTGGGCTTGCTTGGCATGAGCTTCATGGCACACACATACATATTTCAGACAAAATTTTAGGCTGGATATTAGGAAAAATTTCTTTACTGAGAGAGTGGTGAAACACTGGAACAAGCTGCCCAGGGAAGTGGTGGAGTCATCATCACTGGAGGTGTTCAAGGAACGTGTGGATGTGGCATTGCGGGACATGGTTTAATGGGTATGGTGGTGATGGGCTGATGGTTGGACTTGATGATCTGACAGGTCTTTTCCAACCTTAGTGATTCTGTGATTCTGTGATTCTATGAAATTGTTCAGGTAGGCAGCCTTACAGGGAAACTTCAAATGTCTGAGGTGTAGATCAAATTATCAGCTCTGCTGCTTCTGGGATAAACACTGTTATTTCTATCCAGGTCTGCATTATGCTCTATAAGCACCCCAATCCCACAGCACTACATCACATAATAAACACTGTGAGATAATGTCTTTAAAAGCTTTAAAACACAGAGACCTGTGTTTGAACTATGGAGTCTGTGTCTACTTTATTCTGTAAGCTCCTCAGGACTCGTACTTGCAACAACATTTTATACAGGGCTGAGTGTCCCATCCTTGGTCTTATTTGGAAGTTCAGAGGTTTCTACTTTTGGACAGTATAGGTCTGAATGATAGATGGTTGCTATGGGTATATTTGGGGCATCCTTTCATCACTTGAGAGTGGTAATACTTTTCCCTTTACTAATCGTATTTTCCCATCCAAATGTAGCTGTAATAAAAGACCTTCAAGTATCACAAGAAATCTGAGGGCATTAGCTCTCTCTGGTAAAACAATGAGGGCACCAGATGTCTTTGGTGATAATTTCAGTCTCCAGAAGAAATAGGATGTCAGAATAGTAAAGCCACCATATAAACAATACATTTCTTTTGTAGCTAATGATGATCTGAAGTCTACAATAGAAATGAACTCTTTGTTCAGGAAAGATTGCTAAACAATTGAATTTCTTGTGAACATAGAGCAGAATTAAAAGGATGAAAAGTTGGATTTGATGGGGGACAAAGCCTATTGCTTATAAATCTATCTTCCTAAGTATATTTATCAGAGAAGTTAGTGAGAAACTAACTTCCTGTACTCATAATTGAACACAGAAATAAGTGCTTTTATTTTATGAACATCCACCTTTTCCTTCTAATATTAAATGCAGCAGACAGTACCCTGTGCTTTAATAATCAGGTGTCAACGTGATTGTAGAACTTAATTTCATATTTGACATGGACAAATGCAGTATAAGTTTGAGTGTGAAGATAGCATGGCTCTGTGACTGCCTTGTGGCAAGAAGTGTGTTCTCCAGCTGAGGACATACTGGTCCCATAAGCCTAATGGATTATGTTTCCCTCTATGCACTTATTTTTCAAGTAAAACTACTAATTTTCACTAAATTTTTATAATAGTCACAATGAAAACTTTGGACATATTTCTGATTCAATAAGTCCCTAAACTTAAGATTCTAGGGCTGTGAAGATAAGCGAAAGACTCCCTCTGTACTTTCAATAGTCTCCTATTTTTCCCTTGGGCATCCACTGCTAGCCACCAGAAAAAAAAAAATACAAGGGAAGACGAACCATTGGTTTCACCTGAAATTAACTTTCATTTCATATGTTTTTATGAATTTGGTGTTTTCTAGTGAAGGAGTTTAGTTACCAGAACACCTATATACCGAAGGGGATGCAAAATATAGGAGCCTACAACCTCTGTATATCTAGGTTTAACTGAGTATGCCAAATAGAACCTACAATGAATATTATTGTAGCCATGAGAATTAAACAAGTGAAGAGGAAAGAAAAAAGAAAAAAGACCAGTCTGATTCACTGAAACCTACAGGAATCTCTGGGTTTAATTTACTTCGTAAGTAGTTAATAAGCTTTAAGCCATGTTTTTTTCTCTCCTCACCTTTGAAGTGTGTGTGAAGAGAAGACTCATTCTTCACCAAGAAAGCAAGAAGGGTTCTTTTGTATAAAAATGTGTGAAAAGTTTCCTGGAATTGCTTCACCTTCTAACAGAAGAATTTATTCATGTTAACCACATTTTCCCATCACTTATACTCCCTCTTTATTTTACTAATAGTATCTTCTAACTAATGCTATAAAGTTAAAACCATGGAATGCCAGTAAAGAGGGGCTGAGAGAAGCTGAGAAGCGTTACTGTTAATGCAGCTTAATCAGATGATCCATTCAGTTCCAGAATACTCAGAGAGCAACAATCAGTTTGAAGTAGTTTTAATCTAAACTCTTAGAGATTTTGGGGGGAGATTCTTTCTTGAGATTTTTTTTCCTTTTCCCTACAGCCTCTGTTCTAAACTCCTCGCAGTTAGGTAGCAGAAGGGTTTTAAAATACAGCAGTGAGCAGCCCCCCAAATTCAAAATTTGAACACACAGAAGTGCAAAAGTTGAGTCTTATTAGGCCTGAACTTTGCTGTAGGTTGCTCTTTATAATGAACTGTACCAAAACTTGGAATACAAAGACCTCCAAACTTTTGACCTCCAAATTCATGCCTTAAGTGCAGCTTGAGGTTAGCCATGTACCTGTTCATGAATGCTTCTCTTTTCACCTTCCACTATAGCTGAGCATATTTCCAATAGGGAATGCCAAAAAGACCGGCAAATGTTAGAGACGTGTTTTGTCTGCGATTACTTCCTGTGCTAACTCCAGGAGCACCCTCTGACTGGCTGACGAGCTAACTGAAATACACGGGGAGCTATTACTTCCATTAAGAAGATTAGACATTCCAGACTTACAGCTCTGTGTATTTTGCCAGACCAAATGCCATCCTCTGTTAAGGTCTTCCTCAGAGAGGAAAATCTGGCTGCTTACAGTTAACATGAGCAAAGTAATCAGCATGCCAGGTCTGCAGCTGAAAATCTGGAATTATCTTATAACAGCAGTAGGAATATTTAGGGATGAATGATTGTAAGAAAGGACTCATGGGACTGGCAGCGTTCAGCAGGACTTTGGCCAAGCTAAACACCAAGTAGAAAATGCTCTTCAGTCATTGCAGCATAATCCCAGACCCCCTCCTGTCTACACATATCTAACAAACTTAGTTTAAGACCTAAGAAAATAAATGTGCAGACAAAACAAAGCTTCACGTCCAATTCATGGGGATTTTTTAATTCCAGGTGGAGTATAGAAAAGGGTAACAAGAAGCAGCTTCATGAATGGCTCCAAGAAAAGAAACACTTGTCATCAGCAGCTTGAGAAAGGGACTGGAGACAGTCCATAGTTCCAGTGAGACCTCTGCCTGTGGGTCATTCAATGACCTTGTAAGCAGCTAAGGCTGTATTTCTAAAACAGTAGCTTTCAACATGTGGTCCATAAAGCACCACAAGTCCACGGACTTTTTCTGGAAATGCAAAGTTAGCAAGACAATTCTCATGAAGGAGAAATTGGATGTGCTACCATCTAGAGCTTCACTGGAAAGAGATTCAAGCTCCGCTACCCAAAAAAACAAGGATGAAAACTGCTGTTCTACAGTGTCTGATCTGTCCATCTTCTGTACACACAAGAATGTTAGAAAGAGGATAGAGTAAACATAAAACTTAGCTGGCTGTTACTCAGTCTAGAAAAGTAAATGGGTGCTATTGGCTAAGAAAAATAGGCAAAAAAGATAGGCAAAATTAGTCAGTCACTTTAGAGAGAAACATGGAAGCAGGTCTTTAGAGTTGTATTGTACTCACAGCTGCTATTTGGAAAGGAAAATACAGCTATGGCCTTATCTGGGTTTTTTTCCCCCTTTTCATACAGCCCAAAGGTTAAACTAATTTTCTTTAAGGAGCAGATCTTACAATTTCTGCCATTCATGCCATGGTAATCTCTAACTTAGACTACTAGGACAGCAATTCTGACAGAGCTAAATTGTAGGCATATTTGAGGTCTAAGGCTAGTGCAGAATTCAGGAAGTCATTTGCTACATGGCACCTCTTTCAAATACTGCACAGCGTAAGCAAACTTGGACCTGCATTGGCTCCTTAAAGGTTAAAAGATACTCCTTCAGGCATCAACTTTGTCCTGTAATTCCACAGAAACGCTAAAAGAATTATTCTCCCCGTTGCCGTCCTTGTACAGGTATGATCAGAGACTATGTCTGGTGTGGTGATAGATTCATGAGCAAAGGAAGGATGTGGCTTTGCATGAGGCTACCTGACATTTCAAGATTTGGTTTTTTCCTTCAGTCTAAAATTATCTTAATTTTCTAGCCTTTAGGACATGCTGTTTACCTGAGCTGAAAAAGATTCAGTTAATCATGGCTTTGATTTAGCTAGTAATAAAAGCAGGATTAAGATTTGTGTTAATTATTACTCTATGTGAAGTCTTTTATTTAAAAACTGATTTTTGAGTTTATGTGGAAATCAGTAGTCATCAGTAATCTGCATTATTAGGACAGAAGCTGTGGATGCTGAGTACTGCATCAAGAAAACAATAGCATTTCTATGTCAGGAAACTGAGAGAAAACGTGATTACTGCCTTGCTTAGCACAAGGTTTACAAATCAATGTTTGTACTTATTTTGAACCTAAAAGGCTCACCCTTCCCTTTACAGTCTCTCCTCCATATGTAGAAGCACTCAGCCGACATTAAATATTTTAAGTCCTTAGCTACCAGAAAGTAGGATTAATAATTGAAAGTACCTTTACAAAGGAAAAGTTTAACATTTTACCGATTGGATAGACAGCGACAGTAATCAAATACTCAAGATTGTGAAGAAGACTCATTAAATTAATTAGAAATAGAATTCTCAGCTTTTTCCAGGCCATTTTCCTGGATCATGACATGTAAATGAGAGAGTAAACTCTTAAACCAAGGAATATATCCACAACGGCACCTAACTTTTATATATATTGCAGCCTAAATGTGTCTTCAGCACTGACCAAGGAGCCTTTATCCTAAAGTTGAGAACTTAAAATGGTGAGACATTTGAGCTAGCTGTTAGGAAGTAGCATGGGGCCTCGTGCTTATTACCCAAAGGGAATTGAATTTGGGACAGTCAAGCATGTTACCACAACTTCACATGAGTAACTATGCTCTACCTGGTAGCCTCTGTAGCAAATATGAGATGAAACATTTAAACTTCAGTGAAAAAAGATTTTTTTTCTCACTTTGCCTCACAGTTGTAACAGATGAAAGAGACGAGTTACCAGAGCCCATCTGACATGCAGTTGTTCATCAAGCCACAGGCACTCACCAGTGGATGTTAGCCTTTAAACACCTGCCCTTCAACCAATGTTACTGTCAAAGAGTTAGATGTAAGCCCCAATTTCACACAGGTGGTGGTATCCATTAACCCCCTTCATAGCCTGCAGCTTGCTGGTCAGGAAAGGCACCAAGGAGTGGGAAACCCATGATCAAATCCTTCTTTCAGACAAAGAAAACTCATTCTCTTAAGGGTACCTGAGACCAAAAGCTGTGGGGCAGAAGGGAGAAAAGTCCCTCTCACTCCTTCCTGTTGAATGGAGGCCACTGTGCATGATTAGTTAAATAATCTTCTGGAGCTGAGGGATGGAGAAAATGAGGTGAAATAAAATTACTCTATAAGCTGATTGATAAGAGACCTACATTTCTGGTCCATTTAATGTTTCATATAAAACAATCCAATAACATTTTGAAAACAGCTATTAAACAAACATTCAAATCGAATGGAGGCCTACCCTTAACTGAAATTATTTTAAAAGTGGAACCTACAAAGAAAACACTGAGTAAAACATTTCAAGCAAATAGAATTTTTTTTTCTGTTGTTTTCCACTCTGGCAGTGGGCCAGGATATTAATTATGGTGATAAGGTTTCATTTAGTCTGTATGAGAGGAATGCTTGGTGTGTGGGATGTTTTACGTCTCCTGTGGACCAGCGTAATGGACTTCGTGAGTCACCACATGGTTGTCCTATGGGAGATGCAGCAGAGCACGATTTCTCTCGCTGCCAGCTAAATTTTTTGAATGTAGGACGACTGCACGCCTTTCTTCATATGGCACTTCTCTGTGCAATGAAAAAGCAGCTGACCAACTTCATTCCTCCCTCTTTTGTTTGCTGCTTTTGGCTGTTAGTCCACTGCCAGTGAAGAGCCAGATGACTCCCGACTTCGATGCTTTCATGTCTACCAGCCTTATGGCTGCTTCCCACAGCTTCTGACACTGCTGAGTTCCAAAAGGGAGCCAAGCTGGACACACCCCAATCCTTTCAATTGCTGCTAGTTCACATCAGCAAAATGCATGTGGAATTTAAAGCTATGGAGGTGGAGGGGTAAGGCTCAGGCCGAGTGCCACCAGGCCAGTTTGTGTTCTAGAGATATCTGTGCACGTTTGGAATCCATTTCTGTAGATGGTGGTCACAGTCCCGATACTGTACACAGAGACGTGCAGGTGTTTGGAGAGTTCCCAGGCCTCAACATATTTATTCTCCAAAGACAGGCAGAGAGACTTACTTACTGGCCTCCTAGTTTCCTTTGGCTGACTTCACCTTATGTCAGGGTTTGATCCCTTGGAGCACACTTCTGTGGAGATTTGTGTGGTGATGTGCGTGTATTTCTTAAAAAAACCCAAAACAACAAAGGAACATCCCTGGGCAAAACAGTTTATGCTGTAGATTCCAATTGTCCAAGCTAAATTTTAATGCGTTTACAAACAGCTAGTACCTCCAAGAGCCCTAGGGACAGTGAGGCGTAGTTTCCTAAGAAGCCATATTTTGGAGATGAGTGTACATTCCCAGGTGTCTAGTATGCACAAGGCTCACTTCTGCCATTGGGGTCATTAGTAAAGGCTCTCTTGTCAGAACTTAATAGCTCTGATAGCTCTAATTCTCTGACCATGGGCTCAAAAGCTCAAAAGTTATTAGATGAGGATAGGCCAAGAAAAAGAGTAAGAGAGAGGAGTCTGTATGAGTCCTATTTCCCTAAGAAAGCAGGCTTTTATATACTCCGTCACATACAGATAACATCGGTCAAGCCCAGATTGAGATGGAAATATTTTTTTCTGACCACGAAGACATTTTTTGCTCCCAAAAATTCCACTCCCAGTGAGTATCACATTAAGCAGAAAATTCAAAGGACAGCTGAAGAGCATTTCTCTTGACAGTATCACCAAATCCGGTACATTCATGCAACAAGTTTTGGTTCTAAGTGATTCTTTATTAAAAAAAAAAAATGAATTATTTTAAAAGTCACAACCAGTTATAGATTGGGATTGATTATACTTGGGTTTTGAAAATAAATGAGTGATGTAAAGGGTAGAACTAGGTCTGTTTTACCAATCCATGCCGTTGTTCATACTTTTATGATTTAGGTTAAATATATATTAACAGTCAGGAGTTTACCTGTGCATATTTAGTTGTATTCAGTGCCCGCTAAAAAAAACATTATGATTACATAGGCTGATAAATTTTATCTGTTTATGTAGGGATATTTTTTTTTAAAAAGTTTCCTGGAGGACATTCTTTGCAAATGTTCAAATGTTTGCAAATGCATCAGTATGCATTTCTTTCAGAGTCCCAGTGCAAGCCTGCTATTCCTCCAATAATTTCATCCTCATTACTATTCATTCACTGTCTCTTCATATTATGCATGTAATGGGCCTTCTTGAGGTAGCATGTAAGCCCACACTTGAAACCAACATTAAGGAATGCTTCTGCTGCAATATATATACAAAACTAGACAACCCTGTTAATCTCACAATTCACCATGCTACTCAGCAGTCTCAGGTTTTTCACACAATTTTGATGAGTAAAACTACTCAACCAGATTGATTAGAAAACCAAATTATTTTCCACACACATGATGTGGGGAAAAAAGAGATATAAAATGGCAAAGATTTCAGGAGTAGTGCTGACTCAATTGTATTTTATTTCTTTTTCTCTTTTTTCTTTTACTTTTGGGCCTGTTTAAAATTTATTTGTGCCAGACATAAATCTTAGGAAGATATATTGGTGGATCATAACACTTCCACCCCAAGGCAAGATTCCTATTCATAATACAACTTTCATAACTTGCTGTGATCTCCCTGCCTGAATAACAAACTGAAAAACCCATGACTGCAGCATATTATGAATATGACGTCTGTCCAAGAAGCTTGTCAAAGAGGAGTCTAAAAAGATAAGACACATAAATTTTAAGTCTCCTAAGGCAACATACTAATTCAAACAGATACCATTCAGTGCCAAGCTGACCTCCAATAAAATGTATCCATTAACAAAATGATTTGTTTCAAGCAAAACTTTTGAAGTAAAGTGTCAGAAAGCTTTTGAGAAGTTCCTGTTTCATATATTGTTTTGATGGTTTTCTTTTTTTCCCTAGTTGTCTGTAAATATTAATGCTGAAATAGCAAAATTTTCCAAGGGTGAGCAATTTCAGGTTCCAAACTTGTATTGGGATTACATAAATTTGCTTATGATGTACGATTTCCTTCCCAAAACTGTTACTTTCCTGTCTCACCACTACCTGTGTCATCAGGAACATAGGCTTGGATGTGATAATGTGCAGTTCACTCTTTTAGTCTACTAAAACTACTTGTGCATGCCTAATTGCTTTATAGCTCAGAGCTGTTAGCATGAAAAGAGCTGAACCACTTGTAAACTTCTTAGGGCAAGGACGTCTTTTTGTATAGCAAAGCACTGCACCCTTTAGGGCAATACTAGGAGTGACAGTCACAAGTACAAAACTTTCGAAAAAAAGGTTTTGGGCTTGGTATCTAATATAACAAATGAAAAAAGACAGATAAGAGTCAGCTAAATTTAATGGTTTTGTGGGAGATTAGGAAAATCCACTTTTAAACCACATGGAAAATAGCTTTGTAAATCGAAGATTTTTGTGATGAGCTTTCTGTTTTGTTTCTTTGTGTTTTTTACATATGTCTTTTATACAAATCTGTAACGGCAAACTAAACTAACAACAGCTCTTGTTTTAATTCTACTAAATCTTTTTAACAAACTTAGACAGCTTTAAATCATGTAGTATTAAAAATAAAACCTGATGGTGTTTGTTTGTAATTGTTTTGCTATATCTCTACTATTCACTGGGTATAATTCCTACTGAGTGTAGTAAGATCAGGACTGAGATCTAAGATGGTATTTTGAAAATAAAATAAAGCAATTTATACACACACAAAAAATATATATATAAGTATGGACAAATATATATATAACGTATGCAAGTATATAGCCCAGCAAATTTTCACAAAGATTACAAATTTCTTCTTTATAGATGCACCATGTCCAGATGAAAGGGTTAAAAAATTATAATTTTGAACACAGTTTGCAATGTGTGTTGAGTGTATTGTAGCTATACATAACATCCGCCCAAGTCTTTGCAGATGTTATTTAGCTTTGCCAACGAGTTTCAACACTCTGGAAGAGGTCTTGAACTCAGGTTTGGCTGATCCAGTGTAATCTACAACATTTCTTCCCCATTGTAGAAGGGAAACTAAATGAGCTACAATTGCTCTGGTCAGCTGATTCCCCCACACCCATTTCTTGCATTTTGGAATTACCCATGACTAAAAGTTATCCTCTGAACACCAAATAAGGGCTCAAGAGAAGTTTTTCAAAAGCAGCCGTGAGTAAACAGAGCTAAGTATCAACACATAACACCAGCTTAATGTCACGCAGGAAAATACATTAAAAGGACCCAGGTTAACAGGAAGAAACTCTGATCTTTTTATCTTATCAGTGTTACTGAAATCTATTCCTTGATAAGAACCTGATTCAGTGCCTTGTAAGCATAAATGTCTAAAGAAAAATCACTAGTCCTTTGAGTAATTATTAGCACTTCTTACCTACCTTCAGTTTTTCTTACTACACTTTGCAATCTGATATAATAAAGGACAATTTGAGGGAATATAAATAACTAAATAAAAATATAGTAGAGTCAAAGAACAGTAAACAAGAAAAGACCATTTCACAAGTGTTTCCCAATGCTGATTTTTAGCCCACTGAAAAGATAAGACAGTCAGCATTAGTCAGCTGCTAGTAATGGACATTTTTACTCCCTTGAGTTTGTCACCCACCCACGCTGTTCCCATTCCAGCGAAAATAACATAGCATGGTACTAGTAATGTTTTATCCCTTTACATATTTTGGAACAATAAATTCTGTATGGGAAAAAATTCTTCTTGTGTGACTAAGCTTCCCAGAGAATGCAGTTTTCCAGACCATCAATTTCCACTCACCTATTTTCATATTTGCTTTGGTATAGAATGAGCCCTTGGGAGGGGATTTTGTGACTTCTCCGAAAAGTCTGCAGCAATTATCATCTTTTTACAAGTAATCCTTCCAAGCTGTGACAAAATGAAGATTTGGGAACAGTCAGATAGGTGTACTGACATACCTGTAAAAAAATACAAGTCTTTCAAGGTCAGTTACATTTGTGAATATATGCTATATGAATATATGCAAAGGGAATCCCAGACACAAGTATGCACCAGTGATGGAAGTTAAACTTTCTAATGAGATTTATTTTTGTCTCCTACTTCCTAATATATGATAACTTTAACATAAAGACATGAAGTATTCTGCCTTCAATGGCAGTGGAGCCTTTGTCTTCTCTCAAAAAGTGAATTGGTTCCAAAGATCTTAATCTAGCTAATTGGCATTGATGCTCCAAATGCTGCAAGTTACTGTATTACTTCAAAGCAGAAAATGCCATTTACCCTTCAAAATGATGTTTGAGAGAGAGAAAAATGTAACAATTCAAGAGAAAAGCTGGTGTTAGATCCTCCCAGATACCAGTTATTTCAAGAATAGAAGCAATATGTCTTTTCCATGGTATTTCTGCATGACTTTCATTGACCTACTTTCCACTTTCATCTTAGGCAGCTGCAATCGCTAAACCATCAGATTAAATAACAAAAAATTGCATGAAGGCAAAAAAGTCACACTAGGGAGGACAGCTTACTTTTACGTATATTAGTAGAACTGTCTTTTTGAACTTTCTGTCCATTAACAACATCAGGGATCTTAAAACTTTTGTAACAGCTGCACTTAAAGATGCTAGTGATTACTGTAAATTACAGCTTCATTTCTTATTGTAATTTTCAAACTTTTGGCATATCACAGGGCTAAAACAGTCACTAAATGGAAAGGACCAAGATGAGGAATACAATTTTAATGGCAAAAGAACAACTCCATAGCACATAAACATAAAAACAAGAGCTTTGGAGTTCATGTTCATGATTGTTCAAACAAATTGCAACAGTTTATAATCTTCAAATACATTTTTAAAGGAAGAAAAAGTTATAGAGTTCATAGTCTGTATAAATTTATTGTATTCACCTCTATTCTGGTCTTCAAGCTAACTCAGATTTCTCACTTTTCTTGCAGTTGCAGAAACATTGATCAGAATTCATGCACTGAGCTCCTTTGTTTAAAACCCTGATGAGCACCTAACTTACCTAAAGGAAGAACCATAGAATTTCTTGAATCAAGCACTTAATTTGCACAGAAATCTCTTTAAAAATATAAAACCCAGTAAGCAATATTTTTGATACAAAAGATAAATTTGAAATAATATATTTTAAGGAGAAAATCTATAAGTGAACAAGTTGCTAGCCCTCACTTTACAGCTCTTAACATCTATTTGAATGCAAAAGGCAAAGCTTGAAAATCACATCCATGTATATGAACACATTCCCCTCCGCTCTTCTTTACTGCTTGATTTCTCAGGGTGTGTCCACACAGTGTAAAGCTTTTGCTGGAGGATATTCTCTGTACGCTGCCCGAGGTCTGCTCCCTGCTATTTGGCCTTCTCCACAGCCCCACACTCACTTACCTCTTTCAGAACGAAACAGCTGTTTCTGGAGTCAGCTGAGACAAGCATCCATCTACTTTTGCAAGCAGATACCTTGGGTACCATTAAGTTTGGGGTTTTACTACTTGAAATCATGTCAGCATCCAGTCCAGCTGAGGACTGAGGTGCTCTCACTAGGGACTAGCACTTCCTCCAGATTCTGTCCTGGTTTGCCCTCCATCTCTCACCCATAGCCTGAAAGATACTTCAGACCTACAAATGGGTCTGCCCCATCACTACAGACTTGTCTAGCAATCGGGGCCATTGGCTGCCCTGATTACCATCCCTGGACCTGCTCTGCTCTTCTTGTTTGCGTACCATGGGTCTCTGTCCTGCCTGCCTCGTTGGCTCTGGGATCACCTGTCCTTGCAGAGCAGCCCTGCTCTTGCTGCTCCCTGACAGCTCTGGGTTCATGCAAACCAGCTGCTTCAATACAATACAACTATCCCGGGGATATCTCTGACTCCAGCTAGTGTTTAAGAATTGAAAGTATGAAGTTTTTTTAATGTGAAGCATCAAATTCTGCACATGACAGAATTGGAGCCATTTGCAACCCCCAATAACTATTACAATTTAGAAATTAAAACCTTAGATAGACACTTAAGAAACACAGGGATTAATATGAAGAACTGTAATAGTTCTGAAATAGTACTTATAGGAATCATGTTTCAAAGAGTTGCATGGTTCTTTCATGATACCTGAACACCTAATCCCCAAAATAATTCAAAATGATGCATAGGGTTTGGCATGGATGATTGCTTTTGAGTCAGTGAAAATTATACAGCTGAGTCCTACACAGGTTTTAGTGTTGTACTTTCAAGTAACAGTTTTTTTAGAAATCTTTCTAGATATTTAACTTCTGTATAAGATTTTTAAATGAGTGTTCTGTTTTAGAAATGCAGGCTGTCTCCCAACTAGCAATGAGAAATTTCCCTATTTTACTGGCCCATCAGCATGCTGCCGTCAGGACATACATGAACAGCCTTGATAGGGATCTGCTGTAGGCTTCATAAGCACTAGCATTGCTGAAGAGCAGAAGGCCACTCTTCGGATTTCTGAGTCTTTGCTACAAGTCATTAGGGCATTTCTCACCCAATTTCTCTCTTGTGTTGGAGGGTGGGAGGGAGTGGCATTGTTCTAGAGTGAATTAAAGGATTCTGGTGGGCCAGTGCAAAATTTTCAAGGGCATCAATAGTGGCTTAATGTCTGAATGTCAGCAGTCATTTGGAAGCCAAAGTTCAGCAGACAGCCTCAACTTATATTTTTGAAAACATATCTTTTAAGGTTTTTAAAGGTGTTATAATAGAGGCAAAATAACTAGCTGACCTGTAGCACTATACTATGTTACAGTTGTATTCTCTGCTACAAAAGCTTTTCTCCAGGCCTTTCCTGCTTATCTACAGAAAAGAAAGCTGCTTTCTTCTACTTAACAGAAAACTAGGGACAGTTAATCTAAGGTGGCTAGAGGTAAGAATTTAAATTGGATTAATAAAACCACATTAAACCTTAGCATACTCACTCCCATTCAGTATTAAAATTTCTTAATATTATCTATATATATTTAATTGGCTTCCCAAGTAAATTAAACCATGCTCAGTGGAGGTCGTTTTAATACTGGTAGAAGTGTTGACATTGGAAGTGAAAGTGACTGACCTAAATCACCAACTCTAATTAATTTTGCTGGAAACAATTTTCCTTTTAAACAAGCTGTCATAAAAGGCACAGGTTTTCTTTTAAATCTCCATGAAAAAATTACTAGTCTATGCCTGACAACAAAGATAACTTTTCAAAATCCAAAGATTAGCATATGTAGAATTTCTGCCTCTTTTCATGTCTATCAGGTTCCCTAACTTTAATTCTTTTTCATCCAGATGTTTTTCATACACCCCAGAAATGGCCTCTTCTTGCAAGTGTAAGTGAAGAAAATTAAAAAAGGCTTTGTAGAGAACTTTGTTCTACTGTGTATTGTATGCATTTTTGAGATTTTAGGAGGATAATTCTTTGTAAGAAAATGACCTTGTACGGTAGCCCTGCTATTTTTTTGCTGTCAAGACAAAGGAACATGATGAAATCAGAGGCAAAGAACTATCAAGCTTTGTGTCTGAGTTGTATAATGGTTCTGGATATTATTGACACCAAAGTATCCAAACTACAACTCATGTAGATCCAGTCAATTTTAACTGAAGAAATTTCTCACCAGAGAAAAATATTCTAAACCAAAACCAATATGAAATTAACACTGACATAAACGTGTACCACTATTTCACACAGCAGTTGATGGAAAATCTACTCAGCACTGGTGAGGCCACACCTGAAGTGCTGTGTCCAGCGCTCGGCTCCCCAGTACAACAGAGACATGGATATACTGAAGAGAGTCCGACAAAGGGCCACAAAGTTGATGAAGGGACTGGAGCATCTCTCCTACGAGGAAAGGCTGAGAGAGCTGGGACTGTTCAGGCTTCTGAAAAGAAGGTTGACGGGGGATTCATATTAATATGTATAAATACCTGAAGGGAGGGTGCAAAGAAGACAGAGACAGGCTCTATTCGGTGGTGCCCAATGACAGAGCATGAGGCAATGGGCACAAACTGAAATACAGAAGGTTCCCTCCGAACACCAGGAAATACTTTTTTACTGTGAGGGTCACTAAGCACTGCCACAGGTTACCCAGAGATGTTGTGGAGTCTCCCTCCATAGAGATACTCGAAAAATGTCTTGAGCAGGGACCTTGGACCAGGTGACCTTCAGCAGTTCCTTCCAACATCAGTCATTCTGTGCTTCTGTGCTTCTGTAATATTTCTTCTTTGTCTGTTGTGTCACAGACAATACTATTTGTAGTCAGGGATAGTGATAAATGGAGGATCCCTATTCAAATACAGAAGAAATGAAAGGAATAGATAGATCCTTGGATTTACTAAAAAATAAAGACTATCTGAGATATATGGAACATTCCTTAGGATACTAATTTTCATATTCTTCTATAGGAGGACATCAATGTACACCATATCAACATACCACTTTTTAGGAGTCAAAATCAAGAATAGCTTCATGTTGGTTGTGCATGTGAACAGGCCTAGGCTTCATATGGTTCCATCTAATCTCAGCTTTGTGGTACACGGGTGAAAAACCACCTGCAGAAATGTGATTCAACATGACATATGTTTTGAAGGATTGGCAGAGCTTGGGGTGGGGGGAGAGGATCAGAGCACTTCTGAAGAGGATCATCTAAGCAAGCCACTCATATAAACTACTACCACAAAATTCAGAGGTAACCAAGGAAGTTCTCAGGAGCTGTTGACAGACTTTGTGCAGAAAGTGACCATAGGAAGGAGGTCAACCTCTCTTCCCTGAAGAGGCAGAAGAGTGCGTTCATGTGTATTAGTTTTAGGTCAACAATAGCAATCCAAAGGAATAGTTGGCAGCTACCAGCTCAGGGTTAATAATAATATTTATTGTAGTTAATAAAACAGGTATGCCTGTTTGTCACTGTGCTACTCAATTTCCCCATCACAGTTTCCCCCATAGCTTTCCTGACTTCCTCTGAGACCAAGTCTTCAGTCCTCTATAAAAAAGCTGGAAAGTGATTTATTTTTACATGTCATAGGCTCTCCATGGGCATTGCAAAACTTCTGCAAATAGACTGTTGAGGAAGAAAAGATAAATGTGGATTCTCTTGCTACAAGTGGTTTCAGGGAATGCAAGTCTAATAGATTACATCTGAAAATCATTTTGCAGTGTCTGAGTCAGAATTTTTGGGTTGATTTCTTAAGGTGTACATACATGCACATGTGCGTGTGTCTATGTAGACATATATATGCATATATGCATACTTACTGTTACAACAAAAGAGGACAAATAGTAACTGGCTTTTAATCAAGAGGGTGTCTTTTTTTTTTTTTTTCGTCAGTTTTCTATAGCATCAGGGAGCTTGCTGAATTTGACAGGCTACTTAATGTGAAATATGCTCCATCTGTTAATGCCAAGATTCAGTGTTGTAATTTCAAATGCATATCACTTAAGTTTAATTTTGCTTTTCTTACAAAATCTGCATAAATACCATGTTTCTACTCAAAAGGATGAGTCCTTTACTAAGAGTCTAAATAACATAGATTAAATCAAATTGTGCACACCTAAAGGAACCTGATATTGGAGAACAACCTTTTAGCAGCTCAAGCATAACTTTGCCTTTGAAGAAACAGCTTATAACTAGTGATGGCAGGATGATGTCTCGTCCAGAGTAGTTGCTAAAACCCATAGCTCTTCTGCTCCATGATTTTACATATTTTGTTACAGTGGCAGGGTCACTTTCAAGAAAACTGGATAAGGAAAAGACTCACATAACGTCTTAAATTACTGTCTTTTCATTAGAAGAGATAGTATGCCCTGGAGAAGTTTCTCTAAGAGATCAGCCAGCACTGAGTCATATACTCTCCCATATGCAGGCATAAAAAACAAACAAACAAAAAAATGTAGCTACAAATTAGTGCTGCATCACGCAGTGTCCTGTGTCCCAGGGTGATATCAGCATGGAATGTCATCTTCCTATGTCCCAGGGTGATATTAGTATGGCATGTGAACTGGTAAGGGAGTGCCACCACTCAGCTGGTGAGCAAACCAAGACGTAGGCTCCTCGGAAGACACTAACAATGATTGTAAGACCATCTTGTTAATGGCTATGAAGCCAGAGCTCCGTGCACATCCATAGTTGCTTACATCAGAAAAAAAGAAGAAATCAGAGTAAAAGATGAAACACAACAGAGAAACTGGCTGGTTCAGCTTCACCCCAGTGAAGATAGTGCAGACAGCCATGGAGCATATTGCACAGCAAACTCTCTCTGCTCCTGTATTCCCTTTGCATGGCTCACTGGGTTTGGCTCTACTCCACTGGCAGCTGAAGAATCTGCTCCATTAAGCTACCAAATAACAGAGAGAGAAGAGGAAAGGTCAGGCACCTTTTTCTGTCCCAACAGCAGCACGTGCTTGTCTGAACAAATGTCTCCCGGAAGTGTAAAAAATACATGGTGTGAATATTAATGCTGTCTGTGAAGAACATAACAGTCAAACTACAGAAGTTAGGAGATGGTGTTGACCACATGTTGGAAAGACAGAATACACCCTCCTGTGGTTGTGTGTCCAGGCCAACAGCTATTCTATCAGTACAGGACTCTGGGCCTCAGCTCTGCAATGCTCTACGTGCAGAGCAACGGCCACTCCTCTGTTTGTTGCTCCTTTAGAACATCTTACTGCAGCTCTCATGTTTTGCCATGCTATGTAAATCATTTGTTTTGAAATAAGGTTGCAATAAAAGTTTCATTTCACTCACAGCTAGACATAGGGACAGCTTATTTTTCAAGAAGCTATTTTGTGGGAGCCAAAACTATCTGCCAAATTGGATCAAATTCAGCTAGGACAGCCAGTAAAAACCAAGAAATAAAGGTAAATTCAAAACAACTCAGCTTTTATTGACAATGCCATTCTTGTGATAAGAATTGCTTAAAATTTTTTCAGAAGAAAATCCAAATCAGACCATATTAAAGCAGCTGGTATTGGTATTTAACCCAAATAATTTTTTTCTGTTTTATCAGAAAAAAAGGGGGGATTTTTTTAAAATGCTTTTTCTTTGTCTTGGCGTGGGTGGGGGGTTATATTTCCAATGCACCAGAAACTAATTTCGATTTTCCCATTTTTTGGTTCAGGCAGCAAACTTACAGCCTTTAGAGAACCTAAAATGTTTCATGTTGTTTTCCACTAAAAGCACAAATCAAATTCTCTTAAATCTTTTTGCAGTATTGCAGGTGTGAAAAGTTGTTGTAGCAATAGCAAACAGCAAAAAACTTTGCCACATTTCTCATTCTGGACACCTCTCAGTGTTGTGATTCACCCCGCTTGTCAGGACCAAACACAAAATTTTCACTAAGGAATATATCCATTACTTAGGCTGAGAAAAACAGTCGAAAGGGCTTATCTATAAAGCCTGAATATGACCATCTTGAGCATAAGTAGCTACAGGGCACGGAGGAACCCTTTTTTAGTTTTTCAGGCTTGCATGTGCGAACACAAGAGCAGAAAGGGGCTCTAGGTCTGACAAATCTCACTTCTCAGGCAACAAGCAGCTCAGCTCTGCTCTGTTTTTGTGGGCTTTCCCATCACACTGATCACCCTGAGTTCCTGTCATTTGTGCCATGAATACTGTGACTCACACTGGCCATATGTTCTCTCAACACCCAACCCCCAAAACATCTTTTGCGGCATGTTTGATATTAGAATTTTGGCTGTTTATTCGTTGGAAGCTTGTGTGGTTTACTTTGTATTCCTGCCGTTGGTCTGAGGGTTGTTTCTGTTTCCTCTGTAACTGCATATACCTTTATATGTTTATGTTAGAAAAGCTCAGGTCCAAGCAGGTCTTGGGGAGGTTCAAATGGTCTTTGCTTCCTGAAGGAGTTCATCCTACAACCTCTGGGACCTCAGAGAAGCCTCTGCCCCCCAAAGAGGGAAAAGTCCTTTTGGATGGGGCCTGAAGGACTCTAGTTCTTAATATAATTGTCTTCCTGAAGCTTTCAGGGGACTTTTACAAAATTTTGGTCTTGGGCAATGGATCACTTCAAAATTGAGACAAAGACAATTGTGAGGTAGGAAGTGGTAATACAGATTATTAACTATCAAGTAATTTTAGCTAAAAACCCACTAAAGATGGACTGAAGATATGGGATGCAGTAGGTTTCAAATCATGAGCAAGTGTGAATAAATCTAAACTCCATGAAAAGAAAGCTTTATGTCAGTTACTGTAAAAGCCATGCAAATAAATGCTTTGAGACAGAGAAATTAGAAAACATCCAGACTTTAAAAATCTCATCCTTCCCTTTTGTTTTCCCATACTTGATCCATATTTCCTCTCCAGGAATAAATAGTCTACACAATGAAATGTTTAACAGTAGAAACCATTTCTGTCTTATACTTCTTTTTAATTCCTTAGCATACTTTATATCTTTATTTAACCCTGAGAGGTTCTTATTGAGGAAAATGCAGCTTTTCAGTGTAGATGCACTATATTTGTAAGTGGCTTTTTCTTTCTTCTGGGAATTGTCAGGATAAAACTATTTTGACTACTCTTTCTGTATAATCCATTTCCTAAGATTATCCTTTATTTTCCTCAGTTTAACATTTCTAGAACTCTTCAATTTCTATAGAAATATTTATAAAAGAAAAAATAAAGTAGGTCTAATCTTCTTCTATAGACTCATTCAAAACTGAAGAATTTTAAATGTAGATAAATAGTCTCTCAGCTGGGTTTTATCTCTCTGAACTTTGGAAAGTTCTTGTTCTATCAGAACATTTTTCAAGCTCTGCAAGATACATTGTGTATTACAAATAACAGGCCATTGGTATACACTGTATAAATTATTTGAATTTTTTAATTTAAAAACCAACTACAGTGCCAGATGATTTTGCTTTGTCAGACATGACCATCTCACTGATACTGTACCACCTGTACAAGGCAGTTATTGTGATATTGCTGGCCAGGCACCTAATGCTTTGTTATTTCAATCACTAGATAAATCATGAAAGTTCACACCCCTAACAGGAAAAATAAATTTGCCTGGAGGAATGTGGATGTCTCACAGAATGTTTCTGGCCAGCAATATTTTTCTTGAACTGGGAATGATTTAGATTATTTTTGAAGAAGGTAAAATTTTGTTATTAAAGTGATGTTTTCTGTAAGAAAATATTTTGCAACTTTTGAGTAGATTTGAAATAAAAATACTAGGAAAAAATTAAGAAAAAACTTTATAAGACAGCTTAAGGCTCTGACGACATATTTCTTCATTCCTTTTTGCTGCTAAGCAAAACTGTGTTGTAGTATTTCTCCTTTTACCACTGCAAAATCTCTTTTAAAATGTAAATTCCTTATGAAGCTAATTTTCTTGTAAAAAAACAAATTAATACTTACAAGCTACAGCAGTTCACTATTGAAGATAAGCTTCTGGGGATACTCTTATATATTTTGAACAAATAATTTCTAATTTTGAAAAAGGGGAGATTCTCCCTTCTCCTCATACTGTCATTGTTCCTGTTCAGTACTGTTGGCAAGAAGGTCCAGAGCTGGGCAAAAAAGGTTGCTGAGGAGAAAAGGAAGCCCAGAATTTTTACAAATACCTTTTGCATTATAGTAACAAATACTTCTAGGAAATATTTCCTACAAAGCATGACTCTCAGTAACAAGTCCTATATATATTTTCCAAGATACACTATCAAAAAAAGACTATGAAAGCATAAAGCTAGGTAGGATTTATGTAAGCTGCCTTTATGATTCATTATAGAATCACAGAGAATCAAAGAATCATTAAGGTTGGAAAAGATCTGTAAGGTCATCAAGTCCAACCATTAACCCAACAATCACCATGCCCATTAAACGATGTCCTGCAGTGCCACGTCCACGTGTTCCTTGAACACCTCCAGTGATGGTGACTCCACCAATTCCCTAGGCAGCCTATTCCAATGCTTCACCACTCTCTCAGTAAAGAAATTTTTCCTAATATCCAAGCTAAACCTCCCCTGCCGCAACTTGAGGCCATTTCCTCTAGTCCTGTCACTCGTCACTTGGGAGAAGAGACCAACACCCACCTCTCTGCAACCTCCTTTCAGGCAGTTGTAGAGAGTGATGAGGTCTCCCCTCAGCCTCCTCTTCTCCAGGCTAAACAACCCCAGCACCCTCAGCCGCTCCTCATAAGACTTGTTCTCCAGACCCCTCACCAGCTTCGTCGCCCTTCTCTGCACACGCTCCAGCACCTCAATGTCCTTCTTGTAGTGAGGGGCCCAAAACTGAACACAGGATTCGAGGTGCAGCCTCACCAGCACCAAGTACAGAGGGACAATCACCTCCCTGCTCCTGCTGGCCACACTATTTCTGATACAGGCCAGGATGCTGTTGGCCTTCTTGGCCACCTGGGCACACTGCTGGCTCATATTCAGCCGGCTGTCAATCAACACCCCCAGGTCCTTTTCTGCAGGGCAGCTTTCCAGCCACTCATCCCCAAGCCTGTAGCATTGCATGGGGTTGTTGTGACCCAAGTGCAGGACCCAACATTTGGCCTTGTTGAACCTCATACAATTGGCCTGGGCCCATCGATCCAGCCTGTCCAGATCCCTCTGCAGAGGCTTCCTGCCTTGGGTGTTTTACAACGAGGAGTGTTACCTCCTCTGACAATTCTGCCTGGTCTTTGGGTAACAAAGAGCAGAACATCTCCTGGAATTTCCTGGATATCTTGTTGAATAAAGTAAGTAACGAAAAGAATAAGAACGTACAGTTATATTCTTCCAAGAACATGTGACTAAAAATCAATGAATATATCTCTTAACATTCAGCAAGATCTCAAGAAAAATTGTTACAGTCTGTTATTCTAAGAAATCAATTAGTAAAGATGCTTTAATAACAAATTGTGAATCAGCTAATATTTTTTAGCCATATATTCTGAACTTGGGTACAGAAAGACGCCATGCAGAAAAAGATGTAAGCAATATTTTCAGAAATGTACGCCTTTCAATATGTCAAGATGCATTTTTCTTGCCAAAAATGTCACTTAATCCCTGACATGTAGTAGAAGTAGCTTGCCCACAATAAAATGTGAAAAATATTTAGCAGTAACTTCCCATCATTGGAGGTATAAATAATAATAAAAAAGTTATCATTAAACTGTTTCTCTCGCTTTTATATGAAGGGCTTTCCCAGCTCTTCCCGTTATTTGGAATCCATATTTTGTGAAGATCCATAATAAGTGTTTCCAACTGATTTCATAGGGAACTCCTCAGAAACAAGCCAAATCAAATACAGACTACATGTGAGTTTAATATCATTTGTATCCTCATGTCACCACACTTCTCCCTTGCCCTGTGGAGTTCAAAGGAAAACTGGTGCTGGGCCATAGAAACTATTCTATGATTCTATGATTGTATCTGCACCAGCGCAAACAAACTGGTTATTGGCAATACCTGTTTCCCAAACCGTACTTCCCTGAAGCTGAACCCTGCTCTCAACCCTGAGTTCAACAAGCACACCTTACTGATTCTTCCCCTTCTCTCCACTCTCAGAAACATTCAGTGCTAGGATGTGAACCTTTTCCAAATCGGGTGGCACAGGATGAGAAAAGTATACAGGGAAAATAGGTCAGTCTCTGTGCCTTTTTTCCTATGCCTGTAGACACATATACGTATCCTTCTGCTTTCAAAGGGAGTTTGCTTTTAGTTGAGGGGATATTTTTATCTGCCACGCTCTATGTGTAGTGAAATTGCCTATTGTCTTCACTTCAGGCTTATCATGAATGAGATTGCTTTTTTTTTTTTTTTTAGTTAGCTCCGGAAAGTTTCCTTCTCATTGTGCTGAGCAAGCCCCATGCTGCAGGAGAGTAGGTCTAACCCAGAAATCTGTGTTATGCTCACTAGAGCTGCAAAATAAAAGGCTGTGGTGTTTAGAACTATGGTAGCTACAGTAGCTATCAGCATTTGGGATTCACCTCTCAGCCCTCATCCATGAAGTCAGACGCTTGAGCCTTTCCTCTGTCGTGAATTTTACCTTATAAGCTTTCCTCTGTAAGGACTACTTCTTACTTTGTATATGGCAACCTGCCTGATTCAGCCCTAATAGAAATCATGTGGCTTAGACTGTGGTTCAGCGGATGTTTCCCTTGGCAGCTATTCTGATTTAAACAGTTCTCTCCTCCCTTGCCCAAAGGTATTCCTGTTTGTTCCCATGCCATCCCCTTCAGTTGTGCTGTACAGCTGTTTGTAGGACTGTGAGATGAACCAAACCAAGGAACTGATTAAAAAGACCCAAGGGTAAAAATAGCCTCACTTTTTTTTAAGATATTTTTGCTCAGAATGAGCTGACCAATATATGTGTGATCAATTAGCAAATCATGTTTGCCACATGAGACCATAAACATCTCTGGTGTCACAGATGAGGAGATGATATAGAGACAAGAATAAGCATGGGGGCAGGAGAGGTGGACAGGAACAGCTTAAACCAACTTTGCTGCTAAAAGAAGAGTCGGTGGAACCAGGGCCTTGCTGCCACTGTAAAAAACACAAATATAAAAATTTTCAAAACTTGCTTTTGCACACCATCTCTTTTGCGACTGGTGAGAGCAAGGGCCTCTCTGTTTATAACACTACTGACAGAACGAGTGTTTAATACATCAGCAGCTTGGCAGGACTCATTTTGTGGTTATCTTTCTTTGAGGGAGCATTTGGCTCCATCATCCGCTACCCAGTATGATGAAACAACACACTCATCCAAATCATGTGAGTTTCAGATATGTGTCATGAAAAGAGTCCAATACTTAGGGCTGTTTGGTTGGATTATTTTCTCTTTTTTCCCCTCTGTGCATATTTATTTCATTAGATTTATTTCTGTTCCATTTTCTTGCTCTTCATGACTATAGGTTTTTAAAAGTTCCAGATTAAGTGTCATCAGACAATATTTAGAAAAAAGCCTTTTGATTTCTTAGCATTGGTTCTATATTTAACTTGTTGTATATGTGGAATTGAAGTAGACACTAGCAAGAACTCTAGCAGACAAACTTGTATTGCCAAGGAAATAGAAGAATGAATGAATTCTGAGTCTTCTGAATCTCTCATTTCTATAACTTCTCGATCTGAGCTGAGGATTGTTGGGTTGGAAGAATCATCTGAAACAGACATATTTTATGTGGTGGCTCCATTTTGTACAATTAAAAGGGATCACATACAGTATGTGAATTATAATACACTGATCAGTGACAACCATCTTAACATCAATAAATGCAGTCACTACAAACACCAATCTAATATTTGCAAATTACTTCTACTTTTACAGTAGCTGAAACTGGGTTCACTTTGCCCAAGTGTGCAAGGATGGAATTAGGGAAGGCAAACCTCAGCTGAAGTTAAAACTAGGGAGGGACATGAAGGACAAAGAAGGGCTTCTGTACGTACACTGGCAGTAGAAGGAAGGTTAGGGAAAATCTGGTCATTGGGACACAGGACCTAGTAACAAAAGACATTGAAAAAGGCTGTTTTCACTGGTAAGACTTGCCCTCTGGCATCCCAGTTCCCCAAGCCTGCTAGCAGAGTCTGTGAGAGTGAAGCAGTACTTACAGGAGAGGAAGACACAGTTAAAGAGTGCTTACACCATTCGGACATGTACAAGTCTGTGGGACCAGACAGGATGCACTCGAGAATGCTGCAGCAGCTGGCTAATGTCACTACAAGGCCTCACTCTATCATCTCCGAAAGGTCATGGTGACCAGGGGAGTTTTCTGATGACTGGAAAAAGGAAAATATCACACTTGTCTTCAAGAAGGGGAGAAGAATCTGGGAAAATACAGGCTTCTCAGTCTCAGGCTCCTGGGAAGGTTATGGAGCAAATCCTCTTCAAAGCCATTTTCAGGCACATGAAGAACAAGAAGGTGCCTGCGAACAGGCAGTAAATCACATCTGAACAACCTAATTGCCTTCTACGATTCAATGACTAGCTCCATGGACAAGAGGACAGCAGTGGATGTTGTATGTCTAGCATGGCCTTTGATGCAGTTCATGGTATCTTTATAGAGAAACTGGTGAGAGATAGACTGAATAAGTGGATAATAAGGATAGCTGTTGTTAAATCATACTACAGAAAAATTAGAAACTCATCTTTAGTAGGTAAGAGATTATTTTTAAATTGGTATTATAAAAATAATGAAAAGATTCAATATATAATAAGAATGAAAGTACCAAGAAATCTTTGTCTCCAGAAGAAAATACAGATATTCCCAAAGAAGGTTAAGCATTCCTTTATGTTTAGATAAATCCTCTATAAATTAGTAGGGGCAGCCAAGCTTCCAAACGTAAAAAAATATTCAAGGAAGAGAAGAAAGAAAGCTGAGTTTGAAAGATAAATATTCCCAAGAGAAGAGGGGAGGAGCAGAAGAAATGTAGGCTTCCATTTTGAAAGTAGAGAAACCTATGTTCCCATTTACTTACATAAACCCAGTTCTTCATGTCATATCCTGGCATCCTAGACCCTTCTTTCAGCCTTTATTCTCCTTTTGTCAATTAGTTCAACACGATTAACAGCAGCAGAATATTTGCTGGGGCAGAGCGAAGACCTTTGCACAACTGCACATCAGTCTTGTCGTGGAGAGAGTGTAGTTTTCCCTGCAGCCATTTCTCAAGGCAATTAGTTTCTGTAAGTAATCCTATAACACCACCACAAACAGAGGTTATGACAGTGGTTTAATTCATTTATTTCAGCTTCTCTATAACTTCATGACCACAACTTCACTCCTTCAGGGGTGAACACTTCTGGGGTTTACCAGGTGATCAGGCCCAGTAACCAGGTGATCAGGCCCAGTCAGCATGGGTTTATGAAAGGCAGGTCCTGCTTGACCAACCTGATCTCCTTCTATGACCAGGTGACCCGCCTGGTGGACGAGGGAAAGGCTGTGGATGTTGTCTACCTGGACTTCAGCAAAGCCTTTGACACTGTTCCCCACAGTATTCTCCTGGAGAAACTGACTGCTCATGGCTTGGACAGGCACTCTATTCTCTGGGTACAAATCTGGCTGGATGGCCGGGCCCAAAGGGTTGTGGTGAATGGAGTTAAATCCAGTTGGCAGCCGGTCGCAAGCAGTGTTCCCCAGGGCTCAGTATTGGGGCCAGTTCTGTTTAATACCTTATCAATGATCTGGATGAGGGGATCAAGTACACCCTCAGCAAGTTTGCAGACGACACCAAGTTGGGTGGGAGTGTTGATCTCCTGGAGGATCGGAAGGCTCTGCAGAGGGATCTGGACAGGCTGGATCGATGGGCCGAGGCCAATTGTATGAGGTTCAACAAGGCCATGTGTCGGGTCCTGCACTTGGGTCACAACAACCCCATGCAATGCTACAGGCTTGGGGAAGAGTGGCTGGAAAGCTGCCTGGCGGAAAAGGACCTGGGGGTGTTGATTGACAGCTGGCTGAAGATGAGCCAGCAGTGTGCCCAGGTGGCCAAGAAGGCCAACAGCATCCTGGCCTGTATCAGAAACAGTGTGGCCAGCAGGAGTAGGGAAATGATTGTGCCCCTGTACTCGGCGCTGGTGAGGCCGCACCTCGAATCCTGTGTTCAGTTTTGGGCCCCTCACTACAAGAAGGACATTGAGGTGCTGGAGCGTGTCCAGAGAAGGGCGACGAAGCTGGTGAGGGGTCTGGAGCACAAGTCTTATGAGGAGCGGCTGAGGGAACTGGGGTTGTTCAGTCTGGAGAAGAGGAGGCTGAGGGGAGATCTTATCGATTTCTACAACTACCTGAAAGGAGGTTGCAGAGAGGTGGGTGTTGGTCTCTTCTCCCAAGTGACGAGTGACAGGACAAGAGGAAATGGCCTCAAGTTGCACCAGGGGAGGTTTAGATTGGATATTAGGAAAAATTTCTTCACTGAAAGGGTTGTCAAGCATTGGAACAGGCTGCCCAGGGAGGTGGTTGAGTCACCATCCCTGGAGGTATATAAAAGACATGTGGATGAGGCGCTTAGGGACATGGTTTAGTGGTGGACTTAGCAGTATTAGGTTTATGGTTGGACTTGATGATCTTAAAGGTCTTTTCTAACCTAAACGGTTCTATGATTCTAACACTTGCTTTAGTTGAGTCACTGTAAGTGACAAAAGAGACGACAGTCAAAGGGATATATCAACATGAAATATTTTATATCACATTGAATTGACACTTCACTTGATGCTTTTCATTAGAAAAGTCCAATGAAAGTCAGTAGCACATTTAACTCTGGTTGAAGTGAAAAGAAATTTAAAGAAATATAAATTGAGTTGAAAAAAAAATATCACTTTTTCAATTAGATTTCTGCTTCGATGACTCTCTGCATCTCACTTCAGTTCTTTTAGGGTTGACAGAAAAGCGAGGAGGTGAGCAAGTGAAAGAGGTATATATTGAATACCAACACTTCTTTGATCCGCTGTTCTGCTTCAGATGCACTTTTTTCAGCCCAGATCAGAAAGGTTACAGAAAGGTGACAGAATGCAGGACAGCATTCATTTCACAGCATTAACAAATACTGCTAACGTAGAGGGTTTCCATTTGTTATTTAAGACACATGATCATTTTCAAAATGTAATAATGGACATTTTTCTCTTCCAGCTACCCCATAAATACAGTCCAAAATGGAACAAAATTTCCAGAAGGATCAGCAGTCTGAATAGCTTGGAAACATCCAGCTTTAGTTTACAATCTGAGATATATGGCTACAGTGCTGGGTTACCTTTCAAAAGGGGATACCAGGAGGAAACCCTGGAAATCTATTCCAAATCCTAGGAATTATACTTGAGGGAACAATTCCTCTTTGGCAAAGACAGGGACTAGTTGACCTAAAGGTGTTTTCCATTTCTGCTTAAGTCTTTTAAAATAGATATATGTTCAATAAATTTTTACAACTTCTACAAATGCCCCAAAGTATACTAGTAGATCATTTGAGTTTAACCAAAATACCCAGCTGGGCCTGACCTTGCAAAACCTTACATCAGAAGTTGTTACCTACATAAGCAGAGCCTCGAACTTGGTGACCTGTACTCACAACTCATGAATAAGGTCCAGAGGAGAAACTATGGGATAGTAGCTGGCATCTTCTGTTCCCTCTTATCCTCATGACAGATATGAAGGAAGTAAAAGAGAATGAATCCTACTGGTATATGAGGGTCCTAGTACACAGTCAAGTCACAAAGGCTAAGAAAAGGATTTTCAAACTGAGGGGTAATTCCTCCATTCAGTCCCAGATTTCTTCCACTTATGAATTTCCTGAGCATGGAGCAGTGCATCTGGCAGGACTACTTTGTACTTCTTGTATACACCAAGAGACAACTGAAAAAGAAAGGGGACATGTTTTGAGATAAAGGGCCAAGTCCTCTGTTTTTCAATAGCTATGCAAACAATAAAACAAATGAAGCTATTAATGAGTCTGAGATTTTAGAAAATAATTTCAACAATCAACTTTACTTCAACAGCTGCAAATCTAATTACTAGCAAGCACAGATGTTGCCAAAGAAATCTGAGTAGTCATAACATGAGGTTTGAAAAATAATTTAATTGGTCAAAGCCCTTCATTTTGCTTTCAAAGCCAAAATGTGCTAATTCAGAAGCCTGTATGGCATGAATATAAAAGAAAAGAAACATTTCCCTACATGCCAGGCAACATATAATGAACTGCTAATGTGAAAATGCAATGAAATATTTAAATGTTTTAGTGACAGCTACCGGAGGAATGTCTGTTAAATGGTTCAATTTAAATGATGTTATAGCACAAAATCTGAGACTTACATGTGGTCCTAGAACAGAGAGACATAACACTTTCCCAGGATGGCCTAAATAGAGAAAAAGATTTAGGGTTTGATTTGTTCCGTATTAATTCGTCTCTTCTGAATAGCTGCTAAAAGTCAGTTACTACCTCTTCACATTCAGATGAAATATTTTGGTAAAGGAAGTTTAAAATGAAGCTTGATAGCAATAGACCAACTGAATTTGGAACTGAACAAAAAAATATAATTTTTTCCTCTTTCACAGAAAGACTGATACAGGACTTTTTTGTTTTCAGAGAAAAAAATACTCCCATCAGAGGCAAGGGGTAGACAGTAAGAAAACTCTTTCATTTACAAAATTCAATGAACTCTAATCTGGTTCTGGAGTCTGCCTTGCACAGTGGAGTCCTAGAAGGCAATACTCTTGACTAGTCACCTCACAGAATCGGGTGGCTCCCACTTTCCTGAGTCATATGTCCATTTAATTTCATTTGGTCTGTTTTCTGTAGACTGTCGTATTTGTCTCACGACTAAATCCCAGCAGCTCCAGTAGCCCAGTAAAGGATATGACCACAGATATCAATTGTGTTTACTTGTGTCCTAGCTTCTGCACAGCTGAACTTTTAAATTGTTTATTCATTGGGGAAGGATTTGTGTATCTGCAGATTATGCATTAGCATAATCGGTTAATATTAATTAGAGTGCTAGCATCACATCTCAGTGCTGGCTCTGTCCAAAGAAAATTATTATTGACCACATCTGGTTTTAGAGATAGGATGTTTAGTCAACTGATTGAAGCCATCAGTATTTACTTTAGAGTGAACCAAATCCAGCCCTCAGTCCCTTGTAATTCTCCACAGCTAAAGATATTGTCAAACATGGTATCAATATCAGGGATGATAATCACGTTTCATTACTTGAGCAAGGGGATTCTTCAGACCTACATTTAGGCAACTCGCACCCTCCTTTACTCCCTATTGATTAGCTTTGCCCAATGAGGCAGCAGTTGTAAAGGCTGGTTTGCCAGTTTGTATCCATGCTGCTAGGACATGGTCAGTACAACTCAGCATTTCCACTGGGACAGAGAACTAAAACTGTGACTTATGACTTTATCAGGATATCTGGCAGTACTAAGTGAGGAGACAGGCACAGCGTTAGTCAGCATGGACACACACACAGCTTTGCAGTTTCAGTAAGTGGGAGTTTCAGTGATATAGTTTAAGTTCCAGGAGTCCCAGAGGTTTCCCAACTTCAACATATAGTGTCCTCTAAAACGGCTTGTACTTCCTGACCCAAAAAGCTTAGGTCTGTTGCTAAAAATTACAGTTAGCAACACCTGCAATTGATCTATTGCTGAAATACACTTCTGATTTGTACTACAGAATGCCTAGAAGCTACTAACAGATTTGCCTGGAAAGAGTCTTCCCAACTCACAAAACTTTATGAGCTTAGAGAAATGTTCCTAGACAAACCTAACAGTTTTTGAAGTTTTTCACAGGCAGAAAAAAAAGCCAAGCAAACAGAAAAAGAAAGCAAGAAACTGTCACGAGATTGAACTCACAGGCTAGCAGTTATGGCCATTGCCTTATGTGTAAGAGATCTCTGTCCCATTCCCAAGCCCCATGCAAATTTATTTCTGCAAAGCAGTGCAATTCTAAGAACTGAAACTGGGAGAGAGAACAAGCAGCGCTGACTGTGTTGTCGAAGACAGTGGTTAAGTTGCTGGTATAAGTCTGAAAGGAAGGAAGTCCAAAAGGATAACCTGTGGAAAAAGAGAAACAATTATTTAATTATTAAACAGCTTTATCTAAAGGTCACACTTGAGATAAAGAAAGACTCCTGTATCTGCTGATTTCTAGAATCAATCCCACTCAATTGCTCAAAATCAAGATAGGCTCAGTGGACTCTGCCCTCTTTAGTGCTTGAATTGACCATGACATACAATTCCTCACCTCCAGGAGATCACAGAATCATAGAATCATTTAGGTTGGAAAAGACCTTTAAGATCATCAAGTCCAACCGTAAACCTAACACATAACTGATCAAACTAGGGATGAAGGCAGCAGAAAGCACCTAACCTAAAATACCATTAAACATTTGGTAAGTTGGTTCAAATATTCAAACTACAAGTTTTGCAATTTTTCTCTGGTATTATAGCATACTGTATGCATTATTCTCAGGTCTTACAGGCCAAAGCATATTGTATGCATTTCTTTTACTCTTAATGTAGAAGTTGGAAAAAGACTAAAGCCATGGATGCCTGGAAATAAGCATAAATATTTGCATCAGGCTTTTCCGCTTATAATGGTATCTTTCACCTTTCCATGCTGCACACTTTTCTTTGCCTGCAGTGTTCTTTCTGTCTATTTTGGGGGTTTTTTTTTGAGTCGGAGTACTTATTGATGGAAAAAGTGAGGAATTATGAAAGTATATATCTTTATGTAGTCGTTTGAATTTGAAGTGAAATAGTATTTTCCTATTTTTGACAGGTATTAGCCCCTAGTTCATGTAAGTCATACAGAAGCCCTCACCCCTACACTTAAAAACATTTTGCCTAAAATTATTTCCAGATACAGTGTAACTATATCACTGATGCACCTGCTTTTTACATGTGCCACAAATACTACAAGCATTTCACAGCTATAAAAAAATCTAAATATAAGTTTGCTAACATCACATACTGTATACATCATGTATCATTAATACAGCTCAGAAACTGAAGGCGAGAGTAAGGGCAAGGACAGGACAAAACAGGATAGGAGCCTACTTCGTAGCTCTTCAACTCTTGACACAGTAAAAAATCAAAAGTCTTTCATTTAATTTTAAGACCTAAGGAAATAGACAGGTAAATTCTGGTTTAATTCAATTCCTATTAAAATCTTTATATAATTGATCCAATAAAATAAAGCAGTGTCAAAATCTCCAGGAAACACTCAGTCTTAGACTTCGTGGGTGAACAATCACCATGTAAACCTGCAAAGTCGTCCGACTTTTCAAAAGGACTGGATAGGAAAACAGTAGTTTCTTATTAAACCATATAACCTTAATCTTTGAGACTGTAAGTATTTCTTGTGAGAAGGAAGAAAACACCCTTCTTTTTGGATAGTTAGTAGATTTGTAGTTTAATGGAATGAGGAAAAGATCTGCTGTGAAGCAACTCTGACATACCAAGTTGCAAGGGAGGCTTTGCTCTGGACATTCAGTGTTGTTTGTGGACCCTGTGTGTCAGTTTTTCAGACAGGTTTTGAAGATTTCTGTGCATGAGCAAACAAACTCATGAAAGAACTAATGGAAAGCTCAAGAGGGCAGGAATATAGAGGTCTACATCAATGCCAAATAAAAAGCAGATTGAATAAAGTCCTTTACCAATGGGAGATGATGATAATAATAATAATAATAATAATAATAATAATAATAATAGAAAAAGCATAGAGAGTATAATTTAGTTGTGAAAGAAGAAAAAGAAACAAGGTTCTGCATGCACAGCAAATGTGAAATAAACCAAAAGGGTACACTTATGTGAACCTCCAACTTCATCAAACATTTAAATATTCTCTAAGTTCAAATCAGGGTGACAATAATATGTGGTTGTTTGAAAGATATTTCTGAACACTACACCATCACACAAGGAAAAACACTAAACAAGGCTGTGGAAACTATGAAGCCACTGCACTGCTGAACAATAACTAGAATTAGTGATGTAAACAAATTCCATCTGAGGTTTAAGCATTTAGGTACAGCAAGGAGAGGTAAATGCTGAAGACGTTTCAGCAGAAATGCTCTTCCACAGACACTGCAAAACTGTATACGGCCATAAAAGACTTTTTCCGTCTCCACAGTACTCTTGTTCACTCAAGGAACCTAGAAATTGGCAGAAGTCTCACAAGAGCTCCCTGGTAGAAAGGTGTAAGATGTAGAGGAGTGGTGAAACAGAATGAAATGTTAAAAGAAGCTGAGTAAATCATCCAGCCAAGCAACAACCCTCTGGGTGCAGTTAATCCAATATTCTTTCTGATCAGTATTTCTTGTCTCTTTTTATTGTGTGCTTTTCTCTACAGAACTGTCTCCTGTCATCACTACACTGCTTTCTGAACTCCCTCTAAAGCAAAATGTTTACCCAGGTGTCCAGCTCCCCTCCTCCTTACCAAAAATCACCTTCCTTTGTTCTTGATTCCCCAGGACCTTTCAGGATCCAGGGCAGAATCCCCCTCCCTGGCTTTAACGTGACTTGTGGACTTAGTCAAATTTATCACATAAACATGGTCTTTAATACATATTTTTAACACATACCAATTAATTCAGAACAAGCACAGCATATTCTGAGTCTTTGGTCCTAGATTCATGGTACCTGAAAGAACCAGGAGCAGCTCTAAAGCAATCGGTGTCGTATGAAGTCTGTGAACTGTTCATTTAATGCTGGAAAAAAATTCTCAGGTCAATATCCAGGTTCTACTGCTGTAGAAAGAAAAGAAATTTCTTTTCCTTTTTTAACAGAATTAAAAAAAAGAGGATGTGGAAGTATGATTTTGATGTCATGAGCATGTGTCTCTGTTCTATGTGTGTTTATATTTTTCCTTATTGCTGAACAATTGCCTTGCACGAGTATCCCATCAGGGACAGATGGCTTTGTTTTGCTGAGCACATGAAAAACTCTCACGTAATGGGTTTGACACTTGAGAAACAAACAGTTTGGGTTCTTTACAGCTTATTAGTTAATCACGGAAAAAACATTCCTCATTTCCTCCGTGGAGTATATATTTTGATTCAGCTGACCTGAAAGGTCAAAGGATAAAAAGAGTACCTTTATCAGTGATCCCTAAGGGCAGGAGTGGAAGATCTGTGGCTGAACCACCTCCCGCTTCCCACGGACTACAGTTCTCCAGCTGCAGGCTGAAGACTAGTTTAGACTAAGTGACTAACCTGTAGATAATATTTGTTAGGTGACCTGCCCACTCATAGCTCAGTAAGAAGAAAGATTTCTTTTTTTTCCATTTTTCTTTAGTAGAAAAATGATGGGGTGCTGAAGACTTCTTTTACAGACGAAAGAAAGGCACAGCAATAACCCATGGCTGGATGTTGAAGTTAGACAACTTCAAATTCAACACAGATTTGTAGTGAAGACCACAATCAATCATCTGAACAGATTGCCAAAGAAAGTGACATATTATCTATCTCTTGTGTCTCCAAATCAGGATCAGATGTGTTTTTGAAAGATAAGCTTCAGCCAAACATGTTAGGACAGTAGAAGAGAAATGAAAGCAGTTGTTTGATGTATTTCACAGAGAAAATGAAACTCGATGGTCTAACATGCCCTTTTTGTTTCAAATGCATCATTCAATTAAATGGTTTGTTTATTTATATTTTTCTTTGTCTGTCAGAGAATCTCAAATTAATGTAGTCTCAAAGAGAAAGAAGCTTTTATTTAAGAATCTGATGGATAATTTCACCACTGATTCCAAATATTTGGGAGTTTGGGGTTTTATTTGATATGACTGTTCTCTGGGTAATTTAATCAAAGTCAGATGACGGACAGCACATTCTTCTTTGTGTTTCAAGACACGGTTGACTTCTCTGTGATAGCTGCTTTTCAAATAAAATTTTAATGTCTTGAAGGACTAATTGATCACTAAATAAAAACCTGTATTATTAACTTTGTGCTCTATTTGGCCAGTAGAGAGATTATAATCTAAATATTGAAGCAGAGAAGGGTAGGTTAAAATAATTATCTTGAATTTGTGACAGATTCCTGGCTTGAGAGAGCCTGCGTCTTGCCACAAAATTTGGTGAGTAGAAAACTGATGATAAAGCTCCAAGGTTTTTATAGGAGAAATCTGGGGAGGAATGAGACTGAGTGGCTATGCAGGGATCAGTTTTGGCTTTGCTGCCCTTTCTGACCCCTCTCTCTTTCCACTTAAGAGAAGAGATATTTCTAGTATTTATCAGTTCTTCCCCGTCCATAATAACTGGAACACCTAAAACTGACAAAAAAGGGAGAGTAGAGAAGAAGCTATTTAGTGAAAGCACTCCAAATGCCAAACCAGTCACCTGCATTGCTACTGTGTCACCTGTTGGGAGTCAGAAGCAACCTGGGGGCTGTGTGTTTGACAAGGCTGCACAACAAACACTCCTTATAATATACGATACATAAAATATTGTGACGTGTGTTGAAAATGTTGTGGTGAATAGAAAGACCACTGAAGCTCACAGAGTGTATTTACTAGGGAATACCTGGGACCATGAGCTTAGAGAAGCCCCTGGGAGGCAGAAGTGTCACCACTGCTGCATTTGGACTGTGCTATTTCAGGGACCAAAGGAGAGAGAATATTACTACAGAAGATTCTGCATAAAATCATAGAATCGTTTTGGTTAGAAGGGACCTTTAAATGTCATCTAGTCCAACCCCTCCTGCAATGAGCAGGGACATCTTCAACCAGATCATGTTGCTTAGAACCCTGTCTGACCTGACCTTGAATGTTTTCAGGGATGGGGCATCTACCACCTCTCTGGGCAACCTGATCCAGTGTTTCACCACTCTTATTATAAAAAATTTCTTCCTTATATCTAGTCTGAATCTACCATCTTTTAGTTTAAAACTATTACCCTTTGTCCTATCACAACAGGCCCTACTAAAAAGTTTGTTCCTATCTTGCTTATAAGCCTCCGTTAAGTATTAAAAGGCCGCAATAAGGTATTCTTCGAGCCTTCTCTTCTCCAGGCTGAACACCCCAACTCTCTCAGCCTTTCTTCATAGGAGAGGCCATCAGAAGCAGTGTTGCTGTTGGATGCATGAGCCATATTTTTTAACATTTTAAAAAACATTTTACTTTAAAAACAAAAAAAAAAAAAAAAAACCCAAAACCCCTAAAGAGCTCTAGAACAGTAGAAGTGTCTGGTAAGGGAACACTGCTGGGGGAGCCCTAAAAGGGAGGAGTTAAATTGTTTGAGACAGCATTTCAAAAGGAGGGTGCTAGCATCTCTGCTTTCCTCTCTGTTCATAGATGAGATATGCCTCAAACAATAGCTTAGTATTTCCTGAAATTTGTTTGTGTTGTTTCACTTTTCTCTTTCTGTACCTCTATTTGTAATTTTTTTTAATCAAGAAATTAAATGTTTTCTTTGCTCTAATAATCTTGTATCCTTTCATTTGGTCAACATGTGAGAGTCCCACAGCATTCTCCTGGAGAAGCTGGTGACTCGTGGCTTAGAAAGGTGCGCTCTTCGCTGGGTGAAAAACTGGCTGGACAGCCGAGCCCAGAGAGCTGTGGTGAGGATGAAAAGTCAGAGGGTATGGTTTCTGATTCTGAAGAACAGCAGCACTGGCAGCAGGCACCTTTCTGAGCAGTCAACACCCTAGAAAAAAACCCACTCTTTTTCTTAACAGGGTACCTGATATGGTCTATCACAGAGTGTCTGACCTAATGCTGATCAATGTTCTTATGGACTATGTGACCAGCTCCTCAGCAATTCTCTCCTCAAAGAGCACTCTTGATAGGGCTTAAGTACTGTACTTACAGATCCGTGAGTGCAGGTAAAATTCTGCCCACATCCACTCTGCTCTTCAACAGATGAAGGCTGAGCTTCACATCCATTGCTTTGGACAATCATTTCTGTGTAGGAGTGAAATATTAGATCTTGCTTGTACATCCTGAAAAAAATCTGATGCTGTCAGAGTGTATCGGATTCACTATGTGTGCACAAACACAGCTCACATCAGCCTTCCCAGACTTGCTGTAGTACTCTGTGCTGTGATCTCTACACGCACTGTAGAAATGCACAGCAGCCCAGTCAGAGGTACTCTGCAATATAAATAGTGGGACTGCCGGAATTCCAAAAAACCCAAAAAACCGTAAAAACTAGGGAAAGCCAGCTATCTGGTAGAACTACCTTGGGTGCCCTTGGGAAGCTTTCTTGGGTTCAGTCCTAACCAGAGGCACACACTATTTAGTGCAATACATTTACTCACTGTGTAGGTTTACTGTAAAGCTCCAAAGCAATATCAGGTGCAGTTCTACTTTAGATAGAACCTATTCATTCAAGGCTTTTGTTCAAGTCTTGAAGAGTACACTGTTTTGATAAGGTTAATCTTACTTTACTTTACTTTTGTCTGCTTTATCCACTCCATATTGCAACTATATTCCAGATTATATATTAATGGGAAATAACATGCTGGAACAGTGCTGGACATTATCTGTTTCCCAGGTAGAAAATGGAAGTGCAGTGCATGCATGTCCCAGGCTATTTGGACGAAGACGAGCCTTCAGGAAATGGAAGTTTCAATTTAATTAGAGCAGTATTTTCCTTCCTGGCAGCATATGTATTTATGCATGTCTGCATATGACTGCGTGTTTCTTTGTTCGTTTGTTTATATTTTTATAGATATGCACATCACACACATATTCACATACATATATTTTTTCTTCTAAAACCAAACCTGAAGTGTCCCAGAAAGTCAAGTTAGCAAGAGACAGAAAGTCTATGGCCTGATGCTGGTTTTGGTAGATGGGAGTCCATCTGTGCGTTTTGAACTTTAGAACAGTTTCTGTGTGTATACTTCTGAAATCAGATCTTGGGCATCTTCCAGATGCTTGAAATGGTCTTAACCAAGAATCCCTCAAGATTTGTTCCCTAATAAATCAGTTGTGAAAGCATTATTTCCAGAGGTGAATGGCTTTCAGTTCTTCATGTGATCTAGTTCCAGGGCTTCTCATAAGTTTCTCAAAACTCAGATTTTGCTTCCAGCTGTGAATTATCTGTAATAGGTACTCATTTGTTTGTTGTTACTTGTTCATTTATTGAAGGCATGTTTCTGGTACTTTCCCTAGAGTGCCAGAATGCTGGGGTGATGGCAAATGCCATTTGAGGATGGCAATTTCAGATGCAAATAAAAGCTATCAATGAGAAATAGAATGAAGAAACCGTATTAGGGAAGGAAAAGGCTTCTAGAGCTGATATGCATATAAGGGAACATATCCAACAAATCAATTGAGTACAAAATATTTCGGAGAGGTCTTTTCAGATTATATAGTTCTATTACATGTAAATATCTGAGAAGTCCACTTTTTTCCCAGTACATAAGGAAGTTAGTTTCTTCTTTTTGTTTCCACTGTACACATATAATCCCCAGATACACGGTCCTCTTTTTCTACTTGTCCCCCCATTTTTTGCCTTCTCTCATGCCACATCTTCAAGACTGCCATCACTGCACTGATGGTGGGTAAAAAAGTCTCCACTCAGGGAATTTTTATTTGATTTAATTTACTGGCATTTAACACAAACCTCTGGTCACTGATTTGCTATTGAGAAAAAAAGAGAACAATCAAACACTTCAGTAAGTACTTTTCCTCCTCCTTCCCCAGGCTCAAGCTTAAGCCAGACCCCTTCCCAGTCTCACCTTCCCAGTCCATCCAAGTACACCCAGGGAGGTGAGAGGTGGCACAGGATGTTGGGATCATTCATCTCATGGCTCCTTTCTGCCTCTGAGCTGGGGTTTATTTCTGCTGCTCTCTGCTCCTTCAGGCTTTCCTGTCACATGTTTTTAGTGTCCCCACCCTGGCATGAGTCTTCCACGACTGCAGTCCCTCCAGAGTGTCTCTGCCCCAGTGCTTCATACACAATATAAGAAACAGCCCAAGTACCAAAAGGCTTCTCAAGGTACTCTGTCAGCCTCTCACTATCACAGACTGCATCTGAATTATCATGAATAGCCTTTCCTGATGGATTTCCTCTCCTATGAATTTTTCTTTTTTCTTTCTGTACTTTGCGTATCAAAATAACCTAAGCCAACAAGTTCCAAAAATTTAATTGTGTTGGGTGAAAAACAACCACATCTACCGCTCAGTCCCATTTGCCAAGCACTTTATGCCACTGTCATTGCAGACCCTCCCATCTTAACAGCACTATCTTCCCTCAGACCTAAAAGGAACAAACGACCGAGAGGGGCAAAACTGGGTGCATATCCCTGCATATCTGGGAAGCGATCCCACCTCCCATGGATGGCCAGGAGACCTGCTGCAGGGACTGCGGCATCAAGGACAGCAACTGCAGAGCTTGATCAGCACAATCTCTTTCTGGAGGAATAGTCACCAGCTACAACAATTATTTAATAAAAGGAAAAAAATGACAGGTGAAGACAGATGTCAATTTACAATTTCTTTTATAAAGCAGCTTTCTGTCCCTGTAGTACCCAACAATCATGAAGTCAGACTCAGCTCTGATATGAACTGGCCAATCTTGCAGTGGAATAAGAAACTATTTAATGATGTAGAAATCAAATAGGCAAGGTCAGCCAAAATGAGCACAGATTTTAAATATTCCAGAACACAAAAGTTCAGAATTTCATGCTTATCCACCAAAAGAGTATGACATTAGGTATGAGTTATAACTGGAGAGTCTAAGCATAACTGCATAAAAATTAATAGCTTTGCATGTACAAGAATTACTTCAAAATCTTTCCATGCCAAAATAAGCAGTAAAAGAGATTTGTAAACACTGATGCAGGATCATTAGTCTTTTAAATACTTGCTGTTGTAGAACTGACATATGTAATTAACAAATGATCTAGTACACAACTCTATATTACTGTGGGTTTTCCCATGCAGAGATGTTCTTACCAACAACTGTTAAATACTCTTGCTGTCATAGGAGATTTGAGTGTAAAGACTGATTTTGGTTAGTTCTTTGCTCACATCCTCTGCTTGTAATATGGATTAGTGGCACAGATGACTGGGCTGATAGATTTGACTCAGTGGTCTGTTATCTGGAACAGTCCCCAGTACAAAAGCTGGTATTAAGTATTATTACAAAAATTTGTGATCAACAGTGTCTTTGGCAACAGGAAGGGTACTAAATGCATTTTGACATTTTGTGATAAATGTGACTATTTAATGAGATTAGACTAAGAGAACTACCTGGAGATTAAATAGGTTAGTGGCAGGTGAAGACAGCTTGAAGACAGGCTGGAAAAGCTCTTGAAAAGCTATATAGTTCTTAAAAAGTACATTAGACTACTCAGAAATTTAATTTGACCAAAGTTAGAAAGAAGACTTCTTTTTATTTTATCAACCTGAACTACATTTCTTTAGTTCAGTTTTGATTTTTGCCTTCAAATAAATCCAAAAACCTTCAGAGACAGCAAATATCAAGATGCTGCACCTCTTTGCTGATGCTGAGCCCAGTACTGCTGTAGATACCTATTGACTGCTGTGGATTTCTTTGAATTTTCCATATAATTGAGTGAGTAAATAGCTGCTGTACTATTCTTCAATCGTAAAAAATATTTTACACACTCTGAATAAACAGCACATTTCACACAAACATCTTTACTGACAGTTATGAAGATTTGGCTTCACTACAATGACTTACTGATTTGTGTCAAATTAGCAAAAGTGTTTTGAGCCAAAAAAGGGGAAAAAAGACAAAAACATACAGAATTACACAGCTTTATTTCTAAATTAAAGTCAGGTTAACTGGATGACGCACAAACATTTACAGGAATGTCATGTCGTTCCAGCAAGAAACTGCAATTAGACACCACTGGGGAATCAGGTCGATTGTATTGCACTCGAAGGAAGACTACTTGGAAAAAAACAGATAGATGCCTGGCTACAGTGAAGACTCAGCAGAGTAATCTAAGCCTATGTATACACAGAAGGTATGCTATTTTCTCTACACTGATTTTTTTTGCTTAAAGAAGATGGGCCTAATGCTATTTTCAGCTGCTGGGACTGTGGTGTCTTACTCAACGTTATGAATCTTGCTCCCAAAGCTGGGCATCTAAGATTTAAACCTATGGGTATCACAGCTGTCATTAGTTCTGAAATAATTTTCACTAGAACAGTTTTTCATTGGAAAGTGTTGGTTATATATAAAACAAAATTTTCTGCTGGTCTGTCAGTTTCAAACACAACTGTAATTAAAAAATTAAAACCTTTTATTTAATAAGGACACAGCTGAATGTTTTAACATTGCTATAACAGAATGTCTGAAACTTTAATGTAAAAAATTATTTTTTGCATCACAGTTGTGGTTTTTATATGCTAAAATAACATTAAATTAACAGATAAATTCCACACATAATCTTTCTAATTAGTGGAAGCAGTTTATTACAATTTCATTCTGCAGGCAAATTCAAATTGTTTGAGAATGTTCTTAGAATTCAAACCTACATTTTGAAATGTTAGCTTTTCCCATGGAGTTCCCATTCTAACTCTCCCACTCTGCTACGTGTCACTGAATTAGTCTTGAACACTACGTTCTCAGATATATATAAAAAAAGGACATTTTTCTCAGAACGTAGCTTTTGCTTTAGTGCTGGAGTATGAAACACTTTCCTGGGTATTCTTCTCCTGCATGGAAAGGAGATATAGTGCAGCATGAAAAGTTAATGCTATGTCCAGAGCACAACACATACAAAGGGGGATGCTGAGCTGAATAGGGATGGGGCAGGAGGGACACAGACTGCACATCTGCCACCATGTGATTCAGATTCTTGTGCCACATCAGCTCACGGGGATGGTGAGAAACAAAATCCTCCTGCCTCTCCTGCTTTCCCAGTAAATCCACATGAGACCACGTCTATTCCCACTGTTTCCCAGTAAATCCACATGAGACCACGTCTATTCCCACTGTTTTCTTTATTTGGGTTGATAGCTATATATTATTTTCCCACTCAGGGATGAAAGAAAAGTCAGGGCGCACAAAGGTAGCAGCTGGGTCAGTGGATATAGTAGCATGACAATTTAAACATCGCTATTGGGCTTAACTGCTATAAAGAAGGATACAGTGTTAGTTAATAATATAAAGAGTTGCCCAAAGCAGCAGGTACAATATAGATCATGTGGTCTTCGGGATAGAAAATCTGTTACACCCCATTCTTGTTTTCCCTTTCCAGAGGCTGTAGCACGGTCTTAGAGGACTGCAAGAGATATTTCAAGTGAAATCCAGTGTCTCTGCATTTCTCATTTTTGGTTATTTAATTGTATTCTGCAGTTTCTTCTGGCTTTTCTGCAGGAAAGTTTGATTCAGGAAGGTCTGATTCAGGGAGGCAAATAGCTGAATCTGTCCTTCCAGACACACTGTACGGCAGAAATGTCTAGAGGAATATTTTTAGAGTTATTCCTGAGGTAACATATACAAAAATCAAAAAGGTGAAGCCAGCTGAAAACACATTCGGTAGGAAATTAGAGGCACTCAGCTAACCAAAGTGAATCAGAAGGACCATATAAATTTTGCTATTACAAATCCCTCATTCATTATAAAGTCATGCTTCACATATATATACATATATGTGAATATATATTGTGTTGTGTATATTTTTGAATGGTCCAGTAAGAAAAAAACCCTACATGCTCACTGAAAGCCTCAAATAAAAAGTATACAAACTCCTAACCAATTTAACCTCCTTGGTTTTATTGAAAAATGTGAGCATTTTTTGCTGATGTATATAAGCCCTAATGAAATTTCTATGTTTGGATTTTTCTCTAATTTGATATCTTATTCATAGCTGCTCAAGCAAATGGTGAGGCCTTACAAGTGGAGATTTCAGTGAAATAGTCCCTGTCTATGTACTACTCTGTTCTACTGTCTTTCTCTTGTTAAGTGTGTGCTCATGTAATCCAACCTTTTGAAAGCAGATTTTATATACACCTCCTGGTCATTGGAATAAATGCTGAGAACAAACTCAAAGCCTCCAGGTGAAACCTCAGTTCCAGAGTTCAGCAGCAGTGGAACCAGAATGAAGACTTTGGTGATTTCCTGATTTGTGTGGGGAGAAAGAGAGACACAGACAGGGACAGCAACAGCCAAAGGAAATCACAGTTCTTCAGTCTTTACATTTGGCTTCTAACTGTCCAGCACTGATGTACTCCTGTTGTCTTTGTGGTTTTGCTTGGTGTGCTTAATCAAGTAGACAGCTGTATAGTATGGTAAGCTTATGTAAAAAAAGGAATCTGTCTAAGCAGAATAAATTAAAGCCCTGGTTCTTATTCCCATAAAAAGAGTCCATTTAATTTATCTTAATTTAATTCATTCTGGATATAAAGCCTGCTGTATAGACAAATAAAAACACTCCACATACTGTTTCTGTTTGTTATTACCAAAAAAACTATCTCAAAAGGCATCTGTTAACATTTTTAATCCAATTGTATGTAATCTGCAAGGAAATTTTCAAAAACAAATGAATTAGTTTGTTTATATTATATGTTCCTCAGAAATCTTGACCATTTGGATTTGATACTGAAAAATATTTAAAATATTTTGTAAGAAGATTAGATTCACACAGTGAAGCCGCATCACCCAGGAACATGGCCCATTTTTCTTTTTAAAACCCAAATGGCTTTACAGAGTTAGGAATTTGCTGTCTGTGCAAGCAGTGAGCTTGCAAGTGCCACTGCATGCAGGGAAGCATCCGGATGACACAGGACGCCATGTATAGCTGCAGGGGTGGCAGACCCAGCACACACAAACCCCGTGGGCCTAGGCAGCAGTAAGTGCAGATGGATAGCCCTCTGCAGCTGCCTCTCCTCCATGGCACACCAGGGAGTCTACATTTCTCTCTTAATTTGGACAGACAATGGTTTGATGTCTAGCTGTAGGTCCCACCTTCACAGCATTCTCCTGCGACATCTTCCTGGTTCATCCAATTTGAATTCATCTTTCTTGAGCATGGATGGCTCTTATATTCAACACCACAACTAGGGTCATACCTCTCTCTGCCTTGCCATTTATATTTCTTTTCCCATACAGGAACAGCCACATCTCAAACTGCCAGGAATTACCAGTTTCTCTCTCACAACTGCAAAATTTATCCTGTCCTGCCTTTTCATAATTTCTCACTGTGTACCCATGCATTCTGACATCCACAACAAACTTCGGATCAGTTTGGATTTCCACTCCTAATATACTTTAGTTCTGCTATTGATATCCTTCTCCGTGGTTAATCATCCAATTAAGTTAGGATATCTTTCTCACAACTTTTTTCTATTCACTTGAATATGAATTCCAGACAGTTATTGCACATATTTCTTAAAGAATTTCCAAGTTCCCTTTGTATTTCAGTCCCAGAGCTCAACATGTAATGTCATTAGCCTGTTCCTTTAGTTTATCAATATTTTCCCATTGAAGTCCAAGATATGAGTTATAAACATACTTACGTTTATTGTCCTACTCAACACTATTACATTCTACATTCTCCAAGTCGTTTTGATAAGAAAAGATTATATTTTTTTACCTCTCATCACTTATGTCTTTATAATCTGTAACCCATTTAACTGACTTACCTTTACTTGTTACCGCAATCTTCCTTGAACAGCTCATAGTATTCAACACCTATGTTTCAGTTGGAAATATTCTATTTCTCTTACCCTGCAATACTTACTTTCATTTCCTGAAGAAGAAATTCTGGCTTATCCATTTGGGCCTTTGAAGTACCAACTAGTTATTTGTTATAACTGGACAGCTTTTCTTATTCACTGGGTACAGAGTTGAAGTAAAAGCTAGGAAAAACAATATTTGTTTTGACCTTGTTACATGGAGGAGAAGGCATTTTTGTTAAAAAATGTATTGCCTTTTCAGGTAAACCTCATACCTTTAAATAAAACAAGACCTGTTGTTTTTCAGAAGGAAAGAAATGGCAGTGGGAAAAGAGGAGAAAATTGGCAGAAGAGAAGGAATAGTCTAGCAGATCAGCAGAGAAAAGCTCACAGCTGGAGTTGGAGCAAAAGTAAGAAGTTTACTCAGGAAATTTACTCACAGGGTCATCCAGAGGACTAGTTGAGAACTAAAAGGGATGGGTGAAATCTTTGTATTATTGAACACAATGTCTAGACTTCTGGGATGTGAACAGTACAGGGGTGTTAATGTGACAACATTTTAAAATTACAAGTTTTCACAATTTGCAGGCCATCTTTTCTCTAATACGAAATTATTAAAGTCAAAACTCCAGACCTTTAATCCTGAAGCTGTTCAGTTCTTCCAATTCTGCAACCCTTCATAACAAAGCCATGGTGAAGGTGTAAAGACAAGCCAGCAATTTTGGTAGCTCATAAATTTAGAAGGGAACTTTTGTACAGGTGGCTGAGCTGTGAGTGGAATGACCATTTGCAGGAAGAGGATATCCTGGTACACCTCTGTTCCTCAGACCCTCAGAGCGCACACAGAGCACATACTGTTCTACCTGCTGAAGCCCAAGCTTTACCTTTAAACATGTCTTGTAGAGGACCACAGGAGGCAGAAGAGTATTTTCTTCTGCATGAGTCCCACATGACAAGGAAATCTATTATATATCCTATGGATCACTTGCTTTTCCCAATCTCTCAAACCAATGTTTTTAAGGACTTCATTTTCACGTGGTAATCATCAAGAAGCAACTGAGAACAAGTCTTCTGAGTCTTTTTCCTTTTGAGAAAGCTAACAGTGAGGGAAGAGCTGGGTCTTCAGAACCAAATGCTTAGGTAACATGTCACAGTGGCACATACAAAGTGATTTCTACAATATAGAAAAATCTGAAGGGAACTGAAATTATGTACATGTAGAAGTATAGGTATCTGCTGTTGAACAGTGGGCTTTCCATCTGGAAGGATGTTTTACTACATCATAGGGTCGTCATGGTATATGATTCTGAGTGCAGCTCTCACACTTGGGTTACAGCCACCTGGACCTGTCTCCTGGCATTTGAGGCACAGGCACATAACAATTATACAAAAATTTATATAATGCCAAAAGATATTTAATAAGCTGCTATAAATACATAGACTTCTGAAGAAGTAAATAACCACATAGGGCGGAGAGAGTTATTTTCTTTCAACATAAAACTTTGCTAGATTTAGGGTGGGGGTTCAAATCCAGATTGCATATGTCTGTATTTAGATAACTAAATAAACAGGGCATCTAGTCAATACAGTCAGTGGAGCCTGGAAAGCAACGTTTGGTCACCTGCACTGACTCCAGACTCTATTTGGCTGTCTTGACTAGGGCTTTGATTCACTTACCTAATCACAGGTGCCTTACTGACAGTAGGAACTTGCTTGGCTATCCAAGGTGCTGAAAGAGGACCTATAGGAAACCCAACACCTTCTGGAATGGCTGCTGGTGGTCAGGCGGGATCCCTTAATACATCTTAAATGGCCCCAGGCATTGCTAAGACAACTGAATTATGCCATAACACCTTTTATGTTTTGATTGAAGGTATCATCTGAATTCATCATGATAGTCCCAGTTGACTGCTATGAAAATTTCCTTCCCCACACCCACCACAGTGTGATCAACCGACCATACTAACTGTTATATCAGTCAGGTTTTATAGTATGAAATTGTATTAACATTACTAATATATATTAGTTTACATTATACACTGCAATGTAATGAGGTAGTGGAATTTTACTGAAGACTTTGGTATTGTTCATTTTTAAGTAAAACAAATTAAAGGACACCACCTCATTGCAAGGACCAGAAGGACAGTCCAACACTAGAAATAAGGATTTCCTTCTCAAAATCTTACAGCTGTCCATGAAGGATAGAAGGTACCCCTGGGCAACCAAGATAATACTAGCATCCTAGCCCCTCTAATACATCTTTGAAACCTTCCCAGCATTGTCTGGTATCATAGATAAGTACCTATAGCAAGATCAACTCCAAAAATGTCTGGATCAATCTCCAAGAAGCAAGAATGCTGACAGACTGTAACACTGCAGAAATATAGTTGCTTTGTAAAGTTTCACTATGATTAGTAATCGGTAGTGTGTGTGTTAGTGATTAGTCAAATCATGTTGCACCTGAATGCTTGAAGGGTGTGAGAACCCTGTTTAAAAACACATTCAGGGTGCCCCAATTTGGCTGGGACACCTCATGCACATGAATAAGTATTTACCCTTGTAATTCTATACTTTGTGTCCTAGTCTCTCTCCTCAGTCAGCACAGTCCAGCTGTGAATTTTCATAATGTGACCCACAACTATTTTAACAGGAAATATGTTGTTCACTTGAAACATTTTCCCAGCTCCATTGGTATGTCTAGTAGAAATGATCTACAAACTTGTTGGTTCAAGACAAGACTCCCAAGTCAGCAAGATCCTGGAGATGACATTGTCCCAACCTTTCTTTTGGTGAATAAATCCAGAGATACCGAAGGCTAACAGTCTCTAAAGCTGGGTTTTTAAAAAAAATAGAATCACAGAATCACAGAATCACTACCGTTGGAAAAGACCTGTAAGATCATCAAGTCCAACCTGAAAAAACAAACAAACAAACAAACAAACAAACAACCCACGCAAGCCAACCACCACTCAACAACAACAAGGCACAACACACCAAAAACCAACCCACCCAACACCACACAGCACCATGTCCATCAAGCTACATCCCACAATGCCACATCCACACGCTCCTTGAATACCTCCAGGGAGGGTGACTCTACCACCTCCCTGGGCAGCCTATTCCAATGTTTCACTACTCTCTCAGTAAAGAACTTTTTCCTAATATCCAGCCTGAACCTCCCCTGGCGCAACTTGAGGCCATTTCCTCTAGTCCTGTCACTAGTCACTTGGGAGAAGAGACCAACACCCACCTCTCTGCAACCCCCCTTCAGGTAGTTGTAGAGAGCGATAAGGTCTCCCCTCAGCCTCCTCTTCTCCAGGCTAAACAACCCCAGCTCCCTCAGCCGCTCCTCATAAGACTTGTGTTCCAGACCCAGAGTGAGGTAATTCTTAAAGGCATAGAAAATTAACATCTGTTGTGTTGAGAAAGACTAAAGTAAAATGTTTGAAGAGCCCTTCCTTCCTGCTGAGTATGCTTTTGGAGAAGCGGACTGGTTTTTGTCCATCTTGGCCCCCCGGTCAGCAGCTCTTTTGTCTTCCTCTGCTGTAACACATGCTACACTGTCCTGAGCAGGTGCCTAAGGAAGCCAGGTGTCTCTCAGGTTGCATTCCTGCTGCAGACTCTCTGCTTTCTGTCCCTTTTTCTCTCTCCTTGCACATGTCATCCTCCCTGATACTCTAAAGCTTTTCCATCATCATCTTATGGAACGTGCAATCTCCTCCTCTCAGATAGATCTGCCTGACCCAGAGGGCAGCATACAGGACAGCAAAAAGAACCACAGTAAAAGGTGAGCCAACATTTTATATTATCCATCACAAAAGAAGGCTGATATCTGCCCCTATGACCACGGTTTGAATTACAGAGGAATAAGAGAACCATAAATATTGCACATAATCCTCCAAGAGAAAGTACCTCATTAGAGACCTTGAATATAGCTGAAATATGCATGCTTGAATTACTATGCAAAAGGCACGTGACTCCTCTGTCCTGCAACTTAATTCTATGTTAGCCACTAGGTTATATGACATATTTTGGTCTCCTATTCAGTAAAGCAGATCTCTAGCAGCAAGATGTTGCCGATTCCCATTTCTAAGATTGATTAACTGTATTTTTATGTGTTTGTGTATTCCAAAAGCAATGTTACATATAGAAATGTATTTGTACATATATATCCATATCCATGTATATACACATCGGCAGTTACACTGCCATGTTATTGAGATCCTTTCTTCTAGAAAGAAGTACACGCCAATCCCAGTTTTGAAGCCATGGACGTAACTCATCTGGTTTTCTCATGCTGTTTTCTAGGGCCTTTAAGATCCTGCAATCACAGTGTCAAGGTCTGTCCTGTAATTCAGTACTTTCTTCTATAAAGAAGTTTGCTACAGCTCAGAATCTTATTCTACCAGCACTGCAAGGATGAACAAGTCCTTCAGGCTCTCTCTACAATACCTAGGCTGTATTTCATTCCAGTTTTTGTTGGGTTGTTTTGGAGGTTTTTTGAGGTAGTCCTGGCCACAGTGAGGAAATTCCATTCACAGTAGAGGAGTCACTGCAGGAATATCTCTATTATCCTAATAAAATTCATTGCAGTTACCAGACAAATAATATTGTGATAGTTTTTAAGTCTTGGATCCAAAGCAGCCGTTACTTCAAACAGCAAATTTACAAGCCTTGAATGTAACTGATCTTACAAAAGTGCAAATTTCCTCACATTCCCCTCTTTCCTGGTAGATAAAGGTCATCCTTCAGCGATGTGAACACTTCTTCCTTACTCAGAGTGCCATATAGCCATAGCAATTCCCCAAGCTAGTTTGTCCTCAAGAGCGATTATGTTTAAGCTATTTTTAAATTGCAAAGGAAAAAGAAACACTCCTAGTTTCCTATTCTCATCAGGATGTCTGTAAAGTTGTTTTCATTATAGCCTCCAGCGATCAGTAACTGCTGTGTCATTTGGCTTTCCTTAATGCTTGACCATGTTAGAAAGGAAATAACTGAAGTAGTTTGACAGCTAGAAGAGAAGAAAATATACCAGGGTAATTAATGTCAAGTAGCAAGACTGGTGAGAAGAAAATGTAAGTGTTGTGGCCCACCCTTCCTCTCTGCCTTATAGTCTAAGTGCTGAAGGCACCAGGCACATGTTGTACCCTAGTTCTTCTCATGCTCTGCCTTACGCTCCAGCATACCTCAGCTTTAGAGAATAATTTCTGCCATCCAACCACTTCCTGTATAGTCTGTGTCTACTTTTCCTACCCTCATTCCTCACCAAGCAGATTTGTTCAAACGGCTCATACTTTCCCCTCATCATTGCCACATCTATGGCCCTTTTTTTTTACCATTATCTTGCTGTCATGACTCTCTCTAATAGTTTATAAATGAGAATGGGTACCTGGGTTGATCTATTTCAACACCCTTTACAATTACAATGACACCCATCAGCTATGTTTGAAGCACCTAACCTGAGACAGGAATTCAATCTATCTATTTTCCAGCTCCCAGCAGCATCACCTAAAACAGAGGACACCTTCTTGTTCAGCGAGAAGGTTTCAAGTTTTTTAAAGTTATGGGCTGCATGTCCTAAAATACGAACTGGTACTCAGAGAGGAACTTGTAGTATCACAGAAAATCAGCACAACTTGAGTCCAAAACTCTCATTTCTAGATGCGACTGTATCAAACTTACTTAGGTGACTAGTTTGGGTGGTCTGAATTTAAGACAAGCGCTGATGACCAAAACATCTGAATATCACGTTCTTGACTTCTCCCTTTCACAGCAATCCCTACAAACATTTATAAAATTTACAGAAAACGAAATCTGAATCCAGTTATTCTTTTCACACCTATTTGATTTTGAACCTCATCATACACCACATTCAGTTCAGATTTTTAAAGTCGGTAGTACTAGAGCTACCCTTAAACTAGAAACCCCATATTAACATTCACAGATATCCATCCCACTATCATGAAAAGAGATGGGCAATACTGGTGGCCCTGTGCCAGTTCGTTGATTTTACATTAGCAAGTAAATGGCATGTTGACATCTTATCTCTTAATCAATAAGGCAAAGAACACAACAATGTCATCATAACTAATAACGTTTTATCGGACTAACTAATAATAGTAAAGAGGTAATGCATACAATGCTTTTAAAAGCATAGGGAAAGACTGGATGAAGTTGTCTATCTGTTCTTCCTCCCTTTTTCAACAAGAAGCAAACCTGGAGAATGTGGTAATACTTGTGCCTGCAACTGAAAACAAATACAGATAGTGTTATGCTATTGATTTGTTCTTATTTTCTCAATATTAATATACATTGAATATCTTCTGAAAGATTCCAGTACAATATAAGACTTTAATGCAATGTGAGGTTTTTTATTTTATGCATTGTGATGAGCTGTTTATTGTACTACGATTCAGATTTTGCCAAAACTCATAAAAAGGAGAGAACAGCAACAAGCCCATTCTAAAAAAAATGCAAAATCCTGTTGCTTTTCTGGGAGTTCTGGGTCCTATGCAATTCTTCTGAGTGCTGCAACTATTTCCAGTGCAGCAATGTAGTTAGACAAGTTTTTGATGTTGAATGATCACCACAAGTAATGTAGCACAGTAGCACAGTAGCACAGCACCATGTCATGCCCAATTAATCTTGCCAAAAATGCACTATTCATCCAGGTATTTCAGCGATGTGCCCAATTCAGCCATGAACCATGGGAGTATTTCCACAGGGTGCTGTGATTTGCTGTGTGGATCCATCACTCGAGTTAGGTGTTATGAAACTAATATTATTTACAAAAGACTAACTATTAGCATAAATACTTTATTAGGTGATAAATAAGGAGGGGGTTTTTTGCTTTCATGTGAACGCTCACCTTCGTTCCATACTCTAACCGGTAATGTGAACTTCAAATACTTAGGTACTTCAAAAGAACTTGCTTGAAGGTACAGGGAAATTGATCATCCCAGGTATTTCCATTATCTGTGCTATTTATCAATGGAGAATAGCAAGCTCAGAAACATTACATAGTAAGAATTAGTTTCTGCTTAAAATAAAATAAGATTTTATCACGAAAACAAACATACTTCCAATTGTTTTCAATCTAGCAGCACCCCCTTAAGAAACTTTGACCAGGCATTAACTGCATCCATTGATTTTAATGCTGAGAATATTTCCTCACTGAAAATGTTGCATGCTTCCTTCTGATTATTAGAGCACTTCCAAAGTGCTTCCCACTAGATCATCTGAAGTGAAACTTTGCCTAAGGCAATTTTTAAAATGTTAGCAGTTTCAAGTAGTTTGGCAGATCTCTAATTCTTTCCCTAACTGTCATTACTTCATCTCCCAGTCTCTTCAAAATGTGGAAACTAAGCTGCAGCTGGTTTGCCCAGCAAAAGAGCATGTGTAATTACCAGCTGTGATTCTAGAGACCAAGATCAGGTGACTGGATGTGGCTGCTGTTGTGGCATTTTGTGGAAGAAAAAAAGAAAACAGCTGCCCAAGAATGGCTGAAAGTACAAAATTTTAGAAATCTGCAGCACCTTCAGGGTTAGCCTCAAGTTACACTGTGAGAAGCTATAAGAGAGCTGTTGGGGAGCCTTAAAATGGTTGTTACACTGAGGGGTATGATATCCTACAGTTAGCAAGACAGAACCACCATGGACCTGCTGCCTGTAACATCTGCTATCAAAGAACCACCATGGACCTGACGCCAGGACCATTTTCTGTCTTTAGGAATAAACACATTTCCATGCCAATGGGGATAAAGCTGGTCTATTTTATAAGTGTAACACTGAAGGTGTAATTGCTTTTAATTTTTTTTTTTTTTTTTTAAGTAATCTCTGTAACTGTACAATTAGTGTGAAATAAATTGTATTTATACATGGCTACAATTACTGACTCAGACCTTCCCATGGAACTTATGATCTTGGAAGCAGAACAATAGATTTCAGGAAACTTTCTCTGCACAGTAACAGTGAGGGAGTTTACAGAGGAATCTGATTCCTCAGAAACGTTGCTAAAGCAAGCATTTATATAAATTACAAAACATTGTAGGAAATAGCTTGTGTGGTAAAAAGAACCTAATAAAACTTACTCATATAAAAAGCAAAGCCATATAGCTGCATGATATGCTAGTTAACATACCAGTTTTATATAAAATATTTATATAAGTATAGCACAGTAAAGGAAATACAACATGAGCTAGTTACGATTCACAATTAAACCAGTCTGATTAGCTTTCCTTATTTAAATAATCAGTTCAAGTTCATTTCTGTGCAATTTATTTAGGGAAAAAAAAACTTGTTGTGGCTGTTGTGTTTTCACCTACCAGGGTTTAAAGGCCACCCTGTGCCTAACACTGGACAAAAGCTAGAATAAAAAAATATAACATATGCAATCTCTGCCCCAAAGAGGTTACAGACAAAGATCTGTATCATACCCCTTGCATCAGTTCAAAGAAGACAACCTGAATACATGGTCATTCTCTGTTTTGACCACAGCTTGGAGAGTCCTAAACATCCTTGGACTACTGTTTCTGGGAGAACTTGTCCATGGATTGTGAATAAGAGATCCTTTGTACCTTGTCCTCTTCTCCTTGCATTTCTTACCAGTAAGCCAGACTGAGGTTCAGTATTGTCTTGTACTGTCTTTTGTCAGTGGCAAAATTGAGTCACCCTGGTTTAGTTTATGCCTTTTTTTAGCTTCTCAGGAACCATTTAGTATTAGTGGAAAATATCTTTTTTTTTTTTTTCTCCATCGGGTTGGATGTCCCTATTTCTATAACCATCTTCCACTGAGTTACAAAGATTTGCTATAGTCAATTCCTGCAGAAAAGGATCTGTAGTCAAGTTTAGGCACTTAAGCAAGGTACTTAATAGTATAGATACTTTAGGGTCTATGCATATTAAATGAGCAGACAGGATAAATTAGCACTTGGATGAGTAGGACTCGGGTCATCTAATTTTAGATAACCACAATATAAAAGTTTATTATTTGAGCTAGTCATTCTAGACTCTTGTCATTGTCAATTGAAGGAAATAAGCATCTGCACTAGGATTAACTACACTCTCAAGGTACCTAAATCAGATATCTAAAGTGTGGTAAAGTGTTCCTACATATTTCTCTTCAAATCTGTCACTGACTACAGGAGTTTAGCACAACTACTGTCCTTACCTGATATGAAGTGCTACATCTGCACAGAATCCCTGTTTGGAGAAAGCAGAATCACCAGTTGCTGTACAAAAATAAGCATATACTTCTCAAAGGAGCCCTATGCCAAACTCCCTCAGTTTATGTGCTTCTTTAAAGGAATTCATTACAAATGTGCTATTTTCCATAAGTCGTATTCTGTCACTCTCTTTCACGGAAAGTTAGAACCTTAATAATATCCACCTCCTATTGGCTCACTCCTAGAGAAAAATATTTTCTATTGTGAGAAAATACACCTGAATGTTGTCTTGAGTTATAATTACAGTTTAATTGTGTTAGAACGTGTTTTTAGCTAAGGTGGAAGAGATGGGGCAAGCACATAATATTCTTTACAAACAGAGGCAAAAACATGAAAAATTCCAAGAAGCTTGGAGTTTGTAAATAGGACTATAGGATACAATTTAACTGTGTAATTAATTTTAACTAGTACAAATTTACTCTTTTCTTCTGGTACTTGACCTTTTGAGCATGAGGTGCTTCGTATCTTAGCTGTTATGCTGGCCCCTAACATTGCCAGAACAAAGCTCTTCTGCAGAATGCATTGGCCTGTACCAAATGTTTCTCTGGTTCTGAATTGAATGCTTTCACTGAACTTTTGGCTTATCTTTGCATAAGGTGAGTTCTATGAAGTAATTTGAAGAATTAAATTCTGGTCTTACTACAACCAAGAACAAAATCCTGCCTAATTTCAGTGATGCCGATCATAGAATCATAGAAACACAGAATCATAGAATGGTTTGGGTTGGAAGAGACCTTTGAAGGTCATCTAGTCCAACCCCTCCTGCGATGAGCATGGACATCTTCAGCTAGATCAGGTTGCTCAGAGCCCCATCCAGCCTGACCTTGAATGTTTCCAGAGACAGGGCATCTACCACCTCTCTGGGCAACCTACTCCAGTGTTCCACCAGCCTCATTGTAAAAAGTTTCTTCCTTATATCTAGTCTGAATCTACCCTCTCTTAGTTTAAAACCATTACCCCTTGTCCTATTGCCACAGGCCCTGCTAAAAAGTCTGTCCCCATCTGTTTTATAAGCCCCCTTTAAGTATTGAAAGGCCATAACAGGGTCTCCCTGGAGCCTTCTCTTCTCTAGGCTGCACAACCCCAACCCTCTCAGCCTTTCCTCATAGGAGAGGTGTTCCATCCCTCTGATCATTTTTGTGGACCTGCTCTGGACCCGCTTCAACAGGTCCATGTCTTTCCTCTGCTGAGGGTTCCAGAGCTGGATGCAGTACTCCAGGTGGGGTCTCACGAGAGCAGAGTAGAGGGGCAGAATCACCTCCCTTGACCTGCTGGCCACGCTTCTTTTGTTTGCCTTCTAGGCTGCAAGTGCACATTGCTGGCTCATGTCCAGTTTTTTATTCACTGGTACCCCCAAGTCCTTCTCATCAGGGCTGCTCTCAATTCCTTCATCCCCCAGCCTATCTTGATACTGGGGGTTGCCCCAACCCAGGTGCAGGACCTTGCACTTGGCCTGGTTGAACCTCATGAGGTTCACATGAGCCCACTTCTTGAGCTTGTCCAGGCCCCTCTGGATGGCATCCCACCCTTCAGGCATGTCAACCACACCACTCAGCTTGGTGTTATCTGCAAATTTTCTGTGCACTCAATCCTATTATGTCATTGATGAAGATATTAGACAGTACTGGTCCCAAGACTTCACCAAATTTTCTGTGCATATTCCAACTTTTAAAATCTCCTTTTTCTGCCATTATGATACTATACTTACACATAAGCAACTTAGGAAGTAGCTTGTAAGCTGTCTTATTGTTTCTTATCATTGGAACAATATTGACAAGTCATGATCAGGGCCTGATTCCGCCAAAACTTTGACTCAAGTCACCAAGTCTATAGTGAGTTTTAATTAATGATGAGGTACATGTATTCAAGTTCTCTCTAAACACTAAGCAGAAAATGAGATGTTTTCGTTATGGAAAATATTCAGACTTCAGAAGAGTTACAAAACTGAAACACGAGTTCCAAAATATTTCTGAAATGCAGCCACAATGCCTCGCAGGAGTACTTAATAGGACAATTCATGATCCCACCCTCATGTCTAGACAGAGTGTTTGTCTTAAACTACATCTCCCATCATTCACCACAATCTGTTGCAGTTAATCAGTTTGCTCACAGGCAATGGTGTGTGGCTGGTAATAAAGTTTGCAGGTCTAGTACCGAGCATAGAAATGCAAAGAGGTTCCTGGGACAGCCAGCACCACATGTGATGAAACACTGCATTAGCACTACAAAATCAAAATACTACTTTTTTCTTTCAGACAAATTTTTGAAGTTTGGAGACATTTGAGCGAAAATCAATTATTTTTTAATAAAATCTTTACTTTCTAATGAGGGAAGTCTATCAACAGCTCTACAGGTTATGGACTTCACAGACTAACTGTATGAAGCAGCATTAAATGAAGTTTTCTCAAAGGCAACAAGTAGGTAAATAACCAGGGCACAGAAAGAAAACTGTTTTGAACAAGGATACAGAATAAACCCATTCTCTGGTTTTCACAGAGGCACTGATGACTTAGACTTATTAAGCTGTTAGTGAAAAGACCTACAACAATACATGGTTTGTCTGCCATGAAAGGTCAAAAGGCTGAGTCAAGCATGAAAGCATTTAAACATCTGGTTTTAAGGAGTACAGATGAATTTAAATATTAATACTTACTGACTAAGCACTCCTTCAGTAAAACATATTGTAATTCACATATTTCCTCCATGATTTTCACATGGCAACAATTCATCTGTGTTTTCTTTCCTGAGAAAAACAATTTATTAAAGCACAGCCAAGTAATTTAAAAATTAGAATATTCATGCATCAGTACTAAAACTATTAATTATTTGAAAAATGCACTTAATTGTCCACTGAAATATTTGAGGATTATAAAAGTATTTTCAGCTGCTGTTCTGTTGGTATTTCTTAAACAAAAATATTAAAAAGACATTTTAATTTACTTTTTTCCAGATCTAAAAGCATTCAGCACTGTACATAACGCCTCATTCAGCACTACGTATAACTCATCATTCTCTAAGCATACAAGTTCTAGCTGACTGCAGTTCTGACTTCAGATCTCACTTGTGCTACCGTCCAGTAACGTCATTCTAAATAGTATACCCTTCCTTGTATTAGTCTACATAGAAAGGGCTTTTATATGACTATAACCATGGGGAATTTTTAAAGGTTTTTAATGTCTTAAGGAAATGTTAATGTTAAAGTCTTCAAGATACAGAAAAAGGAATTCTAGCTGAGAAGCAACTAGACATATTACTGGTCTTGTACCTAAGTGACAGGTTTCAAAATGCAGCTGCCAGCAGGTATTTGGAAAATACACATTATGGAGACACTGTTCAGGTGGGGTCCTGCAAGGATCAGTCTTCCCATGCCACGTGACTTTCCTACTAATGAACTAAAAGCATAAGCCCTTATTGCTAGAGATTGCCAAAACCCACAAAGATTAGAGGTATAATTCATAACAATGGAGAGTTATGTTGCTCACTTCAAGTGAAATAAAAAATAATATGTTTTTCAAATATCACCAGACTTGAAGTCAGAAATCTATAACAGGACACTCTACCCTTGGAAGAAACATGTTTGAGAAAGAATAAGGGGTCATGGTACAAAACCCACTTGACAAACTTGAGCTCCACAGCTGGCATGGTGCTGCATAGCTGGCATGGTGCTGATGGGTGCTGGTCTCAAGCCAAAGGCTCCTCAGCTGGAGGCAGTTCAGAGAAGAGCTCTGCAAATGATTACAGCAATGGGTCATGGGCTTTTTATCCCTGTGACCCTCTTCCCAGAACTGCCATCCCTCTGCCATTTCTGCTTCTGAGTTTACAACTCCAGTGGGGACAACAAAGCTTCATTCAGAAACCACTCCATTACAGGATTGTAAAACTTGTCTGGGACTGGAAGACACAATAAATTACTTCAATCTAGGTAACTCAAAGGCAGATGGTGGTACTGCTTATTCAAAGGCCATAATTATTTACACAGGGAACAGAAGCTTGATAATGGAGGACTTTGCAAACAGGCATATGACAAAGTCAATCTGCTAGACAGAATTAGCCAGTCTGGTTTTTCTTTTGGGTGATCAAATGATGTACTGCAATGATTTACCAACAATTACAATATCTCTTAATGACACTTTTAAATCAAGATTTAAAAAAAAAAAAATTAAAAAGCTCCATTTCTAACAGGACTTAATTCAGAGCAAACATATGGCCAGGTGTAGGAATTGAATGCTCAGAATGATACTTCAGCCTCTTCAGTTCATTAGTGACCTACTTTCAATTGCCGTAATGTGGGATTGTGCACACCAAGCATATGCTCCATCTTACTGGCCTTTAGACAGCTGCAGTGTAAACATTCGTACCTGCGCTCCTGTCACCCTCAGCTCCCTTTGTAGTCAACGGAGAGAAATAGAGACTTTTGAGAGTGTCACTTGTGTGACCGCACATAGATTTCCACTTTTGGATTGAATGATTCACAATAAATAAAAGGCCTTTCTTTCTCTATTGACTATACCACCAGCTTAGCTGAAAATATCTGTATTGTCGATGTCTGTATCGGGTCTGATGAATGTTATCCTGAGACTCTTTCTATCAGAGATAAGGAAGCAACACAAACCCTTGAGTCCCAGACACTGAGCAAAGCCAGTGTTGTTTTTTCCACAGCTGAGCTGTGGTTGTGTCAGAATTTTAAGATTTTCTGCACAGGCACAAATTTTTGACGCAGGGGATCATTTAAGTTGAGGTATTCATCCAAAAGCAACAGGCTGTCAAAGCTGATCATGTGGTTACAGGTTTAAAACAGATTTTACTTGCTTCCTGAGGTAAGTGAGCTGTTATCCACCCAGATCTGAAGGATAAGAGGCATTATAAAGGACTGAAACACTCTAGAAAGGATCAAAAAGGTGAAACAACTTCAGTGTGAGTGTCTTTGGAGATAGACAAACTGCAATGTCCATTCTGGGAAATGTTTCAATTCATAATCATTTCTCTTTATTTGTTAGTGTCGTAATAAAATGAAACTCCAAGAAGAAAACAGAGGGTGTTTCTGAAGATAGAAGCCTTGTCCAGAATAGTTTTCTTCCAGTGTTTCCATGTGCATTGACTAACTTGCAGCAATACCTGGACATAAATATCAAGAAATAAGAAGGGTATATAATTTTTCTTCAGAAACTCTAGTTTTAGTCTGGACACCTTAAGAGGCACAAAAAAGTTTTGGGGAGTACTTTTTTTAAAACCAGTCAATCCACACCCTGTCATAACTATTGCCAGCTTTGTTTTTCCCACTGGAGTATTAGATCTCAAAGCCTGGTTCTCTTAATCAGCAGAGCCTTGGTATTATTGAAATCATTTTAATTGTTTCCTCATAGATGCTTTTTTGAACAGGGGCAGGTTCAGTCATCATCTGCACTTGGACACAAGAGGCAAAATTCTTTGCTACATTACAGCTCCAGGAAGAAAGAGGATAAGGATACGATGTCCTGTGTGGACAGTTTTTGGGACTTATATTTGGAAAAGGCACCAGATCACCCCAACGCCCATGTACAAGCATGGGGCAGATCAGCTGTTTGCTGGTAGCTGCCCACCTGATACTGGTGTGGGATGGTGGGAGAAGGCACAACTGAGGCCACAGTGCTTCTAGCGATACAGGGCACAAGCAGGACACATGGCAAGGGAGAGCGGGAAGCAGCTCCACATCCTCAGGGCCATGCTGTCAGCAGTCACGGTCCTTGTGCTGCATGCATGGAAGGCTAAGAGCATGCTTTTGCCACACCTGGAGCCAGCATGTTCTTAGCCCCAGCCTGCTCTGCTTATCAGTGCATCAGTGCATGAACAGCTGTATCAGCGCAGCCAGAGGGAACAGAAAACTGTGACCCAGGGGTAAGAGTGGGCAGGAAAGGGCAGGAACTCTAAACCCACTCCAGTGGTGATGGCTCCATTGAGACAGGTTGCCCCTTACAGTCAGCGAAGGGAAATGGGCACAGCTAGTGCCCAGCTTATCTTATTCCAACATACAGTCAGTAAGCTGAGCCAGAGACATGCCATTCTCACTCCACTGACTCTAAATGAAGTTAGGGACTAATAGGTCAGCTGAACCTGTCAGAAGTAGTGAAATGAATCCTGCTCAGTTATCTAACACCACCTAGCATATTTCTGTGCAAGTATGTCATAAGGGTTTGCTGCTTGCTTGATCTGAATGCAGAAGACCCATGCTTGCAACTGTTTTGTAAAAAAAAACCCAAAAAGTGTGCAAGCTGGCATTAAAAGTTGCCTTTCCACAGGAGCCTGAACCCCTCTAAGCGCTGATGGCACCAGCTCCACACTTCCTGCTGACTCCAGTCGTGCAATCCTGGCCTCTCCTTTGCTCCACCTCTGGGGGTCATCTGATCCTGCACTGAATGTTTCATATGTTTGGGGTGGACTGTCTGTTTTTTCGCTTATCAGGTTTATTTCCTACCTGTTTAGCACACTGGTAAAAAGCTGCAGAATTGGAGGCAGGGGGCTGGGCAAATGCGAGGTTTTCATTCACCAAAACCCACATTTCTACGACTGGGGTGCACTCACTGAAACTGGTAGGAGATCAGTTTAAAACAGACACCAGGAAATACTTCTTTACCCGGAAGGCAGTGATGTTCTGCAATATGTTATTGCAGGAGGTTGGGTAGACAGACAGTATAGGCAGGTTCAAAATCAGATCAAACTGGTTGACAGCAGGTCCAAAAAGAGAACAGGGAGGAACGTACACTCTTCTACCCCTCACCCAATGACACAGGGTGTATTTATTATGATCTTAGCAATTCATTATGGACTTGTAGGAGTGCTGGAACTGCTACAAGAGAGGAAGCAGGACCACAAAGTGGAAAAGCGGAATTGGGACAACAAGCAATGTGAATGATCTGCATATTAACTTTAAGTGGAAACAGTCCTATTAATTTCAATAGTAAACTTTGGGAAATCTCTTCTTATTACTCCTTTTTACCTTTTTTTTGGAACTCTGTCTTGCATGGTCTCTGCTGAGCAAATTTCTCTTTGGTCTCATGTTGTTTACCATATCCAGTCATGTGATGATCACACTAAAAATCAATTTTATAATATACTTCTCTTGAAAAAAAAAGTATTTATCTCAGAATCAGTCACTGATTTTATTTCTGAGAAAATTGCTTTGTTAGTGAACCATAAAATAATCCCCCACTTGATTTACCTCCTAGAAGTAACCTGTTTCATTTGGAACCAAAAATTGTTGTCCAAATTTTTCTTAGGTAAACCAAATCAAGCAGAAACCACTTGCATATTGTCTTATAGATTCTAATCATGGATTTCTTCTTTCGTCTACTCTAATCAATTTTCCACCAGCTAATGAAAACAACCTAGCCAGCAAATGCTTGGAAAGTGAGTGATGGTTAGTAGAAAAACTTTGCAAACAGGAGTGCCATATTTTTCCCACATCTCCTAGGCAAAATATTTGTAGCTAGAAAAGCAAATTGTGTCCTCTTCCCTGAAATGATAATACTTCTTCTAAAATTACATTTTTTTGACATTTAATCTGCGTAAACTGGATACAAATATGTTGTCTATACTTTCGTTCTTGTGCATTAGTATGTGACTTTATACTATTTAAATAATAGTATATTATAATGAACAAAATATATAATGAACAAAACCTATAATGAACAAAACAATGGCTATTGAAGAGTTAAAACTGATATATTAGAAAACCAAGTACATTAAAACCCAACAGATTTAAAGACAAAATTTGGTATATTTATAGTTTAAGTAAATATGGTGGCCTGTGGAAGCCAAGCATGTGGACCAGTGAACAAGGGATCCCTTACAATCCTATGCCCTATGTTTTCCCCAATGCTTTGTTTTCTGGCTGTGAAAAACCTGGATGATACAGTTATTGAGGATTTAGAAATAGGTGTGCAGGGCAGTAGAGACTTTTTCTACATAGGCCCAATTTCGTCAGTGGATTATACTGATTTCTATGTTAGCTAGTAAAAACTGAAACAGGCTACAACTTACATTTTATGATACTGTATTAAAGACTGAGGGCTAAAAGTGCTGCTGTGCATTGTTCCCCTAAAAGAGAATAAGCAAGACCCAGGGCATTTGGTACTGTTGCTCTAGAAATGTATCAGCTGAGGTTTCAGAAATAAGGTTAATTTTTTCAAACACATATTTTGCAGAAAAAGATCCAGATTCAGCAACTTCAAAATTTTTGTGTATTTGTTTTTCTTTTAATAAACTAACTTTTCTTAAGTACATTTTGTTTAACAATTTCAGAATGAAACATTTCATATTTTCCATTTAAGAGTACTCTTAATTTTTAAAATCTTTCAGTTTTGTTTTTAACTAAATCTCAGAACTGCTTTCCAAAAAGTTAATGAGTGTGGGAAAATTCTCTTGTTGCTTCTTTTTGCTGACCAGGAATTTAGGAATAATATTGAGAAAGTAACAGAAAAGATATTTTCATATATGCGATTATGTTTAAGAAAAAAATATTATTAACGTGAACTCAATGTTCAGAAGACCACATTTATTTAAAAATTTTGTCCCATTATTAACATTGCTCTTATGCCTTCTCCCTATGCAGAATAAGTAGAAATGAGTTTGAAACAAAAAGACGACTCTGAACAAGTATTGTTTTACAGAGGAGGCTGAAGTATGGTTCTGGCTATTTCTTTTGCAAATGGTCCCTAACTTTATCAAGAGCTGAGCCAAAAATGTTCCATGTTCATGTTTGACTCCAAAGTTGGATGACAATTTCTGTAGCTTTAAAGCAGACCAGAAAGATAGGCTTGATCAGGGCATTTGCAGGCCAAGTGCCATATGCTGTCAGACTTGTGTCAAGCCTCACGGACTCTGTGCAAGACTCACTCCCTCTGCCACCTTCTCCTAAAGCCCCTAAAACATCTCTCAGCTGCAGCAGACACCAGCGGTTAGGGTAAATCAGTGTTCCTGCAGTCAGACAAGCAGTCAGAGCGCATAGGCAGGTTGCCAGTGCAGGGTCTGTTGCACTGCCCCATAACTAGAAGAGCCTTTCACAGCATGGCCATGAATGGAAAGAAGCCCTATCAAAATTGCCTAACACTAAGGTTATGGAAGCCATGCAGCACGATTTACTGCTTCAGATCCACGTCCAGTTCAGATGTGCAGACCCCACAGTCCTCTTCTGTGTCTGGTGAGCTGCAGCACAAAAGCGCCTTTGACAACAATCACAGTGTTTGGGGCTCTAACACATGGGGACTTCTAAGAGCAGACCACATGGACATTATGCAGTAAGAGTATTTCCATTATTTTTGTCGATTACAACAGGGACGAATCCATCTCATTCCATCTATTATTATGTGGAAATTTGAGAGATTTGGGGTCATAATGCTTTTCAAGTAAAGCCAAGAATCACACATCCAGTCTGAGACACTGAAAAAGCAGCCTGATTTACAAAAGTATACCTGTTACGCACTTCCTACTGCCATGAAAATGTCAGGTACCTTTAGATACTGCTTTCAGATTTAAAAGTTAAACTTTATACAGCTAGCCCAGAACTTACTTTAAATTCCATTTTTAAGCCTACAAATTAATAAACATATTTTTTCACATTTCAGCATCCAACTGCCTCTCTGGAGAAGCACACTGGGCTTTAGGTTAAGTACACTGAAACAAGATTTCTTCACTGCCTTTGTGAAATCTCAGTAAAGGTCCTGGTGAAGTAGAGCTAATGATTAATCACATTTGTAATTAACACTTGTTGTTTAAGGAACTTTTTCTATCAGTGTGGAGAGCTTTATCTCACTGAGGGCAGCTGATGGAAAGACTCCTGACTCCAGCTGCAATGTGATCAAAACTTTTCTGACTAACTGCCCTTTGTCTTTTGGGCCTTCCAAAAGCCTCCATTCAGCCTCGTGCTATTACTGTAGAATGAATGTAGGAGATATGCAGAAGATATGTAAATGCATAGAAGGGGAAAATACCGAGGAATATTTTAAGAACTTGTTTTTGAGGGGGGTTATTTGAGGGGAATTATATTTTAATTGTTAAAGAGAAATCCTGTCCTCACAGAAGTCAACAGGGTTTTCCCACCAGCTTCAGGGAGGCAAGGATTTAATTTGCCACTAACAGCTTTTCCTAATGCTTCTTCTCCAGATCTCTTCAGCACTGTGATGCTGTGATATGTCTTAGGATAAGTTATCAGATATCTTTTACTTGAATCAAAAACCTTTTTCACAAGAAAGAAAACCCGCAATGAATCTACAATGACTGGTTCATGGAAAAATAATCTAGGCAAGTTGAGTGGAGATGCCCAACTGCCAAAACTCAGCATTTGTATTTCACCATCGCAGCGCCAGCATTCGTCTTAAAACAATGACACTATTCTAGCCCTAAAATATTACCTTCAATATCATTTAATCTAATTTATTGTGTGTTAACTATTCTTTGATAATCTTCCTTTACACAAAGATAAGTTTGACAGCAGAGTCCACTTCCCTTCGTTTCCCTCCCAGACTCACTCTATTTGCTTGTACAGTTAACTGTTAAATTCCACTTTCTGGATTTCAAATGAGTGAGTAAAATAATTTTAGGGCTATCAGTGCAACAGAGAGCCACAAAGAATTGCAGCTGCAGTGGTTATATCATATGTAACACTAAGGCACTTAAATACTTGGACTAGAAAGAACCCAACAATGCATCATCTCTTCCCAAGGGTCAAGTTTTTGTGCCATTCTGGCAGTGGAAATCAGCAGTTCTGGGGGTGAGCACAGACAAACAGAACCTGCCTGTCCCCCTCTGGCAACAGAAAGCTTACTCAGTTCTCACTGCCCGAGTAAGTACTCACTCTTGTATTTAACACTGCACTAAAGGTTTGCCTTTAATATCTGACTTGCGGCACCACTGCTAGTCCCAGCTGGACCTACTGACCCAGCAACGATGGCATGGGCCACCACCTTCAGAGATGGCTATCCTCACAGCCCCGAGCTGTGTAATGCAAACACACCGTAAATAACTCAGGTAAAAACAGCTTCCAATATTTATCTGGTTTGGTTTTCTTCCATATCCCTTCACTTATCACCTTATCTAGCAGCACTCAAAGACAATATTAGAAGTTGTTTACACACACACCAAAATCATGTTTACACACACACACACACTAAAATTATGTTATCTCTGTGAGTGGTTAGCCAAGGTTCAAGGTCTCCCAAGTTCTTTTCACTGAGAAAAACTGAAAATGGAGTCAAGTGTCTTTGTTGCAGAGATATTTATTTTTAATAAAATTAAAGCAACGCGAAGCCCCATTTACCCCTGCGCTGCAGGGATCAAAAATATATTTTTGCTCACAGCCCCAAACATCTTTCACGTGACATGTAGACCCTCAAATCCCCTCACCAAGCTTATCTCAGTGTTTCTGCACTTGTGTTTGTCTATTCTTCACTCCTTGTTTCTCATTTTCTTTGTCCTTTAGCCTTAAAGAGGAAGGCTACAGGGCTGGCGAGGTAAGGGAAAGCTGACCTTACACAAGAACATGCACTTTTAGCCAACCAGAGCAAAGGCAGGAAGAATTATCTGTTATTATCTTTAAAGTTATACTGTTATATGAGGGTAAAGTTATACTGTTTAAAGTTATACTGTTATATGAGGGTAAACATGGGAGGGGGGGGGATATTAAAGCTGGAAGATAATATTGACCTAGAAACAAATGGCGATGAAAATGCCATTGATAAATTCAGCTTGCAAACTAGAAGGCTTCTACTCATCATGGCTGTGAGGTTTTGGAACAGCCATTCATAATGAGTAGCCTTGGGAAAAAAGCTCACTGGTTTTACATTGGAGCTTGATAATTTAATGAAAGGCATTATATAATGCGGTGGAGTATTGCAGTAACTGGAGCATGGACTTCATGACTCAGAAGGTCTTTGCCAGCACTGTAGTCTGGTTTAAATCTCAAATGATGCATTCTTAGCTATTCTCATCATGTTTTTCCTTTTGGGTAACTTTGGATAAATGATAACTTTCTGTCACATTGTAGTGCCATTTAAACAATCTCAAGAGTTTTTCTTTCCGTGCAAAGTTTATATCCACTGGGGACCTAAGTAATACCTTGTGTTTCTGAGCGAATCTGCTCACTAGGGCAGATTCTGTCTCTTTTGTTCTGTTGGAAAACTTCATTCTTCCACCATGTTTCCACAGATATGTTCTCAGCTCTGTGGATGAAAAAATAGTTACCAAAACCTTGGCCTCCAGTTCTTCCTCACTGGCTTTTATGACTAATTAGGTTTTCATCCGAGTACCCAAAAGTACTCAGATTTTCATACATTTAGATCACCACAGAATAACATACATCTGAGTTTACGCTCAGCAAAACTCCTTCCTTCTCCTAAGGTGTGAAATCAGATTAAATGCTCTCCTGTTATAATGTTCCTTTATGACCACACATCACAAATCTCAAGGGTTCAAAGTCTAGGGCTCTGAGCCAAAATAGTCCAGCTCTGGAAATCTATACAAGAAATCTTTATGGATCCCTGCCTGAAACCCAGCCACAAGCACTGCTCAGATGCACTTTACATTTCCACTGCTTGCTCCTTCCAAATTTTGGTGGTAAAAGCCAGACAAAGGTTTTTGCAATAGGTTGGCCTCTGATCTATAGTTGGTACAAATCAGACAGCTCAAGCCCTAGAAAGTATTGAAATAAAGGTTTCCACAAGCCTGTGGAGACACAGAGGTCAGGAACCCCAAGCTCTCACAAGTCCGTAGTTCTATGGATTCAGTATTTCATCCCACACCTTTAGGTAACCCATTTTGATATGAAATATGGTGTAGAATCAATTCATTGGAGCATCTGCTGTCACCTCAGCTACTTGATTTCTCATAGTTTCTATATTAGATCCAGACAAGATCCAAACTGACCAAAGCCTCCTTGGACTTTTAAATTTCATAGGATGCCTTCTGGTCTTTGTCAGTCAGGTTGCTGCTCTCTCCATCAGTTTGGTTTTTGTGTCAGTGAGAATCTCCCTCATTTGGGCTTCCCAACTTGCTCATGTCTTTCATGGATGTTGTTCCAGGAAAAGCTTCACCTTTACATCAGTTCTCAGATTCACTCTTTGTTTTCGGAAAAGCTTAGATGTGAAGCAATTCTTTCCCACCCAACATAGATTTTCATGCTTGTGTATGTAAATGCAAGCAAAATGCTGATTTAATGTAAATAATTCATCTGTACCTTACTAGCTACATTTTTCTAATAATATATTTTAGCTGATTTCACTTATTTCCTTTTCTTTTTCCTTTTGTTTTCCTTTTCCCTAGTTTGTATATGACACAGCCAGATATTGGAAGGGGGCTGCTTTTTTTTCACCTGGGATATTAATAGCTGTTTCACTGGAAAAACAATGAGAGCAGAGGGACAAACTTTCCATCACCTAAACCAATGAAACCTGCCATTAACAGTAACAGTGTATTTTTCTATGACAAGGTACTTTCCACATGAAACTGCTATGAAAGTGCAAGAAACAGTATTTGTCATCCAGCAAATTAAACTCAGCTACCTTAAAGCTTCTTTGGTGACTTTACAGGTAACTTTTTTGGACATATAAACCATAAAGAAATTATGTATGTCTCTCTAGGTTGGATCTCTATAACTTCATTTGTAAGGCTGAATAAGTCTGTGCTTTTATAGCACCCTTTGAGCTTTCAGTCTTTTTTATTTGATTATATTATATATAAAACCAGCTGGATTTAAGCCATACAATTTTAGGCATTATTTGGAATGCATACAAGTTTTATATATTCTAAACAGACTTGAAATGTCCATGGACAGGAATCAGTCAACCAGAAATAGTATGTTAAAATATTTTAAGCCCGGCAGGTATTAAAAATCTTGCTAAATTGATTTTACTTTATCTTGGATTATGTTGATTCAATAGAAAATGCAAATCTTGCTGACATTTCCCTGTTAAAATTGGAAGCTTACAGAAAAACCTTGGTTACTAGAACTCATGGCTTATCTATAAAGTACATAAGTATTGCTTTATCCATGTACAAACGTACAAGATGTTCCAACTGTGAAACTCTGAGCTGTGATCCAGAGAGGTCGGGGGGAGAAGAATATGATTAGAAAGAAGTTAGTATCTGGAAGAAGTCAGTACTAGCCAAAGGGTCCAAGCTGAATATACACTAATTAATATTTATTAATATGTTACCAAGCAGAAAAATAAACTTAGTGGGCACATTAAAGCAGAAGAGATTAAATCTCCTGGAATTTAGAACTGTTGAACAGAAGCTGCTTATAAACTGGGGACCTTTAACCTACATGGAGAGTCTTTCAGAGTGTGCTTGTACCAAACAGTATGAAACACTTTTGAAAACCCAGCTCAGATCACACCTCTCTGACTTAGCTCCCTGGCTTGCAGATCTAATTGTACAAGCCTAATGGAGCAGTCCTCCAATATAAGCCTAACTGCTCTAATCGATTGAGAAGCAGGTGCTGTTGAAAGGTTCCAGTGAAATGTCGTATCGGCTTAAGCTTAGCTCTCAAGTGCAGGAGGTCCTGCCCCTTGCAGTTTCAAAGACCGTAACTTTGCTCCACTGACAACATATCACAGAATCACACAGAATCACTAAGGTTGGAAAAGACCTGTAAGATCATCAAGTCCAACCATCAACCAAAAAAAAAACACCAAAAAAACCCCACCACCATGCCCATTAAGCCACGTCCCACAATGCCACATCCACACATTCCTTGAATAACTCCAGGGAGGGTGACTCCACTACCTCCCTGGGCAGTTTATTCCAGTGTGTCACCACTCTCTCAGTAAAGAAATTTTTCCTAATATCCAGTCTGAATCTCCCCTGGCGCAACTTGAGGCCATTTCCTCTTGTCCTGTCACTCATCACTTGGGAGAAGAGACCAACACCCACCTCTCTGCAACCCCCTTTCAGGTAATTGTAGAGAGCGATGACGTCTCCCCTCAGCCTCCTCTTCTCCAGGCTAAACAACCCCAGTTCCCTCAGCCGCTCCTCATAAGACTTGTGCTCCAGACCCCTCACCAGTTTCGTCGGCCTTCTCTGGACATGCTCCAGCCCCTCAATGTCCTTCTTGTAGTGAGGGGCCCAATACTGAACACAGTACTTGGAGTGTGACCTCACCAGGGCTGAGTACAGGGGTACGATCACTTCCCCACTCCTGCTGGCCACACTATTTCTGATACAGGCCAGGATGCTGTTGGCCTTCTTGGCCACCTGGGCACACTGCTGGCTCATATTCAGCCAGTTGTTGAACAACACCCCCAGGTCCTTTTCTGCAGGGCAGCTCTCCAGCCACTCTTCCCCAAGCCTGTAGCGTTGCCTGGGGTTGTTCTGACACAAGTGCAGGACCCGACACATGGCCTTGTTGAACCTCATACAATTGGCCTCTGCCCATCGATCCAGCCTGTCCAGATCCCTCTGCAGAGCCTTCCTACCCTCAAGCAGATCAACACTCCTGCCCAACTTGGTGTCATCTGCAAACTTGCTGAGGGAGCACTCAATCCCCTCATCCAGATCATCGATAAAGATATTAAACAAGACCGGTCCCAAAACTGAGCCCTGGGGGACTCCGCTTGTGATTGGCCACCAACTGGATTTCACTCCATTCACCACAAACTTCTGGGCCTGTCCATCCAGCCAGTTTTTTTCCCAGCAAAGAGCGCACCTGTCTAAGCCACGATTCGCCAGCTTCTGCAGGAGAATACTATGGGAGACAGTGTCGAAAGCTTTACTAAAGTCCAGGTAGACAACATCCACAGCCTTTCCCTCACCCACTAGGCGGGTCACCTGGTCATAGAAGGAGATCAGGTTGGTCAAGCAGGACCTGCCCTTCATGAACCCGTGCTGGCTGGGCCTGATCCCTTGGTTGTCCTGCACGTGCCCTGTGAGCGCCCTCAAGATGAACCTCTCCATAATCTTCCCCGGCACCGAGGTCAGGCTGACAGGCCTGTAGTTCTCCGGATCCTCCTTCCGGCCCTTCTTGTAGATGGGCGTCACGTTGGCCAACTAAATATGAACTGAAGCATTTGCTTTAAGAGTGTTACTTCAGATATTACTTGCAAGCTTGGGCTGGCTCAATGTTACAATTTTCTGAGTTACCATCTCAAATCTTTTACTAAAATCCTAATCAACCTAAGGCATTCATAACAACACAAGTACTCCGTTATGGCAGCTAAGGAGCTACAATCACAGGCCAGGACCACTCTGTGCAAATAAGACAAAACACAAAAATTTACCCCAGTCTGTATAGCAACAAGCTGCTATAGAAAAGGGGTGCTAGTTAGGCATTGCAGCTTAGAAAAGGAAGAAAGCCACCAGTGTAACAGCAATGCCTAGAAGTAAAACACATGAGTCTCTGGACAACATGGTAGAGAAAGGAATCACAACACAGCCAAGTGAGGCAACCTGAGAAAAAACCTGCATGGGCAAGGGGGAAGATGGTCACAGAGAGAATCAGTTAATAGAGAAATGTGTGTCAGGAGCCAAAAGGACAGCTTTTTTACCTTATAGTGAAACAATGAGCAATAAAATGTTGATTTACAACTGTATCTAAAAATTGTGTGAGCTGTACTTGTCATCAGAGGCATTAGGTTCAGAAAGGGAAGTGAGCTTCTCCAAGAGACAATGTTCCTGTCAAAATGCAGTGTGCCTAATGAAAATGTATGAAACCCCCAGCCTAGAGATGAGACAGTACCTCATAAATTCTTTCTCCAAAATCAATGCAAATTGGCATGGGAAGCAGCATAGTCTGAAGAGCTGTCAATGCAAGGTAATCAAAAATATATAGAAAGTTTCCATTCAACAATCTTAGCTTATTTTTCATTTCTGGCCTGTGTAAATACAGAGCCAAAATAATGTCATGTTTTATTTCTCTTTAATGAAGTCCATTTCTTGCTATATCTGGCCAATGGTTTTGTGCTACATGTAAGAAGGTGCCTAAATAAATTGGCTGAATAAATATAGCTAAGAAACTATCAATCTGTGTTTTCCAGGAAACAAATGAGTTCTTTCCCTCCTTCACCTTCTTTCCACTTCTTATCCTCAATCTTAAAAAGAAGGTTTATTTCTTTTTTAAAACCTGTGAGCTGAGCCACCTGGCATGTTTTCTCTTCTCTCTTACTTATCTGCGGAGATAAGGGCCCGTTGGAGAAGGCTGGTGCTGCACAGCTCATGCCGGTGTGTGAACAGTAGAAGAAGCCGTTTGATCTCAGAGGCTTTTCATCTGGGCTGGCAGTGTGCCTCACATCCTTACATGGATGCTCACCGGACAAGCTTTGCTCATTTTCTGCAAATAACACTTCTGAAAAGATTGTGGAATGGGATGACTAATTACTATATGACTTGCAGGATAAATATTTCCAGAACCAAACTGAAGTTTCATAAATAAGTGAAAAAAATCAGTGTTGAAATTGCAGTTGTTTATTGCCAGAGGAAAACAAAATTAATTTCTGTAAATTTTATGCTACTAGCATGAACAAAAAAATGCTTATCCACAGGAGACTATGTAAAGCAATAGATAAGGGTACTTTTAAATAACTTGTGGTAATGAGGGAAAGCTGTGTGCATTCTTGTTCTCTGTATGGAATATGCCAAAAGGAGAGCACACCAAAAAGAATTACATCAAGATTTTTTTAAACCACTAATGATTTTGGGTCCTATGTTTTCAGATGTCCTATGACAGCAGGATTTGCAGGTAATAGAGTGTGAATTTGGAAAGTACTTAATGATTTACAAAGACTACTGAAACATTCATTTCTAAAAAAGCAGAAGCTGGACATGACCTGCAATGTCCATGCAAGTCCATGAAGGGAAAAACTACCTCCATGGAAGACAATGACTGTTTTGTTTTCAACTACAGCGGGTCCAAGATTTCACCCCTTGAAATGAGCCTCTTGTTACAACCCAGAAAAGAAAGTTGTGGCTGGAACTGTCATGTGACAAGGACATGCAAGCTTTCATTTACTCTTTTCTGTTGAAATTTAGCACGGTGTAATGGGTGACAATAGGAATAACTGTGCACTAATCCTCTGGACATATAAAGAAGTGTTAAAGTCAATGTATCTCCACAGGCCTCTGATGCTAATCTTGTTTTGCTTGTTTTAGTAATGTGTTGCTTTATATACAATGTATGTATACCACAGGTGACCTTCCAGGACTTACTCAAAAAATACATGACATGATTCAGCTGATATACTTTAACACATAAATCTTGGTAACAGGGCTTCAATGTTTCTGTTCTGTGGACATTTTGGACCAGGCCTCTCACGCAGTAAGGCCTCCAGCCTGCCATCAGAAAAGAGTGGAGGGCAGCCTGTAAGCCTTGCGCTACAGAGACCTAATTATTCTTCCAGACAGCGTTATAATGCGCTGTAGCCAAGCTGAAGAAGGGGAAGAGAGTGATGCTGAGAGCAAAGCAAGACACGGTAACACGGAGCAAAACAGCTGCTCAGCTCTGTCTCCTTGGCACACCAGCAGAAGGGAGGATTTCTGGGACACTAGCTTGCCTGGAGGGCAGAAAGGTCTGGATACCCAGGGAGAAAGATCAGAAATTAATTCCTCTTTGCAACAGGACTAAATTCTGCACTCTAGGAGGGAAAAAGAGCTGAGGTGAACCTGACAGGGTATTTGGAAAGGAAGCAAACACAGCCCAGGCTCCCAGACATGAGACTGTGCTCTCTGCCCAAGGAAAAACAGCATTTATTTTGACCAGACAGTTGTGTGCTACGGACAACTGTTTGGAAACGGTTGCTGACATGTTTTATAAACTGAAAACTGCCCTAGTCAGCAGAAAAGAAAGGTGTTGGTCAAGGATGATAGGCCTGGAAAGATCCTTTGAATCCCCTGCAATGGCAAGCAAGCAGGACATCCAGTCAAAGAGGTACACAGCACATCTGCACTAGACACTATATAGGATCCCAAAATTACCCCCAACACCATGTAACAAGTTTAGTGTTGATGGTAAAAGGCATAAGAAGGCAGGGGAGGGGAAAAGATGAACAGACTTCTGTGACACCCAGTGTAACCATGCAACCTAACAAGGCCAGAAAAGGCAAGCTGAGGCGGGGTGACTCTGGAGTGGGGTCACTTCTCTAGAGATAAACTGGGACTTTTTAGAGACGGAGTGTTTGCTCTAACTGCTTGACAAAAAATTCAGGAGAGAGAGGAAACCAGAGATTGGAAGGCAAGCAGACCACATGTTTAGTTTGAATGTATTTATTTCTCTATTAGCGGTGGTTCCATAACACATTTTAGGGTATTTTCAAGCCTTGTGAAAAGCCTGTCTATAGCATAAACTTACCACATGCCTTAGAAAGTTACACTGAATCCCCAGAGGACCCACATGGAGAAGTGGGTGCAGACGGACCACTAAGATTTCAGTGTTGGTCCAGGAGGTTGCAGAGACTCGCAAGGGTAAGAAACATAGAAACTGTGACCAGAAAATACATCGAGGGAAGCAGGAAAGGAAAGAACCTGCTGATCCACAGAGAGTTGGAGCACACAGGCGCAGAGGACTGCAAACAAACAGAGAAAGCCTAACTGAATGTGGAACAGGTGGTAAATCTAACAATCTCATTACCAAGGAAAATTTATTAATTTGAATGGCACATGACCTTTTACAGTTTTTATTGCATTAAAAGATGAATAATTGTTTGTTTAACAGAAATGTCGTTAACTACTTTAAAATGGCATGTGAATTACCTCTGTAATTCACTGCATTTAATAGTACCTCAAGAAAGCTATGATGGGATTTAATCAGCATAGAAAGTCCATTAACACCCCATTGTGTTCTTAAATAAACTAGACCAAGAGGTAAGTAATTATGACATTCCTTCTCACTAAAGTGTACTCTTCCTTTCTGAGGTAGGACAACAACCACTCCCTAGAGCCCTCTATTGCATCTGGGCCTTTCGCTCAATAGATAAAAACATAGGAATTACAGCTTTTTGTCCTAGAATTGATAGTGGGAAGAAACACACAGAGCTAAACCTAGCAGTTTCTTAATAAACTAAGTTTCCTTTGCTTAAGCTGGCAAAGCAATACGGAAAAAAACATGACTCTAAGATGTTATGATAACATAGTGTGACATCTAACTTAAGCCTTGTCTCACAATAGCATCAAAAAATGTCCTAGACACTGCTGAGAGAAAGAAGAAAAACACTTCTCTGGTGTCAGCAGACAGATTGCCTGTTTTGCAGCCAAGACATGCCACAGAGGCAGAGACTTTGGGGCTGTCTCAGCACAAAGCATTTTGGGATGACAGGACTTACTAGGTCCTGCCTGATTAGGCTCCATGCTGTGCAAATAGCTATAATCCCCCAAGGTCACCACATCCCTGCTTTTTGCCATCATTTGTTGGCTACAAAGTGCCCAATGGCTACATCTGCTCCTCTGCGGGAGCCGGCTGCCTCTCACAGAAAATTGCCGTGAAATAGTCAAGCAAGAAAAAACATGTAAGTGGAGCATAGGAAGGCAAAGGTTACATGGGAAAGAATGGATTTAATTTGGCTGCATAGGAGAATTTCCTAACCCTTGGTTACATTTAAGGAATTAATCTTTTCTTCTTCCATGAGTGAGGGCAGGAGAAGAGAGAGCCTGGGGAAGTCTGGAGGGCTGAGGACAAGAGGGTGCAGCCAGGCTAGCAAGCGGACTGAGGACTAGGGAAACACAAGGGGAATTCCTGAACTGAGCCATGCCTTGAAAATAGTCTCATAATGCCCTAAAAGGCTGCACTAGGAGGACAAGGAGGGAAGGTGAACATTGGCAGTAGCTGGGATGCAGCCCTTGCACCATAAGCTTTGCTGATGACGTTATGCCCCCAAGATGAAAGCTCCTTCGCAAGTCAGGGGCACTTCTCCAAGATGCTGAGTGACATTTTCCCCCAGGCTGCCGCTGCTGGCAGTTCTGCGCAGGATGTGCTCTGAGAGACACCCTCAACTCCCATCCCTGCCCTGGAGCAGCCTGGGGAGGGCCCACTGCCAGAAGGTCCTCCTGAGCCAGGGAGGAGGTTTGAGCTTGATGCTGCTGACAAGCTCTCCCATGCACTGGCAGGAGCTGCTCAGAGCATCTGCAGTGCCCTGCTCCATTCCAGACTTCCCTGCAAGACTGGAGGCTCTTGCCAGTCTGTGTTTGTGAGTAAAACGGTTTCTGTCAGCGCAGCACTTGAGTAGCAACGCAGAAATATCCAGTCTGCAATATGCACAAGTCTTTTACTCCACAGCTGTGGTGGCAGTGACCTGGGGTGACGTGCACAGCAAGGAGGGAACAGCAGGGCTCTCCACATAAAATCCCACACCTCCTGTCCACCCTGGCTTATTTCTATGTACTTTCCTCTAGACTGATGTTTTCTCATGTCTTGTGCATAGGTTGTGAGCTCTTCAGGGCAGAAAGTACATCTCCCTCTGGTTCTAACTTGCAGATTTATCCAGTGATGTCTTCCAATGCACTTCTGTCCACACCAGGGCCTCCACTGGGCTGCCAGTTTCCCCTCTAAACATGCTAAATCCATGCTAAATCCCCAAATTAGGGATGTAAATCCACCAGTGTAGGACAGGAGGCCCACCATGCTATGGAGAGAAAGGCAGGCAGCAGTCTTGCTCTGGTCTTTCCATCTTCCTCTATAGGACTACAGTGCTCAGGCTGAACCAGGGCAGCCCTCCTCGGTCACAGTTGTAGCATGATTTCTTTATTTCAAGGAGCAAAGCCTAGGAGTCACAGAGGGTCTGGTGAGACAATTTTTCTTCTGCTGGCTGGAGTCCAGCGGCTTGGTCAGGCACCCCATCCTAACCGGCTTCTTCTAAGAAGAGGCAAAGGTCAGTGACCAAACACAGCAGCTCTGCTCCATTACAGATGAACATGGGAATGGCAGTACTCAGCATGACCCACGCCTCTGGTCTGGTGTCACTTGCACAGGGCTGCTCCGTCACTGCACCTTGTCCCCTCGGACCATCTCTAATGCACACAGACCCAGCTACCTAGCACCCAGACTCTGAGCTCAAACACTCACTTGTAACACATTCAGACAGGAACTGCAAAAGGAGACTATTGATTTGGGTCCAAATAATTACTTTCCTCAAAGATGTTCATATCATCCTTATTTTTGGGATAATAAAGAATTTTAAAATAGTTATGAATAATTATAATTTAATAATAATAATAAAAATAATTATTATTAAAATATTCACCATGAATCACAAGAAATGCTTGCATGGTGATTAACTAGTTTTAACATACCAAAAACCAGTTGATTTTCTTTGTCATTTCAGGTCCCTAAGTTGCAAAATTATCTTGGAGAAGAAAAAGAGACAACGAAAAACTTGTTTTCGTTGGCTCAAAGTTCAGAGCAATCCAGTTCTTAAGTTTCATGTTCCTATTTCTATTTGCATATTACTTGGGGGTGAACAAGCAGACATGGAAGGAAAAAAAGGACACAATTATTAAAAACAGGGGTGTGACATTCTTCATCGCTTCAGCCTAGAGCAAAACCAGTACTTCCTCCATTACCCAAGGCAGCAGATGTTCTTAAGGAAAAAAGATAAGTTACAAAATTGATGAAAATGGCGAATACCCATAGTGTGCCAAGAAGCAATCAAATTACTCAGATTATTTATGTGTTCTGAGGGTAGACCTACAAAATGCATAGGAAGAAGTCAGGGAAGAATTCAAGGTTAGATAAATGTTGCTTTTGCTTTTAAGGAAAAAATAAATGCAGTCTTCTGCATTTTTGTTTCTTCCTTAAACGGACATTTGTAATTTTCTTTGGTTAAAAAAAAATCAGTTAAAATTATAGTAATTCCAAAACTGCAGAACCAGATGGCTCCTGCTTCCATGCCCTTTGGAAGTTCAGCATTTGGACACAATAACTTATTTTGTATAAACTGATGTGGATCTGTCCGTGTCTGGCATGGGAGTGAACACCTGTATCTATATGAAATTCGGGCAAGATAGAAAGCTATTGCTTGACCCAGCATATCTAGAATCAGTGAGAAGATTCCTGAGCTTAGAAGTCTTGCTACACTGAGGCCCTTTGAGCTATCCTCAGAAATCTCATGTGCAAAGCATAACACACATTATGGATGATCAAGTGAGAACAAAGTGAGAACACTCACTTCTCTTTCATATTTCTGATAAGCTCCTTAGCACAATTTTATGCTTTCTACCCATTGTAATCCATTTTTTAATTTTTTTTTTAAATACTTACATTTCAAATGCTATTGTAAAAAGAAGTTTGTGTCATTTTTTCCTGGTTACAAAATACCTGACAGATTTTTCTGTGACATCTCTTGCTGCAAGTTATCTGGCTCATCTAAAATGTAACCTTGCAAGGAGCATGGGAAACGTCCCTATAACAAGAACACCAAAATAGAGTCCAAATGACAATGATGTCATGCTATGGTTCGTTTCGGGACTGCAGCTTGCCTAGGGAGATATGCTGGCTCAGGACATGCTTACAGGTCTTCTTGAGTCATCTGCCACTCAGTACTGCCTCATCTGCCAGAAGTCAGCAGGCCCAAAAGCCAGCTGTTCACACCTGCTCTGTAGTGAAACTCTCCCTAAGGTAGAATTAACAGGCAAGAGAAGCCTCTTTTGGGTCAATGCTGTGCTGGGCAGATCAGAGCAGACAGTGCCGGGTCCTAAAGCCAGTGAAAGTTTTTTCTTAAGGGACAAAACACTCATACATATATATATATATCTCCTCTATGACATTTTCAAAAATCATTTAGATACATCTGGGTGAATTGAGGGCATTGGCATGGAAGGAGCTCCAATTCCCTTCCTCAGAACTCAGTTTTGCTCCAGATAAAATAAACAGTTGTGCAATATGTAAAGACAACACGGCGGACTGGAGTGACCTGGTGCTCGCTAATGCAAACCAGACTCTAGAAGCTGGTGAATTACTCCTTGCAACTGCTTCTCTCTAGTCCTCTGCTATGGAAGTGGCAAATATTTAACATTAGGGTTTGGTTTTTGTTTTGCTTTTCTCCTGGCTCTCGACCATGGCACTCATGTTACTACTCTTACATTTGCAAAAAATCATAATTTTGACCATCGCTTCCCTCACATCTAATTTTTAAAAAAAAAACATTTTTAAGTTCATATTTTCCATGTTCTCAGAAATCAATGGCTTGGATTATAGCAATTTTATTCTCTTTTTTATTATTAAGCTAAAGAGAAGAAAGAAGCAAGAGGGATAGGGAGTTAGGTATCTCCAAAATCTTTTTCCTCTTGCACATAGAGAGCAAACAAGGCCAGAAAGGCCAGAGCAAACAACTCAGAAAGGCTGGGGGGGCTGTCTAGGATAGATGAGATTGTCATTGCTGAACATGTCCTGTTTCCAGTAAGAAGGTACTTTCAAAGTTCAAACTCACTGTCAGTCCTTACAATTTATCATGGACTACTATTTCCATCATTGTGACAAACCAAGCTGTCACTAAACCACTTTGGCATGAATTTACAGACACGAAGGCCACATCCTGAAACTTTCAGGCCACAGTTTCGAGACCCAAAAACGAAGATAAGTAGACCCAGCAGGTTTACCTCATCTTTCACCCCCAAGCTGAGCTGTGTCCACTGTGACACCCCAGAGCCTGTGCACTTTTGAACCCATGGGAAGATTAATCTTGATGGTGCCCTCAGTGCACGTCACTCCTTGCTTTCTGTGAGGAACCGCAGTGAAACCACTGATCACAACAGCTATCTCCAGTTACCGTGAGTGAAAAGCAGGACATTGTGTTACCTCATTCCTGCATGTAGTTTCAGGTCCTAATGACAGCTTTGCTATGAAACTAGTCATGCTTGTTAACAAAATTTTAAGAGGTGCCAAAAGTACAAGACACAGAGTGCCAGAAGGTCCCATGAGTTTCAAATGGCTACTATGGAGCCCGTGCAACTTCAAGGATATCCTCACCAACCCTGACGACCCAGTGAAACACTGTGCATGTCTGGAAGGGGTTCAAACAGCAAGTTGAACATTATATGAAAACCAGACAGACAAATAAACTACAGATCCAAGCAGATCTTTCACCTGCCCTCAGCAGTGGCAGGCCGAGGAACTCAGGCAGTCCTCAGTGCACCCCATGAAGATGAAGGTGCAGAAAAAGAGGGAAGCTCTGAGGAACTGATTAAAAATTTGAAAGATCATAATTTCTAGACAGTTTATTTTCCTTTTTTTTTAAAATAGCTGCTTGGGATAAAAGTAAAGGAGAAGGGTTAAATAGGATAGAAGTTTTTCAGAGACCTACATCTAAAAATCTTATTCTGTGAATATGGAATATTAAAAGGCTCTTTAGATGACAGATTATCCTGGCACTTAACAAAAATGTCACTGTAAGATTACCAATGGCCAACTACAAGAACATGCATAAAAGACACAGAGCAGCAGCAGAAAAAAATATCTAAGATGGTTGAAGGTGTTGTGCACATAGTGAAAAATTAGTTCAGAACAACGAGTGTGACAAGAGAACTATAAATAGCCAACATAGCACTACTGACTCTTGTCACAAGACCATGTGGTGAATTTCTCTGTAACAAATGTACAAATGCTTGACTGCAAGAAACAGGACACACAATAAAGGATGTGTTAAAGAGGTGATATTGCAAGAAAAAGACTAGAAAGTCAATCATTAACAGGAAAGAAACAATGTGGCTTCCATCACTATACCACAAGAACTCACTGAGACTTTGGGGGATTGGCACTGGTCAGTCAAAACTTCCTTGAGCTAAAAATGATGCAATAGTTTATGCTTGGGGATGCCAGAAGAAAGTGAAATGCTAGGAAGAAACATTGAACACAAGCTCAGGACACCTGGGAATTTGGCAGGCAGAAGCTGAAAATTATTCACAAGCTGTTCCTGCTCCAATGAGTAAGACCAAATTGTGACCAGTAACAATTCTCCTAATGATGCTTCTCATATAGGACAATTCCTGAAGCAGCGAAGATATAGATCAAGACAGAGACAGGCACAGGCTGTGTTAAAGCAGCTTTTAAAGGGTTGCTCTATAACATTTGTTATAATTTCTGAGTTTGATCTAATCATGTGCCAGTTCTTTCAAAAGCAAGGCCATGTTTCGCTGCATGTAGCTTTCTCTATGTTTCCAGTGACACACTGATGCTAAACAAAAACATGTGGAGCAGTAACTAGGTGCAGGCTACAGCCAGTGAACAGTAAGAAGTTCTTGTTACCTTATTTCAGCATAAAATGTCATTTCTTCTGGATTGGGATCAATGTTAGCTGGCAGGATTGTTTGACTTCATTTCCTAAGAACATTTGAAAAACTGGGCTTGCCCCACCATTGTCCTCAAGCTGTGGGAGCCCATCTCCGCCACTGCATCCAGAGACAGAGAATGCACCTCTATCAGAGGGAGCATGTGTATGTGCATGCATGTCAGTGTGAAGCATCCCATAGGAATATTAGAACTCAGATTTGGCAATAATAAGTTTTTCTGGTGATGCTGGACTAAGCAATGCGATAAAGAGGCAATGGACATAATGTTCAAATTGTGGTAGGAGCTGAAAGAGGGACAGACATAGAAAAAGAAGAGGGAAAACCCCCAAGAAAGCATGGAGGAGTGGGATGAGGCTATGCTTGGGATGGGGTGGAGATGAAGAAGGAAAGCAGAGACAATGCAGAGATGCTCACTAAGTGCTAAGGGATGCACTGAACTGAGGGGAAACACTAATGCAGCTTATACATAACACATTATTAACAAGAGATATTCATAAATATCTAGCAAGGGAGTTACAATATGCAGCTATCTTCATACCATGTATGAAGCCAAATGACCTCACACTTAGTGATTTAACTATGGCTAATATTTTTTTCTTAAAACCACGAAGAAAATGAGCTCTGGCCACTTCCAGAACAAAAAAGTAGGGTGTCACAAAGAAAACTGGAAAATGTAGTAGTAATACATACTATAGCACCCCCATAGCCTTTGCGTTATGTCTTGTTTGATAGGCAAGTCATCTTCTGGAAAAAAATATAGAATGAGATAAATACTTCTTCCGTTATAACAATCACAACAATATGACCACGCAAACTTTAGCCAACAGAATTCTTAAGGATCTCAATTTTGCACACATAAAGTTCACTAGGGTGTGATGAAAAGATAAATGCAATATTTTGCAGGGACAGATCCAGGCACATACTATCAGTGCTTTGGGGTAATAGCTATCTTTCAGTAATACCAGTGAGGGCTCATACCAGGCAGGACTAAGGCGGTTCCTCCTCCCTCAGCACCACCTGCGCTGCCAGCTCACATGCAGGACTGAGTGCTCTGCTCCTTCCCTCCCTCCAGGACCCACTCACCCACCTCATACCGGGTCAGCCCTGTTTGTACAGTTCCTAGTACAATGACTCATGGCTGTGAGAGGGCTCCAAATCATTCATCATAGAGGAATCAGGACTCATACTGGCACCCTCTTACAGCATAACTGCCAGCAGTAGTTGTGTTCTTAGATTATAATACTCTGACCTTAACTGTTCTTAGCATTATATGTCTCCCCTGTGCTTTGCAAGACTCAGCATAAGCTTCCAAAGCTTTCTTTTCCAGTTTCAGTAAGTACTGTGATTATTAGAAAATTCTGCAGTATCCCTGTTTACCCTTCATTCTTGCAATGCTTTTGCAATGGTGTAGTGGCTACAGGCTTTGAGGGCTTTGAACTCATTTACTAATAGCCTCTGATTACGGGAATCTTTTCTGGTTTTACGCAGAAGACTTACAGATTTCTTCTTTAAAGTGTTTCTTTCAAGTGTTAACTCTCCATAATCCCTGGATTATTCAGAAGTAAAGACAGGATGGAGGCTGTGGGAGTGGTGTTATCTAACTACTTTAGGTGATTTTAAATACTTAACTCGAGTGCAAGCCAGAGGACCAAAGTTATGAGTTTATGTCCTCAGGAGAATCCAGAAGACAGGGAAGTCATCCTGGCAGGGAGCAGGAAATAAGGAGCTCATTGAAAGAGCTTTAAACTAGATTTCAAGTGGGAAAGGGATAAAAACAGTTTCACTAGAGGTAAACCTGGGTGCAGCATGCCAATGTTTGAGGGATGGTGGGATAGCAAGCTCCTTCTGTCTGCCATCTCAGTGGAGGTAGTGGATGGAAATCCATGAAACAGCAAAGAAGCAAGGGTTATTGATGTGTTAGAAACCACAGAAGCACCTGAGAATGGTCATGTAGGGTATTAGGGCTTCTCCCCGCAAAAAGCTGACAGGATCAATAGCCCCACCAAAGTGCATCTACACCAATGCATGCAGCATGGGCAACAAACAGGAGGAGCTGGAAGCCATCATGCAGCGGGAATACTGTGATGTAGTCGTAATCACGGAAACATGGTGGGATGTGTCACACAACTGGAGTGCTGCACTGGAAGGCTATAAACTCTTCAGAAGGGGCAGGCAAGGCAGGAGAGGTGGTAGGGTAGTCCTGTATGTTAGGGAGTGTTTTGACTGTCTAGAGGTTAATGATGGTGACGATAGGGTTGAGTGTCTGTGGGTAAGAATCTGGGGGAAGGCCAACAAGGCAGATATGGTGGAAGTCTGTTATAGACCACCCAGCCAGGCCAAGGAGACAGATGAAATATTCTATAAGCAGCTGGAAGAAGTCTCACAATTGACAGCCCTTGTTCTCGTGGGGGACTTCGACATACGAGGTGTTGGCTGGAAATACAATACGGCAGAGAGGAAACAGACTCAGAGGTTCCTGGTGTGTGTGGAAGATAACTTCCTGACACAGCTGGTGAGTGAGCCAACTAGGGAAGGTGGCTCGCTGGACCTGTTGTTTGCGAACAGAGAAGAAATTGTGGGTGATGTGGTGGTTGGAAGCTGTCTTGGGCATAGTGATCACGAAATGATAGAGCTTTCAATTCTCAGAGAAGTAAGGAAGGCGGTCAGCAGAACTGCTACCTTGGACTTCCAGCGGGCTGACTTTGGCCTGTTTAGGAGTCTGGTGGACAGAGTCCCTTGGGAGGCAGTCCTGGAGGGCAAAGGAGTCCAGGAGGCCTGGACAGTCTTCAAGAAGGAAATCTTAAATGTTGCAGGAGCAGGCCATCCCCATGTGACGAAAGACGAGCCGGCGGGGAAGAAGACCAGCCTGGCTGAACAGAGAGCTTTGGACAGAACTCAGGAAAAAAAGCAGAGTTTATGAGCTTTGGAAGAAGGGGCTGGCCAGTCAGCAGGACGACAAGGATGTTGTGAGGTTATGCAGGGAGAAAATTAGAAGGGCCAAAGCGCAGCTGGAGCTTAATCTGGCTACTGCCATAAAAAACAACAAAAAATGTTTCTATAAATACATTAGTAACAAAAGGAGGTTAAGAAGAATCACCACCCTTTACTGGATGCGGGCAGAAACATAATGAGAAAGGGTGAGGAAAAGGCTGAGGTACTTAATGCATTCTTTACCTCAGTCTTTAGCAGTTGTTCTTGGGGTACCCAGCCCCCTGAGGTGGAAGACGGGGACAGGGAGAAGAATGAAGCCCCCCCAATCCAAGGTGAAATGGTTAGCAACCTGCTCCACCACTTAGACACCCACAAGTCTGTGGAACTAGATGGGATCCACCCAAGGGTACTGAGGGAGCTGGTGGAAGTGCTCACCAAGCCACTTTTCATCATCTATCAGCAGTCCTGGCTAACCAGGGAGGTCCCAGTTGATTGGAAGTTAGCAAATGTGAAACCCATCTTCAAGAAGGGCCGGAAGGAGGATCCAGGGAACTACAGTCCTGTCAGTCTGACCTCAGTGCCATGGAAGATTATGGATCAGATCCTCACATGAGTGCCATCACACGGCACGTACAGGACGACCAGGCAATCAGGCCCCGTCAGCATGGGTTTATGAAAGGCAGGTCCTGATTGACTAACCTGATCTCCTTCTATGACCAGGTGACCCACTTAGTGGATGAGGGAAAGGCTGTGGATGTTGTCCACCTAGACTTTAGTAAAGCCTTTGACACTGTTTCCCACAGCATTCTCCTGGAGAAACTGACTGCTCATGGCTTGGGCGGGTGTACTCTTTGCTGGGTAAAAAACTGGCTGGATGCACAGGCCCAGAAGTTTGTGGTGAATGGAGTTAAATCCAGTTGGCGGCCAGTCACAAGTGGTGTTCCCCAGGGCTTGATATTGGGGCCAGTTCTGTTTAATATATTTATCAATGATTTGGATGAGGGGATCGCGTGCACCCTCAGCAAGTTTGCAGATGACACCAAGTTGGGCGGGAGTGTTGATCTGCTCGAGGGTAGGAAGGGTCTACAGAGGGATCTGGACAGGCTGGATCGATGGGCCGAGGCCAATTGTATGAGGTTCAACAAGGCCAAGTGCCGGGTCCTGCACTTGGGTCACAACAACCCCATGCAATGCTACAGGCTTGGGGAAGAGTTGGCTGGAAAGCTGCCCAGCGGGGAAGGACCTGGGGGTGTTGTTCAACAACTGGCTGAATATGAGCCAGCAGTGTGCCCAGGTGGCCAAGAAGGCCAATAGCATCCTGGCTTGTATCAGAAATAGTGTGGCCAGCAAGAGTAGGGAAGTGATCATGCCCCTGTACTCGGCCCTGGTGAGGTCACACTCCAAGTACTGTGTTCAGTTTTGGGCCCCTCACTACGAGAAGGACATTGAGGTGCTGGACTGTGTCCAAAGGAGGGCAACGAAGCTGGTGAGGGGGTCTGGAGCACAAGTCTTATGAGGAGCGGCTGAGGGAGATGGGGTTGTTTAGCCTGGAGAAGAGGAGGCTGAGGGGAGACCTTATTGCTCTCTACAACTACCTGAAAGGAGGTTTTATCAAGGTGTGTGTCAGTCTGTTCTCCCAAGGAACAAGAGCTAGGACAAGAGGAAGTGGTCTCAAGTTGCACCAGGGGAGGTTTAGGATGGAAAAATTTCTTCACTGAAAGGGTTATCAAGCATTGGAACAGGCTGCCTGGGGAGGCGGTTGAGTCATCATTCCTGGAGGTATTTAAAAGATATGTAGATGTGGTGCTTAGGGACATGGCGTAGTGGTGGACTTAGTAGTGTTAGTTTATTGGTTGGACTCAATGATCTTAAAGGTCGTTTAAACCTAAATGATTCTGTGATTCTATGATCTATGTGACATACCTACACCAACCATAATATCTCCCTCTCCCATGCATTTCATTAACTAGCTTTTAGTCCTGGCTTTTCTTAGATGGTGCCTGCCTTTAATTTCCTTTTGCTTATGTATATATCACCTATATCCATTGTTATCTGTCACATACAGTCACCTCTTTTTTAAAAGCCGTTTTTCTATTCCTGTCATGAGGAGTACAGCAAGAAGTATTTCTCTCTCAAGGAAACATTGGCATTTCTCTAGCTTGTTCAATGTCCAAAAGTCAGCATAGCATAACTCCAGTTTGTCAAAGAAATGCTCTAAAGATCGGTCAGTACTAATGCTCTTAGTATCTTGACCTCACAACCTATATCAGCAAGTTCCCACAAAAGCTCTGACTGATTTAATTAGCAGGAAAATAGCCGTATTCTTTAGGTATATATGAGGATACATGAATACATGCATCCATCACCATGTTTTGGCAGAGAGAAGCATCTTATGAGTCCTGGGGCCTTTTACATTTACATGCTTTCACTTTGCAAAGCATTTTTCAAGGACTGTATCTCATAAATATCTTTTAACAACTTTATGTTTTCCATGCTTCAGCAAACTCAACTTATTGCTGATGATTGAGTGGGGTCGGGATGCTTTTGATATGGTATTACTAATGGGTGTTTCCCCTTGGGAAGTTTCCAAGAGAACATTTTTTTAGTGGAGTTCACTGGTTTATCATGATCTGATGGAAACAGTCCCATTTCAACAAGACCTGTCAGGTATGTCTTGCTTGCTCTCCCCCAGCAGATTGCTGCACTCCTGCACAGGCAGCGTACAGTCCCAGGGCAGGCAGCAGTCAGCTGTACCACGGCACCTCAGTATTTCTCAGCCAACTGTACCGCTGTACCTCAATAATTCTCCCTGGAGAATTTTGAAAATGGGAAATCCTATTTTGGGATCTCTGGAATTCAAGCAAAAACCATTTCTGAAATTTGAAAAACCTCCATGTGAAGAAGGTACACTTCATCAAGCCCAGGGCAATTTCCAGATTCTCAAACAAATAATGAAAATATAAGTTATAATTTGGGATATTAGATTCAAATGGAGCAGGCACATTTCTAAATCCCTAAATCCCATTCTAAATCCCAGCACTAAAGCAGTAAAGACAGATAGATATACCTGTAAATATAGCCCAAATACCATACAGTCTTTCTAAAACCCTTTATTTCCCCAATTCTGCCTCATTCTGCTTCTTCTCAGAGACATACTATCTCACCCACCAGTTAACCCATCTCCTCTGTGCTCTGAACTTTTATTTCACTACAGATTTTTATTCAGTGTAACAGTTTTTGATAATGTTTCATGCTGCAGTTTTCAAAGCCATTTAAACGGGAATCCAGCATCACTACTGTAGTCCTCGATGGCCCCACTGTCTCTGCTGGGTTTTCTCCAGATACCATCTGTGGGAGTGAGTTAAAAACTGCTCAGATGGGGAAGCCAGCAGAAGGCAGTGAGATACCTGCACTGCTAAATGAGAAGAGGCTGGGGAGCCAGCTCAGCCACTTCACATCTGCTGTCCACACTGCTGTATTTTTAGCTTGCTCCCTGGCTCTGTCTCGGTGTGCTCCAGCTAGCTCTCTCCCAGGCAAAGTCTGAGTATGGCTCTGGGGCTGGTTCACTCCAGGGACATGGACAGCATTACATCAGATTTTGTTCCTGTCCTTCAATGTCCTCAGATTTTGCACTCTGAAACACACCTCACACACTTCCCAGCTCCCCCTCCCCAGGACTTTCAACGGATAATTTCCATTTCAGGTTATGAAAACACAATTTGGCAGGCTGCAACACAGCCCCTGTACTGATTTAGATACCATGAACTGAAGCACAATACACACTTATTAAATCTTAGGCTCGCCATACAGGGCCTGGGGAAACCCAGGACAAAGAATTACATATGTAATGTTACTGCCATGTCTTGCCCCAGCTTATGCAGAAAATCTTTAACAGACCAGAAAATCAAACCCAGCTCTCCCAAGACACAGGTTATAGAGTCTAACTACCAAATCATCCTTCCTTACTAAGATATAGAACTCAATCTTCCTACCTCCTTTTTGCTCTTTTTTGATGGTCACATAGATATCAGCTGACACTAACTCATGTTACCTTTCCAGGAGTATGGTCACGATGCAGTGAGACTGCAGACATCAGAGGCAAACTTCCTCCCATATCTTTTTTAATCTCTTTCCGATGTTTGTTTCCTCAGCAACAGGGCACTTGTTCACAGCCCATCCTATTGCTTTGCACATGTCTGCATTCACCCCCACAAAGGAACCAAGGTTTTGAACTGTTATGACTGCAGGTCCAGCAGCCTGGTCACCCCTCCTAACAGTTCATGTGCAAACCTCATCTCCAGCAGTGTTAGAGCATGCCAGACATGAAGTGTCTCATTATATCTCATTCCCAGCATCCAGCAGCAGTTGGCACACCCTGCTGCAGTTTAAGCCTCAGATCTCAGATGTCATTGTGCAATGGTTCCAGACACATCTCTCTGGTCTCCTTCAGTGCCTCTGCTCCTTGTCAGACCTTTCCTCACCGATTTCCATTCTTCACTTGGCAAACACACTGCAACACTGCTTCCATTTGATTTTCCAGTGAATTCTCAGTTCTGTAATATTTAATTGGCCTGGCTTCTTAAGTAGATGTTTCCAAAGTATTTCTAAAAATAAAGAAAAAAAAAACCTCTGGATATCTCTCTGAGGTACCTCTTCTCCTGATTGATGAAAGGGTTTTTCTTCCACCTCACCAGTCATTGCAGATGTCTGCTCATTGATACATACTCCCACTGGACTGTCTGCTTGCAGACTTTCTTCACCTTGAGCTCACTGAATTTTTCCATATGTAGCTAAGTTTCACCTGGGAGTCATGGTTTATAAATTTCCTGCCTTTATTAGTGAAGATGATAAGCTTTTGCCGTGATGACGACTATACATTGTACCTCGAGCAACAGTTGTTTGGCCAACTTTCTTCCTTATACCAATTTACTATGGGCGCCCCTGTTGCACCTCAGCTGGTAGATAGGTATCAACACCTGCTGTGTTACTCTCACCCATCAGAGAGAAAGTTTTAAATAATAGCTTTGCATCTCATGATCCAAAATATTAGCACCTGCTAATGTTTTGAAGGTCAAGAAATCAGATATGTATCTTTATATATTTATCTTATATCTTTATATATTTTATATTTTATATTTACATATTTATCTTATATCTTTATATATTTTTTTCAATATCATGAGAAAAAAATAACATGTGTGGTATCAGCATGCTTTGCAAGCTCTACACTGTTAAATATTATTTATTAGTCAATGCGCTTCGTTCACAAACTAACCTAAAAAAAATCCTTTTTGATTAAAACCATCGGTTTCCCTTATCCCTCATCCATTGTGGGCTGAAGTGCAGTAGCAGTTCCACCCAGTTTCAGTGCTGGATATGAGAAAGTAGCAGCAGCCTTTTAAAGTAACCAGAAACTCTGTTGTGCCAGGCAATAGATCACTGATCTACATAAAAATTTGACTAAAACGTAAGTAACTGTGGACAGCATGATGGTATCTTGAATGAATGCTGCTCCTGAGACCTGCAATAGCAAAGCACAGGTTCAAGGGGATGCTTAAGCCACCCAGCCCCATCACCCACAGGCAGCCTGTGCTCCCTGCTAGCAGGAGCACTCCCGTAGCTCCCACGTGGAGATGGGGCAGAAAGAATTCAAACTGTGTCCAAGGTGTGCTGCGTATCTACAGCCTGTGTTGAGGTCCTGTGCTTCCAGACAGGAGTTTGAACTGAAGCCCTCTCTTCACATCAGTTGTCCTAGCAGGAGTGCACATGGTGGTCAGTGCCATGATTTACTGCCATTCTCAACATTCTCCTATCTTATGCATATAAGCTAAAAGCACCAGTCTTCCTATAGTAGGAAGGGGTTAATTTTTGGAAGAGTTGAAACATCCATGTCACTGTCTGCAGTGTGTCCCTTGAGGATCTTCTGTCCAAGGCCTGAGCAGGTTCAGCCTTCCGGGAAGAGGACATCATGGGAGACGACAGGGATAACATTTCTCATGTTGCGCCTGCTAAGCCAAAACCCTTGGCACAAGAATAATGCAGATGTTCTCATAACAGCTGATGTTCCTTGAACAGAAGCAAAAGGTCTGAGAGTTCTTTGGGATACACAAACCTTGGTTTCTTCAAGTAGGTGTCATCTGTGGTCTTATGTGAATCATTGAAATGCATCCAAAACCAAAGCAAGACTTAACAGTTTCCCATTAAGTTATTAAACATCTAGCATATATGGGATGTATTTTGCATAGAAAAATAAGGAAGAAAAGATTACTGATATGCTGCCTCTTTGAGACAGGAGAAGTTGTTTTGCTCTCTTTGTCCTCTCAGATTGAAACTGGACAGAAACCAGAATAACTTGAAAAGGGGCTAATAAATCCTTGAGGTCTATTTAAATAATCAGTTGAGACTGAGTTGTAGGGAACCAGGATTAATCAATCTAAAGCATGTTAAAATTATTTCTCCATTCCTAACCTCAGTTTTCCTTTTAATCCCCTGATCCTCATTAGTTAGCTTGGCTTCTATGCACTGCTACTCACAGTGAAATGAATTAATATGGTGATGATGAGATGGAAATATCAGTCCCCACAACTGAACCCTGCCAATTGAACCCCTGACTTCAGCAGGATGTAGCTGCAGAGCTGAGTGCTGCTGGACTGCTCAGAAACACTCCAATTTTTTTTTTTCATTCCTGCAGGTCAATTATGAATGAATTTATGCCAGCCGTAATGAGTGTGGCCCTAGAGAACAATGTAATATGGTGTATAAATGTCACAAAAATGTATCTTTCACATGCAGTTGTTAAAAACAAATTGATGGGTTTGTACTGTATCTGAAAAACAAGTGTGTTTTTTTATAAAAGCAAGAGTCTTTGCCTTGCATTGAGCTGCTCTTCCCTTTGCTCCCGAACAGACTATTTTCCAAAAAAAAATCACTTCTTTCATCAGATTTTTTCTAACTGAGGGGATTCCTAAAATGTTTATTCCAAAACAATAGGATTTCAAGAAATAAGTCATAAAAGCCTGGAAGAAGCCACTGTTGCAGTAAAGCAGATGAAAACCCAATCAGCACATATCTCCCCGTGAAGTTGACAAGTTGATATGCACTTAAAGAGCAACTGAATAGCAAATGTATTGCAAAATTTTCTTTCTTTCCTTGATTTTCTCTTTATTTCATTTAGGGAAGTAGCAACTGCCTTTCCAGTGTTACACACAATTTCTCTAATGTCCCACAGAAACCACAGCTGAATGCATTACTGTAAAATCCACCTTTATATTGAGCCATTCAAAGCTATACCAAAGGGAAAAATACCTCCTTAGGAAAAAAAAAAAAAAAAAATCTGATTTCTAGCCACTAAGTCCCATTGAAAAGACTGAATAAAATGGATTCTTATATCAAGGAGAACAAGACCCATTAGTGAAATCAGTAAGTTCTAAGGAATATGATCAACCACATCCTTAAAATATCTATGTTGATAAATGTTACAAAACTAAAGTGATTTGAGCAAGAAGGTCACTAAAGATCTCAACAGTTAATGGTATCTGGGATTGTTCTTCTGATATTAGACAAAAAAGGAGCATCCAAACTACATTTACAAGTTTTTAAGCATTTTTATTGTGAATGGGAAGAATATTAATAATTAGGATGCTGGAAGAAAATTGCCAGTAATGATCAGTGATTACTGGGCTATCCCTCCTTGCCGGTATGAATGAGGAATATGCACATAAGGTAACGAAGTGCTGGATGAAAGAAGTTAAATGAGCACAGGTGTTGCCACACTCTGAAAAAACAGTGGAAAAAAAGAAATCACATGAAAAACAATGATTCTCTGGACATGCGCACAAAGACAGAGTGACCAGATGAAGATTTACAGGGGAAGGAGCGGGCAGCTTTTCCATTCTGGTGTGAAGTGCCACATGCAGCAGGAGCAACCCTGTTGCAGACCAGCTCTGCTCAAAGGAGCATCTGCATCCAGCCTTGTTACCAAGTTTCTTGTTATGATTTAAAAGTGCCTCTAAGAGCAGCTTTATAGAAAGAATTTCAGGCAAAGCTCAAAACATATCAGAGCTCCAAATCATCATTCTTGGTTTTTTCTATCTACCAGCACTCACCCAAGAGGAGACAAAGAGGTTGAGCAGCTGCTCCTGGAGGCATTTCCACAGCATCATAGCTCATGCTGAGCCAGCTGTGATGGTGTGTGCTCTGCCACATGTTATCTGCGAAACCCAGGAGGGTTTTATGCCAACCTCTGATACTTCTCACTCAGAGCTGCAGAGCACCCCTTTCAAACATGTGCTGTCTCACTGAAGGTATGATGCCCTGTGTATTTTACTCAATGGTACAGCTTCCTTACGGAGCTTTCACCTCTTATTCCCACCCCTCCATCACATTCCACCACCTCTCTTTTGTGCCAATAACCATAGAATCATAGAATATCTTGAGCTGGAAAGGACCCACAAGGATCAGTGAGTCCAACTCCCTGCTACTTGCAGGACTACCTAAAACTAAACCATATGACTAAAAGCGTCATCTAGACACGCCTTGAACTCTGACAGGCTTGGGACCGTGACCACTTCCTTGGGGAGCCTGTTCCAGTGACTGACCACCCTCTCAGTGAAGAACCTTTTCCTAATGTCCAGTCTGAACTTCCCCTGATGCAGCTTCATTCCATTTCCTCATGTCCTGTCATTGGTTACCAGAGAGAGGAGATCAGTACCTCTCTCTCTGCTGCCCACCTTGAGGAAGTTGTAGAGTGCAGATGAGGTCACCCCTCAGCCTTCTCTTCTCTAAGCTGAACAAAGCAAGCGACCTCAGCCGCTCCCCATAAGTCTTGCCCTCAAGACTTTTCACCGTCTTTGTTGCCCTCTGGGACACACTGTAATAGTTTGATGTCCTTATATTGAGGCACCCAAAACTGCACACAGTACTTGAGGTGGGGCTGCACCAGTGCAGTGTGCAGTAGGGCAATCTCCTCCCTTGACCGGCTAGCTATGCTGTGCTTGATGCACCCCAGGACTCAGTTGGCCCTTTTTGCTGCCAGGGCACACTGTTGACTCATATTCAACTTGCCATCAACCCAAACCCCCAGATCTCTTTCCACAGCGCTTCTCAATGTGCAACAAAGTCCTTAATGATACGAAGTCAGAGACAGAATTTGTAAATGTTCTGAAAGTATTTATGAAAAATATCTCAAAAATAGAATCATTTAGGGTGGGTTTCATTTTTACTAGTCTGCTACTCCCAGAGTTTGTTCTTCTCTCTTGATCCTATTGCACTTCCTTTGGCAGCAGGTGTTAACTGATGCAAATTAATCACCCCTTCATGATGACCATTAGCCAGGAAAGTTCTCCTTTATACATCAAAATGATGGAGGGTACTTGATGGATAGCAGGGATCACTGAACTACTTGTACCTGTTGATCTTAGTAACCACAAGAAGGCTCAAGTTACCTTTTGAAAATCAATCTCTAATTGACTTGCCTGAAGTCAAACAGAGTCAGAAAAAAGTGCTCCAAATGGATGGCTCTTTTCTTGGGCTAATGTCTCTTACAGACAGAGAAGTATGTACAGCACATTCCATTTTGTATCTGTAAAGATAACAGCAATACATTCAGCAATGCGAAGTACAGAGCGGGGATTTTTCTTGATATGCAGTGATGCACACTGGGAAACCACTGCTTGTCCATAAGAGCAGGAGAAGTTCCTAGGGAAAAAAAAAATAATCCCATACCCTCTTTCATCGCAGTCTGGGACAACAGCACAATGCCTGTAGCCCAGAGATATCTGACATTGCTTGAAGTAGTACAGAACTCAGAACAGGTTCCTTTCCTGGTTTCTCGAGCAGATCTTGCATCCCATCTGGAGCTCCATGTTTCCTTAGCTACTCAGTCAGCCACACTTAAGACAGTGAATTAAAAGCTGCTCAGTGGCTGTAACCACAATGGAGATCTACTCCAGAACTGTGACTTTCAAAGCAAAGAATAATAAAAACAAACACACCACTTCATTTTTCTGGACACACTAGTGTAAAAGCAGTATAATTTCAGTAGAGTCATATGGCCATCCCTTGGTCTAGTGCACACTTCATAGCTCTTCATGTCCAAGGAAGGCACACCCATTTGTCTCAGCCAGAAATCCAGCCCAAGAAAACTTTCTGTCACTGAAAGTGCAAGGCTGGATCTATCACTGAAACCCAGGGAGTTATTCCAAGTTCACATCAGCAGAACAGAGATCAGAATCTGACCCAAATATTAATTGATTTTTGGAGTCTCTGTGTCTGGCGATCAAGAAACGCCTGCTGGATGCTAACTCTGCCGTCTGCAGGCGGAACACAAGGGGACTAGTGAGGGAACAGACGTGGATGGTATTTTCTAATATGGAGTTGTTGAGCAATGAGTGCCAAGTGCTGTGCATGTTAGGCACAGAGAAATGGAACACTGCAAAATGAAACCACTCACTGTATCAAAGACTACATCCCAACATAGGAATGGTGTGCAAGAATTTGTTTGCCATTATATCTCAATGCAGATGTCCTTTTCCCTTTAATGGATCCGCCTATGCCACTACCCAGGCAGATAGCAGTGGAGAGTCACCTCTGTTCCCTTGCTGCCAACAACTCCACTAGACCGACCTGTGGTGTCTGTACTCTCTTTGGAGTGTCTCTTGTCTCTGTAGGCATCTTCACATTGCACAAGACAGCATGGTAATGCTGAAACTAGCACTGAAAGAGTAGAAATGTCCCCGAAACACTACTAGGACATAATGGAGATAATATCCCAGATCCCAGAGCAGTACATCAGCACTGACACAGTTTTACACGAGTTAATGAGGGCTTTCACCAACACTTGTCATCTTAGCTGCAACATTGTGCTGAGCTAGTTGACCTGCTTCTAGATGGGGAGTGAGTCCCAGCACTGTGAGCTTCAGCATCTCTGTACCATCCTCTATTGCATGGTGTAGGGTACCTGAGGTCACGTCTTTAGCACAAGGACTGAGTTCATGTCTCACCATGAGGAATTCTGTTACAGATGAATGTTGGCAAGTGAAATATTGTTAGTGAACCCAGGAAAAGCTAATTTCTGTAAGAAGCCAGTAATGCAATCCAGTCCAAGTATTTAGCTTATTTCCTCTGCCACACAGTGACTAAGAGCTAAATTTGTCTGCAACTCAATTTTGTCTAGTTATCCATAAGGTTCCCATTTGTCAGTACTTCCAAAGAAATGGATTATTTTTATGTATAAAGTGGGTAAACAATTTCAGAAATACAATACGCAACATCCTTCTGAAACTCATATGGAGTTACACTGAGAGCTGAGCTTGGAAATTTTACAGAGAAAAAACTTTTTCTTTTTTTGTAAAGTGATAGAAGTAAAAACTTATTATGAAGCCTATCTGTTCATGAGATGGAGCAAGACTTTGTCATCTGCCACTTTTACTGGGCAGGGAGGGAAAAAGATTCCCAAGCTGCGCCCCCTTCCTCCCTCCCTCTAAAATGCATTTTGCATGAAATTATTATAAGATAAAATGTGTAAAAAAGCCTAACAGAACTTAGGCTTAGAAGACCAAAAGTTAAAACCTTCTTCCTAATTCAGTGCTCCAACCAATATACTGCAGTCCTTCCCTTTCTGCACCAAGGAATCACAATTTTATTGCAACACTGCTCCCATGCTGGGGCACGGGAGAAATTCACCCGCAAACCCATGCACTGCTATTTACCTCTACTCACCAAGAAGAACCCAGACCTTGCTGGCTTGAATACAGTTATGGAAGGTGGAAAACACAGGTTTGAAGCCCATGAAGATGAGACCAGGTGAGGTTGCACTTTGTGACATTCTGATCTGGCAATGCTCAGGCACTAGGATGAGCACAGAGGCAGGAACGTGAGACATGACCATGCCAGGCATGAGCATGTGAGGCATGTCAGGCAATGCCACCAACATGACACCTTGCTCAGACCCAGGCATGCGCAGACCATGTCTAATGGGTCATGTTTGTCATTGGGCCTCAGCAGAGAAAGGCAGGGCTGGGCTCAGGTTAGAAGCCAAGCTGAGGAGCAACCAAGCATGGACACTGACCCCAAAGCCACAGGGACCTGATGAACAGACCTCTGATGAACTGCAAAGTGATTAGGAAGTTTAAACATTCTCAGGGTCAGCTGGTATTCAGCAGTAGCATGGTACATACGTTCACACAGATTCACACAGAATCACTAAGGTTGGAAGAGACCTGTAAGATCAAGTCCAACGATCAACCCAACACCACCATGCCCACTAAACCATGCCCCACAATGCCATGTCCACACGTTCCTTGAACACCTCCAGTGATGGTGACTCCACTACTTCCCTGGGCAGCTTATTGCAGTGTTTCACCACTCTCTCAGTAAAGAAATTTTTCCTAATATCCAAGCTAAACCTCCCCTGATGCAACTTGAGGCCATTTCCTCTTGTCCTGTCGCTAGTCACTTGGGAGAAGAGACCAACACCCACCTCTCTGCAACCCCCTTTCAGGTAGTTGTAGAGAGCAATGAGGTCTCCCCTCAGCCTCCTCTTCTCCAGGCTGAACAACTGCAGTTCCCTCAGCCGCTCCTCATAAGACTTGTGCCCCAGACCCCTCACCAGCTTCGTCGCCCTTCTCTGGACACACTCCAGCACCTCAATGTCTTTCTTGTAGTGAGGGGCCCAAAACTGAACACAGTATTCGAGGTGCGGCCTCACCAGTGCTGAGTACAGGGGCACGATCACTTCCCTACTCCTGCTGGCCACACTATTTCTGATATTATTTTGTGTAAGCCTTTTGGTAAGTCCTTACATCCACCCTGAAGACTGGGAACAAGACCCTTGTGTTTATTCTCTGACAGTATTTAGTCTTAGTACAGTGAAGAGCGAAACAAAAGTATTGGAGCCTTGGACAATATTCAAAAAACAAATTGATAGCTTATTTTCAGGCTTCATCTTTGCTCACAGTAACAATTTGCACGTCTCCAGCCCAATTACCTCTATGTTATCACATCTGCCAGCAAAGCTGGCAACAGTTCTTGTCAGCCACATACACAATGGGAGCTTCTTGATGCTGCACTTCAGAGGCCTACTGTATACTTTATTTCTAAGCTCCTCTACCCAATGCCAGCCTATACATCTCAACAAGTGGACTCAGTCAATGTATTTAGGAGGGAAAATGTTTAATTATATTAAGAAGTTCCAAACCTCCATGGCCGGAAGATCAGTAGTGAAAGAGTCAGTAGAAGGATGACAATAGAGCTTGTTCTCCCAAGCAATCAAGATCTAAATTTTTCAAAAGCTGTTGCAACAAAAAAAAAGAGCAAGTAGTGGAAATAAGGATGTACAGTTAGATTGTAGGATAGATACTGTCTTCATCCACCCAGTCCTATGGGTGGTGGTAGTGCTGGGCAATAAAACCACATGAATTTCTTACAGCATAAAAATGAATGTGACAAGGCAAGTTGATATGTTTCAACCTTTGACCCCAGGGTTCAGTAGGTGTTGGAAGAAGCACCATGCACTTCTTTGATCTCTCTGGAAGAGCTATGATCCATTCTCTTCAATGCACTATGAGATTTGTAATACAAGGTCATGGTGAGAGCGCCCCATTCCCCTCTCTATACCTTATGGGGTTTAGAGATGTTTGCCCCAGCACTAGACCCTCACGGATTACCACTTATCCCTCATATCCTTTACTCCAAACTGTGTTGGAGAGCTCAAACATATCTGGGTTGCAGTTCCTCCTTGGTCTATACTCCGTGGTCATGAAGCTATGCCGTCAGCATCACCGCAGTAGAGAGAGAAGGACCCAGAGGTGTCTGGGATGCAAACTGAGGAAAAGGCCAGCAGGGGTTACAGAAGGAAATCACTCACGCAGATGAGACACTCATCCAACCTACCCAGCTCCAGCAACACAAAGAACTGATACCTGTGGGAAAAGGAAACCCACACAGGAATAAGAATAATCTCACTGTCAGGACAAGTAATTAGCACTTCTTATTCACTTCATTACAAAGGCTATACATCCCAAATTTTAAAATCCCATTCCCATAAGAAGGAAAGTTTTAAATGGTGTGACACTTGTTTTATGCTGATCTTTAGACAGCTACAGCACAGGGCTGCATCTGAGGTATCCAAGATCTTTTTAAAATTTAGTATTTCCAGTAATGGGCAATTTATGCTTTGTTGGGAAAGACCTGACCTACTCCATATCACAACCATGAATCAGCCTTTCATGAGGCATCAGTCTTTGAGCCAAAAGATACTATTTATGCCTTCTCATGATTTATGGCCAGGCACTCCTGTAGGCACAAAAATATTTAACACAGTTCAAACCATCAGGACAAGCAAAACCATGAAAACACCAAGAAACACACTCAAGATTTTTTTTCATTTTTTCTTTCTTGGGGAAGATGCTGGGGAAGTTTACATTCCACTCACAACCTCCACAATATAAAAATTAGGAAGTGGATCAATACTAACCCTGTAAAGGAATAGCAATCCTTCCCAAAGGAAAAAATCACTTGTTTGTCTTACACTGGTCCTGACCATCACTTGACAGTAGAGAGCTATCAAAACCCACAATAAACAAGAATTCATGTCATCCTCAGAAATATTGCCAGGAGACAACCCCTGACAATTATATCATTTCAAATCAACAAAGTCATATAAAATTGTGTCCCTCAATGAAGCCATAAGTTTTTATGTCAGATGCAGATATCAAAGATAAGTAGTTGACAGAGGAGCCTTTGCCTTGTGCAAATAAATAACAACACTGTCCCTAAACTGAAACTTCTGAAGACAGTTAACAAAAAGACCTACCAAACAGTATTTGTTGTTCTTATAACTGATATCAGGATAAAAGTCTCTTCAGGAGCTCAGCCTAGCATTCCTGGTTATCAGATACCATCTCTGATGGTGGGAACCAAAGTGAGCTCGGGAGCTCTCTGACAAGGACAATAGGCAGGAGAGAGAGAGCGCAAGAAGGTACCATTGGGTTGACATCTGGGGTATCATCACAGGAGCTAGAAATGTGTCTCCACAAAGAATGGTGAAGGATGAAGAGTTCAATGTATAGTTTCTACTAACTTCCCAGACATTTTTTTCTCTGTGGAAGCAAGCTGAAAGTATTTCCAAAGCAGTTTTGACTGTTCAATGCTTTTCTTGTATTCAGCAGCCTTTAATACTCCTTTTAAGGATTAGAAATTTAAGAATGGTATCAAGGAAGTTTTTATTTCTAAAGGTCTTTGCCAAAATCAGCCCTATGTCTTACAACCCTGGATTATACACCAGGCAGTGCTCAGCCTGCTGAGAGAAAGAGCTGTGAGCCACATCAGTAGCTTTTGCAATGGCACGTACCCACTGCTACTTCCCAAAATCCTTTGGTCCCATGAGAACAGCAGAGGCTGTGGGATGGGGCAGGGGTGCAGAAAATCTCAGCCAGTAATAAAGACCAGTGTGCCAGCAGCAGGACCATTCACCCACTCTACAGCCTTCCCCCCACACAGGTTTGGGGGAGCCCCAGCCTCTAAGTCACATCTCCCCAGGGGTCCTCACACAGGGCAGGCAGGGGGATGCCAGGACCCTGGCCATATCATGCACATACTGTGTCTCCAGGGCATCTGGCAGCAGTTGACCTACAGGGCAAGTGGGTTATACCTGACATGTGCAGGTGAGCTGCAGCACGCACACAGTGTAGGTGCAGACTTATGGGAGGGCTGGTGGCATCATCTTGCCTGCTACAGGAGGCAGCTCTGCAGCCTGAAATGTTGGGCACATTCTTAAAGGGTGGAAACTGCAGACAGGTTATTCTCTATTATTTCCTCCATGCACAGAACCTCAGCAAATCTCTGCATGGATTTGTGCTGGGGTACTAGAGTTTAAAAGGTGGTTCTTCAACAGCAACAAATTTGCACACAAGAGCTTTGCTCAGAAGTTTGGTTTAGCTAACATATTCTTCTTACTGCCTCTGGGTTTACAGTTTCAAAACTAGGGTTGCATCATCATCTGTTGCTCTTCTCTAGGAAAAATTACCCACAAAGCAATCCTACAGAAATCCATCTGCTGGAGTCTGTCCCTTGTGCCTGACCAGCTTCAAAACTGAGCTTATTCAATACTTGATAGCTGTGACAGCTCACCTGCCCCTGCAAGGACCCTCTCTAGACAATTCCCGGGGTGGCATTAAAACACCAAAGAGTGGGTGTCTGTATGTGAGCGAGATATCTCCCTTTCCACCAGGGTCAGAGCACAGCTGGGGCTCTGCCCACACCTGGGTGTCTAAGGTCACTTGAGAAGTCATAGAGTATTCCACTGGCTTCCAGCTCCTTCTACAGAAGGACATAGGTTGCATCTGCCAGTCCCTTGCAGATGTCCTCCATATGCTGGAGCATTCTAAAAAGACCTTGAGTAGGCTGCTGAATCTTTAATCAATGGAGTACAGAGCAATTCACCTCACCCAGCAGAGGAAATCTTAAGCAAAATACTCATGTAGCTTTGGGACCACACATAGATTATTTCTATACAAACTTCAGTAAAAAGTTTCACTGAAAATCTCATTTTTCTCTAGAAATATTAACCTATAGATAGAGCTTTCCTTGCTGAATCATCCATTTTCCCATCTTTGTAGCATCTCATCTAATAACTTTCTAGAGACAATTTATGTATCCTTGAAAGCTGCAACTTCTTCCAAAAAGCTTTTTCCTCTTGTTTGAGGAACAGATTTATGCTATTTTCAGCACAAATAAAGTAATACTAGGACTTCTTCACATGTAAATCCCTGACATCTTGATGTAGTTAACTCCACTAAGTGGCTACTTAGTTAACCAAGCTTTGCTCTTTCAAAACCAGGCAGTTTATTTACAGACCTGCCTTTGCTTATTTATCCATTTCATATAGACCAAACCCATCAGTGATCACACAGATCAATATTGTTTCCTTCAGCCAGCACATCTGTAGCATTAAAAAATAAGTAAAAATTGCAACAGCTCATTTTGATTAACCTGTCCTTTGTCTTCCAATTCATACCCTGGAAGTGAAAGTCTTGCACACGGATCCAGTTCTGGGTAGTCGTTACTCTCTAAAATATGACAGTGATATCTCTCTATCAATAGAAACTGAAACAATCTCCCCTCAGTCCAGAGAGGGAGACTAAAATCATGTTAATTAGCATTTCTCAAAGCATTTCCTCCCCAAAATGAATGTGCTGAAGCCACAGCAACACTTTGAATTTCTGGTCCCTAACAAACAATGCTAAATCCTTTCGTCAAATACAGGAACTGTTGCTTCTCTTCTGACACTGACAGTACAACAATGAAATTCTCCGTGTGGCTTGTTCGTAGGAAAATATCAAGCCTCAAGATACTTGTTTCCTGTGTCCTCTGAAGCATCTGTTTCAAGTAAGGCTAAAAGAATATGTGTTATTACTAAATACAAGAATGGAGGAGAAAACCCAAACCCACAAAAACAAACAAAGAAAAAAAACCCCTTGTATGTTGGAGAATGGAATGCAATTTTTTCTCAGAAGAAATGATCAAGCCAATGACCAGGACAACCTCATATAGCATTCAGGATCAGAAAACAAGGAATGAAAAGCTAGAAAATTGGAATAAACTTTAACAAAGAAATTTGGAACAAACAATGAATTTAATTTTTTCTCTTTGATTCTTTTTTCCTTTTCTATCTCCTTTTTTCCTTTTCTATCTCCTTTTTTCCTTTTAAATTCTTACTTTTTTTTTGACTCAAAAGTCTAGTAGGTCTTATTCATTTCAAGTGTGTTTTCATAGTGAGTTTACTGAAAACTGCTTTATAGCATATTTTGTTCTGAAGTGGTACAAATCAGTTACATGTGAAAAATAGGTAACAATTTATATAACACAATTACTAGTTGTCCATATTTTCTCAAAATACTCAGAAAGGCTCTATTTATTCACACAGCTGTGATTTGATATAGCCATAAAATGAAGGTTCAGTTCCTTGCCAGTGTTTCTGAACATTGTTTCACACTGGCACCCAGCAGCACCCAGCAGCTTGCCTTATCAATGCAACGACTCAGCAGCTAACGGTACTTTGCCTGTTCTTGCCTCCTCATCCCAGAACAGAGTCCAGGATCAGAAAGCACTCTGCTCTGACAGGTCTTTCCTGGCTGACCCCTGACACTGCAAACCTTTCATGCAACTCCCTGTGGTTGCACAACTTCACCGTGAGATATCTGCTGGGCTTAGTCAGGATAACCCTGCCCCACGCACCTCCAGCCCCCTGCCACTTTCCCACAGTGTGCTGAGACATCACCTGCTTTCTACTTTTCACACCTGAAAACAAGAAGGCATAAACATCATTCCCAGAAATCCCTATTTGCGATTGCCAGCCCTCATGTGAGATGCCATGGGACAAAATGTGGAGCAGGGGTAAGAAAAAGTGGGTTCAAATGTCTCAAGATAGGTAAGAGATATCTCATAATTGATCCTGTCTACTACTGCAGTCATTCCTAAATATTAAAATACATTTTCTCACAACTGCTTCCTTTACTTCATCTTGCATGGCAAATGCATTCTCTTTATTTGTGGTTTTATACACACTAACACTAAATAAGCAGCAGTAAGCAGATGTCCTCTGCTGAGTGCTCTCTGTCATAAAACTTTCCAAGTTAAGAGACACAATATGTTATTTCCACAGGACTGATCGTAACAGGACAAAGAAAAACATCCTCTGAACAACTGTAATTTCTAAGAAAATCTCTCTTACTCTGTGAAAGTGGAGATTACTCATAGCATGACAAATCTGGAAGAACTATTAAAGGTTTCACTCCCACTTGTCACCGATACTTTAAACCTGACATCCAGCTTCCAAAAATGTTAATAATTTACCTAACATTTCCTTTGCCAAAAATGGGAAACTTATTCCCATCCTTTAGGGAATGGCAGATAGTAAGAATTCAGCACAATTTTTCATTAGCACTCTTTTGCCCTAATATCAAAGGAATTGTGCTATTGCTACGAGGATCTTGATCTAAAAATGCACTTATGCACATGCACAACTTCAATAGGATTAATCATGTGCTTAAGATAAACATATCCTTAAGTACTGTTTACAGATAAGAGCACATTTGTTCAGATCCATTTCCCAAGTTTGTTTAAATATAATATAACACAGCAGTATAGAGCGGCAATATTCCAGCTGCTGACACTTTAAATAAAAGAAAGAAACACCTCTTCCATGTGATCAGGTTTATAAAGAAAAATATTCAGAAGCTGCCCACAGAGCAGGGGCAAGCCTGACAAAGAGGAAATAGGAGAAATAAAATGAGCAGAATAAAACTAAGTGAGACTTTCAAAGGAGCTACACAACTTCATTGCCTCACATAGGATGAAATCTCATACTATTGGGAAAATTCACCAAGTCTTTCTCTCCATGGGTGTACAAATGGGAGAGGAATACAGCTGATCTCTGACTGCAAAAACAATAAAATTAATGAGGTGTTAGAAAGCAGACAGGATACGAAAAGAGAGTTGGTCTGCAGCAGTTTCATTCCCTATGAAATTCTGTGAGGTTTTGAATCACAGCTGTGGAAACAAGCTGCTGAATTTCCTCCCCTAACCCTCCCAGTAATTTTGTAATTTAAGTATAATTGTAATTTAAGTATAAATGCTCTGGAAGTCAAGATTAACAGCACACTGCTGGGTGCCTTTTATAAGCAGAGGATGTTAGTGGGAGAGAAACTGTGACTTGAAGCTATGTTGTCATGCAACTAAGAAGGCAAGGAAAAGAGCCAGGCAAACAATCCCCAGACTGTTTTTTCCTGAGCAGGAGATGATCCACCTTGTCTGGACTTTACAGCAAAAGTGAGTCCATTGATTAAACATTTTTAACATTGCTGATTAAAATAGATTAAGGACTCTGTGTTGTAGTGCTCTGTCTGAATCAGAATAAAATGTTTGCTGTTAAAGGGAAGATGAAAATGTGCTTATCGTTTAATAAGAGTCAATCTGGAAAAAAACTGAAACAGTTCAGTGTGTTCTTGGTGCATTAACAAATGTCTCCTGGACAGGTTTCCTTGGACCCCAGACTAGAAACAGAGTATTCAGTTTGTGTAAGAAAAAAAATAATGTAGTACATCGTAAAACTACTATGGTGACAGAAAGCAGTGAAAATCAAAGGGTTAACACCACCTCTACCACTTATTATCAAAGCAATATTATTTTAAAGTTACTGTGCTATGCTCTGTGCTATTCTTTTCTCTAATGGAGAATGGAGAGGTACTTTGCTGTTGTGAAATAAAAGTGTTTAACTTTATCCTTGACCCTGTAATTGAACATGCCTGAAAAGTCCCCTGGGCCTGCCTGAAGCCTATTGCAGAATTGGATTTATCCTTATTCCTCAGACACAGTCCATTGTTTTAAGGTGCCTTTGTCATTTTTTATTCCTAAGGGATAACATTTGGTACACCTAAATCCAACACTGTTTTGCACCAGAAGGTGCTGGTCCACTATGATTCTGATAAGAAAGGCACTCAGACTCTGTAAAGTATCATTTAAAATGCTTTTTATTAAAGCCAACTATAAAGAAAGAGAGGATAGTATAGATAATCTCATGTCCCTTTAGATGCTGGGAACCCTGAGTTGTGCAGGATAGAACGGGCTCTGATCTGCATGTAGCATGCCGTGCAGACCCCATCTGTGGCGAATTTGCCTCATTTGGGTCATTCAAGCTATTACAGGGTTTTCTTATGACAATACAACTGTGTTCATCATTTCTACTGCCAAACAGAGAGGATGTCTGCAGAAGAACTTGCTGCTCTTTTAGATAAAGGCAATGCCACACCTGTAGCAAGTGGATAGGTGGCTGTAAAACCAGCAAGGAACTAATGACACTGAAAAATAAAAAATGGTCTCTTCTCCCATGTGACTAGAGACAGGACAAGAGGAAATGGCCTCAAGTTGCGCCAGGGGAGGTTCAGGCTGGATATTAGGAAAAATTTCTTTACTGAGAGAGTGGTGAAACACTGCAATAAGCTGCCCAGGGAAGTGGTGGAGTCATCATCACTGGAGGTGTTCAAGGAGCGTGTGGACGAGGCATTGTGGGACATGGTTTAATGGGCATGGTGGTGTTAGCTGATGGTTGGACTTTATGATCTTACAGGTCTTTTCCAACCTTAGTGATTCTGTGATTCTGTGATCCCAACAGTTTGTAAGTGCCTCTAGTAGAAGGGTCAGGAAGATGACTACAAAACCTGTAAGACTTTCTTTGTAGTCTTTGTCCCCTTCCCCTTTTGATGGTGAACACATGACCTAAAGAAACATTTTTTTTTTTCTCTCTATTTTTGGTAACAGTTCATTTCCATCAACTGATGGAAAGCTCTGAGAACTTTTTAGTCACACTTTGTAGCCAACAGCATATAATCATGATTTCATTTCTGGGTACATCTGTTTTAGAGCATTGATCTCCTGAACCCACTAAGAGGCATGTAACGGACAACACTGGACCTATATATTCCAGCTTTCTAAGAAAGAGGTTTATTTCTCTATAGTTTATGATAATCCGTTGCCTGAACGCTGGCAAGCGACCAGGCGAGTTCTGACATACGGCAGTCTTTTCTGCTGTCGTATATGAACATAGATAAAGGAATGAAAAGGAGAGCAAGAAGGAAACGCCTAAAGGATGCTGTGTTTGGTTCTTCTTTTGAAAACATTCTCTGGCAGCAACGCAAGAAAAGCCTGCGCCTGGATCACCACCTGCGGACTCTGACTCATTCATCATAGCTGAAAAAGTCCAAGGGAGGTCAGGAGGGAGCAAGAGACAAGCTTCATTAGAGCCAGTTGCAGAAAGACTTCCGATACCCTACTGCAAGCAAATACCTGCAACAGTCAAAAATCAGACAGTGGAAAGACTCCATAAATAGTACAACAACCAGAGACATGTTGTGTTCGCTGGTTCCCTGGCGTGTCTGGGGAAACTGTACCTGTCAGGGGCTCCTGCTAAAGACACCTGACCTGCACCAGTGTGGGACTCGGATGTTCCTGTGTCGTGGGATCAGAGAGACAGTTGAAGGCAGACCTGAGTGTAGCCAGCCTCTGCCAGGCTCCATAGGATTTGGAAATGGCCTATGGCTCTGGAGGTAAAACTAAAAAAGTAAATTCTCTCAATAGAAATGAATTCTGCACTGATGTCTCACTGCCCAGCCTGGACACTTGCCAGCTATGCAAATAATAATTGGGAAAGGAAACCCTCCACCTGCAAACTGGGCAGCAAATTAGAGATGCCAAGCTAAGGGAGACACCCAGTCTTCCCCAATGCTTATGGAAGGTGTTTTATGTTGGACTACTGTGTACATGACAACTAATCCAGCATACTAAAAAGAAAGAGACTTGAGACAGAACAGTACACAGAGCACAAAATCAGAGTCCAGAAAAAACATCAGTTTTACATGCTGCGGCAAACAGCACAAACCAGGAATGGCTCAGCCACTGCAGAAACAAGAAAGAATCATAACAGATTACACTGCTTGCAAGAATTTGCCGATGCCATCACAAGGAGACAAAGAAGATGACAGCAGAAGCACAAGAAAAGGGTGGAAAAATCTTTCCTAGCACAAAAAAAATTACAGCTGAGGAGGAACAACAAATATAACAACTATTTTAACCTGGGTATATATACATCATTCAGTGAGGCAAGAGAAACAGGAAAATGAGCAGAGAAAGACAGGGCAAAAGCAGAAGGTATAGATCTAAAACTCCAGACCTAAAGTGTTTGTTTTTCCTCACTAATGGAATATGGGAATTATATGAGGGAGCAAATAGCAAATTAGAATAAATGCAATGTCTAGTAGTATCACTAAACTGCTAAAAATATGTTTTGCTTTTGTTGTTGTCTAGAGGGAGTACTAGGCGTGGAGCCAACATATTTAAGCAAGAGCTTGACACCCCTTCAAGATACAGAAGCTCCCAACAGAACACAACATAGACCAGAATAACCCAGAAGCCCCAGGTAATGACATGAGGAAAAGCAAGCACTAGAAGAAGAGTTAAATAAGCTGATTCCTCCAGAAATCATGGCCAAGCAGAAGAGCCCACAAGGTTTGTATTCTTCCATTATCACTGTAGGAAATAAATATATGAAACCTATCATATAGCATAGACTGTAAAATTTTAAAAATATAGAAAAAGACCATGCCTTCAGTGAAGCAATAAATGTTTGGATATTTGAATTTTTATACTGTTATTGATAGGAAATGTTTCCATCTTTGATAAACTGAAAATGTACCAGGAGGTACCCATAAAAGACAGGGAACTTGTCAGAATATCCTTTAAGATATACCCTTTCTTTAGATTGTATCTGAGTAATTACAAAGTTTCCCTGGAAAATATGATCAATCTTCTAGAGTAGACAGTAAGTACTATAAACAAAAGCATGACTAAGGCTCTGTGTTGCATTCAGAGGACACATGCCACTTGGATCTCATGTCATCTTAAAGAACTAAAAATCTCTAGAAATAAAGGCACAACGAGTAATGTTGGGCTCATTGCCCACATTGTATGGATTGGAAACCATTGCTTGGAGCAGTGTTGCTCACATGAGGATCTGAGGTGGTGTGTAAGATATGAAAGTGATGTGACTGGTCTGTGAAACAAATGCAAACAAAAGCATACACATTCTCACCATACAAAAATGCAAAGTGGAAAACAATACGCCTAATAAGTAACCATGAAAAATACATCCTATTTTTCAGCTGATTGTATATTAAAGACAGTATATTGTACAAGACAGCTGACAGAATTCTTTAAAAAAAAGTTAGGTTGCTTCTTATTAGAAAAAATATCGATTAACATATCTCTAGACTATTTGAATGCAGTGGAGCAGAGCAAAATACAGAGCTGTATGAGGAACACTTCAGATTTAAAATAAAATTTGTGTTGTCTTGAGTTTCTTATAAGGAAACAAGAATAGTGTCATTCTGCCTGAGTCCTTGACTGAAAAGGGAACAACTTGACAGAATCCTAAAGCTTGTGAAGAAAATAAATGTGAATGCAAAAGCTGTTAAAAGCTCACGTAAGGAACCAAGACAGGACATGACCTCTGCCACAGAGCTGCACACTTTGCTGACTTACTAGGGGTTAAAATATCTCTTCTCAGTGTCTGTGATTATAAAATTGCTGTAAAATTGGAAGCTAAAGTAACCATTAAGCATGGTGAATCAGCCCATCCTTCCCTTAGTAATGTCATGTTCAAAATCAGTTGCTTACAGCAGTAATAACAACAGACCTATACGATGGAGCTGCCTGACACTTCATACAAAGGCTGCTCTTCATCTCATAGTTAGTTTTTTCCCAAATACTTGAGCTCCACATCTCACAAGACTATGATCTTCTCATCTGAGAATGATGCTGGTGATCTTCCCCACATACATATAAATGTATTCCAACAAACACCTGGTAGAACCTGCTGTAGCATTTTAATTTATTCAGTTAGCATATTTATTTGTATTTTAAGGATAACAAAGGTTCCAGGTGGAACAGTTACTGTGCAATGATGTGCCTTAAAACAGCCTAGGTTTTGCCTCCAACTGACCATCTGCACACCATGGTGCTGAGCAACACTAACATGAAACCCCACTTTGTTGAACTGTTAAGGAATTTCTGTTTTAAAAAATAGTAATAAAATAGGTATAAACTTCATTCACTTCATCCTCCAACAGACGGATATAAAAGCGACATCTAAGTATATATGGAGCCATAATCCTCTGACAGCTAATCTTTGCAGCTATTCTAATTGCTGAGGATTTCTGTGGATAATATCTACAGCTGTTAATTACTTTTTATGAATGTTTTGAAAACAGAAAATATTATTGATTTTTTACCAGACTATATGTGGTCCCAGTCCTGACTATTATTTTTGCACTGGTTAGTTACCTGGTATTTAGTTCTCAAGTTCAGTGGTTGATTTCTTATTGTATATGCCTCCTATAACTATTTTGGATATTTGTCCATATTTGCACTTTTGACCTTCTGGGATTCAAGGAAACAGCAAAGATGATAGAGATATTGTCTGAATAAAGCTGAGGAGGCCTATGTTAACAGGCTTTTGGATGTGATCAGTAAACAATGTTATGACCCAGGAAAAGAATGAATTTTCATTCTGAACATTACTAGGGCAATATTAAAGCTAGCAGTCCCGTGACACGCTAATTGGGATAACAAGTGTCTGAGTCCTCAGAAGAAAATTAACTCTTTTCTCAAGTTAATTCTTTCCCCTCTTCAGCTGGACCCCATTTCCCAAACTATTACAGAGCACTTATTCAAGCCCGTCTTCTCCCATAAGCAGCAAAGAATGGGGCATGCATGGTCCATTAACTGTAATACATTGACATTAAACATTTGGAAGTGCTACTAAGCTCCCAAGCTCTCCAGCCATGCCTAACCCCATAATAGGAGAGAAGCAGATGCTTTTCTTCCTGTTCTCCCTCCAACTCTCCTTGCACTGATAAGAAACTTGGATACATTCCCCCAGAAAGAGCTGCAAGGTCTTCCAACAGATGAGTGTGGATGTGAACTATGCTATGTACGTCTCTGCTTAAAGTCTCCAAAAATGATGTGTGCTGTTTATGCTTTTACTGGAAAGATGATAGAGAAAAGTTGAATCTAGCTCTAGGTTTGATTTCAGCAAAGGGAAGCTGCAGAGAGCACACTTTAATTACAAGTCTGACATGTTTTTATGGACAGCAGGAATAGTTTTTAACATAATGGATGTGAATATAGTTGACAGCAGATAAAATGAGACTTGAGGTGAACACTACATAGACCTGTAGCTACTAAATATTTTATGATCTGTGCATTCGGCACACCTTCATTTAATAAAAACTGCAATGTAAAAAGGAAAAGGGAATTAAAAGCGAAGTAAAGATGCCTCAAAAATGGCCAAAATCCATCTGTGGCTATATCTTCATCTACACTTCAGGGAAGTTCAGAGCCACTAGTGAAAAATGACTATTCATGATAAAAAAAATAGGAAGTCCGACCACTGTACGTATCTCACACTGTTTGGCAGGTCCTCAGCAACCTGGAGACATGATGTACCTAGTTAATGCGATGTACTTACTGTTCATTGAAAGCAATGAACACATTGCAAAAGTCAGAACCAGCTGTCATAACCAAAGAGCAGGATAGCTCCTGTACTGCTCTGAAAGTACATAAACACCTACAAGCCCATACTGTGTTCACAGCAGAACACTTTCAGTGACAGCAGCATTTGTAATATGAGTAAATATGTCCATAATCACAGGCAAAGCCAACAACAGGGTAGGATTATTTTTTAACTAGTGTGCAATAGAGCATGAGAAGAAATTTTAAACCCTTGGAAATCACTTCTTTTTAAATAGGACTAGGACCAAATACTGACACCTTCCTCTTTCGCCTGCCTACACCAGAGTTCATCCAGAGTAAAACAGAACTGAGCGCCAAACCTCAGGGGACCTTGAAATTATTATTTCCTTTAGGATATAATATATCCCAGAGATAGTTTCAAAACATTGCTTTTTGAACTTTTAAAAAAAGGTTGCTAAATTCAGTTCTTGGAAACTGATAAACCAGAGAACCCTAGAGCCTACATCTGCTGTCTGTACAAATCAGGAATTACTCCATCACTGAAACTGAGACCATCAGACTAGCAGAGGTGAAAGAGGGCCTATATGTTGTCCATTCTCCCTCTCTTCTTTCCCTAAATCAAACCTATACTGAGGACAAGGGCGTGCATATAAAAACAAACTTACTTGTTCATAATGACTTTTCAAGGAAACATGATGACTTTCCAATGAAATACTTTGTCACTTGTTTATTTTTTTCCCTCTGTGTGCATGCTTATTTTGCTCTTTTTTTGGTTTGGCTTAGTCATAATTCTGTATTTGCCTAATGGTATGCAAGTTTGGTAAACAGCTTGCTGTCACAGCCAGATGTTTTCAGAGGCAGCCTATTTTTAAGTGATTCCAGGGGATAAAGGTGGAGGAACTGTGTTTCTTCCTGTGGAGGGAGAAAAGAGCTGGTAGTGGTTTTGACAAGAGCTAAAGTCTAACAGGGGTGAGGGACATTTCTGAAAATATCAGGGAAAGAAAATAGTTATGAGGACCCTCTATTATCAATTGGTTTTGAATTACCAAAAAAATATCTGAGACTAGGGAAAATACAGGAGGTCTTTCCCTGGCATTTTCATGGCTGATCAGTCAAGCTGTGCCAGGAGGACTTGCACAATCAGTTTCAGCTCACCAACTCTTCCTGAAAAATATCTTCATTTACACAGGCATAATCACAATTGTGTCTGTGACCAGACACACACACAGCTCCCCTTCCTGCTGTTAGTCAGGCCAATCCACACATTAACTTCACATTTGGCTTATCAAGTTATTAAAGTGGCTATTGTAGCTTTTCTCTCAACTACTTTTCTTTTTCTCCAAGATCTCTAGGACTTATTATAAGTCTTGCATTTCTGCTTTGCTATATTAACTAAGGCTCTGTGGCCTCATGCCAGTATCCACTGCCTTCAGCTCTACAGAATTTAACCAAGGATGTCTATAGAAGGCAGCCAGAAGGATAAAACATAAACCACATTTCATTTCTTGCAGTGGAGTTAAATTATGTAAAGAATACTTACACTGCTACCAGGAGTATTAGTAGTATTATTTTAAACAAACAGAGAAACAAGGATTTACAAGTAAAGCCATTTAGTTTCTCTTAAAAGTTTTGATATTGACATACAACACGTTCTTGGGCAACTCATTCATTCACACCTTAAATTCCATTACCTGTAAATTCTGTCATTTTTACTTCTTTCCCTGCTTTTACAAGGGAAATGCCTTTGACTGTTGTGTTCCTGTGACCCATTCAAGCCATTTTTACGACTCTCGGGTTTTTATATTACAGTCTTAGGTTTGTCATGGCACACTAAAAAGTGTTTTTTTGTATAACTCACAGAGAGAACGTTCTTTGGTCCTGTCTCAGTCAACATCTGTTGCAGGCCTATACACAGATTATAGCACAAAACCATCCCTTTGCTTACAACTCCTCCATCTATTCACCTGGTATGGTAGCTCACTGAATAGCTGAGATGCAGTAGTGGCATTCAGCAGCGAAGAGCATACCATGAAGGGAAAGAATTTGGGAGGATATTGTGATGGGAATAGATGCTCATTGGAAGAGATGGAAGTGTACTAAAGGAAAATTGCAGAGGTAGGGCTCCTGAGGCATGGGAAGAGAAGGCTGTTGGAGGATGGAAAAGAAATAGTCCACTACATACAGGGACCTGTCTGTATTTTCATAGTATTGGAGTAAGTATTATTACTCCTCTACAGTGTAATACTGATAGAAGAAATAGCAGGTGACATACTTCACAAAGACACAACGTAAGTATTAGAATGATTTGAAATCATATGGTTTCCATTATGGTTTCATATGAAATCATAGTGGTTTCCATTAGTGAAGCATGAGGTGGAAATGCACCACATTTCCAGTCTGCCCTTCTAACCCTGTCAGCAGAAAACTCCACCAGGGCTTTAGCTTAAACTCAGTGAACTAATTTCACAGTCGTCCAACTGCTACAAGAAGACTTCAGAGTTTTGACAGTATTGGTGTATTGGTGTGCCTTTTTTTTTTTCCTTGTTTCAGAGTGTTCCAGCATAATCATATCCTTCAGGCAATTGCTCTTGTACATACAGAATACAGTTCAAAATGCTTCAGAGGAACTGTAAGGAGAAACTATAAGGAGAAGAAACTGCTGATAACCTGTAGGTTCAACAGAAATCCTTCACAATGTTTTTTGGTTTGTACGTGGTGAACATCACGCATTAAATGCGTATGTGCCATGGATGAAGGCAGTTTGCTCACGTTCTTCAGGCACAAACATTCACTCACACTTACAACAAGAATAACTGGAAAACTTTTGCCAGATTCCCTCAAATGCATTCCTGCTTTTCCCTGACAACATATGGTAGACCACATCTCCAGCTGGTCTAAGTCAGAGCAGTTCCACTGAAGAATATTAATTCTAGAATAAATTAACTACACAAGTTCAAAATAACACATAAAATTTTAGAGGCACTTTCCCAATTTTCCATGGCATTTAATCTGCTAGAAACTGTATCTGTACAGTATACTATATTACTCCAATCGAATGTGTTAGATTTGGGACCCCTTTTGTGTCCTTACCTCAGGGAAATTTTCACTTTCTGATAGCATTGTGCTACTGATTAAATTTGTCTTAACATAACACTTTAATAAGCTCTTGAAAAACTTATTCCTGGATTTTCTCCCATTCTGAAAAGCCCATCAGTCTATACAAATCACTTCCAGAATCTGCTACCGTCAATGAAGAAATCTTTTGTTCGGTTCAGGAAACTTGAGTAGGCACCTATGTGCGTACCAGCCTCTTTGCCAACTAACTTCTGAAGTTCCTATGAAGATGGCTCCTACCAGGTAGGTGGTTTCAAGGGACTTTTGAGGAATTTGAAGAATGCAATCTTCCTCAAAGAATGAGAGAAATATTTTGTTTGAGAAACCAGAGAAAAGCCACTCTCTGATGAGAAATAGAAAACATCCTATTGCTAAATTGAGTGGGTACTTTTGTGACAGTTCTTGTGATTTTTCCTGGTTGTGTTAACACACACACACACTCACACATGCAATATGGAGCCCAAGAGGACAGAGGCAGGACCAATAATATGGAGTACCTGAGCACATGAGAAGTGACCAATAGTTACTGTAAAGCAGTGTCAGCTTCCCAACTATTTTCAAAAACTCTGACAGGCTCAAAGCCTGTAACAGTTTGGTCTATATTAAAAAAAAAAATACAAAGTCTCTTAGCCTAAATCATTCGGGTAAGCAAATACAAAAGCAAGCAGAATGGAAACAAAACCAAAGATCTTCCCAAGTCAACAGATTATCCATTAGTTAAAGGGACCCATTGGTACCCCCTGTATTTTCTTTCTTCTCCCTGTAGTTGTAACAAAAATCCAAAATGCACATTTCTGTAGACCACATGCCATTTCTTGTGTAAAGTTAATGTTCCCAAATTGCGTGGTTGTAGAATCATAACCAGGACCTTTGTGTGAAAACGGGCTCTTTCTAAGGGGTAAGTTTTGAGAGAAGTGTCATGCAAAGAACTGTTCTATACAAGAAGGAAAGGCAGAAGTAGTGAAACTGAAAAGCAATTAATTTTACACAGATGCCTTTTACATGACATATTAAGCTGTGTAGGTCATTGCTATGAGATGCATTCAAGCATTGGCCAGCAACAAAAGTAGAATTAGGCATTCATATAGATAATGAGAATGTCTGAGGCTCTTTTTGAAAAGGTAAATTTTAAAGATATATATTTTTCTTACCTTAGCTCACAAACTAATAAAACAGCCAGGAGGAGGAAGAACGTTCTGAAATGCAGGTTTTGCTTTTAGCTCTCTGTCCCACCTTGCATATACATTTCTCAGATGCTGGTTATGCCTAGGACAGGATACTGAACTGAATGAGCAATTCTTCTTAGCTCACAGGTAAATAAAAAGTTCCTGCTATTATCTCTGGTGTTCTCAGATATTTCCCAGAGGCCCCTTGCACATACGTCACATACCGTTACTCATAGCTGCACCACGCCGTTCCTGTGGCTCCTGAAGACATCGTGTTTCCAAGGGTTTCTCAATCTGTCAGCTGACCCTGGAGACTCCAATGAGGGGTCCACAACACAGACCTACACCAGTTGTAATAAACTCAGTCTGCAAGAGCTCAGCCTGTTTCTCCCCTGGGGACTTGGAGGGAAGCACTCAGCAGAGCAGTGTCTGCAGCTCTGCTCAGCATGGACAGAACTGAGCTGCGCAGCCACTCAGAGAAGCTTCCCAAGATCCAATGGACACCAAAACACACTGCAGAGCAGCAGTCTGCCAGAATATATAATCATACGCAAAGGGCCATGTCCATGTTAAGGAAATGGTCCCAAACCAAAGTCCATTTGCAAACCGGCAGTTGTGGAAAAATAAGGTTACGCACAAATGACCTATCTCTTTACCCCAGACTGAACCCAAGTCTCAGCTGTAAGCACCTCTAATAGTGGAAGTTGTTCAAGTTGGGATCTGAACCAAATGTTGTGGCCTGGGTTTATGTTTAATATTTAGCCATATTGTGCTTACTGTATCACAGCTTGAAGGTCAATACTACCATAGGGAGCTTTTTTTTTTTAATTTCTCAGCATCACACTGTTGGACAGAAAACAATGTTTCAATATGACTGAGATGTCTGGTTTTTAAAATATATTTTTTTTCTCTTCCTTTTTTTGAAAAATCAGAATGACCAAGCAATAGGTAAGAGGATGCTTTCATTAAGCAAACAATCAAAATACTACATTTTTATTTCCTAGAGGAATAAGAGGCTGGAAGCCTGAAAGATGCAGTCACTAATAACTTAAGCTACTACAACTCCCGAGAGCACTGACAGTTTTCCAGCAAGGGAAGCATTAGGCCTCTCTGTACATGCATAGCCTGTATCCTCCAGAGGAGCTCAAGCTGCAAATGCCAACCAGACTTTCCCAGAAACAAACTGTGCTTCATAGCAGTGTTCCAGACTGCAGGAGGGACACCAGAAGGCCAAAGGAAAATAAGCATAATGACTAAGTGATTTATAGCATCCATCGAAGGCAATGTTGTTACAAAATGAGGAAAACGTCTCCTCTTTCAGCAGTCCAATCACTTGGTGCAATGTAGATGCCAAAACCTTACACCTTTGGATGCAGACCTATAATTACGAGACATAAAGCAGAGGAAATAGACTAACAACCGGGCTATGACGAATACGAATAGTTACAACATCAAGCAAAACCTCTCACTAGTTATTTCGAAGAATCAGGTTAGGATACAAGGTAAACTCATTCTCATTCTCTATACAAAGCACTTCTGAAGCTTTCCATCCTGCTGTGGTATTCGGCAATACAAATTTCTCTCTCCCACTGCCACAAGCAAGTGGCGGTGCAATAGTATTGACAGGAGCAATGAGATCAGCAAATATTTTGATTTCTACTTCACTGCCTGCTTTTTCTCTATTGAGCCTCTCCTGATAGCTGGAGTATCCTTTTCTATAAAACCTGTTAATGCTTTGAGGTTTTGTATTATTCTTTGCCTTTTGATTGTCAGTGCCAATTCAGAAACTGTGCAAAGCTGCATTATGAAGAAGCTTCTAGAAACATGCCCCCTAACTAAGGAACTATTCTGCTCCCTCAGGTGTTCCCTCCTGCCTTCCTGAATAGAAATGTATCTGCTGTCTACACCAAGTTAATTATTTTGGGCTGAATGGACTCAAAGTAGGTCTTCTTACCTACCTGAGACTTGGGTAAACAAGAAAGCAATTCGCTGCCAATGGTCAAAATGGGTAATAGATAAATGGAGCTCAGGGGTTGGGGGACAAAGAAAAACTCACCAGCCCAGGACTTGCAAAGCTGCAGAATCCACAGACCCACATCGGAAAAACTGGATGGACCATAAGAAAAAGGAAGATTATTGGTATATGAATTCACACCTTTCACATTAAAATCATAATAAACCACTTTATTTTCTAATCACTTCCTTTGGTAGTGAAAAAGCCACTCTTGGCTGTGTGTGCTGCTATTCAGATTACTGACTGAAACTGAAAACACGGATGGGGAGTATCAGAGCTCACCCATGGAAATGTCACTTTGTGCTTCTAAGTCTGTTATGCACTTGATGCTTAAAACATAAAAAGAAAGGGATTGCCGTATCAGAACAAACTACTGATCCATCTATTCAGTAAAAATTTGTGGGATAACCTATCCAGAGAAGAAATATCTTGCTCATTCCAGACAGACAGTTGTTGAACTGTATTCTGAAGTCCAGGTACTTATCCAAAACGGATTCAATGTTCCCACTATATAAACATGCCTAATCTCTTGACGTCTGCCAGATTTTGTTCCAACAGCTCATACTACAATCACCTAAAGTAAGAACGTCACTATAAATTTGGATGTTTCAAATCCTGATGGGTTGTCTAGACTCATCTCCTGATGAAAAAGTCTATGAATAATTAGTTCCAAAACATGAGTTAGCATGTTAATTTACAATAACAGCATCGGTAAGCCTCGTAAAGAGTCAATAGATAAAGCATTAACTCTTAATCAAATAAATGTTTCATAGTGAAATTGAGTGTCAATGGAGTGCAGAAAGAACAAGTCCTAATCTGCACTTTGCTTCCAATAGAAAATGGGTTACTACGATTATGAATGTGTTTCAGAGATCTGGTGTCACTGATGGAAAATTACATAAGAACTAGAGAGATATTCAGCTTGGATTTCAAACCTTGCAGTTCTGGCAAAATTAGTATATTATTATATATTAATGTGTATGTTAACTAATATACATATATATAAAAGAGAATAGAGCTAATCACCTCTCGTTCATTAGTCCAACTCCTGCTCAAATGAGTTGTGGGAGAAAGTTGGCTATTCATTATATAGAATAGAATAGAATAGAATAGAATAGAATAGTTCAGTTGGAAGGGACCTACAACAATCACCTAGTCCAACTGCCTGAGCACTTCGGAGATGACCAAAAGTTAAAGCATGGTATTAAGGGCATTGTCCAAATGCCGCTTATACACCAAGAGGCTTGGGGCATCAACCACCTCTCTAGGAAGCCTGTTCCAGTGTTTGACCACCCTCTCGGTAAAGAAATGCTTCCTAATGTCAAGTCTTATCCTAATGCGAAGTCAATATGATATGACACATGTAATCAGATGCAAAAGGCAAGTTTTCACACCACATTGAACTTGGTCCTATACATCAATACTGTGATAAGCAGAAGGGCCCATCAAATCGTGCACATAGCAAGAGTGAATGGATAGCTCAGCTGCCTCTGTAGAAGAATAACCGCTCCCCCTGGGTCCCCCAGGAAGCTCTCTCTCAGGCTGGGATTTACACGATGGGAAAGAAGTAGCACCCATTTCAACCTTCCATTGTTTTGCAAAAGGAAATAATGCTCCAGGCTTTCCTAGAGATCTTCTCTATCCATCAAACATGCTTTTATAGGGCAGAAGATGCCAAAGTCTCTGAGGTGCAGATATAATGTCGAAGTGCTGCCAAATATCTGTGGAGTGAGATTCCTCAAGAGACACAGAGTCAGCAAGTATAGTTCTCTGTCTAGTTGATTCCAGGTGATCCACTTTGTGTTTACTAGCAAAAGCATGGTTTTCTTTTTTTTTTAGAGAGACCAGTTTTGCCTTCCCCTAAAAAAATATTATGTTTTTAAAGATGTCCATTCCTTCCAGTTTGCATCCTAGGAGCATTTTCACAGGAGAGGTGATTTGATGCCAAGAAAATAAAATATCTAATTAACATCTTCTGCTGGCAGGCAAAGCAAAGAGGCCAGCAGCCCATCAAATGCTGCGTCTCTCCCTGCTCCAGGCAGAGCTCAGCATGGAGAACAGAGCACCTCTTGGGTGAAGAGGCACTCATTCTCCCTGGAGCTGCCAGTCCTGAACCTGGTCGGACACTCAAGTCCCACCATCTATGACTAGTATTCTCCACCTATTTTGCATTTTCAACTTCTCCTTAGCAATTTGTCCAAAGGAACTACAGAACCCTGTAATTTAAGCCCACAGCACACATGCTGTACGGATTTTCTCAGAAACAGCTCACAAACCCCAAAGAGCAGTGGAACAGAGCTGAAAAATACCAGGATCCACTTACAAATAAATAAGTAGATAATGGTTACACTTTCCTGTAAGGAAAGCCTAACATGAGATTATTGCATTAATGCAAAGACTGGGGGTCCGCACTTCTCAGAGGAGACATCTTTGACAGCCATAGTGGGCAGGCTTTATTGGGGAAACTCTCCCAGCCACTACAGACAGAAATAAATAAATGAATGAATTTTAAAAAGATCTTTTAACAGTATTATGGAGATTATCTACTGACTGCCTTTTCTGAAAGCTCCCTTCAGGGCTGTATACAGGAAAAAGATTAATGGTGTATTGTTTAGCACCACCTTGTGCTGACTCCCGGTGCAAAGGAATGCAGTCAAGGGAGAGAACCACAGTGTCTTAGCAAACAAATGCATAAGATACTGAATAAAACACTTCAGTGTTTGTGCTGGGTTTGTTAGATTGTTTTTTTCACACCAGCAATTTCAGAACATAATCATTAAGAGCAGAAATTGACAGAGTATGTCATTCATTACTATTATAGCATTTAAAAATTAAACCAACGAACCAAAAAAACCAAAACGAACGAGTATAGGTAAGAGTGCACTTAAGTGCGTGTTGATCAGGAATAAGAGGATTTTTTAAAAAGAAAAGGTTATAATAAATTCTTACATATGAACAAAGCAAATAGATTATTATGTTTACTATACTACAGGTAGTCTTGCAAAGCTGTCTCTAGCCTAAACCTTTATGAGAAGCAACTAGTGAAATGAGAAATATTAGCTGTTTAGAGAATCATCAGAGATTGCTGAAATTAACTGCATTTGGAAAAATGTGAGAGGGAAAAATCTGGTTTTGAAGTCCACAGGGTTAATTCATCAGGGCTGCAGCTGACCTCAAGGTGCCCATGGGGTTATAGAGTCTCCCTGCCTCTACCTCAGCCCTCCGGGGTGTTACCAGTGATGCTCACAGCCCTGCCCACAGGTAGACATTGCTCACAGCTGCGTGTCAGTTCATCTCAGAGCACCTCTTTAGAGTAGGGAAGTGCCGCTATCTCTCCCTACCCCAAAGGGGGTCATTTGCTTTATCCCTTGCCCAAAGTTATGTGGCACAGGGTGTTTGGACCCAGATTTGGGATTAGATTTCATCTCTGTGACCCCTTTCTGCGTATGCTGCCAGCACTGAACCCCATTACCGAGGCTGTGTTTAGATACTCTCAGCTCAGGGTAAAAGGCTCAGTCTGAAGCCTGACAAAACCATAGTAACTTTTTCCAATTGCCTTCTGTGGTTCTTGGATTAGATGCTATGAGAACAGGTGAGATTTCACAAAGAAAAATTTAGCAGCCTGCCAAAAGCCTGTCTCTTCCCCCCAAAAAAAACCAGAAAGAAACCATTTCAATGCCTTCCAAGACTCAACTGACACCTCAGAGCTTGGATTTTCTAATACTTTTAATGTGCAACCTTTCCAAAGCCTCTGAGTAGTTGTGAACCACAGCAAAAAGAAATCTTTTCCCCCATTTTTGCTGCAGAAAGTCTGCACACAGCAAGCCATCGCTCTGCAGAGAGCCCTTGCCCTGCAGCAGCCCCACCACAGCACCCCTCTGCTCCCCAGTCCTAACTAGGAAGGGCGAAGGAGTACTTTGCCAGATAAAATGTGGTCCAGTCCATAAACAAGTGTGTAAATAGCATGTAGGTTAAACAAATTTTGATTAAGGGCTGGCAGCTGAGGCAGCTTGCAGCTTCTCCGCTTACTGCCTGGACGAGGTGGCCAGGGATTTTGCACCACAGTCTGCCTCAGAGAGAAAATTCACTCCTGGGACTGGCAGAGGTTTGTGGAAGGAGGGAAAGCATAATTAAATATTGCCCTGAGAGAAGCTGCACTTTCCCTGTACATATGTAAAATGAGTGCTGCAATGAAAACTGCTAAAGACAGCATGTGACTTCTGATAACTGCCTGTCTTCTAGGAAAGCAAATAATTTCGTGTGCCATAAAGAACAATTGGCACACACTGCAGACCTCCTCATGGAAGAATACAGCACCTCTTCGAAGAACAGTGGGCAAAAGAAAAAAGATCACTTTCACCACGATCAAACCAAAAGCAGTTCAAATTCAGTAGCATTTACATGAGTATCCCTGCAACCTGCATGGACGCAAAACACCATCTGGTTTGGAAAGCAGTGGTAATATAAAGAGATGAAGCAAATGGCACTTTACCTGTTACACTGCTGTGAGTCCTTGGCTGATAAAATATACATGTGAAACCGTAACAATACTCCTGGAGTATTGTTCAGGATGCTTTTCAACGGCAAAACTAAATATTGAGCTTCATTATATTCATAATGGATTGGAAAGATAAAGAAGTTCACCATGTATTTATTCACGAATTGAACTATAATTACAAATCGTTGACGAAAATAGTAACACAGGTCTATCATTCATTATCACACATTGATTGTCTTCAATTAAATAGCTGACTTTATATAAAGAGTTTGTTCCTGATAAATGTCAAAGGAAAGCAGTGACACAAGTGATCTCTTTGAGAATATATCTAAAGAAGTTTAGACACCACAACAAAGAAAATGGTTTTATGATCAAAAATTAGTAAAGGAAATATCTCCGTTGGTATTTCTACCAATTAAATCCTGTCTTGCAAAATCTGCAGTGATCTGAAAACAGTCTGTGTAAAATTATAACCGAATAAAGTAGAAGGGAACAGATAAAGGAAAGATAGATTAGTTTCTAATAAGTTTAAATCAGTGCCTCTTTATTAGGTACCTGGCTGTAGAACGGGTTCAATGTACCACTGCAAGTGCAATGAAATAACTGAAGCTGAAACATGATGAGTTTCTTAGTCCAGAGGAAACTGGGAAGAATAGTATAAGTCTATAATTCTGGCCTGCATAAATCCCATTAAAGACAGCTTTTTGAAAACAGTTTCTTTTAAAGGCCTCTATTAATCTTGGGTGTAATTCACAATACACAACTTCATTGCCTATCTTACACTTCCAGTTCACTTGCTGTTCAGTGCTCTCCTCTGGGAAATGAGTCAGACCTCCTAAAATTAGCACCTGATTACACTTGAATGTCAGTGGAGAGAAGCAACAGCTCCTGAAGACTTCTGGAGGGAGATCCTGCTTCCCTGTTCTGCCTTCATAGAAACTGATACCTAGATCCATTTTGGATTCAGCCTACCTATCTTTCACCTGAAGGACTCAGGACTTGGTGGCCACATCTCCCACCTTCTGCAGAGTAACTTACTAGAAAGAGCACTTGCGATGAACTGGTTTCCTTCAGTCAGAAAAAGCTCAAACCCACACCTTCCACAAGATAGCCCTGGACTTCGGGATTGCAGGTTGCTCAGGAGAGGTGGTCTGCTCCAGATACATTGGATTGCTGTGTGGTCAGGCATGCAAGAGTCATGCCTGCATCCTTCTGCAAGGCCAGAAGGAGAGCAAATAAGGGGGAGTATGATTAGATGCTGGTAATGAGGATGCTTAGCTGGGAGGTAATAAGTATGGAAAACTCTTCTGAGGGTCAGCAACAGAACTTTAGGATCAGGTTCCCCCCCTTCCCTTTATCTTTTAAATCACAGGTTGCCTACTGTACACTGGTAAACAAATATCTCATGGTAACATCTGTATCTTGGAAGGTATCAAGTATCATTGTTGATATAGAGGTTTTAAAATTCTTAGTATCAACAAGAGATTTTCTGCTTGGATGTTTAATTGAAGAGGCATGTACTTTCGTAGGAGTGGTTCCCAGCAGATTTACCTTCCAGTACTTTTCCCACAACTCACCCAGACCTATTTACCAATGCTGCTCACTTAAGAGTCATCATAGACTTCATTGAGTACAATACTTCAATTAAACAGCTAAGACTTCCTAAAATTTAAGCACTTACATGACAACTTTCTCTGGTACCCCAGTAAACCCAGGCACATTGGAACTTTTCTCCTGTTTTGCTGAAGAAGAGTTACATCTTAGCAAAGTTACACCTATCAATGTATTCTGCAATAGCCCTGTGATTTATATCAGTATAACTGAATGAAGAGCCTGACTCCCTGTCTGCAGGAGTCCCACGATCTGAAAAAGATTTGTTTTGTTGCTCCTGTATTTCCTGAATGCATGGTGCCCCTAGAAATCTGTGCCAGTCCACTACAAGGTGCCAGGCCAAGTACATCTGATTTTAAAAAGATAATTGTTTAATTAAAACACAGGCACTTTGTACCAGCAATTATCCTTCTTGTGTGTTTGCATGATGACTGATGTAATGGGAGCTAGATCCTAACATAGGACCTTAGGCAATTAAGAAAACACAGTGATAAAAAATTATTATCGAGGAATAGTCATTATTAAATCACTTCCCTTGTTCTTTCTCTTTAGCTCAAATTCGTCTCAGGTTTCCCAAAAGGAAAACTGAAGTCTCTCTAGTATGAACTGTTTATTGTTCCAATATAAGGCTTCAGCTCATTTTTGAATGATGACGTTTATTGCAGTGATTTACTTCTGCATGATAAGCTGAATTGAAACAGTTGTCCCTTTTTCAGACACAACCTTTATTTGTAAAGAATTTGAGTTGTATGGTCTGAAGCTTGAATATAACCTGGAATTGGTGGGTTGGGGAATATGGGGAGGAACAGTTTATTTTTGGTTTGAAAAATGTGTTTGTGAAAAGTTCTCTAAATATCTGCAGTATAACCTCAGGATGGGATTCAGTCATTTCAAATTTTGGTTAGAAAATATATCTATTTTGCTAAGGCATTACATAATCCCAAGGCATAAATGATCAACAGCAAGGACTGAACTGAAGCCTTCATGCTCTGACTGTACGAAAAAAGAAGAGTAGATGTCTGGCTCAACCAGGAGAAGCCTAATGGTAAATGTCGGTAACCTCACTGCACACTTTGTGCCAGACCCAACCATGCTCTGGTTAGTAACATTTGATTGATCTAAACTAGTGCAGGTAATTGACAGCTAAGACAATTTTTGGTCTCTCTACTTCAGTGAAGTAGCAGAAAGCACCTGGAGTTGATTTGTGAATTTAGCCCTATTTATTCACAAAACTCTGAAAAATGATAAGGCTGTCTTGTTACTTGTTAGAGGAACAGAATTTGAATTTTACTCATCATAGATGCTGTGCTTTACACATAACTTACCACAGTTAAGCTGGGCATTGACGCTTAGTCATTTTGACTGGAAGTGAGTGCCTGTGATGCTGGCTGCTTTGTTCTTTCTGTGTGTAGAGCCGGCTATAAAGAACTGCTGTGCCTTAACTTTGCTGGTCTACAAAGTTACTGAGAAATCAATAGATATTTATGGACTTACTGAATGAAAAAAAAAAAAGTGTATCTGTTGCACATTATGTGCACATTAGTTATGGTACAGTATTGGAGAAAAAATTTACTGATGAGTTTGAGGTATGTTTGTTGGAGGAACCAAGAATAAGCTATGGAAGTCAACTCAAGCTAGAGGAGAAAAACTACTTCAGATATGCTTTCTGCACTCACTGTCCATTTTGCAAATAATTTAGCTAGTCTTAAAAAAAAAAAAGGTGGCGTTTCACCTTCCTCCATTTATGATATGACTTCGATGGACTTAGTTGGGGTTTCTAGTAACGTGTCAGAGGCCTTAATGTATGCTGCCTGGGCTCTAGCTGTCTTTCCTTAGGTGCATGGGTCATCCATAGCTTCTTGTCATACCTGCCAGCCCTGTGTCTTCAATACTGTAGGTAGCTGAAAATTACACTAGATATAAATGTTCAGACAACTGAATCAGCTTGGCTTGCTTTTTCCCTGCATGTCATGAATCTGATTTGGTAACCTTGACCTTGACCACACCCGGGCCCCAGTCATCCAGGCCCCCAGAGTCGGGGCCTCTCAGTCATGCATCTTCAGCAGCTGGTGGAGGCTGCATGGTGCCCGTCCAGGGCAGGCGCATGGGTTTCCTCTGCAAGAAAAAGAGGGCACGTGGGAGGATGGGGCATGTAGGCGGGGGCACACCCGCCCAGATGAGAAGCTGCGATATGGACATCTGGGCCTGAGAACTGGGATGTGTACCTGTCTGTGGGGACTGGGCATGGTCTAGACTGTGTCTAGACATGATCTTACAAAAAGTACTAGGTTTTTGGCTAGGGGAAGCTTGAAATCTGCCCAGGTGGAGTAGGAGGGATGCTGAATCAATAGCCCTCATCCAGCTGCCTCAGGATAAATTAATAATGGAAAATTCTCAAGTACGGTAGTTTTCACAGCTCTGCTGGTGATCTGGCAGTCTTACCACAGCTGGGGGTAGGTAGCTTTGAACTGGATTTGTGGACATGAAATGAACTCTTTTTATGCATCATATAACATATAATTGATTGGTAAGAAAACTATAGTTCTGATAATTTTATAGAAAAAATAGGGGTTTATACACATAGCAGAACATGTTACAGAATCACAGAATCACTAAGGTTGGAAAAGACCTGTAAGATCATCAAGTCCAACCATTACAAAAAAAAAAAAAAAAAACAAACCACCACACACACCACACCACACACCACCATGCCCATCAAGCCACGTCCCACAATGTCACGTCCACACGCTCCTTGAATACCTCCCTGGGCAGTCTATTCCATTGCATTACCACTCTCTCAGTAAAGAAATTTTTACTAATATCCAGTCTGTATCTCCCCTGGCGCAACTTGAGACCATTTCCTCTTGTCCTGTTTTTTTTTTTTAATTTAAAAAAAAGTAGGAATGTCAGTCAGTCCCAAGGCTTCCCCCCACCCCCCACCCCTGCCCTATTCTTCACCTTCTTGAAGACAGGTTTATGCTAAGAACCATCCTCCAGATTTTTTCTTTGTTCTTTAAAATATTAGATTTTACAGCACAGATCTTGTCTTGCTGGTCTTTAATCAACTGTTCCAGTTCAGCCAGATCAGCTTTTAATGGTTCTACGGCACTGTCTGTGATGCTTTACTCTTTCTGTAGAGCTTCTGCATGCTGTCTGTTTTCATGCCGCCACATCTGCAACTCGTTCTTCATGGCATCCATGTCTTCTTGAATGTAATCCATGATCCTGCCAAGCGTAAGGGCACTCCGGCACAGAGTCTGAATGGAGACCTGAAACTTCTCAATTTCTTTGGCTACCAAGTCTCTCTCTTCCTAGCTGCTTCCGATACAAAGGGCTTCTCCCTCTCTGTCGTCTTTGATGATTTCTGTGATGCCTCATAATCTTTCTTGTTCATGCAGGTGCAGAGATACTGCCATAGTGTTCCAGCATAAACCCTTTCCGTTGCAAACTATCCATGAGGAAGTAGGAGATAAGGTGTTAAATGAGCTCCAGCTGACAATTCACTGTTCTAAAAATGTGACTATCCTCTGTGAAAGTTATTGTAAAATAGCATCACATGGTTCATTCTTGTTGATGCCAAGCACATTGACTGCATACTGAATGTATGTAAGTGGTTTTTGCCTATCACAAATGCAAACAACTGTGCAACTGTTAGCCAGGCTGCATTAATTCAGGTTCATGTAGCACGGCTAGAAATTATGAGGGTAGAAGGAACTTAAAAATTCTGTGGCTGGTTCATGAGCTTCTGCAGGCTCCAGTTCTCCCTCCAAGAGACATCAGGTGTTTAGTGCTAGGAGGAGTCAAATCTAAGGAAGCTGATATGATGCAGATTGATGCTTTTCTTTTCACGTTCCAGCAGTGAACTATATATCCTCAGAGTAGTCATTTGATGTCTTGTCAAGTCATTCTACTTGACTATCTGGCCAGATACTATTAAGACTGTTCTTTCTACAAACAGGATTGGAAGAGTAAAATGGGTTCTGTATTTATTTTGCAATAGAAAATCTTGAGATATATACTCATGAACAACATTATAAGAATGTAAAGACATTTTGTGAGTTACCATAGGTAAAAGTTAAATGGCATAAAGAACTACTGCATTTTTATTTTGGGTCTACAGTGGACTTCCAAATCTCTCTGCTTATTCTTGCTTAGAAGGGAAAGAAGGAAAAAAAGTTATCACTGTTTCACTGGTTGAACATGGTGTAATATTACTTGTTTTGGCATAAACCGTGACATCTGTCCTGTTTTATCGTTATTCTCCTATGTGATTATTACAGTACAATCTGAGCTACTTTCATTTGGACAGAAAGGGGAGCATAAGACTATGCACTGTTGTGTATTTTTCTCATCAGTTCTTCAGGAGCAGAAAAGAGCAAAAAGCCAGAAACAGGACAGCTTTGTCCTGTTGCAATTCAAGTTTTATTTGGTTTAATGTCTGAGTTTTCTGAAGGGGTTGTTTATTTTCACATTGTATTAAGTTATTCTTTAAAATACATAGTGACATGTATTTATCTTAGAAAAAGCCAGTATGAAAGAACAAAATATGCTGAGATTTGTAATGATCCTTAGTTGTCCAGTGTCTTCTTTCCAAATCCTCAGACTTTGCCAGGAAAACTTCATGAGTACTGCATTGTGCAGGGAAGAAAATCATCAACCTAGAAATTTAGGACAGCTTTTAGATATCCCTGGTCTGAGTCACTGAGTATTTTGATGAGCTCTTGAAACTGATGAAAAGCACCATAGGAAGCCAGAGTTTGTCTGAAGGACAAGTTTGATGTTGGCACCTGTATGACTGAGAAGAAATGCAGTAGTAAAATGCATTATTTCAAACATTGTAAGAGCTAAAAGACTCATGCCCAGCCAAGTTACATTACTGTAGTGAATACAAAATATTACGAAGCATGATTAACTACCTTAACATTCAACTACCTTAACATTATTACACTATGTAACAATATGTGTGATGCAAAGAGATTTTTTCCCTGGCACATCTTTCCAGCTGCTGACAGTCAATGGTTTAGGGTCTCCCTGAACCAAATGTCACATCTAGATTATGAAGTTTGCTTGTCATCTGTGGATTTATCTTCCACAAAGTAGTTAAACTATTTTTTACTACTTCTGACTCAGGCTTCTGCTGCCCCAAAAGTTTCATGGTTTAGCTGTTCATTATGTAAAAGGCAATTCCTTCTGTTTATCTTATCTTCAGTTTATCAGCAACTATCTCTTTAAAAAAAACCCTCATTAATGAAACTAATTGTAACAGGTTGTTAATAAACATTCTTTATTCACCTTCTCTTTAACAGTCAGTCTACGGATTGCTATCAAATTCCCCTTGTTATATGTTTTTCAACATTAAGAGTTCTAGACTTCTATCTTTGCATGAATGCAATTTCACACCTTTCATCTTCATTCTTCTCCATACTTCACACACACACAGAACCATTAAGGTTGGAAAAGACCTGTAAGATCATCAAGTCCAACCGTCAACCAACACCACCATGCCCATTAAACCATGTCCCACAATGCCACGTCCACGCGTTCCTTGAACACCTCCAGTGATGGTGACGCCACCACTTCCCTGGGCAGCTTATTCCAGTGTCTCACCACTCTCTCAGTAGAGTAATTTTTCCTAATATCCAGTCTAAACTTCCCCTAGGTTCCCTGACCGGGAACTTTTACCTGTAATAGTTGACAGGATGACCTACCTTAACATGACAGAAGAAATCATGGCTATTTCTAAACTACAGACTAAATTGACCAACTGAGACTATATATCTTCTGATGCATAAAAACAGTCACTGTGATTCTTTCAGTGGTCTTGGCCTCCCATTCATCCCTGACTTGTTTTTCCTCAGCTTCAACCTGCTGAGTGTGTTGTCCCTGGGTTCGTTTACCCGGTGTGCAAGATGCCAATTCACACACACAGAGCAGAGGTATTTTGTTTCATGTTTACACAAAGGTGAGTGCTGGGTGGTAACTCCATAAAGCCAGCACACCCGGTTGAAATCATGACAAGTATTTAAAACAGTTAACAAAGCTAGTTACACCTACTGGTCCCAACCCTTAACTATTGGTTAGTACCTTTCTTACTTCAACTTAAAGATACAATTCTCTTTAATTCACTACGCATGCCCAGAGAGTGGGGGGGCTTATTTCGGTTGGGGGCTTTTTCTAGCTAGGAGGTGTGGTTTTATAACGAGGCAGGTCAGCCTTAGGATACTATTTTGGCACTCTATTCTATTTTCCTAGAATTCGACCTTGTGTTAAACTTTATTGTTAGCGGAGAGAGTTTTTATCTTTAATAAGTCTAAATTCCAGGTGCATTCATTAAAAAAAAAATCATCTTTACATTCTTTTCACTTATTTTTTGACCTTGTGTTTCAAGATGTTCTAGAACAAGTGCAGCCTCTTCCCTCCTTCAACTTTCGCTGTCGGTGCTCAAGACCAGCTCTGGCATGGTATGGCTGTAACCTCAGGTGCAGCTGCTGGGAAAGAGCTGTGTGAAAAAGAGCCAGGAGAAGCCTCACTGGGGGCCTCCCCCTGGCTTGGGAGCTGCTTTTGGGCTCAATCCTGGCCCATGGTCCTTGTCTGAGCTGCCTTGTAGGGATGCCTGTGCCTGGCCTTGTGCTATGATCACCTGCTGACTTGCTTTCCCAGCCTGGCTTCAGACCAAGTCCATCACCGCAAACTTGTCTAGCAATCATCAGGGCCACTGGCTGCTCTGGTTACCCCCCAGACCTGCTCTGCTCCTCTTGTTTGGGTACCATGGGACTGGGCTCTTGTTCCAAAAGTCTATGCCCTTCAATCCGGGCTCACTTTCCCTTGCAGAACAGCCCTGCAACCACTGCTTCCTGACATGAAAATGTTGAAAGAGAAAAGATAACACCACAAATGCAAGATCAAATGTTGGAGCAGCAGGCGTCTTTTGCTATTCAGAAGATACATCCCTCAAGGAATTATTTTAGTACACTACTCTGGATATTACTTCTCCTTCAGGCAAGATATCTCATCGTCAATACTTTTGAAAGCTTCTAAGAGACCTGACAGATTAGCATGGATATGTGTCTACTGCTCATTGTTAGGAAAATTTGTCCTAATTTTAATGACAAAAAGATGGAATCAATTCCATGAGCCAAACTGATGATGGGGTAAAGTATAAAAAAATATTACATGGACATGTAAATGGCATTTAGCCAACTACTCTATAAATCTACTAAAGAACAAAGGATGTTATAAGGGTTGTCAGATACATAACTAGGACAGGTTTCCATAGCGTTTTTTAGACAATTCCCAGTCTTGCCACTTTTTAATCTTTCTGCAGGAGAACCTTACTAATAGAAGAGCTTTTGAAGGAGTTTTTATACAAAGTTAAAGGAAAAACTCTTGTCAGAGCAGCGAAATCATCACAAATTCAAGACCTTTCCTCCTGATATGGAACCTTATCTAAGTGAATAGTTCCACAATACTATAAAAATCCAGTGTAAGACCAGGTGAACTGTCTTTATTTTCTGGTAACTCACCTACCATCGAAGTAGAATATAGCAGATGCAAAACAAAACCTATATATTCTAAGCCCCTCAAGAATCAGTCTAAATATATACAGTTTATCACATATTCTAAGTAAGGAAGAAAGGACTGCTTTCAAATTGAAATACATCATCTCAATGCCCAAAGCTCCATACTCCACAGTACATCATGAAAAGGCAAGGGGCGGATCTGTCTTTTTTGACAGCAAGTTTCCATTATTATTCTTAGCAGCACAGAAGCAGAAAAAGAGCATTGTTGTGAAGAAAAAAAAACAGAGGGAAAAATCGCATGAAAATATTCCCATTCACATCAGCTTGGATGTCTAGACAGAAAATGTGATAAGTTATCTCAGCACATTAACTTAACACATGGCTTTTAAAGATTCATATGCAAGCAATGAACTTCTTATATACTTGTCCCTGGCACCACTCACTATCATTCTAAGCCAATAGCTGTAGATAGATATCAGGTTTGCAAATATCTTTAGCATTTTTATTTTACTTTTATTGCTTGTCTGCTTTTTACCCTGCTTCTCCCTTTAGGAATTCTTTATGCTTGTGGAAATTGAGAACTTTCTCCATGAATTCTTACCTTAAGTCTGAACCAGGTATAATTTAAGAAGCTACAGACTATACTTTTCAGGTTAGACTTAGTGGAGAATGTAGAGCTCCTGGATATGATCTTTAGAGGTCCCTTCCAACCCCTATCATTCTGTGATTCTGTGATTCTGTGATATCTGAAATAAGAGGAAGCTTGCCTAAATTTGGCTTTGGAGATTTTCTGTTGGAAAACTGGCCATTGACAGAATTTATGTATTGTAACTTCCCTGGGTCCAGAAGAGATAAACTAGGACAAAATTGCCTAGAAGGAATTTTATGTGTAAATGAGATGATAGAGTATGCTGAGCTGGAAATAGCTGCCATGGTGATATGGGGTGAATATGGCAATACAGGCCCTTTCCATCACATGAACACACACAATGCATATACCTATGTGAAAAAATAGGGAAGCAGGTCCTTTATAATAAAGCTAAAACTTCACATAGAAGAACACAGAATATAGTAGGGATAAAGGAGACAAATTACTTGCTGCAAATGTCCCTTAAATTTATATGAAACTAATATTTTCCTCCCTGTTGAGAGAATAAACATAAAACCTTCAAACAGAAGCACATACTGGTAGACTGTCAGAAAAAGCAGATCACAGCACATATACAACCTTTGCTCACACAATGAAAGCTAACTGGAAAAGGAGTTCCATAAATTAAAGCTCCTGTTCATATCAATGCCTATGTCTGAAGTGTGGGACAGGACATCAAAGCTTCTGCTTCTGGCTTTCTTTGACCTCAAGACAAGATACTTAAATTCATACACAGGGACTTACACACATGCCTTCCTTTTCAAGGAAGCTGAAAAGTGTCCATCCATTTAAAGACTTACTCAAATTTCAGCACCCAAACAGGTTCGATATTCCCCCTTATTTCATTTACTCACACAATAAAATGTTGTTAAAAACATGCTTACACGTGTTAGTAAAAAATCAAAGTTTTCTTTTAAGTGAAGAATGTAAGTTTTACTATTACAGATTCTCTCTGCATATTTTCTAAGGCTTTATAGTAGACTATCTTAATGGTGTTTTAAATGTCTTAAGCAAAGTGATAGTCCAGATGCCTTAGTAAAAGGTTAACTGCTTTTGGATTCACTGTTATTGTCTGGCTAGGCCCCAAAGTAGTTTATGTAATACCAAAGGAGACAGGCAACAACTTCATAATTACGAATCAAACTTCTTAGTCAGAGCTTCATGTTTCAATGGAAAATGTCATTTTCAGGTCATAAGATCTGGAGTCTGGATTGATTCTGACATCTAACAAACAATGAACAATTCTCATGTAAGTAGTTCACTCCCACCTTCCTTCCTCACCTCACCCTATTCTCTATTGCCTGAATTAGTCATGTAGTCAAATTAATGTCTTACCACCACAAGTAAGCAAAGTCTTTTAGCTGTAAAAATGAACAATTGAAATGATAGAGGCTGATTATGTTTCCTTTTTTTCCCCCCCTACAGTTTACCTAGGCATATAAATATTTTAAGAATGCAGACATATGCTGGGGTTATTTTCAAGGTCATAGAATGCAAAAGAAACCATGCAAGAAAATAAATACATAATAAGGGTGACTCACATTAATTTGGAAAGGTCTACGAAGTCATCAAACCTCACTGTTCCCCACTGATAAAATATTTTGTAGTATACTTCACAGTTTTCTGTCATAGTAAAGTCAAAATATTATATCTATGAGCCACAACCATTTCTTAGTTACAATTTATTTAACCTGATATTAGTCAGAATTTGAGAACAATTACTTGTTGCAAATGTCCCTTAAATTTATATGAAACTAATATTTTCCTCCCTGTTGAGAGAATAAACACAAATCCTTCAAAGAGACACACATACTGGTAGACTGTCAGAAAAAGCAAATCACAGCATATATACAGCCTTTGCTCACACGATGAAAGCTAACTGGAAAAGGAGTTCCATAAATTAAAGCTCCTGTTCATATCAATCCCTATACCTGGTATATAGCTCCCACTGCATGATACACATCTACGCAGCTGTATTCTCTGCCTCTTTAACACCACTTTCCCGACAAAAGTAGGTTAGCACCTCCCAATGGGTCTTCTGGGGATGACCAAAACAGGGTGACATTGTCTACAATGGGCCATATCCAAGGCCACATCGTTCCACTCTGTCCACAACTGGAAGCTGAGCATTTGGAAGACATCCTGCTGTTATGGCATAAACCCAGCTCAAATTCTGACGGTGAAAGTACTCACATGTGAGTCAGCTTTGCAGAGCAGGGACACTCCCAAACCCTGCACTTCTGTTTGTTCTGAAAATAGGTTAATGAAATCTCTTAACAACTACCCAGTTACATATTGTCTTTTCAATAACCTCCAGATGTTCACTGGCTTGTTATGATTTGTATTATCATAGTGATTGGAAGTCCCAGGCAACAAGAAGGGCCTCTCATGGTAGATGACACACTAAAATACATTATGAGTCAAAACCCCTGCTCTGAAGAGCTAAATTAGGATTGAAGTGTTCTGATTCCTGAATGGAGACATTATAAAACAGGGTTGTTGATGAGACTTCCACCCCAGAAATCCACCTTGTCTCCAGTGGAGGGGAAAAAAAAAATGTGCTAAACCTGTTACAAATCACCCTCTGAACTGGTCTAGTAAAGACTGTGGTATTTAAGTCAGACGAAAACTAGTGACACTTTAAATAATGACACTGCAATTTTGCCACTTGACCAGTTAATAAATAGCAAGTTCAGCTGTCCTCACATGAGAGGGGGCGAAAGGAGAAGGAAGGCAACCTCATTAGCCGTCCCGCTTTCTGCTCCTTTCCTCATGAATTGAGGCTCAAAGCAGAATAGGTTGATGAGCAATGGGAGGGAAGGTTGGTTTACCTGCAGACTCACAATGGTTAGAGACAATATTTTGAACCCAGGTTTTTAGACTGACATCTCAGCTTTGAAGCAGAGAATCCTCCTAGACCGTATGGCGTCCTCTTAAATCAGTTGATGGAAATCTAAGTTCTGCTCTGGTTAGAATTATAAATAATATGAGGAAGTGATGTGCATTGTTTCAAACTACTGAATATGCTTGTATTGGCTTTGGCTGGGTAGAGTTAATTTTCTTTATCGTAGCTTGTATGGGGCTATGCTTTGGATTTGTGACGAAACCAGCATTGATAACACAGGGATGTTTTAGTTGTTGCTGAGCAGTGCTCACACAGAGTCAAGGCCTTTTCTGCTTCTCACACTGCCGCACCAGCGAGTGGGCTGGGGGTGCGCAAGGAGTTGGGAGGGGACATAGCTGGGACAGCTGACCCCAACTGACCAAAGGGATATCCCATACCATATGATGTCATGCTCAGCAATATAAAGCTGGGGAAGAAGGAAGCGGGGGGACGTTTGGAGTGATGGCGTTAGTTTTCCCAAGTAACCATTACGCGTGATGGAGCCCTGCTTTCCTGGAGATGGCTGAACACCTGCCTGCCCATGGGAAGTAGCGAATGAATTCCTTGTTTTGCTTTGCTTGCGTGCACGACTTTTGCTTTACCTGTTAAACTGTCTTTATCTCAACCCATGAGTTTTCTCACATTTACCCTTCCAATTCTCTTCCCCATCCCACTGCGGGGGAGTAAGCAAGCAGCTGTGTGGGGCTTAGCTGCCTACTGGTGTAAACCTCAAAATACTGTAACTACTGTAAGTACACTCTTCAGCTCAACATTATATTGCCTTTTCCTCAGAAAACTAGACAAAAAAACCCAGACAAACCAAATAAGAACAGTAGGAGAAAACCTGATAGGGTAAAGAAAGCCCTGTGTCTCAGGAAGGAATATCACTGGGGTTAAAAGTTTAAAAGAACTTTTTTTTAAATGTTGAAAAAATTGTAATAATTTTTTTGTTCAGCAAGGTGAAGTGCAAAATCCTACACCTGGGGAGGAACAATCCCAGGCACCAATATATGCTGGGGGCCACCCATCTGGAAAGAAGCTTGACAGAAAATGACCTTGGTGTCCTGGTAGACACCAGGTTGAACATGAGCCAGGAATGTTCCCTTGCTGCAAAGAAGGCCAAGGTTATCCTGGGCTGCATTAGGCAAGCATTGCCAGCGGGTTGAGGGAGGTGATCCTTCCCCTCTACTCAGCACTGGTGAGGCCACACCTGAAGTGCTGTGTCCAGTGCTCGGCTCCCCAGTACAACAGAGACATGGATATACTGGAGAGAGTCCAACAAAGGGCCACAAAGTTGATGAAGGGACTGGACCGTCTCTCCTATAAAGAGAGGCTGAGAGAGTTGGGACTGTTCAGGCTTCAGAAAAGAAGGCTCAGGGGCATCTTATTCATATGTACAAACACCCGAAGAGAGGGTTTAAAGAGGACGGAGCCAGGCTCTTTTCAGTGGTGCCCAGTGACAGGACATGAGACAATGGGCACAAACTAAAACACAGGAGGTGTCATCTGAACATCAGGAAATACTCGTTTTACTGTGAGGGTAACCAAGCACTGGCACAGTTTGCGCAGGGAGGTTGTGAAGCCCCCATCCTCAGAGATATTCAAAAGCCAATTGGACACAGTCCTGAGCAACTGGGTCTAGGTGGCCCTGCTTGAGCAGCGGGTTTGGACCAGATGACCCCCAGAGGTCCCTTCCAATCTCAACCATTCTGTGCTTCTGTGAAAATAAGCAATTCTATCAATATTCACAAGTGCATGCTCATCTGTAACTTATTTCATCTTTTATCTTTCATATTTTATAAAGTAATTGTAAAGTATGAAATGCAGAAGAGACTTATCATACCACACTATCACACAGCCTGTTGTGTAAACACTTAAAAACTTTCATTTTTGTTGACAGTAAGTCTTTAGTCCACTAAGACCAGGATTCATCTTACTTAACTCTATTTCCCTAGGTAACTAAGTAAACTAGTTTTCTGGACTCCTGCTACAGGCAGCGCAGTTCATTTCACTCCTTGTTTACTGTAGTTAAATGGGCACTTTTATGCAACAGAAACCTGAACTGCCACCAAAAGGGATATTTCCACATTCCCCATGCTCCTGCACCCCTCCATGGATATAGGTAGTATGCTGGACCCTCACCCTGCTCATTCCAGCAGCTGCTAGAAGAGACAACAGAAGGAGCAGTGGGAAGAATGGGGCATAAGGGTACATCTCCTTCAGCAGCAGCCCAGAGGCATGTTAGCTTAAAGTGAGCCTCTGACCATGACCTCAGTCTACTTCACTGGCTGGAGGGGAATTTTAAAAAAATAGGTCAGACGAGGCTGCCTGCTAGACAAAAATTAATCTCTTCTGCTGTAATTTAATGCATTTCTTATTAAATCTGATCAACTCAACCGTGCCCCAGCCAGTGGCAAAACCCTACAGTCTTCAGTGGTTCAAAATCAAGCCTTGTGTATCTGCAAACAGTTCCCGGTGGTGAAAATACATGCACAAAAGAAAGGTAGAATTTTCTTTTTGTTACTTTGATCAGACACCTTTAGGTCAATTGTTAGTATTTTAAATTTACTGAGAGTGAGAATCAAAACTCCTGTTACTGGGATCAACATAGTCCAAATAAAAGTGAATGTGAATGACAAATCTTCAGAAAGTACTTGCCTAAAAGGTCCACTTAGGCACAGAAAAATACATTCATGCATAGTATGATAATAACAAAGAATGTGCTAATTATCAGGAATTATACTAAACCAGAAACACACTGCCTTTGGATAATAATGTGATTCACAAAAACTCTCCCAGAAGGAATGAGATCAGATTTCAGTCATTTTTAATATGGTCATTTTTCATCTCGTCATTAATCTAATTGCTTCATCATTTAAAATTACTTTTACATTAAAGATTTGCATATTTAAGTCATTGGAAATCTGTCTGTTGCTTTCAGTCTAGCTTGCCTGACACAATCATATAAATGTTCCCATATGTCAATGACTTCATTTCAGTAAACACAAAAAAGGGGTGAGGGTGCCAATGAATATTGCTAAGCTTCTTCCATAACTGAATCACCGTGGCACAAAAAATCAAATACTATAAAAGAATTACTAGGAATCAGTCATGAGAAACAGCTGCATAGTTCCCCAGACCAGATTAAAGCAACATAGCTGATGTTGGAACCTCTGGGGCTATGACTCAAAGGAGAAACAGACTGTTTGTGAATATTCAGGCTATTTCTCAGTCTTTGCTTTCAGTGTTACACAGCAATACCCTGCCATCCTACTGCTCCAAGCAATGACCTACTGGCTGCTGTATGCCCAGAAATCCTAGAGAAGTGCCAGCTGCACGTGTGCAAATCTGTTATACATACATGGTCGGTCTAATGCAGGGGACACAGGAAACTATTAAGTACCTCCAGGTTTCTAAAACTTTCTATCCAACATACATTCCTGTTCAAAGAGCAGGCAAAAAGTGAGCTTAAAACAATCCTACCAGAAATGTTAACACTTATCTGCCAGAAAGATAAACATCTGCATTCACGTAAGTGAAAAAGAGCTGCAGAAGCTATGCAATACCTTTTTGAATAGTGAAATCCCTGATTCATTATAATATTTGGCCATGTTCTCAACCTATGTAAGCCACTATGGACTTTGGTGTCTCCAGCTTACTCTAGCTTTCCTTGCTGAATTTTGTTTTTGTAACAAATATGACCATCAGAAACAGAGGCTAGACATGGGATCCATCACAGCTAACTTTAGGCCTCTATACAGAACCATTATCATGATGGTTAAAAAATAGATACTTCTATGGCATGGGTTATCTGCTCTATCTTTGATGAATACTCCAAGATGAGATGGGTAACTTGAGCCATTTTAGGATGGGTTGTTTCATACCATTGAGCAGAAATTCATCTCATTGTCTTTCAGCTACTCAAAAATCTACAAATCTGAACTGAACAGCAAGGCCCCCTTGACAGCCACTGGGGAAAGACAGGAATCTCCAGAGGGTGAGCCCTTCCTCATATGGACATCTAAGACAGCAACAATGGCAGACCATGGAAGAAAGTCACATCATTTCTTAGCTTCATCATTCCTCCTAAGAGCATAGCAGCCTAATATAATTATAAATGTAGTCAGATCAAAAAGCAAATTATCCCACTACTTATGCCAAAGGTGAGCAGGTCTGTCTCTTAAGGGTTTTCCTTTAAATGTAAAGAGGAGATAAATATGATGAGCAAGACTAGCAAACTGGTATGAGGAGAAGGCTGAGGTACTCAACAATTTTTTTGCCTCAGTCTTCACTGGCTAACTCTCTTCCCACACCTCTTGAGGGGACGGACCGCAAGATGGGGACTAGGGGAGCAAAGTCCCTCCCACTGTAAAAGAAGATCAGGTTTCTGACAACCTGAGGAACCTGAACATACATAAGTCTATGGGATCTGGTAAGATGCATCCCAGAGTCCTGTGGGAATTGGCTGATGTAGATGCCAAGCCACTCTCCATGATATTTGAAAAGTCATGGCAGCCAGGTGAAGTTCCTGGTGACGGGAAAAAGGGAAACATTGCACCTATTTTTAAAAAGAGTAGAAAGGAGGACACTGGGAACTACCAATCTGCCAGCCTCACCTCTGTGCCTGGGAAGATCATGGAACAGATCCTACTAGAAGCTATGCTAAGGCACATAGAATCATAGAATTGTTTAGGTTGGAAAAGACCTTTAAGATCATCAAGTCTAACCGTTAACCTAGCACTGCTAAGTCCAACCACTAAACCATGTCCCTAAGAGCCTCATCCACACGTCTTTTAAATACCTCATGGGACAGTGACTAAACCACCTCCCTGGGCAGCCTGTTCCAGTGCCTGACAAACCTTTCAGTGAAGAAATTTTTCCTAATAGCCAATCTAAACCTCCCCTGGCGCAACTTGAGGCCATTTCCTCTTGTTCTATCACTTGTCACTTGGGAGAAGAGACCAACACCCACCTCTCTGCAACCTCCTTTCAGGTAATTGTAGAGAGTGATAAGGTCTCCCCTCAGCCTCCTCTTCTCCAGGCTGAACAACCCCAGTTCCCTCAGCCGCTCCTCATAAGACTTGTGCTCCAGACCCCTCACCAGCTTCGTCGCCCTTCTCTGGACACGCTCCAGCACCTCAATGTCCTTCTTGTAGTGACGGGCCCAATACTGAACACAGGATTCGAGGTGCGGCCTCACCACGATCACCTCTCTACTCCTGCTGGCCACACTAGTTCTGATACAGGCCAGGATGCCGTTGGCCTTGGCCACCTGGGCACACTGCTGGCTCATATTCAGCCGGCTGTCAACCCGCATCCCCAGGTCCTTTTTCTCCAGCCAGCTTTCCAGCCACTCTTCCCCAAGCCTGTAGCGTTGCATGGTATTGTTGTGACCCAAGTGCAGGACCCGGCACTTGGCCTTGTTGAAGCTCACACAATTGGCCTCGGCCCATCGATCCAGCCTGTCCAGATCCCTCTGCACACCCTTCCTACCCTTGAGCAGATCAACACTCCCTCCCAACTTGGTGTCATCTGAAAACTTACTGAGAGTCCACTCAATCCCCTTGTCCAGATCATTGATAAAGATATTAAACAGAACTGATACTGAGCCTCCCCCAGGACTGAGCCCTGGGGAACACCACTTGTGACCGGCCACCAGCTGGATTTCAATCCATTCACCACAACTCTCTGGGCTCAGCCAGCCAGCCAGTTTTTTACCCAGCAAAGAGTGCACCCATCCAAGCCACGAGCAGCCAGTTCCTCCAGGAGAATGCTGTGGGAAACAGTGTCAAATGCTTTACTAAAGTCTAGGTAGACTATATCCACAGCCTTTCCCTTGTCCACTAAGCGGATCACCTTGTCGTGGAAGGAGATCAGGTTGGTCAAGCAGGACCTGCCTTTCATAAACCCATGCTGACTTGGCCTGATTGCCTGGTTGTCCTGTACATGCCATGTGATGTCACTCAAGGTGATCTGCTCCATAATCTTCCCCAGCACCGAGGTCAGACTGACAGGCCTGTAGTTCTCCATGGAGGACAGAGAGGTAACTCGAGACAGCCAGCATGGCTTCACCAAGGGCAAGTCTTGCCTGACCAATCTAGTGGCCTTCTATGATGGAGTGACTACATCACTGGACAAGGGAAGAGCTACGAATGTCATCTATCTGGACTTCCGTAAGGCCTTTGACATGGTCCCCCACAATATCCTTCTCTCTAAATTGGAGAGATATGGATTTCATGGGTGGACTGTTTGATGGGTGAAGAACGGGTTGGCTGGTTGCATCTAGAGGGTAGTGGTCAATGGTTCAATGTCCAGATGGAGAACAGTGACAAATGGTGTCCCTCAGGGTCAGTATTGGGACCAGTACTGTTTAATATCTTCAACGATGACATAGACAGTGGGATTGAGTGCACCCTCAGCAAATTCGCAGATGACACCAAGCTGAGTGGTGTGGTTGACATGCCTGAAGGCTGGGATGCCATCCAGAGGGGCCTGGACAAGCTCAAGAAGTGGGCCCATGTGAAACTCATGAGATTCAACCAGGCCAAGTGCAAGGTCCTGCACCTGGGTCGGGGCAACCTCTGGTATCAATACAGGATGGGGGATGAAGGGCTTGAGAGCAGCCCTGTGGAGAAGGACTTGGGGGTACTGGTGGATGAAAAGCTGGACATGAGCCGGCATGTGTGCGTGCAGCCCAGAAGGTCAACCGTATCCTGGGCTGCATCAAAAGAAGCGTGGCCAGCAGGTCAAGGGAGGGGATTCTGCCCCTCTACTCTGCTCTCATGAGACCCCACCTGGAGTACTGCATCCAGCTCTGGAGCCCTCAGCACAGGAAAGACATGGACCTGTTGGAGTGGGTCCAGAGGAGGCCTGCAGAAATGATCAGAGAGATGGAATGCCTCTCCTATGAAGAAAGGCTGAGAGAGTTGGGGCTGTTCAGCCTCGAGAAGGGAAGGCTCCAGGAAGACCCTGTTACCGCCTTTCAATACTTAAAGGGGGCTTATAAGAAAGATGGTGACAGACTTTTTAGTAGGGCCTTTGGCAATAGGACACGGGGTAATGGTTTTAAACTAAAAGAGGGTAGATTCAGACTAGATATAAGGAAGAAACTTTTTACAATGAGGGTGGTGAAACACTGGACCAGGTTGCCCAGAGAGGCGGTAGATGCCCTGTCTCTGGAAACATTCAAGGTCAGGCTGGACGGGGCTCTGAGCAACCTGATCTAGCTGAAGATATCCCTGCTCACTGCAGAGTGGTTGGACCAGATGACCTTCAAAGGTCCCTTCCAACCCAAACTATTCTATGATTCTATCTGTGGCTCATCAAAGGAATTCTGTTATGTACGAGAAATCTGTGACACAGTGATTCGTTCTGCAACCTCTGCCTTTATGTTATGCTGCTTTGCGTCATTGAACCTACAGCCATGTGTGGCTACACTGAACAGCCCATTCAAGTTGCTAAAGTCAGCTCAATTAATGACAAAACGAAGCATTGGTACACCACCTCCATGCAGACAGCTTCCCTACCTTCCTGTTTGCTTCTGCCTCAAAGCCACGGTAGTAACATTAATCTAAGACCCGTAGAGTGCTAGGACCTGATAGGCTCAGACAGTTTAGCAGCTACCTAGATAATCTGCAGAAACACTGCAAACAGAAAAATGCCTGCAGGTAGACTACAGGACAGAGGATTCTCAGTAATAGGCTACCACATATTAATACAAGTCCCAGTTTTCAAATGTTTTGCTAAGAATACAAAGCCCTTTCATTTGCTAAAACTTTCCCCAGAATGAAAAAAGAAGAGCGCGTAGAAGAACTCAGTTACTGAAGTGGAAAGCCTGGAAGTGAAAGGAAGAGAGAATGATGCATTGTTCAGTAAGTCTGTAACATTTCCCTTGCAACAAGAGACCAAGCATACTTCCACCAATAGAAAATTAGGCCCCAGTTTTAAACCTATTTAATCTTTATTAATTATTAGCCTTTGTACTATTATTCTAGCAGTGCAAACATACGCTGAGTCATCCGCATGAACATAAAATATCTGTCCTTGTAAGTTCATATGGACTGATTTCACTTCTCTGTTTAATTTAGCTCCGTTATGCCAGCAGACCATTTTAGACGTGCAACTGTGAAGAAGGTGGAAGCAGAGGAAAACTACCAAAAGAAACATTTTTTCTGAGCACAATCCATATTTGTTATACAAAGTTCTTCATCTCAACAACACCTTGTTCGCCATCCAGGTTTTCAGTTGGCAGATTTGTTGCAGGTAGTCTGCGAGATACAGGGGTTGCAGAGTTACGAGTACAGACCTAACAGCTCAATTTGTTCCCTGTAAATCAGTGTGGCCAGCATGGGGATCCCCTCTGTCCAAACGACAACCTGCAGATGGACTTCCGTGGCCACTTGCTTCCAGCTGCTACAACTTGTGCCTTGTCAATGGCGAGAAGACTAGTTTACAGTTTTACCTTGATTTTTAAATGAATGGTTTGTTTCATTCAAAAAAATACTTTCTTGTGATCATCCCATAGCTGGTTTTGCCAGTTTTTCACATCACATTTTCTTCATCATACATAATACACAGAAATACAGAAAAGTATGTCCTGCAGCCAAAATAATTTCCCACTCAAACATGAAAACACTAAAACATGAAGTCAGTGAGAAAGCCATACATTACATTACATTACATTTCATACATTACAGCAGGAAACATGTAAGACACAGATGAATGTTAGTCAGAGACACAGAGGGTTTGTTGACAGTATTGACTGCTACACATCCCTCCGGGAGAGATATGTCAAACAGGGGGTTCTGAAACATCCTACTCTCAAACTGCAAATCTGAAATGAAGAATGATGTTTCATTCATAAGGCAATCTGCATGGATTTGAAAAGAAAAGTGTAATGTTAGTTAAAGCAGGTATTAACACATAACATACTCTAAAAGTGAGGACAGTGTGGGAACCTAAGAACTTAAGAACTGCCTTTCCAGCTACAAAACCAGGTTCATTTGACTCCAGCAGTGGCCACTAGCACCTGATTAAGGAAAAGAGCAGGAAAATGTAAGTATAGAGGGATCTTCTTTTAAAAATATTTTCTTCTTTCCCCACAATCAGCAGTCCAGAGACATGCTGAGCCAGAGTTTGTATATAGACCACCATTTCTAACAGTTACGCAGACCATCTTTCATCTATTTGACTAATCAGAAATACCCATTTTTTCTCTTTTTGTATGATGAGGAATTGTGCAAAGTCATTCTCTTACTCAACCTCTCTACCAAAAAGTATTCAGAAAGCATGAAAATTAATGACTGGAAATGTCTTTTCCTCTTTTCACCACTGAATACAAATGAGTTAGTAAAGTCCGTAAGTTTCCCCCCACATATGGACGTATTTTCTTTTTCTTCCTTTTTTTTTTTTGCCATTTTATCATTTTTCCAATGAAGATGTTCTAAAACTTCCAGAAGAGTAGAAGGGAAAACGAAAAAAAAAAAAAAAACCAACCAAAGAAAATAACACAAATCTTAAATGTCATTCTATTTCATTCTAAGACAAAAAGGAACAAAGGAAAAAGTAGCAGTGAAAAAAGAATGCTAAACCATTTAGTCTACCTCTTGCTGGGTTTGCAAGATAATTCCAGTTGGAAACCTAGCTAGACTATATTCCAAGCTATGTGGTTTTATCATTTATCTGTCCAAAGTATATCTACTGTATCTGCTATGCAAACCACATGCTATTTGCACTGTGCTATTTTGGGGGCAGGCAGGAAAGGAAAATCTATCAGCAGCAAGTCAGACATATAACAAGGGAATGACATAACCTGTTTTTTACTGAAACTTCTCCCATTCTTTCATGCAATTTTGAGCTTTCCGTTTAAGTGCTTTGCTAACTTTCTCCACCTTTACAGAGGTTGCTCTTTTTCTTAAAGTGGAACTGATTGGAAAGTGTGGTATTTTTCTAAAATAGCAACTGGAAATATGAAACAGCTATTCCTTACTGGGTACATTTTCAATGGCTTTTTCTTTGGATAATTAGAACAACTCTGAAACAATAAAATTAAGAGGCAAATCTTACAGGTAAATTCAATTTAATTATGTATTTTATATGCCATCAATCAGTTGCAGTAATCATATTTCTTTCACCTTGTATTCCAGTGCAGTCATTTCAGTACTGCTCAGCTGCAAAAAAAAAAATACCTTAAGCTAATAAAAAAAAGTCCTCTCTATACAACATTTTTGTTACACAGGACTAGCTATATCAGGACTAGGCTGACAACCTATGTGAGGAACAACATGTGACACTGATCCAAAGGAGCCGAAGGAAAAATTATCATGAGGAACTCCAAACAAGGAAGGAAGTATTAATGTTAGCTAAACAACGTTTTCTCACACAGTCACATGGGCAATTTTTCCTGACTGCAATAATACTGATAAAATTAATAGAGTACCAATTTAAAGGAAGTATGAGGAAATCTGGAAATAAAATATGTAATATTGACCAAATAATACAACAAGTAAAACTTTTCAAAAAACTTCTGTGGAAAAATATCTGTGCGAAAAAGTGCATTGGATACACAAGAGAAACCTGGCGCCTGTGTGATGCTGGTTTGCTAACATCTGGAGACCAGACTTTCCTCAGCCAGAACTGCCATGTTGCAGGAGCAACAGTTGGAGATAAAACCCACAGTCAATGTGGCAGTGAAGGTGATCTCAGCTACAACACGATTTCTGATTACCAGATCATGTAACCATTCATTTTCTATCAGATACTTTGTCACTCGCTCCGCACACAGACCACCACGTGCCAATGACCAATGGTTTAATGTTTTGTTTACTCTGTGTTAGCTCTCCTGCATTATTCATTGTAGACTATTCAACACTGCTCTGAAGACAAAACTGTATGTTTCTGAGCAATTTTTCATGGTTATTTATGGTAACTGAAATTGTATCTGTCTCCTGAGTGTATTGAGCATTACATGAGACTTCAAAGTATGGCTCCCATTGACTTCTTCCATCCAGCTGTGAGTCCTTAGCTCTTCTACAAATGTAACCATAACATCTCAGACTGGGCAGCCATTTGTTGGCCACTTACTGGCCACCAGCAAATTACTTTTCCAGTAACATAGCACGGCCATAACAGAAACCCAGGATTCTCCAGGGCTGCAGGCATACATATAACTAGTAAAACCTTCTTTTTGCAAATATTTACTAAGAGAAACCTTCCTATCTCAGTAACAAGTTGTGGGTCCTGCAGGTTCCTGCAGATAAACCTAATTCATGTCCAAAGTGGGTGTACTGGGTTTATGAGGCAAGGTTTTGGTACCAGGGGCGCTGCAGGGGTGGCTCCTGTGAGAAGATGCCAGAAGCTGCCCCCAAGTCGGTCAGAGTAAGTTCCAGCCGGCTCCAAGATGGACGCACCACTGGCCAAACTTGAGCCAATCAACAATGTTGGTAGCACCTCTGTGATAACATATTTAAGGAGGGGTAAAAAATGCTGCAGACACCAAGGTCGGTGAAGAAGGAGGGGGAGAAGGAGCTCCAGGTGCCGGAGCAGAGATTCCCCTGTAGCCTGTGTGATGCAGGTTGTTCCCCTGCAGCCCATGGATGTTAACAGTGGAGCAGATCTTCACCTGCAGCCCATGGAGGACCCCAAGCCAGAGTGGGTGCATGTGCCCTGAAAGAAGCTGCAGCCCATGGACAGCCCACAATGGTGCAGGCTCCTGGCAGGAGCTGCGGCATGTGGAAAGGAGTCCCACACTAGAGCAGGTTTTCTGGCAGGACCTGTGACCCCGTGGAGGACCCACACTGGAGCAGTTTGCTCCTGAAGGACTGCACCCTGTGGAAAGGACCCATCCTGGAGCAGTTCTTGAAGAACTGCAGCCCATGGGAAGGACCCACCTTGGAGAAGGTCGTGAAGGACTGTATCCTGTGGGTAGGGACCCCACGCTGGAGCAGGGGAAGGGTGTGGGGAGGAAGGAGTGACAGAGACAATGTGTAATGGACTGACCACAACCCCCATTCCTCATCCCACTGCGTCGCACAGGGAGAGGAGGTAGAGAAGTCGGGAGTGAAGTTGAGCCAAGGGAGAAGGGAGAGGTGGGGGGAAGGTGTTTTCAGATATGTTCTTATTTCTCATTATCCTACTTTTTTTAATTGGCAATAAATCAAATTTATTTCCCCAAGCTGAGTCTGTTTTGCCAGTGACAGTAATTGGCAAGTGATCTTCCTGTCCTTTGGTCAACCTATAAGCTTTTCATCCTATTTTTTCTCCCTGTCCTGTTGATGGAGAGGGAGTGATAGAGCAGCCTGGTGGGCACCTCGCAGCCCGCTAAGATTGACCCACCACAGTAGGACAGGAAAGCATTGGAAAATTGGGGGTATACAGCACGCAAAGTCCCACAGCTAGTGAATAAACCTTTATTTCTTGTGACTTAGCCACAAGAACAGTGTCTCTTCAGTCTTCCTGTTTGCCCTGTTAGGAGTCTTCCCACAACATCTTGAACTGTGAGTGATACAGCATTGAGACATTATTTGAGTGTTATCTAATATGGGTCAATCAGTACTGAACTAAATCTTCAGCAAAACATTAAAATAAAACCTGAATCTAAAGGTGTCTCTTCTTTATAAAGAAAGAAACACAAACCTAGGCCCCACATACTCCAACCACTCTTTGTAAGTCTCTGAAGTCCACGAAGGCAACCCTAATACCTGGATGAACAAACTGAGGCATTTCTATTTGCTCCTTACACTGCATTCTCACTCATTTATGGTCATGAAATGTTGCATACTTTTTCGTATATTATGTAGTAAATGTTGGATAGGAAAGAGGTAGCTGTCTGAAATGATATAAAACTTAGTTATTGTAGAAGGCATTAGTTTCAGACAGAAATAGCAAAAGGCAATACCAGAGACTTCTCCAGCATACAGCTGGACTGACTTCAAAAACTGATTTTTTGTCTAGCAATTCAGAATATTCTTTGCTGAGGAGAAGAGCGAGGTTTTACAATTAAGCCTGTTCATAGCATCTGCAGAACGGGATAGTTGCCATCTACATCAGAATATTGCTGGAGTTGCTTGAAAGATGAGATTATGGAGTCAAGAGAAAGGACATCCAGTATTTAAAACCCATATCATTAGATAAATTGCATTGGTGGTAAAACCTTTATTTAAAGCAAATAACAATGACACCAATGACACTAATTCAGAAGGATCCCAAAATTGCAATTAAGAATCACTTCACAAATAACTGAAATGCAGCACAGAGTTATACTTGAAAAATTATGTTACATTATTCATATGGCATTATGAATTAAGAAGAACATACAGTTATACAATTTCTGATTCAAGTTTCTAATTAAAAACCTTATCAGTATGTTTAACTGTCTGAGTAGTATCATGAACTTAAAACAGGACTATTTACGTGAAATAAAGTTTAAAACACCCATGCAGGACCAGTGCCCAACATGACACAAAAATCTGAGCTAGATTGACAGAGATTAGCGGGACAGTGAAGGAAAGGCTGGAATCAATTTCAATTTTGAAGATGACATTTTGATCTTCCCTTACTAGGTCTAGGATGGGATTCAGTGGTCTAAACAGAGATTTCCAGTGTCATGGAAAATCCAAAACATCTGCACAGAGCTAGCAGCTATGTCACAGGACTTGCAGAAAAAAAATGTAGAGCAGCAGCTGAAATCCAGAAATGTACCCCTAGCACCAAAAAGGGCATTAAACTCATATGCTTAGGAAACTAAATCTTCCTCTAACCTGTATAATCAATTGAGCTTCTCGAGTGTCCCAGTTTGTCTTAAAAGAGATCACCTACAGATGATCAGCTGAATAATCTTCTAAGACTGTTGGGCTGAATTCAGGCAACTCAATCCCATCCTGTTCCCTGTATTGATCTCTCTTTACTGTATCAGCATCTAAGGCACCTCACGTGAATTTGGAAAATTCTATTGAGACACAGAAACTTAGGTGTCTATAGCCTGGGAATGATTCCCATCTTGGGTTCTTGAAGATACAAATACTTGAATGAGACATGCAAATATGTATAAGAATTTAAAATAGAAATAACATATCCTGTCTGGAGCTCCGTAGAGATTACAAATGTACAGAAACATAGTAATGGATGGCATGGCCTCAGGTATCAAGTCCACTTTTCCAAAGCTGTAGACGACAAATCCTAAGTAAGAAATGTCCATTTCTTGACCTTACACACACCAGAAGCCATGACACACTTCCTATTTTCCATACCAAATGTGATACTATTAATACAAGAGACCAGAAGCACCAAAAAATGGCCCTTGACATATCAAGGGCTTAGACAATAATTAAAATTACCATCAAGTTGAGAATATACAAACACGTATGATCTGCAAAGTCAAAAAGTATGTTATTCCCCAGGCAGCAGTTTGTTCTGGACATAGTAATTAATATTTCTAGCAAAACAAAACAGAGGCAAAACAAAAGAGACCTCAAATTGTGGAGGGACCCAGGTTAGTGAAAGATGCACAATGCTTCTTTAGGGCCACAGGCCTTGGGCTGCCCAGTCTCTTCAGTTAGCCTACCTCCTTACACAGTCTGCCAGGGCTGAGGTGGACTCCACAAGAAAGAGTCCTTAGAATCATGAGGAGAAGGTGTGAGTATTGGTAAGACATTTATTTTAGCACCTAAACAGAAATTACAAACCAACTTTTCATGACCACAATGAAACGAATTAGCTTTGTTGATGTAAGAAAGGGCCAAATACTCTTGATTTCAGTAACAGTTCAAGGTTTTGGATTTATTTGTGTACAGCATACTGTATAACAATAATAATACATGAAAGAAAGAAAATAAAAAGCCAAAATGAAAAGGAAGCAAATTCCCATAGGAAAGCTTTCTGGATTCTCGACACAAAAAGAAGATGCAGTGACTCTATTCAATCTGGAAAGCAACAAAAAGAAAATGGCTTTGACTCAATGTTCTTCTTAACAGACACACTTGAGGCTCATAAAGCTGGAAAGCAGAGACTGCCAATAGCTGGAAAGAAACATATATTCTCAAACAAAATTATGACCTGATATATAAGACAAAGTTACATCATAAGGATACTTGGCCTTCTCACCAGGTGATTTTTTCCATGCTATGTCAGTTTAGCAATATTTAATCTGACTTCTTTTCAGAACTACTTCTTCATAAAAATATTATTTATACTGCATAGCATTTTAAATTGACTTAAACCAGAGGCATATTGAAAATTTTAAAATTTTGAGGCATGCAAAGAAAAGTATAACGTAATGGCATTCTTTCTAGGCTTCAGAAAAAATATGAAGGGCCTTGCTTTCAGCTAATTCATTGATCGGTTATCAATTTTACTACAGTTAAAATTAGTATTAAATAACTTAATCCAGATTCCCCTTAAGTGCCTGAGTCTCACTGTAGATGAGTCCCAACTGCCATTTTAGGTGTGTTAATTGGATGTGTAGCCCAGTAAAATCACCATTTAGTATATGTACAATTTGGAGGGACAGAAACTGTGAAGCTGGCTAAGTTTCTGATACCAGAGCTCCCCTGATGCCTAGAATGCTGCACCTGGGAATTCTCAGAAGCAATGTAGACCTGATAGCTCTGAGAAGCTCAGCACCTATTTCATGCATAAACCAAATTAGGTGTTCCTCCAGTCCCCCAGGCCTTTTACCTTAGGAGCTCAGTTCCTGATGCATGTTCAGAGCATATGCAATAGATAAATCTCTTGGTAAAGGAGAATGAAGTGTCCCTCTTTCCATCATTACTGGTTGCATGAACGTTAGTGCAATTACCAAAGGTGCGGATGATGGGCATTTAGGTCTACTCCTTGCTTGGGTAATTAAAGATACTGTTCCTGCTTTCCCAGGGAATCCCCTCCCCACAGCTTTAGGATGTTCAGAAAAAATGTGTGATTGTAGCATAAGGCAGTGTGAGAGAAGAGTGGAGGAAATTGGAGCTATTTTTGATAGCTCCATTCAAATTGGGACATTTTTCATGGATGAGAAAATGTTCTTCAAACCAGATAGGAGAAAAGAACATGGAAGAAAGTAAGGAAAAACTCCAGAAAAAGGACTGATAAAATGTGGATCTAACCTCTGATCATCTTTTGAGAGAAATGATTGATGTCTCCTCAGTTTCGTTACGAAGTGTCTACCTTCAAAGGAATTCTCTGCAGTGATTTTGCTACAGAGAAGGGTGGGAAAAGTTACAATTAACAATAATGCTGTTTTCAATAGTTTCAACAATGTAGCATATATGATTTCCCAGTCAGCATGTTGGCACTCATGAAACATCCATAGGTACTTAGCTCTGCCTAATTTGGACATTACAGTATGTTTCCACTAGTAAAATGACCATGCCAAAGCACTCGCTCTGGCCCTCTGGCAGGTTGGCATAGCATGGTGTAAACTGGCTAGCAAAGTCACCACCTTCCAAACCAGATGCCAGGTAGTTGGCAGACACCCGGGCACACAAGGTACCTCTCAGAGTTTTGAAGTTACCCACACACCTCTCTAGCATGTCATACAGGCCACACACAGCCTCATCTGCCCCACACAGTGGATAACTTCAGATGCACAGATGCTCTCACATGGGCAGTTATTGAGCATACTGTGTATTAACATGCTGCCTCTGGATGCTCATATTCCCAAAGCTCCTACTGCTTTCAGGTTTTGTTATTTATACCCATATCAGACAGCCTTCCATGCTTTCTCAGGCTTGCCGTCTTGGTTGGGGCCAACAAAACTGTTAGTCAGCAGAGGCTCCACAACACTCGCATCCCATGTCTGGTTCTGAGACTTGGCAATGCACCAAAGAAAACTGCTATTGAGGCCCAGACCTCCCTGCCAAGTCCAATAGCAACAAGGAGGGTACAGGTCTGCTACACATTACCTCTTAAGAGAAGGGAGGTCTAAGGCCTGAAAGATCCATTGGCAAGACTACATTGTGCTACAAGTGGGATGACCAGCGATGGATGAAGAACTTCCCCATACAGAGGGCCACCTTTGAAACTCTCCGTGGAGAACTGGCCCTGGATATCCAGCCTGAGACCACCACAATCCATCAGCCTATCCCAATGGAGAAGAATATTGTCATCCTTCCCCCTTTAGAGCCTCACTACCCCAGCTCTTGCCAAATACTGGGTAACCAAATTAGTTTCAGAAAGTTTCCGACATGCAGGAAGGTGTATGAGATTGCTAAGGCTATCAGCTACATCACCTACACGACTACTATGTAGCAGCAATGCTTGATATTTACTTTGGCATTTATTTTGGCATAAGTAGTAGGGCAAAGATGCACTGAACAAGTAACCCTTCTTAAATTGGGTGTCCTGAAAGACAGTATCATGGAAAAAGTAAAATGTGAGAGTCAAAAAGCTTAAAGCAGCTGAGGTTTCCGAATGGCAATTCGGTCATACTGAGACACAGGGCAGGCTAGCGAGGCCTGGCAGAAAAACAAAAGAGATCATCCTGGACTGCCAATGTGTTATAGCAAAAGTTGAATAAAGTCTGTGATACCAAATAATGAATTGGTCAGCAACTATTTTGCATCACCTCATTGATTTCTTCATCTTCCTTGTCTACTGGAACTGCAAACTGTCTTCCCGAGGCAATGTTGTATCGTGCAGCTGTTTCTCCTTTGTGGGAACTTGTAGTGAACAAGCTCCATGCACAGCATATCAAACTATATACTTACTCTGGTCGAATTCAAGCTATGACAAATTTACAGGTCATTTTACAGTGTTCCTCACAAACACGTTACAGAAAAAGTGTGTCTGCCTTTTCTTGTCACAATATATGTAAGCATTCATGCTGACAAAGATAAGTTCATTCTGCACCATCTTGTAGTTCTGTGAATTTAGAAGTGTCCACCTTGCTTTTCCCAACTTCAGTTCACTAAGACAAGGTAAAAATGGAAGGCTGACAAATCCCAGCACATAGACAAAAGGATTTCCTTTGCTACAGAGTAATTGCCAAATGTGCAAACCCATTAAATTACATTGTCCTACAAATATTGTTGTCAGAGCTGCTCAGAAACATAATGACAACTTCCATTGTTCAAATTTAATCAAGTTCTGTAAATGTGAGATTTATAAAATAATAATTAAGCCAAATATCATGGACAGAATCTTAGTTGTTCTGGATAAATATGCAACTGCATATGTGAAATTTTAAATCACTTACTTTTTCAAAAACTTTGGGAAGGAGGGAGGTTTCACCCTATGAAAAAATATTAAAAAAAATACTAGCAGACATGTCACACCTCTCGCACTTAGTTTAACATTCAATCTTCTGGCTCTACCATGGTCCCTTCAGTGTTTTTGCAGCTTCACTACACAAGAGCCCCACATGTCAGTTATCACATGTCACCCTGATCTGGGATTTGTTGACTACTGGCCGAGCAAAATGGTTATTGGGCTGGTAGAATGGCAGCAAAGCCAGGAGCACAATCCCACTGCATGGCCCAGGAAAGCCAGGAGCATGATCCCACTACATGGCCCTCTAGAGCAGCCACTTTCCAGTATCAGCCCTTTCCTGCAGCACCTCCAGCACACATAGCATAGAGCACACCTCCTCAAATGGATGCATGCATCCCTCCTGTGATGTTACATGCACAGTAAGGAGCTGGTGCTGCTGTCGCTCGCCCCCACTTGTGGGCACACATCCATCACACAAGCAGACATCGATCTGACAAATGAATCCTGGGTGTCTGAAGTCCAGTCACTTGAGAGAGATGTTTTAGACAGTGATCTCATAGCAAACAATGCCAAAGGAGTGAGTGCCACTACTAGTCTCGGGATGAATACTAACTTCCCATCTGTTCAGGTCTCCTTTTCTCATCACAGGGTGGAGCTAGCTATCTCAGGCTTATAGTCAACATAGTAGGAAAAAGAATGTCTCCTTTCTTAAATGAGAAACAATAGCAAGCTCCTGGTCTGCCTTCCCTTGGCTTTGATATATACTGATATGGTCAGTGTAATTAACCCTTTGTACAGGTTTGCCATGAGCCTTGTGGCTCTCTTTTGTATTAGCATGTATGAATTTTACCAAAAAGAGACTATTCAAGAGCAGAATAAAAAAATGTTAACAAAGTATTGATCATGTGCTATGTTTTATTCATTCATAACAAGATGAAATAAGTTCTTATAACCAGTACGGAAAGAGCAAAACTCCATGGACTGGGTGTCAAGATATGAAATCTTATGTCAAAGACCTTACCCATCCTTTTGATTACAAACCACTACTGTTGTGACCCATTCCCTCAAAATACGACTGAAGTCACATGACTGGAATTAACCCTTGTTCTACAGAACTAAGAAATGTCCCTTGTACCTGTCTCTGATCTTCTTTAAGTAGACACTTAAACAGCCAGTGTATAAAATGCAATCACAAAGCTGGAAATAAAGCTTCAACAGCAATTAAATAATTAAATAGAAATTTAGACATATATGGATTAAAAAAAAATCCGTTAATTTTTTTTGTCATTGCTAAATCAAGCTACATAATTTTATAACAACCATGGATCCGCCAAATGGGTCTACTACACCAGTATTAAATACAATGGATTATTTAATATTAACTGAATAATATGTATAATGTCATTTAAATCTCTAAAATTTAGAAGCCTCTGACAAAATTTTCACTTCTGGCAACATCCTAAGAAATTTCTTCCTAGCTGATTTTTAACCATCTACCTTAGCAGTACAGCCCTGACCTCTAGTGGGTTGAGTGAAACAGTCATTGCAGGCAGGATAACATGCTAATTTGATTTCATAAATAATTTAATTTACAGCTAGAAAATATAGAAGTTCCAGCAAAGCCATACAATCAGCCAAGGACTAGCTATTTTATTAAACAAATGGAAATTAATTACAGGCCAACATCATTACTGTGTTTGCCTTATGCTGACATCCATCTGATTGATGAAGTGTTTATGACACTCAGTTGATGAATGCTCATTCCCGTTGGGAGCTCTGTATTAAGTAAACCCCATTATCAGTCTCTTAGCTGTCTGCATAGTTTGCTTGACTTATCTTTTTCTGGTTAACTTACCTAATGCCCAAAAGATATCTATCACTGGATTCAGAAAAACAAATAATTCACGTTAGGGATAAGTACATTGCAGTTTTTTTGTAATCTGAGAATACCTGATTGCTGTGAAGACTTATAAACCCCTATTACATTCAGCAAAAACTTAGCACTTCCATGATAAACTCCAGACTTCAAAGATTAAGGATCTTAGGTTTCCTGTTACCTTTGTCCCACAGTGAAAATTAAATCCAGAGCTCTGAAAAGATTGCTGCAGTGATTTCCAATGACGTATGGGAGGCTTCCATATGAAGACTACAGAAAAAATGCAAGACACAACATTAAATTTAGCTGCCTTCATCCAGAAGGCCAAAGAAAGACAGAAAATGATGGGAATGAGGGCTGCCTCTTTCAAATTCCTGACATACGGGAAATGATGTACAGACAGTCTCAACAGGATAGCCATAGATACTCTGCTATGCTACTTCCTATATATCACAGAATCACAGAATCACTAAGGTTGGAAAAGACATTTAAGACCATCAAGTCCAACCATCAACCCAGCACCACCATGCCCATCAAAACATGTCCCACAAAGCCACGTCCACACATTCCTTTTAAATACCTCCAGTGATGGTGACTCCACCACTACCCTGGGCAGCCTGTTCCAATGCTTCATCACTCTCTCAGTAAAGAATTTTTTCCTAATATCCAGCCTGAACCTCCCCTGGAGCAACTTGAGGCCATTTCCTCTTGTCCTGTCACTCGTCACTTGGGAGAAGAGACCAACACCCACCTCTATGCAACCTCCTTTCAGGTAGTTGTAGAGAGCGATGAGGTCTCCCCTCAGCCTCCTCTTCTCCAGGCTGAACAACCCCAGCTCCCTCAGCCGCTCCTCATAAGACTTGTGCTCCAGACCCCTCACCAGCTTCGTCGCCCTTCTCTGGACACGCTCCAGCACCTCAATGTCCTTCTTGTAGTGAGGGGCACAAAACTGAACACAGTCTTTGAGGTGCGGCCTCACCAGTGCCGAGTACAGGGGCACGATCACTTCCCTACTCCTGCTGGCCACACTGTTTCTGATACAGGCCAGGATGCCGTTGGCCTTCTTGGCCACCTGGGCACACTGCTGGCTCATATTCAGCTGGCTGTCAATCAACACCCCCAAGTCCTTTTCTGCCAGGTACCTTTCCAGCCACTCATCCCCAAGCCTGTAGCATTGCCTGGGGTTGTTGTGGCCTAAGTGCAGAACCCAGCACTTGGTCTTGTTGAACCTCATACAGTTGGCCTGGGCTCATCGATCCAGCCTGTCCAGATCCCTCTGCAGAGCCTTCCGACCCTCAAGCAGATCAACACTCCTGCCCAACTTGGTGTCGTCTGAAAACTTGCTGAGGGAGCACTCAATCCCCTCATCCAGATCATCGATAAATATATTAAAGACTGGCCCCAAAACTGAGCCCTGGGGGACTCCACTTGTGACCGGCGCCAACTGGATTTAACTCCATTCACCACAACCCTCTGGGCTCAGCCAGATTTTAACCCACCAAAGAGTGCAGCTGTCTAAGCCATGAGCCGCCAGCTTCTCCGGGAGAATACTGTGGGGAACAGTGTCAAAGCTTTACTAAAGTCCAGGTAGACAACATCCACAGCCTTTCCCTCATCCATTAGGCGGGTCACCTGGTCATAGAAGGAGATCAGGTTGGTCAAGCAGGACCTGCCTTTCATGAACCCGTGCTGGCTGGGCCTGATCCCTTGGTTATCCTGCACATGCCCTGTGAGCGCTCTCAAGAGGAACCTCTCCATAATCTTCCCCGGCACCAAGGACAGGCTGGCAGGCCTGTAGTTCCCCGGATCCTCCTTCTGGCCCTTCTTGTAGATGGGTGTCATGTTGGCAAGCCTCCAGTCATCCGGGACCTCCCCTGTTAACCAGGACTGTTGACAAATGATGGAGAGTGGCTTGGCAAGCTCCTCCGCCAGCTCCCTCAGCACCCTTGGGTGGATGCCATCAGGCCCCATAGACTTGGGAGTATCCAGGTGGCATAGCAGGTCATTAACTGCTTCCTCCTGGATCACGGGGAGTTTATTTTGCTCTCCATCCCTGTCTTCCAGCTCAGGGAGCTGGGTAACTTGGGGATACCTGGTGTGGCTATTAAAGGCTGAGGCAAAGAAGGCATTAAGTACCTCAGCCTTTTCCTCATCCTTCGTGGCAATGTTCCCCCCTGCATTCAGTAAAGGAAAGAGAGTCTCCTTGGCTCTCTTTTTGTTGTTAATGTATTTGAAAAAACATTTTTCGTTATCCCTTACAGCTATGGCCAGGTTGAGCTCTAGTTGGGCTTTTGCCTTTCTAATTCCCTCTCTGCATGACCTAACAAGATCCTTGTACTCTTCTTCACTTGCCTGCCCCTTCTTCCAAAGGTGATAAACTCTCCTTTTTTTCCTGAGTCCCAGCAAAAGCTCCCGGTTCAGCCAGGCCAGTCATCTATCCCGCCGCTCTTCTTACAGCACACTGGGACTGCCTGCTCCTGCGCCTTCAAGATTTCCTTCTTGAAGAAGGTCCAGCCTTCCTGGACCCCTTTGCCCTTCAGGACCATCGCCCAAGGCACCCTCTCGACCAGTGTCCTGAACAGGCCAAAGTCTGCCCTCCAGAAGTCCATCGTAGTAGTTTTGCTGACCCCCCTCCTTACTTCACCAAGAAATGAGAACTCTATCATTTCATGGTCACTAAGCCCAAGACGGCCTCCGACCATCACTTCTCCCACCAGTCCCTCTCTGTTCATAAACAGCAGATCAAGCAGGGCACCTCCCCTGGTAGTCTTGCTTACCAGCTGTGTCAGGAAGTTACCTTCCACACACTCCAGGAACCTCTGGGACTGTTTCCTCTCTGCGGTGTTATACTTCCAGCAGACGTCCAGTAAGTTGAAGTCCCCCACAAGAACAAGGGCTTGCGATTGTGAGACTTCTGCCAGTCGCTTGTAGAACGATTCGTCTGCCTCTTCATGCTGGTTGGGTGGTCTATAACAGACACCCAGCAGGATATCTGCCTTGTTAGCCTTCCCCCTCATCCTTACCCATAAGTACTCGACCTTGTCATCACAATCATTGAGCTCTATACAATCAAAACACTCCCTAACATACAGAGCCACCCCACCGCCTCTCCTTCCTTGCTTATCCCTCCTGAGGAGCTTATAGCCATCCATTGCAGCACTCCAGTCATGCAAGTTGTCCCACCATGTTTCTGTGATGGCGACTACGTCATAGCTGTCCTGCTGCACAGTGGCTTCCAGCTCCTCCTGTTTGCTGCCCGTGCTGTGTGCATTGGAGTCTTGAGCTGGGCTATCAATTTCACCCCCAACATCGGCATGCCACCCCGGGCTCATCTCTAGGGAACCTGGTTTCACCCCCTTCCCCCTTCAAATCTAGTTTAAAGCCCTCTCGATGAGGCTCACCAACTCATAAGCGAGAATCCTTTTCCCCCTTGAGGATAGTTGAACTCCATAATATCCTACAGTCCCCAGCACAGAAGTACTAATGAAAGCACTCATACAGTTGATTCTCTTAGTCACATTATATACCTACATTAATGTAAATAACATTGTTCTGATTTACCATGAACTAACCAAAAGGGAAACAGACCAAGCTAGACAGACAGAACATAACAAAGGCATCATTATTGGTATAAAAAAGAATAAAAAAATAAAACGAAGATACCTCCTTCCAAAGAGTCACAAATGTGCCACACTTTCACATCGTCTGTATATGTTTAAAATACAAATATGCAGATATGTTTTCCAGACTCTGACTACTGCAAAAGAAAACCAACAAATCTGTTGCTTATGAAGTCTGAAAAACTCAGCCAAAGCAGCTCATCCAAAAATTAATTATGTAGAAATGGCACACATCTTTGCTTTTTTATTACAGAAGCAGCTCAATAAAAGCTGCATTTTTTAATCTTTGAAGGAGATTCTTGCATTCAGACATCATTGCCTTAATTAGAGGGCCCCATTTTATTTTTCCAGTATAGTTTGCCATGGCAATCTCACTGTTTAGTAAAGCCAAGTTGACTGCTATGATCTGTTATGTTGTACCAGCTGGTACTGGACAAATTCTCTCCCCTGAAATACTAAAAATCTGAGAGATGGTTTAAAGGTAATCCTCCCTTTATATGCCAGAGTGCTACAGTCCATTACATAAGCTTGGCATCATAGACTCATACTTAAATTTTTGACTGTATCTACATTGCCCTAAGTTCTCCTTGAAGTGCCCTCAGTGCCAAACTCAGCATCTCTTCACAGACTTTGTTTTACAGCACAAGTGGACTCAGCCTGATAGTCTATGGGCCCTGCAGTACTTTCCTCAAGCACACCTCCAACCACACGTTCCCTGGCTTTTGGAAAGAGAATGACAGATATCCCAACTCCAACCGCAAGCAAGGGATTGACCTAGCACCGTGCCAGAATCCTGCAAGAATGCTTTGGCATTATCACAACGGTTTCTGTGTAAGCACAGGGCAGGAAAAAGACCAGCCAGAGTGGCATTTCTATATAAAGTAGAACTTGGACTGCATAGCCTCCTCTAGTCCTAGCTCACCCTGACTGCCTGCCTCCAAATCATCAGGGAGCTGATCTACTCTGACCATTCTCATCTCCCCAGTTCCAATTTCCTTCTCCCTCCCTTTCTCAAAGAAACAGAAAAACTGCATCCAAAAATCACTCTTAGTAACCTCAGCCTTTGACCTACTCTCTGCGGCCCATGACGTTTCAGATTTACCATCGGTCTGCTATAAAATCTACTCGCTTTATTTGCTATGCTGAGGAGGACATTAGCTCCTAAATTCAGTCTCCAATCTCCACATTTCTGTGTACAGAAATCCCAGAAAGTCTTTACCCATTTTATCTCCTTTTGACCAGTTTGTGCTGTGCCCAGTAGGAGCTGTCAGGTTCCAGCAAGGGGGAAGCAATGAAGAAGGGATGGTAAGGAAACTACAGGCCAGTCAGCCTCACCCCCATCCCTGGAAAGATGATGGAACAGCTCATTCTGGGTGTCATCTCAAAGCATCTGGAGGAAAAGAAGATCATCAGAAATAGTCAACATGGATTCACCAAGGGGAAGTCATGTCTGACCAATCTGATAGCCTTCTATGATGGCATGACTGGATGGATAGATGAGGGGAGGGCAGTGGATGTTGCCCACCTTGACTTCAGCAAGGCTTTCGACACCGTCTCCCACATCATCCTCATAGACAAGCTTAGGAAGTGTGGATTAGGTGGATGGACGGTGGGGTAGATTGAAAACTGGCTGATAGGTAGAGCTCAGAGGGCTGTGATTAGTGGCACAGAGTCCAGTTGGAGGTCTGTAACAAGTGGTGTTCCCCAGGGGTCAGGACTGGGTCCAGTCCTGTTCCATATATTCATCAATGACCTGGATGAAGGGATAGAGTGTGCCCTCAGCAAGTTTGCTGATGACACAAAACTGGGAGGAGTGGCGGACACACGGAAGGCTGTGCTGCCATTCAGCATGACCTGGACAGGCTGGAGAGTTGAGCAGAGAGGAACCTTATGAAATTCAACAAAGGCAAGTGCAGGGCACTGCACCTGGGGCGGAATAACCCCATGCGTCAGTACAAGTTAGGGGCTGACCTGCTAGAGAGCTGCTCTGTGGAAAGGGACCTGGGAGTCCTGGTGGACAACAGGATGACCATGAGCCAGCAATGTGCCCTTGTGGCCAAGAAGGCCAATGGCATCCTGGGGTGCATCAAGAAGAGTGTGGCTAGCAGGTCGAGGGAGGTTATCCTCCCCCTCTATTCTGCCCTGGGGAGGTCGCATCTGGAGTACTGTGTCCAGGTCTGGGCTCCCCACTTCAAGAAGGACAGGGAGCTGCTGGAGTGAATACAGCAAAGAGCTACAAAGATGATTAGGGGACTGGAACACCTTTCTTATGAGGAAAGGCTGAGGGACTTGGGTCTTTTTAGTCCGGAAAAGACTGAGGGGGGATCTTATGAATGCTTATAAATACTTCAGGGGTGGGTGCCAGGAGGATGGGCCCAGTCTTTTTTCAGTGGTGCCCAGTGACAGGACAAGAGGTAACAGGCACAGACTTGGTCATAGGAAGTTCCATCTAAACATGAGGAGGAACCTCTTTCCTTTGAGGGTGGCAGAGCACTGGAACAGGCCACCCAGAAAGGTTGTGGAGTCTCCTTCTCCAGAGGTATTAAAACTTGCCTGGATGCACTCCTGTGCAATCTGCTCTAGATGAACCTGCTCTGGTGGGGTGGTTGGACTAGATGGTCTCGAGAGGTCCCTTCCAACCCCTATCATTCTGTGATTCTGTGTAATTAGATATTCTGGGCCAGGCTGCCCATCCTGCTCCTCCTTTGTGTCTGTGAGATGCTGGTAGGAGTGAGACAGTCTTTTATGTACGACTGGGAAGTAAAAAGTTAGAGGTGCAAACAAGTTCAGGGTAGAGCAAGATGGAGGTGTTGAAGAAGCTGAAATGGTCTGTGGAATAGAGGTTGTCTCCAGGTGTCCCATACATCTGTGGTGTGAATGCCCTTTTCATCCTCCTAAGGCTCCATAATGTCCTGCAACATAGACAAGGTAATTCAGCTTTAGGAAGCCTCACTGCAACTTCAGAACAGAAAATTCAAAATAACACATGAGGTTGGAACCAAGTAGCCGCAACTGTTATGTTTTTCTGATAGAAATCATAAATAATTTGTAATTATAAATCAATTTATTTAGACATCAAACCAGAAACCCAACAAAGATGCCTAACACTGAGTGTAAATCAGAACATTCTGAAAATCAAGGATGTTTTTAAGGTGTCTCTGGCTGAGCTTCCCAAAACTGAGGCACAAGAGCTCTTGCAGAAAGACTCAGTTTGAGGTGGAGACACCTGATTTTAGGTGTCTACATGTGTTAATGCTCCCATAATCAGTGGAGTTCAACAGTGCAGCCAAGAAGTCCAAAAGAGTGACTTGGCTGATCAGCCACAGGCTGACTAAAGACAGGTTGTAGTAGCATTTTAGATTCTGTTAGGTAACCTCTCCAGCTGAAGGACACAGATCTCCTTCAAGTTCTGTGTCGTATTTGCCAGTCCTGAAAAAGTATCTAAGATACCCCAGGGGCATCACAAAAGGAACTAGATACTTATGTTCAAGCAACTGAAGCTTACTCACTTTAGAGTGAGCTGGATTGATTTCTAGGCTTTACTGAGTATAAAAAACACCTATGCTCCTAGCTCACTTATAGTTACTTTATGTCTATTAATTATATACTGAATCCTACCCCAAGTCACTTCAAAACATTTACTCCACAGTATTTCATGTTTTCTTGACCTCTACTGCCTGAAAATAAATACAGGGGTTTCTCTGTAACTTTCTGTGTGTGCTTTCACGAAGGAAGAACAAATGTTCAGACAACAAATTGAACATAAATTGAGTAAGATGTTGTTTATGTCTATTCACCAACTGTAAAATTCTACTTAAACAGTCAAATTAGAAATATTTTCCTACACAAGAATGGATGGTTGTACTTGACAAGGTGTATCTGACCTTAAAAATAAATAGAAGCTGTGGGTCTTCAGCATGTCTGCAAATTATTTAAGTCCTAAATATGGATGTACATACCCAGGGTAGGAAATGTTAGCCACAGGGATTTGTAACTGCCCACACAGAAAGTCAATGACATAACTGAGTTAGAATTCAGGAGTTCATGGCTCTTTGCCCTAAGTTTCAATCACATGCCCACAGTCTGTCTGACTTGAACAAAGAGCTTCCTACTCATAGCATGCTGTCATTTCTTTTTTCATCTGTACTCAAATGAGAGGGACCATGCTTGAATCACTGTCTCAGCCTGAACATGTAAATCTGACTCAGATTCATATGCCTGCATGACATTTAATTTTGAAACAGCACAGGAAAATTAGAAACAACTTTGCAATTTTGTACTGGGACAAGCGTATCACTATGGCTACAGAACTCTGGTACTCTGTTCCCATTAATGCATTGAACACACTAATCATGCAAATCTGTTTATAGACAGATAGATATTATGAGTGAATGTTTGTTATTGTTAAAAAATAATCCAGTTTAGATGGATTAACAATGAGACTGACTTCTCACTTACACAAAAATTTTTAAAGCTTAAAAAAACCCCACAGTCCTGTCAGAACACTTCGATCTGCCATTTCTGGTTTGTATTTTTACTGTTCTACACAGTCAGCAAAGTGAAACATATATCTTAAAATTTGGTTCCTGTCTAAGAAATTTTGAAAAATATTTGTTTTAATCTAATAATAGGTATCACAGATTCAGAGTTAGTCTTTGACTGATCTTATTATAGACAACTGAGCTCACTGTTCCTTGTACCCTATGTGGTTTATAAGCCAGAACATCAACATAGCAGGCTTCATAGCAGCTGTTGTTAATCCTTTATGCAAAAGCCATCTGCTCACTGGATACTTCAGGACCTGAAGAGTCCAACCTCCTGTTCAAAGCAAGACCAACTATGGGGGCAGTCCAGGCTGCTCAGGGTTTTGTCCAGTCGGGTCAACAGGTAGGTAAGAAAGGAAACTGAGAGCGCTTTGGCTTTTGTCCCAGGAAGGTACCTGATGTTGCATGTGCAGGGAAGTATCTTTCCGAGTGAATGGATTAATTTTCCCTCAGCCTCAGAAGGGAACAAAAGAGGCATTGCGAATGCTTCTATCATAGTTCATCCTCCAATAGAGCTTTGCAGCAGCATAGCTATTCCCTGTTCCTTCTGTGGGGCTATGAGAACAGGATCAGCTGATTTCACAACTTAATTTAGTGAAGACACAATGCTGAGAGAATTAAGAAGTATTGTCAACTATTGTTCTGTCAGTATTACAGAACAAAACCAATTTTGCTGACCCCAGGGCAGAAAAGCCATACCACACTACAACTAAAAGGGATGAGGAAGGGATGAACCTTAATGGGAAGTCAATTTAAATATGAGAACTCAAATGTAGTGATCAACAAATCTGGATTACCTTTCCAGATTCAGCTAAAGTCAAGTGCAGATCCATGTAAGTGATGGATCTCCGCTGCTGACTCCTTCATGTAATAAAGCAAATTGGCCTGTAGAAGGATGGGGTATACAGAGCCTAATCTAGTCATCTTATCTGTTACACCAGACTAGGTTCTTACCTCAAACAGAAGAAAATCATGTTTCTTACTGAGGTCTAAAAGGGGGATGCTGCTATCAGGAAAAGGAGCTTGGGAGACTAAGTTATGGACGGACAACAACTCTTAAGTTGGATGACTAGAGCCTGGGAGCAACTGACAAGATTGTAGAAGTTGCATTTGCTGGGGCCCATCTACAGAGGACTTCAGAGAACTCAAGGCTGAATTTAGAGACTGCGTTTACATTGACTTTTCAGACTAAGAATCAAAAGGAAGTAATAAATAGCCTGTTTCCATAGGAAACCAGTAAGGCTCCACAGGAATCTGTGGTGGACGTGTGCTGTTCAACACATTCAGAAACCATCTGAGTAAGTGGGTGAACAACAAGGAGGTAAAATTCTGTAATACCAAATTTTTCAGAGTAGTAAAGATCAACTCACATGCAAAAGTGATTAAGCAATAAAATGGCAGGTGACATTCGCCATAAATAAAGGTCATTTTAAATGCAAACTTGCCAAGTCTGAATCTGAAGGAGAATCCTACCCTGGCTTTTCAGAAGTTGAAGGTGCCAAACATGAAAAGTCTAGAAAGCCTGCTCTTTAAATTCATCCATTGCCCTGCATTTATCTCACTAATCTGAACTTACACCTTGTTAGTGCTAAGAGTAGTATAGGAAGTGGTGGGATCTTGCAGATGTGATAGTACAGAAAAGTCAACTCTAAAAGGGCTTGTGGAAAAGGAAATGTAGAATGCCTGTCTTCCCCAAGGCCTTCCCTTCAGAGTGCAAACACAGTAAAGCAAAGCTAGAGGCAAACCTGGGCCCACAATATCCATGCATTTGAAATGACCCAGCCTGAAATACTGTATCAGGGCTGTTCTCAGCTAACAGGCTCCTGAGAGAAGGAACACAAAAACACATGTATGAAAAAAATGAGAGCTCAATTAAAGCACAGAAGGGATGGGAAGAAATGGCTTTAATTATTTATTGTCAGCATTCCCTGTTCTGAAGGAGAAAGCACACTCATTGTTTGGTAGCAAGAACTTTCAATGAAATTTAGTCAGTAAACTGCAAGATGACTCATAGCATAATCTCTTGGACAGCATCTATCTTCAAATGCTCTGCATGTGTAGGAGGAATGGTAACTAAGGAGTTTTAAAAGATGGCTTTTTAAATGACACATGCTGCACGAAGAAGAAAATGAGAAGATGAACGAATTGAAAGATAGATGGAACAAATTTTAAGGCAGTATAGATGGGCTACCAACCCTGAGGACTGATTTTCCAGTTTTTGCACTGGAAAGGTCAGTAGGGTCTCAGATTAGTTCTGTACATCCAGCTTTGTTTGAAAACCTGAGTTCAAAATCTTCGGGTTTTTCCACACAGATTGTAGAGAGCACAGAGAGAACACAAAGAGAACTGGATTAAGCTAACTGAAATCAAGTACATATTACTTGCTATAGGAAATCTGAGTCTTAGTTTTCCAAAAGTATGAGTAATTTGGGAGGGCAGGCTTCATCATGAAGCCCACTGGGCTCATTTAAGTGGGAACAGGAGTTCATATTTCAAATGATGCTCAGAATTCCTCAGAATGGAAGACAGTGGTGAGGATGTTCACCGAGCACGATGAATGGCTAAAAGACCAGGAAAGCATGTCCAGTGCTCCAGAGCTAATCACTGAACTCACAAAAAAAAAAAAATCTCTAAATTTAAAGCCTCCTATTCTGAGCAAGTATAACAAATGCTAGAAATATATTGCAGGATTTGTAACTCCATCACCAATCTTCCCTATCCCAAAACCATCATCACAAATCCTGCAACCTTTCCAGGACAATAAGAACATGGATAGAATCTCCCAAAGGATTCTTGCTACATATTTTTAATAGAATTATGAAGAAATGAATAGTTTTTATTTACACAGATGCTTTGTAACTCTAGCTTTAATGGTCTCAGATGTATTATTGTCATATACATGATTTTTAGCTAGTTAGCTCCAGTGACAAACTATCTCCAGTGAAAAGACTAATTTTCAGTAAAATACATACAACTAATATATGCCAAGTGAGGCAGAAGAAGGTAGAATGACCATAATAGAACACACAACGGCAAGCGTTCAAAACACTATAATTACAATACTCTTTCCCATTATCATAATTGTGTAAAAGTTGGCCATATGTTCATTATTTAGTCCATCTGTGTACAATAAGGAATACATATTAATTTGTTTCTGGTAAGGGGACAAAGAGCGCATAAAGAGACAATATGTTTAGAGAATATGCAAACCATCTGTGATCCTAAGACATCTAGTTCCTCTTTTGAGAAGAAAGCACATTCCCAAATCAAACACTGAGATGCCTTTGTAAACAAAGGTTCACACTGAAATAATAGCAATATGCTGTTTCTCACCACCACAGTGTTTTATGTTAGGCAAGCTGAAACCCATACACAGATAGGTAGATTCTGGCCAGATTCTCCAACCCAGATATAACCTAACTTGGAGGTAGCACTGTGGGAAGGTTGTAGGCCCTCCGGAGACTAAGCATAGCACAGGTTACTGCCTAGGACTGAGAAGACATTTCTGCCTTGGATACAAGGTATTTTGAGGAGTCTTCAGACAGATCATGACTATGCATTACGCCACTCTTGACAGGATAGATCTCCTCATTCCAGCCTGAATTGAAATGGGAAAAAAAGGCACTCAAAACATGAGTCCTGGTGGTACAAGCTAAGAATACAGCTCAAGTGTCAATCTTTCATTTTCTGAAGCCAGATGGTGAATAGCTGAGAGTAAAGCAAGAATCTCTTTCACACAATGATAATCTTTTTACGAGAATGAACAGGAAAACGTGTGATTAGCTATATTAACTAAGCCTTTGGATAGGAGGTCTTATGAAATGTGTAGCTCTCCTGCAGCTAGTCGGGTCACCACTTCTTCACTGTGAAACCCTATGGGACTTTACGTCATTCGGCACATTGGCGCAGAGCTGCTCTCAAAGGCAGTGCCACACGAGCCAACTGAAGGCCTCCTCAGTTGACCTCAGATGACCACTAGCAGTGACAGAATGTGCAGTCAACTAAGGGATGGCATTGTGGTCACCAAGCTAGACCATGGCAACAAGAACATGTTGTTAGTGTGTGAGTCCCTCAAAGGGGATGATGATGTTGCTGGGCAGAAAGAGGCTGCCTGATTATCCCAAGTAAAATATAACAGAGTTCAAAAACATGGGAACTTTCTGCACATTGCCACTCTGGTAGTGAGCCAACGCTCTACAACGTTGCTCTAGGCATTAGATTAAGCTGAGATGAAATAAGATTCAATTTATGTCTGTATTTTGCTATGTTCAACTCTGATTAATCATACAAAAATACAAAAAGTTGCAGACTTAAGCAGAAATCAAAAAAATATAATTAATCCTTTCAAAACAAAGCCTAGCTAACAATTTAGCACTCTCACATTCCCAGTGTTCTTCAGTTCACAGAAAAAAGTGGCCAAAAATGGCTTTCATAATGACAATTAAGTTCTGATAACTTTTATAGTTACTGGGTAATGTGAAGCAGCTGGCATGCAGCACAGAACTATAGAAAACTTCAGGTTGAAAGGTAGTTCAACTGCCTGCTCAAAGGTGGGCTAGCTTCAAAATTGGATCAAATGCAATTGCAGAACCGCTGTACCATGCATCTATCAGGTGCCTGGACAAGTCCAGGAAGAACTGCCACCTGCTCCTGGACCAGGATGGGATCTTGGTCATCTCTTCTCTGGTGTTGAGGAAGAACGTGGACTCCCGATAAACCATTAAAGTAGCTTTTCACATGCTGAAATTAGGTGCACATCTTGTTTATTCCCACATCTGAAGAACACTGATCCTATCAGAGGTTTTTATTGAATGTACTGAGAACCTCTGAGAGACTCTAGGCATCATCAGCAATTATGACTTCCAACATTTTGGCTATGCTTGGAGTGTGAGATGCAGAGGGACTAAGAAGAATCCGGTGCTGAAACCAAAACAGGGTCAGCATCAACAAGATAGAGCACCTGGGTGGTCCTACAGGAAGCGCTCCAGCATCACTCTTTGCCCAGAGCTCCCTGGAACTCCCCGTGACTAAATTTCCTTGAGTTTTCAAGGGACCCCTTGTTAGGACATGTCAGGACTGCAATGTTAACAAAGACATTGAAGGGTAGCGTTAGGTTGTGGTCTTTCATATAGGACTGGCTGCTGAATCACAGGGTAGCGCATTTGCTCATTGCTATGAACAAGTAAACTGTGACTCAGCCAGAAGCGGTCAAAAGGCCTGGGAATAACAGGCAGCACACCAGCTAAGTGCTGTGCCTAGGGACAGTATGTGCAGTGTATAGTGTAGGTGCGCCTGGGAGAGCTTGAAAATAGTCAAGAGTATGGATATCAGCAGTGCATCCCAGCCAGAAACCCTCCTGCCAGGATGCCCATAGAAGCGACCCAACACAGCACCGCAGGCACCTCATGTGAACCCGGCAGTAGTTTATTTTAGCCACATCCTTTGAGTCTCCTGTCCATGCTGAGGGGTGATAAATTTAAAGAATTTTTTTCCCAACTCTTATGATTTTAGGAATACAAATCCTACTTTAAACTGTTTTCCTAACATGATGATGTTTCAATTCTTTATTGCAAAGTTGTTTTATCAAGTAATCCTGATATTTGTTAATCTGTAACAACATATTATTTAACTTTGAAGACAGATCTGATCATTGTTAGACAAGTATCTGCCAAAAGCAATACAGGCATTATTTAACCGCTCTTCTCAAGCGGCCTCCAATCCCTTTGTTGTTGACTTTGTAATTACAAGAAATTTCCACTATGTACATGGACATATATATACCAAATCTGCAGTGCAGTTCTGCTTTATCTATTTTGTCTGATTTTACAGAAAATTGAACATTCCAGAAACACGAACAAACCAACCCTGAAAAACAGGCAGTCATTTTTTCACTTTACAAACAGCAGGCTTTGAATGCAATTTTAAAATTAGCGTTATCACTTCAAACTAACGATTGTTTGCATAATGATCTGATGACTCACCTAGCAGCTCTAGCAAGTTACCCAGAAGCAGCTGCTAAAACACTCACAATAATCTATTATAGAGAAAAGAGGCTTAAATGTTCCCGGTATCATTCTTTAGAATAATTCCTGTATACCTCAAACGGGAATTACGAAAATACAGAGCATTATGATTGAGTAAAATTTACATTCAGGCACTGAGCTTATACTAAACAAAGCTTCCCCAGCCATGTGTCCACCATACCTTTTCCAAGTAATCCTTCTCTATCCTTGAACTGCTGTCACACCACCCACCACACACAACCTTTCCTCTCTGCCCTCAGAGAAACCAGTTTCCACAACGCTCTGCTGCCCGGGAGTCACACATCAAAAAATCTTCAAATATCCTTACGGCATCCCTGACACACAAGGAAACCTACTCAGGTCTTCACAACGGCAGTAAACCTTTGGCCTGCAGAGGCATCCAGGCACTTTACCACTAGACCCTACGGGCTTCCCGGCCTTGGATCACATCCCTCCGGCCGCCCCGCCCCGCCCCGCCCCGCCCCGTCCCTCAGCGCCCAGCGGCTACTCCCGGCGCGAGCGGGGCCCGCGGGCCGCCTGCGAAGAGGCGGGGCTTAGGAGCCCGCCCTCCCGTCTCTATGGCGACGCCGCGAGACGCTTCCCGCCCTCAACCTCGTCGCCGTGGCGACTGCCCCCGCCCCTTCCGGCAGCGACTCGGAAGCGGCGGGGCGGAAGCGGCCGGGGGCTCCGCGGTGGGCTGAGGCGGGGGCGGATGAGCGGGCGGCGGGGGCCGCTGTGCGGGGGGCAGGGCCCCGCGGGAGGCCGGCAGGTAACGGCGCTCGGCGTCGCGGGTCTTCCCCGCCCGCGCTGGGGAGGGGGCGGTTGGTCGGCTGGCGGCGGCCCCCTGCGCCCTGGCGGGCTGGGCCGGGCTGGGCGGGCCGCGGGAGCTGGGGGCCTGGCCTGTGCCCTTCGGCCCCGCCGCAGCGCGGCCTTGCGGCTTGGCCCCGCCCAGCCCTTTCCGGCTGGCTGCTGCGGTCGGTGGCTCCGTCCGGTTGCTCTCCGCCCTCGCAGGTAGGCCCGTGTCCGCGGAGACGGCGGCAGCCCCGGCGGGCGCGGAGGTGCGGTTGCCCCGGCTGCCGCCTGACGGTGCTCGGCGGGGCGGTTGCAGCAGGGCCTGGGCGGATCGGGCTCGCCGTCCCTCGCGGGGCTTGCACCTGCGCCTCGCTCGCAGTCGGGCTGGGTGCTCTCTCGGTCTCCCTCTCCTGTGACCTGATTACAGCGTAAGCCGGGGCGGGGGCGGGGAGGCTGCTCGGAAAGCAGCTGGCCTGTAGGATGGCACGGATGGACGCCCCTCCTGGGCCATCCTGTGCAGGCTCCTTTTCGCCCACCACTTCGCCATCTGCCAGAAGCCAGCAGGCTTCAGCCTTGCGGGGAGCTCAGAGTCATTGTCTGTGGGGTTTTTTTCCTACTGAAATTGGTTCCACGCTGAAACAGCTGAGTAAGGTTTAGGGAGGTGTGAGGTAGCAGGCATATGTCATCTGAAATCTAGGAAGGTGTTTGCCAAAGCCATGGCTGATGTGGAACGTAGCTGCAACAGAAATATTTCCACAGATGAAAATTATGTGTGGTGGAGTTTCTTAAGTGGATGTTTCAAGTACACTGAGGTACTGTAGTGTTCAAATGTGAAAGCAAAATTGACTTTACTTTTCACATCTCCTCATGGGGAATGATACTAAGGACAGGATTTAAAGATTGGAGATTTTGAGATAGGTTTTTTTCATACAACTGACTGAATTTAAAAATGAAATGGATAGGGACGTAGTGTCTGAGGGCAAGGACATCTAAGGAGCATGCTAGTGCTGTGCAAATTTTATTCACTTCCTAATTGACACCCTACTGTGAGTCAGTATTAAGCTAACATCTCAAAATAGTGCTAGGAGGCATTGCTAGTGGAATTGTTGTTTATGGAATAATATCTTCATAAAAGCAAAACAAAAAAACTGATAGGGTATACTAAACATTCTGGCTGCTTGTCATAAAATATTCTGGCCTTCTGTGGGTGTGATGTTTGGGGTGTCTAGGTAGACTGCTGCAATAGAGAAGAGTACTTAGCTATGTCATTTCAATTACATGCTTATTGTTACTTTACTATTAAATATAACTAATGTAAAATGATTTTGCAAAGTAGTAGTAGTCATTAGAATAGGAACCTCTGCACTTACACTGAATGAAACTTTTTTGTTTCTACTTCTGGAGGAAATGATACTATGCACATGACATTTAAATGCAATTAACCACTGAAAACGTATTTAAATAAAATGCTTATTTAGTTTCTTAGTGATATTTTTTCTCCATGGTTTTTTTTTCAGTACCCCAAGTGTGACCATAAAATATGATTCTTTGCCTACTGCACCAAACTTATTAAGTACTTCTTTTGCCATTTGGACACCTGGCTTCAACTACAATGGTAAGTTATGATTCAGGTAATATATTTTCAGATCTTTTCACTCTAGTCTGCTAGCTGTCTGGCTGATGAGGAGAAAGCCATTAATGTTTCTCATTTTCTTAAAAAAAAGATTTTGCTTGTCACTTCTGAGTTCTGACATTTCTTTTTTCAGGGATGTCTTCCTTCATAGCTTGTAAATACTTCTAAACACTTGGTCACTGTCCAGTGCATCATAGGAATTATCACATAAAGCTGGTCGTGTGTTTTCAGTCATGACTGGTGTTAGACAGTTCAGTGAAAAGTATAAATCCTGCCTCCACATAGTATTCTTCTATTCACAGGTGACAATATTGCCATGGATTTTTACCTATTGTCAAGCAGTCAGTGATCTGAATGTCTGAAATCATGCAATTATCCACTAGACCTTTACAGAAAGCATTAGTATTTGACGTATTCATATAAACACCTTAACACTTCAAAATTTTGATGTTGTGCAGTGGCAGGTTCTAATAAGTAATAGCACATCAAGTGCTTTTTTTTTTTTCAAGAACAGGTAAGAAATTTTGTATTAGAGATACTGCAGGTGAATGGTAAAAAGCCTGAGTATTTTTGCTGTATATTTTTTTGTTGTTCCTGTAGTATGCTTTTCTCCCCTCAATTCTGTTCTAATGTATGAAATAGCTAGTACTGCCATGTATGTGGCTCATATTCCTTCTGTTCCTTGAGGTTCTAGTAAAGGTATTGTTTTTCATGGATAGCTGATAGGGATGGGTTAAACTGAGGAATCAACACAAATATGTATGTGGGAAGGAGTACCTATTACAAGTGTTTCTAAGCTTTACTGAAGAGTGAAGGGTTCTCCAAAACACTTCTCTGTATTTTTTTGACTAGTATAGCCTAGATTTCTACTTGTCATCTCTAACTGTTTTGGTTAATATTTGTTATTACTTTTATTAGGTATAATTTCTATTCCTACTTTTAATTCTAATTGCCCTTCATTGTTCTAAGACTTCATAATTTAGTCAAAACCTTGCAAGTGTAGACACTTTGTAGTGGGATTAATTACTGTTGATGCAGTTACAAGAGGTTTCAGCTGCTAAGTTTAATATGTGCCAAAGAATGTCTGAGCCCATCTTCTAACTATAAATTCATATAAGTAGTAATAGTTTTTGCAGTGGTTTTTATGTATAAGGATATTTAAACAGTTAATATACTTTCTAAAAAAACCTTTGTAATTCTTGCAGCAGCAAGCTTTAGAACTGGCATTGGATCGTGCAGAGGTAAGGAGTAGCTACATTGTTTGTTTGCACATAGTGTATTGGTCTCACAGTTAAAAAATGGCTATTGTATTTTTATATTTCTTCTGAAAAGCAGTGGAGGAGCATGTTATGTAAATCTATATGTGTGTTTATAAATAATCACCCATACATGTAACACTGATTTTGCAAAATTCTCGCTAAAATTGCTATGTGACATATTTGTCTCTTACCCATTGTACTGAGAACGTCATCAGGTATAATGATGATAGACTATGCAGGACTTCAGTTTTCCCCTTTTAAACCAGCAAATCTGTGTGCTGTGAAATAAGCAGCGCTGTACAGTGGTGATCGAGAGACAGCTGACAGAAATACGTGACAAAATCCTGTTTGTGTTTTTAACAGTAGCCCAGTTAGAACAAAGAGGCAAATGCCCTCACGTACATGTTCTTTAATGCTGACATCTGATATAATGGTTACCTTGAACCCTATTATGGGAAACATGTTCCTGTGGAAGAACCTCTCTTCAGTGAAATTCTGAACTAAGCTGTTAATCAAAATACTTCAGAAAAACTATAGAGATTTGGAAAAACCTTGTTAGAATATAAGCTACATTTAATGTAGGATGATATCTTATTTCTTCTTTTTTAATTCAAATATTTAATGTACATGAATTATATTTGTAATACACAGTTCTATAGAGAAAACTAGCGTAAATGCAAAAAACAAGGGGAAAATTAAACTTCCTGAAGTTGGTTTTCTTGAGGACTACTTGATCTGTAAATATCGTCAAGCCAGTATGTGTGAATTTGATTGTATCTTAGCATGTTAACTTCAGTATGTTACCATGTTAACTTCAGTAGCATTAACTACTACAGTAGTGTTATTTACTACTGTAATTACAAAACATGAATGTAAAATCAAGACTTTGCGTGCAACTTATGCCATAGCCATGAAATGCTGTGTTTCACAGCTAAATTGAGATGTGTTCTTGTTGATAACTGTAACATACCCCCAGATCATGTTTAGTACAATTCTGAAACAGTCATGTACCATAACTGCTTATTACTTTCTGTATCCATAGAACACTGTCTGGTAATGGTCTAAAGTTGCATGGTAGCTAGAATTAAATTTCTTTGTAATACATATGTTGTTTTGGTTTACTTCTCTCTTCTAGTATATCATTGAAAGTGCCCGTCAGAGACCTCCCAAAAGAAAATATTTATCCAGTGGAAGGTAGTAAGAGTTTCAGTATTTAGCTTTTAAATAGCATTTCTTTGATTTAATTTTGATTACATTTTAAGCTTTTTTAATTTCAGAAAATCTGTATTTCAAAAACTCTATGATTTATATATAGAAGAATGTGAAAAAGAGCCTGAGATAAAGGTAAGTGGAAATTGCTGAGAAGCTTTTCATTGCTGGCTGAACAGGCAAGTTCAGAAAATACTTCTTTATTTCACTTAATTCCTTTGTTAAAAAAAAGAATAAATTCTGGTTACTGTAGTAGTTACCTAACACTGCAGGAGAAATGATTATTATGACTTTTGTGGACTAAATTGTGTAATTTGATAGCATCATCTTAGTTCAGTTTGAAATAAAAACAAGGTGATGGGAGGACCACTGGCTACCTGGTAACTCTAAATCTGTTTTTAAAGGTAATAAGGTAGAGTGCTGGCCGAGGATTGTAAAAATTGTGCTCTTGAGATGCTTTTCTATGTATGAAAAGAGAGAATTTCGAAAGAATGGTCTGGAATGCAGAGGTGTATCTAACAAGTTTATTGGATAACAGTACTATTAAAATAAGTGATATAATGTGAGTAGTAAAGCCTAGACTAGCTTGACTGACATGTTCATTCTGAGTTAATCCTGTGTCACTGAAGTCAGTTGTGGTCAAGTTCAGGGCCAGTGTCAATGCCATGTGCATTCTTGTCAGTATCACTGTTTCAGAATCAATTGCTTAGCATGACTGCCATGGGAAAAAATGCAAAGAATTTTTTAGAATCTGTGCTTTGTTGTAAATTCAGATTTATTTCTCGGATAACTGATGAACTCCTAAGGCATTTTGTGAATTTTTTTCATAACGTTAACAAAGAAGCTCAAACAGGTTTAGCAACAATAAATCTAAGGTGTAAAATGCACAAGCTACTTTGCTAAACTGTGAATATCAAATGGAATAAGAAGAACAAATGTGGAATCTGCTGTATTGCTGCTTCCCAAGGAAGTGAAAGCCTATGAGAAGACAAATGGGAATGAGATATTAGTTACTGAGCACCTGTAATTCTTTTTGGTGATTCTGATCTAGTTGGTTTTATTTAGCATATGATGCTGATTCAAATCACAAATGTGAGTAAGGTGTTATGTTAAGCAAATTACAGACCTGAAAAGATTAAAACATCAATAGTGAATGAGTAACAAGATATTTGAGCAGCAGGGACAAGATGGGGCTTGCTAGACTGGAATCTGGAAAAAAAATAGGTTTTCAATGCGGTAAAAGTTGGTAAACTAGAAGGCATTCAGCAAACTTAGCTAACTATAATAAAATTAAAGTAGTGAAGAGAGTTAAAACATCACAGTAGATGAAATGGATTACTGCTGATCTAGATTTAAGTAAAAATTTAAGTTCTTTATTGAAGAATTGGAAGCTTATTATGATAGAAAAATTTGTATTTAGAGCCCTTATTCAGTGAACTAAGATGTGGATAGTTATAGATATCTTGAGTTTATGTTATGATTATAATTATTGAAAAGGAGAAGCTCAAAGATCAAGGTGCAAAGGTTAGAAGATAATGCTATTGTGAAACTTCATCCATGAGCATAGGACTGCTTATTTGTTTCTTAATTTGCACAATTCTGACTAGAGTTTGGCCAATGACTTGAGTGTAGCTTAAAGATTTTTAGTGTACAGAACTGTCAAAAGTTTCTATTCCAATATTGCACCATTTTGGTGGTACAAGTTGTAATTAAGTCGTCCACTCAGAAGCAATTTTTAAATTGACACTGAATGTTATTTTTCAGTCTTAACTTTCACCCTTAGCTCTTGTAAAATTACATCTCTCCCATGTTCCTATTTTCTACCCTGCAGTTTACTTGGTCAGTCATATCCTTGTTCTTGGTGTTCATAGTGAAGACCAGATTTTCCACAGTAATTCACAAAGGACTAAGTCATTATTCATCCTCTGTTAGTCCAGTCTGCCCAGCTTCATTACTTCTCAGTGTCTTTTCTATTTGTGCATATGCACACTAGAGAGAGAACTAGCTATGTTGAGGTGCTTATCTAGAGCAATTTGTTTCATTTGGATTCTAGTGTGCAACATTCCTGTACCTAAAAGTTGAAAGAAATAAAAATCAAAACAATAATTTTGGAAGCAGTGTTGAATGTGGAAACAAACCTGGTCTGTGGGCTGGAAGGATCTATGCTAGGCAGGTAAATCTGAGGGGCTCCACTACCAAAAAAAAAAAAAAATTCAAAAAAAAAAACCCACCCCAAAAAAATCACTGATCAGTCACCTCTTCTCAGCTGGTGCCTTCTGACATCTGCACATGGTAGCATCAGTGTGCAAGCATGAAAACATCTGAGTAATGGAAGTTTCAGAACAGTGTTAATGAAAGTTACTTCAGTTCCATGTTGGACTAGTGCAAAAATAGTAAAGCACACATCTGCTACTTTGCTGTAAAAGTGCTTCTAAGAGGTACACTGGTAGCTGTGGGGAATGAGTAATTATGATACATGAATAAACCAAATGGTGCCAGATAGCAGTGGGGGGTGTTTTTGTTTGTTTTGGTGGGACTTCTTGTCCTTGATTAATCTCTAATGGTGATGAATGATATGTAGGGTTGGATGTATTTGGGAAATTGTATAAGACATTGTCTTGCATGCATCTTTCTGTTCTTGAAGAAAATATAACTAACTTGCATGTTTAAGGTGAGGAAGAAATTGACTCTAAGAATGCACTTTGAATTAAAGCTAACCTCGTTGGGGTGAAACAAGCAGACTTTGTTCAGACCACAGTATTCCTGAAGTCTGATCTGCAAAAACTTACCTTTGGTGTTACTTATGAAACATGTTTTCTTGCCTCCACTACAGAGGCTGCATGGCCCTTGTCTTTATGAGCTGCATTAATACTAGTCTTTATTAGAATGGCAGCCTACAGGTTGACACAGCCAGTTACATCCTAGTGGAAGTATACTTAGTTATGTGTTGCAGTCTTCTCTCCGGATCTAATTTTGGTTCAGCTAGGTCACAAACATCTTTAGGCTTCAGTTCATTCCTTGTATTTTGTAATCAAAAAATGATGCTTTATCGAATTGGGCTTTATTTTTCAGTCAGTATGTACAGAACTCCACTTTGCTTTTTCTGCTTCTTGAAAGAACAATGCTTAGCATTGTTCATGAAGTTAATGTTAAAGTTGAGACAGAACTGTACCTTCCAAGGTGCATGTTCTGTGCATTCGTAAAGTGGTGCTGGGATTAATGAAATGTGTCTAAAGTCAAGGGAAGAACCTGGGGTGGTTGGTTTAGATTTCCATTTCACAGAGATGGAGTAAATAGCTACAAGAGCTTTTTTTATCGAGGTTATCTGTTTATTTAATGTTTTTTGACCAACTTTTCAGTCATAAAGGTAAGTGGGGAAAATCGATTTAAGATGCTACAGTGAGGGACAGGAAAAGCAGTCATGGTAAAAACAAAAACATAATTTTGTATAACACCAGTGCACCGTTGAAGGAGTAGGTATTAATATTTCGCTCATGGCCGAGGACGGAGGAGTAACAAACGTAGAACAAACTCACTAATTCAGTCTTGTTAGGCCGGAATACTCAGTATTCTTTATTCAGTAGTAGTCATCAGAAGTTGCTGGCAGTGAAAGGAAGCACCTGTGACTTCTCTGTGCTGCTTCCCAGCCATCACGCAATCACTGCGGTGTGTGTTCAGGAGGGAGGAGTGCTGCTTTTCTGTGGATGAAGTCAGAGATGGTTAGGAGTTTTAGTTGATGTAACAGAGCAGTGTAACAGGCCTGGTTGCTTGGTATCTGAACTCCTGCAATATACTGTGATGAATGCTTAAGAAGTGTAATACACCTCAGGTCACTCCTTGATCTTTAAAATCTTTCCAGACAAGACCTGAGCTAATGCTTAGTATCAGGTCTGAGTTAATATCTCTAAAAGCTGTCTGAAAGGAGAAAGCTGATTTTTGTAGTCATAACAAATTTTCATGCTCAGTGAAATGTAACTTTACTTGCTTATTGAAATGTTTGTACTTAAAATGCTAATGTACTCCGATGTCTCAGAGAGGCTTTATATTTTAAAATGTACTTAGAATATGTCTTAAGAAGTTCAGGTCATATGAATGCAGTGTCAAAAATGTTCTTAGGCCTGTGTTACTGTCCTCTGCTCTTTCCTTTACCTGTCTTCCCCCTTCAACATCCTAACACCCAAAAAATGAAACAAACAAAGAAAAAAACAAGCCATAACTGGCCAACTATTATAGAACAAACCCTGAAAATTAAAAAATAAAACTAACATGTCATTCACCGAATAAATTTAAACTAGAGAGTGATGTGATTAACTCAATTTAATTACATTTACAATTGAATTACCATTATATATTTTACTTATGAGGTGTTTTAAGGAGCAGAGGCCTTCCATAAAAATAAATCTCATGGCTATTTCTTGCATGCATAGATAAATTTCTGGGGAAAAAAGATTAATTGTTTGTTTAGAAATTCTGTGAGTGGTTACTAGTTAGTATAAATTATTCGGTGCCTGTATTTTGGATGGAATAATGCCCTTAATTAAATGATTCTTTTTCTTCAGCTCATGAAAATAGTAAAGCTGAATTAGAAATGTTAACAGTATTATTACTAACAACCTCTAGAAGCAGTATTAATTCTGTCCGAAGGATAGAGGAATGGAATTGTTTTTATTTTTTTGATTGCTTTCTTTTTTATTTTTAAATATAACTTTAGTGTAAATAATTAATTTCTTCTTAACCTCTCTTACATAACCTGATTACCCCTTTTTAAATCAAATCTTGCAGAACTCTCATATTCCTTTTTGTTCTCCTAATGCCATTGCATAACTAAATATGAAATTATTAATCTATTCAACACTTGAAAAATAACTTTTCCATCAAAAGATGACAATATCTCAATTCTTAAGAGAAAAGATGTCAGAGTAGTTGAGTGTTGATCTCACTCTCCAATTACTGTACCCCAGGCTACTTCATATTGTGTCTAAGTGAAAGTGCAATAGCTATATCCCCTACTCAGCAATGTGTCTGAAAATTGGAGCAGCACATGTGCAGTCTCTTGTTCTGGGGTAGATGTTGGGGGTGGTTAATAGGACTTTTATCTGAAGAAGATTTTGCATAACAGGCTGCATTGCCAGAGTCCTATATGGGAATTGACTTTCCTGAGTAGTCTCTGCCTTCACTGTTGCCATGACATGTCTTCCCCCATTCTCCTCTGCTCCTCCAGTTTTTTCTCCATTAATTCTCCAGGATTTATGTGCTACTTTGTCCTTTCCACTATTTCTAAACTGTAAAAGGCAGTAGGATGTAGTCACCATCATTCATGATGCATGGTGAAGAGTTACCTTTGGGCAGTGGTTCCAAAATTATGTAGCAGGAGATGGAAAAGGTTTTGCTCCTTTTTCCTCTGCGTACCTGTTAAAACGATCTGTTGGATTATATTGCTGTGGGATTTGGGGTTTGGGATTTTTTCTCTTAGGAACAGTTCCCCTACAAGTAATGATTCTACTTTCTATCTTCCCTATATCTCTAGAAAGATAAATTTGTTCAAAAAGAGATACCCCACTACTACTTAGTTGGGTGTATGTGAAATAAGTAGTTGGGTAGTCTAAGTGCTAGGGTAAACTTCCAATGAATGGCTCCACCCAGACCTGGTATTCAGCTATGAAATCTGCCCTCCAACCTGAAGGTTAATAAAATTATCTGAGGTTTAGAATTCATTGTTTTAAGTTCCCAGGGGGCTTTTAAAATGTTTAAATTTGTAGTTTGTACATGGGGTCTTTGAAACATACTAATTCATTTTAAAAAAATGTTATATGTGGAAAAGATCATTCTTACAATTAAGAAACAGAATAGTTTCTGCAGCTGTTGGATGAGATTTCAGCAAACACAGACAAGGCAATGCAATTAAAAAGCTTCGAAATGGTGTAATTCAATATTTTAATCCTGGAAAGAAATATCTGCTTCTGTTAAGAATATTTGAAAGTACTAAATATTTTGTTGTTGTTATCAAACAATGTATAGTGTGTAAATGATGCTTATAGAAATGATACAAATAATAGTACAGTGTAGTTTTATAACATTGTAGCATAGTGTCATTCTTGTGAAGTGTGTTGTCTGTGGACTTATAATTCAAGGGGGTTTTAATTTAAATGAGTTTTTTTAAAAAAATCGGTGTGTATAAGTGCATATAGTAATACATAATGAATATACTCTGCTGAATACAGTCCAATTGAATTTAACTGGGCTTGTTTAGCTATATACTTCAACGTTAATCTAAATAGTACTCATATTCTAGCAAATGTTTTTACTGCTACTAATTACTTGATAGTATTATGTTCATAAGCATTGTTTACTTTTAAAGCAGAAGCTGAGGCGAAATGTGAATTTACTTGAGAAGCTGGTTATGCAGGAGACGTTGTCATGTCTGGTAGTGAACCTCTATCCGGGAAATGAGGGTTATTCACTTATGCTCAGGGGAAAAAATGGTTCAGGTAATATTTTTGCTATTTATTTTTAAAAATACTCTGAATGCTCTATAAATAGTAAGAATGTGTTGCTAACATAATCCCTTGTCAAAAAAACCCCAACAAACTGTACTTGAACTAAAAATTTGCATAAAGCTGTGAGGTGCTCAGAAACAGTCTCTAATGGTGCAGTGTAGATCACTAGGTATGAGTCTTTTTAATAGCCTTACATTCTTTTATTTCCCCTTAGCTTCCTGAATAGCTTATCTGAGTTTTTCTTGCTTCAGGCTCCTTCTGTCTTATTGTTTCTTTCACTGCTTCCTAAATCTAAGTCTTACTAAAGGCATCTGCGTTCCAGTTTAGTTGCGTCTTCATGTCACTGGTACTGTGACGTGCAATAAGAGCATACGGTATATCAGGTGGGAGCAAAAATTTCATCCCATTGAGCTATAAAGGCATGTTGTCTTTTGGTGCAATAAGAGCAAAATCAATCTTTGGGAACAGAAATGGATGTAAAAAATTAATGCTATGCAAAAAAATTGCCTGTTTGGATAGGTTTCCACTGGCCCTGCTTTTCCCTGTGGCAAGCTTGTTTTAGATTTCACATTGTTATAAGTTCAAACTTGAAAGGCAATAGAAAAGCAGTATGTTTTGTTTAAATTCAGATTCTGAGACCATTCGGCTGCCTTACGAGGAAGGAGAGCTGCTTGAATATTTGGATGCAGAGGAGCTACCACCTATTTTGGTTGATCTTTTAGAAAAATCTCAGGTTTGAAAGTTTTGTTTTCAAAAAGAACTTATGTTTTGTACCCAGACAGACCTTGATTTTTTTTGAATGTTTCACATAGGTGTTTCCAACCACAAGACGTAAAACGCTTGTGCATTTGGAACAGTAATATTTAATGCCTCAATTATTTTATTGATATACAGAGGAAAAAAAAATATTGGGGAGAAAGGGATAAAAGAGAGATTGCTATGGTTAAGGCTGCCAAACAACTTCAACTCTGTGCTCTAGCAAAATATCCTTTGTTCTTTGTCATTATGAAATATTTGACATGGGAATTTCTTAAAACTACATCGCTGGCATAAGAAAACACTACATTTGAAGCTTGTATTTTAGGTATGTCTAGGTATGTAGTAAAGACCACTGGTCCGACAAAAATAGTTACTGGTTTTATTCATAGTATCAGTGACTATTATATGATATATAACAAACTTCTTTTTGGAGGCAGGGGCTGAGGCAGATTTGTTTATTTACAAATTGGGGGTTTTTTGTTCCAACTAGGTTAATATTTTCCATTGTGGATGTGTAATAGCAGAAATACGTGACTATAGGCAGTCTGGTAACATGAAATCTCCAACATACCAAAGCAAGCACATTCTTTTGCGTCCTACAATGCAGGTAAGAAGTGTTTTAATTCATTTCTCACTGTTACGGTAGTTCCTAGACTGGATATGAACTATTACTGAACATATGTTAAGAAATAAGTTGAAAACTAATTACCATTACCTCTTCTTCCTCAGACCTTAATTTGTGATGTGCATTCTATAACAAGTGACAACCACAAATGGACACAGGTGGGTTAGCAGTTATTTTAAAATTTTACAGTGATGCGGTAAATACACCGTATGTGGTAAATAAAATAAATTTTTATTTAAATTATTTGTTTAATAAAAACTGATAAACAAAACTGATTGTTTTTTATTAATTCAAACTGTCAGGGATGTGCATAGTGCTGCATGGGACATGCTCCATAGAGCTCCAAATTAACTTGTTAATAGCATCTTCCCACAAGATGCCATAGAAAATAACAGGATTTGCTAAAAGTTTTGTAGAATCGGACCTTAATTTTTGATAATGCAGAATGACAGTATTGGAGTTACTCTTAACTAGTTTACCTTACTTAATTCAACATACATCCATGGAACAGCAGTTGGAGTCTAATGACACAATTACTCCTCTAGCAACATTTTGCTGTTGGTACTGTTACAGTAAAGAGAATCCTAAGCAACTACAGTTGTATGGTTATAGTTAGTTAAATGCTGAATAGCATGCTGTACTCAATGTTCTCATTTGTATTTCAGAGCAACAATCATGCTCAAATCCATTTCTTGTAATCTAAATTCCCACATAGATCATCTTTATGGCACTAGCTGCCAGTCCATCAATATAAATCACTGACAGAAAACGGATTTCATTGCCACTATACTGTGTTTAACACCAACAAAAAACAAACACGGCCTCTACTTTTCAGAAGGATTTATTTTCCTGTTGGAAACCCCACGCAAAGCTCTGTAACTCATAATAATGGTTAGTGATACTTAACTATTGAATATTTTCTTTTGTCAGCTATCCACACACAATTTTTTCAGTTTTCTTTAAGATAATGTGCACATATGCAGAAGTATATATCAGCTTAATTAGTGTAAAAGTCTTAATATTTTTACATTTATTAATAACTGTGTATATTACAGGAGGACAAACTCCTACTTGAGAGCCAACTTATTTTGGCTACAGCAGAGCCTTTGTGTCTTGATCCTTCAATAGCGGTGACCTGTACTACAAACAGACTCCTTTACAACAAGCAGAAGATGAATACTCGCCCCATGAAACGGTAGTTTTCAGTGTGAAGCATGTTGAGACTTTCGTTGAAATTTTATGAAGTGTTTCAAAGAAAAATATAAGTAATGCTTTGCACGAAAATTTTGCTTCTCATGCAGTGCTCAAAGTAATATCTACTTAAATATTAGAAATATGAGGAACAGTCAAGAAATTTTATCTTCTTTTTAAGTGCTCAATATTGTACTGTATTTCAATTAGTAGTAGATACTGCAATACGCTTATTTTTGTATATCAAAAGAACGTGTGTATAATTTTAACATAATACTTTATTGCAGTTTTGATTTTGTACTTTTTTGCATAATTCACATGTAAGCTGAGTCAGATGGCAGCTCAGTAATGTAAAACGTATAAATAGATACCTTGCATATTGGTCTCTGATTTGTTAAAAGCTATGTACAAGTTTAACCCTGAATGAGGAAATCAAGGGAATTACTTGTATGCTTGACACTTAGGCTAAACAGAAGTGTAGGCATATTAGAATCTTAGAAAACTTAGAAGTAAAGTGGAATGCACTATATAGAAAATGTTGAAATTGTTTCACTTTTGTGCATGGTTGTTCACTTTTTTCCACAAAAGCTTGAAATGGTTTACATTTGGTCTAAAAGAGATGCAGTCACTTTGTAGAATGAAAAAGCACTAATGGCCTGTCAGGATTACTGAAATACTTAAAACTAGATTTACATTGAAATACTATGCTAAGGTACAACCAGTGGTAATGTCTAAAAAACTATAAATAGTGAAATTGATCAAGCTATCCTTAAAATTAGTGCCTGGTGGTCAACAAACTTTCCACTAGAAAAATAGGCAAAGGTGGTAAATGAATGTCCAGAACAGCATTAATATACTAATGGGTTTGTCATGACACTAAGAATGGAGGGTAGTAACTGTGTTTATAACTTTATAGTTACATTAGCAGTACACAGATCTTTTGGCAGAACTGAAATCTATGTTAATTAATATACAAATATTTTAGACTTGGCAACTTTTCAGTTAGTTATTCATTTTGACAATGTACTTCAATTATGCCTTTCAAAAATAACCCCATTCTTAGTGCTGGAACACATGAATAGAATACTAGTATTTTTTAAAAATATGAAATAAAGAGTAGGAGTTGTACAGTGTAATCCAGAATAGCAATTTTAAATTAATATTTCAAAACCTGTCTCTTAGTCTCAATGTAAGTAGCATTTCCTTGCATATTTTTGTGTTTGTACACAGGCAGTGGGGAATTTAGTTTTGATGGGTTTACAAGCTTATCTGTCATTTTACCGTAGGTGCTTCAAAAGGTACTCAAGGTCGTCTCTGAACAGGCAACAGGAAGTAGCTCACTATTCAACTCCACCTCAGCTCAGACTACTTGACTACTTACAGAAAAGAAAGGAGAGGAAAGGAACCCAGCAGTATGACCTCAAAATTTCTAAAGCTGGAAATGTAAGTGTTCTGAGACATAGGTGGAAATACTTCTAACTATTTATTTAAAACATTTAATACATTAACACTGCTCTTTCGTATTCCAGTGTGTAGATATGTGGAAACAGAACCCTTGCTACTTGACTGCACCTTCTGAAGTGGATGTAAGTCCAGTTGTTACCATTAGCAATTACTAGCAATTGTATTGAACATTGTATTGTATGAAGAAGTGATTAAAGAGTATCCAGTATCAAAGAATGACCTTTAAAAAGTGGGAGTGACTTTAATGTTTAAAATTATTTTTCTGTATTGTAAGGTATATACATAAGCTAAATGACATTGCAATACATTGCAATTGTAACATGATCGTTTGCATGAGATAAACAGTGCAAACAGACCTTTAGTATTGTTCATCTGTGGGTTCAATGAGTAAATGTCTATTTGAAGTTGTCTCATAATATAAAAAATAGAAAAAGAAATGAGGTAAGGAAATTATTTAAAAATTACTCACTTCTCAGCTTGGTAAAAATTCCTCTTTGTTGACACAGGACATAATGTTTTCAGTAGTTTAATTTTTTGTACGAGAATTCTAGTTGGGAATTCTTCTGATCACTCTCTGTGAATTCTTCTCTCAGGGACATTCACAATTCTCAGTTTCCAGCACTGCCAAAACATATTACTAGCATGCAGAAGGGACTCAGTAGACTAGACAAGATAGTAGCTTTGGGCTTAATAGGGCTGGCAAGAGTGCACGTTACATGTGAAATGATGCTGTAAGTTTGTACAAACCTTCTTTCCCTTTTCACTTTAACAGTGTTGCACCTGACCTAATTAGAGTCTTTAGAAGTTACTGCTATTGTGAAATTTCTTAACCATTCCACGTTGCAGGCAGTGATTTCAATCTGTAGTCTTAAGCCATGTTTCACGCTTTTGTTAAGTTTAACATAGTAAATATGGTATAAATAACAGAATAAAGTTCTGAAGGTTTGCCAGTTCACTTTTACTGAATGCGTAACACAAAGGGGGGACACTGTATAAAGTATCAAGCTATCCTTGTCTGTTTCTTGCATTCACTTTTGAAGACTATCACGTTAGCCACTGTTAAAAACAAGAAACTGTACTAGAATGACTTTAACTCTGGCCCAATATAATAATTGTTCTTTTCTGATATCTCCATTTTCTTTAAGGTGGAAAAATATGCCAAAGTGGAAAAGTCTATCAAGCCTGATGACTCACAACCAACTGTCTGGCCAGCCCATGTGAGTAGTTTAGACCTTTGGCCAAACTTCTCTCTTTCTAGTTAAAATGCCTCTTATTTCAACAAAATCTAAGTAATGTGGGAATAGTCTTCCCTCCCCCAATTTAATTAATCTTCCATGTGTTATATAGACACAGAAAGATTACCACAGATACTTGTAATAAGTCTTGTAATTTCCTCAGGTTTTCCAGAAATACAAGGAAAAGCAACTTTAATGTCCCAAGTAACGTGTGCCATTGCTGTATAGTAAAGGAAGCATAGTAAGTTAGAGAGCAGTACTCTGCTCAACAGATTGCTTTCTTCACTCAGATACTCGAAGACTGATGGAAAAGAGCTTCTGTTAAAATCAAAATATTAAATCTGGAAAGAGATTAAGTAATATTAAATACCTCTTACAGAAAGCTCTTTCTGCAATGTTTAAGTTTAACCTTAAGATTTTTGGCGCAAATTACATTATTTGCTAAGAAGTAGTTATATAATTAGCCATAAATCAATTCATATCTTGCATCTGGAATTACAAAGAATTAATCTTTATAAACAGCATCTATCATGATGTCTTTGTAGTTTCATATTAGCAAAAAGTAATACTTTCCCATAGAACTTAATCTCCATCTCTGACGTTTTACTCAGAACATTTTTTTGCATTGTCATAATTTCACATAAACTTTCAATATATGTTTACCCAGTCTGCCTTTCCATATCTAAGATAATTGTTTAGGGTTTGCAATATTTTTGTATTTTTAAAGAGATGATAAACTCTTTTTCCTCTTATCCCTTTAGATAACTTCTTCTCAAATCACTTTCATTTTAGATAATGCACCCTTTCTTATAGAGCATATTCTTACTGTATTGTATAGAACTGGCATATTTTACTAGCTGTTTCTGTTATCACTTGTTTAAGACTTACTTGGTTATTTTCTTGCATCTTTTTAGGAAATAAAAGATGATTATGTGTTTGAATGTGAAGTTGGTAATCAGCTTCAGAAAACAAAACTGACCATTTTTCAGTCTCTTGGCAATCCCTTGTATTATGGTAAAATTCAGACACTCAAAGGTGATGAGGAAAATGACAACCTATTAACTCCATCACAGTAAGTTATATGTTCTTTTAAACTGTGCTATGATCTGATAAATGAAGGAAGAAAAACATTACTACTCATTTTCAGTCATAAAAATACTCTAGAATTAGAAGTCTGATTTAAGAGTTTTGTTTGAAAAATTCAGCTAATGAACCTAAAACTTCTCGAACAAAAAAAAAACCCAAAATGTGTTCAAGCAACCATCATATCTTAAATGTACTTGTACGTTAAGTCTGCATGTTCTTTTACATTAAAGATATATTGTTTAAAAAAAAAAAACAAACAACTCAAATTGTGGAGACACCATGAGATATTGTTAGCACTCTTTTTCAGTGCTACTTACAATTTTGGTTGTCAAAATTTGCCTGATGCTGTGAAAACATAAGACTTCATTGTATTACGCTTAGCCTAAATTTCTTTGCATAAGGGTAAAGAAATAATGAAGAAAAACATGAGCTCCTAAGAAGCTTCGTCATTTTGAATTACTTTGAATCTGCTGTTGCTGGCTGTGGTTCTACAAGATTCTCTGTTCTTGGCTCTTCTTGTGTGTACCAGATTCTTTGTATAGAGGAACCTGCGCAGCAGAATAAACCTTATAAATTTCAGTAAGGCAAGGAGCAGTCAGCCTGAGCAAACTTCAGTTCTGTTAGTTATTTTATTGTCTAGTATGCAATTCCTATCTTATTTTTTTATTAAAATCTACTTAATACTCAGGATGTTTTATCCTTAGACGGAGCTATTTACTGTTTGTTTCCATACTATCATGGTTCAACCCCAACTGGCAAGTAAGCACCACACAGCCGATCACTCATTCCCCCCTGCCCGGTGGGATGGGGGAGGGAATCGGAAGGATAAATGTGAGAAAACACATTTATTTTATGTTGAAATAAAGACAGCTTAATAGGTAAAGCAGAAGTTACACATGCAATCAAAGCAAAACAAGGAGTTCATTTGCAACTTCCTATTGGTAGGCAGGTGTTCAGCCATCTCCAGGAAAGCAGGGCTCTGTCATGCATAATGATTACTTGGGAAAACAAATGCCATCACTCCAGACGTCTCCCCCTTCACTCTTCTTCCCCTAGCTTTATATTGCTGAGCATGATGTTATATGGTATGGAATATCCCTTTGGTCAGTTGGGGTCAGCTGTCCCAGTGGTGTCCCCTCCCAATGTCTTCTGCACCCCCAGCCTACTCGCTGGTGGAGTGGTGTGAGAAGCAGAAAAGGCCTTGACTCAGTGTAAGCACTGCTCAGCAACAACTAAAACATCCCTGTGTTATCAATGCTGGTTTCATCACAAATCCAAAACATGGCCCCACACTAGGTACTATGAAGAAATTTAACTCTATCCCAGTCAAAACCAGCATACATACTTAGTACTGATCTTCCTGTAACATCAGTTCTACCTTACAGTTGTGTAATAAGGCTGGGAATTAAAAGGACTTATAGGTGTTAGATGCCTGGGGTTTTTTTTGAATCACTGCTCTAGTCCATTATTTTTAAGACATTACCAATTGAAGTTCATAAAAATTCGGATACTTCCTCATTAGAAAACTACATCCTATGAAGTAAAAGGCGCAGAAGACATTTTTGTTGTTCTGCTGTAAAATAAAACAATGCTTTTTTTTTTGAGTAGCGAAACAGAGAAAAGGTCTGTAGTGTTTTTTAAAAAAAAAAAAATCACTGAAGTACTAAGTTGCAAGCCATAACTATTCCGCAAAAGAAATAGATATGAAGCTGTTTGTATTTCAAGTACTAAATAATACTGCATCCATTCAATAGACAGGGTATCTCTTGTATTTTCAGCAGGTCTGAAAAAAGAGCAGCATTGACATTCGTTCAAAGTTTTGTGGCTATAAAAACATGTTCTTTTAGTCCAATTCATGACTGAAAATGTATTATACCTTTTACATTTCAGGTTCCTTATTGGTTCGAAGACTGATGCTGAAAGGTAAATTAATACAGTATGTACAACTATTTGGCTTGATGCCAAATAATGAATTTTATTCCTTTTAGCCATTATGACTGCTAATGTTGTGGTTATGGAAACATATGCAGAACAGATGAGAAAATAAGAGGAATTAATCATCATACCAAGAAGTAGGATATAGTGTGCAGTTTCTATATTTAGCAAGCAAGGAAGAATAGAGGAAAGCAAATATGTGAATACAGCTTGTCCCACTACCTAAATTTCAAGGATGTTTTTACAATTATTTGCACAATTATTCTTGATTACACAGGCAATAATAAAATTCTGAGAGCATTTAGCAGGAATTTCATCTTGACATTTTGTGTGGTAAATTAGCAATCATGGAAATAGTTCATTTGAACTTTAAGCATAATCTAGGATTTGTACACATGCAACTTATCTTTGTGTTGTGCATTACCTGATTTAACTTTCTTAGAGAAGCAAGTAACAAAACAGTTTTCCAGTGTATATTAGTTGTAGAATGATTATGAGTAGCAATTCTGGGATAACTGAGGCAGCAAAATAAGTATTTCTTGAAATGTTTGTCAGTGTGCATCACATTATGGATACCTGTGTTTCTTTGCATTTGAGCACAGGACCTTTAAAAAGCAATCTCTGTCGAAGCCAGTTGTGTTTTTGTACTTTCATAGGAGACATCTAGGTGATGTACATGCCATATCTTCCCCCCCCCCCCCCCCCCCTTCTTATGTGCTTGGCAAAGAGATGGGTCCTTGATCTGGTCAAAAATCAGTAGTAATGTTCTTTGTTTTAATAGATAATTTTGATCAAGAAACTCTTTGCTTATATTGTCTCCTGCCTCCTTTCGCTGATAGAAACTTACTGTTTGTTCTGTAAGCTGAACTGTGGGATTGGTTGGCTGAAAACTAAAATGATAATATAGGGGTCTAGTTTTAACTGGGACTGCTTTCCTGATCATGTTTGCCACTGGGTTGCGCAAATCCTTCAATCAGAATAAGCAGTTGAGTTTCAGGGACTAGGACAAGAAGAAGCAGTAGAGGAGGAAGGAGGGCAGGACCACCTTTTTGAGTACACGGCATTTTATTACTCCGATTCCACTGTAATTTTAAGGCAGTCTAAAACCTAATTGCTAAAAAAAGTGCACTGAACCCTTTCCTCTGCCATGTATCTTGGGGCCCTTGCTTGTTTCTGTACTAGTCATGTTAGCAGCATATTGAATCAGTGCTATACCAAAATAAAGTGTAGTTCATTGCATTTAGGTGTAAGCTAATGGAAATATTCCAGCAGTTTTTCATCGAGGTTCAGTTTGCCAGAGTATAAGTGACAACAGGTCTTCAGCTTGATTTTCAAGTCTGCAAGGTCATTTTGTATATTCTGCTCATGTTTGAGACAGCATTCCCTCAACTTAGTTCTCTCAAATTAGTATTTGATTTGGTAGAACAGTATTTTAAACTTGTTTGCCTGATGCTATTGATGCTTTAAATTCCTGGATACATCACTGCTCTTTAGTCTCATAGAATAAGACCTGGCTGTCCTGGTGCTCAGAGAGTGATTGCTTTTGATGTGATAACTGGTTCTTGGACGTACATTCAGTATGGACCTCTTAGTTCATCCCTTGTTTCAGAGTCCTCATCTGACATAGACCTCAAGTTAAAGGAAAATTGACTGTTCCACAGGGAGCATAAGCAGAGGACAAAGCTTTTCTAAAAGATTCTGGACCCATGTGAAGGGAATGGGATCCCCATTGACTGACATACTAAAGAACTGCAGTTGCTTTTGGGAAGAGAACTGTTCTGTCCCCTGTTGTGCATATTACTCCAAAAGAGTGTTTCTTAAACTTGTTTCTTAAACTGTGTTTAGCGTTAGAAAAAAAGACAGCAATTAAAAGAGAAGTTAAAACAGAATAAACTTAAGAAAAGAGCCCAGGAATATAAAGTAGAAAGATATATAGAGATATAGATATGTTTTATATATATGCATCTCTATTTTATATAAATATGTACTTACCTAATATGTACTTATGTATAAAATAAATAATATATGACTGTGTAACATATACTATTATGTGCTTACATATATGTGTCTACTTTGAACTTCTAAAGTTGTTAATCTTTTTATGCCCTCATTGTTTGTTTCAGGGTGGTGAACCAGTATCAGGAGTTAGTACAAAATGAAGCTAAATGTCCTGTGAAAATGTTTCATAATTCAGGTGGATCAGTCAATCTTAGTCATCTTTCTCCAGGGAAGGAAATGGAAGTGAGTTTATTGAGCCATACATTTCTTTTATTTGCACTTGATTCTTGAATTATTAGAATAATTTTTGCTGTACATATTTAAAAGTAACATAACCTAAAAATGTCATTCTGAATGAATTTTTAAATGCTTTATTGTCATAATCATTCAGAGTGAGTAGATTGGAAAAGTTAGAGGAAAGCACTTTTGTTTTCGCTGTTCAAATGTTGTGTCTTTCAGCCATGTCGTGGGTTTTTTTTAAACTGTGTATAGTATAGTTAGCTCCAAGGTTCTCTTGTAGCATTTTCCCCTGTTCAGATGAATCTTTTACAGAGCAGTATAATAAAATGTAGCTAGCTATGCATTTTATTTTACAGGCCATTAAACACAGAAGCAGATACAGTAGCTGAACTTCTTTTCTTTTACCTTGAGAAATTATTAACATAATTTTCTCTTTAGTTTGAAGTTGAAAACTTAAAAAAACAAAACAAAGCAAAAACCCCACCAAAACCTTTAAAGTGCATATGTTTGTATGCACTCATCCAGTAGAAATTCCTGCATTCACAAATTCTCATGCCTGTTATTGCCTCGTGTTTTACTTGCTGCTTTTGGCTTTCTTAGTCAGATTCAGTACTCTAGTGGTGAACTGTATGTAGGCTCCAACTAGTAAATGAATTTTGTATCCTTTCGGCTATTTTCTTTGCTATATCTTCCCCTAAATAGCTGCTTTTAAACTGCAACAACGTTGCTCTGAAAGAGGTAGTTCTTGGCGGCAGCCGAAAGGACAGCATGTGGAGGCCGGCAGTTGCAGAAAAGAGCAGGAGTGTTTGTGTGTGTGTGTATACACACGCAGACACATGTATGCATGTGTGTGTATATGTATTTTTGTGTATATATATTTTATATATAATATATATTTTTATATATATTTTATATATATTAAAATCATAGAATAACTTAGGGTGGGAGAATACTTCTGGACGTCATCTTGTCTGGCTGTCCAAGCCCCCACCAAAAGCTGGATGAAAGTTACTCTGGTTACTCTACTTAATCATCTAGTCCTGTTTTGAATGGGGCATTAGTCTTTATTTTCAGAATGAAGAAAGCAGTTTTTACTAGTAGAAGAGAAAGGTAATCCTCAGAATTTTCCTCAAAAGATTCTCTTTTGTAAGCAAGCGATTAGAAACATGTAGAGGAAGTGTCTCATTACTGAGAATCAGTGGAAGCTAAGCTATCCAAAAAGGTTGATTCTGCACAGTGGTGGATGCTCTGATTTGTTAGCCCATGCACATCTAATTTAGGCTCCAGAACTGAAATATTCCATTCAGTATGCTGAGAGCCTTGTTTTCTAGTTTCAGCAGTTTTTGAACCGTATGTTTGATCAGACACTACTTTCATTTATGGGTTACCTGCTTTATGCGTAAAAATATATAGACTATAATTGTAAACGTATTTCACTGTGGAGGTTTTTGATGGTGTCAGCTATTGGAATTATGGATTTAGGGTCTCTTGTGAGTGACTGAGAACTACAGACTTGATTAGCTGAAGTTAATTTATGTTCAAACGTCATAAGTAGGCTATGACAACAAACAGAAAGGGAGCACCTTTCCTCTAAAAAGATTAGTGAAGTTCTGATCACACTGAAATCAATGCATTAATGGGATTTTCCTGAATGTATTTAAATTCCTACTCCCAGAATCAGGAAATCTGATCCTGTGTTCTAAGTCCTTATTGGTTGGAAATGGCAGATGTATACTGATGATGAATGAATGAAATGATATAATTTTTCAAGTAAGACCAAATTGTCCTTTTAAATAAAATGCATCTGTCACTCTTGCATTTGTGAAAAGTTACTAAGAAGGATTTCAGAATTGCGGAGAAAAATGAAACTCCTTAACTTTTTTCATATTATTTTTTTGCTCGGTTTAAATTTTACCAGCACTTTCAAGCCGCTTCTTGGTGGTAAGCATTTTATCTAAAGAGAGTTGATCATAGGCTATATTGTTAAAATAAATAAATGAAAATCTGAAATGTTTGAAGGGAATTTTGTCATTGAGAAGTCTAATACAAATTAATTGAATTGTTTTTTCTGTCAAATATGTGGAAGCTCACATTATTGCTGTGGTAGTGTTAATTTCTCTTTCCTCCTAGCAGCCAGAAAGTATATCAGGCTCTGTTCAGTCTTCAGTATTGGGGAAAGGTGTAAAACACCGACCTCCTCCTATCAAATTACCTTCAAGCTCAGGAAGTAGCTCTTCAGGTAATTATTTATTGACTTGGGCATCTCCTTTCTAAGTGTTCTGCCTATTGTAAAATGACATGATATCCCTTTAGTAAAGATTTAATTAAAACAATATCCTCTCTATGAAAAGAGCATAATTTTGTCGATTTCTGATGTATATTGTTCACAAAATTGTATGCTAACAAATATTCGAGGTAACACATACTCAGAGAAGAATAATGTATTTTAATTATGCTTTTTCAGGTAATATTTTTAGTCCACAACAGTCAAGTGGCCATCTAAAATCCCCAACTCCTCCTCCTCCTTCTAAGCCTCCTGGTCTTTCTCGGAAACAATCTATGGATCTTAATCAAGTTAGCATGCTCTCTCCAGCTGCCATGTCTCCTGCGAGCTCTTCACAAAGTGAGTCACGACCTAAATTCTCCATTAAATCTTAGGCTTTTGCATAAATGCTTCCTGAGATAAACTTCTTAACCTGTGGAATGATGAAACTTAAGTGTACAGTGTACCCTAAATTGTATGAGTTGTGCAGCTTTAGACAGGTCTCTTGTTCACTGTATGTATTTTATGTTTATTGTAACTGTGTTCGTTTTTTCTGTATATATGTATGCACCCTCTGTGTATACGTTTTAATACATTTTATGCAATTAGTATGATCTCATTTATGAAAGGCTGGTAGATGATGTGATGAGATAAAGTTCCAAAGTGTAGATTTTTTTCCTCCAGTGTACAAACAATATGTTAGATCAGTTTGCCTTTACATAATTTAAGCATCTGATTTTTTTAAATGTTATAGGAGCTGGTGCAGTTCTGTATCTATGTATGTATATAATCTGATCAGTCCCAAGGTGGTGATACAATAAACAATAAGATGATTTTTTAAAACACTCCTACACTGTTTTACAAATCATTGCTGATTGCAAGTGTGGTGGTGATGCTGATGACGATAGCACCATATTCTCAGGTGTTACAGTGCAAATTTCAATAATAAGTGACATCCTAGTTTCAAGTATTTTCATTAACACTGACAGGATCATTGTAATCATAGCGGTAGATCATAAACATTTTTTTAAATATGTATGCATCTTAAGACACTTTGTGAACAATTTGTACAAAGAGAAATCATAGCTGCAGTTTTTCAGTTTTTCGTGAATAATTGTATACTGCAAATTCCAGTATCCTGCACAGTATTATAATACGCTTTTTGTATTAAATAATTTAAAATCTGGATAGCTCAAAAGGTGTAACTTTTCTGCCTTCTTGTTTTGCACAAAGAAAAAAAGGAAACTTATACAAGTTTTCTTCTAACATATTTATTCTGTTTTTATGTTAGTGCCATGAATTGTATAAATCTGCTGCAGACAGTTGTTACTTTAAGTTCTGGTCACAACAGCTGGACATTCACATTTATTTCCTTTCTTTCTGCAGGACATGAAAGCTAAAAAAAAAAAAGGAAAAACAAAAAGCCACCTCAAGCTTTTTGGGGTTTTTGTTTTGTTTTTCTATTGATAAACTGTGCTTACTGCATCCACACCAAATACGGCTATACATGCTACATTAAAGCAAAAGGAACTACACAGTAACTTTTAAAGATGCAGTATTATCCTCTGGTTCTTAAATATTAAAAAACATTTTTATTTGATCAAAATTTGGCAGATGGAAGTTCAGCTATCTGATGAAATTTAGATCAACCCCACGATTATTGAAATAGTGTATGTTCTTTGTTGAATCTGTTGTTTTCCATGATATGTTTTTAACACAATGCTATTGTGCAGGCAGTGCATATAGACTATATGTTCAACATTTTAGGACAAAAACATTAATTAGGTTAAAATGGTCACTAAGAAATTGGGTTTTTTTGATTTAAGTATTTCTGAATGGAGTTACGACTTAACATACGATAAATTATGAAGGACTTAATGGAGGATACAAATCGGTGTCTGGCTTAAGGAATTAAGCATGGAGAATGGGTTTTCTGTGCGATTATACTGCATCCTTAACAATGAGTGCGTGCTGCAACACTCGTGTCGTGTAGAAATTAACATTTGCAGTCTAAAAAATGGAACAAATTGTCAGTGCTAAATAAGATTCCATTAACCTTATTATACAAAAAGAACTGGCCTTTTATAACAAACTAGCACTTTTTATTTTTCTCAATGAGCAGGGTCTGGAACTCCTAAACCATCTACTCCTACTCCAACCAACACCCCTTCATCGACCCCACACCCTCCTGATGCTCAGAGCTCAACTCCTATTACCCCTTCTGCCACCCCTACTCCCCAAGATTCAGGCTTCACCCCTCAGCCCACTTTGTTAACCCCATTTGCTCAGCAGCAAATGTCTCTGAGCCAGGCATTGCCTGTAATGACCATTCCTCTTTCCACCATGGTAACATCCATTACTACAGGAACAACCTCCACCCAGGTCATGGCAAACCCTGCAGGACTTAACTTCATCAATGTAGTGGGCTCTGTGTGGTAAGTTTTTGTTATGATGGCTTCTTAATTTGCCCTGGGTGGGGTGGTTGTTGGGGTGGTGGGGTGGGTGGGAGGGGTACAGGACTGTCCAGCATCTGTTAGGATAGATATGTTTCAGGATCTGCCATACAAAAAGATCGTTCACTTTGTAACTATAAAGTGAAGAGCCACTAGAAACTACTTGTATTTCTCAAATATAAGGCACCTACTATCAGAATATTGAAAAGGTCTATTAAGAAAATTGTGCTTTCAGCTTTTTTAGATGTATATAGCTGAATTTCATAAGGCTTAACTTCAATTTCAGTAGTTTCTGAGGTTGTGCTCTTTAAGTTTAAAAATTTTCTATTAATCAGAGAGGAAGTGGAATATCATATGCAGACCACTCTAAATGAAAAATGGAAAGAGATTTGATATTAAAGTGCCTTTGAATGAAAGGTTGTATGTAGAAATACAAGAAAACAACATATCTGTTTTCTAATGATTTAATCAAACTTTGAGGTTAAACATTCTTTGATCCTTAAAACTCATTTTGTGGTTTTAAAAAAATAAATGCTACTATCAAGAATAGATTGTGTGGTATAATGTGAACTGCTTTTTAGCCTAAATGAAATTCTGTGATCAATATGAGATGGTCAGTGTAAGACACATAGTGTGCTTCAGTGCGTGTATCAGGCACTTAAATTACTCATCCAAGGTGTTCAGCAGTTGATCACTGTTGATTAGAGAGATCTTTTTTTATAGTGCAAAAAGAAAACACAAACCTGTTCCTTAACTTCTTGTTATGATAGTATAACCATTTTGAAGACTGATCTTTCAGTATTTCCAGAATAAAACAACCACTAGTGTTTTATTTTTCCATACATCATACCAAAGAAAAAAATTAATGTATACTGAGAATACGGATTTAACGCATTATACCTTAGACATAACAATTTTTTAAGTTGCCTTGATGCTTTATCCATAATCCCATTTACAGCAAACAATTGATTTACTTGTCATGAGACAGAGGGCAAAAATTTAATTACTCAGATTTGCGTGTACCACTTGGGTTTGATGTGTTGTCTTTCCTCTTCTACAGTGGAGCACAGACACTGATGAGTGGTTCAAACCCTATGTTGGGGTGCAACACTGGTGCCATAGCCCCTGCAGGTATAAATCTGAGTGGCATTTTACCATCAGGAGGTCTGGTACCAAATGCGCTGCCCGCTGCAATGCAGTCTGCCTCTCAAGCAGGTTAGTGTGAATAAGTTGAAAAGCCACCCTTCAGATAGGGACAGTGTGAAAATGTATTGTGAGAACAATGGACAGAAGTGGCCATTGTGTGAATAGATCGTGTATTTGATGACTGGAGTTCGGGAACAACATATATATTTTTGCATTCAAAGTGTAGGCTATGCTTGTGATCGTTTGAAATTGATTTTGAGGAGCTAGACAGGGGAAACCTACTCTAAATCTGGATTGTTTGGTATGCTTAGTAGGAAGTTTGAGATTAAACTCCAAATTCAAATGCAATGTCGATAATGATGACTGCCAGAAAAAAGGCATGACTGAACTTAGAAAGAGGCATCACTTTTTAAATGTGCAGGCTATTTTATTCTGTCACTGGTACTGCTTTATTCTAGTAGGACAACTAATAAGTTCCTTATTGCCTTCAAATAGGACTATATAAATCTGTATGCCTCAATATTCATTAAAGCAGCATTTAAATTCTTAGTTTCTTTTTTCTGAAAAAATTATAAAGACAAAAAAACCCCTAATGTGTTATTATGGAATCAGAAGTATAGAAGAGGCTTCAAGATATCCATTCCTTACACTGAGGCAGAGTCAAATCTGTCTAAACCATACTGAACCAATGCTTATCTAAACTGGCTTTACATACCTTTACTAAAGAAGATTCCAGTCTCCCTCAGTAGCTGTTTGGAGTAGTTCATTATCCGTACAGAATGTTTCCTTCTAATTGCAGTGCATCTCCTTAATTGTGAATTAAGGGTTTTTTTTTCTCCTGTTCCTTGCAGACATGAAAAATAGTTGTTCACCCTTTCTCTTTACCTTCTAAGTATCAAACATGCTGTCATGTCCCGCATTTGTCTTCTCTTTCTGATAGGTCGTATTTTTCAAACCTTTCATAATCCTATCACTCTCTTCTAGACTGTCCAATTTGCTTACATCCTTCTTAAAATGTGATAACCAAAACTGGACACAGGCCTGAGCTTGGCTGATATACCACTGTGGAGCACAGCAGAATAAATGCATCTCATCTCTTTCACAACATTCCTGTTAACATTTCCCCAAATGAGGTCTGCCTATTTTTTTATTTGTATTTTTCGCAACAGCATTACATTAACATAAGAATGGCTTTACTGGTTTAGGCCAAAAATCTGTCCAGTTTATATTCTGTCTCTGACAGTGCCATTAAAGGATACTTAAGAGAGAGTTTAAGATGAGGCAAAAGCGTGAAGTGAAACATCCCTTGTATACAACTGTACCTCTTCTGGCAATTTACAGCTTTGAGACTTTCTCAGCTGAAGAGTATCCAAGTGGATCTTTGTGCTTAATATCCTGTGCTAGACTTCCAGTCTGTGGATTTATCTAATTGGTTTTTGAACCCATTTATATTTTTGGCATCTATGGCATCTTGTGAGAGTGAGTTTTATAAATGTAAATTGTGTGAGAGGTTCTTTTCTTTTGTGTGTTCTATAGTTTGTGATATGGATATGTTTGTGACTTGCTGTAACTTCTCACATCCTTTCTCGCTGTGATGACACAAAGCTAGTTACAGTTTTGTACTTGTTCATTTGTCGTTTTAATTCGATGTTACTGATTTTTGGACCCTTCCTTCAATTTCCTAGGATCACTTTTAATTCTAATTCTGTCCTTTCAAGCACTATGAACCTTTACCATTCTGGTGTCACAGAGTTTTTACATGCTATGCTGTCACCCACGTAACAGATGAGAGTAGTGAGCTGAGCTAGGTTGGTGGCAGACCTCTGGGAGATTCTGTTTGATAGCCTCTGGTTTACTGGAGTGTTTGTATCAGTTCTATACCCAACGCATAGCGTACTATATATCCAACTTTTTTTAGCATAGCTTTGAAGAGTGCCATGTGGAATAATGCCAGAAGCTCTACAAGTTAGATACATCTTGCCAGATGCCCCTGGGGAGGTGGGCAGTTGCTACGATTTTGGGTGGGATTGTTTCCTGTTAATGATTGAGCAGCTGAGAGCCTGTTACTTCATTGAGCCCTTGGACATTTCTGGATGTACTGTACAAACTTTTTAAAGCCAGAAGAAGAATCACTGAAGAGTAACTGTTATGATATTCTCCACATTCACCTTTGTGTAAATGCATTAACAGGTTATAGGTTACGGGGTACAGTGTTTAGTAGTGATACAATTTTCTTTCCGCTTAGTCAGCTCTCCTTATCTTTGAATCTGGATAACTATGAAGTTATCAACATTACGGAAAATGCAGCATTATATTAAGTATAAAATTTAAACTTGCCAGTTTTCCAACTTCCAAATGTTTAGAAATGATCCCAGTGGAAAGGCGTATTAATTGCAATACACATATATAATTAAGTAAAGACTTCCTACTAATAAAAAGGTGTTTTCTTTAACAGGCAGCCCCTTTGGTTTGAAAAATGCGTCAAATCTTCGGCCCTTAAATCTTCTACAGGTAATTGATATACTTGGACACAATAATAATGATAATTTCTTAATTTTCTTTAGAGACGTGTTTAGTGCTGCTTACTGCATTGCCCCCCACGGATCTTTGAAGCCAGTTGATCAGACAAACCATTTACTGCAAATTTTAGTTGTTTATTTAAAACACTTAGAAGTAGCTTTTTATCTTCTTCTATAAAGATACCAGGTGGAAATTACATTCTTAGCTCACAACAAAGCAGCTAGTTCTCAGTAACAATCTAAAAATGCTGACATTTGAATTCAAGAGATTAATCCTAAAATAAAATCTTCTATTTTCAGGAATTTCCTAAGCTTTTATTGCAAATCATTCTTTAAACTGAAGTTATGATTATTTTAAAATTACAAAACAGTACAGTAGAATCACTCAGGGGTTATGCATACAAGGCCTAAAAACGGAGCTGGACATGCACAGGTAGGTGCCAGTAATAGCTTTAAAGAGCTTCTGGTAATGGATATAGAAGTTTGTGTAAGGTAGGGAGTTTAGAAGGTCTGTAAATGTTTTCTTTCTACTAAGCATACATACAAATACATGAGCAAAAGTTGCTTATTATGGCAGAGCTCCATTTAAAAGCAGAACAGGGAGTGTTCGTGGAAGCGAGTGTAGTTCCTGGATCGTGAGGTCAGCTGCAAGTTACAGGTGCAGAAGTGCAGCTTCAGTGTTCTACAAATCTTGCACCATGCTTCAAAAAATGAATACCAGTAAAAGATGAGCTGTAGCTCTGCTACTTCCTCCTCCCACTGCTGTACACACTCCAGAAACATGGAAAAGGGCAGGCACAGGAGGCAGTTATGCCAGAGTAGAGCTTCTCTATAAAATTTAATGCTTGTATTTGTGGGATTCCATGTTGAAGTACATCCTTTCAAGCTACTTCTGCCACTCATATAAGCCAAGAATAATTTGGCTGAAATCAGTGCAATTAAAGCTGAGATAAGGGAGAGGAATCAAAACTGTTTCACTTTAACTTTCTTTTTTTTTGATCAGACCTTGCAGCTTGCTGATTTGAAGCATCTGTTAAAATTCAGTGAAATATTCTGAAAGTGAAAATAATATACAGTGCTTTTGAAGACTAGCCTTTACATTTCCAGTATCAGTATGATCTCTACTATTTTAATTGGAATAATAAAAATGTATTTTCCTGTGGAAATATCTCGCTATAATTTAATGCAGGTTTGTTTTCTGAGCATAAGGCTTTTTCACAAACAACAGCAGTTGTGAACTGATTCATTTTAAAAGATTTAAAAAAAAAAAAAAACAAACTACCAAACAGAAAACACAACCAAAATAAAACCAAACCTCCAAGGAGTACGTCATTATCAATGTCATGTTCATCCTAGGACAGTGGGAAACTCAGCAGTTTGGTTGAATTATGCCTTTTGTTTTTAATCTTCAACAGCTTCCAGGTGGTTCACTTATTTTTAACCCACTCCAGCAACAACAGCAGCAGCAGCTGTCACAGTTTTCTCCACAGCAACAATCTCAGCAGCCTACAACCTGTAGTCCTCAGCAACAGGGAGAACAGGTGTGTGCTAACAGCCCTCAGTCTGGGGTGCATGGATGAAACAGTTTCTCCTATTCTCCCCATCTTCACAAGTAAATGAGCCTTTACACAACAGATAAGAAGCAGAGAGGGAGGAAAGTCTTCCTCCAAAACCTTCTCAAACTGCAAAGACTGCAGTGGCTTTGTTGCCATGGCTGGAGCTGGGTTATTCTCCTTTATTTATATCCTGTATTAGAAGAGCTATAACAAAACAACTGGCTAAGCATTGTCTTACTCTAGCATGAAGAGAGCCAGCCCACTGTATGAGTGGTACAAAATCAGCTTAGTGTTGTCCCGTTTATCATACCTAGCTGATATGTACGATGAACAGAGAAGAAGAGTCGGCTCATGATCCTCACTTCTGGATTTCAACAGAATTGTTGTCAGTTGGCTTTAAAGCTGTAATCGTAAGACACTTGCTCTACTGCTGCCTGTAATGAGTGTTAAAGGCTTTAATCACTGAAGAAGTCTAAAGCCTTGATAGAGTCCAGTCTGCTCTCAAAATGACAAATTTTGAGTGGTTGGTTCTACCTGTGCCTGAAAATCTTACCAGCACTAATGCAGCGATTTGGGAAAACTAGCTGCTTTGCTTTTGAATTCTTTTGCATGTCTGGGAAGACAAAAGATAGACTTCTTTTACCAAATAGTCTCTACTGGATACTCAGTTTGTCATAATAATTTTGCTTGTGCTACTGTAGACTCTTCATAAAAAAGATGCCTCTTTAAAATGTTTTTGTGGTGTATAGTCTCCTGTGTCACAGGCCTTGTTCTGGAATGTGGAACAGTTTAATGGGAGACTTTCAGATTTATTCTCAGAATCCAAATGTCAGTTACTAGTTGAATTACTAAAAAAAAAGTCATTGGGTTTTATTTTCTAGACATTGACCTTTAAGGGCATCTACAAAAAGGCTGATGTAAGCCTAGTCCTTCTTGTGGCAGAAAGTTCTTCTGGAGGAAGTCAATCTCTCTGCATTTCCTAACTTGCCCTAAGGAACTTATCTCTTACCACACATTATAGAGTAAGACTAGGGTCACTAGCTAAAATGAGCTTTTATGAATACCAGATTCCTTAGCTTTCACTAAGGACAAGAACGTATATGTTCACGGTGCTTGTTGGAAAAAACCTAAGCCCAACAATTTTCTGTGCTGCCAACAGAATATATACATTCTCATCTCTTAGGGTTTTTCCCAAATGTTGGTTCTATGACTTTAAGTCTTTCTTACTCATCTTCATTGAGATGATAATGTCGTCTTAATGTGCAATCTTTTGGTCAAGTTTACCTGGATCTTAGTGGCATTATTTTGTATGGTTATTCTAAAGCAGCACTGCAACTCCTGGAAATGCACCAGCTGAAAAGCTTTTTTTTTTCTGACTGGTAAGCCATGCAGTTTGCTTGAATCACGTATATACTACTTTATTTCCCCCCTCTATGAATCAATGCATAATTTAAGTTCTAAAAAAGGTCATAATTCAGTACCCTTTGACTTCAGTAGACGCTAGATCAGACTCCACTATTTCCATTCAAGTGATTACTGTAAGAACTACTCTATTCTAAAAATAAAATTTTAAAAGCAGGGCTTGTATTTCTTATGAAATTAAGGAGCGCATGGCACACTATGAACATGTGAATGTAAGTTTCAGACTTTCCACATTTTGATTGATTAGGACCTTTGCACATGGATGGTTTAGGTGTCACCTGAAGCCTCTGGGGTTGGGAGTGGGATGGGAAATGTCATAAGATTACAACCATAAACTGTAGTCTCCGCTGACTGCAGGGAAGTTGATAACGACATGGGACTTGTGCTGGGTAACAGGCATAATACTATTTCTGCCAAAACAGCTCTGTTCTGGGGCATCCAACATCTGTTTGTTCTTCTTTAATAGTGACTACATTGTAGCCTGTGTCTACATGCGCTGGAAGATGTAGAACTAAATGTTTTTAAGTGGCACTTCAAAAGTTTGCTTTCACACTGGCTTTATTTACTTTTTCATTGACACCAAAGTTTGGTAATAAGGATCAAGCTTTTCATTTTTGCTAGGGGTCTGACCAAGGTCCATCCAATCAAGATCAGGCATTATCTGCCCAACAAGCTGCTGTAATTAACCTGACCGGAGTAGGGAATTTTATGCAACCTCAAGCCACAGGTATGTGCTTGCTGAGCCTCCTTTTGTAGTTCAGTGTGTATCTTGATAAACTCACACTGAAATGAAGTTTGGTCTTAAGTCTTACGTTAGATCAGAACAATTTACTATTTATTATCAGCACATGAATTATACAAGAAATTCTGGACTTCCAAAGCATGCACTTTTCTGCTTTGTTTGGCAGTTAAGTGTGGTAAATTGATAATATCACATGAAAGTAAGTCACACTTGATACAAAAAGGACATACAGGGAGCTTCCATGCCAAACTTCATTGAGGAATGTTCCCTTAACTGTGCTGTTAACATCCAGTATGAGAAACCTCTTTGTGTCTCCACAAGCACTTCATGATCTAATTATGTTCTAACTAACAGAGTATGTATACCATGTATACTTTATTCTGCACTGTTTCCAGTTTGACTCTGAAACTAATTCTATTGATCCCCCTTTTCCGTTACACTCTATTCCTATGTCTTCCTTGCCTGATCCTGACAAACTCAACCTGACCTCTTTGACCTGCCTGCTTTCCCCTTCTCCTCTCTTAGTGTTGTCTCAGCTTGGCTCTGCTGTGAACAGACCTGGGCAAAGCCTTCCTCAGCAGAGACTCCAGCTCTCTTCTGCCTTACAACAGCAACAGCAGCAAGCCTTGCAGCAGCAACAGATACAAGTAATCCAGCAACTTCACTCTGACTGTGTTTAAAAAAAAAAAATTAAATTTAAAAATATAATTCTCAGCTCCAAAACCAAAAATCTTGCCCCCTTGACTTTTTTTTTAAACTAATGTCTTTATGGTCTTGCAAATGAAGAAAACATGAATTTTGGCAAACTATATCACAAAAGATTTGAAATCTGTGGTTCTCTCAGCTTGGAGCACTGAATTTATTTTTATTCATTTAAGCCATCCACCTCCCTGATTTGCTAACATTCAAGGAGTGCTTGTGGCACATACCTAAATAAGCTCTGCCAGGTGCCAGTAGATTTCAAAATAGCATGAATGTAGGCACTTGTAAGTTCAAATGTAGCACTGCTCCTGTCAGTATATGGAAGCAACAGCTCTGGCAAAGCATTCCTTTAGCATTCCATCAGTTGCTTTATGAAATTATTTTAGTATTTTTTTTAGCACACAGTCTCCTCTTTGTGATACATATAGAAAATACATACAATGCATACACTGAAAAGGTATTATGTTAAAAAAGTGTACTATGTAACCCAAACGTTCACTGAAGTTGCTGAGTTACTGCAGTTACTGCAATGGAGAGAAAGGGCAAAGAAACAAAGCTGTCCGAGTACATGTGTAAAACGTTCGCTATGCCCTCAGCAGGCTTCTGTGCCACTGGTGCTGCTTGACTGTACTCATTGCCCCAGTACATGGTGTTTTCCTTTTGTCAACCTGGTGCTTCCTCATTTTTTTTTTCCATCTTTTTCCCCCACCTTCCTCTCATTCTTCCTGATGTGAAACATAGCTTTATAGTCAACAATAACAAGCTCTTTTTCCCCCCTTCTCCTCACGGCAGCAGTTGCGATTCTTGCAGCATCAAATGGCTATGGCAGCAGCAGCAGCAGCACAAGCAGCTCACCTGCGTCATCAACAGCATTCAGGCAGCCCCTCAAAAAGTAAAAGGAAAAGAGGCACACCAGCCCCTCCAAAATCCTGAGACTTGCTTTTTCCACACCCCTCCCCCCAAATAGAAAATTGATTCAGAGGGGGGTGGGGTTTTTTCATATTAAAAAGGAGAAAGCTTAAAAACAAATCAGTGTTTTACATTACTGATGGGAAAATGAACTTTTGATGTTACAGAATTTAGAGATTTCACCTATAAAGCAGCTAAGGTCTGGTTTCCTCAAGTCACTTAATTTTTTAACAGAACATTTTATCTTGTATTTTTTACCACTCAGCAGCATTGTACATAGTAAAAGGGTGAAAAACATTTTAGGAAAAATGAACTTTGTAAATGTAGTATTGGTATTTGTTTATTTAGTATAAAAGGTTTGTGAACACTGTAACAAATACAATTTTTACAAATCCATTTTCAAAAAGATCTCTCCTTTTGTTCACTTGGGCTTTATACTTTTTATTACTTTGTCTATCAGCTTCTTTACTTCTTTGTGCCTTGTAATTGCTCTGGTGATACAGTCCTGAAGCTTGGCTCCTGTAAGAGGACTTCCACCTAAAAATTAAAGGGAACAATTTTATTTTCTATTTATACTTCAGCTAAGTATCTCTAAATGTGTTTTCCAAATGAGAGTAATACAGTAATTCTCATGACCAACAACTTTCACCTGGGGGGCATACAGCTTTGCCAACTCTAATCTCAGGCAAAGAAAACAGAAACAAACTAGAAGGTACAACAGGAGACATGCTCAAAATCTGTCCTTTGTTGTATGTAGGTCAAGCTGTGACTTCTTTTTTAACTTAGGCTAGAATAGACTATTTCAGCTGGAAGGGACCTACAACAATCATGGGGACCTACAACTTCAGTCATGCCACCTTCATCCAAATTAATTTCAAGAACAAGTCATTTAATAAGTACTCAAGCAGACTGCCTGTTACTATAAAGCACCCACATTTTACAAAGAAAAGCAGGTACATAACATCTAGGGCAAGAAAAGATTGTCATCTCCATAGGTTCCTGTGTAATAAACTTGGAAGTACCTGGTTTATGGACAGAACATAGTCTGCCTTCATCATCAGTTACAATAGTTACTGTTCCAGTTGCTAAGTCTTCTTCTTCAGCAGTTGGATCAACAATGAGTAATGTGCTTGTGAAAGAAAAACACATGCAAACACGTTAGTATATGTTGCTCCATTAACATTATTGCAAAGTACACATAACTTACTAATTTTTACTGTAGTCTTACAAAATACTTGTAGGTGGACTTAGTGCACAGGCTTATCTGTTTTCTTACCAAAATGCATTGATTTAAAAGAAGAAAAATAAAAATGAAGTGGGAGATTCCACATATTCAAGTGCATATGTCTGTTAAAATATTGCTTGTTGAAAATACAGCTTTATGCCTAAGTTTCATAGATTTGTGATACCTGTGTGTTGCAGGAAAATGCCATTAAACTGCCATTTGCAATATGTAGTCACTCGTTTCATAGTTATGCAAAGAAAAGGCAGTTGGTTTTAGGCTGCACTAATCTCTACTAGACCTTAAGGCAAAGCTCATTTCCAATGGTAAAGTCACCAAAGTAGTTCTCCCTTTCTCGTCAGAGAACTCTAACACCACTCAGACTGGCAATAGTTCAAAAATAGATTTACTGGCTTCCTTAAGGCAGGCAAAACAAGCTGTCATACATCACATGATGCAGATCATCATTAAAAGAGATTAAATATTGTTATTTTTGAACCATTTAGTAAGTTAAAAATAGAGCAAACTAGTGGAAAAAGAAAAAAAGAGGATCTAAACTGTAAGCCAACTTTGCACAACAAGAAAAACTTGAACTTCAAAAAAGCCAAACAACCACTGTTCAGCCTTAGTTTCTTTAAAAAAAAAATAAAAATCACTACCATTACAAACATTTGGCTGAAGAGCAGGTATCGACAGGAAAGACTTTAGCTGAAGTTTTCATGAAGCCTCAGTTTATACTGTTAAACTAAAATTTAGTATTGATGTAATTAAACTCAATTTAGCAGCTGGAGTACACTTATGCTAAGTGATGTTTCTGACAAGTTTGCGGGGGAGGGAAGTCAGTAGCAAGGCTATAGGAGCTGATACACAAAATAAATGGAAGGGTAACAGAATTTTTCAATTTGAACTCATAGTCAAGGCATAATTAAAGGTTTTCTGGGTGATTTAAAACTTCACCAATGGTTTCAGATTGCCATTTAATAGCAGTAGTGTAATGAAAATGTAAGTCCTTAGCTACGCTACTCAAAAATACTGCTTTATTAATTCTACCCACATGCGCTGTGCAGCATCAGCCCTTTGCATGACACAGGGACCTGGCACACACAGAGAGTTCGCTGCATCAGACTTACTATTTATGTACAGGTTGACTCCACAGGAGCCAGCTGTGGAGCTGCACAGTGCTCCGCACCAGCGTTCCTCACCCGTGGCCACACTACCCAGCAACCCTGAAGTTTTATTTATTCAAGGTGGGCTTTTACACAGAAGAAAAATGTCTCTGGAAGCCAGAGTATGTAAAGCATATTATTTAGAGGGCTGTGTCAACAGCTGTTGAAAAACTAATAAACCAGAATTTAAAAAAACCAAACCCCAAACCACACAAAACAGGGACACACCCCCTCAGTGTTTAGTTTCAGGAGCTGAAGGGAGACTTAAGTAACTTGTTTGATGCAACAGTCGGTTTCAGTGAAGGGAACAAAGCCCAACAGACTGTCACTGAAAGCTTTCTTCCAAAGGCAACTTTTTTGTCTATTGGTAAGTAAGCGTGATTTCTTTGCAAATAATATCCAACTGACAACTGTCTGCCTATCATGCTATCCAAACTCTCTCACTTTCAGTCTACATCAAACTCCAGACGCACCAGAACTGGTATTAAAGCCATTAACAGAAGCACTCTAAAATACTGATAACTTTCTGCTTCGATTCATTTTGGTAATCACTTGGTCAACATTTGAGTTTAGTGCTCCCCCCACCCCATCTCATATTTGAATGAAAGGGCCTATTAATCATTTCTGTGAATACAGATTAATGTGCCATAAACCCCTGACGTCTCTAAATATACCTAAATCTTAAATCAGATTCATAGCACAGTGAGCATCATCTTATTTGTCATTTTCTACTTTTCAAATGGATACCACCACAACTAACTGCATTTCTTATAAACAACAGCAGAACACATACTTAACATACGTGGACTAATGAAGAGCCAGTAAACAATTTCAGGTGAGGAGTCAAGTTATCAGATGTGATAATTTTGAATTCTCATAATCAGATTCTTTACCTACATCAACAATGACTTAAGAGTGCTGGTCATACTTCATCCTGGGTAATTACGTTTTCAGTTATCCAGAGGTTCTGTTGTTCTAACAGGACCGTTACCTCTTACTTCCTCTGTTGACTAAATCCTTGGTATAAGCTGTTCAAAAACTACCATCTTTTATATCAGTTATTTAAATAGGCTTCTAAAACATTAATTGCATTGGTAACAGTCTTTCATCTCGAAGATACTTCAAAAACATAAAACAATACCTGTTCCCGTACTTCTAAGCATATTTTTTAGGTTGGGAACCAGTTCTGCTTTAAGTCATGGGAAGAAGCTGGACAGACTTCGTTTTGTTCTGTGTTCTTACTCGTATCACAGAACTACACGTCAGTTCAACAAGAAAGGCTGCGGATTAAGATCAAGTGAAACAGCACTGCCTGAGACTCTACCCTCTTCACTAGCAGAAGTACATAGGAAGTTCAGAAACATCATTGGTAGCATCCTCTGTCTTTCACTTCTTTTACATACGCAATTGTTTTCATAAGGACAGAACTGTTACAAACTTACTCATCAAATATAGCAAATGATGTGGCAACCGGATGCTTTCTGATAATCAAAGGATTCTTCTGTTTTAAATTAACTTCTGATAAACCAGTTTCTTCATTTATAGTAACTGATGGCAATTGTACTGAAGAAATGAAAAAATGACAATGGTATAATATTAAATATTGCTGGTTTTAGTAGTCTTGGAGATCTCTAGGCCTACTGAAATAGTTAAGCTGTTCATTTAAGCCACTGAAAATCAATCAGAATAGATTTTTGGCTACATTACTGGTGTTCTGTACAAAAAGTTTCTTGAATTCGAGGGAAGTATTTCGCTTAGAACTATCCATTTGAGAAAGTATTCTCCTCAAGCTAACATTCTTCCTTACACAGAAGCATTTTCTGCTTCCAAAACGCCATACAATTACAATACCTTTAAAGTCATATTTAACAAAAAGTTATTTTCCCCAAAAAAACCTACTGGACATACAAAAATCAGTGCAATCTGATCTTCAGATAACTCTTGCTATGACAACCCATACAGTGTTGCAGACAAGAAAATCAAGAGCAAAGTAGCTATAGGAATTCAAAGGTAAGCAATTCAGTTCGAAAACGAGGCCTTGCAGAAAGCTTCCCTTTATACTGCCTCCTACGTACATTTATAACCCACATACCTGTGAATAATTAATCCATATGTTGCATGCATAAAAACAGTTTTTTCAGACTACAATGTGTTAAGCTAGGAATATTCTGTTGTGACAAATAAGCAAAGCCCTCAACAACTTACTCTGCCTACACAAAATACATTAACAAGGTAGGACCCTGATGTAGACATTGAAGTTGTTTATGGCCACTGCTGCTGCAAGATTCAGATCTCTGACACAGAGGAACACATGACAGAATAGCTCTTAGTCTTATAAGAGAGCAATAATATGCATACAGAAAGATCCTACTCCCCGGGTGTTACACATCTATGGCAGCCATACCATCATTTCCACCTTGTATTTGTGTTTTAGTAATACAGCATTCAAATGACAGGGAACAAGCAGTCTTAAGGAATTGTGAACTAGTTACCTATTCATCATGATTCAAAACTAACGTATTACTCCAAGCAACGATAATCAGAGTGTGTCTCTTGCTCTAGAAAAGACTTACCATTTTTTAATGCTGCTAACAAAGCAAAGGCACTGGCATCCAAAATGTTTCCATCATAGTCCAGACATATGATATCACAGTATAACACCCAAGCAAGCTATCAAAAAAGGTTTGCACATGTGAGATATAACAGCAGCTAAGCAAATGGTGCAATATCTAAGAAAATGCTGGCCACATGAACAAAGACAGTTACTTCTATTACAATTTTTACACTTCAGATGTAAACCAAGCTATGAAGACTAAAAAGCAAAAACAACAACAAAACAACCTATAACCCCAAATACTTCTTTAACATCTCAACACTGTGATGTTGTTAGTATGTCCCTCTTTATTTTGAGATACAATTTACCTTGCCGTTTGCGATACATAGGTCTTCTTTCGCTATTATCTGTGAACTAAAATTAAATGAGAGCGTAAGCAAGGAAACAGAAAATTGTCTTGCAGAGTTGTTCATGTTTTAAATGCACTAAGATGGTTCTTACTTTTCAATCACATCTGCAATGAACTGGCTTGCTGCTTGAGCCTCTTCACCAGGTGGTCCAGAGCGAAACCTCGTTGAACAGAGGGATGGCAGTTCTACATTTGGAACTAGGTAGCAAGAATCATTAGACATAAAGAAAGCAGGCAATGGGATATCAAAAATAGAAATAAGACAATATGCACTCTTAATACCATTTCATGTACTTCAAATGAAAGGCAAGACCAAGAATTTTTCAGTCAAGCCTTCCTACTTCTTTCCTCAAAAATAAAGCTATGCATGAATTTGTATTAAAGAACTTGTAGTACTCTGTAGTCAGAAACTATATATCCCATGGAGAAGCACATACTCCTAACTACCATTTTCTGTTTTAATCCTGCTATGAATATCATGACCCCACACAAACTCTTCTTTAAGTGTTAAGCATTCTTAAGTAGATCAAGAAACAACAGCATCTTCATCCCACTGCCTGACTTTACTGGTATGCTGTCTGCTTTTCATCACCATTGAAGCTTTAGACTTGAAGCAAAAACATGCATAAACATTTGTGAAAAAAAATTAAAAAACCCCTAAGCATAATCAAGTTCACTGGAAACAACATACTTTGGAGATGTCTTATAAAAAGGGGATTTATTCTAAGCTCTCAGTTCCATGAAATTATTTTATTTCAAAAGAAACTCCAAACATGAGTGAGGACATACCCCGGGACTTCTACAGTGCTCCAAGAAATAAAGAGGGTTTATTTCATTTAAGAGTTAAATTTTTTGCCTACAGGGACTTCAAGACAAACGTTAATGTGCCTTTGCATAACCTTGCATGCCACAATCTTTTTTTTATAGATGAACTACCTTCCCCCTCTTAACGTACATACTTCCCCCTGCTGCAGGTTTTTTTCAGCCTGGTCTGGTATCAGCAATATGAAGGTAGCTTTACATGCAAAACTCACAAGCAAAGCAGGGGGAATTCTGAAATTTCTTAAGTACCATTGCCTATATGTCAACTTGGAAACTGATTTTAAGGAACGTAATACAATTTTACCCAAATTCATTCTTTTAAGAAGTCTTCACAGCACACTCAATCTGTCCCATGATTACAGCCTTTTAGCTGAAGCAATACAAGATTTGAGTAAGATCCATACTGAAAAGCTTACCAATATATCCCTTATTAGCAGAATCTACTGTGGGTGCAGCAAGCTCCTGGAGAAAAAGAAGACAAAAATGAAGAGCTGAATTTTGTACAAAAAGATTTTCCAGCTATTCCATATACAAATGGCCATTTTCGTGCCAGTTATCATTACAATGATATTTACAAGAGCCATTTTTAATCAGTCCCTGTCTGTATTTTTTTATGGGAAAACTCAATACAGGGATGTGCTGTGATTTGTCTGATAGTTCATGGCAGGCCAGCGGCCAAGTTGAGGCTACAAGGCACTTAAAGTCTTTCTTATTTCTACATAAAAGCTATACAATTGAAGAGTTACTGAATATTGATCAATAAGTGCATTGGTAACTAGTTGGCTGGACTATTATTTTTGTATACATCTTTCCCCATATACAATACACACCACAAAAATACATGTTCTCAGACTATACAGGTAGGATTAGACAATTACATATTAACTTTCACATCTGAAAGGAACTCAGGTGAAAGACTGTAATTGTGTCTGACTGGCATATTATTGTAACTCTGCAGGAGATTCATTCTAAACACAAATGCGCAAGTTCAGCTAACAGCTAAATTAAAATAAAAACCAACCATACCGCTTTAACTCCACAAATCACCGTAGTATTTCCTAACTTCACCAGGGCAGAACCATCTGCAGTAGTAATTGAACCTGAAGAGAGAAAGTGCTATTCAATAAAATCTATTTTTCCATTCAAAGGGCCTTAATTAACACCCACCTTCACAAAGTGTTTACTTTCCATCATTTCATACTAAACACAGGCTAAGCAAAGTTTCGATGAATCCATAGTCGGAACAGAATCTCTGTATTAAAACAGTCAATCACACAGAATCACACAGAATGGTTGAGGCTGGAAGGGACTGCTGGAGGTCATCTGGTCCAACCCCCCGCTCAAGCAGGGCCACCTAGAGCAGGTTGGACTGCATCTGGACTGCATCCAGATGGCTTTTGAATATCTCCAGGGATGGAGACTCCACAACTTCTCTGGGCAACCTGTGCCACTGCTTGGTCACCCTCAGTAAAAAGTGTTTCCTCATGTTCACAGGCAACCTCTTGTGCTTCAGGTTGCACCCATTGCCTCGTGTCCTGTTGCTGAGCGCTGCTGAAAAGAGCCTGGCTCTGTCTTCTTCGCACCCTCCCTTGAGGTATTCATATACATTGATAAGATCCTCCCTCAGCCTTCTCTTCTCTAGGCTGAACAGTCCCAGCTCTCTCAGCCTTTCCTCATAGGAGAGATGCTCCAGTCCCTTCATCATCTTTATGGCCCTTTGTTGGACCCTCTCCAGTATGTCAACGTCTCTCTTGTACTGGGGAGCCCAGCACTGGACACAGTACTCCAGGTGTGGCCTCACCAGTGTTGAATAAAGGGGAAGGATCACCTCCCTCAACCCGCTGGCAATGCTTTGCCTAGTGCAGTCCAGGAAAACAGTGATATTTTTTGCAACAAGGGCACATTGCTGGCTCATGTTCAACCCTGTGTCCACCAGGACTCCCTGTTCCTTTTCTGTCAAGCTGCTTTCCAGCTGGGTGGCTCCCAGTACCTACTGGTGCCTGGGGTTGTTCCTCCCCAGGTGCAAGACTTTGTGCTTCTCTTTGTTGAACTTGATGAGGTTCCTGTCAGCCCATTTCTCCAGCCTGTTGAGGCCCCTCTGCCTGGCAGCACAACCCTCTGGCGTATCAGCCACTCCTCCCAGTTTGGTGTCATTTGCAAACTTCCTGAGGGTACACTTTACCCCATCATCCAGATCATTAATGAAGATGTTGAACAGATTACACCCACAACTGATCCCTGGCGTACTTTTTTTAAACCAGAAATCATAGACGGTTACTATTAGCCCACCTTCTGGCTGACCAACAGCAAGAGCTAATGGAAGACAGCATTGTACAATGGAAGAGACCTGCAGTGTCAAGTTTGAGCAATAATCAGCAACCATTCCTTGCTTGTACGCTAACCTGTATTTTACTTTTAGAAATTATGAGGTGTAAGAAAGGCAGGTAAGGTGCTGCTCCTCACTGCTAAGATGTATCTTGCCTCTGCTTGAGACAATTGCTCATCAAGCTTAGAACAAAGCAGAAGCCAGGAGTCACAGCCTCTTTCAAGATGCTAGGACATCAATTTTGCGCTGGTCAGTATATGCCTAGGCACTGCCTTCAGCATCTACAACATACGCTGTTTATCTTAGAAAGGGACAAGCTTCCATGACCACCTAAATTGTGCCGTGCATACCAGCCCAGGAGCAGAACTGAGTAATTACATTGTGCACACCAGCCCAGGAGGACAGAATAATAATGCTCAAATATATTACAGTATCATGCATTCTCTTTAATGCTTGTTGAAACTATAAATAAAAATCCTTCCTCTTTTTGTTTCAAAATGCAAGAACCAAGAAAACTGATTAGCAAGTCACTAAGGTCACTATTATAATCTGAGATTAATAATACCTCCCCCATTATTATTATTCCAAATAAGCACTTGCCTATGTTGACAGTGGTTGCCCGGAATTCACCTAACTCCCTTCCATCGGGTCGACAGTTCTCTTTCTAAACAAAAATTACAAAGTTCAAATTAGAAAATTTATTTTATTTAATAACACACCAATATTTACGCTAAAGGACTTCATATAAAATAGTATTCTCTTCTTTTTAGCAGAAATGTGCAGCTACAAAAACACTAGGGAATATTTGATCACATTCTAGACAGTTTTTCATCAACTGATATGTAGCTTGTAGTTGTAGGCCCACAAAAACCCTATTTTTTAATTTACTATAATTTATTTAGAAAATAAATCTAATAATAGATAAATTGTCTCTTAGGGTAACTGGCTAGATTCAGAATATCGTCCAAGAATGAATACTCACAGATACCTTAAAAAGAGAGTTTCTATCTGTCTGCATTGTTTATATTTTGTAGGCAATTCCCCTCCCCCATCCCCACCTAGTGGAGCTCTTAAAATTAATGTTAGAGTGAACTAAAGAAAAACAAAACCACCCCCCAAAAAAACCCGAATGTTCAAATACCATCAGTCAAAAGCTATACAATACCTGAACCTTAAGTTAGAAATTGTACCAATTCACTGTCATGTTAGATCAGAATTATTATTCATCACAATTTCAAGCTTCTCAAAAGCAAAGACTTTTGGTTGAATTATGAGAACCAAAACTGACTGCAATAATACTGGATCTATTTCTAAGTCGATGCTGTCTTACTAATGGATAGAATAATTTAATATACCAAAAAGGCAGTGGTTTTCCTTCACAGTTACAGTGAGCATGGTTAGCAGCAATATTCTCTATTATTTATTTGTAGTAGCATCTAAAAGCCTGGTCTGACATAATTTTGTACTAGGCACAAACCCGCATCACCATCTTGGTCAAATTTAACTCGCATTCCTTTCAAGGCCAACAGAAGCATTTACTCATCACGTTGAACAAGGACACAACCTGCTGCAGCATCAATGCCACAGACAGATGGAAAAACACATTCTAAAGAGTACGACCATTTTCCCCTGCTCAGTGAGTTTTTTGTTTTTCCTTTAGAGTTTCACGTTTCCATATAAATGGATTAAAAAAGCAGAAGCAAGCAAGAAAAAATTGATTACAAGCAATTTATACATGCATATTGCGTTTTACCCACCAAAAATCTTCTGTAATATTCCAATGGTTCCACCGTTCTAAAACAAATAGAAAGAGAAGTTCACATGCAAGCTCCTAAGTAGGCAAGAGATAGCAAAAAAGATAAGCAAGCACTAACCTACAACAACAAATAATCAGAGAATCAAGTCAATGCAAAGCTGCTTAGCAATATGGTTACAGAAAGACTAGGAAACTGTAAACTGACCTAAGAAAAAGATGTTTCCTACATTCACTTCCAAAATGCTTTTTCCTTACAAGGAACCTACCTGCACATATACCTAACACAAACTACCAGCTTTCACCTCAATAACCTTGACTATTAGTTTTAATTCAAAAGAAGAGTTTATTGAGCAAAGGCTGTAGAATGTTTCTGAAGAAATGCAGAAAAAGTAATTTTACTACAGTGTCCAAAATATCTGTTAGTTCAACGACTGCATTCAGATGTACAAAATGGTTTAAAACAATTTCACAGTCCTGAGATCTTAGTTTTTCTTAGAATCTTTAAGAAAATATAAAATTAAAAGATATGCTTCATGCAGTGCTTCAGCTGAGAAATAATTAATGCGTGTGATTAATTATACACTACTAACAGTGTTTGTGTATTAGTATTTTAAGCACAGAACATTTATATAAAAAATACTCAAAAAAGTATCATTGATATTTGAACAAAGCCTTCTCAGTTTTGTTAAAATAAGCTCCTTGTAATGCTTCACTAAACTAGTTCTGCCCATATCTCTTCTCTTCAACAGAGAAGGCTACCCTCCTCCACTTCTAACGCCCCAGGAACCACGGGACAGCTCAGGCTGGCAGAGCCTCTGGAGGGTATTGGGTCCAACCCCAAACCAGGTCCACACAGAGCAGATGTATCGCTCAGGGTCTTGTCCACCTGCACTGACTGCCTCTGAGGACGGAGATACCACAGCCTCCCTGGCTGACCACCCTTCACTATGACTTCCCCCCCGCCAGTATCATGTATTCAGAATCATCTTTCAACCCGTATCCACGATCCACCTTTTCTGCCTTCTCATCACCCCACCCTATTAATTAGCTCAAGGCCTTACTGATTTCTGCGCTTAGCCATGCCTTTTTAAGGCTGAACAAACCCCGCTCGCTCAGCCCCTCCTCGCACATCCCAGGGCTCCAGCCCCCTCAGCACCCCGGCAGCTCCCCGCTGGACCTGCCTTCGCCTGCCCGCGTCCTTCCCGTGCCGGGACGCCCCAAAGCGGAGCCGGCACCCCAGGTGCTGAGCGCCATGGCCGTCAGGCGTCCTACGCTGGGTGTCCAGCAGGAAGCTCCACGGGGAGCCCCCGACACCCGCCCGCGACCCAGCGCCGCCGGGGCGCTCCCGCGGCCGGTAACACGCGGTTACCTCAGCCAGCGCCGGCGCCTACCGCAAACCGGGCGGCTGCCCGCTCTGCCGTGCAGATCACACTGCAGCGCGAAACAGCATCGTAACGAAAATGGTAACAGTTAAAGAGAACACACTGGAGCCCTCTCCCCTCCAGGCGCACGCTGCTGGGGCCGGCGCAGGGCCGCGGTGGTAACGGGGTAAAGGCCCCAACGGCGCCCGCGGGCGCGGGGGCGGCGCTGCCTCGGCCCTCAGGAGCGGGCAGAGGGCACCCGCCCGCCACAGGGAACGAGGAGCGGCCGGGAGACCCCCGCGCCGCGCAAGCGAGGGACAACGGCCGCTAGGCCCGTCACTTACTTGAAAGCCGTCGCCATGGCGGCGCCGTTGCCGCCCCGGATGTGCTACCGCCTCGTGACCCGGCCGGCCGGAAGCCTTTGTCGGCGGCCTGGCGGCGGCGGCCGCTACGATAGCGGCAATAGAGGTGGCGGCGCTGGCGGGCTCCTGCCGCAGGGGGGCGCCGGCGGCTTCCAGCGCCACTCGGCGCGGGGCGCGGCCCCGCTTGGCGGCAGGCGGTGGGGCGCTCGCTTCCGCGTCGCTGTCGCGGCATGATAGGGCGCCTCTCGCCGCCTCGCGCCGCTGGCATCCGCCGGCATCCGCCGGCCGCGGGCTATGGCGCTGCCGCTGCTCCCGCCCCTGCCCGAAGCCGCGGCGGCGCTGGCGGCCCTGGCCGCCCTCCTCCCCCTCCTCCTTGTCCTGGTGAGAGCCGCGCCGCGGTCACTGCGGGCCTGGGGGGCCTCCACGGCGGAGGCAGCGCGTGGGGCCGCCCTGTCCCTGCCTCCGCTGCGTGGGGCAGGGCTGCTTGACGGCCCGGGCCTGCCGAGGGGGCTTGGCGGCCTGCAGCCGGGCTGGGACCCCGCCGAGGCGGCAGGGCTGGCCCGGGCTGGCCGGCAGCGCTGGTCGCACCTGGCTCCGTTTCTGCAGCAGCTGGCGGGGCTCTGCTTGTGCGTGGTTTTATGCGGGGAGTGTGTTTTCGCAAGGCGTGGGGTGAAACGCCTTGCAAGGGAGATAAAAATGGAGCATTTCATCCTTATCGTACGACTTGTAAAATACCCTGGTAACGTGCTTTCGCGGTAACCACTTGGGAGACCTGCGGGTTTCTAAGTAACTGAAATACTGTCCAAGTTTGAGAAGTTTGACACCTGGAAAGTGACATTCTGCTGCCCATCAACAGTACGGTGTTCCCAAGTAAAAGTACTCTAAAAACCAAGTTCTGCAGATTTATTTTAGCCATGCATGAAAATGATCAGAGCCTCAATTTTGCAAGCACATATGGCTGACTGGTCATGAGTAGTGCCATTGATTTCACTGGCTCTGTGCAGGGTCAGAGGCAGCACCAGCTGGGGAAGGAGCAGTGGGGTAGCGGGGGCTTGGACAAGATTGGAGGCATCTACATGCTTTGCAGTTGAAAACAGCAACAAGCCAGTGACGCTGACAGTGGTCAGAGTAGGTGAAACAGAGTAATCAAATGGCATGAGAAGGTTTTGGTCCTGTGTGATTTGGTCAGCAGATGAAGTACCGCACCATTGACCCACCTCATTACTGAAATATAGCTGGTTGCCCCTTGTAGCACATTGAACAGCTAGGTAAACCTTTGCTAGAATGCTCAGTGATTTTTCTCATTTCTTTTTCATCACAGATTTGTGTGATTGCTCATGTAACTGCCAGAAAAATGCCAACCCTTCACCGACATGAAGAAGAGAAATTCTTCATAAGTGCTGAAGGCAGGAAAGAATCTGTACCAAGTATACATGATCCCCCTACAAAGGAACTCTCTGTTGTTGTGCCTTCATACAATGAGGAGGACCGGTGTAAGATTTTTCTTGTTTTGAGAAAAAGAAGAGAATCTATCTGTTGTTACTCTAATAATGTAGAGGTCAGTTTATGTTAGCAGTAGATTCTGGCAGGACAGATTATGTATCTGATTTTGGACACAGTTTCCAGAAAACCATCCAAGTACATTGAATTTCAAAATTAAGACACTGTGTAACTTGATTTCTGCTGCTAAAAATAGCATGGGGCACTTGTAAGAATCCTCTTTATTTTAATGCTGTCCAGCAGAATGGCTGCTCATTACCCCTGTAAATGCTGTAAGGCAAGAAGTAGAAAAAGACTTGCTTTGGGAGCTTCCCACTCTGTAAACAACAGCAGCAGCTTCAGACAAGCAGAAAAAAATGATGATCTCATGTGTTTCTGTTTGACTTGACCATATATATGAGTACCTGATACTAAAGAGTGAAGGCTTTCAGATGTGATAGAAACAATCAAGCTCTAAAGCTGTACTTGGGGTTGACGTGGTAGCACACATTGTCATTCCTTTTCTTGGTGAGTGAAAATACTGAGCTGTTTGGGATTCCATTAAGAGAGATGTTGACAAATAAATTGTATCTGGACACAAGGTAGGCCTGGCCCTTTCTCAAGTCCAGTGCATTCCTCAGTCCTGGTTCTCACACACCTGTTTTCAGTAAGCAAGGTCTTAATATGCTTCATGTGATTTTCGTTTAGTTGTCTCTCTCTTTGGAGATAGAATAATTACCTGAGATGTGCTCAGGGATGAACATATACTGCAAAGACAGGTTGAATGTCTTTCTAACCTGCGGATAAATCAGCTGCAAAAGTAGTGCCTGTTCATTGGCTGAAGCGTTATGTCCAGCAGCCTTAGTAAGAGAAGGCATGTTACTGACTAGTGTTAGGAATTTCTCTTGTTGCCTTCTCTGTCAGCTTGATTAAATAGATAAAGTCAGTGCTGGTTTGCAGGGTCAGTCATGGAGAATGACTATTTTTTTTCCTTTAATATTGTGTAGAGAATCACATATTTCATATCTTCAGAAGAAATGTTTTTATCACATCTTACATGTGTGATTTTCTTTGGTGTTCTTTTTGCATTCAGAAAGGACAGGACTTAGAGTTGCAGGTGCTAAGTTTGTTTACTGAAGGTAGTGTTGTATGAAAGAGGCAATTTGCTCAGCTTTGCTTTGTGGTTGTTTTCAGTTTTCTTGTGCAGGTGCTTTGCCTGTTATAATCTACTAACCTGATCTCCTCCATCTTTTCTCTAGTACCTGTTATGATGGATGAAGCTTTGAATTATCTAGAAAAAAGACAGGTATTTTCATTTTGCATTCAAATTTCATGTTTCTATGTATTATGTATAATAACAAAGTGAATAGATCACTGACTTATTTTTGGTGTATGTTAAAATGGTATTACTTCACCACTTGGAAGTAATGCTTCTGTCTCTTATCAGTTATTTTTAGATTGAATGCCATAAGGTATTTTTAAATTAAGTAAAAATTTAATATACTACTATATGATGAAAAAATCTTTGTATGCATGATATCTCTCCCAAGACAGAGATTAAGGATTATCCATATGTTAGTTTCTAAACTAAATCCTGGTTTGTTCCAATAAGTTTCTTAAGCATCTGTTCTTCATTAGGATTTGTTCTCTGGGTCAGAAGCCTGTTGTGAAGGTTTGTGGGTTTTGTTTTGTTTGGGTTTTCTTAACAGTGATGTTGTTCCGAGCTTTCATCTTTTACAACTAAATTGATTTTTCAGTTCTAGATGGTAGCTGAGGAAAACTATGACAAGCCAATGTAATGGAACACACATCAAATATGGCAATATTCTTTAACTATGCCATCTTAACAAATTTAGTACGTTATATTGGTGTGTGTTGGCAATCATGAATGAGTAAAAACTGTTAGGGAGAAAAGAATGTTGGTGTTTGAAAAACCTGCTACTTACTTAAGAAGTTGGATGAAATGCATTATTTCTGTTTTTATTTTCAAGAAACGAGATCCTTCATTCACTTATGAAGTAATAGTGGTTGATGATGGTAGTAAAGATCAAACTATAAAGGTAAGAAAAAGAAGTGTCTTACCAAGTAATCAGAGGGATGGATTTTTGTACTGCATTTGTGGAATATAACAATGTTTTGCATTTATATTTTGGTACTGGAAGTAGCTGACAATTAAAATTCATGTTTCTGAATACTTTCCATTGTTGTCCTATATGCGTTGTGGAAGTCACATACACACATGCATATACATATAATTATTTTGCAAATACTTGCATTCTTGATTGGCAGCTGACAGCCATTTTCCTGCAGCTGAGATTCTAAAAATTCTAATCTTAGCTTCAAGAAATTTCTTATGAAATATTCTACATGTGCATAGTGATGTGAATACAAACCTGAGGAAGCTAAAAAGCCTTTTGAAATAGCTGATTTATATTGTGATTGACAGAACAGCTGACATGTTGTACAGCTCTTTCCCGTACCCTTCATGGCATTGTTCATTTAAAAATCCTCGTGCCAGTAGTATTTTCAAAATAGTTCTGCATTCTTCTGTTTTGACTTTGATGTATGTCACTGGAAAGGAAGGCTGGCCAACTTGAGGGTTTTTTTTACTACTGCTTGGAAGATGTTTGAGTTAGCTACTAAAATGAATGCTGCTTTTTCATTTACTTCCCTTAAGCTTGTCCATTAAGGATTGCTTGTATATATTTTTTGTCTGCTTTGCATTCCTTTTAGCATCATTTCTAACTGAGCAGACTATGGCCATGGGCCTCTGGACTAACAAGGACTTGAGACAACCTTTAGAAAAAATTAGAAGTTTCTCCTCCCCACAACGTGGAACAAAATGTGCGCATCCTTGCAGCGTGAATGGGATTTTAGATCACTCTGAATTTTTGTTTAAAACCACACACGGATAGCAGCAAGACAAGTGAGAAATAGGTAGCAGTAGTAGAAAATTATTTTTCTTTGATTAACTATTTGTGGTTGTGTAAAAGGTCTGTAATAGTATGATATAAATTACGTTAGTATTAAGTTTTTGGACTTGGGTGAATGGGATTTAGAATTGCTTGGGGGAATATCCTGTTCATATTGATCGTGACTAGCTTCTTCAGTCGTCTTGTGTTGACTGTGAACTGGTTTTTATTTTCCCAGACAGACTCCAGCAAACACTGGCAAAGTATTTATGCTGACTGAAGTGGTTATAGCTCTGTGCTATTAAATATTTTTGAAAAAAGGGTGAGCAAATGTAAACTTCTGCCTTGATTCCTGTTTTTGTTTTATGCTGGTTTTTTGTGTGTCTATCAGGTTGCAATGAAGTACTGCAAGAAATATGGAAGCGACAAAGTGCGAGTGCTTTCTTTGGTAAAAAATCGAGGGAAAGGAGGAGCAGTCAGGATGGTAATTGATACTTTCATCTCCTTCTCTGTCTGAACTACCTGTGCCCAAATATTCAGAGGATAGAGCTGTGCTGATTGACATTTTGAATTCAATACATTAACAAAATGATTATCAGAAAATTCGAGTACAGGTTCTATAAATTAAAGCAAAAACTCTTTTCAAAAGAAGCTTATTTTAGATCTTGGAAACAGTATTATCTTGCCAGGAAGATCAGTAACAAAGATTTTTTTTTTTTTATATGAGAATTCAAAAGAAAAAACTTGAATTTCATGTTCCTGTTAGTTCCACTTGGAAATAGGCTTGTGTTTTAAAAAAAAAAAAAAACCAACCACACAAAAAAACCCTTTACAGATTCAAGTAAAGCTTTTGTAGAGAAAATACAGGTAAATTTGCAAACATTGCCTTCCAGGTCATAGTTGTGGTTTTAAAAATGGTTAATGGACAAACACTCTCATTCAGCAAAGTTTGTGTTTACTGAACCCCACTGCTATCACTCGCACTCGATAGTAGATCCAGCACAATATATGCTCTTACATATTAATTTTCACATAGAACTATCATAAAATCATCGTGTTCTAAAAATAAAATAGCTGTTACACATTTAGAAGGAACATTTTTTCCTAAGATGAATGACACCTTACTTTTATGAAAAAGGGTGGTATCATTTATGGATTATCAGTGACTGTCTTTATCTGTATTTCAAGCTCTATCCTTAATATGTCAATTTAATTTTTTTTATGAAACGTGAGCAAATGGAGAAAACATTAAATTAGAATCTATGGAGCTTTTGTAAGGGACATAATTTTGAAGTTATTCCAAGAGAGGGAGAACAATTCTCTGTGTGATACATTTTTGCACTGCAGAGTGTAGAGCAGATGTATATGCTACTACTTCCTTGACAGGTTTTTCCAAAGTCACGCGTGCTTGGTTACAACGGTACTCTTGGCAAACCCACTGCTAATTGTTTTCCTGTCTGGACCCCTTAAAAAATTATCAGAGATGTCTGACCAAGAGTATGGCAAAACAAGCTGTAAGACCTGTGCATCACAAATGTTTTGCAGTGATACTGTGACTTAAGACTTACTTCTCAAAACTAATTTAAGATTATCTCTTGAATTCTCTTGAAACAGTGTTAGGCAAAAATAGCCCTGCATCCTCCTTTCCATAGCTCAGATGACAAAGAAAAGCTATCCAGTGTAGTGGCAGCTGCTAATCAGTGTTTCTTTGTGCTCCCCTGTATAGCTGCCTGTAGCAACTTGTTGTCTCTCAGGATTTTGGTTTGTAAAGCTTTTAATCTGCAAGCTTCTCTGGAGAGAGATTGTTAACCTTTCGTGTTCATGCGTTGTCTGTCACTGTGGGACATTACTCAGTGTGTGAAGTCTCTAGATGTTATTATAATACAAATTGATAAATTGTTGTTAGAAGCAGAACATTAAGACTCGCCTGTTGTGTTAAATCTTTGAGATACCACTGTTCTAGTTACTACACATTAGGTTTTGCAGTGTCTTGCAGCTAGTTTATGATAAATACTGATTTCAAAGGTGTTGATTTTTATTGACTGTTTTGATTGCAGGGTGTCTTTAGTTCTCGGGGGGAAAAAATTCTTATGGCTGATGCAGATGGAGCTACAAAATTTGCAGATATTGAAAAAGTAGAAGAAGGTTTAAAAAATCTTCAGCCATGGCCTGTGAGTATAAATTTTTATGGGTTTAGTTTAATACACCTGCATACAGATTGATTTTTATAATTCTCTCGAGTTTTTTGAGATCTGATTGAAGATCTGGGTGTAAGTCTGAAGACCTAGGTGTAAGCTCAGAAGCTGCAAGAATGGGCTGCTGGCAGGCAGCGTCCATAGAGTTCTTACCTTCTTTGCATTCACTGTGCCTGTTTCAATGCAGTACATAATGTTCTATTTACCGTTCTTCCTCTGAAGTTGTTCTGCTCTGTATAAATACCATGTATTGCCTACTAAGTTAAAAACCGATTTTTTTGTTGTTAACTGGTTTGTATTTTCTTTTTATCTGATGTCATCCTAGATACCTTTAACGATGTATCTTAATTTAGAATCATAGAATCACAGAATCATTTAGGTTGGAAAAGACCTTTAAGATCATCAGGTCCAACTGTAAACCTAACACTGCTAAGTCCACCACTAAACCATGTCCCTAAGTGCCTCATCCACACAGTCTTTTAAATACCTCCAGGGATGGTGACTCAGCCACCTCCCTGGGCAGCCTGTTCCAATGTCTGGCAACCACTTCAGTGAAGAAATTTTTTCCTAATATCCAGTCTAAACTTCTCCTGATGCAACTTGAGGCCATTTCCTCTTGTCCTATCACTTGTCACTTGGGAGAAGAGACCAACACCCACCCCTCTACAGCCTCCTTTGAGGTAGTTGTAGAGAGCAGTAAGGTCTCCCCTGAGCCTCCTCTTCTCCAGGTTGAACAACCCCAGTTCCCTCAGCTGCTACTCATAAGACTTGTGCTCCAGACCCCTCACCAGCTTCGTTGCCCTTCTCTGGACACGCTCCATCACCTCAATGTCCTTCTTGTAGTGAGGGGCCCAAAACTGAACACAGTATTCGAGGTGCGGCCTCACCAGTGCCGAGTACAGGGGCACGATCACTTCCTTAGTCCTGCTGGCCACGCTGTTTCTGATACAAGCCAGGATGGTATTGGCATTAGAATAGTTTTAAACCTTCTGTTTTGATCACGTCTTTTGATTTAACTTGAGATTGTATTTTTGGCTGATACCGTGGCATTTTATTTGTTTGAAGGTACATCAGTGCAATAACTACTTTATTCTGTTATCCCTTCCACAGTGCAATATTTAGGGAAAACACATATTATAACATTAAGTGCCTAGGAATGCTGAATGCTTATCTGTCTGTTTAACACATTTACCATATGCATACCTCAGAGGAACAATGTAAGCTAAACCAGACCTGAATAAATTGCAGCAATTTGTATGCACCATATGCAAAATGTAATAAACTTTAGATGATCAGTTAATTGTAGAAAAAACTGATTTTAGACTCAGAATTTAGCAGTAGAAAAAGTGCAGCTACAGGAAGCAGAAAAGTATACTGCTTTGAAGTTTTTTATGATACAGTTCTCAACACAAGATTCCACTGATTCAGAAAAACCTTAGTTTAAGTAACAAGTCTTTAATTTGTATTCCTGTGCAGAACCGGATGGCTATTTCCTGTGGTTCTAGAGCTCATCTGGAGAAGGACTCAATAGCAAAGGTTTGTTTCCGTTTCCTGCTGTGTGCTAATACTCAAATACTTCCATTATTTGATTCCACTCTACAGATTTTACAATTAAATAGTCAATATTTGTAAAAGAATGGCAGCTAAAAAATAGGAAAAGCTTGTCATAAGTGTGGCATGTGCTCCATCATACACAAAGGATGTGCTCTAGATTTCAGGCACTTTGAACTGCTTTCAGTTAGTGTTCCAATTTATGGATTTAATTTTCCCAGTTGAGAACATCTTAAAGCAGAGCTTCTAATCCCTGACAGAATTAGTAGCTAGTAACCAGTACTGAGGCTGGGGTGGAAAGCAAATAATGAGTTCATTTTTATTGATTCCCTTCCAGTGCAACAGCTTGATCTGCAGATCTTGAAACCTCTTTAAAATGAGTTAAGGATAATTAGCAGCAAACTGTTTAAAGACTATCTCAAGTTGTGGGAAAGGACTGTAATTTTTCTGTATTACTCAGTAAAATTTTTCAGTTTTGAACACACAGACAGTACTGTTCTATGTGTGGCTCTTGTGGAATAAACAGTGATGCATAGGCGCACAGTCTTATCTTGCATCTGGTTTTCTGATATCTTGGCAGACAGTAGTTGACAAAGCACAGGCATGGAACTTGTATTGCAACAGACACATTGCTGGACTAATTTTTTCAGCGTCATTGGATGTGCTCATCATGTTGAATTCTCAAGAGTAAGCTTTGTTTATACTGATATACAATACTTGAAATTATTCTAAAATAGACATACAACTACTAAAATAGTTACATAAGTTCAAAAAAGTTACACTGGTAATGTTTAGCCCCTGGTAGATCTTTATTTTTTTTTTTTCTTCTGTTTTACCAGGTGGTATTGGAGTGGTTCACTGGAAAGAGTTCTTGCAAATACTGCTGCATATATGTTAGCATCCTCACAAAAAAAACCAAATCCAAAACCTTCATCATTATCAGAAATTAGGATAAATCTTTGACATGGTACTTGGATGCTTGTAGCACAGAATATACCGTTTGCAGTTATTTGTTAGCTGTGCAGCCAGTGTATCCTGGAAATGTTGCTACTACAGGAAGACCACGTAGCTGATAAATTTGAGCCCAGAAAAAATGCTTCATTGTGTGGTCAGGTGCTGAATACAGCTAAACTTTCTTCAGTGCATTCATATTTCTTTTCATCTTTGAAGGTCTTGCTACATGAGGGAGAGGAATTGGAACAGGACTGTATCTTTTAATGCAAAAGTACAATTTTTAGCATGTGTCCATCCTTTGCTTCCTGTTTCTCCCTGTATTTCTCATTTTTTGATAAAGGAATCACCAACTGGTTAGGTAGTACTTCTCTTTTTGAAATATGTAGCCCATTTCATCACCCAGCTGTCCCTAGACTGGAAAGGAAAGACTGCCTTTACCACATTGAGAAGAGAGTGTTACGTAGTGCCATAGGTATAAAAAAATTGCAGAACAATCTTTGAGAAGCTGGGATTTCTCTCTGGGCTTAGTGGCATCTAAAACAGAATGCAGCTGTGATAAGCAGCCATATGGGACTTATTAAACCAGAATTTCATCCTTAAATTCATTCTCAAGACATTAAGAACTCTGTTCTGCCTCCAGAATTGTTAATGTACTTCAATGAATCCATAGTATGACATGCATAAATAGTCTTGGGAGTGATGAACGTAACCCGGGAACTCCTCTTTGTGAAGTAAGTGAACAGTTTCACTGGCCAACAGTCATGCAGCCTCTTAGAGTTTCCATTTTGGGACTAGTAGCCTTGTGTTCTTGGTCACACAGTGGTTCACCTTCATCAAGGGAGCCAAACAATCCACACCAGATCCACCATTAATGTAGGGCTAGAGCACTTTTCTAAGCGGCACAAGCTACGAATTTGAATTTCCTTAAGCCAAAGGCTATTACATAATAAGCTGAGCATCTTCTCATTTTTCAAGTGAGGTTTGAAATTACTAGCTTTAAAGGCATCTCTTATCACCCAGAGATACTTACCAGTTAAATTGTTGGCTGCTAAATGTTTTGCATGGTTTTTGGCTTAGATACAATCACTTAAATTGGCCTAAAAACCAGCAGCAAGTTCAGAAGTGATTTGTGGATCAGAGTTCTAGTTGTTTAGGAGCCGTCTTGAATGAAAGACTACGAGGGACCTCTGCAAACCCAGAGTCCAGCCTCTGGATTCTATGGACAAACTTATCTGTATGATTATTATGTCAAGAACAAAAGTGTAACCAAAGAGTAGACAGAGAACATTTACTAGGAACGTAAATATATTTGTGAAACAAAAAGAACAAAAGAGGTGACTGTGTAACATTGCTGGAAATATAAAATTAATTACTATCTTGCACAACAACTTTAGTCCTGTTTTTACTTGGTCCATCATATACAGCAAAAAAGTGCATTCTCTAATCGCATTCCCTTAAGTGCCTTAACATGGTGTGCACAAGCTCTGGAGATCATTCAGTCTTGAATGAAAGAAGTGGGCGGCAAACAACAAGAGATGCTCCCATTTGTTGGGTTTTTTATCATATAAAACTTTTTAAATAATTTTTGTGTCAGAGTAGCATCTGGAACCTGTTTAGTTTTTATTGTGTATTCTTAGGAGTAGCAGTCTTTATGCAGTCCTGCTGGCTTATTCTCCATTTTTTTTGTTCTGGTAACTTTTGAATTTGTTGGACCTGTTCAACCAATTTTTAGGAAAACAAGAGGACTAGACAGAGGGGAAAAAATAGCTTCTAAGTGTCTGTGTAGCATGTCATCCTGCTCCTCCTTCACTCTTCTTTTCCTGGGGGAATTCCCAGAGAATCATGCAGAAGATACTATGACTGTCCCACTCATTAATTGAAATCCAGGTACAGGTTCTTGCTCCACTTTATAAGGCATTATCCAGTATGAAAACCTGCTCCGAAGTAGGGAAAGTAGAAAAAGGAACTTGGACTTCTCATATCCTAGGCCAGCGTACTAACCATGCACTTGACTGGCAAGTCTTTCTTTTTCAGCTGTAATTTTGTTTCATTGAAACCAGAACTTTTCAATTGCTACATTCCAGTACAAAACAAAAACAGTTTACAAACTTTGAAAGCTATCACGAAACAGAATTAATGTCCTGTAAGCCAGCTTTGTTCAAACACTTCACTCATCACTTGAATGAAACCATCTAAATTCTTGCCTTTTGTCCACAGCGCTCTTACTTTCGAACTCTTCTTATGTATGGGTTTCACTTCCTTGTATGGTTTCTCTGTGTCAAAGAGATCAGGGATACGCAGTGCGGATTTAAACTTTTCACCAGAGAAGCTGCCTCACGGACTTTCTCAACTCTTCATATAGAACGCTGGTAAATTTTTCATTTTTTTGTTGTTGTTTTTCTCCTAATTGAACATGGTTTCGAAAAAGTAGTTTCAGTATTGCAGCTACCATGAAGCATGTGTATAAATCTGTGTATAAATCCTAGCTGCTCAGTTTATCCAATTATAGTACTACTCGCATGGCAATTCAGATTTCTTTTTATGCTAAAATATCCTGGTAATTGCTAGGAATTCTATTTTATTATTAAGATATACTTTAGGAAATAGTTGGGTATTTAATTTTATTCTTTCTTCTCGTGATGATGGGGAAAAGGGAACAGATGGACTTACTAAATTTTGATTTTTAAAATAGCATTCAACGTAAACTGCAAGAAGGATTTTAAGACTACATTGCTGAGATTCTGGGTGGCAAAAATTGACTTCTTGCAAGTCCATTTTATTTTGGCATGTGGTATAGAAAGAGTTATGTAATACTAAGTAGGACATTGTGGTTTTGCCTTGTCAGAGCAACTGGTAATTGATTAGGAGAGCAGAGCAAAAAAAAGAAAATCCCAATAACTCTTCTCTCTTCACCTCTAAAAGAAATTCCAAACAAACAATTTTTGATTGTGTTGTAATCCACTCCCTATTTCTGAGAGTCCTCTCTCCTTTTACAGATATGAACCGTGCAAGCAGAGTAAGAAATGGAGAGAAGCTCTTATTATGATAAGGAAAGTTAAGAGTTATTAACCCTATTCAAAACTTTTATCAGTCTATTTTTATGCATTACAACCTCACAATTCAGTGCTGCTTAACCAAAACATTTTACCTGAAATCCATATCTGATAAGATGTTTGTAATTGCTGAAGGCTCAAAGTGAAGGGAAATGCCTACTCTGCTTATTTTCTTGCTAGAATATTTCATGAGACGACTACTGATAGATCTCATTAATTTAAGACAGTAGAAAATTATGCATAGTCTTTGAATTACTTCAGAGCTCTCTTTCCTTGTAATTTAGCTAGAACTAGTTCCCTTATGAGAGTGATACCGTCATGACTACTGTTAGGGGACTGAAACACTGTTTCCGCACAAATACCATAATTTCTGTAGATTTCCTACACCACAACTGTTGCTAAAAAGGATGGCTTAATTAAGTATAATAAAATTTTTTCAAACTATTGTCTTCATCCAAGAAAATCTCTCATGGGCTACCGCTTGCTGACAGGGAACAGAATTACTGAACAATGTTCCCATACAAAAATGTGTGTAAACCTATAGTCCTAGTCAATTCCCATACATCTAGTTTTAGGTTGAGCTTTGGCAGTGATAGTTGAGCTATATTGCTCCTCCAGAGTGGGGTTGCAAAGGTAGTGTTTGGGCACACAAATCTGGTGCAGAACGTAGAGCTTCTATTGGATTGAATCTGGAATTGTGAGCGGTCAGAATTCGGAAAATCACTTTCCTAGCTGAGTGGTGTGCTTATTGCCCTAAAGAAAATTATAGCTGAGCCAGAAGTTTGGTTTTGGAGGTAGCAGCACAAATCATACTTGATCTATAAAGTCCTGCAAATTCCATATACAGGAATTTTCTAAATACATGGTTAAACACATATGCAAGGCCCAGAAGTGTACATCTCAAAATTACCCTATTTAACTTCCCATTATAAAATAAGTGCTTCCAGAAGAAATACTGAAAGAAATTAATGAGGAGAATGAGTTTAATCTTTAAAAATGCAACCTCCAATCTTACTCTGTTTTAAACTGAAGATTTTGAATATAATTGCATTTATTGGTCAGACATATTATGTAAAGTGTTCAGTTTTTTATTAAAAAAAAATCTTAGCAAGCTTTCTTCTGCCACTCAGATTCTCTAACAATGAAGGAACAAAAGACTAAAAATAATTGTGCTATACCCCATTATCCAGGAATAGAGGCAATGAAAACGGGATATTGCTAACTTATTTTATAGTAATTATATTGCTGGTGTGGACACACCAGATCTTCATGTCTTGGTGTGTTAATTCATTGTGCTTATATCTGCTGCTATAAAATTAGCCTTCTATTCTTGCTCTTTTATTTACAGTAATCCATAAACTAAATCCCCTGAGTGTTTTCTTATTTATCTGAAATGTACTGGTTAGTGATGAAGAATGTTTACTTTGTTTGTCAAGAAAAAAATAACTCAAATTCTTCTAATAAACAGCTCTTCAGATACTTCCAAGTCACAAATTTGCCTAAAACAACAATAGGGTTTTTTTTATTTGGTTTAATTTTCTGCCAAAACAGGCAATATATTGTCTGGTTTTATCCTCATCTGTCCTTCAGCAGTCTCTGTGCTTCCCTGTTATACAGACAGTTGGGATAACTGCAGCTGGAAATTACATAGGGGCATCAAACATTCATCCCATAGAACCCTACATTGGATTCCTTTGTATGTAATAATGTAAGAATCTGAAATAGCCCAATAATGGAAACTTCTTATTTTAAACAAAACTGTTCCCTGATATCTTTCCATTGCATAGCATGTGTGTAAAAAGGAAAATAAAAACTGGTTAGACGTTGTGCCCTGGAGGTTCTGTACATACCACGAGCATGAATACGTGAGAGGAAGAAATAGTAGTCAGTATTATATTTCTGCTGACGTGGAACAGTGGGGAGTCCCTAACTGGGTCACAGAACAATTCATTCATACTGAGACCATCAGCAAGGGGTTGCAGAGAAACCACTATCTTGATATTGGACAGGAGGCTCTGAAATCTGGGTTTATTACCACCTCTGCATCACTGCATTGGGGCTATTTGACATCTGAAGAAATTAGTTGATTCTTTTTGAATCTTAAAATCCCATTAGTAAGTGCAGCTCTGTTAGGTATTGAAAGAAGAATTCAGTTCAGTATGGTCAGTGCTCAGATAGTCTGGTAATAATGGGGAGAGTGCTGGAGAATATTCAACAAACAAGCAGTATTTAATAGGATAAAAGCCATATGAGAGCCAGCACCCTAGTCATTGAGTCTGTCGAGGGCTCCCCCCGCTGCTGAACTTGAGCATGGGGTGAGCTGTTGAAGAGAATGAACACAACCTGTTTTTTACAGAAGCCTCATCTGTCCTGTCTGCTTAAGTTTTGTCAGACTCAGGTTTTTTGAGGTACTATAGTGTTAAGTGAATTATTATGTGAGACCATAATAAATATTTAGACTAAACATTAATACATAGCATATTTATTCATGATGTTAATATAAAATTGGCTATCTAATAATTGCTGCCCTGAACTGTTAAGCTTACTCTCAGTTAGAATATAAATATGCACACACAATGGACAGGATTTGCTTCATTGCATCTAGGCTGCATCTACCTTTCATCTAGCCTCCCTTCTTAGACAATAGAAGAAGGGACAATTTTAGGGTATAATTAATTTCATCCTAATATAGGCCTCTAAAACATGCCAAATGAGGTGCAGCTGACAAATGCCTGTTTCCTGCCCTCAACTATAAAGGTACTCTGGACAATTTGTACAGAAAGAGCTATCTCTATGGCAGATGACTGAAGTTCAGCAGGATAAATTTGACTCACAGCATAGTAATATGTAGGAAAAAACATGTCAGGTTGCTGGTGCTGGAACTGCATCAAAAGGATAAACTGTTCAGTAAAACCTGAAAGTAGTGGGTTAGAAGAAAAAGTACTGAAGCAATTTTGTATCAAAGGCAGCTCACTTTCTGGGCTGTATAGGCAGCATCCGTTGTTTCTGTAGACAAAAAGCCCAGAGAATTCTTCCCTTTGGATAAAGGAATCCAGTAGTGTGTGCATACAGGATAACGCCGGTGCTGAATTAGCACTGAGCAGTAGGAGACTGCCCTGAAGTGCTGGATATTGCGAATACTGCTCCAAAAGGCAGAGCAATACGTATTCAAGAAATAATACAGGTTTTATTTCTATGTCTCTCAGCAGGCTGATAACATAAGTCACTCAAAGAGCAAGTGTTAGGAGCACAGCCTCTTTCTTGGAAGCTGAACTTCTTAACACTCTGGTAATAGATACGTCGGTGTAAACAACATAGCTATCCTGCTGCTAGATTGGACAGGCTGAAAGATTTCTAAGTTTCCATACTTACATAACTATCAGAGACACCAAAAATAAATGCATATGGTGTTTCCACTGTTTCACCAGCACCACCAATAAAATGGAGTCTTGTGTTTCCATATTCACCTTTCGTATGAAAAAGGTGAGAGCATCAAGACATTCCTTTATATGACCTTATGTGCATCTTTGATAGTTTCAATATTGGTTTAATCATAAAGAAATAACCCAATATTAGCTGCATTAAGAATGAAAAACTAATTGCTTAGACCTTCACTTTTTTCTGCTTTCTTCATGCTCTTTCTATTCCAGTTGACACTGAATTGAATATCACCTAGAATATTTTGTAAATCTAACCCTAAAGTTTAGAAAACATTTGAAAATTAATAGAAACTGGAAACTGTATATTTGATAGGATGTAAGCATGATTTCTTACTAAACTCACTCTTTTTTTGTGAGTGTTCTCGTTTACTTTTTTGTTTCAACTGTCCTTTGGAGAGCTGGGTGTGTGTATATGAATACAAACCAAACGTTCTTGAAATTTACTTTCTAAATAGCAAAGTTTTGACATCAGTTTGAAACAAGAGCAACCTTTTGAACAGAGAGCATATGCTTTGCGTTTTAGGTTCTGAATCTGATTACGCCACTAATCTATGTTTCAGAAATGGATGGAGCACATTTTTTAAATTGAAACTTGAAAGAAAATTAAAAGGGATATTTTAAAAACATGATAGACACAGTTGGAATTACTCACTTTCAGCCTTCAAAAGAAGCTCTAGTTCTGCATCTACAGTCTTGACCCGAGAAATGTAACTGTTTATGTTCAATTTTAATTTTAATGCACAGGAGGAAAACTGGAAAATTAAATGGTCTCACTGGCAGAATTTTCCTATCCTGAATTTGGTCATTGATTTCTTCTGACTACAAAAAAAAAATTATAAATTTTCTTCCAGCCAGAAAATGTCTTTCCTTACCTAGGAGAACTAGACATAGCAGAAGTTACTGTCTTACCTGGAATATTGATAAAATGAGGGGAAATTCAAAATGCAATTCTAGTCCTGGTTTGATTGACATACTTTTGTAAAGTGGCAATTTATAATGATACTACACAACTCAGCAGATCACTGATTAGATCAAATTGTTGCTATTACTTTTGTCTATAAAAATTGCCTTATGCACTGAACAAGCCATGATGTTTCACATTTAAAACTCAAAAGCTCAATGTAAAAAATTAATGTTTGTTTCTCCATTTCCTCACATTTAGAGATTAGTGACAATCTATATAAAAACTACAGAAAAATAAGCATTTATATTGCTACAGGGATTTTTTTCCATTCCTTTGGCATTGTAGACCAACACAAGTAGTGAAATGAATTGGTTTTTCCTGGTTTTGTGCAAAAAAAGTCGAATTGTTTATGAACGTCTAATCAATGTCAGCAAAAATGTTTTGCTGTTATAACTATGTCTGTTTTGTCTTCTAAAAAATCCTGCTCCTGGCAGACATATGCGGACTTTCAAAAGCCCCAGTGGAGCTAGAGCGGTACTGCCAGTCTAACCCTCTTGACATATTATTTAATTCTTAGATCTCTTTGGCCATTGAAAGCTTTCACTACCCATTAAGAGTTTGCTGAAACAACATATCTTGGGTGTAGAAAAGTCCTAAATTCCACTTAAAACAGTATAACTGAAGGCCTAATTTTGATATTTGAAACACTTAATATTGGACCAGCAAAAAAAGAGTCGTAGTGCAATTTTAAAACACAGAAGAATTTTGCAGGATAGGTATTTTATAAGCTGAAGCATTTTAAGGGTTCAGTTTAAAAGGGTTGAATTCAATTAAACACCTACCGACTTGGTGATGAACTGAATTTTAGCCAGCATCCTCTTAAATTGTAACTTAACCAAAAGTACTCCTTAGCGTAAACACAGCCACATGGAGAAGTTTTTCTCTTTCTGTATTTTACACTTCATGTTTGTGTTAGTTAACACATAATAAAGCCACTGTTAGAAATAGATGGGGAAATTGTTCGCACCATATATTTTTGGGTGTCTAACTTTGGGTACTTAAATGGGAGCCTGAATTCATTCAGGCTGGAGCCAAACTCAGGTATTCTGAGCTGTGTCCCCCCTCCCCAGAGGCACCTGCTTTCCCTCTCTGCAGCAGGATCTGGTGAAGTACATGGTGTGAATAATTCCCTGCCATTTCTAACAGCGGTTCTGTCAGATGTTAACTAGTCACAGATGGCTTTCTGTCAAAACACATGTATTGCACTCACCAACTCATCCACTGGTGTTGCTTTGATCTCTAGGGTAGGCTCCAGCTAACACATCCACGCTTACATAGTGACTATGGAAACTTCTCTGTGGTTCTTCTGTACCATCTCGATCCCATGATCTGCAATATGGGTGTAATACTATTAGTTTATTGTATACACTGCGATCTATATTCCCTGATTAACTATTCTAGCATGTGTATGAGGTGTACTGAAAGGTGGTGGGAAGTAGGGGAAGAAAAAGGTATCCCATCGGTATACTACAGAAGTCATTCTCCTTTCAGCTTTGAATAGGGATTTTTTAATTTCAGGATACGTTCACTGCTGCATAAATTGCAACCACATGTAACAATATTAGTGTTCAACCTGATTAATTCTTGTGCTTTTAATCTTTTACTTTGAGCGCTGTAGTTCACCAAACTATTTAATGTTGTTGTACTGTGATGTATATGCTGACATTCCAGTAATTGTTTGTCCATAGGAATTGTTGCAAATAACTATTAGTTCACTAGGCTAATACTTTATGTAGTAATATTTTTAGAGCAGCTCATGTAGTATAATTCATCAGACAATTTTTCTGTGTCTCTTAATATTTTTAGTCAGTTAAGTAGTAAGTATTACAAAATTAGATTTAGTCTTAATACACATGACTCATAAACATTCAAAGGTGAATACATGTTTTTTTGGCTAACAAATGTAAAATGTCAGCAAAAAATTAAATAACACAAATTCAGTAGAAAAGACCATGGCATAATTAATAAAGTAATATTCAAACCTCATTTAAAGAAAACAGTGAAAGGCAAGGCTGCTTGGAGTAGATTCTGTTCACTGAGGTAAAAAAACCCCAACATTTATTCCTGTAACTTTTTCTGTGACAATTAAAAGGCCTGTGTCCTAATCAAAATCAGATTTACAAAGTGGTTCTAAATTCTCTGTGCACAATAACTGTAGTCTCTGTAGATAACCTCTGTTTATGCTGCCTTTGCATGTTTTAATGCTGTCCAGAGTGATATCAATAGTTCTCCTGTAACATACACGTACAGTGCAAGTTCGGGTTGATGCACGTTTGGTAATTATTTCACCAGCAAGTCAGCGTGCTGTGGTCTGTACTTCAGTGGGAACCTACATGTATGTGTCATATCTAAGTGCACATTTCAAAGTGGACTTCTATTGTTGCATTCATTAATAGTTTTGCAGAAATGCACTGCACTGCTTAAAAGGAGAGGGTGGCTTGAAGTAGAAGGAAATAACATCTGAACTCAGCTAGGAACCTGCTAAAGTATGTCTTCTTGCTTGCTCTTGATCACCTGTCTGTCCCTTTCTACCCCTTCTATAGTGTTAAATGAGATTACCAATGACTTGAATTCAAGCAACCCTTGAAGCATGAGTGAATAATGTTATTCTTTTATTGCATACATTTTGTCCCGTGGCAAAAGAATTTTTTTATTTCAAAAGAAAATTGTCTTGGACTTACCAATGAGAATTTAAGGAGATCCTGAACTTATGAAGTTATTGAGAGAAAATGTGGACTGGTGTTGAATTGTACTTGACTGCCTCGTAGCCGCATTTTCAAGACCTATCTAAGCTGCTTTGGACCATCTGTTCCATTGACTTCAAACTGGACACCTTACCAACAGCTTGGCTAAAACGTTTCCAATTCCTTATCTTTAAGGTTTAGTTCTTAGTTCCCTGGGAAAAAAAAAATGTGTTTGAATATGTATTGAATCTAGTAGAAATCAGATGTGGATGGCCCTTGACAGTTTTTTCCAATACAGACTAAAAAAGCATTTTACTGGGGGTGAGGGCAGGGGGCTGTTTAGCTTAAATTCCAGTTACTAGAACTCATTTAAGGAACATGCCTAATGGTATTTGAAGTCTACAAAGAGGGGGAAAAAAAAAAAACCCAAATGACCCAGCAATCAATAAATCTAAGAAATTTAACCAAAATCACCAGAATCTTCATAATTGTGATTTGCATTCACCCTTGTCAGTAGTAGCTACTAGTAGTTTCATATGCTGATTTCTGCATGAGCATCACAAGCTGGAGTTGCCAAAACACTTTTCTGATATCAAAAGCCTCAATGTCTCAGATCCAGAAGGCCCACTTGAGCATGCAGTTGCAAGAATGAAACGCGCAAACAATTCTCTGTGCAGAGAACTGAGAGGATTAAAGTGAATTTTGGACAAACTGGGCCGGGAGGGGCAGCTGACTTAAGAGTAGGATCAATTCCCCAATTCATTTTGCTGCACAACCTGCAAACATTTGTGCCAGCAAAAAAGACAGGTCTCTCAAAAGTTTTTTTGTGTTGTACATTAAATGGTCACCAGGTGAAGTACAACTGTTGTTCAGATTCTGTTATGCACAGTAACAAATCATTTCTCACTTCTGTGCTGCTGCCTTTATTCTTGACTTAGAAAGTACAAGGAGAAACCATCAGATCAGCATAAAGCCACAGCAGGTATTTGTCCCCTTTGATGAAACTACTAGAGATGTAGATTGACAGTGCATGTTTGACTGCTTGGTCTTTAAAAATGTTTAAGTCATGATCGTGACAGAATGAAAAGTGAGCAGTGGTCTGAACAGAGCGTGACCTATACCTTCAAAAACAGGATGCAGTGAAGTATTGTTACCTGTATATTGGCTATGTTCTGAGCCATTCAGTCAGGGAAATTAATTTCCCTTTCATATGCATTTGACCTGTAGACTATTGGTATCAACTTCAGAACTGAATACCAACCTCCTTAAATCAGGCTAGGGATTTAATTAACAGTGCTACCGTCTTTCTCCTGGAAGTAAATGTGACTATTTTCGTTATTTCCTGTTCTTCTTCAGGGCTTTTGATGTGGAACTTCTTTATATAGCTCAGCACTTGAGAATACCTATAGCAGAAGTTGCTGTCAACTGGACTGAAATTGAAGGTAGGGAAATTGTTTATATTCTTGTAAGATTCCTTATGTGTCAATCCAGAATAAAATATCCAAGGGTCTTCCCATATTTTACCCAGTTTTGATAACACCTAGGCTTCTTTCCATATAAATTTTGCATTTCCTGTCCTTGCCAGCCTTCTGTCATGGCATGGTACGGGAAGAATAGGTGAAGGGGTAGCGAAGGAGAGAAACTCTACACTCCCACTGGTAGGTAGTTATACTGCTAGGATAAAGCACTACTTTGGGACATCCTCATGCTGTAATGTGTTGATGAAAATATTGCAATTGTAAAACACTATGCAGGAAGTCTGACCATTGTTGTTTATTGATTCAACTCCGTTTCACTGTGTCTTGCCTTTCAAAATTCTCAGCCCACCTGTTAAGGCCTCCTCTAGGGCACCCTCTCTTCTTGAGATGTGATGTTCTTTCAGACCGGTAGGAAGGTCTGTGTGTTACTGGGCTACTGGGAGGTATAGCTCCATACATATTTTTCATAGCAAAGCCTGCTTAAGAGGTACTGCTTGCTTCTGCTCACTTCCTCCTTCCCATCAAATGCAGTTCCTTCTTGTTTTCCTTTTCATGTTTTTTTTTTTTTTAATCTGAATCTCTTCTCCTCAGCACAAACCCTGAACAACATAAAGTATAATGTGGAAAGGGACCTGGGAGTCCTGGTGGACAACAGGATGACCATGAGCCAGCAATGTGCCCTTGTGGCCAAGAAGGCCAATGGCATCCTGGTGTGCATCAAGAAGAGTGTGGCTAGCAGGTTAAGGGAGGTTATCCTCCCCCTCTACTCTGCCCTGGGGAGGCCGCATCTGGAGTACTGTGCCCATATCTGGGCTCCCCACTTCAAGAAGGACAGGGAGCTGCTGGAGAGGGTACAGCAAAGGGCTACGAAGATGATTAGGGGACTGGAACATCTTTCTTACGAGGAAAGGCTGAGGGACTTGGGTCTTTTTGGTCTGGAGAAGAGAAGACTGAGGGGGGATCTTATCAATGCTTATAAATACTTCAGGGGTGGGTGCCAGGAGGATGGGCCCAGTCTTTTTTCAGTGGTGCCCAGTGACAGGACAAGAGGTAACAGGCACAGACTTGGTCATAGGAAGTTCCATCTAAACATGAGGAGGAACTTCTTTCCTTTGAGGGTGGCAGAGCACTGGAACAAGCTGCTTGGAGAGGTTGTGGAGTCTCCTTCTCTGGAGATACTCAAAACTCGCCTGAACGCCTTCCTGTGCAATCTGCTCTAGGTGAGCCTGCTCTGTTGGGGGTGTTGGACTAGGTGATCTCCAGAAGTCCCTTCCAACCCCTTTCATTCTGTGATTGATTCTGTGAACTGTGATGGTGATGAAGGGTGCAAGTAGAGAACATCCTAAGCCAACTTTACTAGAAAAGAAATGTTTTCTTTCAATGTAGTTCCATACGTATATTGCACCTAACACAAATGTTAGCAGAGATGGAAGAGGGCTTGGTTTCATAGTGTGGGTTCCTTACCTTGCCTGAAGATTGGCATGTTCGTATTATTGCTGTAAGACAATGTGGTGGTCCTCTTCTCCAAAGTCGCTAAGAAATCATTTGCTTAATTATTGGTGTTCACGTTCCTATTTACTTGAACAAAGCCTTGTCACAGAGAAGACTATGCATCTTGCACTGGAACAGGTTGCCCAGAGAAGTTGTGGATGCCCCAACCCTGGAAGTGTTCCAGGCCAGGTTGGATGGGGCTTTGAGCAACCTGGTCTAGTGGAAGGTATCCCTGCCCATGGCAAGGGGATTGGACTAGATGATATTTAAGGTGCCTTCCAACCCAACCCATTCTATGATTTTATGATCCTGTGACACACATGGAACTACTGTGCTGCTTGCAAACTAGAATCTCCCACCTATGGTATAATGTAATTACTATAAAGCAATAACTTTCACAATATAAATTTTTATTAATGTCAAGGTCTAGGTTGTGAGGCTGAATGTGCTGAGAATGCAGAAGTTTGTGACTACTGAAATGTGTGTCTTGCCAATGCTCATTTTTTCTAACAACGTCCTTCTGATTTTTTTCTTCATTAATCACAGGTTCTAAGTTAGTTCCCTTTTGGAGCTGGCTGCAGATGGGCAGGGATCTTCTTTTTATACGACTGCGATATATGACTGGTGCCTGGCAGCTTGAACCAAGAAAATGTAATTAGGTTATTTACATTCTCCAAATATATTATTATACTTAATGGAACATGAGAACAGTTTCAATCAAGTGAAGTGGTGATGAAAGCTGAGGTAATTCTTCATTGTTCCTGTTGTATGTTTCATTTTTGTAGCACGTATGTGTTTTATAAGATCGTCAGCAGGGAATTTTACAATATTTTGAAAAGAGAAAGCATTTCCAAAAAAATTTTCTTATCTGGTAATCAGGTTTTTATTTTATTAAATAGTAGCTTTAACATGTCTTACAAATTCACTCCAATAAATATATCTGCTTTTGTCTCATCATACATTTGGAATTTCCTTATACATGTTAAAAAGAGGCACTCTATTCTACATTGTGCAGTACGGTGTTGTGAATGACCACAACCATTTGTTTCTGTAGCGCTTGGAAATATATGACCATATTGCAATTTGGAATTATCAATCATGGTTCACGCTGATGCATGTTTAGATTCATTGTTATGGGAAACACTAATGTGTTTTACTGACTTGTAACAGTAATGTTTATAAAGTTGTTCTAAGAACTTTCGGTAGTCTCTTGACATTCCAAATGTTTTTGTCTGAAGCTGAAATAGTTTGTCTGAGATCAAACTGCAGATCATCTCCAGACTGTAGAAGGTCCAAGCAAAAGCACATTTTGTTTTAAAATGTTATCTTTTGTAAATATGTTTTGTTCATATGTACTAATTAATACTGCATGCTCAAGGCTAGGAGTGCTTGGCATCTACAAATCTGTAGTGAAAAGGGTATGGAAAGCTAATTCAGAGCATACAAAAATGAGACCAAATGTACATTGGGGGCCTGCACATTAGCAATGCCAGTTTGACTTTGTCACACTTCAAATGAGATCAGAGAGGGAGGGGAGGGGTCTTGAGTCGTTCTTAGTAATGCCTTACTCTGTTACAGTACACAAGTTTCAATAGTGCTTTCAAAACAGTTGTGGATTGCCAGCAAACTAAGCCAATCTTTCTTTCAGAAACATGTACAAATTTGAACAGATTTAAATAATGAACGGTATATGGTTGTACTTTCACATATCATTTCACTGGTGATTTTTCTTATTCCTTCTGCAATATTGAATTGAGTTTTGCTCCCGCTAGAGTTACCTCAGTTTTCTATAAATTGAAGTGTTGAAATAAATTCTCAAAAAGTATCTTCAGTGTGATTTCGCAGGCTTTATTCTCTTGCCTAGTCCACGTACATCTCTTATCACTTCTGCAGAATCGATCACATGTCTCCTCATTGCCATTGCTAGAATAAAATACCAACTTCTCAGTTTTTGTAAAGTGAATTTCCTGGATCAAACCTGGACAATGATAGCTCTGACTGTGATTAATGAAAGTTGCCAACCAGTTCTCAAAAGCAGATTCCTAAAGTTTTCCTCATGCCTTACTTTAAAATTGAGCTTATTTGAAATTTTAACCAAAACAGTTCACCTTTTTCAAATTATGAGGCTTAGGTGATACATTATTAAAATGATAAATAAATATCTGGTGACATCTTCTTATAAAAAAGCTGCTTTTGAATTGGATGCCAAAGCTTGGAAGGGGGGGTGCTGATTTTTTTTTTTTTTTTTAATTAATTTGTGCATTTTCTACAAAGTTTTTTCAAAACTTTGCAGATAAACTCTCCAGTAACTCTCTCCTTATTGAGCAGTCTCCTTTAGCAACTGTGCATGTGTCAGTCCAACAAAATGCTTGATGTCTTCTACCTCAGAGATGCAGCAGTAAGGCTAGATTTACCATCTTTGAGCTTTGTGGGGTTGGATACTAGAACTTGTTGGCAGGGAATTCTCTTACGCTTTCAGTGGATTTGAGCCATGGATAAAGATCACTACACGTCTTCATAGTCCAGAGTCTGCTCTGTTGCTCTGAGGTTGATAGACACGGCACTGGTCACATCCGTATGCCTACGTCTCCGTTCTCAGCTGCCTTTCACAGCAGGCTTGCTACATCTAAACTGTCTGTTGGAGATGGTCCTTGACCTGCACTGACTGCCACATTGTGCCCAAAAATATTTTGAGAGCAGGGATAGACAGCTGCAGGACACCTGACACAGTGTAGTTTGCTTGTATAAGTGTAGCCTGACACATTCCATTGCAGTGGGGATAAAAGCTGAACTGGGATGAAAAAAAAAAACAAAAGGAGTAAACTGTGACGGAAGGAGAATGGGGAGAGACAGAAAAGGAGACTGATCTGAGGCTGAGATTGAAAGCCAGAGGCTGAAATGGAAGGTGGGAAGTACTGAGACTGCATGAGGAATGGGAGTGGAACAGCCACGGACTCGGCAAGGAGACTGGAACAAAGGAATGGGGAAGGAGACAGGTCAGTTAAGGATGGAAATAAGGAAATGTTGCTAATGAGGGAGGGGGAAGCTGAAGGGGCTCACTAAGCCAAGTCTTCCACAAGAATAGGGTTAGGCCATAAATCGTCTAAAACAAGTTGGGACTGTTCTAGACAAATAGTCATACTCAGAGTCTGGGCTGGAACCCAGGATCCCTTTTTCAGTGTTTCTCAGTCGTTATTTAACCTCTACAAAATCCTTTGGCAAGTCATATCTCATCTTCTTTCTGTGCTGGTCCATAAAGAGAATAACTGGCTACCTATATCAGTTATTCTTGCAGCCCTGGTCAGTGAAACCTGCAGTAGATCTACAGGCTCCATTTCTGAACCACATGAAGGAGCAATGGAATCTTTCACAAAGATGGGGGAGATGATACAAACAAAGTTTCAATGAAAGCTCACTTTTCAGAGTTAGAAAGCCAGGTATGAAGAACATAGGAAACAAAAGTAGCCTTTCTGACTTGTTCCCACGTTGTGTGTATGTGCTATGAGCAGAGATACTTGCTTATGTAAGGAGTACTTTTCCTAAAAGACTTCTTTTTAGTGCATGGGTCTGATTCAGGAATCAGTAAGTTGCATGGCAAAGGCAACTTGATTGATTGGCCTTCTGTTTAGGAAATGGAAGTTTGGATAGAGTGTAAATGAGACAAAGGATTAAAGAGAGGCAGTATATTCTCCTTTATCAGATAAAGTTAAAGTAAGATAGGCATATGGTTCTTTTCCCTCTTGCCCAAATGGTCAACACATTCAAAGAGGGTGTTAAAGGTACAAATTCAGTTCCTCTATTGTTCAAGCCCACATCGAAGCCCACATCTTAAGAAATGGTGAAAGAATTCCCAAACCCTTCTGCAAATCACTTCAAAGGGTTATTTGGACAGTTCAGTGATGCAGATACGGCACTATCCCTATCTTTCAGCAGATCAGAGTTAAAAAAATTGAGTTCCAAGTCTGCCATGGTGTGTTCTGGGGTTGAAGCATTATCAGTTGCTTTTCCGAGAACTGTTTTTCTTTCTGTGGAATGATCTCAACACTTGTTGAACCAACTGCTTCAAGCTTTCTCTGAAGCAGAGGCAGCAAAGAAGACTTATTTTAGCTGAGAAGGATGGTTGGCTTTGTCACTCGTGTAGTGATCGGAACTCTTCTGAGTAGCACACTCAACTCCTTATATTTGCAGATTATGAAATATAAAACACACAGGCTGTCACAGGAGACCAGGCCTCCGCCAGGCACATGCCCTAACAGAAGGTTAGACTCATGCTTGGTTTTAGGTTTTTGCTCACAGTCAGTTACCGGCATTCCTCTAAATGTGTGTTGGGCAGGAGGTACATGTAAACATCATACTCCTGAAGCAAAGGTGCACCTGCTTTGTGTATCCCAACAAGGAGCGAATAAAAGATTAGCAAAAAGTGGCTTTTCACTATCAAAACTAAAGTGCATAAGAGCCTGTCCCTAGTGAAATCTAGTACACCTGAGAATCTTCAAAAGATTTTAAAGTCCATGGCTTTTACGTGTCTTCAGGTCAGGCCACAGCAGAGCAAAGATTTTGAACACTGACAAATTTCAGTTTTGAGTCAGAGGTCTTAAGTCCATTTGTGTCTTGAGCCCTATATCAATATGTAGGTCAATGTTAACTTAATCCAAATATTTACTGAATGCAGAGAAAAGGAAGCACAATGACAAGTACACACTGAAAACTATTAAGCAAATGTGAAGGAAAATCAGATATTTTGAAAAACAGCTACGCAATGGCTATGAATTATTTAAGTAAAAGACAACCACGTGGCAGAGATCCCAAATTACAGTATTAATTACACAAGCAGCAGTCTCTGACACCAAAACGTTTTACACTAGTTTAAGAATTTTATAGAAATGTCAGAGGCAGAGTGATGGGAAACATAACTCATTTAGAATTGCCAGAAATCAGATCCTTTAAAAGTTAAGAACACATCTACTAGAAATCTGTAGCTGTCAGAGATCAGAGATGCCCTGTCTTTGGATGAAATACATATCCTAACAGTCATTCACATCCTGATCTTCCCCAAGCTTTTACCTTAAAAGAATGATGTAGCTGTTCTTGTTAAATCCATAAATTTGTAAATACTTACTCAGTTTAGTTGATTTCCAAGTTTATTTAATTTATTACCATTATTTTTCTGTGTAGCTGTCTGAACTAATGGGAAGTTTGAATCATGTATCTTGATTTTCCCATGAAGATCACATCAGGTGACAAAGGTTTTGGACCAGACCCAATATGTGACTTCAGAAGTTAAGCATCAGATTCCCAGGTGCCTACGTTTAAGGTTACTGGAATCCAAAATCCTGAAGGAGGCACCTTTCACCTGCATGAAATACTACACAACCCAGGCCAACCTGCTGGCTTTAGCCAGAGTTGTCTAACATCCGCCTGTTCAGTATGTGAGGAGGTCTCTGTCTGCTCATTGCACAGCCCGGAATCCTTTTCTTAGGGTAGGAAGGAGTAGTAGCCTTTCAGAAAACAGGTCTACGCTTTTCCTTAGCAGAGCAGGAGCCTGCTTGCTAGTCTAGCAATTCAAATCTATATCTAAGAAATGTGAAACCAAGAGTAGATTCCCACACTGCGAGGAGATCGAAGTCCACCTCATTTATCATGGCACTTACCTGACAGTGCAGAAGACCTGGGTTCCAGCCCTTCTCTTTGGGATATTTACATCTGATTACTATACTTAGGATATCAAGGTGATAGATTTCTTGAGAGCACTACTCTCCTCTATGTTCCTTCAGGCCCAACATATCTCAACTGTTGCACAGCAATCCCGGAATCAGTGGAAGATTCTCCTAGGTACCATTTTAGAAGCAGCTGTGCTGGTTTAATTGCACAAAGCCACAAAGAGGAGTGTTTCTGCTCCCTCTACACCTGTTCTGGGGCTGGCTGGAGTCTCCCTCAAGCCAGTTCATCTCACTAGAATGACAGGATGCCATCTTCCACTTGTTTGGTTTTCCTCCCTTTCTTTTCTTCTGAGATAGTTTTCTGCCATTTCAGTGATTTAAAATGACTCACTGAGTGGTCCAGCAGGCACAGGGTGCAGCAGCAAAAGGAGGACTTCCCCTTTTGACAGCTGTGAACTCACCACAAGCTTAAAGAATGACTTGTCACCTGGATGCTAGGACACTTTTCTAAGGTAGGAAATGTGTATTTAAATTCCTCCTTTTTTAAGCCTAGACAAAACCTGAAGTCTTGTTGCCCTCTCAAAATGAGACCTTTAATTACGTAGCTCCAGCAAGAAAGTTCTGGCTCCATCTCTTGATGTATTCCAGAGCCCCCATTTGGTTTTACTGAGTGCTACAACACGGAATGGGAGGCTTGGGGGGAACATTTCCCGGTCGTTCCTACTAGGAGAAAGGCTGATTAATACACATTTGATGCAGCCCTACTTAATTGCAGAGACTGTGGAGAGAACCAAGTTCCTCTGAGCATATGTAGACAACTTCCCTGATCCCAAAGCCTGTCATTCAAACCAGTGTTCTGCCTGACTTGTCCTCACTCTTCTCTTTATAGACTTGCAGAGATACAAAAGGTCTCCTAATTTGTATTGCCGTGGAATCTTCACCTCTACTATTTCCTCCTACCCTTGCATTTGCAGGGGTGACCCATGGAGATGCAAGTCTTCTAGATTACTCACTTTCCTGCATGACCCAGCTCTCCAAAGACACATCAAAACAAGGTAATCTCGAAGACTTCGAAAAGGAAATAAAAACAAATAGAGAAAATCTACGTGGTAATTCTGCAACATTCTTACCAACATCAATGCCCGCATAGTTAAGTGCTTTCATATATAGATTTCAATTTTTAAAAAAATATTTTGATATCTGCATAAAAAACTTACTTTTCTGCACCACTTTACTAACACTCCATAAGAGACTTTTTCAATAGGCTACTTAATATCAAAGAGTTCTCTTTGAAAAACACATGCAAAAAACCAAGTTACTGAAAAAGGTTCAGTAGTTTACAGAAGTTTTCTTCACTGTTACCATTTTTTGTCACAACCCAAAGCAATAGCAATGCAAAATCCCCTGATAACACACTTAGCTTTTATCCTTACAAGCCATTTTTTTAACTCATATTGGAAAAAACAGTAAAAAGTCTCTCTTTTTACTCTCAGGCACGTCCTGCTGATGTGCAGTATGTTTTCTGTGGCAACTCTAGCAGTTAACTCAAAATCCCTAACTGGTTTCAGTGACACTGCAGCATTATCACAAAGCAAAGTAACTCTGAAATGAGTAATAACACAGCTTTAATCAGTTTTAATCTATATAAAATACTCAGAGATCACTACTATGAAAGGTAAGCAGCCAAACATAGAAGACAGCTCCAGTTCATTCTGCAGAATTGTCTCAGTAACACATCGATTTACAACTCTCAAAGCTTCTGTGCAGACCCTTCCACCACCACCAGTGCAGAGGAGTCCAGGTTAGTTTTTCACCATGGGAAATGAAATTGTATTAATATGTATAGGCACAGCAACATCTCCAAGCCATTGAATAGTCCCAGCCAGTATTTAACTTGAATCCTCTGCTAACATTTAAGTCTCTGGAGACCTATCCGTAATTATTTATGTACCTATTGTCCAAATGTTCCTTGAGTTCACAGTCATAATGCTGACTGCAAACTAAAAATAGTTGAAATTAAGAGACAGGCAAAGACAGAAGGCTGCAGTGAAGTTTCTGTATCTCAATGTTTATTACTTAAAATAACATCTAACCTTATTTATGATCCGTGTATGTTTCTTAGGGATGCAGTGGCATGTCTGTTATAGCTCAAGGGGCATGAATTAAAGTAGTGTTCCAGCATTGTTGAAGGCTGTACCCTGCCAGCTGAACCGTAAGTTATCTACCTCTTTGGGATAGGGATTCAGAGGTTAAGAATTGGATGCTACTATGTCGTGCCTATTGCGTTAGCCAACAGCACATAAGGGAGTCTCAAGTACACTAGCCCAAGGGGTCATCTAGGCTCAGGGGAGAAGCTACAGACAAACCTTTGTTTCTTACTGAAAAAAGAGATGGTATTTTTATATGACCAAGCTTAAGTAATAGTTGTGAGATCATAGCTGAGAGGGGTGTGCTAGAATATGATTTCATTTAATAGATCCATCATAAAAGAAAGAGCTAACTATCCTCCTGGATATTTTTTAATCCATTTTTCTTTATACTGTTCATCGATCTGTTCAACTGCCCTAACTGCATAATTAGATATTTCCCTGGTGTAAAAAAAAAAAAAAAAAACAACAAACTTTTCCAGTCCTGCTTGCTGGGCACAGTCTTCCAAGTACGAGTACAATTTTGCAGGTGACAGTGAATCAGTCTGTAAGTTATCCATCTATCATCTGCCACATTCTTATACTACACACATACACACACACAACCTTAATATGTGCACGTTAGTGCAAAGGGTAGATGTTTCTTTGCTAAAGCAACGTTCTCCATGTCTCCCTTTCTGCAGAAGGAGATGAACTCTTGCTGGATGTGGTATCCACTAGTAATAGCACTCCATACCTGACAAATGTAGGACACCCATTTTAAAAGAAAAAAGTTAAACTGTCTAGCCCATTTCAGACCAGCAGCCAGGTCAGCAGTAGCTCTTCAATGCACTGTAAATGCACAACTGCAGTTATTAGAAATAATCTGACTTACTTGAGGCAAACAGCAGGAAGCAAGCTGCAGCAGCTCAGGGTGTGGGTCAGCTGGGCGTGTTGGCCAACTGCAAAGTAAGCGTTATTACAGCAGTTCACCAGGCCCAGGGTAAATGCTTCCAACTTCTCTCGAGGAAAGCCACACTAGCAGGGAGTGCTCCTCTTCGGACTTCCTGCAGCTCCCAAGTATTACATTAAGGCCTCCTAATTCTCATACCTTTTCTAAGGACACAGCCTACCATCAGGTGAGCAAGCATTCAGTCATAAGCTCTCTAACAGGCTGTGGGTGGGTATCGTTTGTCTGCATTTACTCTACCACACTTCCCAGCACTCCCATGCAAGCAGCAAATTATAAAATAACTTACTCATACTTACAGTCTTTTTCTACATGTACACTTAGTATTCAAGGAACAACTGCAGACCAGAGAAACATCTTCCCAAAATGGCTTAGCCACAGGTGATCCTTCTTACCCACATGACTTTAACTCCCTCTTAGGTCCATCCCTTTGCATCACTCAGGCTCTACCTTCCTTGTGTCTTCGTGTTCTGCTGTCAAGATCACTTTCCTCCTTTGAATTTCCAGCAATTTGTTGTTTTAGCAGAGTGAACCTCAGTATCTAGACTGAATCCAAGCCGTTGTCGCTGGCATGTTCTATACAATATTCTTTAAGAATGAGGTGACATTAACTCTGGAATTCCCATCTGGTTTTTACCATGTTCTAATGTTTCATCTGGGGTTATTCTGAAGCTGTATAAAGATCCCATTACAAAACAAAGGGAAATATTGAGTGTCAGCTTTTGGACTGGAGATCAGAAGAGCTGTTTGAACCACAGGATGATGAAGAATCATTGAGTTCTGCAAACAGTTTTGGCAAATTCACTTTGCATGGTCTCTGGAAAGCAGCCTTCCACATGTGAACAAAACTTTATCTTACTCTCCTTGTAGAGTAGAGAAAGGTTTAGCTAATTATGTCAAGGATGGGCTTCATCCTGTAGCCACATTACAACTTCAGTTGCACAGGCTGTCGTAAACTACCCCACTGCATATTCTCAATCATCTGCTGTCAAACTAGAAACTAGGTCAAAACCACAAGGAATTTCTAACTCTCTTTGGCTGACTAGCTCTGATGCCATTTAAGGTCTCAGCAACAGAACTGCTGATAACTTTCGTATCTTGTTGCCAAAAAACAAAAATCCCAAACCATATCCATGGCCATCTTCCAGTCTTTAAGCCAAGTCATAAGTTTTGGAAATGGTAATCAACTGTGTCAGCTCTTCCGTTCGTAGTTTTACAAGTCTGGCTAGGTTCTGCCTGGTAGAAGGTTTCGTGATAATGAGAGCTTAAGCACAGATGAGGTTAGAACAACCTTTACTGTTTTTTAATCAAACAATAAAATTCTGGTCTCACAAAAACGTTTTCTGATGTTATGTCTAATTTTACTATTCTTGACAATTTATTTTCTCAATAAAATGCTTCGTAAGAACAGGAACAGAAGAAAAATAACCAGTTTCTGCAGGAGTACTGCAATGGGACTACAAAAAGGACCAATTATTCTCATAAAGGAGACAGCAAGCAACTTCATTCCAGTATTGCTAGAAAGCTAGAAAAAAAGAATGGTTGACTGCACAAGAATATACAAGATTTAAGCAACTTCTGTGTGCACTATTCATGTTTTCATGCATTCCCTCAACCTCCATGATACCTTTGAAATTCTTACACCCACATCCATATCTGCATACAGTGCAAGTGATCCCATGGCAAAAAAAATCTGGACCTTTTCAGTTCACTTAACTAATGAATTAATTATTGGGAAAGGCTGTTTACCAAAATGAATAAATACATCTAGACAACTTACTAGAGCCATTCATCTGTAAGTGGTAAACACGCAATAAGGAATGCTGTGATTTGTCAGACCCTACAGAAATACTGCAGAGTGGAAATGTTACTCACCATTTTGCCTACGTGTGTGATGTTTGTCTTTCATATACTTTCCAGTGCCTTCCTAAGCCTCATGCTAAGCAAGGAAGAGCTAACTTCATATCCTGGACATTGCCATCTCCAGACAATAGAAGAGGATCATGGTAAAATCCCAAATACAGGGTCACTGCTTAGGTCCCCTAGAAATTAATTACACCTGAACAATCGTTCAAAGGAGGGAGAATGTGGTCGCGTCTTACACTAAGATGACTGAAGGAAGGAAAATCCAGTACAAGGCCCACTCCATTCCCTGAAACCATGGATGCTCTGCCTCTGATACGAAACAATTTCAGAGAAAGTAGCGAGGGAAGGTTGATCTTGCTGCGGGCACCCTCCCCCATCAGGAAGGAATTTCAGGAGTGGCTTGAACAGACCTGCATGTTTAAGGGAATCTAATTTTACATGTACTGATTTCTCTGGGTTGTAAAATAATGAAGCATTCTTTCTATTCCTGTCTACTTCTGATTTACCCAGGATTATACAGTACATCAGTCTAGCCCTAATCTGGAAGATGGGCATGATAATTTATTAGCCTTAAAAAACCCCTACTGAATTTTCCAGTGGTAGGGCAAAAGATTTTAATGTGTTAGAATAGAAGCTCCTCGCTGTGAACAGCAAACATTCACAGGAGGGTATGAAGTGATTTTGTTGATTACCTAGGACCCCAATTACCCTGCCTGCAGGCTGCACTAAAAATCCTGGGGTTTTAGCTCCTTTCCTCCTAAAAAGTTCTCTATTAATGTAAGCATTATGCATGTAGCTCTGTAGGTATGCAGTCAACACCAAGCAATTACATTCCCTGCCTTAAAAAAGTTTTATTATGCACAGTGATTACTTTGGGGAGAATACCATCTTTGCTACTAAGTACAAATTAGTGCATAATATAGTTGCACAAGTTTGAGCAATGTGCAAGAACTTTTATTTTTCCATCAAGCAAGATTTTGGGGGAAAACATTTGCAGAGTGGTCATTCATAAAGCCACTACTGCACTCAGTCAGATATTTAAGAATTAGGAAAAGTCAGCAAGCAGGTAGGCTGCTGAAGCTGTGCCTAGATAATAATTTACAAGGACCTTAAAAGCTTCTTAGGAAATTCACAGTCCTAGCTCTGCAAAGGGTTCATTCTTTCCATGTTTATTCTGCAGACTTGTCAACATTTTGCCCCTAATTTAACCTGCATTTATACTCCCTCACAGTTGAATCCCATACAGTCCTTCTAGACAGGACTGTGTCCTGCATAGATTAATTCTTCATTCTCGAAGAAGAGGACAGATCAAAGTGAGAAATGCACCTAAGATGGCTGTTGCCTTTGTAGACAGTAAGACGCTAAAGAACTTAAAAATAAATTAGCTCACATTTCCCAGGGCTTTGCTTAACACAGCAAAAAAGCTTATAGCAAACATTCACTGGATGTAAAGTCAGTGGCAAACATTATCTTTCATATCAAACAGATAATGTAATTAAAAAAAATGAAGATGCAAACCTGACATCAAAATGTTATGTGGCAACACACCATTTGTATTTGATAAGCACCACTAAGTCAGAGGGAACAGACCTTCACGTAGAAGAAGGGTTTGCAGCATAGAAGAAGTTTCACACAAGAAACTTGGCAAATGCCAAAACAGAGCCACAACATGGTAGGGCTACCAGTATTTTGGTTTCTATTGTGAGGCATCATACATGCACACAGTATTTCAAATATAGATGTCATTTAGGAAATTGATTACATTAGTGCAAGGCTTCCCAAATTTTATGATGCCATGGATTTCTCAACAGCAGGGAACAGTCACTCTTACAGATCTACGACATTTTTGCCAGAACATAAAAGGCTAATGACTTGAAATATGAATGCCACAGTAAGGCACATGATTAATAGCCACTGAGTAATAAAATCATTGCTGACAAAATATATCCAATGAAAAGTTTAAATCTTTTCCAATGAAAAGTTTAAATATCCCCTCGGGAAAGGAGTCCTCAGTCTTGTTTCCAGTGTTGTGGAGGCATTTTATTCAATGGCTTGTCAGGCGAGTGTTGTGAAGCAGTTCCCCGCAAATGGACAAGAACCAAGAACTTCCCATTCTCAGACACATTCCTGTGTAAAAAAGGAGGCTGTGTACCTCTCCAGTTAGTCTGTGTCCTCAAGAGTCCTGCAGTCTTTGCTGAACAGCAGCCCAATTTCAACAAGAGTTCAGTGACCCCAAGCTAGACCTTTCCATAGCTCGGTGGCTATTTCAGAAAGGAGGTACCACAGGTTAAATTCCTTTAAGCTAAGGAGGACCCAGAACCCCTCTGCTCCACTTTGCTGTAACCATTATGTTGCTGTGGTAACACAGTCCCTACTTCCTACCTTCCTCAGAAGATGGTCTGGTGCTCATTCTCCTACAAAGAGGTGCAAGTCCCTTGTGAAGTCCTGAGTCAAGTCCCTCTTGAAGCACACATTTCAAATGTATCATGTGTTTTCTAGCAGCTGAGTCCAAATGGCTTTGTTCCCACACACGTAAAAACAAACCCAGAAATTGCCATACAGAAGCATATGGAGCCCCCATACTATCGAGAGATAGTCACTAAGCCACATAAGGTTCCTCTACTGCTGTAAGGTGTGGTCTTGATCTTCTTGTCTTTCATCCTCATCTCTTCCTTCATGTCACTACTGCACAACCACACCAACATCAGCATGTTGTCCAGCTGAACGCTAATACAGCAGCCCTGCCTTGATCTGCTGAAGACCATCATGTGGCTGCACACACACTGCACTGACCCCGCTGTGGGAACAGCCAGTCTTGTCCATTACGAAGAGCCCAGCCACCTACTTTACACTGTGAGAATCACCCTGCTGTGACAAAGCACCTACTCTTATGCTCAACAACTTTCAACTGAGGAGCCAAGGCAGGCAGGGAGAACTGTTAGAACTGCCATCAAAACCTTACCAGAAGGGGATTGTTGATACAGCCATGTTATGGAAATGAGATCCATTCCCCAACTCTTCATTGAGGCATAATTAATAGGGAAACCATTGTTTTGTAGCATAGGACTAAAAGCAACAGAATGATCAGTTACTTCTGCTAGAGAAAACTAGATTGGGAGTATCATGCCAAAAGAAAACAAGCTGAGCAAGGAAATTTTTCCAAAATATGCTTGGTCCATGGGCTCATTTCTTCATTCCCTGAAGAACCACTGTGCGGTAGTTGTTTTTAGTAGTCAGTCATAAGTCTTGTCTTCCCAAGATACACAGTACAATACCCCAGTAAATGGCACCAGACCACTGGAAGTACCAAATAACATTAAAGAAACCTGAAGGGAGAAGATGCTTCAGCCAAGGGGAATATGGGCTAGGTGACAGACTCCAACTCATGGAGTGGCTGCTCCCACCGGAAGACTTCTGACACTGTCCATCACATAATCAGCCAGAACACAGCCCCCTAAGCCAAAGCAAAGATCTGACCTGACATCTAGAGATGGGGGGTATCACCACCACACCCTGGCCCCTACCCTCACTCTTTTCATGTTCTTACCATCCTTGATCTGGTGCCACCCCAGTCTAGGCCCAGCTAACTGGGCTATAAAGGGGCAAGTAGCATCCAAGTTTTCTTCTAAGGCTTTTGATCATTCTCCTTGCTCACATCAGTTGGCCTCCTGGACCTGATACAAGAGGGTACAACAAGCACTAAGTGCCTGCCCCTCATCTTCCCTATCCATCTCTCTTCCCAGCAAAGCCCCACAAGGCTGTACCCACCCCACTACCTGTTAGTCATAGTGCAAGCAGCCCAGACAAGAATTACTGCTGGCTCCTCATTGCTTTCACTGGACCTCTGCAATGACTGTGACTCTCATTACTGGACCAAAACCCACAGCTGTTCTTCCCACATCGGGATCTCTGAATCCTTATTTCCCTGAACTGCAGCCTCTCAACCTGCATTCTCCACCACCTGGAGGCTGCTAGTCAAGACAAGCAAATACCTCACACATGCTGGTGAAGAAAGTCTTCATCGATTTTATCTAACCCCGCAGGAGAAGAGGGTAGCCCTATCCAAATACCAACAGCAGCACAGCAGGCCCTTGTCCCATTCACATCAGAAGTGCCACCCTTCTAGGCAGCTCTCCATTTCCCAGGACTTCCCCACACAACCTTCAAAAACCAAGTAAAGCAAAAATCACTCACCCTCAGGAAGCCTTTAAAATCTGCCAGCTAGGATAAAAACTCCTGTGCCGATTCCTTAACACCTGCAACCTAATTTTCCTACACAGATGGGCTGCCGGTGGTCTAGATCATTAAAGGACCTAGATGCTTTATTGCAGGCACATGTCAACACAGGCTGACATACAAACTGAATTAGACATACAGCCCTTAGTACAGCAAAGGGTAACTGAGTTGTGGCACTGCTGCAGTATATATTAAATATAAGGCATCTTCGCCTGGGACCTGGTATTTACACAGTGTTGTGATTTGTTATCCACACCAAGGCAGAGATGCCCAGGCCATATCATATTTTCTCTCTTGTAAGAGCTTAAGAACTCTGGCTTCCCCAAATGTAAATGGAGAGTTTGAGGAAACACAAGCCTTTGATGTGTGTGGGGAGATGTAATGCATTTAGGCAGAATATTTTAATTATGTGAATTACAACAGGGCAGCCTGCTCTTTTTCTTTTTTGCATGCTGAGTCATTTCCACTTGGACTCTGCAAACATGGACCGATGCACTGAGTGTTTAAGTATTTGGAATAAACTATTAATGCTGTGCTCTAGCTTTGGCAAGCCTTAAGCAGAAAAAAGAAATCACTCCTTTTCTTCTTTATTTCCCTGCGCTTGTTAGTGCCTCCTTTGGAAAAGACTGGAGCTAGTTGAACGTCCCAGTTTGAGATTCACAGTGCCAAGGGCCAGTATTCTGAAACTATCTCACCCAGTTCCCAGGGACTGACTTCTGAAATGTCTCTGAGGCTTTCAGTTACCATCCAGTCTCATTTGTGTACAAAATATGGAGAGATGAGTCAGAGTAATTTCTTGCCCTTTATGAAGAAAACCTGATACCTTGGTGCATAGTTGTGGTATTTCTATATATAGTTTACATACTTGCCACCAACCTAGTTTTATTTTTCTTTTGAGTCTTTTGATTTTTTTCATACAGTAATTGTTCTGCTGAAGTCTGTAGCTAAATGAGGTGTTTATTCAGCATCTGTGCCTTCTAAATTTTTACTAATGAAGATATTTTTAAAAAACTTCTTCCCTCAGCCTGTTCACTAGGCAGCGTAATGTCTTCCACTTCTTTGATCCTGAAGCCCCCCTTATTTTTAATTATTCTTCCCTTGGCAGCTGAAGGAAAATGTGGCGATGTATACCAAGCCCTTCCCCACCCCTCCAGTTAACAAAGATACTGGTTGTAGATCAAAGAATCCATCAAAACAAACTGCTTCCTATGCAATAAGCCCTCTGTCTCTGGAATAAGCAAGTTTATCTTCATTGTGCATTCCGATAAGATGTTATTATAGTAGTGACTTTAATTACATTTCTCATTATTACATTAGTGTGCAGTAACATAGGGTTTCACTGAATCTAAATGTGTTAGTTTGTAGAATATGGTGCCTTTAAGTCTTGTGATGGAGGGAAGTAAAACTTTGGAAGCCACAAAACAACAAAAAAAGGCTCATTATACACTCAGTTGGGCAGATGTCCCTGTGGAAGGAATGGGGAAATTTTTCTGGCATATGGACTGGAAGGTGGAAAAAGATGAGGAGACATCATAAAAAGGCAACACTGTATGCACCACTGTACATCGCTGTAATGCAAATATGGTAAGAGTCTAGAAAATAAGTAGCTGCTTTATGACTTAAGGAATACATACTTTTTTGTCTGAAGTGATATACCTAGAGATATATTTTAGTGGCACATCTTTAAATGTTAATCTATTTTCCTCCATAGGAAAAGAGCTGCTTCTCCCCCTATTTCCTTTTTTTTATGGTAAGACTAGAAGCTGTACGACTAATGCACTATCTCAAAGTATTTCATTTTAGGCATTGAGTGGGTTAAAAAATGTTTGTAGGTTTAAAAATACTCTTTAAGATTTGTACATTTTGGATGTCTAACAAATAGTCACTGAACTGATACTCAGTAAAACAGATTTTCATGTAACTCAGCTTCTCTGATAACTTGATTAAATGTGAGGCCTGGTATTTGGTGCCAGGTGATTCCCAGGGGAGTGAATTTATCACATGCTTAGTCTTGCAATCCTTACTCAATAACTGCTTGATCTATAACTTCCTGAAAATGGTGGTAGTTCCCATGACCTGCAGTCAACTTTAAATCAGGGCATAAATTACCAAATGCATCTTGCTTTGAAAGGCACAGACCTCTAAACAGACCATTGCTACTGGTCCTACGTAGTAGTAATAACTTCATGATATCCAGGACAACTGCTATTAACATATTTGCAAGGAGTGGATTGGAGTGCAATGGTTTTCTTCTCAGAACCCCTAGGAAAAATATTCAGTCGGTCCCCAACTTGTTTTAAAGCAAACATGGCAAAATGATACATTGCTTGACCTCTATTGCTTGAAGCAACTATAAGTTTATGAGGCTCTTTTTACTTCTTCCAGATAGTGAAAATACAGATAAATCTGATCCATATAAATCAAGTTTTTAATTAAAATATAGTGGGTTTTCTAATACAAATGGCATTTTCCCTTCTATTCACTGCATCTTGCTTTAATGCCAACACTGAACAAATAAGCTGTGCTTATCAGCACAATGCTCTTGTCTGTCAAATATCACTGAGGGTTTTTTTCCTCTCATTATATTGAGTTTTAAGTAGTCTAATTTATAAAGATGACTTTCCCACCTCCCTGGAAGGCATATATGCTGTCTTTGTTTAAACCATGTGAGTGTTTTAAAATAAAACATTATTAAGAAGATGTTTGCCATCAACATTAATTGTGAAGTCCATGAAAAATGGGGAAAAAAACACAAAAATATTAACCGGCCTGTTGTTGTGACCATTATTTCCCCCTTTCTACAGCAAGAATATGAAGAAACCACATAAGCATGTGAGGATCCAGATAACCATACCTTCTAAATAAATGCAACACGCAAGGGCTTTTTAGGGATCACTGCTGCACCATGGCTGGTTTATGAAGATAAAATATGGTGAGAACTATTAAGAAACTCACAGGTGACTAATGTATTGCTTCCATATGCCCATCCCTTAACATTATAAAGACAAAAGTATTTTGTTTCTATTTTGCACCAAACTTCTGTAGATGGAACAGTTTCAGCTGAGTTTCAAATGGAAAAAGGCCCAGAAAAACTGAAATTAGCACGTTAAGATAACCCCACTGTTAATATTTCCAAAACATGTTGATCTTCTTCATACCTCTTCTTCAGTGGTAACAAGGCCAAGTGAAAAATCTCTCTACGGACTTGCTTTTAAATGTACTTTCAGGAAGGGTCAGGAAGGATATCCTGTCAGGTGAATAATTTCTTGTGAAAAGTTCTGCTTCATAAGGATGGCTTCCTTAGCCCCAAAAATTCTGCATCTAACATGAAAGGAATATGTGTTAGATGCAGTCTTGACTGGTAGAGAAATCTATCACTAAATTAAAGAGATTGCTTAAGTCCGGGTATTGTGATTTGATTGCATTTGTGATGTGTGACCAGAAGATAGTTCGGACAGCTATACGTGTTCTTGGTAATTTAAAAAAAAAAACCAACAATGCAGTCTGACAAAGCTGAAAACAGTTAAAAGCGAAATCAGCTGAAAAGAAAGAAAATAAATAGAAAAGGAAATAATAATTAGGAACTGCTTAAAAAATTCTAGGAGATGCTTTAAAAACCACAATCCAACTGAGAACGGAGGCTATTCTGGTTAACAGAGAACAGACAAGCTCAGAAGGGGTATGAATGCAAATATATCATGTAAAACATGGGAGACAAAAAAGAAATAGAGATTTTAGAAAACAAAAAAAATGGAAAAAAAAGGGAGGATAAATTCATGGCTAGCAGAATGAACAGTAAGAAAGGAGTTAAGCATCCCAGAAATTAAAGTAATTGAAATAATTATTTGTGTCAGTACTAGGTAGAAATGATAGAACTGTGAATAATAAAGCAAAGACTTCAAAAAGTATCTGGAAAAAAAAAGTTACATGATACATTACTTATACTGCAAGGTAATAACATATTTTCTATTTTGACGGTAACTGAAGATGCTGTTAAAAAGCAAATCCTAACTTATGACATTTTGAAATCATCAGGTCCTGACACCTTGCTCTCAAGAATTTTAAAAGTGAGTGCTGAGGAGCTCTCTGACCCTCGCACGCTGCTTCAACAGATTTTGGAAAGCTGGGAGCATTAAACTGGAAGACAGCTAATATTATGCCAGCATTTTTAGAGAAATATGGAATAGGTGGTGTAATCACATGTCTTTCAGAGTTAAAACCAATTCCAGGTAAAACAGTGGAACAGTTTACACAGGTTATAGTCACTAAAGAATTAAGGGAGGACAATGTAAGTACCACCAGTCAACAAAAATATCTGGTGAAATTAAAACTGAATTAAAAGTTTAGCTGGTAAAGGAAATGGATTTGATATTACAGACTTTTCAGAGGTACTCAGCTTCACGCTACCTGACATTTTAATTATGACATTAATGTAAGCTGTATTGAATTTGTATTATTCTAAATTGATTAAAAACTGACTAGTTCCTAGGTCTGAAAATGTCACCATAAATGGGAAAAATTTTATCAACTTGATGGGTTTTTAATGAGAGCTCAAAGAGATAATTTCTTGACCTTACAGTATTTAACTATGTTTTTAACAATGATGTAGAACAAACTATGAAGTTGTTACTGAGAACTTTGCCAATGACACAAATTATGGCATTGTTGAAAAGGGGAGAGAAAAAAATCAAGGGGATGATGTAGTTAGATTGTCAATAGAGCAGGTGAGGACATCAAGGTCACTCCATCCCTCCCCATTTCCAACGAAGGACTGGCTGTTCTCACAGATTTTTGCCTAGTCTGCTCTTCAGCGGGACACATTCCCCCCATCCACAGGAAAGTTATTCCAGTACTTGCTTGTAAGCCTGGTGCAAGGTAACAGTGGATGTTTCTGCACTCTCAAAAGTAAGGTGACATGCAGGAGTGAAGAACATTTGCAGGCAGAGAGAGGTATGAAGATGGGGAGTCTAACCAGGAATCTAAAGAGATCTTGGGCATCATCTCAGCAAGAACCAAAATTATTAAAATGCTAATGTGATCTCTATAGGTTCAAATACAGACATAATAAACAAGGCTAACAAAGTTGGATGAGCTCCATGTATGTCCCCTGATGTCTGGTAGAGCTGGAGAACTGGGTTCTTGATGTCCGCAATTCAAAAAGATGTTGAGAATTTGGAAAGGGCTCAAAGGAGAGCCCAGCAACTCTTAAGATGATTTAATCACCTGATATTTAAAGGCCATTCTCAAGTGTATGAAGGAAAAGGTAGCATAAGCACAGGCTGTAAAGGAACAGACATGTAGTAACAATGAGCTTTTTGCCTTGTGTAGATAAAAGATCAAACTGCTAGAAGCTGAAGCTAGAAAAATTCAGAGCACAGAAAGACATTTTTCTTTACAGCAAGGATAAACCTAACCATGGAACAACCTAGCAAGGCTTGTAATGGATTTTTCATCACTAAAGATTTCAAAATCTATGGTTTTTTCCAGAAGATTTGCTCTAGCTCAACCATAGCTATTGGCTTTGATGCCAAAGTTCAGGGAAATCCTGGGACCTCTAGGTATGTGTGAAGTCAGAGGACAGTGGTTCATTCTTACTGTTTATGAATCTTTGCATACTGTTTCTTTTCTACACTTTCTTTTCATCCAAGCAAATCCTCAACAACACAAAAACTGTTCAGGCTAGTAAGACAAAGAGTGGACTCAGGTGAAGTGGCTGACAGTTCATCCAATTCTTCCCAGTGTTAGGTGTGAAGTTCAGAAGGTGAAGTGAAGGCAGGGGATTACAGAGGTTCTTGAACTAATGCCAGCTGAGGCTGAGGCACATAAATATTTCAGCCAGATCAAGCAAACAGCAGGGAAGTGATTTCTTATTACACATTTCAGCCAGTGCTGGCTAAAAAGAATGGAAACAGAATCCTTCTAGACTTAACCTTCTAAGGTTTACTAAATCATCAACATTGCTATGCAGAAGGAACAACAAGTGCGAAAGTAGGTTGCCTCTGTCCTCTTCCTCCACGTGGTCTCATAGTTTTGAGGAGGAAGCAATAGACTCTGTCGGCTGGAAGATCTTGTACTTCAAACTAATCTCAGCTAGCCTGGGGTCAATCCACATCTCTTGGAATAAAAAGACATCCCAACAGTTCTATTGTTCTGAGCATCTCAGAGTCTTACTCTCTGCAGCAGAGAATAAACTCAGCACAAGTAAGAAGACAGGTAGCTGGATCTCAATGCATTAAAAACTTTGGTGGATTAAAGTCAAGTCTTTGTATGTGGAGCAAAGAAAAGGAAAAAAACAAGGGAGTCTATGGAGTTTTGGTATAATAAGATGATGACAAATTTCACTGGAATTACTTAAAATTTATGTTCTTGTAGCTCAGAGCAAAATTTGCCCCCAAAATCTTTAATCACAAATAATATGACTTCATTCTTGTGCAGCTGCTTCAGCAGCTACTTACATACACACAATAACAAAAATCTTTAGCTCAATTACGGTGCTGGGTAGAAAATTATCCTTTCCAATTCTAAAAACTGTAGTAACCTGTCCAGTTCAAATGTTTTCCTGAGTCTTTTTTGGTCAGTAATTGAAAGTTACCAAGAATGTTTTAAGTTAGTTTGTCCGTATCACAGTGTGCTCACTCACTTCTTGACACCTCTTTCAACTGTGGATGAAAAGTGCCATGAAGCTAAATGATAAATTGTAGATTTTACTGGTCATCTGACCCAAAAGGGACAGAATCCACATTCTGGTGGCAGTACATGAAGCTACTCAGTTTGCTCACCTCTATGTCTCCCAGTATTTCTGAACTATTGCTTTACAGCCTTCTCAGGTGCTCCTTGCCACATGTCCACTCTACTGCTGATTGCCTTTTTCCCTTCTCTCCCTTTAGGCATGCATCTCCAAACCTGCCTGCCTACCTCCTTCTTCTGCCACTCTGTATTTATGGCTTCGCTTTTAGAGTCTGAAGCAAAGAGTAGTGAGATGAGCAATTCTAACGCCTTTACTGCGAGGGAACAGAGAACCCAGCTGCCCAGCCCAGTCTCTGCAATGCTGTATTCACCAACATGTTGCACAAGATTGCAGCTGCTTTTTCCACCTGTTTTTCTTCTGAGAACCAGCATCTTAAGCTCCAAACATGCAGGAAATTGATGGGAGTAGCATGAAACACGTTTGTACGGAGCAAATGTTTTATCCTGCTTGTGCTGGAAAAGATGTGTGACAGAAGACTCCCTGGAGGTTCAAGTGTTTATTGTTAAACCTGACATAGATGTGTCCAAACTGTTCAGACCTTAGTTAGGATACTGAGATACACAAACTGCCGGTGAATAAGAAGATCCAAGCTTCTAGAAGGCACAAGCAGTGTCAAACTTGGCCGAACCAGAGGGTGAGGGGGTTGGGGCTGGCCCAGTCCTACCCTGGGAAGGGGAGCAAAAAGTGTTGAGCTACGCATCCTGGCAGGGTTTGGACTCGTTGTTCATGCACCCACTGAGGGAGTGAGATGGTCATTGCTGCTGCTTGAATAGTCAGCTTCTCCTTCTCAGCAATGCTGCCCTGCATGTCTGACTCCACCCTGCAATACAGGAACAGCCCTCACTTTCCAGGGCTCTGGCACAGGGAAAGTGGGCAGCAGAACCACAGCTATGTTGCTGTTCCCAAGAATCTGCTGCCAGAGGCAAGTGCCTGCTGTGTCTTTGCCTAGAGAAAGCCCATGAGGAAAATGTTAACTCACACAATAAATCCATGATACCATGGCTAGAAATCTTCTAGTGCCCACGCCAGCACACTTGGAGCCATTGGAGGTATCTCCATCACACTGCATATGACACTGCAGTTGTAACAGCTATTTCTTGTTCAGTGGTGGACAGTGCCAGTACTTCACTGGAGCCCTGGAGCAGTACATACACAGAGTCGATATATTTACAGCTCTTAGGAACTTGCAGTTCCCTCCAAGTGGAAAATTCATGTTATTCCATGTGTTTTGCACAGTTTCAGTGCTGAAAGAAATTAGAATCTGTCCTTCCCTTTTACAGCTACATCCAGTCTTTACTATTTTCTATGTATCTTTTTACTTATGATTTTCTTTACAGAGCTATCCAGCATAAAAAGACAAAATACTCACCAAAAAAGGACAATACTCTCAGATCAGGTTTTGGTTTATGAGTAAAGAAGGTTGGTCTGTGTTTTACAGGATGGGATTTGAGAAGGAAAGTTACACTGTGTGCAGGCTAAGGGAGGGCATTTGCACTTAGAAGGGGCAGGATGGGAAATGAGGCACTCGAGAGGGATAATGGCAAATGAGAAATGTAATTAGCAGAGCCCAGGCAGTGCAGAGGAGTGACAGGTGATGAGTCACGCTGGCAGGAGGAAGGGAGAGTGGACAACGAGGACACAGGCTCTGAAAGCCATGCGGACAAGGATTTGGACTCTGGAATGGGTCTGAAAATGTGTGTGGAGAGAGGGGAAAGTGGAGGTGGGATGTATGAGACCTGCTCCTGAGAAGATACATAGTTCAGCAAGTTTAGCAGATCACAGGTAACGCCAGCATATATTCAGCCGTTGTAATAAAACAGCTACGCGCACATGCCACATGATCTGAAATACAACTGTATGCAAAAAAATTGTTCCCTGCTATATAATCTGTAGATATCCAGCTCTAGTAATATATATACCCATGTGATCTCTTTAAGCTATACTTTTTCAAAATAGTGCAGTTAAAATTGGCACCACACAAATATGAATGCAGTTCAGTCATTTCACAAATAGTTTATGCCTATTTAACCTGAAGCTACTATCAAAGTAAAGATTTAGGAAATGCCTGATAAATCTAGGCAGTGGCTCTGCTGCTATCCCCCACTGGTTTCGATCGCTCCAGTAGCAGAATTGGCATTTTAATTCACCCTGCCAACAAAGATGGGCTGGAGATAGCACAGCAGGCTGTGCACCAGAGAGGCGAGAGCATAGACCCACCTTGTCCCCACATCTCTTTGCTGGCAGCAGCAACTGTGAGCAGACGCATGAGAAACTGGAGGTTTCAACACCTGAAAGAGATGCAGTGAGACCAGCAGAACTTGGGTATGAGAGCCCGCAGATTCATGATCAAGAGCCATGCCTCCGCAAGTCACACACCGCATCTCAGCCGAGCCACCCTAACTGTCCGCATGTAGAGCATTTGCAGTGTGATGTCTTAAGTGCGTAAGTTAAAAATAAACAGCATTATGGATATAAAATCTCAAGTCATGCTGAGTTAGAATGTGTGATTGGCATTTCATAAATGTTTACAGTGATTTATAAAGAACAGCATCTCTTCTACCCCTCATCTGTCGAGAAGCCTCCTGTAGGAGAAGCAAGACAACAGTGGGGAAGCTGCTGGTATTTTAAGACGTTTTGTGCCAAAGTGGGAAAGAGGTATTTGGGGCATTACATTGTATCTCCCTGTTCCACCACAACCCTCACATACACATGCCTGGATAAATTTGCACTGTGGAGATATAATTCCATTGTGGCTTTTTGATGTCTACTCAAACAACATTAACTTTTCTGTCATGTTCTACAATGTAAAAAATTTTGGTGAAAATGTCAGCAGGATGGTATCTTTAATCATATTTATTGATTGACCTCAAAAGGCTCAGTGCAATTTAACTGGAACCCCTTAGTGCAACCAGGGTCAGGTTCAGCCGGTACCTATTCCTAGCACTGCCTAGAGCACCAGTTTCACCAGTATCTTTTATTTCTAGTGTCCTTGAAGCCACTTGACTTCCCTGATATTTCTCTTGCAGCCCCTCCTTATTACAGCTAATACAATATACTACGTAGCTAGAAATGGTTACTCATAGGTAATATGAGGGTTTAATAGGTAATATCTAGAGCAGAAAATAACATCTGCTCACCAGTAATGGCTGCAGTGTGCTGTTCTCCGACCACTCCCATGAACTGATGGGACCATTCAAAAATCCCGTGCAGGTATTACTAATCTTATTTACAAATTTTTTTTTTTTTTTTTTTGCATTGCAGTTAAAAGCAAAACGGAAGTCCTAAGAGCCTGGCTCACAAAATCGCCAGGAAGATTTTAAGGACGGCAAATTCAAGACACTGACTGCACTCAGTGGGAGCCCAGCAGCCGGCTACCAGGGCCCTAAACACTGGTGGGAAAACCGGACAAAGGGGATGTCTGTAGGACACCCCACGCAGGTGACAGCCCCGGTGTGGGGTCCAGGTGGAGAAGCTGAGGGCACGCCTGGGGAGAGCCGGTGGCCGCTGTGCAGTCCCGTGTCGGAAGGCGCAGCCTGGCCCCCAAATCCCTCTGCTGTTGTCCTGCTGCCCCGGAGGGGCATCTTCCCAGTCTCTCCTCACAGCTGGAGTTTGTCCGCTGTGTCCAAAAGCTAGGTCAGCATCACCCAGAGTGGTGCAGGACGGAGGTGAAGTTGCCCCGTTCCCCACTTGGTCACTGTGGCCATCCTCGGGTGCTCGGAGGCTTGTGTGAGGGGCCATAGGTGAAGGGCTGACTGTGGAGGCACCGGGCAGAGGCTCTGTCCCGGGGCGGCCCCGGCGGTCACATACAAAAGCCTCGCCGACCCCATCACAGGCCCAGGCCCGACCTCTGCCGCCAGCCCCGCAGCGGGCCCCGGGCCGCGCCGGGCCGGGCAGCGATCGGGGCGCCCCCTCAGCGGGGAGCCGCGGGGCGGGGAAATGGCGGCGCCTGAGGCGGCTGCCCTCCCGCGGGACGCCGGGCGGGGGGCGAGTGCGAGAGTGTGTGTGTGACGGGAGGCGGGTGAGCTGTGTGTGAGACGGGGTTTGAAGGGTGGGTTCTGTGCGTGTGGGTGTGTCTCTGTGCCGTGGGGTGAACTCTGTGAAGGGGGTGACCGCGTCCGTCTGTTTGAGGGGGTGCGCTCAACGTCTGTGGTGGGGGTGAGCTCGGGAGCGGGGCGGCGTGTGGGTGCTGAGGGGTGCCCTGTGTATGTGTGCGCGCGCGCGCGGGTGCCTGTGTATGTGTGTGTGTGTGTGTGAGCGCGGGGCGGCGCGGCGGGGGGGGCGCAGGGGCGGGCCAGCGGCAGCGGCGCTGCTGGCCGCGGTCCAGCCCGGCGCACTAATACAGGCTGCCGGCTCCCGCCTGACTGACGCCGGCCGGGGCTGCTGCTGCCTCTGCCGCTGCGCCCTGGCCCCGCCGCCGCCGCCGCGCAGCTGCAGCCCCGCTCCCGCCCGCGGCGCGCCGAGAGCCTACCCCGCGCCCGGTGGCAGGTAAGAACCGGGGCTCCCGGCCGCGTCCCGGGAAGGGCGGGGGACACGACAGGGGGGACGGGGGACAGTCCCGCCGCCGCCTCAAACTTCCCGCCGGGGCTGCTCCGCATCCTTCCCCGTGCCGTGCCGTGTCCCGGGGCGGCGGCGTGCCGCAGCATCCCCCCCGTGCGCCCAGCGGGGCAGCCCCGGCGGCGCCCCGGGCCGGTGTCCCCGCGGCTGCCGGCCCCGGCCCCGCTGCGCTGGGGCGGTGTGCGGGCGGGGGCTGGGGCTGGGGCTGGGGCTGGGGCAGCAGCGAGATGAGACAAACCGACGCCAGGACTGCGAGCGAAAGGAGGAGCGCGGGGAAGAAACATTTTTATGGATGGCTGAACGCTGACAAGTCTTCCCGCTGTTAGGATTTCTTTCCTTCTCGTTGAAGTAGGAGAAAAAAAAAAAAAAAACAAACGACAACAAACCCCCACATGACACGTTTGGAAATACTTTTCCTTTCAGAGGTTATTTTCCGTTCAAGAAATCCCGCTCCTGGACGCGCTCCCAAGCAAAACGGAGCAGAATTGCTGGGGTTTGGGTTTGTATTCCAGCTAGAAACGGGGAGTCTCTTTTTTTTTGGCTCCGAAGTTAAAACGTTACTTGTTAGTAAGTAACCAACGTTTCCAAAAACAATAGCCCTCCATATGGCAAATTATGAATTATTGTAATTTTATCTCCATGCCCGGGCAGCTCTAAGTGGAGGGAATTCAAAGTTCTGCTCATTTGTAACAATTCGGATATTGTGCGGTAACTGTGTTTTCCGATTTTGATTTTATGGGTAAATTTATTTGATGCTAGCCAGGTCTGTTCGTAAAGGGGCATTAGCGGGAATAAAAATAAATGACACACGCGCACACACGCGCGCGCGTGCGCTGCTAATTACTTGAGTTTGTAAATTAGTGAAAAACACAGAATCGTCAACTCTTCAGTGAATGAGCTCTCCCTTGGCAGAAGTGGGAAATGATGTGCATGGCTCGGGAGTGTATTCAAGTTGCGGTGGTTTGGGAAGGACGCTGCAGATAATGCAAGTTTCGGTACTTTGTATCTCCGATGTGTGGAAATGTGCGTCTCTATACGTTCATGTATTTGTGCAATAGGAGTAATCTTCTCGTCTTCAGGAGTATAAACTGAAGAAAGCGCTGCAAAATTCTTCCCCTCAGCAATGGTAGGACAAATGTCATCACTCAAACAAACCTCATCCGTTTTAATCCAGCCAGACAACTCCCTTCTTTCAGATTTGATAAGTACCAGTGTCTGGCTGGTTCATGTTTGCTTCCTGTTAGATTTTAAAGCAGAGGCTGGGGATGTTTGTGGTTTGGGGTTTTTTTTGTTTTTTTTTTTTTTTTAAATGTTGAGTTAATTTGACGTAGTAGCTAAAATAAACATGCCCAAAAATATATTTAAAGTGAGCTGTATCAAGAAGGATACCTTGTATTTTATTTACTGAGTTTGGCAGTAGGTCCCATTCTCGTCTGTCCTTTGTGATGGAGTTAAAAACATTTTCTTCTTCACTTTGTTAACTCGCACATAAGCTGATAAACAGTAATTCTGCAAAAATGACTGGAATAAGGGTCAAGTGTATTTTATCATGAATCCTCACGATAATCAGGATTTGTAAATTGATAGGAGTTGGAGATAGAAGCTTTTATTTACATGCAGCAAGTGAAATGAATACACTCAAAGCTGTCAACTGCACAACTTTGTGAAGAAGTTGAGTATTAGTATTTTATGAACACACTTGCTCAAGGCTAAGAGGCACACACAGATGTGCCAAATATCTGCAGAAGGTGGGAATGTCTGTAGAGGAACTGGGTAGCACCTCTGATCTGGAAGCTGCTCTCATGGAAACTGGTAGTAGTGCCCCATGTTGTCTTCAGTGGGTACAAGACAAGGCCTAACTCACTAAAACAGGACTGCAGAAGTGTCAGTATAATGTATCACATAGCATTTGGACAGTTAATCCTCCTTTCTCTCCTTTTACTCTTTTACAGACTTTCTGCATCTCACATTTGAGTCCTTAGCTATCTGTTCTTATCAGCCCAGGAGGTAGTGTGTCATGCAATCCTCTCTCCTGAATGCTAAAGTGCTGTAATTTTGATGGCCAGGCTAATCTGTCTCAATAAAGTTTTATTTTTCCATTGTTAAATTCAAAGGACAATGACTACTAATTACAAGTGACCTCTAACCAAAACACCAGCTAGAGTTTATCACCAGTTCTGATACTGGCTAACAGTAATCCCAGCATCAGCAGTACTAGGCACCCTGTTTCAAAGAAACGACAGAATAAGGGGAGCCAGGAGGTGAAAAATATATAAGCTCTGGGTAATTTGTCAGCTGCAAAAAATATAGTGAAAGTGTACAGAGATTCCATTTGCTGTGCAATATACCCCTTACAAATAATAATTACAGGGATGGGGAAAAAAAGAAAAAAAAAATCATAAATATTTTAACTGAAAACAGCACAGCAAAAACATACATAGGAAAGGTTGTTATAGTAGACTGCCTGGTTTCCTGCTGCAGGCAGGTATAAAGAATCATTAGTGTTATTGTACATTAACAGCAAAAGATAGTAATAATAGTGACAATTTGAGAGAATCATTGCTGTCCTATTACTGTCTTTGAGAATATTTGTTGTAAGGAAGCATTAGACTCTGAATACGCTATAATAAAATTAATTTTTCAAAAATATCCCAAATTATTTCCCATCTTATATTTTTTCTATCATGTTTGAATGGTTAATACTGTGGGAATTTTACAGCTGAAGAGGTGAATTAAAGAGTCTAGGGCCCCGTGTATTTATTATAGCAGCTGAAAAACTTGCTGTGCTTTTGCAGATGAGTGGATCTAATAGACTGCGGGATCAGAGCCCAGACTGAGATCCTGACTAATACATGTATGCATTTAAATCAAAGCAGGTGAAACATTATCTGCCCAAGTTTTGTGCAGATACCTGTGATTTTTAGACTGATTGTTCTACAGGACCACTTGCAGGTTTCTGCAAGAGGTATTGCAATATCTTAGATGTAAAGTTAAGCCGTTTGCTTTGAGTTTCATCTCCTCTGGACAAGGGCACAGCAAGGACACAGTGCAGGTGGACATGGAGTGGAGTCGATTCGCAGTTTATGCAGTCGCCCCTACATAAGAACACAAAACAGAAGAAGAAAATTGAGGTGTGTTTCTGACTGGGAATAGAAATGCCTTATCTTTCCTGCATCCTTCTCTCCAAAACTTGTTTCCTTCCCACTCTTTTTCCTTGTCAATAGCATCACCATCCTCCCTTCTGCCAAACTTAGTATCGTCTTTGACTCTCCTGTTTCCTCACAGGTCTTGGTACTCCCAGATGCCTCTTGACACTTTTTCTTCATGTTACTTCTTACATTCCTCCTTCCTTTTGTTTGCAGCTGCCAAAGCATTAGTCCACACTGTGGCAACCTTCCAGCTTGATACTGCAACCTCCCATTTCCCACAAGCTCTTTTCTCCCACCTACATTCTGCTCCCAGTCAGCATGACCCCAGCCAAAATCCTGTGGTTTTTCTTTTCTTTCTGAAACGTCTCCATGCAGACTCCCGTTCTGGAGTCTCTCTATACACCTGGTCTTTGTTTAGGCTTTGAAAATGTTCCCCACTTCCAGAGTTCCCGAGAACTATCGGCCTCAAACTCGACATCCACTGAAAGAGATAAATGAGGAGGAAAGAAAATTAACAGGCCCTTGGGTCATTACAGTTTGTTCTGCTTCAGGCTTCCTTTCACCCTCATTACCTGCCTACAATAGGACCAAGAATGGTCATTTCTTGATAACAGTTATTTTGTTTGTTTGGTCTGGTGGTGTACTCAGTCACACAGCTGTGCTAAGAAGAACAGCAGGCAGGGACCCGGCAGGGAGCCAGCGGTGGTGGTACCCTTTCCAGAAAGTGGTGTCTGCTAATAGCAAATCTCTGTGTAATGAAGAATCCTTTATAACGCAAATAACCTTGCTGCTGAGGTCAGTACATTTCAACAATACTTAATCTTTTTGAGTCTGTGTTTTCTGGCCATGCCTTTCCTAACAAAAAAACTTTTTTTTTTTTTTTTTATTTAAGCATTCCTGTGCAGCGTCCCCATCAGGAGAGTTCACAGTGCTTTACAAAACTGTCCCTGTCAGGGTGCTTGTGTGACAGATGCAGAAATCGAGGCACCTGAGGGAAAACCATTTACCCAAAGGCCTGTGGCAGGGTGCGATCCCACACGCAGCCCAGTAGGTGCAGAACTGACGGGAGGCAGAAGCAATTCACGTGGCTTTTCAAGACTCCCTTATGGTTACTTGCTGGCCTGGCCTATCCAAACCTACTTGTCTCTGCCAAATTACTCTGGCCCAGCTGCCAATGTGCAGTTTCTTACCCTGCAGCACATATGAGGTAGCTAATTTATCTCTCTCTCATCAACAGATCTTGAATTACTTCACACAGGGCATGAGGCTTCCACAGGGACATCTAGAGTAGAGAAACCAAAATTAATTCATGTGTGAGGCAGCAGCCTGTGGCTCCCATGCCTGCCCTGCTGCGTGTCCTACAGGTCTGATGCTGGGACCAAGGCTTCTTAGTGGTAACCTGCTTGGGACTCTTGGGCTGGAGGGGCTGCGAGGGGCAGAGCTGAGTGCTAGGAGAGGAGAGGAAGGGGAGGAATAGCCTGGAGAGATAAGCTATTCCTCGACTCCTGGGTGGGTTTGCAGAAGAGAGGTAGGTTTCTTTTAAAGACTCAGGGCCCCATTTCTGCCTTTTGCTCAGTATTCTGTGTTTTCTGAAGCTGGTTGTTAGTCTGGCGTGTCATCTTACATGCTAAAGAGAATCCAGCCTTCGTTTTATACTCCCAGGCTCAAATGTAGGCATATGAAGCCTGTTTAATCTCATAAGCAAGTGTTCTGGTTTGCAGAGAAGCCAAGCACCCACATCTTCAGCTGAAGTCACTGGGAATGGCCAGCCATCTCCTCCTTTCCCCCCCACAGGAGGGAACTAGATAGACAAGTTCTTGCTTCTTTTGTTCTTAGTCCTGTCGTTGTGAAATAACTTCCGCAGAGAGTCCAAGCATATCCAGATATTTTTCATGGAAAATGCTTCAGTGCTGTTGCTTGGGAGCATTGTCCCCTTGTCCAAGGCAGTCCCTGCCACTGAATCAGATCTTCACATGGATAATACACACTAATATTAGTGCTTACCTGTCCTCCACACTTCTTTTTTACAGCTCTCCAGGACATAGGCCCGGTGGATACTCCACCCTTCCTCCCCCCTGCAGGGTTTCACAAGCCACTGAGGGCTCAATTAGCACAGATTACTGCGGATGTTCATGCAGGAGAACCTATACGTCAATCTTATTGCATTAGCAATTTCCCGCAGTGATGCACAATGAAAGCCTTTTAGGAAAAACAGATTTGAATGTGATATGGTTTGAACACAATGAAATGCTAATGTGATTCCATGGAAAACTGCTAACATGATGTATATGGAAAGCCTTTTGTGTGTGAAACGTATCCCCCCATATGCACTTGGTTGGGCTTTCTCACCTGGGCGGAAGGAGAGGTAGCCGGCAGTACTGCTGCTCCCTCTCCAGGCCTGCTGTCAGTTAGAGAGGAAGCACTTCTGAAAGTTCTTCCTTTTGAGTATTTTACTGATGATCTCTATGATCTATTGATCTATATTTCACTTGCCAAGCTGTGTGATGCTAAATCTTCTGCAAAAGATGTCTGCTGTGTTAACGCTGTAACTGAGTAAGTAACCCTTCCGGCAAACCTCCCAGATGTCTCTCTCTCTGGGACCTTGAGTGTTAGGCAGGGACCCTCTGTGCCAGGCTACAGCCAGGAGCGTAGCTGGGTGTGCCCTGTCAACGTGGAGTGCTTAGAGGCAACAGACTCCCCAGCTAACTCCCAGTGTCACAGGTTACCTCTGACTTTGTGGCATTAGATACCTGGCACAACTAGGCAGCAGATCTCAAAAGCATGAGATGCAGTCCCTGCATGGGGAGAACCAGGCACCAGAGTTTCCATCACTGGGATCAGACCTCGCAGATCTGCCAGTGGGAGCCAGCCTCCCATCAGTTCAGTGTGTTCCCCCAGGAAATTAAGGTATTCGACACCGTGCTGAACCTCACCCAGCTGGCCCTCACGTCTCCTGTTAGGTAGATGGGATGTGCTACCATGCACCATGAGGAGAACATTTGCTTTATCCATTTCCCCTGTGTGCACTGTAAATGTACAACCAGAGCTCCAAAAGTGCATTCCTTTCTAACAACTTAAGATACTAAACTTTCAGGAAATGTTCCCATCTTACTTGAGCGCCACATCCTTGGTGAAGTAATTGTTCTTTAGATGTATCCTTATTCACAACATTCTTAATGTCTAACTCTAAGCAAATCCTTTTCCTAAAATGGGTATTTGGGAACGGCTCCAAGAATGCCAGTGATTGATAATGAGGATTACAGCATCTGATTAGTGTGGATATAAACTTTAGGCTAGCAATGAAGCTGAAATTCTTTTCTAGTCCCCTTCTTCCTTTGTGAAGTGTTTGTTCTGGAGGCACTTGGCTGCATGCTTTGTATTAGAGACGAGTCAGCGTTTATTTTAAAAGCAGGAACTCTATTTTTTGCGTTATTTCCAACCATTCCATTTTTAGAAACGCCGATGGGGTTTGCTACAGTTTCTCTGGGAATGGTGGGTATGTGAGGAATGCAGGACCGACTGTCTATAAAATGGGAATAACCAGAGCCATGAGAAGACATTTTGGCTCCCCAGAGCAGGTTGGTGCACCTCCTCATCATATCCCACTGCCTCCTGCTTTCTCCCACAAATAAGTCCCCGGAGGTCTCCCATGGCATGTGTGCTCCTTAGCCTCTGGCTCTGCAGGAGGAAGGCAGCTGAGAGAGGGGCTCATCCTCAGAACTGCCGGTCTGAGCCTGAGCAAGGCAGCCACAGGAAGGGACAAGGCAGGGACTGGGCAAATGGGGCTTCCTCCTGCCTGTGGGGAGCAGGGCGTGCGGCAGAGAAGAGGATGTGTCCCTGTGGGATTGCATCTCAGAAACTTCGGTGTGGCCCAGCCAGGGAACACAGCGCAGTTCAATCCATATAAACATCACCGTTGCTGGTTTCCTTTAAAAATTAATACCGAGGAAGGAAGTGCAGTCAAAAAGAGATCGTAGTGATAAATTGGTTGAGTTACATATTTTTGCACAGACTTTGGTTGTGGTAATTTTGTGGGGTGCTTTCAAGTATTGTGGGAAATTTTCAAAGGCAAAAATCAGTGAGAACGTCCTGCTGTCTGGTTTGGGTTTACCCTGAGCAGCAGGATGCAGGTAGCCCAGGGGCCAAAGCCAGTCTAGCCATGTTAGCCTAGAGCTGCACCTGAAGAGAGGGTCTCTTTTGCTTGGTCATAGTAGGGTACATAGGATCGGAAGGGGTCATCTCAAGGGATTTTCCAGTCCCTTCTTTCTCCCCAAGGCTAGTGGAGTTACTCTTGAAGAAAGCTGCGTAATCTGCACTCACAGACCTCCAGCAGCGGTAACTATCCCAACTCATAGCTATTCATATTCATACATTCTCCCTGTTTCTTCAAGTGGACATGAAAGACAGATTGCCCCTATCCTGCTTGCAACAGCCTTTTGCACATTGGCCTACTGTTACCATGTCCATTCCCCTCTGTTCTCCCCATCTTAAGTCACACTAATGAAGCTTTCTTGAAGCATCTGTTGACGTGCTCACCCAGAGCGGTCCCACCGCAGGAACTGGCACATCCCTTCCCAGGCAGGCATCATGGGCATACCAAAAGTGAGCTGGATACTTAAATTTTCTTTTGTGATGGAATTTACACCTCCTAAACATACCTGCAAGTATTTGGCCTATGGGAATTTATGTAGCTGTGTTAAGGTGTGCAGCTTATATGCTTGAATCTTTCCTTCTTTATATCAAATGAGAATGTGTTATCCCTGTCAAGAGAAGCTGGACGATGCTGAGTAGATGAGGTAATATTTGAGTGATTCCACAAGCTCAGAGAAGTTCTTTGAAAGTCATAGATTTTTAGGCACTGGCATAAAATTTTGTCCTTATTTTATCCGGGAGGCAGTGAATTCAGTGAAGACTCCACAGTGTGGATGAGTGGCCAGAGAGGCATGAAGTGCTGTGGGATTTGCTCTTCGATATTGATGGCTTCACATAAAGTTCAATGTAGAAGGGCTTTCAGAACAAGCTTGAAAAAAAATGAGAAAATGAGTTTCAGAAGTTTGCATTATTCATTCGAGTTTATAGGAATAAACAATGAGATGTTGCCAGGGCTGTGTGAAACATGGATAAATTTGTGTCTCAAGTACTTCACCTCCTATCATTGCAGCTGCTACCAGTTGAAGCAGTCCAGGGTCAAACCAGGAAGAAATTCAGTTTCTTAATTAAAAAAAAAGAACAACCTTCTTTAGATCCCATTTAATTAAAACCCTGGGTGTCAGGTTCTGTGGTTGTGGAAGAACTGGGTAACATTGTAATGAATAATTCATTCACTGTATTTTGTTGGGTGCAAAAGACAGTGGTTTCAGATAGGTTCATAACAGCACCCTTGTCTGGCTGGTCCCAAGCACAACAAGAAGCCCCAGGGGATCCCAAATGATGTTGTGGGTGCCACAAGTGGAACATGAGTCTTTTCAAGTGATTTACATGCAACAAAAGTAACATGTGGCCACTGTTCCCGAGCCATGAGCTGGTTACTGGAGCGGCAGCAGCGGTGCCTGTGCATCTCAGGCACTTCCACGCTGCTCCTCAGGAGTGAATGTCTGTGTGAAACTTCTCCTGCCCAGCTCTGATCTGCTGTGCCTGCGAACCCCTGGTGCCAGGATCGGTGCTTCAGGCTCAGTGTGCAGGAGCCGGCCCAGGCCAAGGTTGATGAGGTTCCTTGCTCATGTGAGGCCCAAGTATTTGTAAACACACTTTTGTTTGTTTGTTTATTTTAAACCCCTTTCCCCTGCTAAGGTGTGGAAGATCCCCATAGCAAACGGCAGTGATGATGTGACCGGGAAGTTCTTTGCCAGCCCCGGGTGCATGCTGTCTGCTGCCAACTGGGCACGTTTGAAACCAAATCAAGAGTCAATTACACTGAGAAAACTCCCATGTTTCTCTCTTTTGTAGTAGGTAAAAGTAACTGAATCAGTGCTAGGTGAAAACGACTAACCAAGTGCATGTTCACAGCATTCCTCTTTACGTTGTTTGACTGAAATAATTTTCTTCCTTCCAATTCTGTTGTGATTTAGTCACCAAGCGGCAGGCTTCCAGCTATAATTGTCTCACTACTCCATTTTCCAGCTGCATGCATCTCCAAGAACTGCACAGCTTATGTCTAGACGACCCTCTGAGAAATCTCCCTCTGTGGCCTTACTTAGCTGTTGCAGTGACACCGAGACTGATGATGTCAGCCATTTTAGAGACTGATAGCCATGCCTCTCGCGGCTCGGTTAGCCGAGGCAGGTACTCCGAGCAGAGGCAGCGTCTTGGAGCTTTATTCCAAGACCAGATGCATACACACATCTGCATACACATGCATTTACACACACGTGCACAGATACGCTTTTGAGGGAGGTTAGGCACTGTGTTTTTACACAGTTGTGTTTTAAGCCTGTTTTGACTAGCATCTGTGTGATTTTTCTTCTTGACTTCTGCATAAAGCTTAGAGTGAAATGTAACAAGGACTGGTACAATTCCCTTGCTACGTCCATGGGAATTGAATTAGAGGGGAGCTTCATCAGCGTGTTGACCTGCACAGACATTCTGCTGAGGGGTGATGTGAATCTTCCCCAATGCAGTGGATCCTTTTTACATTAAGCAAAATCTAAATTTCCCAAAATCTTTCCATAGTGGAGGTATCAGCACGCTGCCACATGAGACACAGAGGAGGGCATGTTTAATTTCCACGAGTTCTGGAACCCCTATTACTGACTTCAGCAGGACCTGGCTCAGGTCAGGAATCGGGAAGCCCATGATGGTGGTGTTTCATCTGTTTTCCCTACTCTTGGTGTGTCAGGCTTTTCAGTAGCACAGTGGAAGTTCCTATAGTGGAGTTCCTGGAGGAGCACATTTCTCCTCCTAACTTGAGGACCTACAGGCTAATTGTACACTGGGGGGTTGAAAAATGGGCTTAGGAGTAGGAGAAGGTATCCCAATCCCCTTCACTCTGTGTCCATGTTGTTGGGTCTTAGCCTGGCAATCATTCAGACTTGAGGTGAGACTTATCTCACCTAGCATAATCTGTATGCAGTGCTGGTTTTGCTGATCTTTTTCTAGGTGTTTACTTTTTGGTGGAATGGTTCATGCCATGTACACCCGTGTTTTTATCAAGTACATATTTAGGGACTTGAGTGTCACTAGGTCAGATATGAGTGTCAACAATTTGGACATGTTTATGTGGCTGAGTAAATTCTACTGAAAGGTTGTTTCCATACTAATAAATAAAACATGCCTGATACTCTTCTTAGCCTTGAGGCCAACTGGGATGGAGCGGCTTGCTTCCGTGCAACGGCTGTCTCACCCTCCAAAACAGGGTGGCTCTATGCAGACTTCTTATTAGGAGTGACCCCTCGTCCCTGCTAACTCCTGAGCCATGCACAAGAGTTATTTGGGAGAGTGTTACCAGCACAGACCAAAGCCATTCCAGATACTGTGGTAATAATTTATGCTATAGATAATCAAGTTCCCATGCTTAGAAATGTTCCCCAGCGCTAGCGTAGTCATAGCTAAGTTAGGCACCCTATGTTTAGTGAGAAAGGAGAAAGTGAACTGGGCAGAAGCATTTTGAGTCTCACCTTCTCCTGCTGCTGCAGACCACAGAAACAGAAGGGTGGGTCCCTGCTCACATGCCATATGTCTTCTGTTTCTCCCCTAAAGCAAGCTTCACATCTTAGCCTAAACTCGGCAATGGAATAAAGATTTACAGCATGGAAGACTGACTGTATTGGGTCTTGACCAGCCATTTACCTGACAGATAGACAAAGCCTTCCTTGTAGTCCCAGAGGAAGGGATTGTGTTAGGGATGTACCCTGAATGATGCCTGATTCATACTGACGATAGTACATCATGTTGTCACTGAGGGAGATAGAGGCAACCAGACCAGAACTTCTGTCATGGTATGGCCCAGGGCTTGATACGTGTGGTGGGGTTATGGATCAAAACTTTAACACTTCCTCCCCCCCGCCACTCTCAAGCGATGAGCATTGAGAAACATGATGGATCTTCAGCACAGAAAATACATCAGTCGTGGTTTTGAAACATTTCAATGCTGGAAGTTTCCAGTTGGGTAGGCAAGTTACAAAAAGCATACAGCTTAAGCAACTACTGTCCTGAGAGATTGTTAAAATTAAATTGTGAATTGACATCTCTATCATTACAGCCCTGGAGCAGAGCGTCTGCCTAGGTATTTCATAACAGAGTATCTAAGCCTAGCAACACATGGCTTAGGCTGCTGAACAATATGCAGTATTATGTAATTTAATAACATTAAACTAGGATGTTCTGATAATAATATTATTTGAAAGCTGTTTAGTTTATTTAATACCATTTATATTTTGTATGTGAGTTGAATTCAGGGAAAAAAAGATTTTAGAAGAAACTGGGGGGAGCATGGTAGGAAATTGTGCAATGTACTTATCTGAGACTACATCACATGACCTGCAAAGCACGGCTTTTGCTTTTATACACATAGTCTTGGCGACTCTCCCACCAGCAACAATAGTGCTCAGACTCATACTGATGTCACTGTTGAGTTATTTAATTTGACTGAACGAGATTAATGTGTTTATTTAAAACCTTGGTCAAAATGGAAAAGAAAATCTCGGGACAATACTTTTAAGTGAACATGTATGTTTTCATATCTGATGATTGTAATGTTGCATTAACTTATCGGGGCAGTTGTTTACACATGCTAACGCCCTGGAGACCCCCTCAGATAAGAAGTGTGAGCCATTTTCCCTCTCAGCCTGGAGCAGAGACTTCTACACCACTACTGGTACTGTGGGCTTTCATCCCAGGCTCTCCTCGCTTCCTGCTGCTGCTTTCAGGGCTGATCTGTAGAGATCCCTGCATTATTTTGTTTCTAGCATGAGGATGGTGTTTAGTGCCACCAAGCAATGGCAGCGGTGTGGTTGTGGATCCTCCCCAGGTTCTCACCAAAACAGCAAGGAACAGACACCTCCACTGCATGGGATGCCTAGATGGGGCTGGCGCTGGGCTGTGTAGGCTGAGCCTGCTCCTACAAAGGCTGGAGATTGCCTGCCTAAATTCTATCCACATTATGTTTTAGAGGCAGCTTGAGGGTTTTTTCCTGTGATAAATCATTCTGAACTTATTTCATTATCACATGTATCCTCTAAGTGTTTGGAATAGACTTTGGTTTTGACCAAGAGGCGTTAGTGACTATCCAGTTAAATGCTCCAGGTCATTGGATTTTTACTAACACAGAGAGGGGAAAAGATCTGGAATCTGAAGTTTCTCTTTGCATGGTGGGACAAGTTTGGGCAGTTCTGTGCAATCAATCATTGATTGCTGAATGGCGCGAGTGAGGGGATTTCTGCCATGCTCTATCAAAAGCCTCTCTTGACAGTTGAGGACAACTGGACGTATACATAGATTGATAATGTAGAAATTGCATAAGCCAGAGCTCAATGCTGTGTTGGGTGCCTGAAGCAAGGTGTGCCTGATCTTCCTTCCAGTTTTGTAGTCCCTCTGTTCATATTTTCATGCAGCCTTCTGTCCACTGGTGCTTGGAATATGCATCTCCTGGGGGAGTAGCAGCTGCTGCTGGGGCTTGTGACAAGCCAAAGAGTCGCTTTTATGCTTTCTCTTCTGTGAGGCCAAGTGCTTCCATCTCCCTAGCTTTGTGGAAGGCTTTGGGGAATTTAAGCCCCTGCCCTCATCATTGCTGCTCTTGCGGAAGAAGGGAAAAAGCTCCTTATGTATACATGTATCTGCATTTCTTAGGGTTCTGGACATCTTAAAGGGTAACATAGTGGGGCACAGGAATGGGCATGAGAACAAAACAGAAGGGCTAGGAGGAAAGGGCTAGGAGGTACCCAGCCCCCTGTGATGGTAGATAGCGATGGGGAGCAGAATGAAGCCCCCACAATCCAAGGGGAAATGGTTAGCAACCTGCTACACCATCTAGACACACACAAGTCTATGGGACCGGATGGGATCCACCCGAGGGTGCTGAGGGAGCTGGCAAAAGTGCTCACCAAGCCACTTTCAATCATTTATCAGCAGTCCTGACTAAGTGGGGAGGTCCCAGCTGACTGGAGATTAGCAAATGGGACACCCATCTACAAGAAGGGCCAGAGGGAGGATCCAGGGAACTACAGGCCTGTCAGTCTGACCTCAGTGCTGGGGAAGATTATGGAGCAGATCCTCACATGAGTGCCATCACATGGTATGTACAGAACAATCGGGCTATCAGGCCCAGTCAGCATGGATTTATGAAAGGCAGGTCCTACTTGGCTAACGTGATCTCCTTCTGTGACAAGGTGACCCGCCTGGTGGATGAAGGAAAGGCTGTGGATGTTGTCTACCTGGACTTTAGTAAAGCCTTTGACACTGTTTCCCACAGCATTCTCCTGGAGAAACTGGCTGCTCATGGCTTGGACCAGTGCACTCTTCGCTGGGTAAAAAACTGGCTGGATGGTCAGGCCCAAAGGGTTCTGGTGAATGGAGTTAAATCCAGTTGGCGGCCGGTCACAAGTGGTGTCCCCCAGGGCTCAGTATTGGGGCCGGTTCTGTTTAATATCTTTATCAATGATCTGGAGGAGGGAATCGAGTGCACCCTCAGCAAGTTTGCAGATGACACCAAGTTGGGCAGGAGTGTTGATCTGTTTGAGAGTAGAAAGGCTCTTCAGAGGGATCTGGACAGGCTGGATCGATGGGCTGAGGCCAATTGTATGTGGTTCAACAAGGCCAAGTGCCGGGTCCTGCACTTGGGTCACAACAGCCCCATGCAATGCTACAGGCTTGGGGAAGAGTGGCTGGAAAGGTGCCCGGCAGAAAAGGACCTGGGGGTGTTGATTGACAGCCGGCTGAAGATGAGCCAGCAGTGTGCCCAGGTGGCCAAGAAGGCCAACGGCATCCTGGCCTGTATCAGAAATAGTGTGGCCAGCAGGAGTAGGGAAGTGATCATGCCTCTGTACTCGGCGCTGGTGAGGTTACACCTCGAATCCTGTGTTCAGTTTTGGGCCCCTCCCTACAAGAAAGACATTGAGGTGCTGGAGGGTGTCCAGAGAAGGGCGACAAAGCTGGTGAGGGGTCTGGAGCACAAGTCTTATGAGGAGCGGCTGAGGGAACTGGGGTTGTTCAGCCTGGAGAAGAGGAGGCTCAGGGGAGACCTTATCGCTCTCTACAACTACCTGAAAGGGGGTTGTAGAGGGGTGGGTGTTGGTCTCTTCTCCCAAGTGACAAGTTAATGGTTGGACTTGATGATCTTAAAGGTCTTTTCCAGCCTAAACAATTCTATGATTCTGTGATTCTATGAAAACAACTTCAGGTGGTCATTGGTCCTCAGCAAACATTGCACATTGTCTAAGAGGCTCTGATGCCCTGGCCTGTGTGCTTACCCTGCAGCATGCTCCAGAACTGTGTGATGCTGAGCATATCAGACTATGCCAAGGAACCAGTCTTTGGGATTGGCCTCCTGTCTCAATGTCGTACGTGTGCCTGCACTCAGTGTCCCCAAGTGCCCTTTGAACTCTTACTATTTAAGGAAAATGCAGAATAATATTGTTTGTGAAGCCCTGCTGCTCCCAACACTGGGCACTATCTCTGTTTTCTCAGTGGCTGCATATAAGTAGTTCTGAGGACTATGTCCAGGCCTTTACTGCTGGGGAGCAAGAGGACCCAAGTCCTCCCACAAGGGTGGACTAGAGCAGTCATGTAGCTGCTTCTCTGGAGGCATCCATTTAGAAGCTGCCCCCATCTCCTGCTTTAAGTGCCCTCTGTATATTTCAGTCCTTTGGACTTGGTATGCACAGGGGGTCCACGAAGTATATTTAAAGCAGTAAATAGCTTGACATACAAGGACGTTTTTCCTCAGAGTTCCAGTCAGTGGAAATATGTCATTTTCAGCTAAAATTAGACTGGCTCCAGCTACATTTAAAAAAAAAAAAAAAAGAAAAAAAAAAAAAAAAACACGCTCAAGAGCTAAACTCTTTCTGTTGGACTTTGTCAGATGTAGCAACTCCTAGCAGAAATAACTGAGGATCCATCCAGCACAAACCATGTCCAAAAGTCTGTGATTTTCATCCAAAAATCTTTGAATTGTTGGAGAAAGCGAAACAGACTGGCTAGGCAAACAAGGTTTTCTCTTGCATGTTAGACAATGTAAATAAACTTAGAGAATAGTGATAAATCTTTCAAAGGCAATAAATGAAATCTGTGAGTAGTTGAATTTTAAATTATTTTTTCAGCTAATATTGTACAACTCTTGACAGTAGAGTGAGATTGGAGGGGCAGAGAGGGAGTTGAAATCAAAAATACATTCTACTCATTACTTCTATAAAATTTGATATTACAGATTTAATTTCGTAGAAGCAGCTTGAGCTGAACATACAGCTATCAGCATAAAAAAACCTAAAGGTACATTTTCTTTTGTAGTGAATATAACCCCAACTCTACAACAATTTGCCTAGTGCATTAAACTCTAAACACATACTGAAGTGACTGGCCACTTAATGCTTTCCAAGGTTCAACTCTAAAATGAGTGTGGAGAGTAGTGGGGAGGAGAGGCTTGGACCCAAAATAAACAGCAAAAAAACAAACAGAAAACCACTGAAAATTAAATACACATTTTGAATCATTTATCTTTCAAAAGATTTTATTGAAGGAACAATGAAAGGAGTGTGTGAAGCCTAACTATGTATTGTGTTGTTATTCCAGGCTTCATCGGCAGTTTCTTGATGTTTGGAAAGTTCTGAGACCCACCCTGTTAGACTACTTGTAACCAGTGCCTAAGACTACAAAAACATATGTGTGGAATAACCTTTCCTTGAAGGAAGCATCCATCTCAATATTGTGGAAACTCCGTGCAAGCCTTGCAAGGCAGGAGAGCGATTTGTGCTTCTGTTGACGTTCGTGTGTAATCTCTGCTTCTTATGCACTCCAGCACCCCTATCAGTTCCTTGTTCTCCTTCACCAGCCCTGCAGTGAAAAGGCTGCTGGGCTGGAAACAAGGAGATGAAGAGGAAAAGTGGGCAGAAAAAGCTGTTGATTCCTTGGTGAAGAAGTTAAAGAAGAAAAAAGGTGCCATGGAAGAACTTGAAAGGGCTCTGAGCTGCCCGGGTCAGCCCAGCAAATGTGTCACGATCCCACGTTCCTTGGATGGGCGGCTGCAGGTGTCTCACCGTAAGGGGCTTCCCCACGTCATATACTGCAGAGTGTGGCGCTGGCCTGATTTACAATCTCACCATGAGTTGAAACCACTGGAATGTTGTGAGTTCCCATTTGGCTCCAAACAGAAAGAAGTGTGCATTAACCCCTACCATTACCGACGGGTGGAAACCCCAGGTAATTCTATCATCTGCAAATGATTCACATCTCTATTAGCTCTTGCACTGGCAGGTCTCGTCTTGGTGCATCCTGCTGAGCTGTGCTCTGAAATGTGAAAAGGCAGGCTCCATTTGATGGAAGGACCCTGGGTCTTTCCCTGCCCGGTGGCATTACAGCTCCGGCAGCCGGGAGTAAGGAGCATCTCACCCCATGGGGTCGGTGTCCAATCGGACCCCTGAGGGCACCCGGATCTTGTCCAGGGTGCTGAAAGTGAGCTTCCTCTCCGTGGACATGGGTGCTGGCAGCCCTCTGAACCCTCCCCCTGCAAACTGGTGTCCATTTGCATGAAGTCTAGGTACCAGCCTAGACTTAACCACCCTGGCTAGATTTATGCCTCATTGTCTGAAAACCAATGATCGACTCATTAATCCACAGGAAAAATGTATCACTAGCTCTCTTTTTAAAGATTAGAGTTACAGTAAGATGGCTTATTTTGCTGTGGATATGAAATCAGGTCAGTTGATTCTTCCTAAAATTCCTGGTGGCCTGCCTTCAGTGGGATTTACTGCCCTGAATGGATAGTTTATGTGAAATAAATCCCCCAAGTTCCCATAAAACTTTGAATTTTTCCACTGATGGTCCTCTTTAGACTGGACTTGGTCAGCACTGAAAACTTAGGAACTTGCTGAAGGGTCGCTTAATTGGGCTTTGTGTCAATGAAACAGCTGTTAAAAAATTACCGTGTTCAGTGTTGACTTCTGTAGGGATCTTAGAAAGCAGGGCTGGCAGAGATCTTGAGCAATCATCCTCTTCTCCTCTGCCCCTACTCCCAAAACAAAACAAATTACCAGGTGCATTCCTGACAGATTATTTTCTAATGAGCTCTAAAAATCCCATGTGACAGAGGCTCCACAACCTCCCCAGGCAAATGAATCTATTGCTTTGCTATCCTTACAGTTCAAAATGATTTCTAATGTCTAACCTAGCTCTCCCTTGCTGCCAAAAATCACAGTAATTTAATTTACTAATGGATACGGTTGGTAAGTGTATACTTATTATTCTGTGATTACTCTTTGTCTGGCATGAACTTTACTCTGAGGTGACATTAGGATCAGATAAGTGAACTGTGGGATGTTTCTTTTCACACAGATGAAATAAGGGAAAGGCATTTGTTAACATTTGTTAAACAACAGGCACTGCTCCCTTTTCTGATAGTCCTTCCACTGCAGTGGAGCTGTCATTTTGAAGTTGTATCTGAACTGCTGTAAACATTGTCACAACTAAAATTTTACAGCTGCAGTGAGTGGTGCTTGTTGTCAACAATTTTTAGTGGAAAGAGCTGATCTCCTGCCTTGCTAAAATAAACTCTTCAAGAATCTAAGAAAAGATGCTCATAAAATATCCCATTTTGTGTATCTTTCTCTTTGAAGGCTGCAGTCTTTGGTATCTTCTCATATTTTTCCGGTGTAACTCCAGGGTAGTTAATGGAGTCTCCTCAGTGTGGTAGCTGACAGCACTGCACAGTGCTGTTTTCAACACCGGTCTTCTGATCTGTTCAGTGCCAGCTAACAAACGCTAGTACTGGGATAATCCAGCAGCTGCTAAATGGCTGCCAAACCTTGTTGTTCTGACCCTGAAACTCAGAAGGTTTCAGCTGTGGACATGTCTCTATTGTTTGTCTGTGCAGCAGACTGGCTACTTCTCTACCAGCAAATGAGACATAGCCAAGGTGTAGGTATTGCTGAATTGGTAGCGTGCTCCCAGGCACAGCTTTGACCCATGCAGACTTGCATGAGCTAGCAGTTCTCAGGGTGCAGGGGTTAGCCCGCAGGAGGGACTTGGGGCACTTTGGACATGACCACCTTGTTTTGGAGGTGAAAGAGAGCACAGCTGCGAGGATGCAAGCTGTGCCGTGCCAGTTTTCCGCAGGACCCAGGAATTGTTCTTGGGCTGTTGTATTCACCCCTACTGCTCTTCTTAGGGGGACAGCCGAAGCTAACAAGTGAGTCACCCCCCTGCTAAAGATGAGATGCAGCAAGGAGTATAACCTACTCAGGTGTGCTGGGGCAGCGACAGGAGAGGTAACTTGCACTACTGCAAGTGGCAGTTATGCAGCTGCAGGCCAGAGGCAGTTAGAAAGCGATGCTGCAAGGAGGTGGTGGCGAGGCATGAGCTGAGGAGAAAGTGGTAGCAGTGAGATCACCACGGAAAAGGCTGGGAGTGATTGACCTAGGTGCCAGTCTGTTTAAACAACAGTCCTCTTTTAACTACAGGAAGTCTTCTGCATCTTGGCTGTTGGTGATCTTAGGCTTATGTGAGATTCTCTGAATCTCATCCTCTGGAGCTAGAGAATCCACCCATGAAATTAGTCAGCAGTGCATTTCTTTATAATCCACAAGCCAGTATTATTTTCATACAAATGTCCATCCTTTTGGGGCTCACTTTCCATCACTGCAGTCTGTTTTGGTGAGTCAACCACTCTGTGACCAGATCTGTTAACTTTTATTCAGAATGAATGAGTTGTGCCAAAGATGGGAGGGCCTCACCCTTTCTTTAATGGCCTGGCAGATCCCTAGACCTTTATTACTACAGAGCAGCTTTACGCTCTGGTTCGAGATTCAGGGATTTCGTTGCCTCTGCTGTGTCCTCAGGCTGGCCAGCCACATCCTAGTCTGTGCTCACCAATACTGCATAGATTATGCTTAGCTTTTATTGCTGCTACCAGTGTGTCCAGCAGATTTCTTCTCAGGTCTGCTGAGCAGCAGGTGCCATTTAGGAAAAAGCAGCATGTATTTCCTCTATTTGTGCAACATCCCACTGCAGAGAGGGGTTAGGCCACCTAGCCTAAAGGAGATAGGTATGGTGGTTAGGCTCTGCTTCCCCCTTCATTGTTTTGCCCTGAAGAGCTGGTCAGAAGTCTGAGTGGTTGTTGTCAGGAGAAGCTGCAGTTTCAGAAAAATATGAAAGCTGCCTGAACATTTACCCTATTATTTTTATATGAGAACATTAATGTGTAGATAGTGCAAATTCTAGTATGCACCATTGCTGTAGAGAGCAGGAGCCTAAATAAACTTTTGACTTAGACTAACTGATTGCTTTCGTCAAGCCTGAGTGGGACTAAGATGTGGTAGCCCCCCAGTTGGAAGACCACCTGATGATCTCACTGTTGGCCATGTGTTTGGTGTCTGTGAATGGTTGTGGGCATAGGGAACAGATGGATGTCACCAGAGGGTAAGTCTCCGAAGGTAGTAAATTTTGCAAAGATGGGCTGATGTGTGAGAAATCACAGGGTGGATGTTGTACCTAGAATTAAACTGTGAGGCAGATAGTTTGCTTGCTAGCAAGCAAAGAAGTCGTAGGCTCTGGGCACAGCCACGTTTCCAGCAAGAACTGTTGCAGCTAAAGGGAACAGGAGAAAACCTAGTGCAGGAAAGGCAATGGCAGGACTTTGGACATGACTGTATTTGTCTTCAGTTGAACAAAGATCATCAACACTTGGGCATGCATAGAAGGAAGGATCCACCCCTGGCTCTCAGTGGAGAATAGCAGGTAGAAGAAAAGGACTCGGTTGAGTGGAGACAATGCAGGTAAATTATGCGGACAACAGGTCCCAATGCGCTCAGTCACTCAGTTTCATGCCTCTGGTTACACTTCCTTCAGAGTTGTTGAGCCCTGGAGAGTGACATCTGTTACCAAATGAGCAAGGAGAACAAGGCCCTCTGGGGAATTTTTAGCCACAAACAAGAAAATCTCAGAATTCCTCACCACCACAGAGGCTTTAGCCCTCTAGGCAGCCACAGAGCAGTCAGTGGAAAGATTGAGTGAGGTGGCAAAAACTGTACAGCAGAGCAGAAATTAAAAGTACCCTGGTCAGAGCTGGGAAGGAGTTCAAGGCTTGAAAATTCCTCTTGCTGACTCACTCAGGGCGAGTCAAAGGCTTTTCCTGGCAAGCACTATTCACACATCCAGATTCTCAGCTTTCATTTAGAGAAGGAGTTGCGTTGAGTTCTCACAGGGTTGAAGAAAGCTGCTTCCTTAGCGGTGGTAGCTGCAGCAAGGTGCCAACCTCCCAACGCTGCATGGCATTGCTGTAGCACAGCTGTCTCTTGCTCAGGACCTCTGAGCAAAGGGATCACCAGTTCCCCATTCTCGGGCTGCTGGTCAAAGCTGGCTGAGCAGCAGCAGACCTGGCAAGCATCATACCAGTTGCATGGAGCATCAGAGGAAAACTCCAGAAGCAGCAGCAGCTCACAGCCTGGAGCTGCTCATAGGAGCATGGGATGGGAGGGATCCAGCTCACCAAAACCACATTGTCAGTGGTGGTACTGGCCTTGTCCCAATATAGAGCAGATGAACTGAGCACTAAAAGGGTCTGTTTCTCTCCACTGGCTATGAAGGTATCCAAGGGGGACTGGGCAGTGCATCTCAGATGTGAATACCTATATCGCCTGTATGAGTCCTACCTGGGGAGTCTAGGAAATCCAAAAAGATTTCTAAAGAAGCGGTAAAGAAGCAGAAATACCTTTCTCTAACAAAGGACTTAAGAGGGTCGCAACAAAATCATCCCACAGGTTGGGGCATATCAGAGGCAGAAGGACCAGAGCACCATCCTTGTGCTGGCCAGAAGCTAATAAGAAATGCGTTGGGCCAGAGAAGGGTCTACGTATAGTCCCTTAACAGGTATCCCAGTGCCTGTGTTTCCAGGCAGGTAAGAAGATAACTTCTGCAGGGAACCCTGTCATCAGTCCAATCTTTTGTATGTTTTTATGGCTCAGTTCTTCAGTTCATGGGTGACTGGCCAATTCCCAAATGGTATATACCAGTGGGTGGACAGGAGCGTGGTTTAACCCTGCCCTGGGTGCAGCATAGTGCTACATCAAGCAAGAAGCTGTAAACCTGCCATTAGTACCAGGCACCTGCTTAAACTGCCTCAGCTCTGTGAGCAATTGATGTGCATTGAGAGTGCACTCCAAGCAGGGTGTTCCTCCAGCCTCTTCTCATGCACATGTTTTGCATTATCTGTATATTACTTGCTTTATAGCACTTACTCCACTCTTATTATGCTGGATAAATGAGAGTTCACTGTAATTAAAAGGTGTTAGCTAACTTACCTAAAAAGAATTGGCCTTACCTAGGCAGAGCTTTTTGGCCCAAACAATGTGTTAAAACACGTTCAAACCATATATTCCTGTCAGCATTTATAACCAAGAGCACACACTGCTATTCGTTTCCATAAGCTAGTAAGGATAAACTGAAAGATTACATGCTGCTGGGTTTTAGGCCAGAGGAACTCTGGACACTAGGTCAATCAATACAAGCCTGCTGAACTGTTCCCAGTGTTGGGAGAATTTGTCCTTGTCACAATAATTCAAATTGCCTCCTTATCTTCTCTGGTGGCTTTTAGATCTGCACGATAGAAAGTGGGGATTCATTCCCCCTTCTTGCTTTTAAGGCCTTAACTAAGGCAATTAGTCACTACATGAGCTAATAACTAATAGAGAAATCTTGGGGTACATGAATCACCTGTTGTAGGTGCTGTTCTCCCCCTAAGGACTATGGGAGGCCCAGTTAAAGACTCAAGTTGAGCTGTCATATGCAGAACTATTTAGCAAGCCTCTTTGTGTTCCAGCCTAGGGGCTACATCTCACTAGTTACTAGGGGTAACTCACTAGTTGGATTTTCTAAACTGTTTTGACTCCAATTCTGCTCTCACTCCTGATATGTCAGAATCCAGAATAATTTGTGTCGACTTTAGGTTTCTCAATGCAGCAGTGCTGTTAATAGCATTGACAGTATGAGATAGAATCATAGAATCATTTAGGTTGGAAAAGACCATTAAGATCATCGAGTCTAACCGTTAACCTAACACTGCTAAGTCCACCACTAAACCATGTCCCTAAGCGCCTCATCCACACGTCTTTTAAATACCTCCAGGGATGGTGACTCAACCACTTCCCTGGGCAGCCCGTTCCAATGTCTGACCCAATCTAAACCCCCCCTGATGCAACTTGTGGCCATTTCCTCTTATCCTAAAGATGTAGTGAGTCCTAGTGAGTGAAGAGATTTTGTGAAGAGAGGCGGTATCTTCCATTAGACCAATTTCTACATAGATTAATTTGGATTTCAGTTTTCTGACCTGTCTTTTTCATTTCTTAACTACCAACCATTGATATTTGCCTCCTTATGCTAGATCTTTTCTAACTATATTGCAAGAGCTAAATTAATGTTGCTGCAATATTTGAATTGCCATTTACATTTCCTTTTAAAGATCCCACTGTCTGGCTGGCAGCATGTTCAAGTACCTGAAAACCTTTTAAATCTGGTGTCTAGATTCTGGTCTGTGCTTCCTTTTGCCCATCTGGTAGTAAAACACACAGTGTATTGTGGCACACTATTAGCTGTTATTAAACTTGGCTGTGGTTTTGGCAAATCCTGGTGGTAATATTCAGCAAACTCCTGACATGCTCAGTCTTTCAGGAAGGAAGGAATAGGTAATTTTTAGAGGGAGAAATGTGCCACTTGCATTTCTGTAAGAGGGCTGTGTGCGCATGCCATACCTGTGAACTTTATGGTACCTTGCTTAAGTCAGGAATGAGTCCATATTTTGCATTTGGAATTGCTGCAATTGGCTGCAAATCTGGGAAAAAAAGGTCCAAGAATCAGCTTTTGATTCTTGTTTCTGGAGAGGTTTGTTGCCCTTCAATGACTGACTTACCTATAGACAGCAATATTTGGGCAGCATGGAATATGCCTCTCTTTAATTTACGAAGAGATATACTTTCAAGAGTGCAGGTTTAACCAGATTTTTTTCTGTTCCTGTTTTTATTTTCAGTCCTACCTCCTGTACTCGTTCCAAGACACAGTGAGTTTAACCCTCACCTCAGCCTCCTCGCCAAGTTTCGAAACACTTCTCTGCACAGCGAGCCGCTGATGCCGCACAATGCTACCTATCCTGATTCTTTCCAGCATCCTCCGTGCACCCCTTTTCCATCATCACCCAGCCACATGTTCTCCCAATCGCCTAACAGCATCAGCTACCCCAACTCCCCAGGAAGCTCTTCTGGACCAGGAAGTCCCTATCAGCTCACAGGTAAGAATGAGCTTTCAGACATCCCAACTGAGGTGGTCGAGGTTCTTGCCAGGGCCCGGGGTCAGGTGCCAATTCCGTGTGCTTTCCCCAGGCTGTAGCTACAGATTGACATGTTGGACAGGATGGATTTGGAACATGATTTCTTGTGATTCTCTCTTAGTATTGTCTTCCAGTCCTTCTGACGGATGCTGACTAAGAGCGGTAGTCATCCCAGTCCTAGAAGTGCCTGGATGAGATTTCATGACTACTGTAAGGGGAAAGTTGAGAGAAGCAGGTATGCCAGGCCACCTTCTGCCTAAAGCTGCTCATCCAAGCTTCTGATACAATCCATGGAAAAGAGCACTTGCAACACCTAAGTTAGGCACCTCTAGTAGTAGGGACCTTTAGAAACTCCATCAAGACAGACAGGATAAAATGGGGATATCGATACGCAGAAATATCTTTTAATGTATGGGATCACACTGACTCTATAAACTTCAGGAAATTAAGGTGTTTAACAATCTGGCCCAACACTTGGTGAAGTCACCAGACAAATTCCTATGATTTTGGAACATATTTCATCAGCTCCACAGTTCTGAGGTTGGCAGGGTTATGTCACTCAGATTGTTTGCGTTGTGAACTCTTTACTTAGTACTGCTCTAATTACATGAGAATTTAACTATGCTTTTGCTGTTAAATACACCAAAAAGGGGTCATGCAACACAGCTGAGAGCTGGGCTTGATATCAAAACATGGTTCATATTCACTTCTGCACTTTATTGTCAAACTCTCAAATAGTTTAAATGATCTCAGCTTTTTCACAAGGATGAATTCAGGTCAGAATCTTGTAGCTTAATGTTTTAATGTCTCAACTACAAAGCATTTAAATTCATGTCCTTAATGATACACCTATTTTGAATTTAAGTGCAAGAAAGATGTTTATTTTTACAAGGTATTTGTAGTATTTGAACTTCCTTTTAAACTGGACGCTTTAAAAACGGTGTGATGTTTTTCTTTCCCTCTCTATTCATTGAATGGACCTTCATTCATTTCTTCTCTAGATCTATATTTCAGATTAAATCATATTTAGTAACATTGAAACATTTCAGCAAGTAGAAGGACTTGTTTGTCTTCTCCCATCTTTTTCTTTCACCTCTGTGTAACCAAGCTGGATTCAGTGTAGCTGGTCCTGACAGGTAAATCAGGCCCATTCCAACTATGTAATGGCTCTTGACTCGTGCATTTAACTGAACTTGGGACCTTGCAAAGCTACTTAAAAATGGAAATGGCTCAACCTGAGCTTCAGTATATCACAGCACACGCCATGCTGATAAGCATAATTTGCCTGTTTAACAATCAGGGATGGAAGAGTATCTAAAGCAAACTGGAGTTACATCAAGAACCTTGAGTAGGATTGGTGTGGCCAAATATAGATGTCAACAATGCAAATTTCTACAGTGCATGCAATTGTCTATACTCTCTCTGTAATCAGTGGAGAAAAACAGGCACCCCTAGAACAAGTTTCATTGCATCTTAAGGTATATGTCTATAGCAACCGAGATGCACCGTGTCTGCAGTGCCTGTTTTTCTTTAGTGGGTATAAGGAGAGCTTATGGTGACTAGCTTGGGTGTAGACATTAAAAATACCTGTATAACCACATTACATTCTTTTCTGTGACTTGTATTTTCTTCCGCTCTTTCTTGATTTTGTTTTACTATTTTATATTGTTGCATTTTCTGTGGGAGGGTTATGTCATCTATGTGTTAGAAATATCATATAGTGTACGAAATTCCTAAATCCTGAACAATGCTTAAATAGAATAACAATACTGTGCAGTACTTAATTGAAAGATTCAATGATTGTCTTATGAGACAGTCCACATTTATCAACTCTGGGTGAAGTTGCTCTGTTTTGAGGGCCAGCAAACAGACCCCAAACACAAGAGGAAATTTCAACCTGAAACCATGTTAAACCCTGGTCTTCTTAAAGAGACCCTTAGTCCTGCAAGCTTGTATATGGCTATAATTTACACATAAGCCCACTGAGTTTCTGTTCAAATGTATAAAACTGCATACTTTTAGTGCTTACGCAGTGAGTGTCGGCATTTTGTAATATGAAAATGAAGTCCCTTTTTCTTTTGGCTTTCTGAAGCCTCCTGTCTTTCTTGAGAATCCCCACTATAGAGTCACCTTCTGTTTTCTAGCATACTGTGCCATAAATGAAACAAATCAGGAGCTGGGCAGGTTGTGAGTTGACACTTGTTTTCCATACTTTTTCATCGCATCCATTTCTCTTTGATGGGAGACTGAACAAAGCAGAAGAGGGCCAGCCTTCCCTTGTAGGACAGAGGTAAAAAGGACAAATCTGGAGGGAGTTTTGCCAAGTCTGATTTTAGAGTATAAAGGCTTTCCATAGGCTTTTTCTATAGCCTGTGAAGAAAAAGTGCTTTCTCCCAGAGGATCACTTAAAGTTAGCTTCTGCTCTTAAATCATCCTCTTCAAGTTTTACATTTGGGAGAGAAGTCTGGAACTGAAGGATCAAACTGTGTTACTTTCTTAGGGTAACAACTTGTACTAACAGAGAGCTTGACTGGACACCGGTTTAGGCCTGAGGCACTGTTGTGACTGTCCCTCTCTCTTTCAAGTGCAGCATGTCCAACATGACAGCCCTTCCTTCCTGTCCTCCCTGAACATGTAATGGTCTTAATCTGAAGACTGAAGGGAGGTCAGGTTCAGACTTGCGCTCTGTTTCCAGCCCTTCTCTAGCTAGGCAATGCTGAATAAGTGCTAAGTACTCACCAGGAAAAGCTGGAGAGAATTTATCAATGTATTGATTTAGGGGTCTTTTCTTTCTTTTCTTTCTTTCCTTCTTTCTAATAGTGGAAACTCCACCCCCGCCTTACCATGCAAGAGAACCTCCAGGAAACCACAATGGGCGGTCAATGGATGCAATAGCTGAAAGTCAACTAGTGCTGTCTTTGCCCAATGGAGGTAAATCTGCCGATGGAGAAGCTGAAAGTAAATAACCATTTGTACTATTCTTCAAAGAAAAACTGTTAAGCAAAAAGATTGTTATTTGAACAAGAAGGTTCAGTGATCTGTAATAATAGGTTTCAGACAGTTTTACAGTAAGGCTGTGTACTAGACCCATCCATTACCTAGCAGAATAGGTTGATTTAAGAACTCAGTGAATTATGTGTGAAGTTACAGAGTTTAGACCTTATTTGCATCCATGGACTATTACCTTTAGAAAGCTGTTAATGAAAGCAAACACTGTTATCTATGTTGTAAAGAAAAAGATATCAAATCAAGAATGGTAAGGCAATATAACACAAAAGAGCACTATCAATATCAGAACTGATTTCTTTATCACCTTCAGTTCTGGGTTTCAAGTACTTTAAAGTCTTGTGGTTGGGAGGTTTCTTACTGCCATCTTTGTATTAATGTTACATTACTGGCTGGCTAGGAAAGAAAAGGACATGTTCTAGTAAAGTACAAAGAAATTTTTACAGAAGGCCAAACTCTTTGTCCTCATATAAGAATGTTTTAGTGGGAGAGGGCATGGGTGGTCAGACTAGAAGGGATTGGGATCCCCCTCGCTCCCCTCAAAGCAACTTCATGACCTCTCCAGCATGGTCTCCACTACCTCCAGACTAGTAGTGGCAGGTGATGCCTCCACCATTCAAAGCCCATTGCTGCAGAGCAGCAAGGGGAAATGGAGTTCCTCTGCGGGGTTTTCCTTTGGCTTCCTGCTACTGCAAAGGAAAAATCACCATTGTTCTTTTAGTCCAGCATATTGTAGTCCTAAACAAATGTCCTTTTGGCACAGGGGCTGAACACTGTGCACACAAATGCATATTAAAGAAATGCCAGCCTTCTGAAACAGTGAGGAACATGTATATATCACAGAACTGGAGCAGAAGGAAGATGAGGGTGATAGTGCTAATTACAGATTGGTACGCAGAATGGCCAGATAATAACTAGTTATCAGACACCAATACTTTGAAATAAATTGTTGAGATACTTCAATCTCTTTACCATAGTTCACCATCCATGATCACTGCCCTAGTGAATACTAGTTGGAAGTTTATTAGAGGTTATGCGCAGAGGTGCTCTGGGGGCAGGGGGTCTCACATGCCTGTAGTGGGCAGGCAGGATAAGTTTTCCCACTAATTCCTGTAGGACAAATGAGGCTCAGAGATTCTGTTACATTTTTGAGTCTTTCTCTGTCTCTGATTTGGAAAATCTGGGCAGGGGTAGATCGAAAAGAAGTGACCTTGCTGACATTTCTGCTTACGGTCCCACATGGAAGCAGAAAGCCCCAGAGCATGCAAAAAATTGGGGGGGAGTGATTGATTACTTCTGAACTTCAGAATTTGGTATTAGGCTGAAGGCTTGGCTCAGTTTTGACTTCCTTTGAGCCCATCTGTCATCCCTAGCTCCTCCTGGTGAGCGGAGCAGATGTGTCCCTTACTATTTTCAGTGTAGAGATTGGGCCCTGCTTCAGCAAGGAATGTCAGCATGTGCTTAATTTAATGCAGTGGAGTTATCACTTTTAAGAACAAGTGGGACTCCTCAGAGGCTTAGAGTTAAGCTGGTGTACCAGCCCTTTGCATATCTGGGGCTTCAGTCATAAAATTAAGAAGAAACAGAAGCTGCTGTTGAGATAAAGCCTGACATAAGTGACTGTTTTAGATGAAGAGCCGGGGGTGGGGGAGCGGGAGGGAGGAAAGAAAACAGAGAATGATTGTTTAAAAAATGTTACTGAGACCTGAGCAACTGATTAATTTTATTTCCCACAGACTTTCGGCCTGTTTGCTATGAAGAACCCCAACATTGGTGCTCAGTTGCCTACTACGAACTCAATAACCGAGTAGGGGAGACTTTCCAGGCTTCCTCTCGAAGTATCCTTATAGATGGATTTACAGATCCCTCAAATAACAAAAACAGGTTCTGCCTAGGACTGCTTTCAAATGTAAACCGCAACTCTACTATAGAAAACACCAGGAGACACATAGGAAAAGGTAAGAGGAAATCCCTTCTCGTTGGGAATATTCAGAGCTTGAAAGAACAGTGCATTGCATTAACAAACCTAGCTTATTTGTCAGATGTGCTTGTCTTAAAACCAAAGCTCTGAGATTACTTCTGAAATAGAAGAAAAGCAGCTGATTCTTTTCTGACTGGATAACAATCAGCAGAGTAGCTCCTTACAAAAGCTATTTACTTGGCCAGTGAAGAGAAAAATGTTGTTTATAGTTGTGTGTTCCAATTTAGCAGTATGTATTTTCATTTTATTTATTAGAGCTTCTGGCAACTGGGAATATTGCCATTGAAATGCCACTAAAAGGATAATTGCTGGTGCCTCAGGGCTGCTTCTCCTACCACCAAATAACAAAGGGAGATGTATGAAACACTTAGTAGTTGAGTTATTTAGCTGAGGAATTCTACCAGAGTTGCCTTTGTAGCTTTTTTCCCCCCCTACCAGTCTGATTCCCTGCCTTGTCAACTTCTTGCCAGTAAAACTAAGTCTTGGATTTTCCTTCCAGCAGTTCTCCTTGTACGCTCCACTTCTGGTGTACATATACCCTGCGCATGCAGGAGCATATGCTGCTGGTGACAAGTACAAGGAGACCACACCTGGACATGCGTGGCTGCACACACTCCATCCCAGCTCACTAGGGCTGTATAGGGCCTGATATTCTCCCAGAATTTACTGTTGTTTATGGCAGTGAGTCAGAAGCCCTGTACTGGCCACTTCTCTGTGCAGATGAAGGTTTGTCTGTTCTGGTATATCCAGTCTAGACTCATTATCTTGCCAACCCAGCCTCTCACCAGTAGCTGCCTGGGAATGGATTTCCCACTGGGCTAATTAACTCTAATTGTTCCACTCCTATTATCTTGTCAACTTCACCTCATTTCCCAGGCCTAGAGCTGTATTTTAATTGGCTCTTGATAGTCTAGTGTTGAATGACTGAATACGAGGAAGCTCAGAGATAAATGTGACATAGCTTTTACAAACAACAGTGAACCTGAAGGCTAGTGCGGGAGATGTACTTTTCTCCGGAAGGGGAAGCACTTGTGTTGCAGGTGCACTGTGTGAAGCCAGTGTGATGCTACAAGTGTCTGCCATAGTAGTTTGTTGTGAGGAGTGGAAATGAGCTGTACATCTAGTTCTAACTTACTCAGAAAATAAAGGAAAGCTTCTCTATCAGCATAAGCTGTCAGAAGGGTATAGATCAAAGCTGAGCCCGGCCCTAAAAGAAGAATGACAAAAGATCCCAGTCAAAGCTGTCATTTGAGGATGTTACATCCTGTGACTTTCTGTCCCAAAAGAGGAAGAGACAGAACAGGAAGAAAATGAGGTAGATGCTAATGGTCCTCATCCATTCAAATCTGAAGATCTGTCTTCATTGATTAAAAGTCCTTTAAAGTCTTACACTAGGAATCTGCCGAAGGGAAGGGAGAAGGTTGCCCACAAAGGAGCTTAGTATATCAGAGAGCCTTAATTTTACAGCTCTTCCCTGTTTATGCAAATCTTAAAAAAACATGTTCAAGTGGAATAGAAGTGGCACCAGTACAGGCCTGCAGAAGAGCACAGAGCAACTCCAAAAGTGTGCAGTTCAAAGGCTTGCTGGACAGATGAAAGCTACTGAAATGGATACAATTGTCACATGTTAACAGGGGAGAAAAAAGAATGAGTAAACAAGATTAGCTCAGTAGGATAAGGATATGGGATTGAATTGTCATCTAGTGTATCAGCGTGAAACGGTTTCCTGGAAATACCACATCAAAGCTAAAAACAATCCAGAACACAATGCAACATCTACTAGCAATTGGACCTGTTTCAGCAGTCAGACTTCAAGGACAAAAAGGGGACTTCTGATCAGAGTGTCAAAAAGATGTGGATGCTTGGAGACTACTGAATTTCCAGTTTCTGCAGAGAGCAATAAAATCCCCACTGAAACATACGGACCCTTGATTTGGTGTTCTACAAATACGTATTCAGCTGCTTGGCTTCCTTGAGGGTGCGCTTGTCTCTGGCAGATTAATACCAGAAGAATGGAAATACACACTGACATTTCATTACTGCTGTATTTCTTGCTTTTTAAAAGTCCACAAGGAAAAGGCAAATTGTAGCCTCTGCTTTCAGAAGTGACTTTGGTGTTTTTGTTATTGTACTACACTGTTTGGGCAATGCCTTTGAAAGCATTCAGTTTTTTCAGAAGTTGGGTTACTCAATATAATCTGAAAAGCCAGCCTTTAAAATTTTTCATCTTAGCACCCAGAAGTGTGTTCACCCTAAATCAGTAGCCACACCTGAAGATTTGAAATGTGGTGAACATTTATGTCCTTATTCCTCTCTCCCTACCCTGTGTTCTCACTCTGTTTATTTCAGAAAGTTATGTGGACTCCATCAAGGTCAGCTAGGACCTTTGTGTTTCCAGTTGTTCCCTTTTATCCATCTTCCACAGAAGGGAAGGGAGACATAGGTCAAGTAAGAGTGGTCACGATGTGCAGCACCCCATAATGTCTGGTGTGGTTGGACTGGAGCTGATGACTGGTCTAATGGAGCTGTCATCTCACCTGTGTTCCCAGTGCAATACTGGTGTGTGCTCTGAGCCACACCTCCCTGTCACTCACATCTAATTTGAGAGCTCGTGGGTTCATAGAAGTAAAAGTCAAGTGATGGCTTGAAGACAGACTTCAAGGTTCCCATCTGAGTCACTCTGGAAGTCTGTGGGAGAATGTATTTTTCCCAGATTCTTTTCCCACTCAACCTGCTTTTCCTCGAGCCTTTCCCACTTCTGTTCAGAGGCTGTTTTTGTCCTAAGGATGTGCTGCTGCCCCTTGCTGTCATGACCACAGAATGATGAACAGACTTGGAATATGTAACCAGTCTTTTTTGTATGAAAGGCAAAAGGAATAAAACTAATTACAACTGAATTATTAAAGCATAGTTATCACTAGCTTTGCAGGCAGTCCACTGAGACTCTGTGAACATATGCATTTGTATGTAAGGATTCGAATGCCATACCTGGGAATAGAGAGGAGGATTTTGTTTTTACTTAGAGGTGGTTTTTATGAGAACAAAGAACTGAGTTCTTCCACCTTCTCTTGGCCATGGGAGGGGCTCATCTCACCTAATCTAGCCATGGGAAGGGTGAATGTTTGTGCATCTTCACAGGATGACTCGGCCCCCTTCAGGTTGTGGTTTCATGCTCACGTTTCCCCATTGCCACCCTTGCACTGATGAAGATCTCACTGAAAAGAAAACTTCTTTTGTTTTGCTTTGTTTGCTTCTAAGTTTATTAGCTGGTTCAGTTCCCCAATCTGGATGGCTGCCCAGTCCCCAGCCATTGCTGCCAGCATGAAAGCAGGTGTGGGAAGAAGCAGCAGGGGCAGGGAACGAGAGAGCCTTTTCAGCACCTGCACAGACTTCCATCAGTTTAAGCTGGCTGTGAGCCTGCGCTCTGTAGCAGATGGAGTGAATCATCTGGTCACAGTGCCTCTCATCATCTATCAACTAGAAAAGGCATCTACACAATTAGCTTACACAAAATCCCTAACTGTAAGGTTTCTGAATTGGGCTAAGATAAATTCTCCCACCAATTTAGGTATGTTTTCATGCAAGCAGACACCTTGGGGGTACCAGAGTCTTTAAATGGATATAAATGCTTCCATCTTCATTTCCCCAAGCCATGGTAAAAATTTGAGAGTTAGTGTTGGTAAGTCACTTGGGCACTGAAAAGTCCAGAAGGAAATCAGTCATTTTCTTACTAAAGGTCACTTTGAACAGGATCTGATGAGTAAGTCACGTCATGTGAATGCAAATACATTGTTCTTATGTGGTGGATAAAGCAAAATACAGAAAAGCTATTTTAAGTCCACACCATGCTGTGTTTGAACTGCATGAGATAGGATCCTGCAGTAAAAAAAATAGCGTGCAATGAAGTGGGTCTTGCTCATCGTGCATGTGCTCAACAGTGAAAATAGATTCAGATGTTTAATGCATAATAGATTTGTCAGTTCTTTGACAGTGTTGAACCTTGCTTTGTACATGGTTGACATATGTTTGAAATTCATGTGTGTGTGCATGTGTATGTGTGTGTGTATCATAAAGTATGCTGTTGGGTTAAAGAAGTAAACCAACCTTCACCGAGAAACAAGGCAGAACATCACGTGCCAAGACTTTTTTTCCCCCAGACCAGTATCTCCAAATATCATTTATGATGATTTCCTCTTAAAGTTAGTATGTCCATTTTACAGGTACATGGATATGTACACAGTTTACTGTCTTAGAAAAGGCAATGTATAGGCACTGAGTGCCTGGTGTGATCCTGGGCTTGTATGCCCACACCAGTAAAATAGTTAAAGAATTACTGGTATAAAGTGTGTTGTGAACAATGAAGAAATAATACATGTTTTTTTTTCTTTTTCAAGGTGTTCATCTTTACTACGTAGGTGGGGAAGTTTACGCTGAATGTGTCAGTGACAGCAGTATTTTTGTGCAAAGCCGCAACTGTAACTATCAGCACGGTTTCCACCCAGCCACTGTCTGCAAGATCCCCAGTGGCTGCAGCCTCAAGATCTTCAACAACCAGCTCTTTGCCCAGCTGCTTGCCCAGTCAGTCAATCATGGTTTTGAGGTGGTGTATGAGCTGACCAAGATGTGTACCATTCGAATGAGCTTTGTTAAAGTAAGGATTCTTTGTTTTCTCTTGCATTTCTGAAAAGGCAAATCCCACCACTTTCTAGCTTTGGTGCAAAACTAGACCCCATAAAATCCTTCCCTAGTGGGGATTTAGACACCCAACTTGCAAAGATCAATTCAGACTGCCTGTTTTCCAGTGTTGCGTTAAAATTCTAGGTACTTAAAATCAGTAGCTTTTGTGGTCAGCCTGCAAATTTCTTAGATTCCAAAAATTAGATATTTCATAGGCTTTTTGTGGAAAATAAGCAGAGATTGAATGGTGATGTTCACCCATTGATTGCATAAAAAGCTCAACTTAGAGGGGCTTATCAACATGTAAATGGTGCAGCACATATCTTAGGCAGTTGTGATCTCTCCTATTGTTACTGGTTTGCAATAGAGCTCGGTAGAGCCATAGATCTGAAAAGAAGGTCCTTATATCTCTAGACTGATTTACAGTCTCACCATTACTGTAGACTGGTATATATGGTCCTCAATCAAGAAACACTTCAGCCCCCGCTGAGCTTGCTGGGAATTATTGTTGTTTGCCACCTGTCTGATCCCTGGCAAGAGATTGTCTTAATTTCTGATGACATTCACTATGGCCAGCCGCACTACCAGAATGGCTTCTTGCAAGCAGAATACAAAACCCAAAAGAACATCTGACCTTCCCCCTGTTATTTGGAAGAGACAGGAGGCCACCAAAGCCATTACTATTTCCATGTCTTTTGTATCTGAACTTTGCAGTCTGACTGCTCTGTGTGCGATCTATCACTCTTTGTGGGACTTTCTTAAATCTTCTGAATGGTCTTCTCACTAGAATGAGATCTCTTGACTCCTTTTAGCACTTAGGATTTACTTAGGTGCCTTTTGTAGCATCTAAACCCCAGAAAATGGTATTTCAAGACTGTTTACAGATGCGCTAGACTGACTTCCTGTAGTGCTGGAAGGGAGAGCTGGCAGCAGTGTTCAGCCTGCAAACTAGAGAAGCTGCACCGTCAGAAGCAAGTTGGTCCTGCTAGGTACCAGAAGAAGTGGCTTGAGTATGTCCCTTTGTCTTGCAGATTTGATTCTATACAAATGACTGAATCAAGCTGATTGAATTCACATCTAAGATACTACAAAACCGCTTGAGGCTCGAGCCCAGTTCCCCTATGTTCTGCAAAGCAGATGAGTTGAGTCCCATGCAGCTTTCTGGTTCTGACTGTTTCCAGCCATCCTTGGGGACCCATCTCCCTAACTCTCTGAGAGCATTGAGTGTCATGTAACTTTTCCCAAGAGTCCAAGCCAAAATCTCTCTGCCCATGACGACGCTGTTACTTTTTCTTGGGAAGGAACTGACATCTTGTTCACATGCAAGCGTTAGGGAAAAAAAAGAAAGCAAGAAACCCAACAAACAGCATTTTCTTTAATGGAAGGCATGAATGGGCATATTGTTTATAAAGGCAGTGTAGCCAGTTATGCAATATTTATATTATAATATTATCTCAGCAGCTGAGGGGCAGTGTCTTTGATGTGTTATCTGCCTCCATGCCCAGCATGGCAGGAGAAATGGTGGTGTTGATGCACTAAATAGCGCTGCTGCCATGTTATCACCTTGCTTTGTTGAAACAATAGCAGCCACTATAGTGCCTCAGGCACCAGACCAGTGCAAGGAGTTATTTTGAACTCATTCCCATGACCTTTGGAAAATGGCTATGCAAATCTCATCTAGGTTCTTCCTTCCTGGCCTGTAAAAACCCTTTCCTGTACTCAGTCTTCTCAAGTTATTTCTCTCCCAAGGTGTGAGCCCCGGTGTGTTTAGTCTGGGGACAGGAGTGCCCCTGGGTGTTCGGTATGCAGTGCACAGAGGAGCATGTTGTCTGTCAGAGCCGCACACCAAGAGCCCCCAGGCGCAGGGCAGTCCTTTGGCTTCTCCCCTGTTTCTTGACCAGATGCTGCTGCACCTACAGCCTACAGGGCAAGCAGAGCCAAAGGCTGGAGACCCTGCCTCTTACCCCACCAGTGTTTGACCTACCAGCCGTGAGGCAGGGATGGGTAGGGACCAAGACATAAGAAACTTGCCAGGACTGTATCGTCTTCTGGAAGCAAGACATAGGGCAGAGGGAGGTGAAGGTCCTGTCCCCTCTGATACCCTTTGTGTGCCCACGGAACAGCTGGGAGGAGCTCAACCCTCAGGCAAATGTGATTGTATCATCAGTGAGAGCAGACAGCAATTTCCACCCGCTCAGCTCAGCGTGACTGATAACCAAAGTGGGATGGCTATTGTCCCCTCTCCACAGATGAGGCAGGTGAAGCACAAAGTGGAGAGACGGAGAGTTTCTCCAAGCCAAGGTCAGACTTGGCCGTGCTCCCCAGCACGGGGCAGCTCAGCGCTCTGGGACGTGGCTGGAGCCTGGGCTGGAGAGAGCTGTTGCCCACAGGAGGTGGGAAGGGCTGGCAGGAGCAGCAGGACCCCTCAGCTGATTTCCCCCGTGCCAGAAGGCGCATAACTGATCTCCCCATGGGGGTATCAGTATCCTCTTCCCACCATCTGCGCGAAACACCACCGCAGCTTTGCAAGTTGTTATTTTATTCCCTCGTTAAGAGAGCGCCAGCTCCGAGTTAATTTCAGGCCCGGGGATGAAGGAGGCTACCTGCGACCCAGGAGCGATACACGGAGGCACAGGGGGTCCTGCCCTCCTGGCATTTCCCTGCTGGGAGCAGGGGCAGCCGGCAGCCAGGTTGGGGAAGGCGACTGTGAGTATTTGGGAGTTGCCAGCAGAGGGAGATGGCCAGCCACCGACGTGTGCTGCCGGACTTCCATGGTTGTGCTTGCAACCTGTAATTCCTATTCCTCCGGATTTTCTGTCGTGCCAGTCAGGAGAGGTGCACCGTCTGTCTCCTCTGACACTTGCCCTTCTGGCCATGTGTCTTCACTGCAGCGGAGTACTTAAGACTTCACAAACTCAGAAGCCTGACTGCGCTGGTTTAGAGAGTGGCATTTTATGCACACATTTCCAGAACGTAAGTCTGAAGTGCCTGTGAACACAGGCCCTTTCTAGCCTGATAAATGCACTGCAGGTCAGAAAAATGCTGCCTGATTGAAAGTACTCTTTGGACTTTGGTGGGACTGTATCTTACTGTTCTGCTTTCTTCCCGCTTTTCTTCATTATGTAGAAATGGATTTTATCCAGACCACTTATTATGGCATCTAGTTTTGGTGTTGATCCTAGTTTTGCAGCTGATCATCTAGAGAAGTTGGTTTTAGCAGCCTCAGTTTCAGAGTTCAGCACTCTACAATTTAGGTACCTTTGGCAGGCATCAATCTCAATATACTTCCATGTCCTTTTTTCATGACAAGAATATCACCCCACCTGACTGACATAACGATAGGTAAGGCTCAGCTTCTCTGATCAGTGGCCTACAAATGAAGATCCTCATCCTGCAGTGGGACCGTGTTTTGCGCATTGCCCTATGGAAATCTGAGTTCAGTCCTGGCAGTGAGACAGCCGGTTAACTGTGAGACTTTGGGCTGTGACTTGGATGTCTTGTGTTGCTGTGAAATCAGGCTGCCTGCTTAACAAGCAGGCACTGTGCCTGCTTGAGGTGCGGGACTTCTGGTTCTCTTTTCTCCCTGCCAGCACCACATCCCCATCTTCCATCAGACAATCCATATCCCTTATCTCCCCAGAGGAGCTAGAGAAATTATTGCAGGACTTCCTGCAGAAAACAGCTGGGAACTCCCACAGGAAAAGAGGACATGTTCAAGGATAAAAAACCTATGGAAAATGTTTATACATAGGTTTTTAAGTTTAAGGTAAGGGGACATGAGGAATCTTGCTGGAAGTTTCCAGAGGTTCAGATAAATACCTAGAACTTCTAGAGTCTCAGACTTGTAGGATGCATCTCTACCAATAAATGAGGCAGTGCCTAGGATCATTCCCAATTCCTGTTCAAGTATTATGACAGGGCCTGGCCTGCTTTTCGTTTGTGCCAGAAAGCAGTCTGACAGACTTTCCTGGGCATGTCTCTGGGGTGCAAACAAGAGGGACCATTCCCCGTGGGGTGTTTGCAGGCAGCCAAGCTTGGAAACAGGCCTTTCCATGCCAGTTGGTCTCAGCACCTGGAAGTGTGACTGAGCATTTTTAATTTAATAGTGTAAAGTCCCTCATAACCATGATAACAATGACCTTAAAAAGGAGCGAAGTTTCTAGAGAAAGTTATCCCTAGGACAAAGCATTAAATCTTGGGAACCTGGGTGATGGACTACCTGTAGTTGTGTTAGACTGTCAGCACTGGAGTTGTGATTTAATGTTTTGTTCTTTTTTTAAAAAAAACTCACTTTTTGGTCCTTTGATGCTTTTATAGGGCTGGGGAGCAGAGTATCATCGCCAAGATGTTACAAGCACACCCTGCTGGATTGAGATCCACCTGCATGGACCATTGCAATGGCTGGATAAGGTGCTGACACAGATGGGCTCACCTCATAACCCCATCTCCTCAGTCTCTTAAGAATCATCTCTAGAATTCCCCTAGGATGGATGCTATTGCAGGCAGTGGCTTACAGGATTTCCAGTGAACAGAAGCTTCTATATGTAGATGTATGTAGATGTAAATATATCTATAAATAGTCTACTCTCCTTTTTTTCATGCTACGTTTTGTGGTTTCTAGTTACTCTGATGCCAGTACAATAAGTTTAGAAATTCAGGTATAGCGTATCTGTTCTCTAGTACAAAATAAGCCAAAATCCTGCAAAAGTGTCAAACATTTCCTGTGAGCATCTTCATTCCCCAGCCAAGCCAGTCAACGGTGCGAATTCTCAGCACTTTAATATGGATTCAGAAACCTGGCTGTAGCTGTTCCTAGTAGGTGAAATTCACCCCTCTGCAGGCAACCAAAGTCAGATCTCTGCACCGTTTATATCCATTTTACATCCTAATTTCAGGTCTAAAAGAGGACCTTAGGTGGTGCACAGGACTTATGCATAGAGATGACTATTATCCAGTGAACTGAAGGACTAAACTGCAATTCCAGTCTGTCTCCCTACTGCAAAGCACGATGGGACAACAGATCCTCTGAGGAGCAGCTGAGGCACCCCTGGCTCCCCTAGGATTTGGCAGGAGGAGAGAGCCTTCGGGACGCGTTCAGCACTGGAGCCTTACCAGAGCATTCTGGACACATCTGAGTAGTCTGATACTGTTAACACAGTAGCATATGGTACTGCTGCACTGAAAAGCAACAAGCTCCTAAGAAAAAAAAAAGAAAATTTAAATATATGCCTGTAAGTTTAAAAACTAATTAACTTCCAGTGCTTTTTTGCAAAGTACATACATATGTATCTGGCATGTAAACTGAATCCTATCCATTATACAGTATTGATGTAGTTTGTTTTAAAGTTAGAACTGTCTTGTAGTTAGACTACTGTGCTGATATCAAGGGTACGTCTAAAAGGGACTTGAACTGTGATTCAGAAAAGGGAAATGAAGCGTGCATTGAAGAACTGAATAATTACTTTATCATTTATCTTGGGATAGCCTCTGTACTGGGAACAGGAAGCCCCATGCTCACAGTGTGCAATGAGAAGGAGGTGGGAGTCAGCCGCATCCATCCCCTGTGTTGGGCCAGTCCTCGGGATCTGACTGCAACGCTCGGGTTTGACAGAGGAGGCTTCCCTACCAGTCACTTTGTACATCCCCATGGATGGTTTCTCATCTTAGACACAGGCTTCATCATTTGCAGTGCTTTTGCCTCTTCTGCAGAGGATGGTGAGACAGTGTAAGCCACAAACAAGCGAAGAGTGAATCTATGTGCAGAACCTTTTTTAAAAGCTCCTTGTCTGTGGTCCTTCTGTAAGCAGGGAAACCTCTTGCCCATACTCTCACCCACAGAGCCAGCCTTACAAAATGCTGTTCACTTGGTAACCTTTTCTGGGGAGGCAGGTGAAATTCACTAAATTTTGATGGTCCCCATTACCTTGCTGAAAGGGCAGAGTATTATTTCTTTCCAGGCATAACAGTCCACTGAAAATGGTTTTGCTTTAAGGGTCAGAAAGAGTGATAACTTCTCCAATCTTATTCCTACTTACAACACAACAGAAGAATCCTGAGGAAAAAAAAATGTTTTACAGAATTTTTGTTTTCTTCTCACACAATAGCTGGTGCTACACATTTTACTGCATAATTAGAAGAGGATGCCTGAAATCTTCAGCTACATCACATACGCAAATCAAGTAACATTTACTGGAAAGACTTTCCATGTGGTTTAGATGCTATGTAATACCTGTTACGGAGTGGTAATTATGAACAGAGCAGAAGAATCAGTAAACTAGCAGGCTTACTTCATTTGAATGCATCTTCAGCTGCCTGCAGAATTTGTAGGGCACAGAAGGATAAATTATTGTTAAGTTTGAGCAGTAATAGCAAATTGTACAGGAAATCTGTAAATGTGAAGAACCCTATTCTGTCACCATTTGACGTCAGCAGTGTCACTGTGGGATAGGAAAAGCTTTACAGTCTCCTGCAGCAATGAAATCCAATAATAATGTTACACAGAAATTCCAGGTGTGCCATTTTACTGTTTTAGCAGACTCGAGAGAGATCAGTTTGGAAAAAGACATTTTCCTCAGCTCCGTCTGTCATCAGTGTCAACTGTACTGAGGTACTGGTAACAGGGGTTTTAGCATGTTTATTGCACCCTTTCTCCAGTAATTTCTCTGTGCTTTTCGTGTTGCTCATCCCTTTGCTTTCTTAGCAGCTAAGGACAGAGAAAATCACCTCTCCTGTCCAGGATCTAGCTCTGTCCTTTATCCTAGATTCTTCCTTGCCTTTTAGACTGAAACCTCCTTCCCTCCTAACATAGAGGAAAGCCTAGGGGTTGCTCTTAGACATTCCCAGCATTGTCATCTTCATCGCAGAGAGCAAAGGGGGATGTTCTGAGGTGCATCTGCTCTTGGGCAGCTCCAGAACCCAGTTTCCTGCTGATGCTGCAGAGGAAGATTGGATGGCCAGTGAAGAGAAGAAGGTTCTTCTGGGGCATCATTTGCTTCATCGTAAGGCAGGTATTTCAAGTAGGTGAAATACACTGCGCTCCGAGTATGCTTATGTCTTCATATTGAGTCTAAGGGGAACTCAGGGTCAGTAGCTCAAATGTGGACTGCTACATTAGACATATCCAAAAGTAGGTGAGACAGGCCCTAGGGAAGATGTGGTGGCTTTCCCAGCCTAGTAATGGTGCTTGCTCAGTAAGTGTCTGTGTTGTTTAAGTGGAAGTTGGTAAATTCAGAGCAGTTTTTCCTTTCTCGTATGTCTACTTTGACAATAATCCTATGGATTGCATACAAATACGATTTGGCTTCAATGTAGTCCATGTATGCATCTCATTAAAGGTAGTCACCTTAATATTCCCGTGCTAGTAAGTAAAGAGGCATTTCTGGAGCGTGATTCTTCTGACCTGTTTAAAATGTCTGCATTAGGATGAGGTGAATTTCAGCAAATTTAACTATTCGCTGGAAGTTTGGTTGAAGCACGCGATTCTGGGCTATCGAAGCCAACAGCCATCACAGAGTTGTTAGCATTTGGGATGGCTGGTATCACTGTGTGAACTCCTTCCTATTTTTATGGCCTCTAGGGGCTTAGTCCACTGTATGAGATGCTGTGCAAACACACAGCAGCTGACGGCTCCTTCCCAAGAGAAGGGGAGAGCTCACATCAGGAGGGAGAACTGGTAACAGTGGATGAGGCAAACGAGTAAATAAGAAGATGATCCCTGCCCAGATGCAGTGATAAAAAGTAAGACCAACAAACCATTTATTTCCCTCTCTCTTACACGCTTCTCTGCTATGTGATTTGAGATCAGTTAAAAATTCAGGTTTCTCATAATTTACAGCAATGTGACTTTGTATCTCACTTTAATGTCTCTCCCTTTTGGAAGGAGATACTTTCTGCTGAAAGGTCTTCATGAACCTATCAACCTGTAGTCAATTTAAAGCCTTTAAATGCACTCATTAATACTCAAGCTTTGGAGATAGGCTTCCTGAGAGATTTAAAACCACTTACAGTGAGACTACTTAGATGAAGGGAGATTTTTTAAAATGTTGTTTTGAGCCATCAACAGTTCAAACCCTCTTGAAAGTTTCTGTGGAGAAGTACCATGCATCAGCAGGCAGCAGTGGGAGTTTGATCAGGCAGTGGCATAAAGCACATTCATCATGGTATGTAGACCACTTGTTTTCCTATTAAGTAGCTGAGAGAAAACTGCTTAATTGCTGCCAGTTCTTCAGCAGCACCAGTATTAATGTGCCATTTGTGCCCAGAGGTGACAGAAGCAAATCTGGCACACTAACTGCATGGAGCCGTTCAGTGGCACTGCTGCTCTGATGGCTCCGTCCCATAACAGCCGATCGGGTAAGGTGTAGCAACGGCTGTAGCATTCAGAAGTGCAGCACGTGCTTTGCCTCCCCATCAGTAGCTATGCCACAAGTGTCTTTTTTCCTTATGAGTATTTCATTATTTGCTGTACTTAGTCCGAAGGATAATGCATCAGCAACATGAAGAGGAACTGTGGCCCCAAGTAACATCAGCTAGAGTTGAGGAAATTCCTTCTGTGTCTCCAGCAGGTACTGTGTCAAGACTTTCACTACCCTGAGTAACCTTCTTCGAGTGGTCACTGCCTCGCGCAGGGCATCAGACTTGATGGCCTGCAGAGATCCCTTCCAATTTACATTATTCTGTGCAGAGATTCAGTGATAACTGGCCACCACAGGCAGGAGCTCTCTGTTAGTAGAGACAGTTTAAGAATGAAGCATGTTTATCCTCAGCTATTTCTGCATGAGTTCAGTGTAGGACAGAGTTACGAGCTATTAATGTTCCCTCAGTATATAATCAACACTGCAAACATCTCTCACTGTAAACATCATCTCCACCACACAACTCTTAAAATGACGAAAATCAGGCATTTGTGACTGTAACTTTATCTAATCTGCCCTCGTTCTTTCTGGCTTACAACACTCACCTTCGCTTGTAAGCTCTATGAATCAGAACATCTCATCAGCGACTGAGGAGTTGCACAAACAGCTGGATTTACAGAGCAGCTCAGGCAGAGACTATTTGCTTCTTGGCTGGATGGAAACGATTTATAAAGAAGCTCGATTGAATTTAGTAACTTTGAAGGGGTCTCAAGTATATGACCAATTTTCTTGGCTCATTAGAGACTTCTCTGGTGCAGCTATAGCTTTCAGGAATACTTGAGCACTACATGGTGCTCAGCACATGAAAGGAACATTACATCCTCTGTACTATTCACCTTTCCCCCCAGCTCCCCATAACCTATCTTAGTAAAACCAAAACCAAACACTATAAAGAAAGATTAATGAGTCATAGGGTAGAGTAATTAAATACCATTTTTCAAAGTTGAGAAGTGCTGCCTAGAATATAGATTTATATAATCAGAAGTGAACCGAATGTAACATGTCCCATGTGCTCTCCAAGCCAAAGGCGAGAGAGTTCCTTGCTCTGGAGAAGTCTGGAGAGCAGCTGCTACTTGAACATCTGAACCCAAGCTCTTCTGGGTGAGTGGAAACTCCACTGAAGGGGTTGAGATTTTTATAGAGGACTTACAGTTCATGGTTGGTTTCTGTAGCCAGAGGTGCATTGAGAGGATGAAGGGACTGGGGAGGAGGGAGCATATGACCAGATACGCTCAGTGGTCATCGCAGGAGGTGTGAAGGCAGTATGTGCTTGGGCAGCCATTGTGTTCACTAGAACTTTTTACATTCATGTCTAAACTAACCATCAAGACCTGTTTTAGGAGAAGCTTGGAGTACCACAATCATTGATCTGGTGCTTCCTATACACACACAGCCTGCTGGCTGCGCCAGCCTCCCGATTAAGCCATTAGGTATGTTGGGGCAAATGGTGTCCCATGTGATCCAGGCAGTAGGCTCTGGTTGCATCCGGGAACTGCACTTGCAAGATTACCCTCTGCCTCACTGCAAGACTCACTGAGGAGTTCAGCTTTGGGCAACCATTCAAGGACACTATAAGCACATCCAGTGTGTGCTCCACAAAGAAAACTGCAGTCTGAACAGACACTGCATGTATATAGAGTGTCTGCCTCAGAATTGGAACAAAGCGATGCACTTCACGCATGCGTGGGAAATTCCAGCGCCCAAAGGAAGATAGAATCAGCAGGAGCCTTCACAGGGACTCCTGGCTATGGAATAACATTTGTAACAGCAGCTAAGAATGGACAAGTGTCCGTCCATGAGAGCGACTATGAGGTCAGATCACCATCCAAAAACAGCCTGATAGAGTTGGTCCCATCTTGAGCGGGGAAGAGAAATTATGTGAGACTTCAGCTCTGTGAATAAAAAGCTGCTCAACCTGGAGGCTTCCTTGCAGTCACTGAAACAGGGCTTCTTCCTAATGGCAGCTCTGGGAGTACCTTTCTGCAAGGTACAGAAAACCTGAGTGGGCATTTAGCCTTTGTTCAGCAGAGAGAAATCGCTTTGTGTCTCTAGTGCAGACACTTTTGCATGTTGTGCACCAGCACAAAACACAGCCTTTGGTTTGTACCAATCATCTACTCATAGGAAGCTCCAGAGTGGCCAGGAGCAGTCAGAATCCTGTTACCTGTTCACCCGAGGGCTTTCCGAACAGCTTGCCCGGGCGTGCCTTATGTTATATTGCCATACTGATGCCACGCTTTCCTGCCAGGGAGGTGAGGCATATGAGACTCCTATCAGGAGGACACCTCCACTTGCATCTGGGCCACGCTTGCAAACTTGGTGCCCGTACAGGTAATGAATCTAATTTGCAGGCCATGTCTCTTATGCAAGGTAGACATAACCACTACATTCTCCAGAGTCAGCTACTCTTCCATTATAGCCAATGTGAACATTTGCAGCTAATTGTGAACAGTTTTTAGATCTTCAGTCAAAGTGTTTTTATTATCCATGGATGCTGCTATTTTATATTCCGTGTTAGTATTCTAATAATATTGCATATGAATAGCATAGGAAGAAATAGACAAACCATTTAATAAATACAGACCTCATCAGCAAAGAAAAGCTAGAAAAAACTTGGTAAAGTCTGACCCCTTGCACTTTCACAGTAGCGAGCACATCATGTTTCAAAGTGTTTTTTTGATGCTGAAGCGTGTGTTACATCTTATTAATTCAGTTACATCCATGAGATGCTTTGCAGACAAGAGCGCAAGGGAACAAACATAATGATGAGCAGAGATAATGCACATTCAGATAAATTTTCTTTGCTTATTCAAGCAAATTGGAGTTTTTAATTATTTATAATACTTTCTAAGTACAAGTTAAATGTACCACGGCGTACTTTCTGCAGATAATTCAGTGTTAGCAATTTAATCTCTCATTTCAGTATCACCTCTGTGATATAAATTGGGCTGAGAAGTGAGACAAGAAAGTGAAGAAACAGGCCTTTTGGTGTAGATCAATGAAGCCAAAAGGATGCAAAGTTCTGTGCAGTCAAGGGGTCAAAATGGTGGATTTAAGCAAGGTGTGGTTTTTTGTGTTAAGTACGAGCTATCGCAGTCTGGTGCAGAACAGAACCATGAATCATACATAGATTTAATAGTGTCACTTCTGTCTGTGAACAATCTGCCCTCTCTCTTCCATCAGAATCAAGGCAAAACATCTGCACCATCCAGAAGAAAGTATTATTCACAGTTAGTGATATTCTGTAAAACAGTGTAGATCGCTGTATAAAGAATGCTACTAGGACTCTTGCCTCTCGAGAATGAAAAATCTCAGACATAGTTTCAGGAGCCCGAGAGATCAGGGCAGCTCAGAGTCCTCTGATCAGCCCCAGAATACTGCATCCCATGCCCTGTCATATCAAGAAAGATCTAACAACCGCTAATCGAGTGGACATTTTCACAAGCATTCCTCCTGGTGCATTTGATTTGAGGCATTCTGAAGTCAACGTATTTAGTCTGATGTTTGAACAATACACTTTTTAACACACTCCATTTTCTTTGGCTGGAATTATGCTATTGTAAAAGGGATTATTCACGTCTTGTGTTTTACTGTTAATAAAGATATTTCTGATTTAAAAGCTTTTTCCCTTGTTGTCCCCCATTTTTCTCTTTGAAAGAGATTGGCCTTGGAAAGCTGTAGGTCCCAGTCTCATCACCAGCAACGTTGGAAACCACAGCATTTAGAAAGCCTTTATTCATTCAAGTCAGTCTTAGGCAAGAGGAATCGTTGATTTCACTGAGTGAGTAATGGGATGAAGCAATACTTCCAGCCTGACATTAGTGGGAAGACAGACTTGCAGCTGTGCAGGTCTCAAACTGCTCAAGGAAAAAAAGAGAGATATAGTAAGAACGTACTGTTACAGAAGTCAGGTTTTAATCTTGCTAAAATTCAGATTTTGTTCTGCAATAACAGAAGCAAGGCAGTAGAAGACATAATGGTCTTGGAGCCACACACTGCTGGGCTCACACAACAGCTTGGGAACCCCATCCAACACTCTGCCCAAACAGGACAGCCCTGTTACCAGCACATGTCCTGACATCTGCACCAGCCTGTCAGGCACTGATACCACAGAGCACCAGAAATACAGGACAGGTGAGCTGCGCTGAACATCTCTTCAGCAGGTTTCATTTGTTTGAGGTAACCAACTCGTTCAGCACAGTCTTAAACACTCCCGGTGCCCCTTTTCTACCATGTGGGTTGGTTTGCTTTTTTAAAAAGTTTAATCAGATCTGTTCACCTAAATGCTTTCATAAGCTGACCATTTAAAACAAAAGCAAATGCTTTATTCTACAATTTCAGCCCATTACATTTTCACATATATTCTGACACACTGGAAAGAGTAATCTGATTTTACTTAAAGCTAAAATAACTTTCTATAACAAAAGCCTTGGAACACAAACGTTTTAATGCCACCTAGTCACAGCTAGGCATTTTAGTGTAGAAAAAAAACCCAACATACAAATTTAACAGAACAAAAGAGAACAGGCTTTGTTTTTGTTTTTTTAAAGAAAACCAAAGATTTTACTCAAACACTTATTGGTCCAGAACTGTTGATACAAAAGTTTTTCAATTTCATTTTTAAAGAACAACTTGCATAATGCTAAATACAGTAAATCCCTACTGAACAAATTCTATACATACACAAAGCACAGCATGTAAAAATCTGCAAGACTAACAAATACTTCTGAAGAGATACTATTCAGCGGATCAAACTGCTGCAATATCAAAGTAGTACTTTATTAAGCACCTACACCATTCAGATAACCTCTATTCGGAAATGTGGTTTAATACAAAACTTTGTTTTAAAAACAAAATGTGGGATTCAACACTTACATAATATAGTGTTTGGATTCTTAACCTAATCAATTGCAATTTCATCTGAATTGGCTGAAAACCTGAAAAGTCCAGCACTAGAGCTGATTAGGTATCAGCTGTCTTAATAGAAGAAAAAAGACTACGTAAAGGAAAAAAATGCACAATTACATTTTAGTTTTGGATGCATTTGCTATTATGAGTTAAAAGCTTTAAAATTTAATCACTTAAAAGTAAGTGATATTCTCATGTATAATTAAGTTACATTTTGTGTATAAGAAGTTGGTCCTTAAAAATAACTCCACGAAACAAGGTCCAACTCTCAGTTGCATACGTTCCACCTAATTGTTCTCTCTTTTGGCACTTTTAAACACAAATTCTTTTATGTGCTTTGCACAGACAATGAAGCATTTCAAACCAACTCAACTTGCAGATAATGAATATATAGCACGAGGATCACCTGATTTGCACTTTTCCGAGCCACTGGATCGACATCTTGATGGCATGTTATCTTTAGCCTTTAGTGCAAGATTCTACTGGACATAAGTTTCTCATATCCCTGAGCAATTGCTGTTAGGTCATGCCACTGGACTGGCTCAAATTCAGGACTTTATTTCACAACTTCCATAGAAAGTAACTGACTTCCTTCAATGATTGTCATCAAAGAGTGACTTGTTTAACAGTAAATCCTTACATAGAAAAATGGTAATTTAGTGGAAGACTTTGGTAGGAAAAGGGTGTACAGCTAAACATTACTAATATAAACAAACTTCTATTAAAAAATAAAACATTAAAATGAAGTTTTAAAAAGAATTAAAAAATAGACTCCTCCGGATTTGCTCACAAGTTTGCAGACACCCAAGCAGCTCAAAACCTTAAAAGTGCAAACAAGAAACAAGTAAAATACGTAACAGCAGCAACTTTAGTTCTCATTTAAACACTGAGATTCTTTATATTTATATAAAATACACATCCTACTTCTCCTTCAGCACCAGACTCATCTGCAGGTCATTGATCTGTTCTGATTACCCAGGTGCTCCTTGAAACTGTTGCTGCCTTTGTTCCAAAGCCTGCTGACTTAACAGTTGCTGCTGTTTCTGCAGAAACTGCACTACTTCTGGACTTCTGAGTAGGGACTGCAAGAAAGAGAAAGCCAACTTTGAAGAACTCACATATATTAAATAGTTACCATAGTGATTAGTTTTATATTATAATATTTTTCTATTAAATCACTTTGTGCATTACCCATTGTTGTGGTTTAACCCCAGTGGGCAACTAAGCATCACACAGCCTCTTGCTCATTCCCCCTCCCAGTGGGATGAAGCGCTGCCCAGCAATAACTAAGACACCGCTGTGTTATCAATGCTGTTTTCATCACAAACCCAAAACATAGCTCCATACAAGCTACTGTGAAGAAAATTAACTGTATCCCAGCCAAAACCAGTACACCCATATAAATGAGAGTTGAATTAAATGCTGAAGAATGACAAAACACGCTCACAGAAAACATCTAGAAACTGTTTCAGGACATCAGCAGGTAACCACAAGCAGCATTAATACACATCCTGAAAGCAGATTCAGAATGGAAGGAATATACAATATCGCAAAAAACAAAGATAGCAAACAGGATTGTTCTACTGACATATTGAAAACAACTGCTTTTCAATTGTGCTTCAGGTTTGAGCCAATTTCTAAATTTCCCATTGCAGATAGCTCAAAAATACTGTAATAAATAAATAAAATACTGTCATTCTACAGCAAAGCTTAGGTGCCTGTCAGAGTTCAAGCGCCTGTCATGCTCGTAGTCACAGGTAGTCCTGCGAGGAGCAGGGAGTTGGACTCAATGATCCTTATGGGTCCCTTCCAACTTGAGATACTCCGAGTCTATGTTCACTGATTGTTCAGTAATTTCTCAACATTTCAAATCAGCAGCCCATCCACAAGGAATGAGTTAAAAAAACCCCTCTGCCTTCTGTCAAAAGACAAAAGAATCTAAAACTATCTCCACCTGGCTCCTAGCCTGAACAGTTGCAGTCTGTGATCCAACTCTGCTTGTTCACTCTCATTCCTGCATGGTGCCAGCACAGGTGTCTGTAAGGTCAAATGGCACATCAGGTTGGGAATGGATCCTTCCAGAAATTAATGCAGGAAAAAGGTTATTTTTCAGCTGAATTAATTCCCTGGACTGCTTGCTCATTATACACTGTCACTTCACTGATGCAACCAAGGAGCTACTGTAACTCTGTAATCTAGCTTTATATTCAAAAGGACCAGCAACTTCCAGGGCAGGGTCTAGAACTTTATGCTATTAGGGGCAATTCTACAGAGATTATAATTGAAAACAACCATTCTGCATATAACTCACACCTACAGCAGCACTGAATAGGTCAGGTAAGTGAATCGGCCACTGAAAGAAGTTGCTAATAACAAACGGGCTCACTGAACAGATGTGCAGCCACCTTTTCCTTACTGTACATTAGCTTTATCCAGTCACTTCACTGCACAGGGTAGTCCTGCACTAAGTAGTTCTTTATCTATGACTGATTTATGACATTAAGGTGCTCCAGGCTCTTCATCCACAGCTTGCTGGTTCTCAGTCCCCTGCCTCTGCTTTCCACATCTTTATCCAGGGCAAGCTGCACATCCAGGCACACATGGGCCACCACAAAAGCCTCTCCTCACGGGGATTAACCACATGCAAGAAACTTATGAGCAAGCACAAAGGACTCGGCACTTTTGAGTGATAAACCTGCAGGCAGCTACCAATGACATGCAGTAACTTTCACATGCAGGAACATAAGATCTGGAACAGCCTTGGATGCAATAGGCTGTGAGAGATCTTTCTGGGTCACCACATATCCCTCAGGCCTTGTGTTGTGTAGACATGCACAAAACAAAGAAGAAATTCTAGAAGAAATAATGCTGAATTACAGAAATTGAGTCAGAGCAGAGAGAAAAGCAAGAACCAGATCAAGGAGAATCTGAATCTCACTTCACCGGAATACTGCAAGGAAACCTCAATTCTTGAAGAGCCTTGACATAACTCTGTGCAAAAGCTCTCAACATGTATTTAAAGAGCTTCTGGTTGCTATATTTCTAGAAAAAATGTTTCATTAATAAGATACCTTTAAAATTTAATTAAAAGCCACATGAATAGAAACATCCAGGAAAAGGGACAACAATTCAGTAAGCGGAGCATGAAGAATTCAAATTCACAGATAATGTGAAAAATAAACTCCATAGTTCATTACTTTTTTCTTGTAAAAACTGAACAGCTACAGATACCTCTGAGTTTGAGACATCATTAAATAGGTGCTATTACTGAGAAAGAATTCAAGAAAATAAATCTATATAGCTGTATACTTAAGACTGATTTGAAAAGTCTTTACAGAAACATCATATTTCTGAACAAGGACTACAGCACTTTATTGAGGACTGTTAAATTGCTTTGCATAGCTAACAGAAAGAACAGACAAACAGTTCTATTAGCTTTTGGAGAAAGGACATTGTAAAAACCAGTAACATAGAACAGTAAGTACTGAATTATTTCCCTTCATTGGGCTTAATTCTTTAAATATACTTACAAGAACAACGAAAGCATTTCAAAACTTACAACACATGCCATTCATACAGTCTACAAATATTACAAAGTCATACTGTTTGCTTACACAGTTTGCTTTATCAACAAATATTATGCAACACAAGTCTTATGAGGAGCGGCTGAGGGAACTGGGGTTGTTCAGCCTGGAAAAGAGGAGGCTGAGGGGAGACCTTATCGCCCTCCACAACTACCTGAAAGGGGGCTGCAGAGAGGTGGGTGTTGGTCTCTTCTCCCAAGTGACTAGTGATAGGACAAGAGGAAACGGCTTCAAGTTGCGCCAGAGGAGGTTTAGACTGGATTATTAGGAAAAATTTCTTTACTGAGAGAGTGGTGAGACATTGGAACAGACTGCCCAGGGAGGTGGTGGAGTCACCATCACTGGAGGTGTTCAAAAAACGTGTAGACGTGGCATTGCAGGACATGGTTTAGCGGGCATGGTGGTGTTTGGTTCATGGTTGGACTGGATGATCTTACAGGTCTTTTCCAACCTTAGTGATTCTGTGATTCTATGATAGGTCTACAATTTTTAAAACACACTACAGTAATTAAAGCTTACATCACACCTGAAGTCCATGCATTGTTCTATCTAAAGCTTTACAGAAAAGTTGGTTTAATAAGTTAAAAACGTCTCAGTTATACTATAAGCACTATTTACCCTGAAGAAATAACTACGTGTATTTAGTACTACCAAAATACTCAACTTCAGTTAATATGGCAGTAATCATTAAATTTAGTCATCTTAGTATTCTTCACGCAGAGGCCAACACACACATCTGCTCTACAGCATATTTCAAATTTGAAAATATGCACTCGTAGCGTACGACCATTAAACCGATTTTCATCTTTCACAAGGGTGACAGTTACACAGTCTTTATTTATTTGAGTTCAAAACCCCTAAGAAAACAAAACTTACCAGCCTCTTTTTATTCAATACTTGTTCTAAAAGAGTAGGTCTTGCTGGGCGATCTCCCATGGATCCTGTTCTCTGTTTTGTAACAGAAACTGAACCTTCAACACTATCCTGCACATGAAAGGAAATAAGAAAAACAGAGAAGTGAGACTATAAACCCTGATATAATGATATATTTACTTTTCACCACAGAAAGCCCCAAGAATAAAGAATGTTTGACACATTAATCCGCAGAGGAAAGTAACAGCACAAGAATGGAAATACATCTATTCAAGAATTGGCCAACTCTTTCCACATTATTTTGACTACTTCGTCAGTTACAGTGAAGCAAAGCAGCTGAGTTAGTTTTCTAAATTGCAAAACTAACCAGATTACTATGGCTAGTTAATGGCATGAATTCACTTGATTGCATTTCTTAAAAATGAAGTCATTCACAACAGCTCAATCTCCAGCTCGTGGAATTGAATGATATTTAACATTTTAAGTGGGTAGGAATGACAATACTACTTTCAATAGCAAAACATACTTCAGAATACTCTTACTAACTTGACAAAGCCACAGGCAAGAGAGAGTAAAATCTACATGTTTTTTTCTTTGTAAGTTTATTCTGTTCTTTGTACAATCACCAGCCATATGAATTAGATGGTCTTCTAAACAACGTGGCTCTACAATCTGCTGTAGAGAAAATATTCATGGTTTGGAAAATTTCAACCAATGTTGAATCCTACGTGTATTAAATTCACAACTTGCTGACACTTCCCTTTACCTCAAAGGGTTCAAGCAAGAACAACAACAACGAAGTATCCCAGTATCTTTCACTTCAATCCTGTCCACAGAATTGAAAAATGAAACTTCTAGTAGGAATCTAACTGACCCCGCAAGATGACAGTACCTTGCAGGGCCCTGATAGACACCACTGCAAAAAAAACCCCAACACACTAAGTTTAGCACTAAATACCCTGCTTTCTTCTGCAAGTTCAGGCTTTAATTTCATAATATTCAAAGCAACCTGCACTTGCAGAAACTTGGAGAAGCAAGCCTGCTCTCTTCAAACATGCAATAATCACTATTTCACATTACAGATCAAAAAGTCCTAACCCATCACTACGTGAAATGCAGCAATTTTACCTTTCTCCCCCACCGTCCCCTTTTCTGAACTAGCACAAGTATTCGTACAGACACATCATGAACTGAGCATGATGAATTATTAGGAAAGGAAGAGAGAAGAGGGGAAATCATAACAATATATCAATATAGAATTCACCCACATCTTGAATACTGCGTGCAGTTTCTGTTCTCTCATCTAAAAGAGAAGTAGCTACTAGAACTAGAGAAGGTTCACAGAATAGCAACAAGGATGATAGAAGTACACAACTTTTTACTTGGAAGCAAGCATGCTATGCCTTTTCACTGCAGGAAAGAAGTAACTTAGAGGCAAGCCTACCAAGTAAGTGTCACAAACTGAATAGGAGTTAGTTGTTCACTATTATCTTCTAATGTAAACACTAACCGGCAAATTAAGTTAACAGCAGCCAGGTTCAAAAACCAGGAAGAGATCATTCAAACCAGGTAGCAGACCTGAAGAAACTATCAGAATGTAACGGATGCTGAGAGTTCACGAGGATTCAACAAAAATCAAAAAAAGTACATGGAACAGACATCACTTAGAGTTACAAACTACATTGGAAACCCCATATCTGTCTCAGCAAGTCCTTTGAGCTGAAAGAGAAAGAAGCTAGGATAATATTTCCTATCAACATCACATACACTTGCCTTTTTCTTATGCTTCATGGCAGCTTTTACAGCTGGACAGAAAAGATATTCTTTGGTGCGACACCCAGTATGGTTACCATTATATTTATATGAAGAAAAACAGAAGAAGTAAAGTTTTTTGATGGTTAGTTTGCAGCTAGATCAGTTCCCAGTCACACAAATCCAAAGACAGCTGTGCTGACAAAAAACGGTTGCTTTTAGCAGGAGTGCAAGGTAAGATTTTTTTTCTTCTGGCAACCACTATTTTATATTTGTCCCTTCAAGCACAAACTAGCCAGCACCTTCAAAAATAAAACCACTTCCCTCTTCCTAGCTCATCTAAATACAAGATCTTAAATGCTAACTCAATACAAGCGATCATCAGAAACTGTTACCCTGGCTGACTCACCAACAGTAGGAAAAAAAACCCCCACCTATCTAAAAAGTTGAATGTCAGCATCAGTTCTCCCACTGACAATATTTCCCCATCTAAACAATACACATAAGTTTATGAAAGTAAGTATGAACTATTAATGGTCTAAATATTTAACTGCCATTTAATATTAAAAAAAAAACAAGTACCTTGAAAAACCTACACAACTGATTTTTCTATACAATATAATCTGGTAACAAACAGCCTTTGGTACTTTAAACCCCCACATTTTTGAACCAAGTGGGCAAGAAGGCTGACATCTCTCAGACCTATACTTTCATCTTTCCTCCTGTGAAATAAACACATGCTGCATAGCCACGCATCTTTCAGCATGAGTTTTTTTCTGGAATCTTTTGGTATAGCTGCAAGTTGCTACAATTTATATCAGAGAAGAAAAAAGAAACAGGGTTTGCTCTTGCACCAGAGGAAGAGCGAACTCTAGCATGTCCTTCGCTGCCGGTACCGGTGATTTCCTCCCCTTCCTCTGGGCAGAAAGGTCCCGTTCTGTCTGACAGAAACCTATTCTCCAGGGAAGCCCCTGCCCCCCGGGGACCACACGGCAGCCGGGCTGCCCACCGACTCCACCACCCGAGGAGGCCCCAGCGGAGGCCCACACCACCACCCGCCCCCCGGTGCCTCACCTCGGCGCGCGGGCCGCCCCCCGCGGCCGCCGTCCCGCCGCCCCCCAGGGCCTGGTCGCTCTTCTTGCGCTTGTACTTGTCCTTGTAAATCTTGTTGCGGTGGCGCTTGCACATCCAGGGCTTGCGCTGCTTCACCACCTGCGTGGTGGTCTCGCTGCAGCCCTGGTAGGTGCAGCTCTTGCAGCCGCCGCCCGCCGCCGCTTCGCCGCTCGAAGTCGCAGCCGGCGCCACCGCCGCCGCCTCATCCTCCTCCAGCTCCTCCGGGCTGGCCGTGCTCTCGCCGCCCGCCGTCTCGGCCTCCTCCCCCGCCTCGGCCTCACCGTCGCCGGGGCCCCCCACTTCGTAAAATAACATGAGGCCGCCGCCGCTACCTGGGGGCGGCAGCGGCGGGTCGGCGCCCGGGAGCGGCAGCACCCCCCCCGCCGCCCCAGCCACCACCGCCTCCTCGCCGCCGCACGGCTGCATCACGAGCAGCGCCAGCTGCGGCGGCGAGGAGGAGGAGGCAGATGAGGAGGCGGAGGAGGAGGGAGCGGCGGCGGGGCTGGCCCGCAGGGCGCCGCTAACCGAGCCGGCCGCGCCCGCGACCCCCGCTGCCTCTCAGCCCGCGTTCCCCCCCCCCGCGTCCCCCCTAGTGCGCAGACGCCGTCACGACGCGCTCACCGCGCATGTGCTCGCGGGCGGCGCACGCGCCCTGGCGGCCGGCCGGAGGAAAGACCTGGCGCCATCTTACCCGTCGCAAGGCGGGGAGAGCGTGCATGCGCGGGCTCAGCGTGCCCAAGTGCGAGGCGCGGGAGGCGGGGTCACGTGCCTGGCGGTGCTGAGGGGGAGGGGAAGAAGGGGAAGGGGAAGAAGGGGAAGAAGGGGAAGGGGAAGGGGAAGAAGGGGAAGGGGAAGGGGAAGGGCCCGGGCCCCTTTAGTGGTGGCGCAGCCTCCTGAGCAGGTCTGTGGGTCTTTGCCTTGAGGCTGCGGCAGCACTACCAGCATGAAACCTTCATCTCTTCCCAAGTGTGAAGAACCCCCTTGTGGTCATGTCACAGTCACCGTTGCGGTTCGGCCCTGTTCAGCCCAGTGTCCAGCTATGGTCCTATGTAATGTGCACATGGGACCTAAAGTGTCCTTCCACTGATCTTCACAGGTGCCATCCCTGGCCTGTGCTTGTGCCCTCGCTCTCCAGCCACTGCCGTCTGGAGAGTGGGGACACGGGGGTGCAGTTTGGCTTCCTCTCGACTTAGCCTTTTTATGACCTCCAGACCACTGTTGCTTTTTAGCTTTCAGCTCGCTGCTCCTTGCCCTTTCTTTCCTTCATTTGGGTATCGATTCTTTCCTTGGCTCACTTCTACATGGCTCTTTGGATGCTTTTTCCCTATTACAAGCCTCATCTGAGCAGCTAAGACCATCTCCACCCAATTTGTGCCATTATGAATAGATTATTCCTAAGTAAACATCTTTATTCTGCAATGTAAATGAATACTGTATCCATAATCTAAGCCATTTTTCACTCCTCAATTCAGGCCTTTTTTTTGCAACGGTCTTACATTTTATTCCAAGAATAAATGCAACTATCGTGCCTACCTTCAGTTTTCCTTCTACTTCCTCCTTCTCTGTCACAGGCACTAGATTTTCCTCACTCCTGCAGAGAAGTCCCACTGACTTCCATCTCCTTGATCACCTGCTGTTTGCCCCCTTCATTTTTCTTACCTCCTCACTCTCCGTGGGTTCTTGCCTTCCTCATTGCACGCATCGGTTCATCCCATATTAAAGAAATGGTGCTGACCCCATTTGTTCTCTGGCAATTACAGCTCCCTCTTCCTGTCATTAATGATTATGCTGTTTACAGTTCTAGCCATTTGGTTTTACCCTTGACCATGTCATAATACAGTTCTCCCTCTTTTGTCAAAATAGCTAATGACGTGATATAGTCCTAGACAAATCACAGTGAACTGAGTAACTCTGACCTCATCATCTTTGACCCACCAGTCACCCTTAACATGGGCGAGGTGACTCCCAGCTCTACTGTTTAAACTGGAATTACAGACTATTTCTTTCTTGTCAGTGGAGACTTACTTTCCCCACGTGTGCCTCAGTGACTTTTTATCTCTGCTACAGCCATGCTGGGGTGACTTACAAGACCCTTTCTTTAGGAGTCAGCCTTGTATCTGTGCCAGTAGTGAAACATGTAAAAATTACCTGTAGCCTTGTTGTCCTCCTGCCTCTTACATCTTTAGATGTGAGCTTGAGGCAGAGATTGTCAGTAAATGTTTGGATTTTTTTCACATTATAGTTTCATTGAAATAATTTTAGTTTATTTCGTCTGCTTTAAATGCATCTTGAAAAAATGCCTACTTACAATTCTAAGTGCCCCTGATATTAATATTAATTAAAATAAAATAAAAAGTAATAATGAATCAAAAGCAATAGCATTTTTCTCCAGCTGTGCTCCCTGCATGTATCCACACTAAAACTACTTTAAATGCAAATAAGAATTGGGAAGCTGATACCCTTTAAACCCCAGGAAGAAGAGTTGCTTGTGCCCTTCCCCAACACTTCTCTGAAACCCCACTGAGACAGCTAGGTTTGGCATGGGCCAGTCAGACCAGTAGATTGAAGCAGTTCGAGGCTAAATGAGAAAATTATTTTCGGAGTGAAGGTTTCCAAGCAAATGCTTTGCTGAAAACTCCCTCTCTTTTTGAAGCAGTTGGATTCTACCTCTGACACCCTGGTAACACATGGGGATCTCATTGGAGAGTGTGCCTGGAAGCATACTTCAGCTCCTTAGTTCTCATTTTCCTCGTCTGAGGGAAAAAGAACAACAACCCCCCCCCGAAAACTAACAATAACTTACAAAGATATTGAGGGGATTAATTAATTAGCAAATCGATTTGGTATTTAATGAGCCTATTACTGGACTGCAATGTGAAGTATTATCCGATTCTTTTTACCCCAGAACCTTATCATCTGCTTGCTTGAGGGCATAGAAGCATAAACAGGAATTAAATTAGTGACAGCTGGCAATGAAGCCCTTCTTAAAAAACTGCCATTGATGCTTTTTTTTCTGCCTGGTTTGCTCAGAAAAGAGAAACATTGTGATGGAAAAGAAATCAAGCGAAGTATTAGTTTCCTTGGGCTGCACCTCTGGCAATCCAGCTCTTGGGGAAGGAAGGTCATGTTTGGAAAATTTTGTCACTACTCTGTACATCATTGCCATCCATCCAGGAGCAACTGCATCATGTTTTTCCTTCCCAGGTGCAATTAAGAGAAGATGCCAAATGTGATTATTGAAATCTAGTAAGTTCATTTGTCCTTAGGCTGGCAGCTTGTTGTTTAAATAGATTCTGCAATTTTCTGCTGTCTCCTTAATTTGTGTTTCTGAAATAGTTCATTTTAATTTTCTAGATTTCTGTGCCAGTTCTTAATATCCAGTTCTTAGTTGTCTCGGGAAACGACATAAGGATAAGATTCAGGAAGGTAATCATTGTTGGAGAGGCTGATCTGTCCTACTTACAGACCGAGATAGTACTAATGATTATAGCTGCAGTAATATTTTCAAATTAATTCAGCATTTTCTTATGAGTGATGATATGAACTCTGTTCACTCAATATCTATCTGCCTGTTTGTCTATCTAGCTAACTATCTTTCTTTTACACAGAAGTGCATTTGCCTTTATCGTGTGTTTTAAGAGCACAGGCCATACTAAGAATTTCTGTGAGCAGTGCGACTATGAAATTCATACATCCAGTGTTGTGATATCCCTACAAAGAAAACATAATCTAAATGCAAATTATCTTGTAACCTTATGGCTCTGTTATAAAATGAAAATGTGGAGTCAAAGAGAGCATTTGGGTTTTAAAACAGCTATGAAAGTTACTTGAAAGATACAAGGGAACAAAGACTGCTGGAGGAAGTTGAGAACTAATAATTTTTAAAGCACATCTCTTTATGAACACATCATTTGATGAGGGAATCAAAATATGAGTTTATAGTTAAGAGAGATTTTTCTACTTTATTGTACCTCTTACTGCTTAGCAATCTCCCCATTTATTCCTCCTATCTGCTCTTGGCGTTCAAGTCAAATTGCACAGTGATACAGTCATGGAAAGGTTCAAAAGCTCAGCAGCCTCAAAACAGATCTCCCCTCAAAGGAAGGCAAAGTGCAGAGTGATCAATATGCTCACTGATACAAATTTCCAGGTGACAAGGAGTGCTGAAGTCTTACCACGAATAGCAAAACAAATGACTTTAAGCTACTGTAGTCAGTTTGTTAAAACTTGGTTTTCAGATAAGTGTACAAAAGTTAAGTTTGATGCCGATTTTATCAAATCTTATAAACATCCCTTTTTACACTATTCAAATATTTCTGTTTCCCAACAATACTAGGAAGTCAGAAACTTGTTAGGCTTTATGAATTACAGATGAATTTATTTTTGCAAATCATGGAAATAAAAAACTCTAAATAAATAGAAGTTTGGTTTGCATTATGGATATGTGTTCTGGTTTTAGTATATCTATCACATAAAATGGCCGTCAGAAATGGGTTTCTTTCTCCAGGCCCTTCTCATTTTGTGTGGTTACCTTTGTCCCATGACAACAGATAAATTAAATAGGTCTGCTGAAAGTAACTCTCCCCTTTCTTTTATTTACATTGAATTAGACATAAATTAAACAGCTTATAAATAAAAATAGCATCTACAGTATAATAAAAACAATCGCAAATAGAGTTGAATAAAATTGTGCAGGACAGGAGTTAGAATATGCCTTGAACCTCACATTGGACATTTATTAGCCCCTGTGATCTCAACAGCTTTAATTACTTGAACACTTCTAAATCTCAGAACAGTGGTTTTTTGATGCTCTTTTCAATTGCTGAAGTAGACCTTATCTGGAGCCCGTTTTATTAGTCTAGGTGATTTCCATTCACAGAGAATGGATGGATGGTTATTGCTTTTAGCACCTGAGCAGGATCAGTGTCATTCTGGATATTATTCCCCCATGCAGGGCGAGCATCCTTGAATGTGTCCTGAGATGTCCCCTATTCTGTGTGAGTCATGATATATGTCTTTATGGTTCTGAACAGTTATCACCTTGGCAGAGGTCAGTATCTGCTAATTCTAGTTACTACTGTTTCACAGATTGATTCCTTCTCAGTCTAAATCATTCGATTCAGGCCTACTTTAAAATAACATGCCAGAAGATCTCTCTCCTTATAACCAAGAAAGCGTGAATAACAGAGGAGAAAATAGCTTACCGTAACAAAAGTGGGCACAGTCACTCTGCTTAATGAAGCAGTAAACATAAATAATGGGATAAATTTACAAAAGAAAAAAAATTACCTCAGTTTTAGACTATGAAATATTCTCTTTCAGTAGAAATAGGGAGAGCCTCGCTTATTAAGAAAGTTAAAACTAGATGGAAGCAAAGCTCTAGATAAGGGAAGCAATCCTCTGTTGGCAGGAAAATATGTCAGATTAGCTGCTCCATCCATTGCTAACACCTGTGATTGCCAAACACAAGCAACGCATACCTGTATCTGAACGTCAGTATCTTTTCCTTCCTTTCTTATAACAATTGGTAACGTTGCTCACATTTTTTGACCTTAGTGCTGACAGTCTTTCATGTTCTAAGGGAGCCATGCCTTGGGATCACTCTTACCATACAGTTACTCACACAGACTGTGTTCTGAGTAGTCTTTTCTCACTTTAATCAAGCAGTGAAGTATTTCCTCTATAGTTCTCATAAGTAGGTTTTACATGTCTTTTCAAGCAAAAGTTGGAAGATTGACTTCTGGCATAGTTATCTGGACAGCAAGATTTATATTTTCTATTTTTGGCTCAATGCCACACATTTCTCACATTAAGTTATCAAAAGCGTCTAGTTTTTCTGTAAGATGTATTTGAGACTTGAGAGTCCCCTTCATGGATGAGGATGGCTCTAACCCCTTAACAGGAATTTCTTTCTTGAGCTGGAGCTATTTTTGCACACTTTTCTATCACTTTGTTGAAACTGTGAAACAGCAACTTTGCCAATTCTTCTACCCAGTCACAGAGGTTTTTCTGATTTGATTTTCAATATGAAGTTGGGGATTTTTGCTTTGATTTGTTCTGTTTAAGCCACCATTCTTTAAAAAGTAAGAGAATCACAATCCCTTTGTCTTTTTCGTACTGCAGCGATGGAGAGAGCACCCATTCTGGAGAAAGGGAAAGACAGAGGCGTAGAAAGTTCCTGACACTGGGAAGTCAAAATGCCCTGGTTTATGAAGTGGCATGTTAAGAACTATCAGTGAATACGATTTGTAGGGTCCTCATTTACATGCTTTGCTAGCCCACTCTTCTCCTTTACAGAAAATCAGGGAAAAAGCAGTCAAATTCATGGCTTTTAAGTCTTTTGTTGTATTCTGCTCAATAACTTATTCCTGTTCTCTTTGGAATTCTTGGCAAACATAGGTACAAAGGGAGTTCATTTATAGAGACTTCAGTATGATCAGATTCAGACTATCAGAGAACAAAAGGGACTCATTTTTGCAGGAGAGAGGGGAAGGAATTAGCACTCTGAAGGACTGAAGCATGGCTTGATCCTCAGCAAATAATGAATCTGTGCCTAAAAAGCTATTTCTTCTCTCCTTTCTGGGACTGATGTTACAAGACTTGTATACTTAGGAACAGGAATAACATTCTAGGCAAGTATGCTGTCTTTGTACTGTGTGCATACAGCTATTCCCAGCCTTTCATCTTGACAACCAAGAACATGATTAATTTGGACCTGAATGCCTGCCCACAAGCATCCAGTATTAACAGCCTGTTGGAAAGTCCTTGGGGACGTACCTGTTTTCAGAGCCATTATATTAAAGCTGGCTGTTTAAACAGTTTAATTCTGGAGGAGTTAGGGCCCAGACTTCCAACCGGATCAAGTCTGTTCCAAATACAGGAACCTGAGACCAGCCCTCAGAGAGCTCAGAAGGGAGTCATTAATGGGCCATCAGAGCACTGCTTAGTCATTTGCTTATATCTCTTAATTCTGATTGCCTTTATCCTTCTTCTCTTTCAGAGATCCAGGGCCAGCTCCTTGGTTAGTTACTAGATGCCCTGGGACCGCTACTTCACATGAAACATTTTTCTCAAACATTGAGTTTATTGGTCCTGTCATGCAACCTCACCTCAAGCACTCATATTGATTTACAGTCTTTTTACTGCATTGGCATTGCAGCTACATACACCTGATGCAAGGATTTCTGGAGGCATATTGCAGACTTTGTTGTACTTCAGCATCAAAAGCCATCTCTAGGCGAAAGAGCTCCATGTATTTTTTCAGAAGCTTTTTGCGAACCCAGAAGTCCCTGTAGCCTGCCAACCTATTTGGCTGAGGCACATCTGTTTCTGCATAATTCTTATCCATTCCAGCCAGAAGGATAAACGTTGTGATTCATGAGCTGAACTTCTCCCAGTTGGAATCAATGGCTTGTACGATTCAGCAGACACTGAGACTCTGTCCAGGTTCTGGTTATTATTTTAGAAGCAGCTATTGGCATACAGAAACTAGAAGTTAATTTAGTCACTGTAGACTTAATGGGTATGCTGAATAATGCTACTGGTTGCATATTCCAATACAGGAGAATTAGTGAAGATTATGTTGCATTGTACATTGGAGATGATCAGCTTCAGATCCAGAATTTTCCCAAGAAGAAGCAGATATTCATGGAGCTTTGTGAAGGACTTACCGTGTTAATTCAAGTCATAGCACTCAGAGGAGACCACCTCGTTAAAGAAGCAGAGCACAATGTTTTCCCATGAACAATGCCACCCCACCTGCTGCAGATTTTCAGTAACTCTGTTCAGCACAGGAAAGTCAAACTCTTTGGACTGCAGTGGTGGAGTGTTGTGTAATGTTTTTTATGAGTGGACGAGAGGTAATAAACATTATGAATGAAACGGAGTAAGTGACTTGCAGAAAAGTAGGATTCCTCAGTTCCCAAGGGCCATAGGTACTGTGCTAGAGGAGAAAATGAGTTGTTGAGTCTGCAAGTTTGAGACTCCCTTTCAAGGTAGAGGGATTAATGGATAACTATATGGGAAACATGGGAAAAGTACTGAGGGGTCTTGGCATATTAAATGTTGAGAGAAGTAAGGACAAGTCCTTCCTAAGGGCTTTGTGTATGTAATTATGAAGTTTATTTCATGTTCTAAATAGATGGCATCTTGTAGGCTTAATGAATTGTTGGCTTCAACATTGTTTTTTGTACTGTTGTGCAAACAGTCTCATAGTGGTCTGTGTCACCCAGTTAGACTCTCCTGATCATCCTTTGGATTGTGTTTGGAAGGGAAAAATATGCAACCTAGACTTTTCTGCCCTCCAGTCTCAGTCTTCTAGACCATTTTGTCCATCCTATATAAAGTTGGGCATTTAAATTATTGAAAGCAGAGAAGGGAGCTTAAAATGCAATTTGAACATGCTCAAACCATTGAGGAATTTTGTTTAGCTCCCCATATATTACCATAAGAATAATTATGACTTATCCTCTCTTCAACAGAATAATTTGTATAAAAAAATTCTCACTACTTCTAAATGTTCCTCCTTATATTGCAGCTGTTGTACAATGCTATGAAATAAAGAAAGTGGTTCCCATGGTATTATTTTCTTATTATAAATTACTCTGCACAAAAGTGTTTTCATGAAGACAATTTTAAGTAACGTGTGAAAGTTGACTAAGGACCAGCTTTTTCTCAGTCTAGAATTATAAGTCATGATTAGAAATATGTAAAAGTCTGAAAACTGTAGATCTCTGCTTCTCTTTGGCACTGCCACTCCACCAAGAGGTTCCTCCACTCTTCTGTATCCTGAAATGAGGAGGGCCAGTAGCTTCAAGCCAGTGCTTTGAGGATAAAGCTAATTGACAGTCTGCAGTGTAAGGAGTACACAGATGCAGATTTTGGACTTCATTAGTGGTGATGAAAAATGCAGATGTTGTGCTTTAGATAATAAACACAAGCTGGAAGCTGAGATCATTGTGCTCCTCTGAAACGGACTGTATTACAAAAGATTTTTAGAGGCAGAGAATCTAGATGTTGCAGTTTGTCCTCTCATCTATTTTAAATAGGCACTATTTGTTTTATTGTTCTTAAAACAGTGTTAATAAAGTGGACCTATGTCTATATATGCTTGTTTACTATCTAGTATGAAGGACTGCTAATTGCCAAATTCAGCTGTGATTTAAAGCCTGAGCAGCCACACTGAAATCGGTAAGAACAAAGTCAACCCTGCCATTTTCCACGTAGCTATGCAAATACCACTCAAAGCAGAATGTAGACCTACAAGCCATTTATTTGTTGACAGTCTCTTCTATGACTCAAGCCTTGCTGTCAAGGAAATCACAATGCCTTTACTTATTCAGGCGGTGCCTGGAAGATCCATCTTCCTTGTAGAAAAAAAGAAAAAGAAACATTAACACAAAAATCAGTCACCACTACTGACTGCAATGATATCCCTGAAGGCTAATAATTTATTTTATTGTGTTTAGTCCTCCTAGTTTGCCCATGACCTGGATCTCTTGTTACAAGCGTAAATGTGTCAGATGTTCGCAATGACATGACCAATTGCAGCTGTGTTTGGCCTGTTTCCACTGGCATCAGTCGTGAGCTTGTATAGAAGATCCTTAATTTCTTGGTAGCTTGCTGACAGGCAAGACAGCCAGTACTACTTAGTGTATTAATGTAATCCATGAGAGTTGCTCTTTAACCCATGTCTAGCCTTGTTAGTCTTATCTGCTTCTTGACTCCCACATAATAAAGTGATTGTACTTAAAGTAACAGTCTTTCAAGCATGTCCTAGTCAGGCAGATCAACAAAACTTTTGATCTTTTAACAGTTTATTCTATAAAAAATACATCATCCTATTACGTTGAAAGTGTAGAACACCAAGGAGGGAGGGCTCAGACCACCACTGCTAAGACATTGTTAAACTTTCTAAAAATTTGAGAGAACAGTTTTCTTACACAAGAGATGCTGCACTGTTTAGTGCCAGATTATGATAAAGAAGAATTAATCACAGAGTGGAAAATTGGTGGACCAGTAATCTAGACTAAGTACAGTCACTGTGGAAAAAAGATTACGCTAAACAGTAATTATAAAAATGCCTACTACACATAAACATGCACGGCATGTGTATGAGAGTTAATTTTTAAAACAGAAAAAAATTGTGAGCAACATTGTGTAAAAAAAGCCCAATGAAAATCATTGGTTTAAAAGAAGAATTCATTAGATGGTTAGAAAAGACAGTTCCAATCTATCAGAAAGGACAACTTGAGCTTAGAGCCAGTCTTGGCACAGTAATGAAGCCAGGGCAGGATTTGTTAATAAAAAATTATATGTAATGAAAAATAGGTAAGGAGTTATGGCTAAAATCAATATACAATTATGAAATGTAGAAAAATTGCAAAAAATTGTAGTATCACATAGAAAAAGTGAGAAGCCAAAGATTATTAGAAAAGAAATTCTTGTTAGGCTAGCTACTAAATGGAAATGATAAAGTTATTATTAAGGGAAAAAAATAGAAGTGTAATAACTATTTCTGTTAATTCATTGGAAAACGTACCATGCTTTTTTTCCATCATAAGAGGAAAAGTAATTTCCAGTTCAATAGCAACTGAGGAGGATACTAAACATCTGCAAAAGAAAAATTTTGTTAAGTCTACAGGCCTATATAATTTGTACCCAGAGACCTGAGGAGCTGGCCAGGTAGACTTCTTGTCTGTTGAAATTTAGTTTTAATAAATCTTGGAACACCACAGCTGTTCCAAGAGACAGAAGGACTGTTAATGGTGCAGCAATATTCCAAAGACAGGGATGATGGCTCAAAGTAATAGATACTGGTTATCCTGATGTAAGTCACAGGTATATAAATATGCAGTAGTGAAGACTAGACATGAATTATAGCTATTAAAGAGTTGGATATCAAACATAGAGTAAGTGCCAATGATAATAGGAAACAGGCCTTTTAAAGCACGTCTAATTTTGGGTTTGGTTTGGTTTGGTTTTTCTAAACTGTATTTTTAAGATAGTATATGTTTGTTTGAGAAAAGTACAAAATGTAATTTATTTAGGCTTTGGTAAGAAATTTGGCAGTATACCAGTGCATTCTGATAAAGATCAGTATTGCATATGAACAGTAAAGAAACAGTAAGAAAATAATCTGGGGAGTGATTTTTTAAACAGGTGCCAGTGATGAATTGTCCATATAGAGTCCTAACTGAATATGAATAGCTGTAGTGGGGTTTTACGCAGAGTTGTACTAATCCTGGTATTTTTCAACATTTGAATTAATGATGTGGAAGTAAATACAAACAGCTGATTAAATTTGCAGACCATATGAAGATACATGGTATGTTAAACTACAGTGAGGCTGTGGCTGTGTTCTTGGCATCCTCAAAAAATGTAGTTTACCACAATGCAAAGCTAAGAACATGAAATTCAAGCCAAGCTTACAAAGTGGTGAACTTTTACTGCAAGAACATGGTTCTGAAAATGATTTAAAGGTCACAATGTGCAAGCATCTCACCAAAAACTTCCACTGTGATGTTCAGACAAAAATATCACTTTCAATACTCACAGTTAGGGAGACAAGTTCATTTTCTTGTAGAACACTGATGAATCTTAATTCTGAAATGCTACTAAAAATTCCAGCTTTTCTGTTTTAAAATAAATGTATAGAAAATAGAATACATGCAAAAAAACCTTCACAACAGAGATTTAAGGAAAGTGCAGGGATGGCTTTAGAGTGAGACACAAGTTCACTCAAAAAGAAGACCTGAGGCATGACATCATTAGAAGTACCTTTTTGAATAGAAAATAATAGTAAGGGACTTCAATTAAGTAGAGAAAACCACAGCAAAAAACAGCTTCTGGAAACTAAAGTCATACAGATTCAAATGGGACATTAAGCACAAATTTTTAACAGTGAAGCTGATTAACCACTGGATTAAGCTAATAAAGCAGTGGTGGGTTCTCCAGCTTTCTGTTTCTTGGGTCTAGCTAAATTGCTGGAAAATGTGTTTAGCCAAACACAAGATACCACAATAAAAGGGGAGCTGGTTGATACATCTGTGAAATGGTCTATGAAATACTAGAGATTCAGATTGGACCATCTAATACCCCCTTCTCATTTTAAGCTCTGTAAACCACCTTCAGTTCAACTATAGGTACCATAAATCTTAGTTTTGGTAGTACTCAGGTTATTAGTATCAAGGACCGTAGAGCTCAGCCATACTAGCTAGAATAGCTTGTTGAAATATACTGGGCGAACCAAACCTAGTGGAAAGATGTTCTGCAGATATTTCTTTCCCTTACCCTGTATTCTGGGGAAGGATCATTCCTCCATGATGTAGGGTCATGTCTTCCTCACAGTGGCAAAGGAGAAGCGTGTTCTTCTTTTCCACATCTTCCCTTACTACCTCTGATTTGCTCCCTATACTCACTCACAGGAGTTTCCTTCAGCAAGACAATGGTCAGCACTGCTACCTGTGGTGTCCTCTCTAGAGCATCGAGAAGGGCAGAGCTGGGATGTTGACAATTGGGTATCTCCTTATTTGTGGGAACAGGCTCAATGCCGTTGTAGCAGTAATGCACTTCTGTGCAACTGCTGGGGCTTTCCACAGGGTTTTCAGATTTCTTCACATTGGACAGCAGTTTGGGAATTTGTATCTGTTCTTGTGTCAGTTAGATGGAGCAAAGCATACCTCCTGCAAAGCTGCACTTCAGATAATGCTGCTACGTCATGCTTCAAAAGAGGCCCAGCAAAGAAAGGCCTGTTAGCTTCATATTCAACCAATTATATATTTGAAACGGTGCCAGCAATGCCCCCACCTGAATGATCTTACAAAGAGGATGGCTTTTTTACAGACAAGTTGCCACTGCAGTGACTGTCCAGTAGGCTGAGAACACAGCAGTACAATCGGAGTGAGGGACAAGTTTTGCGGATCGTGTGGGGGCAATAGAAGAAACAGGCAAAAATTTCTGTCTCTACCCTTCCTAAGTGTTTTAGCATTGCAAGCAGGTCAACCCCCTGACACTGATGGTTCTGGCAGCCCTAGCCATGGAGGGACAAAGCAATCTCAGAGTAAAGGTCACTTTCTGAGGCTTTTTATACCTCACATTCTATTCCCTCCTAAAAGCAGCATTTCTTCTTGCTCTTTCTGTGTGTACACCAACAGAAAGGCTTCCCTACAGAAAGGCTTGGCCGAGGAGTTTATAGCTGGCAGGAACCAGGAAGCATAACAGACATTAACACAATTCTCAGTCCCCTGCAGCCTGTAATTTCTAGCTTTCAAAGCCATCCCCTGACTTCTGGTCCAGAAGAAAGAAACTGGACAAAACTGTACTTCAGAAAATTCTTGACCTGAGCTTTCCCATTAAAGGTTTTGTATGAAAATGGATTCTTTTCTAGTCCCACTATCTGATAAGAATCCATACTGATACTCATATATAGAAATGAGTATGTTCCAAAATGAAAGATTAAAAGCTTCTAGCTTGAGGAAAACTGTTTCTACAGCTCTAGCTGTGAATATTTGAGGTTATTTGTAGAAAAGACACCTGTACTTGACAGAGAAGAGGGAGGGGAGGGACGAAGTATGAGCCATCAAGAAAAAATTCTTGAAAAGAAAATGTGTTAAATTCTCACTTCCTATTCTCATGTTGGTGAGGTATGTTTTACCCACTGGATTGTATTCTGCCTGGTACTTGCCCAGAAATTCTTGTGGCACAGAGACAGTCTCTGTCATTTGCTGTGCTGCACCTGCGAAGAGTCCCAGAATCATCAACTGGCATTGCCAAGAATTATCATAAGAAAAAGACATAAGCTACAATTATCTAAATAAGCTAAAAGCTGTTAAACAGGCTAAATAAGCTAAAGCCAAAGACATGCATCTGAAAACCTGTTTGTTAAATGCTTCAAGGCAAAAAAAAAGTCTGATAAATCAACCCTTCTCAAAACACAATAATTAAAGACTCAATTCTGGTGAGAATAATGAGGGACCATTGCTTTCCTGCTCCTGCTGAGTGCATAGTAGAGTAAGCTTCTCTTAGAGATTGTGGGGTCAGGAAGTAAACTACAGTGCAGTAATGTAGGAAGGTCATTCACAACCCCTATATGACCAGAAACTCCACCAATGCTGATTTCATTCAGTAGGAATAGTTTCCTTTCTTTCCCACCTCATTCTTGCAAAGTCTAGAGTGCTGTTACTGAAATAGCAAATTCTAGTCTTGATCTGAAATGAACTTATCTTCTTGATTTGAAGATAAGGGAGTTAGATTTGTCTTCACACAATTCCATGGAATTCTCTAGTATTTATAGGGAAATGTTCCCAATTTCCTCAGAAAGGGTTGGCTGGTATTCTGAGTGCTGCAGGATCCTGGTGGAGTTGTGATAGGTTAGTTTAGTGAGTCTAAATGTAGCATGACATGTGAATAAGTGACTATACTGTGAAACATTCAATTTTTTCCATTTTCTCCTCAACAGATCTGTTCTGTAGATGAGGCCCAAGAATTGGAGGTGTTCCTTTCAGCATCAGCATCTCTGAATAGCTTTACTAAATCAAGTGGAACCTGGTACTAGATATGTTATGGATCACCCATACCTAGTTCTAAATTAGTCCTCTCCCCTTTGGCTTCTTTTTCCTTTATTGGTCATTCTCAAAAGACAAATTTCTCTCAAACTTCTCTTTTCCTAGTTTTCTTGTGAATGCTCTGCTAACACGACCATGACAGTTCTGGTTTTGCTCTCACTCAGTTGATGCTAATCTGTCTCTGTTCTTTTCTTTACATATTCATTTCTTGTTTTCCTGATTAAAATTCTGCCTGTCGTGACTTAAAACTCAAACCCTAATTACTTGTCAAAGCCATGAAGACTCTGAGAAGAAGCCTCCTCACAGTGCCTGTCCTCCAAATGGTGCCATGTGTTTGTGTTGACTGCAACCAAATCTGTATAGAAAACACTGAGCTAAAAGAGTTACTTTAGTATTCAAAGGCCTTTTGCTGAATCAAAATTAAATCAGTCTTCATCTTTGTAATTACAAAACGTGGAAGTATTTCCTCCCAAATGAAAGTGCTGGAATTGCTGGAGGAGCCTTCTTTTCGGCAGGTAGCTAACAGTGGCAGGAAGCCTCACATGTCCCAGCTTCCATGCCAGGTAATTAAAGCTCCTTAGGAGGCTGTCCCCAGCTGAGAACCGTAAAGTCTCAATCTAGATCTCCTTCTGGCCCAGTAAATTATGAAATACTGCTCAAATGCTGGCCCCTTGGAAATGTCATAGCCTTTCCATAAAGCAATAAATGCTGGCAAGAAAAGCATGAGGTTAATCAAAGCATTATTTTTAGTAAAAGCTCTTATTTAAGGCAGTTCCTTAGGGTTCAGTAGGAGGCAGCCATCTTTCTATGAGTTATGAGGATGTGTGACTTTTTTGCCCCTTTAGCAGCTTTGCTGCTTTTGCACTTGGTATGCCAAGATCAGTCCATACCTCATTGGTGCTAAGGGATAATTTAGGCTATTTCTTTGTTATTTCTCCAATATATTATTCATTGTTATGTTTTTAAGCAAAAAGCAATTAGTGTATTAAAAATTACCAGGAAAGCAATAGCAAACTAAACAGAAAATAATATGCACAGTGTGCCTCTTGGAGGTGCTCAGTACAGTTCTGGTTCTTCTATCTCAAGGGAGATAGCAAAGCTGGAAGAAGTACAGAGATGGGTGATCAAAGGTATGGAACTGCTAAATAGCAAATAGACAAGTGAGTAGACTGTCAGAGAGATAATTGGGAGGGTAGAAAGGTCTATGAAAATGAGTGGCTGGAAAAGACAATTATAAATTGTTATTATAAGCTGTCTCATCCAGTACAAAAGCAAGAGAACTTCAAATCAAACTAGCAGATGACTAGATAAAAACAAACAAACTAGGTGAATTTCCATACAATATTCAGTTGAGCAGTGGAACTTTTCACTGCAGAAAGTTATGAATGCTACAAGTTCACATAGTTCAAAAAGTGACTGGACAAATTAATTAAAGGAAACTTCAACCAAAGTAAAATGCAGATGTATTGTGTTATATGCAGTGGTATAATATATAACTGTATACAGCATATATTTTAAATATCCATTGTGTACACCACAATTGTATTAAACAATTGCATAATACAGTTGTAATATATATAGCGACAATATCTCTGACTCAGGAAGTGCTCGAATGATTATTTGTTGGATGGCTGCCATGAGAGCATTTGGAGGAAGCACTACTGTGAGTCTACTGTTCTTATTGGCTTTACCAAGCGTACTAACCGCTGTTTTCCTGGGGATTGTTGTTGTTTTCTTCCTTTCTTTTTTCTTTTTTTTTTCCCCTCATGAGAAACTAGTCTTACTGAATTGAGTTCCAGAAACCGCTCTCTGGCGTGTTCTACCAAACATCCCTCAACTAGGTGGGAGGTGTTGGAGTTTCATTGGGTCTCATCTATCACTGCCCTTGTATTCTGATTCTGTGATTTCCAGAAGCACCAGTCCTAGTACCAGATGTTGGAGACTGGCATTACTGATGGTCCATGCTCCTGAGAAATAGAAGGTCGTTGCCAAGAGGAGCATAGCTAAACTGAGACATGTGAGGCCAAATGTGCCACATGTCATGTGCTACCTCTGACAAACTACATAGTAACTCCTTTTGAAGGTTGAATCCTGCGCTAGATGGATCATTCTTCTGACCCTATCCAGCCAATTTCATATTCTTGTAGGCAGGAGGAAAAGATTATTCCTGATCATACCAGTTTCTTCTCAAGTTAACTCTCTTATGGTAGCAGCTGTAGGAGACTTCATTGAGACTAACAGCTAATATCCTAGTGAATATGAGGTTTATGAGACAAGTCTCTGTAAAAACAGTTGTGTTGATCAGGATCCACAGTATAGTTAACCCACTGAGTTGGTTTGGTAATGGCATTGTAGTTCTTGCAGGCAGTAGCTCGCAGCCTGTCTGGCCATTAGTCCACATGCATTTTCAGCTGGACCAACAAGGAATAGCCTCCAGACTTGTGTCTGTAAACTAGGCTTGAGTTCACAGCTTCATGTCCACAACAGGAGACTTGGTTGAACCCCAGGGGTTCTACCTTAGTCACAGTCACACTAATCAGTGGGGTTCACTGTAGTTATAATGAAAATATCACAGAATGTCAGAAGCTCTATCTTTTTTTTCAGAAGCTGAAGAGGAGGAAGAACAACAAAACAGTTAATGCACTGGCCATTATGAAAGTGGTACTGGGAAATTGTGCTATGGTGGCTTCCAGAGCTGAATGTAAACTAAAACGGGCACTTATGGTGTCCTGATACTTTCATTTTGTATATAAAATTATAGGAGGAAAATACTTCCTTGCAATATTTTGTGTTTTATTGAAGCACACAAGTAGAACAAAATTGTCACTAGAATTTCTTCCATCTGCTCCCTTTGGCCACAGGTACAAGACTGTCAATTCATCATACACAAAATGAAACCTGGGGCCAAATTCTCTTTTGGCATAACTCCACAAAAGTCTTGGACTTGGCCTTCCCCCGAAGAACTGATTTTGAAAGATTCAGTGGAAAAACAAGAGAAAAATGGAAATAGTAGCACATGCCCACGTTTTCTCATAGTTCATTCAATCATGTAAAAGTCCCCATGGAACTGTTTACTGCAGATTTCCGAGGCAAATGTCTTCAAGCATGAGCAAAACACTGAAGCAGTAGGTCATGCATATTTCTATATGCAATAAGGAATGTATGGCATCATATCTGTAGCAGATGCTGGATACATTGTCATTGCATTTTAATACTTGGCCATCCCTTATTACAGATTGCTGCTCTCTCCATCAGGAACATATTTGATCTCTATCTATCAGTCTGTGAAATGCCTTGGGATAGAAGATGGACAAGTAAGTACCTGATGGGGTCCCTACTGTTTGATACCACGTCTAATATAAAAGATTTTAGAAGAGGAAAATGTGCCCTCCATTGTCTTTTGGGTTTGAAGTCTATTGTGTTTGTCAACTATAGTATGAGAAGATTTCCCTCTGTTAAAACAATTTGATGAAGAGGTTCTCATTGTTACAGGAAAGACTTCAGAGAGCTGCAGAGAGGCATAAGCAGTAGTCAGGCAGAAAACACAAATGTCAAATGCCAAATGCCATGTGGGGTACCTTAAGACCTGAGGGTTTTGTGTGGAGTCAAGGAGAATCTCCATCCTTTACTGGATGCGGCAAGGAACATCATTGTCACAAAGGATGAGGAAAAGGCTGAGGTACTTAATGCCTTCTTTGCCTCAGTCTTTAATAGCCACACCAGGTATCCTCAGGGTATCCATCTCCCTGAGCTGGAAGACAGGGATGGAGAGCAAAATAGGCTCCCCATGATCCAGGAGGAAGCAGTTAATGACCTGCTATGCCACCTGGACACTCACAAGTCTATGGGGCCTGATGGGATCCACCCAAGGGTGCTGAGGGAGCTGGCAGAGGAGCTTGCCAAGCCACTCTCCATCATTTATCAGCAGTCCTGGTTAACGGGTGAGGTCCCAGATGACTGGAAGATTGCCAGTGTGACCCCCGTCTACAAGAAGGTCTGGAAGGAGGATCCGGGGAACTACAGGCCTGTCAGCCTGACCTCGGTGTCGGGGAAGATTATGGAGAGGCTCATCTTGAGGGTGCTCACAGGACACGTGCAGGACAACCAAGGGATCAGGCCCAGCCAGCACGGGTTCATGAAAGGCAGGTCCTGCTTGACCAACCTGATCTCCTTCTATGACCGGGTGACCCGCCTAGTGGATGAGGGGAAGGCTGTTGATGTTGTCTACCTGGACTTCAGCAAAGCCTTTGACACTGTCTCCCACAGTATTCTCCTGGAGAAGCTGGCGGCTCATGGCTTAGACAAGTGCACTCTTCGCTGGGTAAAAAACTGGCTGGATGGCCGAGCCCAGAGAGTTGTGGTGAATGGGGTGAAATCCAGCTGGCGGCCGGTCACAAGCAGAGTCCCCCAGGGCTCAGTTTTGGGGCTGGTCTTATTTAATATCTTTATCGATGATCTGGATGAGGGGATAGAGTGCACCCTCAGCAAGTTTGCAGATGACACCAAGTTGGGTGGGAGTGTTGATCTGCTCGAGGGTAGGAAGGCTCTGCAGAGGGATCTGGACAGGCTGGATCGATGGGCCCAGGCCAATTGTATGAGGTTCAACAAGGCCAAGTGCCGGGTTCTACACTTTGGCCACAACAACCCCAGACAACGCTACAGGCTTGGGGAAGAGTGGCTGGAAAGCTCCCCCGCAGGAAAGGACCTGGGGGTGTTGATTGACAGCCGGCTGAATATGAGCCAGCAGTGTGCCCAGGTGGCCAAGAAGGCCAACAGCATCCTGGCCTGTACAAGAAATAGTGTGGCCAGCAGGAGTAGGGAGGTGATCGTGCCCCTGTACTCGGCTCTGGTGAGGCTGCACCTCGACTACTGTGTTCAGTTTTGGGCCCCTCACTACAAGAAGGACATTGAGGTGCTGGAGCGTGTCCAGAGAAGGGCGACGAAGCTGGTGAGGGGTCTGGAGCACAAGTCTTATGAGGAGCAGCTGAGGGAACTGGGGTTGTTCAGTCTGGAGAAGAGGAGGCTGAGGGGAGACCTTATCGCTCTCTACAACTACCTGAAAGGGGGTTGCAGAGAGGTGGGTGTTGGTCTCTTCTCCCAAGTGACTAGTGACAGGACAAGAGGAAATGGCCTCAAGTTGCGCCAGGGGAGGTTCAGGCTGGATATTAGGAAAAAGTTCTTTACTGAGAGAGTGGTGAAACATTGGAACAGGCTGCCCAGGGAGGTGGTGGAGTGACCCTCCCTGGAGGTATTCAAGGAGCGTGTGGATGTGGCATTGTGGGATGTGGCTTGATGGGCATGGTGCTGTGTGGTGTGGGTGGGTTGTTTTGGTGTGGGTTGTGGTGTATTTTGTGGTTTGTGGGTGGTGTGTTTGGTTTTTTTGTTTTTTTTTTTTTTTTATGGTTGGACTTGTTGATCTTACAGGTCTTTTTCAACCTTAGTGATTCTGTGATTCTGTGATTCTGTGAGTCAAGTCCGTCTGCATCCACAGTAGGCAAAAGATTCTCTGTAAGCTCAGCGTTGTCTCACCTGAAGAACTTAAAGCAACCCGCATGGCAAGTAATACTGATATCCAAAAGAGCTTTTCTGTGTAAACACTGCCCTATATCATTGACCTACTATTATCAGTTATGGTAAATATTTATAGTGCCTAAAGCATAGGCGAGCCTTGAGTCTGTAAGGGCCATTTGTGAGAAAGAGAAGAACATATGAAAGCTCCAGAAAAAACATTCTGTGTTCAACTACTGGTATTGGGATTACAAGTGTGTACTATAAACTGCAGACTGCTGTTTTTCTTCTAGCACCAGATCTTCCTGCACAAGAATATACATATTTGTGAATGGCCTACGCTGTGAAGACAGTGCCATCTGACTGTGTCAATTCAGGAAAAATGAAATCTGTCCCAGGAACAGTAATTATTCCTAAGCCACTGCAACACTAACAGGATCAGTGTCTCTTTAAAACTGTAAATAGGCAGTTAATTGTGCACAGCATTTGGCTTGTCATGACTCATGATTGACTCATAATTCTATTGCAGATGCAGCTAGCACCAGCCCTAGGAGAGGTGACTGGGGGTAAGAAATAAAGAATCTTGGCAAGGGATCATAGGATTAGTAATGGATTTAAAAGCTGGGCAACAGGGATTTTGAAGGACCTGTGATACAGGTCCCAGTAGCAGTTAAATATCTGTCTTATATTGTCATTTGTGGAAATTTGGAGTCTAACTACTACAGGGAGTTTGGACTGAAGTTGATGAGTGCCATGACCAAAGCCAATAAGACTTTTGTTTTTAAGTTAATTTTTAAAAGATCCACAATACTTGCTGGTATGCCTCTCACAGAGGTATTACAATAGCTAAGAAGTAGCCCTCAAGGCTCAGAAAATGAGCCGGAGCATGTAAGCTATGAGCCAAGGCAGACAGTGTGAAGAGTTTAGGCATGAAGCACATTATGGGGTGATGCAGGAGTCTCAACTAGCACCATCATTAGAGTGAGGTGGTGGAACCCAAAAGCAGGAGAGCATCCAGCGCTTCACTCTGTTTTCTGCACATAGCATAGGCATGTCCCAGGGCATCTCCAAAGAGCAATGCAGAAAACCCAGGAGTTGGCCCATGGGAAAAGGGGTGGTTGAACTCCAGTCTTTCTCTACCTTTTGAGATAGGAACCTACATTAAGCACGTCCATCAACTTGAGTGCTACATCCACACACAAGTACTTCACAGAGCAAAATTCACATCTTCTAAGAGTCTAAATCATCCAGGAAGTGTGCAGATTGGATTCAGCATCCTCATCAATCTCAGAGGATGCAAACCATCTACTCTTCCTTCCAACAGTGCGTTGACCTCCAGGCTGTACATGCAAGAGGGGCAGGGTACCCACAGCACCTCCCTCAGTGAAGTCTCTAAGCAGCCAGGAAGGCAAGCACAATGTGGTCAAGAGATGAGTTCCCAAAGAGATCTGAAGTCTCACAGCTGAGAATTTTATAAGGTGAAGACCTGGGTTCCCTCCTCTGAAGTGGTCACACAGCTTACAGAATCCTTGAATAAAACCAGAAGTTACCCTGTGAACAGGAATCACAACCCCCAGCTCCCCACACCCAACAGCATACTTTGTCTATCCCTCATCTTATGTGAAGTGATCTGTGTTGGTCAGTATCAAATTCTGGTATGGTGGCTTTCACTATCTGGGGATTTATATAAAAACTAGACATCTAGGTCTGCAGAGGAAAAAAAAAGTGCTTAAGTGCAGGGTCCTGGGGAAATGCTGGAATAGCAAGCTGTAGGGACTACAGAATGAGAGTCCCATGGGAGCTGGGGCTTTGGGATGACCCTTTGACATAAGTTTCAAGCCCATTCAGCTTTAGATTAAAAAGCAAGCAAGCAAATATTCCACGATATTTTTAAAAGTGGTCGTTCTGAGCCCTCTCACCCGGATCACTAGCAATGGAGAATTTGAAGGGTCTTTGGTGGTCTGTGTGGAGAGAGAATTGTCTCAGTCCATTCTAGACCTCCTGTCTTGCTGTGTGTGTTAGCTATATCAACAGAGAAAAAATGGATTTATAAGGAGTCTTTGGTTCCCTTTTACAATACAGATAATTCTTCCAAATCAGGAAGGAAGTAGCTCAGAAAAGAAGTCTGAGGAAACTTGCAATAATTTTGGTGTACCATTAATGCCTGTTAATCTAGCTACTTATAGAAAACCACATTTCCTTATTAAGAGGCAGCAATGATCACTCAGGGTGATGGCCAAGATCATGGTAAGGATCAAATAGCAGCAAGGTAACAACAGGAGTCCATTTCAGAGGAAGACGAGGAGGAGGAAGCAATAGTTATTGGACTCACTGTTCTACAACAAATGTAAGGATGCAGACAGCTTGTGCTCAACACTCTGCTAGTCTGCTGCTGCCACACCACCGTGTGCTATCATATGGTCACTCGGTGCTGTTCAATGAATGGAGCCATCAGGCTTGCTTCTGTAACAGAGCTGCTGGTGTGTTCCCCGTCAGCTCGCACACTCAGACAGTGGCACATAGCTGGCCTGTATCAGACAGGCACTGTGATGATGATGTCGGACATCAGTGGGGAGAGAGCAAAATGTCCTTCAACTTCAGAAAGTTCCTCGTCAGCTGAATGCAACCTTCAAAGCTTTGATTCATGCCAAGGGTTCTGCATGTGCAGCAGTTCTGTATGCTGCTTGATAATGCGTGTCAGAGGCATTTTATTGGAACGCTCTTTTAGGGCATGCCAGCTGTGTGATCAAGTACTCTGGAAAGTTCAGTGATTACACTGCTGCAGGCTTTCAAGGAACCAAACCATCAGGAACAATTTATAGCTCAGCTCTCTCTTTGCTGCCAAGTTTTGCCCCTGATGAGATGCAGAATCCCTGAGGGTCTGGTCTTACACCGTGTTAGTGAGTAAAGCTTTGAAAAATCGATGGTTTATAAAATCTATTTAACTGATAACACTACCCAGTCACCTTCCAAGCTTCCTTGACTGTCCTGCATCTCTCATTCTGATTTAAAATGGATTTTGTTCTTCAGGAGTACACAGTAATTCCCGGTGGTGATTGTTACTGATAGCTTATAATAGAACTCAGCTGTGTTGCTCCTGGATTTCTAATCAGCTTAGCAATGATAGAACTGTTGGAGAATTGTGCTAAGCCTATTTCATATTGAAAACTACACAAGCAAAAAAAAGCCCATCAAATATTTCAAAATACTTTATCACAAAAAATGCGATAAAATAAAAACAGATGGCCACTTTTCACCTATGGGGCATGTCTTCTGCTAATCCTTGGAAGTTGGTAGAAGGAGTGGCTGACTGCATGAACAAGTTACCATGAGGCAAGTCTACGCCACAGTAGCTATTCTGCTGGGAAAGCCTGTGAGAATGTTTTGACCCAGCAGCAAACGTGAGATAGCTTAGCCTGTACTCACCACAGCACAAACCTCTTGACACTTAACCACAATTTAAAGAACAGTCACTGCACGGTGACTGGTACTTTGCAAAGTCACAGCTTCTCTCGCCTGTTAGCAGCTTGTTTGTGTTGCTACATTCAAAGTATCAAGAGAGGTTATCATCGGAGTGGTCTCCTCAGGATTCCTAAATGCTGTAAGCGGAAGTCAGAAACAGTGTTTAGTTGTAGTTTTGGATCCATATTTATCAGATTCAAGTTCCGTTTCCGCAATGGTCACAGACTTCCTGGTGACCTTTAGCAAATCACTGTGGCTCTGATCTCAGAGATAATTAGTCCCACACTTCCACTGAATTCATGGTTAATCATCTTTGATGGTCTAGGATTAATCCTTCATTTCCTCAATTGAGGAACAAAGGCAGGAGGCAATAACAGTCCTCTTTACCCTTTTTGTCTATACAGTCTGTGGTCTTTCTGGGTATAAACCACAATTAATAATTGCAGTGACCACAATGTATTTAGATCTACCTAGCTTTGAAGTCGGTGTTTTTGGGGGGTATTTTGTTCCCCAAAGTGATAGCTCCATGATGGGAGAGCATGCTATGATGTTTTATAGAGATACAAAGTATTTTTCTCCCCTGATGACTGTCACTTTGAAACCAAACCAACTCATTTAAAATTGGTAAAAAATGCCAGCTACTGATTGTCACATTCACGTGTTTATTCAGCTGTTTGAACCAGAAGGGATATCTGCTAAATTTGGTCAGCATTCAGTAAGGAATAAATCTCTCTGGGACACTAATTTTAGATGTCCATGACTAAAATAATAACTTACACCTCCTGAAATGGATGTGTAGCTACTCTGAAAGAATCTAACCTTATTTTCATTCTAGGCACAGTATGGATACCTCAGACCATTTAACATTTGTAAATCAGTGAGAACATTCATTTAAAACCTGAACTGGATGCAGTTTTTCTTCTGTAATCTCTGCCATGAACCACGAAAATGCATTTCAACATAACAAATCAGTTTCATTCATGATAATTATCTATATAGGGCTGAGACACCTTCCAACTGGGTTTCATCTCTCTGAAAAGGTACTGACCTTTTTTGAAATAAAAGTCCTGAATGTGATCTAAAAGTCCTCACAAAGAAGGGGACAGTTTCTTGACAGTTCCTTTCTAGTCCTCTGCTCCTCTGCTCTCAGAGAACCTCGTTATCTTTTTTGTTTTCTTCGTAGCATTTTTTGCAGTGAGAAGTATCCTGTGTTCAGTCTGGAGATGTTTGAAGGGTATTTCATAGAATCATAGAATCGTTTAGGTTGGAAAAAACCTTTAAGACCATCAAGTCCAACCGTAAACCTAGCACTGCTAAGTCCAGCACTAAACCATGTCCCTAAGCACCTCATCCACACATCTTTTAAATGCCTCCAGGGATGGTGACTCAACTACCTCCCTGGGCAGCCTGTTCCAGTGTCTGGCAATGCTTTCAGTGAAGAAATTTTTCCTAATATCTAATCTAAACCTTCCCTGGCTCAGCCTGACGCCATTTCCTCTTGCCCTATCACTTGTCACCTGGGAGAAGAGACCAACACCCACCCCTCTACAACCTCCTTTCAGGTAGTTGTAGAGAGCGATAAGGTCTCCCCTGAGCCTTCTCTTCTCCAGGCTGAACAACCCCAGTTCTCTCAACAGCTCCTCATAAGACTTGTGCTCCAGACCCCTCACCAGCTTCATTGCCTTTCTCTGGACATGCTCCAGCACCTCAATGTCCTTCTTGTAGTGAGGGGCCCAAAACTGAACACAGGATTCGAGGTGCGGCCTCACCAGAGCCAAGTACAGGGGCACGATCACCTCCCTGCTCCTGCTGGCCACACTATTTCTGATACAGGCCAGGATGCCGTTGGCCTTCTTGGCCACCTGGGCACACTGCTGGCTCATATTCAGCCGGCTGTCAGTCAACACCCTCAGGTCCTCTTCTGCGGGGCAGCTTTCCAGCCACTCTTCCCCAAGCCTGTAGCATTGCATGGGGTTGTTGTGACCCAAGTGCAGGACCCGGCACTTGGCCTTGTTGAACCTCATACAATTGGCCTCAGCCCATCGCTCCAGCCTGTCCAGATCCCTCTGCAGAGCCTTCCTACCCTCAAGCAGATCAACACTCCCGCCCAACTTGGTGTCATCTGCAAACTAACTGAGGGTGCACTGTTCAGCCAGGCTGGTCTTCTTCCCTGCTGGCTCGTCTTCTGGCACATGGGGATGGCCTGCTCCTGCGCCTTTAAGACTTAAGAAGTGTGCCCAGACTTCCTGGACTCCTTTGCCCTCCAGGACTGCCTCCCAAGGGACTCTGTCCACCAGGCTTCTAAACAGGCCAAAGTCAGCCTTCTGGAAGTCCAAGGTAGCAGTTCTGCTGTCCCCCCTCCTTACTTTTCTGAGAATCAAAAACCCTGTCATTTCATGATCACTGTGCCCAAGACAGCCTCCCACTGTCACATCCCCCACAAGGCCTTCTCTGTTCACAGACAACAGGTCTAGTGGGGCACCTTCCCTAGTTGGCTCACTCACCAGCTGTGTCAGGAAGTTATCTTCCACATGCTCCAGGAACCTCCTGGACTGTTTCCTCTCTGCCGTATTGTATTTCCAGAAGACATCTGGTAAGTTGGAGTCCCACACAAGAACAAGGGCTAGCGATTGTGAAACTTCTCCCAGCTGCTTATAGAATATTTCATCTGTCTCCTTGGCCTGGTTGGGTGGTCTATAATAGACTCCCACCATGATATCTGCCTTGTTGGCCTTCCCCTGATCCTTACCCATAAACACTCAACCCTGTTATCACCCTCATTAACCTCTAGACAGTCAAAACACTCCTTGACATACAGGGCTACCCCACCACCTCTCCTTCCTTGCCTGTCCCTTCTGAAGAGTTTGTAGCCTTCCAGTGCAGCACTCCAGTTGTGCAAGTCATCCCACCATGTTTCCGTGATGGCCACTATATCACAGTTTTCCTGCTGGACAATGGCTTCCATCTCCTTCGGTTTGTTGCCCATGCTGTGTGCATTGGTATAGATGCATTTTAGTTGGGCTATTGATCCTGCCACCTTTTTGGGAGGAGAAGCCCTGATTCCTATGTGACTGATCTCAGGCCCTTCCCTGGTTTCTAGCACGTCAACAACCCCTACGTCTTTGCTTCCATGTGGGTCCCCATCCTCTACCTCCGCTGAGACGGCAGTCCAAAGACCCTTGCCAGCACACCTCCCCTTAAACACTGGTGTGTCACCCCCAGGCTTATCATCAGTGAGCTTGATTTTATCCCTTTCTCCCTTCAAATATAGTTGAAAGCTCTTTCAATGAGCCCTGCTAACTCCTGCGCCAGGATCCTTCTCCCCCTCAGAGGCAGGCATTCCCCACCTGTAGCCAGCAGGCCTGGTGCCCTATAGAGTGTCCCATGATCAAAGAATACAAAATTCTGCTGGTGACACCAGTCCCGGAGCCAGGTATTGATCTGCTGGCTCTTCCTGTTTCTTCCCTCATCATTCCCTGCCAATGGAATGATGGAGGAGAACACCACTTGTGCTCCCAATCCCCCAACCAGTCGTCCCAAGGCCCTGAAGTCTCTCTTGATTGCCCTTGGGCTTCTTGTTGCAACTGCAACAAGAACAAGAACTGCAACATGACAAGTTGGTTTCATTCGTAATTATTTATATAGTGCTGAGACACCTTCCAATTGGGTGTGAAAATGCAAGAGCTAATGTTTGGGATATCTGCAACCTGGCTTCCCTTTCTGTCAGCGTAGCGAGGAAATCTATTCATCATAAAATAGATAGCTAAAAACATCTGACCATCGTGCATGCCCTCAGAGCGCCTGTGTTTTATCACTGGTAGTAAAGGCAGCCCAGGGTGCTCTAAAGTAGGTACCTAGTGTACATGGTAAGTGAGACAAGACCTACTCCAGAACTTTGGGTGACAGAGACTAGCATTTTTTGTGTTGTCCAACACTGGTTTTGTTATCTCTAAACCCTCTTATGACTTCTGGCATTGCAGCTTCACTAGGCATCTAGCTATTCTTTTCTCATACTAGCTTTTGTGCTGCTCTCAACATCACTGCTTCCTGGACAAGCTGCAGTTAGCACCCTAGGTCATGAAGGAAAAAGCATATTATAAGCAATTGCTACTTTTTTGAGCCCCTTTGCGTGGAGAAATAACCATGCTTCTCTAAATTACTCTCTTTTTACTTTCAAAGCTGAAAAAGCAGTATGACCGACCACAGCAGAGGAAACAGCAAATCTTTTTTCCCTTTGGTACTGAAGAGAAGGGGAAGGGAAGGGTCTTGCTGCACATGCATTCACTTCACTGTGCTCATGTCCTGACATGACATCCTTCAGAAAAGGTTGATTTTCTAGGGGAATGTGGCTTCTTCATTAAGCAAAATGAATAAAATTTGTAATTGTCATAAAGATGAAGATATCTTGAATGTAGAAACACATAATTAAGGCCTCCTATTTTTTACAGTTGTGTAGCCCAGTTACTAAAAACAGAGTTTAAGATGTTATCAAGGTGACAAATGATATAATTAATCAATGTCTCAATGTGAACTCAAGCAGTTAGCAGGGTGAAAAACAGAGGTGTATGTTATGGCGCACTGTGGTATAGCTGTACTATCTTTCAGATGTTTCTGGGTGTTAGCAGACTTGGCTTACCTTATCTGAGCCCTCTTTTCAAATACCCTGCTGGTTACGCTGGGCTGTTGGATTGTCTGCAGGACCCTTCCTAAAAGGGTCCTCACACTGGCTGTGGCAGAAACAGCTCAGGTTTGTGAGCTGTTCTAAGACCAGCTGCCCATCTAATGCCACCGCAGATATCATCCTACATCTTGCAACATCAGAGGACAGCCAGGTCATGGACACGTGTGGTCATTAACTTTATGGGTTGTGTTGTCAAATCTATGTGATATGTTATGATGAAAATATGCTGTAATAACAATGCTCAGCATGAAATCCAGGACAGGCAGACAATGTGGGCCGAAGAATTTAAAGGTATACATAGTGACTTTTTTGTCTTACCTAATTTTGTTGCACAAAGAGACATTACAAAGCAATGCAAACTGAAAGGAGCAGGATTTCAGATGCCTGCCTGACAAATGAAAATCCGAAAGTGGCTTAAACCTTTAAGACATAGCATAATATATTGAATGGGTATTTTGTTAAATTCTACGTCACCACATCCCCCTCAAAGGTACTGACAGAGATTCACAGGGCTTTGCAGGGTGCAAATCTATTTAGGACCCCTTTATGCCTCACGTAGTATCCTATTAAAAAGATACCCTGCCAGTCTTGAGTGTGCTCCTTTCTCCTTAGAAATCTGAGCAAAAAGATGCTGTGTTTCATGCCCTGAAGATCCAAAATTGGTTTTAAAAACACATCATGAATACCTGAGCTTCAAAGATCTCTCCTGGTTTCGGTTAGCTGTGTGTCTGGATCTTGTGTCATGCCCACGCTGAGAAGATCAGAGGATATCTGAGGCAGCTGGTAAACTTAAAGTTTATGTCACACTGACCTACCTCCCCAGTACTTTTATCAGAAACAGAAAGTTAAAAACTGGGCAGCAAAGAGTTAGTGAGAACATGTCTGGAATTGCATTTTGAGTAGCCATGGTACTGTAATTTCCTTAACAGAAGCTGGCAACTTACCAACTGAGGGAAGTGTTGACAGTCTTCGTCAGTGATGGCCCCATTTCTTCCTCACTAGCCCATAACTAACTTCACTTCACTTCAGTGCCAGATTTCTCATCTCTGTTAGAAACACAGTTGAGAGTGGTTATAGTGGAGATTAAAGGGTTCTACATGTTTACAAGGTAGAAGAATCCTAATTTTTTTCACTTGGCATTATAGAAGTCAAAAACAAATGTAGTAAAAAAATCTGTTGGTATGCTGTACATTTTTTATCACTCGCTTTCTGTGGCTCATTTTTGTTGCCAGCAGGTAAAAAATAAGATGTAGGTATTGCAGTCTTGCCAAAGTTTTCTTATCTGCTCACTTTGAAGATTTGTTAAATGATAAGACTAAAGGGAACTTATTAATTTATTCTGAAATTGTGTGAATATGATTAACTGATTTTTCCCATCTCACCAGCTGTTTCTCATAACCCTGCTAGTAATGGCTTCACTTCTAAGAATACAGCTTTGAGTGCCAAAGTGTTGGAAAGTGTTACTTTGATTAAACATCTCGGAAAGTCTTAAGATTCTGTTTCCACTTACTCTGATTTGCCTACCATAGATTATGAACTTTAATGCAAGGATTTTTCTTCATTTAGCAGGGAGCAATACAGCCAGCAGTCTCTTGCATTCCCTTGCAAAGCGGTCTGCACAAGCTTACCAGTGTACACTTAAGCTTTCCTGGTGAAGTCAATGCAATAATAGTGTTAGAGCATACCTGGAAGCATGTTCAATCCTGGGGAAGTCAACAGGCAAGTTTAAAGCTAAGCGTGTGTGTAGGACTGACTCAGCCTAATTGCATGAAATTGCAGAATTATACAGGGATGTAGACAACAGCACTCTGCAAGAGAAATAGCGAATTTCTGGCTCCCTGGTCTACCCTGAAGATATTAGAGCGACTTATCTTCTATTAGTGTCAAGTATCAAATTCAAAGTGATTCTACTACTAGAATACATTGATGATATGCCAACATTTTCTATTTGATGTCTTTTGGTATGAACTAGCATAGGCTTTGAAAACTTACAAAGGTAGACTGACAGAGTATGAACCTACAGGCTGCCAAGCTGCCAAGCCATCTGCTTAGTGTTTCAATCGTCCAGTGCTCCAGAGAGTTCTCAATTTTGGTTTTCAGTGAACCAATATAGGATTTACCTTCACTGCCCATGTAGTTTCAGAAATGATTACCCCTTAACAAAACCCCCAGGGACTTTAAAGGCAAAATTACATGCTTCTCCATTTAGAAAGGAATTTATTGTCTCAGGAAGATGAAATCAACATTGTTTCCTGGATTGAAGGCATCCAACAAAAAAGGAATATGCATTTTGGTTTATTCCCACACTTACAATGAGTAAAGCTCCATCCCAAAGTGAGCAAGACATACTTTCTCAGCAGACAGCTCGTTACTGGGTTAAAACGCCAGCTAGAATAAATGCTCTCAAGGCTCTGTGAAGGAGCTAAAGTGACTGTGCCTCCTTTGTGATTATCATCACACAGAATAAAACAGCTGGCATTTAAAGAAGCGGGTAAATAAATCAGTTTAGCAAATGTACACATATTGATTCTTTGAACAGAATTATTTGGTCTCTTTCTATAAGACATCTGCCATCTTCTGTTACAGAGAAACATTAGTAGTTTATTTTATTCCTTTTTTAAAATTTATAATTAATTAAACCACAAATCACCTTTTTCCAAAGTCCTTGAGACTCTTTGCACTAGCAGAAGAATGGACAGGTTCTCGCTAAAGCCCCTAATTCTGTAATTAACCACTCACTGAGGATTTAACAGCAAAGTGCTGGTGCTCTACCTGCCATTATTATGGCTCCATTAATTTTACAGAATATATCAGAGTACATTATTCTGAAGTATTGTCGAAAATAATTATAGTGTAGTCATACTCTGGAAAGCAGCTATGTAAAAATGCCATTTTCTTACTCAAGAGATCGCTTCCCTGTGCACATACAGTCATATCTGCCTATTTTGTGATAAAAATACTCTTTTTTGTGTTTCAGTTCTGCAAGCACCTTGTATACAAAATATCATTAAAATTGAATGTGTTGAATCCCTCAAGGTCATTCTCAACATAGTGATCACCAAACCTGGGATCATGGAGTTGTGCACAAAATTTAGAAAAGCACAGTTGGAAGATCTTAGGGCTGATGAAACTTGAGTGAATTCACAGCTTGACTTTCTATAAGCATTGAAGCAGACATAAGGAGAACAAAAGCTAGTCTGAGTTTTAGAAGGCAGGCAGAATTTCCAGAGTTGACAGAGTGCATCTCTTATTGATAAAGGGAGTGTGTTTGATCTGAATTTAATTAAGATATAACAAACATGGAACCACAGAATGCCATTTAACATCACTTCTCATTTTCAAACAACACTGTGAAATGAAGCCATAGTTGTCCAGTGTTACATTTTCCTGTGCAAAAGCCTTGTTTCAGCGAGGCTGCTCTCTTAATCATGTTGCTTCATTTCTTTATTAATTCACATAACCTTATAATTTTCAGTGTGTCATCAACTCAACCATGGATATAATTCAGTCATTCTTATTAGATTTACAGGCCAATTTCAACTTAAACAAATGTGAAGAGATATGGAAGTTGGTGTTATAATGAAAAGTGATGATGCAATAATTTAGAAATCAGTTCCCCCCTTCTAAAAAGTCACGTACTGGACAATTTCTCATAAGCCAATAAACATTGTCACTTCAGGTTACATTTTTACTGAGGATTTGCTCTTCAGATATGTCACAAAGAGCCAATACTGAGTCTTTCTATGCCTGTTAGCTGTAGAAAGCATATACAGAAGAGAAAACAGAATCTCTTCTCACTTGTGCCTTACCTGCAGAGTACTTCCCTAAATTGCAATGGCAGGACAATATTTTTGTCCTAGATCCAATGGCCTAGCACGAGGTGAGACAGGTGAAGATCTGTTCACTAGGGGAAAATCTGTCCCACTGTTCTTGCTTGCACCCTAAACACGCACACAGCTGCTGCTAAGGCCCAGTTCGAATTCTGTTTCTACTCAGCAGCTGCTTAAGTGTGAGGCACGCATGCTTTGTAGCACTTGGTTTTCCATGCACTGTTCTCAATATACCTGAAGTCATGCTTCTGCGCAAGCCCAAAAGCACTTTAGTTTTGAGTTGTTTATCTGCTAGATGCCTAACTGACTCCTAAGTGCAGTTGGGAATTACAGATCAAGTCATTTTTCATATCCTTCTCAGATAAAACCCTACACAAAATTAATTGCCAGCAAATGCTCTTTTCCAAAACAGAGGGAGAAAGCAAATTTATCTTCCTATATACTACCCTAACCTTCTTCACACTTACTGTGTCCAAAGAAGGGCAACGAAGCTGGTGAAGGGTCTAGAACACAAGTCTTATGAGGAGCAGCTGAGGGAACTGGGGTTTAGCCTGGAGAAAAGGAGGCTGTCTACAACTCTCTACAACTACCTGAAAGGAGGTTGTAGCAGGGTGGGTGTCAGTCTCTTCTCCCAAATAACAAATGATAGAACAAGAGGAAACAGCCTCAAGTTGCGCCAGGGGAGGTTTAGACTGGATATTAGGAAAAATTTCTTCACCGAAAGGTTTGTGAAGCATTGGAACAGGCTGCCCAGGGAGGTGGTGGAGTCATCATCCCTGAAGGTATTTAAAAGACATGTGGGTGAGGCGCCTAGAGACATGGTTTAGTGGTGGACTTGGCAGTGCTAGGTTAACGGTTGGACTTGATGATCTTAAAGGTCTTTTCCAACCTAAACAATTCTACGATCCTATGATCCAGCAAATGACATGCTTCAGTTCAGTTCCTTCCCTCACTTTAGGCAGGACTGCAGAACGAAACCATCTGTACCTTGAATGAATGAATTGCCTGTTGATCAGTTGTTGTTGTTCTACATTACTAGGAATATAAGTGCTCTTATGTGTGTCTGAAGTTAGCTGGGATGGATCTGGGTTTACCGGAAGAGTAAAGTCAATGTGGATATCCTATACAGTCATCAGAGACCACTAAAGAATTGAAACTTTTTGTGGTAGCGATAGGAGATGTGAAGGTATCTTCTAGACCATTCATCCTTTGCAGTCATGTTGCAGAAAGGGTCCTACTTTATCACAGCCCTTCCTGTACTACAGCCCCTATAGAAGTCATCCTGCAGAGATGCCATCCTGTTGGGAACAGCTATTAGTGTCATTTAGTTAGTTTTTTATCCGTACTGGTGAGTGATGTCGAATGAAATGTTGCCAGAGTCAGAAGGTAGGAAATACACTTGTATTGCACTTCAAAAACTGTAGTTAACATGAACATTTGATAATGGTAGTTCCATAAGATTACACTGTGAAAGTATGATTATCACACGCTAGCATTTTTATTAAGTAACCCTTATTTTCCCCTACATATTGCACCAAGCGCAATAAGATACGTGCTGCAAATATTGAAAATCATCTCTGTCAGCTAAGGTCATGAACGTTTTGCGCTTGTCTACAAAGTCCCAGAATTTTAGTAGCTTCTGCCTACTTTTTTTCTATATATTCCAATATAGTTCCCAGGGAGAATTTTGTGATGTGTAGGGGCCCACCTGCAGCACAAATGCCTCTGTGATATCTTCCCTGAATGCTGAAAATTCACTTTGGAGAAAATTTCTGCTGCAGAGAAGCAGTGATTTAACTGCAGGAAGATATAGCTGGCTGCATAGACAAGAGTATCTAATCTGCAATGCTGAGCATATCCCAGCTCTGTGTGAAGTGTCCTCCTTGTAGAGCGACGTACTTAGACTAACACACCTGGAACCACATGCTGCCATTTTTATAGCATTCCCCAAAAATAATTACTACGCTGCTTGCCATAGATTTTTTTTAATTACCGTTGCCTATAATTTGTTTCTACCAGCTGTATATTTAATGCTGCAGAATATATCCAGAAAGGCAGTCCTTCTTTCTTACTTTTAATATTTTTTGGTCTCAGGTTTCATTCCCAGAGCTTAAGTGGTACCAAAAATGTAATTACACTTTTAATTCTGCTTAGTTTTAAAGAGGTGAACCTGCTTTCATTTTAAGTTTCCAGTAAAGAGAGCTGTGCTGTGCTATGCTTTGGGCTAGAGAAGTGGGAGGACACACTCAGACTCTTTGTAGACATTTATTTTAAATTTTAGACATACAATTAATTGTATGCCTCTCAGTACCCCAGTTCTGGCTGGGTTATCATGTTGAAATATCCACTATTCCATAGTCCTAGTTACCTTAATCCACCCAACGGAGTTTGGATCTTCTCTAGGACATACATGAAAGAAAGTGATAGAAGAACTGGGTCACACCAGAAGTCCATTGAGTCTAGTATCTTATCTCCAGCAGTAGGTACCTAGGGAAGAATATAAAATTAGGACAAGTAGATATAATTTCCTCTAATATTCTCTCAGCTTCCAACGATATTCAGGTCACAGGCCTCCCAAGCCTGTGAGCCTCCTGAGTTTGTATTTGTTTAGAAATTTTAAACATATAAACGTTTAGCATCCACATTTTTTGTCAGTTACCCTTTCCATGAAGGATCAACTTCTCTGCTTTATCTGGCTCCTACTAGCTTCATTTGCTGCTCCCTCATCGTTGCATTGCAAAAAAGAATTAACAATTGATCCCCATCCATTCTCTCCATGCACAAATAATTTTATACACTTTCTCTTTGTCAGCCTATATAGTCTTAGCTGTTTGTATAAATGCCATTTCATACATTTGAATATCCTACTGTCTTCTTCCTGTCCTACTAAAACCTTTTAGGGATGAGGAAAGCAGCACGGCACACAGTTTTCATGATAGAGGTAAACTGTGGATTTGTACAGTGGCATGAGGATATCCACTGCTTTTTCTGATTTCCTTCTTTGCTTAACCACAGCTGAGAACTATGATGTAACTATCATTTTCATAGGACTGTCTATCATAATCCCAGGAGCTCGCTGCCAAGTGGGGATGAGCAGCTCAGAACCCATCAATTCAAATGTCAAGTTTAGATACATTTTTTTTTTTGAAGTGCATCCCTTTATGTTTACCTACAACAAATTTTGTCCACCATTACACCACGCCCAGTCACTCACTCCTGTAGGATGTCTGTTTTTCTTCTTTGTTGACTTTGTCCTTACAAGCCTGAGTAACTTGATTTCATCAGTAAATATCACAACAGCCTGTTACCAAACCCATCTTCCAGCTTATTCACAAATTATGTCAAATAGCAAAAAGTTCCCACACAGCTCCCTCCAGTCTGAAAAGTGAACAATTGTTCCTCAGTTCTGTTTCCTGTCTCTTTACCATTTACTTACCCATGAAAGCACGGTCCTGCTTGCTCCATGGCTGCTTAGTTTCCTAAACAATATTTGGCAATAGGCCTCGTCAAAAGTCTGTTGGAAATCCAAGTAGATAGGATGATCTTGATCACCTCTGTCCACATACTTGTTCACCCCCTCAAAGCATTTATTCATAATGCAGGATTTCTTTTCACAAAAACCGTGCTGATTCTTCTCAGACAGACCATTTTTATCCAGCTGTCCATTAATTCTAATCTTCATTATACTTTCAATTAATTTGCCTGGTAGAGGCATCAAGATTACAGACTTAGAGTTCCTCAGAGCTCCCCCTGAGTCCTTTTCAAAATTGGCATCACACCAATTTGCCATCCTCCAGTTTTCTGGTATCAAGACAACCCAGCACAGCTGCTTCCCAGACTACTGTTATTTATTTATTCATAGAAACGTAACAAGCAGAGAGAACAAGATTAAAACAAGCAGAACCTTTATCCTAGCTCTTCCTTGCCAGTGCAGTTAATTTTTTCTAAGATTTCGGTTCCTCCAAGACTTACCCAAGCAAAGCATCATAGAACTTATTTTTTCAGTGTCTTTGTTGGTCTTCCTGCAAGCAGTTGCTGGCAAGTCACCTCTTTCTCTTTCTTGAGGAAAGTTTGTTTAACTCTTTAATCCCTTTAGTAAGTAAGTTGTCAGTCTTGGTTACACCGCTGTATAACTTGGTTTGGAGCCTTGATCTTCTCATTTTGCAGATAATAGCTGGCTGTTTTGTCTCAGTTTCTTCTTTTTGTTGTTTTTTTTCTCTTGGGCTGTTCCTCATCCAGATTGCTACTCTTTCTACCTGCAACAGCCTGTTACGAAACCAAGCCAGTATTTGACATACTGTGCTATAGCCATACTTTGACTCCATAAATAGCTAGGCAAAATGTTCACAGTATTGCCTGGGCATTCTCCTTGGGCTCAATCCTGTCCCAAGATGAAGCTCTGCAAAGGAATTTCAGGTGGCTTGAGGAGTCAGGGCTGGCTTCCCCAGAACAGGACAGGACAGGACCAGGAGATACAGTCTGAGCAACTGGCACAGGTGGGAAGCCAGCCAGCATAAAGTAAAGCAGCCATGAAATTCTGTTAGTTCCTGTAGTGGTTCAAAGGAGCCTGAAACCAAGCATAGTATGGCAGAGGATGAGAAGGTAACAGAGTACAACATTCCCATGATTGAGCTTGTTCTGGTATCCTGGCTTCTTAATAGGAAGCATGTGAGACATGTTTATTAAGGCCAGGTGCAGCCTCTGTTTCACCTGAAGTTGGAGCAGATCCCTCCACTACTGTAAACACCCATTCAATCTGCTGAAGAGGTTTCAGTAGAGTTTGACAGCCTGCACTGGCTTTGTGTTTAATTTATCATGGTACATAAAAGCAAGTGCAAGTGTGGAAGCAAAGGATTCCTCACCTTCCCACTCTTTGCTCGGTCCGCTAAGCTGCAGCAAAGGTGATGGACGATGATATGTCCTCTGTACTGTATTTCTTACCAACAGCTTAGTAACTCAGTGTGCTGGGCATGGCCACAGGTTTTTTTCCTTGTATAATTATCAGAAGCTACAATATGCAACCTTTAACTCAGTGGCAATGCCACTCATTTTGCTTAAATGAGAAACAAGTGTGCAGGTGAGTGCGTAGTTTCAAGCATCCATGAAGATATCAAGCTAAACCGTAAACTACTTAAAACAATAAAAAATAACCAGGGAAGGGATGAATATTCACAACACTTTTAAAAACAAACGTGGAGGGGCTCGCACAGCCCACCCTTGACAAATGGCCTGAATAACACCACCTGGTAACACAAGAGTGTGAGGTAAATTGTGTATGTGTATCAAATACACAAAGCTGCCTGAAGGACATTTGCCCATGTTAATTGATCATGTTAAAGATGAAGGTGACCATCAGTCCCCAGCTGATGGTGTTAAAGGGGAAGAGAGGCCATCAATGGATTAAACAGTAGCCAGGGAACTTCAGAGAGAGTTTTAAAACAAAGGAGGAGTCAGGCTGAAAAGAAGTAAGAAAGAAGAGTGAAAATTGGTAGTGGGGGCAAGACACCTTGGAGGGTAATCAGCAATAGTCAAACCTGGTTTGACACTGCCAGAAGCTGCCCTGCCAGCATTGCAACCTCCACCTGCATCAAGCAGAGCAGCATCCCTATGGGACGCCCCATGGAGTCTGTGCTCAGCAGGTGGCATGATGGTATGGGGTGCAACAAGTGGGGACCCACACGCAGGGTAGGTGTATGGGGGCTTGTGGAGGCACCTTTCTTCTCCTGCAGGAGATGTGGTTTATCTGTTGTATTACTGATATTGATCCCAATGTACTGCTGGTGAGTTATGTGTTGTTAGGAAATCAATAAACTTCTTCAATCCTTATTTGGTTTAAATTATGAGAACTGAACAGTTTTCCCCTGATACATTCTTTGGGAAGTGGACGGTAGCACAAGAGGAATCTTTCCATTGGAGAACTTTGCTTTGCTGAAAAGGCTTGTTATTTTCAACTATCTGGTGACTAATTTCCAGTTTGTATGAAGTGAATGAAACTTGCTCCATCAGACATTGATGAAGGAGCTGCAGAGTGAGTGGTTTTAAAAAGAAAACCCTCACACTTTGTTTACACTAATGTTTTCAGCCGTTGTGCAAAGAGATAAGTCTTTGATCCTGTTTGGTGGGGCTTGATATGTCCAGAAAAGGGAGATGCAAAGCCAATGCATTACAGCTTATCTGTGACAGTTTTGCGAGCAAGTCCTTCAGAGAGCAGAGGTGTGTGGAAGTTGTCTGTCCCAGAGTAAACCTCTGCAGTGGCAGCGCCTGAGCTGGTCAGTCTCTAGACTCCCTCGACTGCCAAAAATCAGTTCTAAGTCACGAAATGCCTCATCAGAAAACAGATATCTGAAACAGGTCAGACGCTTTGGATCTTGGGAGGTTTTGTTCCATTAACCTTGTTTTCCTCCGTTAATTGTCCAGGGAGTCTGGAGTAACTACTTCAGGAGTGGATATCTACATTGTACATAACTGAGGTGGGATTCAGCTTGTAGGTAAAGACTCTACATGTAGGTATTTACACAGTTTCAGTGCCTTGGCACCTGGTCTAGGTGATCAAAATTTATCCACTATGTGTATTTACCTGTATGTCTCACCTTCTGTAGGAGGTGCTTATTCTGTCTGGATTAACCAGCAGTTAGCAACAAAAAAAAAACCCACAAACCCTCAAACAAACAAAAAAACCCACTTCAAGGTAATGAAAATGGAAATATTTTGATAGTGCAGGTCCCCAGCTTGAGCCTTTTTTAACACTGTAAAGTTCTGTCACCTTTTATCAGCTGATGTGTAAAAGAGATGGCCACTTAGCACTGAGTGTACGTAGTTTTTGTTTGCTGTGTTAGACAGAGGGCTGAGAGATGCAAAGCATGTCTACCTTCTAACCGAACATTCAAAGAAGGAGAGATCCTTCTAGCTGGGACCCTGGCCAAGGATTCAAGATACTGAGGTACAATTCCTAGGTTTGCCATATACCTTTAATATGACTTTGGAAAAGGCATTTAACTTCCCACTTGAAAGACCTAATCAGTCATCTGTAAAGGAGAAAAATAGCCATGTTTTTTCCCTCTTGCTCTGTTTAGACTGGGCATACTTTGGGGCAAGAATTGCCCTATGTGCTATTGCAATCAAATAAACAGCAAAGCTGAAAAATCCAAAAGTCAGTTTCAGGGGTGAGCAAGAAACAGAGGCAAGGATGTCTCCACTGAAACACATTGCAAAGGTGCCCTAGTCTGGTACATCTCATGGTGGGTCGAACTGTGACTCCTGCAAGCCAGTGATTTCCATTGCCTAACATGATGGCTCAGCAGGTGGGAAGTGATGGCTGCACAGCCTGATTGCAGCAGGAGGGATCTTGAACACTGTGAAAAATTGTTGCCTCCTGAAATGGATGAGCAGAGCAACAGAGACTGCAAGAATAATGTTTTGGCAAAGGCTTTTGGTTCGTGCAGTATATCCAACACACCTCTAAGTTCAATGACCTTCCCATGTTTCTTTTCCATTTAGGTAGATATATTCATGCCTCAGATCCACACAGAAACCCAAGCTGGATAGTGAAATATTCCAAAAATCCTTTCAAAAAGATTTTGCTTTTTTTTTTTAAATATTTCATATATTTTGCTTCCATTTAAAAGTATCTATTTCTTTTAAGAAGTAGCTTTGCAAGTCATCACAAAAGATATTATTGTTCACTACTGAGATTAAGAAGTGACCAGCCACATATTTGAAAACAGTATTTTGAGCCCTCTAAAATAAAACTAAAGCTTTTTTTTCCCCCCTGAATAATGCAGTCAGGCTTGACATGTAGCATCTCATGCCCTATTAGCTTTTCCTTTAGGGAGACTCAGACACTCCCTGTTTTAGGTAGTCTTCTGTCAAAGTCTTCGTGTTTAAAAGAAAGTAAAACACAATGCTGCTGTACTCAGCTACCTCACAGGGCATGACATCTTGTGGTAAGGCAAATGCCTCTGAGATGACAAAATACCTTGAAGTATTTATTTTTACTGTCAACTTAGGTAGGACAGGATTTACTGTAGCAAATAATCTAGCACCAATGGAAATGATGAGATGAGTTTGTGATTCTGCAGAAAACAAAGCCTCTCTGTGATTTTCACACTTTTTCAGCCACTTAATAACAATTTCAGCAAATATTTCCTCTGAATAAAAGTGGAGGTGTGTATTACACTCTGATACTGTTATGCTTGGAGGTTGTATGCCACTAGCTGGGAGGCTAAGTGCTTTCAGTGGCCAGGAGTAGTGTTATCTGTAGCCCTGCTAAGCAATCCATACCAGAAGGTGCTGCTCCTTTTATGAAGTGTTTAATTTCATGCTTAAGGCTGAGATCTCAGGAATGCTTTCTATTTTACTTCTTCCCCACCGTCCTCATCTTCAGGTCTAGACTAATGGGCTGCACAGAAGAACTGAGATTAAAGAAAATCTGCGACAACAGAATGAAACAAAAAGAGAGAATTGGCTAAAGCTTTTAAGGAAAAGGTATAAGTAGGAAAGCCAGTAGAAATGTAGTTGGAAGTGATCAAAGGACAAATGAAAAATATAACACATTTTAATGAAGGCCACTTCCTGTCTGAAAAAGGCTGCCAGAAAGGAAAACATCCAGAAATCGGCAAGGGGGCTAAATTCGCACAACAAGAGTTTTATCTGACTCTAAAAAGATTATGTCTATAATGAGAAAGAAAAAGAAGAGCATTTAGGAAGTAAAGGAGATCTAATAAAAGACCTGTTAATTGCTAAACCAGACATGGACTCCCGGAAAATATAAACATATAAAGTCAGTGGATTCAAGACATATGGGGACTGTGGTATTTATGCAGAAAATGTAGTGTTTAGCTGGGAGAAGCCACATTGCCAGTTCCTGCAGAGCCCGAGACAGCTGAGATGGTGCCTGGGAGAAGCCATCAGTCCCGAGTAGCTTCAGTGATGCTCCCGGAGCTGGATGTGCTTCCCAGCCAAAGACCGGCTGCTGCTGCGACAAGGCAGAAAAGGCACAGTTTGCAAGAGACTTCCAGCAGCTGTTTAAGGTTTGAACCAGGAAGAAGTGGATGAAAAGCAATGAAGCAAACACTGTCACTCCATGTATCCTGCTTGAAGGGGAGGTCTGTTACAGGGACTCTCTGTTAGTTGGTGGGATTGACCTCAGGGAGCAGGAAACTCCCTAGCAAGGCTGCTCATGCTCTAAGATGTATGTGAACAAGAAGAGAAAATCAAATGTAGTTTGGTTTCTCTGGGAAGGAGGAATGATCCTGGCAGTTACATCTGGATGAGGATAAGCTCCTATCCCTCCTTATGCAATGGAGAAAATGCTGAGGGAGAAAAACCCCAGAGATCTGTGAAAGGAGAGCAGGAGCCACAGAGGACAGTACTGTAGATTTTCCCCATCCAATGCAATAGTCTGTAACTCTCCCAGCTGTATCTTCTCCACAGTATCTCATGGGTCCATGCACTGCCCAAGCTCTCCCCTTACTCTTAGCCCTTGGCTCTGCCTCAAATAACAGGCAAATTAGGGAGAAGGAAAGCAGAGGAAGTAACAGCAGCAGATCTTCTACAGATGTAACATGCCTGATTCTGTTGATTGCTCTGACAATTTACACCAATGTAATTACATTTTAGTAATGCACTAGGTAGAGTCACTTAGGAAATACTACTCTTATAATTGTCTTGATAGTACTTTGATTAGGATGAAAACTCCCTGAATGGTAAACAAAGGGTAATAATAAACATTAATGTATCAAGTTGGTGCTTGGCGGCTTACAGCTGAGACTGGTATTATATGCAGGCTTATTTAACGTCTTATTTAATGATCTGGATGAAGGAGTAAGTAGAGTATTAAATCCCAAGGGCGAGCTAAACTGGGACAAGGTGAGCACAATGGAGGCGAAGAACTGATGAAAAAGATGTTAAGAGAAAGGATGGCTTTGAGGCTAATGGAGTGGACCAGGGTTCAGTTTTCTGACTATGCCATACACAACTTCCCTTTGCCCAGGCTTTCAGCGGTGCTGGTTGATTTCAGACCCACCCAGATGCTTTGGAGGATAGGGGTGATGGTTTCTCTGTACCTTGTATATCCATGGATTAAACCACTGGTAACTGCACTACTTAATTTGAAGCACTTCAAATTTGAGTCTAACACAGAGGGGGTCCCAGGCAATCTCTTTTGTGGACTTACAGCACCACGGGCAAATAAATAAATGATTCGTGAAAAACATGGGAAGAACAAAACAAAATTAATTTCAAACTGGAAAAAGGTAAGATACAGCATGTGATTCCCAGTAGGAGCATGAAACCAGGGCAACAGTGTAACAAGGTTTAGTGTGATGAGGAGCAAAAAAATTATTAGATGTGAGGTTGCCATATTATATGGCTCATTTGGGGCTGTTTACGCAGAGGCATCTTCTTGCAAAGTGGGAATCCAGCAAATGCCCTCCGTGCCTGTGGGGTGACAGGAGCTGCAGCATTGTGTGGGATGCTGAGCATCTTCCCAGAAGCGATTGACTAATTCAGAGAAGAACAACAGAAGCGCCTGGGAGAATGGAGGAGTTTGGTGGCGTACACACAAGCATACAAATATATAAGTGTGTGCATGAGAGTGAGAGAAAGTAAAATAAACTGATTTGGCATTGTCAACAAACATTCGCAGGATGTCAGACAAATCTGTGTTTCATACGTGTGTTCTGAAAACCGTCATTGGGAGGCTTCTTTTGGTCTATAGCTTTGTGAATTCATAGCCTTGACAAGTCCAAAAACCTGCACTGAAATTGTTTCTTTAATGTTTGTAATCTACACTTCGCTACAGGATTTTGCAGGGGAGCAAAATAATCCCTAAATAATAAGGATGAATTAAAATATTGTAATTCAGCCCTGCAAAACCACAAATCTTTGGGGACTTCCAGAAAAACAGTTGTGCAGAGGTCTAACTATTCAGATGGGGGTTTTATGAAAACAAAATAGAAAGTATCTGAAATAATTTAGAAAATAATGTTTTCAAGAATGCATATTATAGAATAACACCAGTAGTGTTTTAAGAGAAAGAAAGTATCACCTCTGAGGTGATCCCATCCCATAAAGCCTCGCTTCTAGGAATTCATTTAAATCATAAAGTATATTAATGTGTATTCAAGAACATCTGGCAATGATTTCATTTCAGAGAAGGAAAACCATACCATGAAACAAAATCCTCGCTACTGTATACTTAGGACCTATTAAAATTCATGGACATCCTGTACTAAAGGAAATTGCTTTTGAAGTGATTACTTAACAATTCCTTCATTGGACTTTAGCCCAGGGATATAAATTACTCAGAATTTTACTTCCAGATTATGGATGCAGATGTTTCACAGAAGTCACTGACACAATTTCTTTAGCTCTTGTGTTACAGGTATGACCAGTAGAAAAGTCTCAAAAAGTCTAATGCCCTCAAGGAACCAAGGCTATTGCTTTCACAAGTGTTAATTTGTGGTAAGCATATTATAATATGTTATCTAGGAGCTGTTAATCATTTTATCGCACTGTAATTTATTAGGATTATGTTGTAAAACTTTGATGAAGATGAATCTGATTCAGCACCCAATTATTATTAATGTAGGTAACAATGTTTTTCATTGAAAAATCCTATTTACGCTTACTGCTGTATTGCCAGATTGTATTTCTTTAGGCTGAGAGTTCCTTGCTAGCTGTCCAACTGAAATGATTTTTTTTCAGGGTTTCAAGAGAAAAAAAATGAGAAGAGGAAAAAAATGCATTACTTTTTCCCAAGTTCCCTTTTCACTAAGATTTTTTTTGTGCCTTCATGCACTGCGTCATGAATTTTGGATGGTCCTTTTGAGTTTCTCATGAAAATATGTCCAGGTTATAAGGCCTAAAGCACATCTGGGTTTATTGTGGGCTTGCTAGAATTAAGCAAATTCACTCCCTGAAGTCCTTCTGTACTAAGCAAGCCCCCATGTGCTGACATTAATGCCTATGGGGCACTCAGTAGAGCAAACCAGCGCCTCCGCTGTGGGGCTCAAAGGGCTGAGCTGTATTCGCCTGGCAGTTCCTTCTCCTGGCTGCCAGATTTTCTGTGACACTGGACACCAGCTCTCATAGTACAACTGACAACTTTTTCGTCCTTTGAAAGAAAGGTTGGAGCCAGTTTTGGTGTCTAAGGGAAAAAGCCTCTCTCCAGGTCTGAGTTCGTAGCTATGAATTGTGAGAGAAAGCAGTTACTTCCCTGCATGCTAGCACAGGTTGTCCAACACTTAGGATGGGGAAGGAAAGGATTATGCTACATTCTCCATCCCCACTTCTGCTAGTCGGAGCAGTAATTTGCCAGTTTCTGAGAATCTATGTTTACTCATACATCCTTCCTGGTGCCTGTATATAGGAAAAAGGCCCTGTATATACGCTGGGCTGAGTATTTTTCTTTGTAGCAGCCTTCCTGGGAAATCTAGCTGTATTTAATAATGATTGGTATAGAATTGAAGAAATTAAATAGTCCTAGTGAATGGTGATAGAACATGTAGTAGTGATAAGAGAATTTTCATAAAAGGGCTTTGTAAAGAATTGAGGCAACACCACCTTTAAGAGTTGAAAGTAATTGATCTTTATCTTACCTAGCAAACATATTTGCTAAAATGGAATTTACAGCATTTCCCTATTTAACTGTAGACACTTTTCACATTATGAGCTCATCAGATAGGCACACTGAATTTACTAGGAGTTAGGGGATGCTTGGAGAATTATTACTGTTACAAATCCAAACCCCAAATGAGGTGCTGTGTATTGATATCAAGATGAGAGGTATGTGGCTAAAAATATATCTTGTCAGCTGTGATTTTTGTTATACACCAGCTCCACCTAAAACTTCCTACAGAAAGCTAGGATGAGCAGAGTCTGCCTGCATGAAGTACTTGTTCCCTACCCTTATGATCTAAAGCAGATGTTACCTATTATCAGCAGAAGGCCTGTGTTGCACGCTAAACAAAGTTGGTAATATTCAGTAAAGGGCATTGGCAAAGGTACACTTGAGAGTGGATAGGCCCATATTATTTACCGCTGTCAAGTTACCCTACTGTTTCACTGCAGTTTTTATTGCATAGGTTTTCTAGGCTCAATAAATCAGCAGGAGGTGAAGTCACACCTGGTTAGTGCACCGGAGGGTTTCAGATTGCTTAGCATAAAGTGCCATGTACATAGGGCAAGCAATAATTTTTGAAAAACTAAAGAAAATAGGAAAAAAGGGACTTCCTGAAGTACCTGCATACAAGGAGAGACGGCTAAAGTAATTGTCATGCTTCATCTGAGAAAAACAACATACTTTCATCGTGTCATTGCTGACGATTTTGAGTCATTTCTTTCCCCCCTGTAGGCTGAATTAATGAAAAATATGATTAGGTCCATCCTGTGGACAACTCACAAATCACTGTCTTTAATGGAGATGATCTACTCTTCCTCTTTACAGCTCCGGAGGTCTCTGTATGATGATGCACGCGGTTGAGCTATTGACACTCAGTTTCTCGAAGCAGATGTTTTACACGTTTTCAGGGATGTGGCTTTCTAAATACAAATTAGTTGAAGTGGCAACGGAAATGGAAATCAGTGGTATTTGTAACTCAAATGAAAACATTCACATTTACCAATTGCTCTGTTTCTGGAGCTCTAATATAATGTTAACCATTTTTCTTATCTGATTACATTCTCATTCCAGCATACATTTCTTCTTCCCATTAAAAGTCAGTAATGTGGGCTCTAAACAGCGGAAAAATTAAACACCAATTAAAGCAATTAGAAAAACACTAATTCTGTCTGCTGAGTCTGGTTCTGCGTTCCCTTTAGATGTGTAACTTCCATGGAGGTCAACAGGAGGTCTATGTGCAAACATGCATTAGGATCAAGTCATGAAAGAAAATCAGATTAAGGTTTTATAAATAACTGACTTTGTTTTTTTCCGGATGAATTAAATAATTGAAAAAATTCATCACAGGTCAATCTGAAGTAAATTTTCTTCACAAAAACACGACTCTGTTTTTGAAAGAAAAAATAATCTGCTTTTAGGTTAAACGAAATTGTTTCATTTAATCTGTACAGACATGCTTTGGATACTTCCTTTAAAATCACAGGTATTTGAATCACTTCAAATATAGTTCAAAACAATCTTCTTTGAGAAGAGTGCTTGTTTCAAAAATGTTGTAATAAAACTTTTCAACTTATAATGTGTTTTATTTAATCCAAACAATTTTGACAGAAATGCATGAAGCTCATTACAGTAAACTGTAACCTGTATATTTCAGTGAACAGAGCAGATGGAATAAGATAGGAAATATCTGCATAGGAGTCTGCTGCAGGTTTGACCGATTGCAGGTTAATTCCAGTAGAATCATCACTCGCTGCCTGCACATCATTTGTTTCAGAAACACGACAAGTATCTAATCTTTTTTCTGCTGAAACCAGTGCCTCCTACCCTGCTTCCTGAGATGCTGCATTTTTTTAAGCATAGAAATTTTAAGTTATCTTTAGCTGTAAGGGTGTAGTAGAAGATAATAAGGTGAACAGTACTGAGCAATAATAGGATCTCCCGACGGAAATAATCACCAAAAGGCACAGTGGCCATTGATGGATTTTAAATGGAGTTGAGACATGAGCATGACGTAAGTGAAAATCATTTTGACCAAGGTGATGTGGAGATGGGCAGAGCCCCCTCTTTGTGTTTCAGGATGCCCATCGCAGTGAGGCATCAGTCACCTTGAGTACTATTATAATACAAGTTACAAGGAATAATGAAGTCAGTGAAAGCTAATCATTTAATTGGAAAAAATGTCATTGAAAGTCATGCTCGTAGTGTTACTCTTTTCCCACCTCTCTCAGTTGCAATACGCAGAGGCACAAACTGGTGCATTAATACGCTCGCAAAACATCTTTTGGAAAAGAGAACAGGCAAAGTGGTAGCATATGGCAGGCTGGGTTGGTGTCCCACTTCAGGAACCAGAGAGTGCTGGCATACCAAAAATCCACTTCTGCACTGAAGGCTTGGAGTTACTTTAGGGTCACTGATCTTCAGGGCTGCAGGAATGATGGTGGTCTCCTTCACAGACTTGAACTGTCACTTTCCTCACTTTGCCCTTGAAGTGTATGAACTAGCACAGCTTCTGCTTTCAGTGGGACTTTTAAAACATTATGAAATGAGAATATCAAGGATAATGACAGAAACTGCTTGAATTGTAATAGGATCCATATTATGTTTTACACCAAACTAGACTTTACTAAGTGCAAATGCTGGTGGTGCAGCCAATAGCAGTGGACAAGCTTTGTACTTCTACTTAAATTTCTTCTCTGCTTATTCAGTATTGGTCTCAGATTAACTCATATCATGGAATCTCAAAAAAATTAAATTGGGAGAGGATGGTTGAAAGCAGGTGTCTGCAGGAATGGATGTGGATAGTTACGAACTTCTCCTCCTGATGGTCTGAGCTAGATGGACAAGAGGAGATCTTCTCTAGAGGTTATATAGGCTTACAGGCTTGGGATAGCACTACACCAGTGGAGGTGTATGGCCCCTACACCAGTGCTGGCCCAGGTGCAGTGAGCAGACGAAGCCTTGGGTCATCCTGCACACAGCCCTGGTGAGGGGTGGGGGGAACAGCTGGGTTGATTCTAGTGTCATTTCCTTACAGTTTTAATTTTGAAAAAAACCCCAGATTATATCAACTGCAAATACTGGGATCCTCGGGAATGATGTAAGGCAAAGTCAATCCCTCACTCCTCTACTCTGCCTTGCTCTCATTCTGCTTTTATTTCTTTATTCCCTTTGCCACAGTCCCTGTAGTAGTAGACAATGCCAGTGTAACCAAAGCCAGTATCTTCAGACACAAGTGAGGTCTGCTTTTCCAAGTTAATTTTATGTCTTAGCTTTAAAGAAAACAAAACAGGAAAAAAAGGGATATAAAAACATTTTTTCCAAGCAAGACATAGGCCAGATAGCTGCTTTAGGTGACCATGAAGCTGTTCTAATGCATTTATAGGTGGTTGGTATGCAGACATTCATGGGGCAGTCATGCTTTCTCACAGCAGCTCCTGCAGCGTCCTGGCTGCAGGGAGAGGGGAGGCAGTGGCCGGCACCCACCAGCCTTGGGCGCCTGAAGCTGCTGGGACAGTCCCTGGGGCTGTCTGGAGGGGGTGTAGGTGGAAGCAGGTGAGCAGCAGATCCCGGCTTGCTCAAACCCCGCTCAAAGCTCACAGATCCCGGTGTTACTGAAGGCAGAGTCAACCTGCCGATTATTTCTTGTCTGCAGAGATGACTCTTTTTCCGTTCTCTCTGGCATGTTTCCTGGAGCAGCCAAACACATGGGCAGAGCAGATACCATGCTCCCCAAACACTTAATCATCCGTTCTCCTAATTACCTTTCCACTTATCTATTTTGCATGGTGGGTTTCTAGTTGTTAATAGGAAGTAGTTGGTGGGTGGTTTGCCACAAAGCAGTATTCTTTCTATTTTTTTTCTCTTGTCTTTCTGCATCTTTTTTTTTAATGGAAAAATTAGATAGAATTTGAACTGAATTTGCACCTCTTCCTTCTCTCTATGTACACATCTTTTCCAACTCCTTTTTCTTTCTCTTATTCTCTATGTATTTATTTGTGTATCTATTTATTTATGTATCTGGCTCTATTCTGACTAAAACTTCCTTGGTTTCTCACTTTTTCCTCTACTGGGATCTGTCCTTGGGGAAGCAAACCAAAAACCATCCTAGAAGATCATCCCAGCAGGGTGACTTTAAGAGGACATCTGCTCAGATTGATTAGGTCATGGGAGAGAGCAGTGGCAGAGCTCTGCCCTTTTGATACCCATTTTGAACAAATCTGGATGACAGAAGCTAGGAGGACCCAAGCTGAGCAAAAGCATTTATCAGTCAGTCTGTCTGTCTTACTTGCTGTTTCTTCCACTTTCCCATTCTCTCTGTAAACACCCTTGTGTTACAAATTTACAGTCATTTTTTGTAATGCAAAATCATGCAAAGCTATTTTTTTTGCTGTCTTCTCTTCCACTTTGAATGAAGCACTCTGACTCTAGTACCTAAGTAATTGCTTTTGATCTTGCCGAAGTTCAAGTTACTGTATCTGATATTCTTCTTCATCGCAGCAGCCTACATTTCCACTTAATGAATGCTGATGAGTCAGACACCAGAAAGTGCCTTTGGTCAAACAGCTTGCCTTGCTCTAAATTCTCAGTAGATTCAAGCAATTAATTATAAATGTCAGTCCAATCTTCTTTACCTTCAACATCAGCTACAATGTTTTCTAACATAATGGAGAGTTTACCAACAGTTTTTTCTGGAGGTTTTTCTGGGGAGTGGGCTTGATTATGTTGCATACACCTGCTGGGTCCCTTTTCAATACATACATGTAGGGTTGAGCTATTGAGGCAAGCCAAAGTGTGCCTCAGTGAATTAACATTTTTATCTACCTGCAACAGTCTTTATGATATGGAAGCCAGAAAAACCCTTTGCTATCTAGATGAAAAAAACCAGAGATTCAAGAGGAGATGGTAGAGTCCTTTAGTCAGTAACATTTGACCCTACGTGCCAACACCCACAGGAAACCACTCAAAGACAGCAGCTGAGCTGACAGAGGTGTGGTGCAGCTGCAGTTACGAGAAACAACAGAGGATGAGATGTTTTTCTTGTCATTGGTTGTGTGTCTCCAGAACAACTTTACAACTAGCCTCACATCAGTAACTGAGAACAGAGCTTGGACAAGGGTGTGCAGTATTCGCTAAAGGCGCACTTCACTGGGTTTGCTCTTTTGAAACACGTGGAGGTAGAAAACACACCTATGGCACTGGATGGAGTTTATTTAGGAGGTTGCTGGAACCCATCAAACACATGCAGCATGGACTTGCCCAAGCCAGGATCCCCAGAATGGTCTTTCCAGAACATCTGTGCAAGGACCAGGTCCACCCTGGGTCACCAGCCCATGCAAAAGCAGAAGATGCAGGAGAGTGTGGGAGGGAGCCTGTGCACTAGATACCCATTCTGGGTGAGGACGGGACCACAGGAGCTCACCTCACCTGCTGCAAAGCACAGGCTTGCCCCTCACTTTGCATTTCCTGGCCTCCAACACACACCATGAAATTGAGACCACCTGGGTCTAGCAAATTGTCTGGCAAAACTAACCCAGCCTTTAACCTACTGATGAGATCAGACATTGGTGTTACCCTTTTTCCCCCACAAGCACCTGTTTTCATGCTGATGCCTGAAATTGCAAGCCTGGCCATTTCTTCATGAGTATAACATAAAGGTGTAATCTGGAATAGTGTATTTGCAAGTTCCTCAAGTATAGAAAAGTTAATGAAGAAAAATTTTCCCTGCAGAGATACAATGACATATTCACTCAGGAGTTATTTTCTGAATAAACCCAACCTCTTAAAACATGGATGGAAACGGAAAGCAATGAAGCAGCTTTTATTTTAAAGAAACTACTGAAAAATTCTGTTACTCATTCTTCAGCCTTTTTACCATAGAGACTAGGCACAGTCCGATGGGTATTCCAACAGTGTCACTATAACATGCAAAGTTACTTTGAGAATACTGTGTATTTCTCATCAAAAAGCTTTTTCTGGGTGTGTGAAGAACTGTTTTTGAAAAGCAGTTAGTTCCAGATGTGCCAAAGCGCACAGCTACGTCAGCAGGTGGTAGGATGGGAAACACCAACTCAGTGTCGCCAGAAGATGAGGTACCTGTCGGGTCACATCAGTAGTGCCACGTGTGTTTGGTGAAGCCACACTTCTCCGCAGAGGTTGCCGCTTGGGTCTAAGCATGCAGGCCAGGCTCTCTGTGCCATTGCTCACAGCCGCCCCCCTTCCTTCTTGCCATCCCTCTGCCTTCTTGGTGAAGAGGGGCTGCAGACCCGCGGGCTGTGTTAGGGGGCTGCCCTGAGGCGGCTGCTCTGGGTCCTGCCCTGCAGCCCTGGCTGGGTGCAGAGTCATCATGACAGCCTGGGAAAACCTTTTGGTGGCATCCCAGGTGAAGTGCAGCTTATTGAGCAATCCTTCTGAGCTTTCAGATGCAAAGAGACAGCAAAAGAGCACTAGAGTAAGGGGAGAAGTAGGACTCTGAGTGCCCCTGAGCAGAAAATGCTTTGCCAGAGGGGAAGGATTCAGGAGCAGAGCAGGGACAGCCAGAGCTGCAGCAGGAGGGGAGGCCCTGTGAGGCGTGTTGCTGATACAGGGGGCTTCCTGTGCATGGGCCCGTGAAGTTCACTGTCCAGGTACTAACCTTGGTGTTCCCCTGCCCGTTACGTGTCCCCGTGTGGCCCCCAGCACTGGCACTGAGAATGGGAGAAAAAGGGACCCTGTGCCTCATGGGGGATGGTAGTCCTACTTACCTTTTTGCTGCAATGTTGCCCATTTGTGCCTAATTCACCGCCCCTTCTCATCAGAAGATGCTTTTCTGTCACTGCTGCCCACGTTTCTCCCACCACCAGTGCTCCTTTTTCAGTTTACTTCTGCATTAATTTGCATGTTTTTCAGGCTGCATCTCATTTCACTCCTTGCCATGCTTCTCTTCTCACTGGGTGCCTTTGTATTATTCCTTCGTCCTGGCAGGTGTTTGCAGCTTGTCCTAGTTTAGTATCATCTGCAAGTCTCAGTGTTTACTTCCATCTTCTGCATCCCAATGAAGCTGTTTGGGAAAAGGGACGCAGTCGTGGGGATATCTCAGCGCAGTCCCAGCACGTGTCTCCCAGCACTGGAGCAGCAACCAGGGAGCTGGAGCAGGATTCATCCTGAGCAAACCACGCAGGGAACCTCTGATATAAATATGTCCTTTGCACTTATTTCTTACTTGTCAGCAACTACTGAGCCCGGGCTCAAGATAAAGCCATGCAAATGATTTATTTGCTGTAACTAGTATTCTAAGACAAAAGATACTTATCTGTGGGTTTAAGAGGCAGTGAAGGCACAATTCATTAACTAACAGCTAAGTCTCCATCTTATACTTCACTAATAATACTTTAAGACAAAAAAAGAGATGTAAACATATTCTAGGACCTGATCTTTATGACCAAATCAGTATGCAGTATTACAAGTGCTGCTTTGTAAGTATGTGTGGCAAAGTTGCTCTGACAGACACCTACACCTGTTTATTGAGCCTAAGGCAGAGAAATAAAAGTATAGAGTAATTATATGCCCCTTAAAACAGTAGAACGTCTTACCTAGAAAAATCTGTGGGCAAAAATATTTATGTCAGAACAGCTGGAATAAAATGCTCCATTTATAATAATGCAACCAAATAATTTTTACACTATTTAGAAATAGGTATTTTGGCAAAAATATAATTTTCCAAAGAAAACTGTTAAAGTTTGTTTGTAAAAAAGTTATACGAGTTTACTATTTAAAAAATAGACTTTTTTTGCTTTTAATTTTTTTAGCTGAAGCTGCTCACAGAGGTTAATTGTATTAAAGGTGCATCTTTTGGTGAATATGTTAACCACTGAAACAAATTCACCCATTGTGCTGCTGTCTGTAAGGAACAGCAGGTGAACTTAAACCATGAAAAGGAGCCTGGTCCAATTTCCTGAAAGCTCATAGAGATCATAGACATGCTGATAGCTACCTGATGGTATTTTCAGACTTACAGTGGGTGCTCCAGTCCCACTGATCTAAAACAAAGAAAACAGCCAGAGAAGTGAAAAATAGTTCATCTCACCTGGTCCTGCTTCACTGTTGACTGCGTGTTGATTACACTAACATACTTACCTGGCCTTGAAAGCAAATACACAGGACGCTGATGCTTCTATCTCCAGTGCTGGGAGGAGCTGTGAAAACATCTTCATCTGGCATCAGCAAAGTGTCCCTGGCCAAGCCCAAGCCTGGGACAGCATCTTGGCCAGTTTGGGCCACCACACTTATGGGTGATCTGACAGAGCCAGGAGTTTTATGGAGTTAATGGTGTGAGAGGGGAGCTGTGATTGCAGGTGGGTCCCATTTGCGCATCACACTGGCTGGCATCACATAGTTCATTCAGTGTAAAGCAGCTTGAAGTCTGCTCTGTGTTATGCCAAAGACATAGGCAAGCGCAAGCCCATGTTTCGTGGAGGGAAAAAAAGGACTTCTTCAGGCTACTTTTGCATCCTGAATTTGGGGCATGTAATCCTCTACTGTAGCCACAGAGTGGGGCCGTTGTCTTTGGGAGCATATGAGGGGCTGCGGACATGAAAAGGCCATTCAGCTGGGGAAGCAGCTGGGCTGTAATTCACAATGTTTCCTTAGACAACCGTAACAGATGCAGCAAAAACGGTCCGGTCAAGAAGAATGGGAGGTATATGGACTTTGTAAATAACCTTCCCACACAAATGTCTTTCCCAGTGATCTCACTGAAAAAAAAAAGACTCTGGAGGAAAAAAGCTCAAGTAGAGCGGAGCACGATGCTCCATGGAGATTCATCCTTGCCAGAGTACCACAGGGTTAGGCAGTGAAAGAGAAGGGTGAACAAGCTGTGTGGAAGAAGAGTAAGACTCATTCCCAAGTTAAAAGGTGTTTGTAGGAAAACCAGACAAGACTTTAAGTTTACAGAGACAAACCTTTCAGGAGAGCTGGCAGGCAGAGAAGGGCTGAAAGCAGAAAACTCATTCAGTGGAATAAACTCTCCACGGAATTGAAGAGTTGCTAAGTGAAGAGTGTGGCACTGTTTCTGGATGGGAATAATTTGGTAAAGTTAAGGACAGATGAATATGATGGGTTAACCTGACAGCAAGGCCAGGGTGGCTGGCAGTGCAAGAGAGTCTTAGATATAAAGGCTGCTACAGCTTTCATGAGGTACTCTTTGATTAAATACACTTAAATGGATCGTATTTGTTGAACTAAAGCAAAATATTTTTTCTGTGAGATCCAGAAACTCCTTCTGTTCTTTCCTTATCCATGCTTTATTGGTATTTTTCTTTCTATAGATTTCCAGGTATGCTTTGCAACTACCTGAAGCCATGCAGTCTTGGAGTCACATATTACTGAAGCTAATGGCACTGTTGCAATCTGAGGGCTTAGTAAAAACAAAAGGGGCCCAGGGCAAAAGCTGATCATGAAATTGTGCATGCACTCTGCAAAGAGGCAGTGGAAAAGCATGTGGCTGCAGGCAGGAGAAAGAACAGAGCAGCTCTTTAGTAACAAGTTATTGAACAAATTACCCCCTAGTAAAGATGTTGTTTACTCAGCTCCAAAGCTGAAAAACACATCAGAGGAGGCAGCGAGCTAGAAGCTGCTGAGTTTTTGCACTGACATGAATCACAGAATCCCAGCACGGATGGGGGACCTCTGAGGATCATCTGGTCCAGCCCTCCTGCCCAAAGCAGGATCAGCTGCAGGCAGGTTGCCCAGGTCAACACATGGAGACTCCACAGCCTCCCTGGGCAACCTGTGCCTGTGTTTGACCACCCTCCCAGTAAAATGTTTTCGTGTGTTCAGATGGAATTTCATGTGTTTCAGTTTGTGCCCATTACCTCTTGTCCTGTCACTGAGAAGAGCCTGGCTCCCTCGTATTCCTCCCTCCCATGAGGTATTTACATACATTAACGAGATCCTCCCAAGCCTTCTCTAGACTGAACAGTCCCAGCTCTCTCACACTCTCCTCATATGAGAGATGCTCCAGTCCCTTAATCATCTTAGTAGCTCTGCACTGCATTCAATCCAGTAGCTCCACGTGTCTCTTCTACTGGGGAGCCCAGAACTGGACACAGCAATCCAGGTGTCCCACCGGTGCTGAGCAGGGGGAAGGATTACCTCTCTCGACCTGCTGGCAGTGCTTCTCCTAATGTGGCTCAGGATGCTCTTGGCCTCCTTTGCAGCAAGAGTGTGTTAATGGCCCACGGTCAACTTGTCCACCAGGAACCCCCAGGTCTTTCTCTGCAGAGCTGTTTTCCAGCTGATCAGCCCCTAGCTTGTCCCAGTGCCTGGGGTTATTCCTTCCCAGGTGAAGGACTTTACATTTTCCCTTGCTGAACTTCATGAGAACCCTCTCTGCCCACTTCTCCAGCCTGTCCAGGTCTGTTTGGTTTGTGAGTGACAGAAAGAAGGGGAGACAGAGAGAGGGAGATGTAGAAAACACAGAAATTTGATGAAAATGAAGAAGCTAATCTGTTTTTCGACTTACCGTGGTGGAAAATCCCTGCAACTCTAGCTCAAGTTAACTCAAGCTCAGGTTCTCAGGTTGGGTTTGGTTTTTTTTGTTTGTTTGTTTGTTTGTTTTCTTTTTTTCTTGAAGAACAAATACTTAGTAATCTTCAAAAATGCCGTGGTGCTTTTTGCCTGCAGCTTCTCCTGATGCTATTCTGTTGGATTCAGCTTGTTTCTACTCAAATCTGTCCTGATGAGAACAGGTGCAACTCAGCTGAAATCATGATGACTGTATATAGTCCCATATGTCACTGCAGAGTGGAAAAAAATTAATAGCATCTAGTAAACTATGAAGAAAAGTCAAATGTGTGGTTTCAGCTACCTTTGCTACTTTGTGCAGTCTGAAAAATACTTTTTGCTCTTGTGAAGCTTGACAACAGCTCATTGAACAAAGCCAATGGTTTTTCAACAGTCTGTATTTAATATTAAATGTTCCTATATCTGCAAGCATAAATTAGTAATGGGAAACGTATCACTTGGAACAAATATGCACCTCAACCTGTGGTCTCATCTCTGGTTTTGATTAAATTCCTGCATTTGCAGTAAAGGAAGCAACAAATTCACAACTTTGTAGGTAAGAGAAGATAGTTGAACAGTTGCTCCGTCTTGATTTACAGTTCATTTATTTTTGTCTACCAGTCAACACACAAATACATTGTTACAGGTTTGGGATTTGGAAGAGCTTTCAGAATGGAAATAATGTTTCCAGATCCCTTTTATACAGTTAACTCTTTTCCCAAGGCCTACCATCAATTACACTGACTTACCATAAATTTTTGTCTAGATGAATAACATATTCCAGAGACTAAATTTATTCATAAAACCAGTTTGGTTCAGAGAATCTTCAGGCTTAAGTTCTTTTTTAGTCAGCAAGTTCTTTGACCTTTGTTAGGAGCTAATCACCACTGTAAGTTATTACCACTTAACCATACTGTAAGTTCATTTTTAAAAATTCAAAACACTGACTCCAGCATCGGCTGTCTGTGTTGTTTGGCCCTGAACAGCTGCATGTCGAACAATTGTACTTGCGCCAGGCTTTCCACATTTCTCTTTCAAAGCCTGTGTAGTTAATGGCAGAATGTGTCTTGTTGATGAATGCATTGACAGTTCGGCGGGAGGGTATTTGTAACAAATCCGGTCAGGAGGTCTTCTGCAGCTCCCCAAGCCATCGGCCAGCTGGGCAGTAGCGCCGTGTGTGGGGAGAGCCGGCCCCCTGTGTTCCATCACCCGGAATCTACGCGTGCTGTTATGCCAGCAACAGAAACAGCAGTGACATGTCCATACCCTTCCTCAGGACTCTCCAGTGGCTTGGATCCTGCCATGAGAGCAAAATTTGCATGGACTTGAGTGGCAGGACCAGGCTATGCTCACATAGTGCAGTAAGGACTGCAAGAAATCGCACTGCACAGTTTGGGGCTGCAGTCCTAGCATTTCAAATCATTTCTTTGATAGTTTGGCTTAATTTAATTCCCAGCTGACCACAGGATCCCGTTCATAATGCTGCTAATTATTTTACTGCAGAAATTGAGTGCTGGGTTACATTTTGGGCAGGGGGAAATCATAACCCAGACTGTGGCATCGCGAAGAGGAGTGAGATTGTGAAAGACCATCCATTTCTCACCCCTTCATCTCTGGCCTCTCCTTATGCTGATGGAGAAAAGGGGCAGAGCCATTGCCTTTTTCCTTCCCATCTTTTCCTATCCTCTGCAGCTACTCCTTGCATCTCCTGAGAGTCAGAGCACAGGTCTGCCTGGCCATCACACAGATCCTCGTGTCTCCCCTCCACCCCAGTGTGCATTTGTGAAATTACAGGACAAAATCTGGCCCAGAAAGTCCTCGCTACTACACTCAATTTCTGTCCCTGATGGCCCTGCTTACGTGAGTACAAACATTTTGTGCCTGAAGGACAGTTACAGGAGCTATTCAATTGCAAGCTATGGTTGTATGCAGATCTTTTACAAGAAACCACTGGTTTGTACTAGTATCCATCAAGAATAAACAAGACCAGTGAAGGATGCAAAGGAGTTGTGTGATATTTATGATTCAGCAGCAAAAGCTGCCCCCTGAAGGAACAAGTCATTAGACAAATGAGATACAAGGGGGTCCAAAAATACCTCCACACATTCAGCAGTGAGCATTGTTATTGTAGTCGCTTTACTAAGTTAACCAAAGCGATTCAAAAACTGAAATACAGAGACTTTATACAGAACGAGTTGGGAGTACAAATAAACAAAAGTAACATTCTTCAAGAGATGGATTTAGTTATGTACTATAAACATCAATAAATACTGAAAAAGACGTGAAAATTAAAAAAGAAACAATACCAACAACTTTAAATTGTCCCAAGGACTATATTTATAAATTAAGCTGATTTTTGATACTTTGGCAATAGTGATTTCAATCCAGAAGTCCTTATCTAATTAAAAAAGGAAAAAGAAAAGTAGTCAGCATATTACTGATACCAAACCAGGGAAGGGGTCACAACTAGAGCAGAAAAATGACACATCCAGTTAGAACCATATTACAGTTTGGCAGGAATACTCTTAATGAACACCATGTGTGTATGAGAAAAAGACAGCATCACTATTACAGGCATGAAACGACGATCAAGTGTCATTATCCATTGTCCAAACTGAAAAGGAACATTAGTAAAAGGGGAAATGAAGACTAGAAAAGGAAAGAAAAAAAACACCTAAGGAAACTTTAAAAGCCACCTCTTCATAATAGTCTTCTAAGGCAAATGTTGCATGCACTATCTCCCCAAGAAACTAGACAAAGCTCTTCCATTCCCCGTGCGTTTCCTTTCATTTAATTTCATGAAGAAAGGTTTGAGAGAGCAGAGCGCTGGGAAGAAATACTACAAACCTCCAAATTAGTGAAAGAACTTCCAGCATCACTATTATATTCTGGGTAGGAGGAACTGGAAGAAATTATGTTTTTCAGCCTCTGAAGTGCAATGATCAATAGCAAAAGGAGAAAAGCTAAGAGACTAAGGAATATAGAAACATAGACATAGACATTGGATAAACGGCCAGGCGATGAATCCACTGAAGTTGAAAGGGATGTGGGGTACAGCTCCAGGAAAGTCCCATTTTCCATGTTTCCTACAAATCCAGATGAAGGGTCGGGTTCTGACATTTTTGGGTTTGTGTTTTAAATATCACAACAGATCTTGGATTGAAAGGTAGTTTTAGCAGCATAACAAAGGGTTTATTTTAGGCGACCATTTTCCCATCACAACGAAGAGATGACAAGTCAGCCAGTGATCAAATTTATCCTTTACTGCTCAAGCCCAGGCCAATGTAAGATTGTATCTTTTGGAACTGCAAGGGAAAAAAAAAAAGCAAAATTAATTTACCATGTGATTTAACGTGTGCCTGAGACAATCTAGTTCTTCAGTGTTAAAAGTTATTATTCCTTAGCGCTAAGCTGCAATTCTTAAAGCATTAGCTAACAACTATCTTTATATCTCTCTTTTCCAAAATGCAGGGATTAGGAGAAATCCTACCCACCAATGAGTTAAAATTGACCCTTCCCCACCATGAATTCTTTAACTGAGGAATGGTACAATCAATACAGAACAGATATATTGGAATCCAAATTTGTCTTGTGGATAAAAGGAATGAAAAACCTCTCTCAAGACTTCAGTTCCCCAACCTAAAACAAGGCTGCTCAACACTGCGGTGGATGACAAATCCACTACCACTGGCCACTTACTCCATGCTGTCTTGCCAGAGGTACCCAGAATGAGAAAATCTGCCAGACCTGCTTTCTTACTATATATTTATGAAATGGATCAAATGGTTTCAAAGACCAAAATGCATCTTGCTGTAATGCTGCCACGGGGATCTCAATGGCAGGCACGTTTCAGTGAAGTGTTGCAGCTTCTGACATCTACAAGCAAAATTCCGAGGGAACAGGCAGCCTTGGCAGCTCGGCAAATGCAAGGGGACTATCTAAGGGCAGCGAACACTAAAGGGGAAGAGAGTCCGTCTTTAAAAAAGCTTTGCCTCCAGCTGCTTTGTGTTGGAGCCTGGAAGCTCAGGTGCTGGCAAACGTCAGAGTAGCACAGGACGAATGGATCAGGAGATGCTAAGCTGCTTTTCTTTAAGTTGATGTAGTCAGTCCCCAGGTGCAGTCTGGAAGTGTAAGAAAAGGCTTGGTGGTGGGGAATTGCTTGTAAAAAACTGACGTGCTCTAGCTGAATTACATGGTGTAACCCATTGCCTTTGTTTTGATACAAAACAGATAATGCAAGGTGCAAGCGGGTAGGAAATGAAGCTCATTTTCTGCATGTAATCGTCCACATGCAATCTTTCTATCCATCCATCCATGGTCAACCTCTCACTGCAGATACTCGGGTACTGTAGGAAAAGGCGGTGAGCTTTCCTCCCGCTAGGAAGACAATATCCATACAGAACTATGTTCCCAGCATGGTCCCTCTCATCTTGACCTTGGCTTTCGGCCTCATCCTGTGGTCCCAGTTCAATATAATGATCTCTAATTCACAATTAGAGGCTTTGAGGAAAATCCCACTGATTTTCATGGTGACAGAGAGAGCAAACACTGTCAGCATCAGCCAGAGAGACAGAATCAGGCCCTTAAAGTAAGGATGCGACAGTGTGAGGTCTCTCCTTCTGCGTGTGACACAGCTGCCCAAATATCTCTCTGAGGTTCCACGAAAGTGTCCCAGCACTGTTCCCGGCAATGTTCTGCCTTATAATTTTTCTTTTAAACATGCTACCTCTGCTAACTTAGTAAAGTACCTTTTCAAGAGGCTGACACTTTTTGACACCAGGTGTGAACACAGAAGCCCCAAACTGAACTAAAGATGCTTAAGAAGGATAAGGTACTGTTCTGCTGGTGCTGTTTCTTCTCTGAGAACACAGAAACCACTGAAAATGATAAGTTTGCTTTGCAGTCACCGAAGTTATTTGCATAGTTACCCACTGTACTTTTGCACTGTAAATTCAATTTAGGAGGTTATGCTGTATGCCGTAAAAAGCCCCAAGTGTCTGAGTAAACAAGGTCTACACTAAGCACTAGGCAGAATCTAATTCTATGTTTTTAAACCCTCTTTTATTTTCTGTACCTCAGAACCATACCTATACTACTGCATAAAACAGGTCAATGCTATTCTCTGGTCTCGGGGACAACTTGTGTAGCATGCTGCATCAAAATGGCTAAACACCCTTTTATGCCCATGGACAGGCTGGCCAAACCACAGCTGCCTTTGGGAATGAATGATGGCCAAGCCTAACCCCAAATATGTCCAGGCATTGCTTGGCCAAAACCATGCCAGGAGGTGCACTTGCTAATTTAACAGGAGAGATGATGACAGGTCTGTGCCCTGGCCTGGATTACTTTACTAGTACATACACATCCATGTCTTCATGGATTAAAAGGTTACGTTCCAGACATTGTTTTACGGTTTATTTATTGCATTTATTGTTTTATTGTGGAGTTTTTGGTAGTCTTAATCAAGCATCCCAATAGCCTACAAGATATGCAGGAGTACAAAACTGCATCTGCAAATACCAGATAAAAATATTCTTACCCTTGTGGTATATAACGCATACTAATGCGTAAAATATATTAAAACAAAACCATTTTATAACCCTAATAGTATTTAGCCCCACAAGAAACAGTATTTATTGTACCTTGTGAAATAAGTCACAACAGACTGAACAAAGAGAGATCCTTATGAGATTATACTCCTTTTGAACTGTCTTTAATTTAGTGATCCAAAATTAACTAATGGAATGATACGTGTTCATTTCATGTTCTGGAAGTAGTTAAGTGCATTATAGCTAATTTATCCTTTTTAACAGATAAGCTTTGATATAGAAGATGTTTATCCTTGATTACTCGTCATAATGAAAAGCAGATCCATTATTAATTGAATTTCTTTATAATAACTTAAGGAATTAATTGACATAAATTCTTTAACATGGCAGAAGTTAAAAGCCTTTAAATTCTTCACAAATTTGAAATCTGCTACGTTCTACTTTTACTATTAACAGTTTTGGCTCTGGTAGAAGGAAGAACTTTGGCATAGGACTTTCTTTGAAGTTGGTGGAAAATTTATGTTCTTAAATAGGACTAATCAGAACCTCACAGCTAAGCAGAGATGTGAGTGCTTTGCTAGATCAGAGTCGTTATAGGTCTTACAATGTCAATTGGGCTATTTTTAACAGAGTATTCTGTAGTACAGAGGCACTGTAAACTCTGATTCCAAATGACGATGGCCCAGACCCTAGTTGCCTCACTCACACTGCACAGTGATGTGATGTGTAAATGAATCTCACCATAAAACGTAGCTTCAGCTAAAGTGGCTCTTTGGGTAATATTTTAGGAAGAAAAAAAAAAATCTGTGTTGGTTTAATCACACATTTAAAAATATGGACCTAAATTGTAAGGTCCTACTCAGTCTAAAAGGATTTTTGCCAACCATCTGTACCCTGTTGGAGTAAACCAGCAAAATCCTATGGAGTGTGAACATATCTGGTCCTGACATCTGAGTAATATTCATAGGAAAGGTACAAAATGTGTAGGGAAATAAAATGGATCTGATCCTGATCCCTGACAATGTTCCAGCTGTTCCAGCATTGCAATCCTGCTGGGGAGCAGCCAGGCCAGCTCAGCCAGTGATGTGGGGCAGGGGTGCAAACACTGTTCTGGACCGACATGTGGCTACACAGTCCTAGGGCTGCATGAACCTCTGCCACACCGCGAATCTGACCTCCCAGCCTTCAAGATCCACAAACAGTTTTATTCAGTGCACCACAGCTACTGCTTTGGCTCAGGTTCCTGCTTCTGCCAGGAGAAGGTGGTAAGTGGCATAACCATTTGTCTCTCTTACCCTAACCCTCCCAAAAGAATAACCCCCAATAAAGCCAGATGTCAGCTTCACCTTCTTGCTTGGTAATTGGTTTTGTGCATTTCTGAAAACTAAAGAGAACAACATCAAAACATCAAGCCTAAACGTGGTCCCAAAAAAATGATTGGGAATTTTGTCACTGACTTCAAAGTATAATGGTAAAATTAAACGTGGCTGACTGCAATAAACCCATTGTCTTTCCGAGAGCCATAAACCCATCAAGGAATACAACTAAGGAACCAAAGTTTTCAAGTTCTGTAGTGGTCCCTACTTTTCCCTCATCCATTGTTGGAAAGTTGTTTTGGTTTAAAGCAAAGACTTAAATTAAAGTGCTACTGCTGAATGACTGGAGATGGAGAGGAACTCTGACAGGAGACTTCCCAAATAACCAGTCCTGAAAACTCCTGGGACAGAACTGGGACCTGTCTGCTGGGGGACTCATATTTTGTGGTGTAGCTGGATCCGGATTACTTTCTCAGAGGCACCTCTGCAATCCCAGGACAGAGATGCATGGCTTGAGGAGGCTTCCTGAGTCATCAAATCCAGCCCACCACTGAAAATCCCAGGTCATACTCTGCCTTTCCGGCACCAGCTGAGTTTTCTCGCTACTATTACTTTGGTGTTACACAGCCTTGCTGCTTTGATGGGCAAACTGCTAGATAGATTCACGCATTTCAGTAAAACAACTCACTGTACCAAGAAGGCACAGATTGCACCTCCAGACTCTGCTGGTTTTAGATGTACAAGAGAGCAAAACCTTGTTCTGCTACTTTAGTCCCCAAATATAAGGGCTGGCACACAAGTAAAGGCTCTGCTATACACATGGTGTCATTTGTATATCCTTGCTTTTCAACCAGAACCCTATTTAAGTATTTTGCTCCAGCTGTGCATTGTTCGTCCATTCATGTCCTTGGTATAAATCACTTTTCACAGGTGAGGACAACCACTCTTATTCCAAGGGTAGGGCTACCTGGCAGATACTGTAGACAGGCTCAGTTGGAGTTTTTAAGCTTTTCTTTTATCCCGTGGTAAATGGGAGATGATAGGCAAATTGGCATTCACCAAAAGCAGGGCAAACTGGGTAGGTGAGAGATTAAGCAAGCCATCAGTATGTAAGAGGTAAATCCCAGGTACCATGCAGTGTCATGCCTGGGTAGCTGTGCTGGTTTTGGCTGGGATGGGGTTAACTTTCTTCATAGCAGCTAGTATGGGGCTGTGTTTTGGATTGTATGGGGCTGTGTTTTGGATTTGGGCTGGAAACAATGTTGATAAAGCAGGAATGTTTTAGTTACTGCTGAGCAGGGCTCACACAGAGTCAAGGCCTTTTCTGCTTCTCACACCACCCCACCAGCGAGTGGGCTGGGGGTGCACAAGGAGTTGGGAGGGGACACAGCCGGGACAGCTGACCCCAACTGACCAAAGGGATATCCCATACCATATGATGTCATGCTCAGCATATAAAGCTGGGGGAGGAAGAAGGAAGGTGGGGACATTCGGAGTAATGGCGTTTGTCTTCCCGAGCAACCACTACGCATGATAGAGCCCTGATTCCCTGCAGATAGCTGAACACCTGCCTGACGACGGGAAGTGGTGAATTAATTCCTTCTTTCGCTTTGCTTCTCCGCGCAGTGTTTTTTGCTCTACCTATTAAACTGTTTTTATCTCAGCCCACGAGTTTTCTCACTTTTACTCTTCTGGTTCTCTCCCCCACCCCACCTGGGGGGAGTGAGTGAGCGGCTGTGTGGTGCTTAGTTGCCAGCTGGGCTTAAACCACGACAGTAGCCATGCCAAAGCTATCAACTATTTGCATCTTTGATGGCACTGCTCATAAAACCTATTTTTTCAGAAAATGGAAATGTGGTCAGGAACAGAGACCTCATCAGTTAGCATATGCCCTGGGTACCAAAGTATATGTAACATACGTAATTTATTCTTGAGCATAGCTGAGACAGTAGTCATCTCCCAGTTCAGTCTAAGGTGAATGTTAAATGAGACTGCAGCACTCTCCAGGATGGCATGCAGTAAACAGAGAGCTTTTTCATAGCCCCAATGTCATAAATCCTTTACCATCCAGATGCCCGTATTGTATTTCTCTGCATATCTTGATGCAACAACTCTATTTCTTCAGGCTCAGTGAAATATAGTTTAATGGAGCATACTCAAAACCACGGAGGCCCTAGAAATTGAGGAACAGGAAGCAAAGATAAGTCTGGTAGATTCATTTTCTTGGGAGTTTATCAGCCATGGATAAGCACTTTTTTTCTTCATTCTTCCTGGTGTTTTGTGACTACAAGCTGAAAAACACCTTGGCTGTTTCAGAGGCTTCAAAATGTTTCAGCTGAGAGACAAACTGACATCAAAGAAAATCAGCATTTTTATGCTACATAAACTAACATTTTTGTCACAATCTCCCATCAACTCCTTCTTTGTAGGTAGAAGGTATTCCAAAAAGCCCTTATTGTAAACAACTCCCAACAGAGGAGAGCTTAATTTGCCTTTACCATAGTTGGAACAGTGAGGTCCCTCATCCTGTCAGATATCAATATGCTGTTAATTGTATCTGCCTTCCTTCCTTAAAAACTTAAACCCCTTTTGGCTGATTTCAGCCCAATGTATACACAAAGGCAGAGGATGAGTGCAACAGAAGGATTAGATTTCTCCTGTCTTCAAAATGGAGGGCTCTGTGGAGGGCAGGGAGTCGCTCGTTGACCCAGTGCAGGACAGCTGAAGAAGCTTGCCTATGTCCAGTGTCCATGGATCCTGGTGGAAGGAGCCTCTGGCCACCAGGCTTCATTATCTCTGCACACATTGTCCTCCTGCAGATCCAGTTGCACACACGTGTGTCCTGGGGGACACGGAGATGAGGGTCGAAGAAGCACACCCCCACACTAGTGGAATAACATGCCCACAAGGGATGACTTGGGACCGTCCCCCTGATGGGGAGGATCTGGTGGTTAGCAGATTCTAGATGGCACTGAGATTACTGGCCATTAATCCGGCTAGGAAATGGCTAGGAAAGGAAGATGAGTTGCAAGATGGTACTCTGGGTCTGTGCAAAAATTGCTTGCTCCGTATGAGGCAGACAGCTCTTTGTTTTGAGTAGGAGAGGGGAGGCAGAGGACATTCATTAAAGATGACACTGATTACCTCCGTGAAACGACTCAGAAGTGTGCTCTCTGCTCTCTGTTGCCCTTTTGGAAAGTTAAAGCCAGGAGTGAGCAGATAATGATATCATCCCCTCATGACCTGAAATCAGAACCACCTCTCCTTCATGCAGCATCAGGGCAGGAAGAGCAGGAGGAGGATTGTGCAGGTTCCCAGAAAAGAGGCCAGGCAATATGGTGATGTCCATTCTGGGATGAAACCTCCTATCCCTAAAGCTGTGTCACCCCCCCCCCCCCCCAAGTCCTGTTATCACAGTGATTACTTCCAAAAGCTGGAAGCAAGTTTTCACTAGATCTATTAAAAAGATGAAGGTTTCTCTTGAGACCTTCGCTAATTCAGTATATGTATGAAGGCCAGCGAGCTTCTGGTTTAATTCTTTCATCTTGCCCCTCACCACCTTCATTTTCTACATTTATTTCCTTTAGCATATAGGACTATATCACCGCATATGGTCCTTCCAGCTAACATGTAACACAAGGCATTTAATGCCATTAAAAATATGTTTGCATGCTCATACCAAAGGACTGAATGAACTTTGCATACAGGGAACCCTTCAGCCTTGAAAGGCTATTTGCTCTAGACTGGAAAATTGTAACAATTTAACATCATGCAACTAAATTATATACTACCTCTAGACAGAAAAGAAGTGAGCAACAATTTATTCCATTGAAAATGTAGAAAGATTAGGTAGGAAAGGCAAAGAATGACTGCTCACTTGGAGTTTAGCAAGACTGTGATCCTTATAGTTCTTATTCTTGAACAAATGCCTTTGGCAATTGAAAGACCACAAGTAAGTAGGATGCTGCTTTTTCCTCTTTACAGATGGACCCTCCAGGAGCAGAGAATCCCTTTACCACTCTGCCTGGGAAACAGGATCAGTCACCAACTGACTCAATAAAAAAGTGCACACAAGGAAAAGAAAAAACTATTTCCTGCCACAAGCGAAGTCTTCATTTTAATTTATGATCTAATTTCATTTTTTTATTCTGATTTAGTATGGTTTAAAATTATGACTTTTAAAATCTAAGAAGACAAGTGCCCAGATGGCTTGGTTGCAGGTTAAAATAAAGTCATATTTTGTTTGGGGTTTTGTGTGGGGCTGGGAAAATGAAACTCTCAGAGCCATAAGGATACTTAGATTAGTTCAGATAGGATCAAATGCTTGTATCATTTACATTTCCCATGGATCTGCAGATTACACAATTATTTATATCAATGTAAAGCAAAGACGTCATGACCTGGAATCAGACCCAGAGCCTGTCAGTTCCATCTGTTCCTTAAAGGTAAGAGAAAAACAAGCAAAGAGAATGAATAAAATACTTACAAGCGGGAAGATATGGGGATGCAAGCCAAATGTCCAATGCGCAGGATGTGGTTAGTTATCACGCCGAAATCTAAAGGGACTGCATGCTGAGAAAAGCCCCTATAAAAAAGCAAATCAAAGCTGAAGAGTTTAGTACTAACTACATTAATAAAAAAACAGGGAGGAAAAGTGCTGAATTTTGACGGCTCTCGGTGCCAGAAATTTCAGAAGTAAACAAACCAACTGGAATCCTGGCTTGTGCTTTATGCCTGCTAGGCACATCCTCCTACTGTCCAGTTACAACACTGCATGTATAATATAAAAACCATGCTTATCTCTTGATCTCTGCTTTACAGCCATGCCTTGATAAAACTTTTCTCCTCTTCTTTTGCAGACTGCTCCAGGACCAAGACAACCTGCTGTCCCTGGGCACTGCTTTAAGCACCAGAGCCCTGTATCTGCATTCCAGTTCATTTCACATTATCCCCTAAAGACTCCTGCCAGGAATCAGGTCTTTCTGGGTTACACATCATTATTTATTTATTTGTTCTCTTTATTTCAGGCAATCTGCACTTCAATTTCACTTACCTGAAATCCCCAAGCTGAATATTGTATATGCAGAAGGATAGCTAGCAGATTTTTGTGTGCTACATTCGTTCAAGACCTAAAATTAAAACATGGCCCCTGAACTGTCTTTAATAAAGCAAATTAAATTGATTGTATATGAAGAAACGATCCTAGATGATGCAGATTAAAGCAAAAGTAGGGCCACTTTCAAAAAACATCCTCCCCGCCGGGAAAGAAAAGATGCTTGCACAATCATTATACATCTCAGAGCTCTACCCTTTCAGCACGTTTGGTTTGAACTGCATTAGAGAAGCAGATCTCTGGGGATGAATGTTAATGCATTGTTGTGTTGCTTTCATCCCTTCAATCACTGAATCACTTATGGTTTAAGCCTGTCCAAGTTCAATAAAGAAAATTATCTAGTGCAGCTGTTAAAAGTCAGCATTGTTGAAATCCAAATGTTTTGATAACATTGATTATAATGATGTTCCACCTCAAGGGAGCCAGACAGCTTCCTGACCGCCTCCCCAGGCAGAATGAGAGGTGGGAAGCTGCAGGTGAACCCTGAGGTTGCCTTCCCCAGGGATGGACCCAGCACATCCTCTGGATGTGAGGGCATGCAGCCTGTCGCCTTGCCCAGAAGCACGTAGGCTGAGGCAGGTGGTGGTACTAGGATGGAGAGGGGGATGCAACAGCCCCTGTATACCTTTTCTCTGGCAAATCTGCCTCATGCAACAAAGAGCTCGATCCTATGATGTCCCTCAGTTTTGTCTGCTTGTAGCAGAGGTCTTTTCCCTTCCTTTTGTTTCTTTCCCTGGCTCTCTTTGGGGAAAGAGGCATGAATCTCTGCAACAGGGACTTTATCTTCAAACAAGACAAATATAAATAATTTTGCTTCTTTTCCAGCTGTCTTTTGTCTCTGCAGGATCTTCTTTAGTCCCTCTCCCCCCAGATACACAAAGCATGCTCTTGCCTATTTAGCCCTTCATTCAATTCAACGCCCCAACCCCAGGCAAGGCAAAGGGAACTGAACCTACCAAATCTTGAGCTGATTAAACATGCCAGAGATGCAGTGCAAAACACAATACATCCTCAAGGCCCTTTAAAAGTGTGCATTCATACTCAAATGGCAAGCATACACAGTGAGATGGAGAGGTCTGAGCTTTTAATTACCTTTAAAGAACACAGAAATATCTGGACCAGAACACCAAGAAGCTTATCTACAGGAGACCCCTTGGCATACACAGCTGTATCCCACTGTCCTTCATCCTTTTTTGCACCACTCTAATGCCCTTTATAGCTATTTTCACGGTCTTAGCTGCGGCACTAGCCCACAGCCGAGGCTCACACTGACCCTGTTCCAGCACAGCAGGATTTGGCCCAAACACTGTATTCGCTCCCATCGCCAATAAGATATGTGGGGAGTAGGGACCTATCTGTTCCCTGTATCTCTCGGGTTGTGAATGGGGAAAGGAGTCTCATTGCTGTACTTCAGGGACCTCAGAGGGGGAAATGGGGCCCTCCTGGTCCTGCTTCCCATGGGAGTGTGAGTCTGAATCTCACCCAAAGGACACACAGTCGCTGGGGAAATCAGTCTCCTTCCTGTGTTGGTTTGCTAAAAATATTTCTTTCCCACTTTTGTTGAAAGTTTCCTGTGAAAAATTACAGGTTACTGAAAAAAAAAAAAAGAAAGAAACTCAAAAGCCCACTCTTTGTTGACCATAGTGACGGGTCATACTTGATTTCTCAGTGTCCAGTCCCAGCTTTATTCCCTTTATTCCCACTCTGAATAACTTTTGTTCCTGTTGGCCACTTTCAGACAAATTCAAGCCCAGGCAGAAACCTCAAAGACAGTCAAGCTCCTAAAGTTTAATGACAGCAGATGATCAGGAAGAGGGGACACAAAGGTTCACACAGCCATTTGGTTCGCCCTAATAGCTTTAGGTCTCGGTAATTGACTTCTACAGTCAAACACAGCCACTAAGATGTCACTGCCAATGTAACAGCCCGCAGGTGCCCATGGAGACAGCAGGCTGGAAGGGGGTCCAGGACAAGGTTAGCCAGGGAAAAGGGAGGAACCGGCAGGTATCAGGCTCCCTTAATTTCTGCCTTTTGTGGAATGACTTCTTGTTTGATTTCTTGCAACCCCAAATTCAAAAGTTTTGTTTGAAGGGAAAATTTAGTGTAGGGTGGAATGGCTGCTTAATTAAAAATGTACATTTTCACAGGGCAAAAAGAAAGGAAGGTAAAAAAAAAAAATCAGTTAGACCCCATTTCCCTCAGTGGAACAAGTATATGAAAATATTTCAGCTGCTTCTGTCTTGCTGTCTCCTTTCATGGTTGAATCATCCCATTCCTGCTACCCCTCCTTGCCGAGGCTGCAAGCAGCTGTGTGGCGCATCCCATCGACACTGATAAGTCTCTGAGGAGAAGATGCCACCCAGCATGTGTAGAGTGGTGGTGATGCAGTTAATCTCAGAACCAACAAAAGTTAATTAAGCTTTGTTAGCTCGTGCCTGACTCTTAACGTGGGCTCACGATAACCACCTTTTGTATTCGACAGAAGTGGACTGGCGCTGGGTTCCGCGCTTGGGGCCAAATGGCTGGTGCAGCGCAGGGATGTGCACTGCATTTGCTCTCCCTGAAGCCACAGGGACTTCTCATGGGACAGTGCTCCAGCTCCTCCACTTTGTTTACTCAGAGCAAAACCTACCAGATAAATTACCAAGCCCTAGGGCTAGCAGTCCTTGTTATCAGAGCTTGCTTTCATTCTCCATCACACTCACTTGTGAAGCTAACAACTTGCAGGGCTCAGACTCTCAGGTTTAGCATCCCTCCAGGTAAAGGGGGAAAAACCCTCAGAAATATCAGGCATTACCTCCTACACCTACCAGGAATACAGTTTTAGGACAAAATGTGGCTAAATCTGGAAGTGAATGGATTTAGGGTCTCTATTGTCCCCTCCAGTGCTGTGGCACAGCATCGTGCCCAATGCCAGAAGAGGCTGCAGCACACAGGAGCGTAGCTGAGAGCCTCCATCTCCCATGGGCACATCGTGCCAGCAGGCCTTGGGAGCCCTCCCTGCAGACTTCAGCAAGGAGCTCTGCTGAACAATAAGTGGCCCTTAACTTCACTAGTCAAGGGGGTTGTTAGTCCTTAACTAATGAAGTTTTGACCCAGTAAGTGGAGTCCAGAGTAGTAAGAAGACACTTTCCTATGGTAAAATTCAGCTGACACACAGGCTTCAATATATTTTATAAAAACAAACAAAGTATATGGTCCATATCAAACCCTAAAATGTCAAGCAGATTTCATTTTAACCTCCTTAGAAATCCTGGCACAATATAAAGCTAGGACAGAAATTTGTACACTTGATTCAACAGAAACCTCTGTTAATGCATCATTTTGTTTCAGAATTTCTTCTCCCCAAAAAAGCAGATTCAGTACCAGCTGCGTACTGTAAACTTAAATGTCAAGGTAATTTTAGGTACAGATGTGCTATCACAGCAGCTCTGCTCACTGTAACTCTGCTTCCCGACTCAGGTGCCTCAATCTGCTTTACCAAGAGACGTAAGAAAACAGCCTTTTCCTTCAATCCTCTGGTTCCCCTCAATGGTGTAACAGAAAAGATCTCCATTCTCATGCCATTCCTTATTTTACCAATGCACGCTGCATGTCCTCCCTTGACAAAGAGACTGTGGCATTATCATATCTGTATGGGTGTGCATAATATTTACATATTGTCACTGTTTGCAAAACAGTCTGCAATAACTTATGCAAAGATACAACACTATGGCAAAGGCAGTTGCAGTGAACCACGCTGTGATGTGTAAGCATAAGGGGGCAGGGTTGCACCTGAAATGCCAAAAAGAGCAAGTGAGGATAACATAGACGATGGAAGGAGAGCTTCTGCTGGTGCTAGATAGAGTGATCTGTGCGACATTGCCTCTCAGGTGTCCTAGCTTTAGAGGACACTGTTGTGCTCAAATCCAGAGCCAGACTTAATTCCAGTGGCAGGGATGTGTGGCAGCATGGGTGAGGGCTTGTCTCAGCATCTCACCAGACAGCCGCTGAAGGCGTCACAGCAGAAGCAAACATGCTGGGACATATCAAGGAAATTAATGAAATGATGGACAAGGTGCCTACACGAAGCTACAAGTAAGCACAAGGGAAGCTCAGGGAAATACAAAGCTGATAGCTTGAGGGAGACAGATGCTGAGAGCATGGGCTGATCAAAGCCCAGGGGGTGTCTTGGTAAAAAGCAGGAGAGGTGGTACATCACATACGGGATGACTATTGAGGACACTTGAAAGTGAAGCCTACAGCTGACATGTCCGATGCAGGGGAGAGGGGCGCGCAGCAGAAGGATTGACAAAGAGGGGAGATGCAGCCTAAGCGGCAGGCTAAGAGGTGGGTTTTTGCAGCAGCGCCGTGGATCGACTATGCCGTAACAGGATTTCCTCTGCGCAAGCCAGGAAAAGGAGGTAACCGCAGTCATGAAGACACAAGGGGAGGAGTGCTTGCAAGAGAGTGCAGGAGGTAGAGGTGAAAATGCCTTGACTTTTTAGTATTTAAATTCCAAGTCTCAAACCTATCAGAAACACCAGATTTTTCAGTAACTTCTGTATGTGCTCTATGGTTGAGCTAATTCTTCTTCTGCTTTGCATAGATGGGGCGCCAGGAGGAAAACGACACTGCTTCCTGCCTCTGATGGGGAATTTACAGAATACCATTTATAATTTGTGCTGCACCAGTAAGACCCAATTATGAACCAAGACACTTGGCAGACACAAGCTATCCCAGTCAGCCTTTTATCTGAAATGGTTAACAAAATGCAAACAGTAATAACTTCCTAAGCCAAATATATTCATATACATACACTCACCTACTTGGTGATAGTACTAGAGTAGACTTGGATGCTGAAATAGCCCAGGACCCTTTCCCCACCAGTTCAAGGTCCTACAGCATTTCTCCTGTTGACAGAAATGCACATGTACTGGATATAGCAAGTAGCAGTCTGCAGGCAGGCAAGCCTGCATGCCGGAGCAGAGGAAAGCTGGAGAAACATGAGGGAGGCAGCGGTGACATGCCTGCCTCTCCTTCCCCCACCTTGGGTGATACAGATGACCCAGCCTGAGGAAGAGGTGAGGAAGGAAGGCAGCCAGTGCCCAGCTCCAACCAGCAGCAACCATCCCCAAGGGGGACAAGCCCTTCTAGGCTATTAGCAGAGAGAAGGAGGCTGGTGGTTTCAGGTTGCCCTCCGTTTCACTCTGTTCAGGCACAGAAAAGTCAGAGCAGGGTCAAAATGACTGTAAAAAGCAAAATCGTAAGGAAAAAGACATCCAGCCTCCAGCCGGATGCCGTATCAGAATAAAAACTGCCAGCACTATGTACATCCTATATGATCCAGATTGTATGTTTCTTTTATTCAGCTTTTTCCCATTCTCCTATAATCACCTCAGAATTAAATTAGTAATAGTATTGCATTCCTAATTCTCTTTGCTTGTATAAACGTTAATTAATGTGGCAAATGCTCAGCCCTTTACCACCATTTTCACAATTTCCCTCTAACCAACTGTTTAGCATTTGCAAGGGTAGGAAGAGTTTGCTTTCTGTCCCAAACTTCATTACCTCTACTGAGATGATACTGTAACAGCCTGCAGCTTTTAGCTAGACATAAAGTGTTTGAAAAGGGCATATTTTTGTGCATCCATCCTGTTTGCTTTCTCTACGTTGTGCTGCCTAAGCTCTGCTTTTCTCCCAGTACGTTGGATAGGCATTTTACAATTTATTTGCAGAGGGAGCAATTCCTTTCCTGTCATCTTCCTGCAAACAATGTGAAAGAGCACATGGGTGGCAATCTATGCTTACACCCACAGAGCCAAAAATGTGCTTGCACAGTGATGACCCAACACTCTGCACTATCAAACCCCCAGTCCACAGCATCTTTCAGAAATGGAAACCAACCTGTGCCTCCCTTCTCTTGGCATCCCTCTTTCCAGAAGCAGCACAGCCCCAGACGCTGTCCTCACGCTCTCCCAGAGCGCTCCCCTCTCTGCCTCCAGCAAAAGCAATTTCTCCGACATGAAGAAGCGTTCATTCAATTCAAGCACTTTGACAACCCACAAAGTCAGTAAGGGCAAAACCAGGTTCTTTCCAAAACACGTTTGAGGACAATCAAACACAGGCCTAACACATACCTAGGTTAAACGTATGTGAAAATCAAATGCCCTTGGTTACGGCACACAAAAGACAAAACACGCAGAAGACCCTCCCGTAGCAGTGGCACCCTGTGAGGCACGGAGCGCTGTCGCTGGTCCCTGTGCGCAGAGCGGCTTCCAAAACCCGCTGGGAGGAGACACGGCACCGCTCGGCACCGGGCAGCGAGAGGAACCGGTGCTCGGCGCTGCAGAACGGTGAGCAACAGTTCTCAGCGGACCGGCTCAGCCGTACCCACCCGAGGCTCAACTCAAACCCAGCGCACGAGTAGAGCGCACCGGGATTTAGGCAGGGGGAGAAAAACCACCCCAAACCCAATGTGCCGGCCTCCCTTGGAAAGGGAGACGGCCGGACCCCGCCGAAATGCTTCGGCTCAGGCGTCCCCGGCAGCGCGGCACTCCCCTGCCCGCAGCCGCCCCGCTGGCGTCAGCCCCGCGCCCCGCGCCCCGCTCACCGCGCCCGGCTCCGGCTGCGGCTGCGGCTCCGGCTCCGGCTCCCCCTGCCCGGCTCCCGCCGCCGTCCCGCGCGGCCGCCGAGGCAGCGCCGCCCCCGGCCCGCCCCTCGCCCGTCCCCGCCGCGCTGCCCGCCCGCCGGCCGCCGACCCCTTTTCTCGGTCCCGGGGCGGGCGGCGCCGCCGCAGGGGCGGGGGGCCGGGGGCACGCTGCCAGCCCAGCCTGCCCGCCGCCTGTGGGTCCGGGCGAGGCGCTTCACTCCGCTTGCAGAGGGGGCGAAACCCCTCCGCCTCTCTGCCGTTGGGAGGGTGGAAGTTACCGGGGTTTGCCGGGCACCGTGCAAACCCGCGCTGCACCTGGCTCTTACCATCCCACGGCTGTCCCATAGCACCTACCGCGGAAATGTCTTGCTCTCGAGCTCAGAGGCTGGTCCTTTCGCAAAGAGAGACCGTGTAAAGCCCACATCTAACTGGCCCGTGGGAAACGCAGGCTCCTCCGTGGCGGAGGGTCTGCAGAGGGTCAGATCGCAGCATCACAACCGGGAGCTGGGCATGGCGAGGGAGCGGGTTAGAAAAGCAGGCTCCCTGGGAAGTGAGAACTTGCAGGTGTCTTTACGAAAACTCTTCCAAGTTTTCAGGAAAGCTGCTGAGGCCCTCGAGGATACTTTGACATCACTTACACAGGACCGAATTAATAGTCGTGCCAAGACCAGCTGAGATAATGCCTATAAAGTAGCATAAATGAGAACAAAATCTGGCTTCACTTGTTTGTTTAGAGAGTGACTTACCTACAGGTATCACATACTCTGGAATCAAATATTAGGAAACTGCTGGCTGGATGGGACACATTACCTTCTGTGGACACCATGGGAGGAAAGGCTCAGCTGGCTTCTGGTGCACTTGTCTCATCCACTATGATTTTTTTGGCCAGATGACTTTACTGTGGGTTATAAATCAGTGATGAGCACTGGGAAGAGCAGATGGGGAGTTTAATGCACCCTCTGCAGCTCAGTCTTGTGTCTGGCTAATGTCCATGTGCAGTTCTGAAAAGGATGTTGGAAAAGGTTGTTCTTCATTTTAAATTGCTCTTTGGGAGCTGCGCAGTTCGTAATGTGCTGCGGAGGCACTGCTGTGAGATGTGCTTTCTTTGATATAGTCTGTACAGTTTCAGTAGAAGAGTAACTTGGGATGTCATGAAACAAAGTCAGTTTTGGAGGAACAAGACATATGAATAAGTAAATAAAATACAAATCTTCAAGGGAAAATCACTCCCAAATGAACCAATGGCCTGTGAATGCATACAAAAAAGATGGGTTTGGCTTTCAAGTGGCAAAAATGATCTCTCTGTTTTTCACCTATGAAAGGCAAAGTCAGTGTTTTTGTGGTTTTGGTTTTTGGGTTTTTTTAAGGTTTGGCTTCTCAGGAAGGAAAGTCATGTGTATGTTATATGAACACAAAAAGAATAGAGTATCAGTTAGTGCTATGATAACCCTAATCTGAAAGCAGAGCACTGGCTCAGTTCAACTTGCAGCCACTGCAGAAAAGGGCATGTTTGACAGTGGACTTGCTGATTACATGAGCTGTTGTGGCAATAACACATAAAGCCTGTTGCAACTGTAAGGAAAGAAATACCATAGACACCTACTACACTACTGGCAATGATTAGATTAGAGGTGAAGAATCCTGCTGAAACAATTTTAACAAAAATACTGAAAATTTGCTGTATCCATTCTTACTTTTATATGCAGACTGGAGGCCTCTTTGGTACAAGCACTGTGGCCGGGATGTCACTGGATATAAACAGAGACAGATGGTGGATTAAAGTTCTCAATATCGATTTTGTCATATAGATAGGGGCCCAGGTACAAAACTCCTCAGGAGATGGGAGAAGCAAAAACGGTAAAGCAAAATGTTTGAATCTTGAAAAGAGAAAGAAGCCAAGAGAAATGCTTCTTCTGGTTACAGCTCAGTTATTCCAGCAGTGGAATTGCAAGCTGGGACAGACAGCAAGAATTTCCCCCTGAGGTCAAGTGGGAAGAAGAACTGAAGAAAAGGCAAATGCAACGGAACTGAAGTGGCTGCTAAGCCAGACATGCAGTTGCTAACACTGGCCAAAAAAAAATTGGTGCTTTCTAAAGAAAACAAACTGTGGTCCCATGGACTTTTCTCACTTTAGTGGATTTTAGTTCAAAGCCTAATCCACTGAGGAATGAGGAAAGTCTTAAGTGCTTTCTACTTATGAATGTGCTTACCCCACAGCATCAGGCATAGTCATTAGTAATCCTTGGCTCTGGGAGAAACTCAGAAGTCAGATCCAGATCTATTCAGTATGTCTCACAATCTCATCTATGTAATGTGGGCTAGGTTGTATCATCCTAGCTTGTATAGCTACAAAAAGATACCAGTACTTAGGCAATGAGTGGGAATTAATTTTTACAGCTGTGCTCTGATTTTTCACTCTTTTCCTGAATAAAGCACCTCTCGAGGGGAGGTGAACAGCGCCAGTAGAAGAAGGTACGCATTTGTTCAGCAGAAGAGAAAAGGGCAGAAGGGCTTTTGTGCTTCTCGGAGGTTACTGGTATTTCTTGATGTTTTTTTAGCTTGGGTTACGTCACTGATGTCCTGCTGCTCTTTGTGGTTTGCTCATCTGCCGTGAGCTGCTCAGTGACATTGGTTAAAGCAGCACCAGAGGAGTTGTCAGCAAGATCATGCCTCTCGCAGTCAACTCCAGTGGCTGCGTCAGGACCTCATGCAGAGGCCATGGTAGTGGGAAGCGCCATAGCTCCAAAGTAATTAAGTCGCTCTTTTATTGCTCTTCCCCCTTCTCGCTTTCTGTGCAAACAGCACAGTGTGAGCTGGCCCGTCCTCAGGACAGTGTCCTTCATGCAAAATGCATCTCAAAATGTTTTGCAAAGATAAAATGTTCCACTAGAGCATTAAACAGAGAAAGAGAAACAGGAAGACAGAAAAGATGTTTTTGGAGAAGGTTTGAAAAAAGGATGAAGGAACAGCAAAGCAGGAAAATTCATGGAGAGTCTTCAGATGGTGAGAACACAAAAAAGTCCTTACAAAGCCACTTCAATTTTTTTTTTTTTAAATGCAATACAGTCAGCTAGGTCAGCTAGTCAGAGCAGCAGGTTGAAGGTCTGGAGAGTGCTCTGGATGGATATGGTTGCCTCTGAGGTTCTGGCCTGGAAAGGGCATGTCAAGGAACTATGGCTTGACCAATGCTTAGTCCAGTTGGGCTTCCAGAGTCCATTGTCATTCCTGCTGCTACTAGGCTGTCTATGAGACAGTACGGCTTGAGTGGATTTAATGGCTTTATATACAGAAAAGTATGGAAAATTGCATATTATTATTATTACTGCTTTGATGGTTCTTGATATAATTCCTTGTACCTGCTCAGAGGCTGTAGGTGGTGGAGTAAACAAGCTAGCTTCTTGATTCCCCCTCTCTGCTGGAACGTCTGCCAACAGAGTTGCTGTATCCACTTCAAATGCGTGTAGGGGATGCTGTCTGCTTGGCTTCACTATGTCTTTTCTGCTTTCGTATGCCTTCCAGGTGTACCACAGCTTGGGGAACTTTGACTGAAGAAACTGATACAATCCCAGCCTTCTACAATGTGAAATGCAGAACTTTTTCTGTTGTTATGAAATCAATCAAGAAAGAAATGTTTTATCCATATTTCTCCCTTTATCTTCATGGTTAAACTCTGTAGCTGGCTCTTTTTGTCCTCACCAAGACAATGTAGTGTATGTATTGAAGTGCATGCTTGGATGCAGCTCACCCAAATCATGCATCAAACAGAGCTGTATTTTGAGACTCTGAAGATGAGTCTTTCTTGAAACACTTAAGTTCACTTTGTTATCAATAGAAAGTGGTAGGTGACTGTGAAAACCTCCAGAGGGAGTTCTTACTCATCTAAGTTTAAGCACATGAGTTAGGTGTACATGACCTTTTTTAATGGTCTTAAATCCATTTATCTTTCTCCTTTTGAGTATCTAGGGAACTTAGGGACTTCCTCAGAAAGGGCTGCTTCATTACACTCCTAAGATACAGGGACACAGCAGTTAAATGAACTAAATCCCACCCTAGAAAATTAGATCCTCATCTGTCCAGCTGAGATCTTCACTGTAAATATTTATATGTAGACAGTGCAGGTCTACTAAGAGCCAGGATAAAAATAAAATCCTTTGCTATTTGGACAGATAGTCTGTTCCCCAGAAATGGTGGCTCTCCCCTCATTCTTTGCCAAGCTCCCAGGGGAAAGCAGTGAGTAGTGACGCCTTCCTCAACCCGACCGTGTCGTCTTAGTGCCTGGATTTGTACTCAGCTTGTAGCACTGCCTTCAGCACATATTTTGTCATATTTTGTGAACACAGTGGCCGAAAGCTAATGAGTTTGCAGAGTAACGTTTTCTGATACTGAAAAGGCTTCTGCACTGCAATTTACATAAACATTACTATTTAATAATGGCCAACACTGCAAATAGGAAAAGTCTTTAAAGACTTATTGAGCCAATATTTAACTTCTAATTCCTCCATCACATAAAAGCTACTTGTTAATGCAAGGACCAGCTAAATGATTTTTAAAGCTTTGTTCACTCCATCGTTAGATGTTTTTAAAATACTGTTAGACCATTATTAGACCTAGAATTCTCCAGATACCTCTAGTCTTTTTAATTACCTGCCGTCATTATTAAGAGTAGTCACTGCAAAATTCATTCATTCTCTCCATGCTTCCTACTAATGCACTTAGGAACTTTGCCATCGAGCAACCTCAGGAGAAGTTATCTTTAATGAGAGCCCTATGGAATAACGGGCTATTCATTTCCCTAAATGTCACTTGTAGAATATTAATATATTCACATGCTAATAAAAGGACAAGCGCCTCATGCACTGCTCATCTGTGATATGAAATGCTGGCATGGATCAGCTCTGCCTGTTAATAGTTAACATTTATCATGGAATCTTTTTAATGTTTATAAGTCAGCTCTTTGTTTAGGACATATCTGCAGTGAGGTACATTAAATACACAGATAATGTCCAAGGTCAGCCGGTGATGTCTTCTTGTGTCCAGGGACTGCTGCTGCTTCTGGGAATCAGGGTGCATGAATAGCCAACAGCAAATCCTGTAATACAGAGCCAGATGGGAAAATTGCACTTGATTTTAAAGGCAATGATATTCGTACATACCTTATGATAAATATATAGTTCTGCAAGTACTGGAATTGCAAAAACTTGTTTTCTTAGAGAATTGTGTCTTGAGGCTAATGACTTCTGGTCTTTGCAAAGATGCAGGCTCCACTTGAAGCTTCACTAGGCAGAGCAGTTACAAGGTGGAGTGTGTGTGTCTGTGCCTGTGCGTATGTGTGGTTTTTGTGATGCCTAATAGCACTTTTCTTTATGTGAGGAGGACCATGCTGTTTTCTGCCCTGAGTTCACATGGTCTAGTTCCCGTATTTCAGTGAAATAATTTTTGATTTACATAAGTATTGGTAAAATCAAATTAAACCCATAAACTGTGGCATCTTGGTTTTGATTTAGTTACCTACAGAGAGACATCCATGACATTTTAGATGTCATAGGGTACCTGAGACATCATTCGGTGCTGGTAGGTATGAAGAGGGCCCATAGGAAACCTGCAAATTTCTTACCTGGTAACTGGGAAGCAAGCAGGATGGATAAGGGCATCTCAAATGGTGCTGAGCTGAGCCTGAGTTCTCCACTGTCTGTAATGGGATCTTGGGCACTCAGCTCACATAAGACACCTCCAAATATGCACATAAAATTAGGTATTTTAATGACAAGCCAACTCCTACCACCACCCCTTTTTTTTTTTTTTTTTTTTTGATTACTTAAGTCAGGGGCAGTGAACTTCAATCTAGAAAGGGTTTTGTGCCTGCGTGGATCTCACTGTGGGGCCAGAGAAGCTTTAGTGCCAAACCAGGATTTCCAAATTCAAGTCTTGTTCTGTACCTTTACCCTCCCTGCAACCCCCAACCTCTCCCAAAAGCATATCACTGCATCAGCCAGTACAACCCCTGTTTTTCATTGATACTTACGCCCTTTGCTGATATAATCAATTGGTTGTTTTGCTCAAATTATATGTATGTGCATTTTGCTGCATGCAGCCAACAGCCTGAATGTGGCCTCCAAATTGTAGAGTCTGGTCTCAGCTATAGAGTGCATTTCCTCACTTTCATTGCTATATTCACATAATTAATGAGCCAACACTATTCTCTGTAACAGTTACTGACAAATTTCCAGATCAGAGATTCTCTCTTAATAATACACATTCAAAGTGCCGTTCAAGGCATAATTTTGTATTAGGTCTTTTCACAGACATACTGTTGGCTGCTATTGCACCTGTATAAGATGATCCTTATGAGTATTGGATATACCTGAGGCAGAACTACCCCGGTATCCTTACCTGTGATATCTTGATGTTGATGTTGATGTTAATCAAAACATTACAAATCTGATGCCCATGTACTTTACAACCATTTAATACCATTCTGTCAGAGCAGAAGTGCTTTAAAGTGAGTACAAATGTGATCTGAGCTAATTTTAAAGCCCCATTACACTGCCAGAGCACTCCAAAGTGGCCTAAGTATAAATGAAAATCAGGACCTCCATCACAAAGATAAATGATGCAGTAAAAAGATCAATCTCATCCCCACAAAAAAGCAGAAGCGACAATAGTAGAGACAAATCTCATTGGGAGCCTCCTGTCTGAAGCCTACAGAGCTGGCTGCGGAGCAGACAGCAAGAAGGGAAAACAAATCCAAAGCACGAGATGTATCTCATGCAGAGCTGCCTTTTACCCAGGGAATGTAGCAGAGCTACTGCAGCCCATCTATTTATGTGTGTCGGATGAAATATTCCCAAAGGGGGTCTCTATCTCTTTAAAAGGCACTTTTTTTTTTTTAATACAGTAATAGATTCTGAGCCAAGAAAAACCTAAACCAGTGTAAGGAAAGAAAGTTCATTATAATTCAGAGAAGTGGGAGGTTTTTTGATAATTTTAGCATCTCAAAGGTCAATGGCTGCTGCTTCTTTTTGTCCCTGAGGGGTAACATTGCCTTTTCCAGCAGTGTCCCTGTTTCATCAGAATCAGAGGAAATCTGTGAACTGTGTGATAACCTTAGCTAATTATTCAGAGAGTGGTAACGTAAAATGCTATGACATCAGCACCAAGATAGAATAATTCTGATAACGTATCAGCTCGAGAGTATGCAACTGCACAAGCCAGCCTAGGAACATATACTCTGAAAAGATCAGCTTTTTATCTCAACCCTATAATGAAATGCAGTTTCTGTCACCAACCAAGATAGAAGAAATAGCAGCTGTTCCTGCCTTTTTCTGTGATCTATTCACATTTGAAGCACTGGGAAAAAAAATATTGGATTCCCTATCAGTTCAGAGTCTGATAATTCCAAAGGTAAATAACCAGAGCTTAGCTTTGGACAGAGATACCAAAGATACATAAAAGGGACAAAAGCTCTTTTTCTTCCCAAAACAGCTATGCTAATGGCAAGTGCAATTTTCATAGTCTTTTTGATTGAGACAGTGTTTAAGTTGGATGTGATTCTGAGAAGTAGTAAACATGCACTTTGGAATACATGAGGAGAGTCCTTCATTGTCATTAACATCAGATCCTTTGCCTTTGGTATCCCTTGACTGAAGTAAAGGATGCTAAAGCATAAGACTGATAGAGAGGCAAATAACTCTTCACTGGAAGTGCTTATCTCCTTGTAGAAAGTGGAGTTTTGCAGTTTTCTACACTCTTACCCTAAAGCAAGCATATAAGATATGCTATGTTATTCAGCTGTGCTTCAGACCACTTATAAACTACAATCTCCTTATTCCTGCCTCCTTAGGTTCTCCTTTATAGTTTCTCCTCAGGTTTTAAAAAGAGAACTCAGGATATCAATAGTTACGCTTTCTCATCCAATTTTATGTGTATCTATCCAAATGCAATTCTTTCTTGCTATTGCTTTTTGACTGTATTTCAGATCAGAGGAAGCCTGACAGACAAGCTCTTCCTATGTTGCACCTTTGAGGATTGGAAGCTCAGAATCACAGAATCACAGAATCACTACGGTTGGAAAAGACCTGTAAGATCATCAAGTCCAACCATCAACCAATACCACCATCCCCATTAAACCATGTCCCACAATACCATGTCCACATGTTCCTTGAATACCTCCAGGGATGGTGACTCCACCACCTCCCTGGGCAGCTTATTCCAGTGTTTCACCACTCTCTCATAAAGAAATTTTTCTTAATATCCAGCCTGAACCTCCCCTGCTGCAACTTGAGGCCATTTCCTCTTGTCCTGTCACTCGTCACTTGGGAGAAGAGACCAACACCCACCTCTCTGCAACCCCCTTTCAGGTAGTTGTAGAGGGTGATAAGGTCTCCCCTCAGCCTCCCCTTCTCCAGACTGAACAACCCCAGTTCCCTCAGCCGCTCCTCATAAGACTTGTGCTCCAGACCCCTCACCAGCTTCGTCGCCCTTCTCTGGACACGCTCCAGCACCTCAATGTCCTTCTTGTAGTGAGGGGCCCAAAACCGAACACAGGATTCGAAGTGCGGTCTCACCAGTGCCGAGTACAGGGGCACGATCACCTCCCTGCTCCTGCTGGCCACACTATTTCTGATACAGGCCAGGATGCTGTTGGCCTTCTTGGCCACCTGGGCACACTGCTGGCTCATATTCAGCCGGCTGTCAATCAACACCTCCAGGTCCTTTTCTGCAGGGCAGCTTTCCAGCCACTCATCCCCAGGCCTGTAGCATTGCATGGGGTTGCTGTAGCCAAAGTGGCCGGCACTTGGCCTTGTTGAACCTCATACAATTGGCCTCGGCCCATTGATCCAGCCTGTCCAGATCCCTCTGCAGAGCCTTCTGACCCTCGAGCAGATCAACACTCCTGCCCAACTTGGTGTTGTCTGCAAACTTGCTGAGGGTGCACTCAATCCCCTCATCCAGGTCATCGATAAAGATATTAAACAAGACCGGCCCCAAAACTGAGCCCTGGGGGACTCTGCTTGTGACCGGCCGCCAACTGGATTTCACTCCATTCACCACAACTCTCTGGGCTCGGCCATCCAGCCAGTTTTTTACCCAGCAAAGAGCGCACCTGTCTAAGCCACGATTCGCCAGCTTCTCCAGGAGAATACTGTGGGAGACAGCTCAAAGCTCTACTGAAGTATAAGCTGGAGCAGTAAGAGAAAATGCCTGCCCCAGCTGTTTGGAGGGATAGGTTTGTCTGTGAAAGGCAGATTGTCTAGGTCATACTAGATTTCTGAGTTATGCTTTCCAACGCGGGCTCAAACCCACTACGAGCAAGACTATTTTGCAGGGCTAGCCAACGCAGAGAGGGTAATGACAAACGTAAGTTGTGTTATGAGTACAATGCCCTATATTTTGTCAGTCTGATTAATTTTAACCTTAGATTTTTCCCTTTCCTGGTTTTCAGTTTTTGCTAGCTTGGAAAACCTTACCCTTATTTACAAAAATCACCCAAGGTGTATGGAGGGCCAGCTGTGTGGTGGGAGAGACAGGCAGCACTTGGAGGACAAGACCTATCTTGGTGTCTCTGATGAGACCTCTCCATCACATTCCCCAATGTCCTTTCTTGTGTGCTAGGCTATTTGAGAGTTATTCCAATGAAAGGTGCCATAAAAAAGATTTTATTTCATAAATATTTTTTATTGATCAATAAAATGGAGGAAAACTAAACACATCACTGTTGAGAAGACTCAAGGGATGACTGAGAAAGATGGTTAAGCAGTTTCAGAGTGGTGGGCTAATAGCTGCACACTGGGGATTAGTTAGTTCTCATATAATTTTATGCATGTGCAGTTCCGTGGGCACTAGTGATTCACATGAGTGGCAAGAAAGAGAGAGCCCTGTAAGGAACCTGGACCGCTGTAAGGAGCAGTCATCCACAAACTGACTGATTTATTCCCATTGTTCAGTCTGGAAGATAGTTTTCTTGAGCCGGGCTCCCAATATTGAAATCCATGAAATTATTCTGTTTGGCAGCTAGTTCTTATTGTTAGCAGAAGAGCTATGAAAAATGAATCTGGGATTTGGTTTATAATCTCTGTTCCAAGTTGTCCTTCATAACTAATTGAAGGAGTTCAGCTGGTGCCAGTTTTTCACCCTCTGCCACAACAACAAACCCATCACTGCTTAGAATCTGATTTTTCATGGAATTACTATTCCACCAACTTTTTATAATAGTTTGTTGCTTTCTCATGATTTACACACATACATATGTGCATACATAGTAGCAAGATGCTGGGTTTCTTGCTACAAGATAAATTCGTGTCCCTGGTTATAGTCACATGAACTGTGAAGGACTTGACATTTGGAAGCAAGAGAACGTCAAAGAGTGCTATTTAGTCAACGTTTTAAGTTTTGGACATGCTGCAATGTAATGGTTGCAAAGTCCTCAGCAAATAACATTACAGATGAAGGAAGGATTTGACTTAGTATTTCTGCTGCCCTTAAGCTGAAGTAACTTTTTAAACTGTATAAATGGGTTAACAATAACAAATGAGTTATTATTATGCATAAATACTGAATTCCCAGAAAATAAGTTGTATATATGATTTTTTTTTCCACAGTAAACAGAAAAGTATGGAAAAGTAGTTCTAAAAATTCACAAGCTTTCAATGGGAGGTGTATACTGGAGCATTTTCTGTGAGGTCAGTTATTCACATTGAGCCCAGCTCAGTAATGACAAAAGTCTTCAGTTTTGCCACTTTCTAGTTATTTGCTAGTCCATCTAACAGAGGACTGATTATCTCAATCCATCAACCATCCCAAGCTAAATGGATTAACACAGCACCTTTCATGTCAAATTACTTCACAAAGGTAACAGTAGTAAAAGCACATGATAGCTCTAAACTGTACCAGTGTACTTTTGGTAGGCTATAGCAATAGCCCCATGGAGGCTGGAACTCTACGAGCTTGCTTATTTGCTTTGAAATATTCTTTGTACGTATGCCAGAGACACTGCCTTACGAAAGGTATATCAAGATTCGAAGTTATCTCTTGAATTAACGCAAAGGCATCATACTTTTGCCCAAAATAAATCCTTATCAAATTATTGTTGCTATTTTCTATCATGTAAGATGTGACACTATAGCTCCTGGCTTCCTATTCATTAAAATGTGCTGAGTTATTAGCTGATACCAGAATAATAATATTTTTTTAAATTTTTTTTATTTAATTTACTAATATTCCTGCCAATTCTGTATGTTTATCAATACCTGAAATAACACTTTTGTGCTCAGTGAAAGGACAAAGGTCTAAAACCAGAACAAGCAATACAGGATCCAGATACAAAAAATTAACTGTGCTAGTGATACACACATTTCAAACTAATTCTAACGTTGCCTTATAGAAGAGTCTTTATTTTCCTCTATTCCTTACCCTGACTTATAGGTATAAAAATTTCCTCTTGTCCATATAGGTGAAACAACTGCCCAGCAAGCCCTTGCTAATGACTGAGGTGAGTGAGATTTGGATACCTGTGCCAAGCGAGACAGAGCAAGGATTCCTGTCCAGCTTACCCACAACAAAACTGAATATTGTCATCACTCTCTTTTTTTTTTTTTTTTTTTTGGCTGAAAAGCCCTTAACTTTGTTTTGAACTCTCAAGTTAATGCTGCATTGGAAATACAAGAATTCTCCTTGCACATGTTCTCTTGCATCCGTCTGTCTGGAGAGCCCCATGTCCAGGGCTTAGACTTTAAGCACCTTGTTCAGCAAGGGACTGCTTATCTGTGTCACTGTGTGAATGGTAGGTAGATAAACAGCCTTCAGCTCCCTTTGGGGAAAAAGAAGGGGCCAGGGCATCCACCTCCAGTCACTCCACATCTCTTCCCGGTGGCCCCATGGCTCCCTGGCTATGACCACCTTTTTTTTCTCTTTCAGTCATGGTGTGGGTCACTGGCCCACTGCTCCACCTGCTCCCAGAGCTTGTAAATTTTAAAGAACTTTTTGAGGCAGCTCCTGCAGCAGTCTCCTGCTGCTCAGACTGATGCTCTTTCTTCTGACCCAGCATGTCTGTGGCTTTAATTATTTCCCCTTCAGGTACATGCCAGCCACAGACTTCTGAAATTGAAAAAGCAGCCCAGGTTGCGATCTCAGTCAGACATCAGTGGAGCTGATTCCAAGTGCATGGGAAGGGGCCTGAGACTTTAACTCTCACTACATGGCGTTGTGAGTTGAATTTTTCATGCAGGAACCAGGAAGGGTGCTGTCTATGACTACTCTTTCCTTTCCCAGGGCTGGGTGGTGGAGGAGGGCAGCGATCTCGCAGGTCACTCAGGGTCCTGGGCTCAGAAGCCTGCAGTGCAGGGCAATGCCGGTCCTCATCCTGCTTGGCTCGTGCTGTGTGGTCTTGGACAAATAACCCGAGGTGCTTTCAGACAGGTTTCTGTGGTGCTTCTGTGCAGCTGGTCTACAGCCCCTGAATTCGAGAAAGAAATGAGTACATCAGCACTGTGGGTGTCTCTGTTCACCAGACCTTGGTAGGTTCAGAAGAGACATGTAAGAAGGGTACCCAAGCACCTGCTGTGTATTCATCTCATCAGACTTTGCACACTTAAATGTTGGACACCTACACGTGTTACGTAGTGAAGGGAGTATGGGATCATCTTCTCAAAGTACCTTTCATTGCTGATCCAGATCTTCTAGGTCCCTTGAGCGAGGGGAAGGATGTAGCTGGGGTGTGATGTCTTCTGCCCATGCTTATGGCCCACAGCAGCTCAGGTTCAGGACCAGCCTGTTAGGTGGTGAAAGGCAGCTAAGAGCCCTGACCCTACAGGCTGCTGAACTGGAGAGAAACTAAAACTGCTGGTTGCTTTGCATGGGCTGCAAAGATACAGGTGGGCATATAGTGACTACAGCAGAGAAAGCCTGCACGTTGCCAAGGTCTGCAGAATCTGCAGAGGCAGTAAATGCTGCTTCCTTTCTCTGTTTTTGTCACACTATATCCCATGGCAGGATTATAAGGCCAGAATTTATCCCATAAACCATGTCACCATGTCAGGCTATTTGAGTTTCTGTAGTGTATCTCTGTTCTTAGCTTGGGAAATAATTATAGTGTTTCAAACTGCCATCTGCAGCTAAGATGGTAACCAACCTGGAGCCCAAGTGTGTTTGCTTCTATAGGAAGTGAACAGTCATGTATGAATATGCCTCTTCTCTTCATTTATCCCTCCCAGCTGTGCTATTTTATATGTTAAAAATATTCTTTCATTCATTTAATCTTATTCTGGAAGACACTGAAGCATTTCTAAGAGGGCACTTAATTTCATTAGCTTTTCTGAAAACAAAAGCACAGCATGAACACCTAAGTAGAAAAATTAAATTACTAGATGCAAGTCAGAGGAGGGAAATGCCCTGATACCAGCTTTACAGACCGCAGACACTTTATAAACTCATCACTGTGGTAACTAAAATTATAGCCACAACCCCAGTGACCAAAACTTTGTGCCAGGAGGAGCAAGATAGGGTGACTTACTGCTGTAGTGCTTTATGTGTGTCAGGAGAGCCAGGCTATGTCTGAAATTAAAAAAGCTATGAAAGCAGTCTTATATGGTCCTCTTCTATTAATCAAACAGTTTTGCTGTAGTATTGAACACTGTTCCTCTCTGAGGTATATTTTGTCTCTTTTTAGCTAGAATAGTCTATGAAAGCCATGGCTGCTCAGGTGTTTTCTTCTTCAGTTGCTGAAAACCCTGAGATTCATTTATTTGCTTCTGAATAGAACTGAAACAATTGCATGCTCTTTCTCCTCTGAATAATGCTAATAATCAGCTAGATGCATGCAAATTTCAGGAAACCTTACATAAAGTTTATAAATTTAGATATTACACACACTTTAAAGATGTATTGTTTTGCTTTTGCCAGTGGGAGTTCATCATCAAGGTCTTGCAATTTAAAGAAAAATAAGTTCTTTTTGAATCCCCTCAGCAATAGTAGTATACATCCACAATAACTCAGCAGAAATCAAATTAATTCCTCTGACATTACATCAGTTACAAGAAATAAAAACCTTACTCAACAAACTTGACAAATTAAAGCTCTCATAGATATTTATGCCTCTTCTTTCAACATTATTCCTTAAATTTCACTGACAAAATGCTGATATTCATCAGTTGCTCAAGCAAGATGTGTTTACACAAGCAGAGTAGTTTCTTGGATGGGTAACATAAGGTTTGCACATAAATACAGGATATCACAGGTAAAGTGTCTTGTGGTTACTGCAGGAGATTGGGAGTAAAATAACCTGGTTTGTAGTTTTGCTGCTATCATTGCCAATCCTGTAAAGCGCTGTTTGCTCTCAACACCTCCCAAAGCTGTGGTCATTTAGCTTGTTGCACGTAATACAAGAAGTAACAGTGGATGTTGCAATTGCTTATCAATGCTAATGAGAAAGTGGCAATCCTAGCCTTGATAAGGGCTGAGAAAGCAGCGAGGTGCAGCCTGGAAACAGTCCTGAGCACCTTCATACAGGGATTTCAGAGTGGAGCAAAGCTACAGCCAGGGCTGCGTATGGCCAAACACGTAGCAGCCGCTGCTGCTACGGACGCTGCTGATATGGCAAGCCTGCCAGCCTGCACAAGACAAGATGAGATTGCCTGACCTCCAAACGCTACCACTGTATGGATAATAGTAAATAAAGTAAATGATAGTATTTCTGATCTCACATGACATTCTTTAGGCAGAAAGGGACACAAGATATATAAAAGTAATAAACATTTTACTGACTCTTGGCTTTTGTTACTGTTTCTAAGTTTGGAGCCAATATAAAGCCTGATCGTAGGACCGTTCAATGTTATTTTACTTAAAAGCTAAGCAGGATGGTAGCTGACGATAAAATTACTAAGCACAGTGCATTTAGTCAGCCATGAATCTAAAGGGAGTTGAATGGATAAATCCCCATCCGTTCAAAGCAAATCAAAGGAAAAATATTCGATTTTTCTTGAATGGTCCAAGTTCCATATTTTGGTGGAAAATTTCACGCAAAAACATATTGGATTTCTGGCCTTCTTTGGGGCTGGAGGTATTGTCGCTTTTGATTATCAAAAATGCTAATAATGGGAAAGTCATCAGAAATGACAACAGGACGGCAGTGGTTAAACATGGACTGCTGACAGAATTTCATCTCTTACAATATAAAGGCTAATTAACGTTAATATATTCTTCAAGCTAAATTGCACCCAGTGTTTTGCATACATAAGTACAGAAAAATATCATTTAAGAGCTTCATAGATCAAAGTGCTCTGGGTAAGACCTGGGTACCTGCTACATGCAGAAGTGGCAGCTCTGGTCAGGGTTTGCAGCCCCTCTTCCGAGTGAAGACCGTGATGGCACGCAGGAGGCTAACAGAGGTGGGGGGACTGGGAGGGTGGTGGTGGGGACCTAAGGATACGGAGGTGAACCCCATATGCCTTATGGATCTGCACTTTTTAAAGAGTAGAGATGTCTGAGCACAGACATCTCACACGAATTATTCTTCCTTTGACAGAAACAAGTGAGCCAAAAAGACTATGCTTGAGGTTGGGTTTAGAGACATTTTGCTCAGAGTATATAATAAAAAAAAAGGATATGCTGTGACAGTCTTCATATTACACCTATTCTATATGCATTCTAGATGTCATAAAATAATAATCTTATCTGTTTGTTGCAATGAGTTCAATGTACACCACATAATTAATATAATATAAAGCTTGTAAAGTGTTTTGAAAAATGTAAAGTGCAAATGCTAAGGGCTGTTATTGTAATGGGTGTCTTAATTTTTTCAGAAAAGACATAGCAGACAATTATAAAGCAATATCCTGAAAGACAAACAGCACATTAATTTCATGGCAACAAATAAATAATGGATAGCCATTGTTGGAAGCTTTTGCTTCTTTGGGCAGTGTTATTCATTTCTTAATTTATTACTTCTTTATTCCAAGATGTATATGGTTCTTTGCAGAAGGATTGCAGCAGAGGGAGATGGGGAGGAGGTGGAAACACATGGGTATGAGAATTTGCTTAGTTAAAGAGGAACATGTCAGCCCTTTACATTAATTTTTAGGGTTTTCCCTGTGCTATTTGGTCCCTGTACTGGGGAAGGAAATAAAATCCTAGACCAGCCCCGATGCAGCAGGATACCCCATTGGCGGGGTTGGGATTCCAGGAGGGGGAAAGGGCGGGTGAGGTGCCAGGTGTGGGTGGGCGGGAGTTTCCCATAAATCCTTTTAGGATGCATTGGTGGGAAGAGGGGGAGCAGACATGAGTTAGGAGTGTGAGATTCCTATGTAAAATACAGGACAACCTGAGTGGAAACCGTAATTTTTGTGCTGCAGAGTTCTTCTTTAGACATTTATTTTTACAAAGGAACAAACACTTCCCCCATTAGATTAGCTAGGCGAATTTCAAGACTTGTTAAACTGTATCCTTCTTTTCAGTCCCTTATTTATGAAACTTTCTTTTTTTTGTTTTTAGTTTGCTTGTTTGCTTTTGTTCTTTCAGCAGGAAGTTATTCTGGCACAAAGTTAGTCCTTACTCTTCTTGCTCTTTGGCAATCAATCAATCTGCATGACTTGGCAGTGAAGTTGCTCTCCTGTAATCTGAGGTAGTTCGCAAAGCCCTGCTGAGCATTGCTCCGTATCCCCCAGCCGGGGAGCCACATGCCCTAAAGATTCATCTTACTTCTGATAAAACCCCCAAAACCTGCTCTGCTCTCTTTAATCAACAACACACTCTCCAATGTATCAAGCGCAGTAAGCCCAGCCAAGGGGTGCGTTGCTGCTCCTATTTCAGTTTAAGCATTGGTCTGTCTGTCTCAGACTCGGCAGTTGTCAGGTCATCCAAGACTTGCTTTGGGAGAGATCAGTTGTTTCTTACATCGTCGTTTCTGCTGCTGCTGGTGTTGCCTGCTTTTGCAGCGCTGTGCCCCGGCACAAGGCTACAAAGATTTTTTGGTGCATAGGGCTGCTCGCCTGCCTGAGCCCAAGGCTGCGGTGAGCTGCCCGGCAGTGTTCACGGAGCTCTGTGCTGCTGTGATGGAGGTCAGCACCTTCCCAGGCCATGGTCATGCTTGGAAACTGCTGTGGAAGTGGCCCTAGGTGACATTCCCTAGGAGCTGGAAGAGACTGGTGTCATCTTAACATAAACTGGCAATATGGATGTGTACAGGTATATTTGGCATCAAGGAAAAAATATATGCTGGCAGTGAGGAGAGGAGTAGCTTTCACTCCTGGAGCAGAGGGAGCACTGCCAGAGGGTCACCTCTCTGGGAAAACTGTTCTCGGTGTGGCCTCAAGACTCGAGGAAATGCCCGCGGGAACCAGAGGACATCTCACAGGCCAGTAACATTGTGCCTAACGTTCGGGGGTCAGTCAGAATTGCTGACAAACTCAGGTAGGAGGCAACTAAAATTCTAGCTAAAATCTGTGAAGGGGAAATATGAAAATATTTGTTCGAATTGTTTGGGACCTGATGTAGTTGAACTGAGTTTTAAATCCTTCTAGAGAGTGAGCTCTAGAATACCTTCCTCTTCCAAAATGAGCCCTTCCCTTTCTTCCCAATGGTGTTCTTGTTCTGCTGTGAAAACCAAAGTATTTTAATTTGAGGGTATGTGGGGAACTTCAGAGTAAACCAGTTGAGTCAGATGTTCATGCTTAAATTTTTTTCAAATTTTCCTGTTCTTAAAACTCATAAATTACTAATTATCTGATAGGAGGAAATCTGTTGTTAAATAATCCTGAGGCGCAAGTTTACAATGCTTTTAAATTCAAAGAGAAACTATGTATTCAGTCATTTCCCAGGGCTTGTAATCTATGTTCCACTAATTAACACACTGTTTGAATTATACATTAGCTCTTATTCTTGCTGCTATATAGCACACTGACTGATCTGTGCTTTAGTTTTTTTCCTTTTAGCTCTCAGCCCCTGGGAATCAGGCTGAGGTTTTTACACAGTACCGCTATGGTCCAGCCAAGGTGATGACCCCTCTGTCTTAACTGTCTTCAGTTCCATTTGAACAACTGGAGCAAAAGCAATGTTTCTGTGCATGGGACTTTTTCTCTTTTTTCTTCTGTTTTCTGTTTTGGTTTGTTTTTTTCTCTTAGGCTAAAAAGCAGCCTGTTAGTAATAGAGCTCTTGAGGTAGGATGGTTTGTGCCCTTCTCTGGATGTAGTTAAGGAAAAATTCAAGTCAGAGCTGAAAAGAGTCTGATAAATCTGATAAACATAGATCTGAGAAGGGAATTAGCAAAGGGGAAGAGGAGTGGCTGTGCCCGTCCTGCAAGGATGCAGATGCCAGCTGACCCAGCAGCAATTGCTTCCAGAGTTTTAACGGTCTCATCACCTTTTCACAGGCACCACATATTCCGCATCTCTTGCAGGTAACACTGTCTACCCCAGTAGCGCTCTCCAGAAATAAAACCACGGCAGCAGCAGATTGTGTGTCAAAGGTATGTGGTAACTCTTAGCCCCACAGACAGGTGTCAAAAAGCCTGACAAACATTAACGAGGGCTTCAGAAGAGCTTAAAGCTGTGTGATCTTTCTTCTGCTGTTTTACCATCTGGCTTATATTTGGACCACTAGCATGTTTCCCCTTCACACAAAAAATCCACGTTAGTATAATAATGTCTGATTTATAAATACTTGTATTTTTGAGTTCAAGTGTACATGTAACATACACATTCATGTTTGCATATGTGTAGTGCTTGAAGAGCACTACATATATGATTATGTATATGTAGTATGTAGTATGTATACATATGCATATGTGATGATACCATTCTAGCCCAAACAACATATTTTGGTGCTTTTTTTAAAAATCCAGAAACCATTTACTTGTAACCAGAAAAAGAGGTTGCATACAGAGACTTTTTTCCATGGCTGCATTTGTATGTACATGCATACACATAGCAAATGAATATTTGTGAAGTGGCAAAGTATTCTTAATTTGAATTATGTGAAACAGACTCATTTTTGCTTTTATTCATTTGTTAAAATTTGTATTCTTTCATATTTTCTGCTGACTATCACGGGTTTTAAATTACTTTTAAAGCTACAAATGGAGCCTCTGCTACTGTTTTCAATCAACTGAATATGGAAAAGAGACATTATATGTGCTGAAATCCGAAACACTTTGATAATGTATCTTGTACATCTTCTTAACGGTGACAGAGGAAATTGTGCCAACAATTTCAACTAGTGTAAGATTTTCTCCCGACCTTCAGTAACTTTTGTTCTCTGAATTCCTTGTAGCCCCAGTTCAGTGCAGCTGGCAAGTGCTCTGCTTGCTTTTTTGGATGTGTTCTGACAAATCTTCTCGTCTGAGGCTCTTTTCTGAGCAGAAACCTTTTCTCTTGAACATAACAAATTCAGATTATTTTCTTTCCAGAAAGTATTTGTTCTCTCTTTTAATCCTTATCAACAGATTTCATTAGCATGGCTTGGATTCTTTACTTTTACAGGTCATTATTAGTGATATTAAAAAGACTAGACTCGACATGTGTAAGTGCAAAGTCTCAGTATGTATTTGTGTTACAAAGGTGTAGTCTATACAAAAAGGAAGGTGAGAACATTATGATATTAATTATTTGCCAGTCTAGGGTCTAAAGTGTCACTGATTTTGTGTCACAAAGGGACAGACACTTACTGAATCAGTGGCTGCCTCTTAAAGCTTTAATTTAGGTCTATACCAGCAAACTAGTCACCTTCGTCTACATGGCTTCTTGCCCTGGGAATTCTCCAGTGTCTGATAATGTGACTGAGCTCACCCGACAGGCTTTCCCTCAGTCCGTTAACTAGTTCAAATCTGTTCCCTCCAGGACGTTGGCAATTTGCATGAAATCAATGGGATTTAGTAACTTTGAGATTTTTTCACTGACATTGGCCAACATTAAAAAGATATAAAGAGGCAAGTCCTGCCTGACCAACCTAGTGGCCATCTATGATGGAGTGACTACATCAGTGGACAAGGGAAGAGCTACGGATGTGATCTATCTGGACTTCCGTAAGGCCTTTGACATGGTCCCCCACAAGATACTTCTCTCTAAATAGGAGACATATGGATTTGGTGGGTGGACTGTTCGGTGGATGAAGAACTGGTTGGATGGTCACATCCAGAGGGTAGTGGACAATGGCTCAATGTCCAGCTGGAGATCGGTGACAAGTCGTGTCCCTCAGGGGTCCGTATTGGGACCAGTACTGTTTAATATCTTCAACGATGACATAGACAGTGGGATTGAGTGCACCCTCAGAAAGTTTGCAGACGACACCAAGCTGGGTGGCATGGTTGACATGCCTGAAGGCTGGGATGCCATCCAGAGGGACCTGGACAAGCTCAAGAAGTAGGCCCATGTGAACCTCATGAGATTCAACCAGGCCAAGTGCAAGGTCCTGCACCTGGCTTGGGGCAACCTCTGGTATCAATACAGGCTGGGGGACGAAAGGCTTGAGAGCTCCCAAGGGTGCTGAGGGAGCTGGCGGAGGAGCTTGCCAAGCCACTCTCCATCATTTATCAACAGTCCTGGTTAACGGGGGAGGTCCTGGACGACTGGAGGCTTGCCAATGTGACGCCCATCTACAAGAAGGGCCAGAAAGAGGATCCGGGGAACTACAGGCCTGTCAGCCAGACCTTGGTGCCGGGGAAGATTATGGAGAGGCTCATCTTGAGGGCGCTCACAAGGCACATGCAGGACAACCAAGGGATCAGGCCCAGCCAGCACGGGTTCATGAAAGGCAGGTCCTGCTTGACCAACCTGATCTCCTTCTATGACCAGGTGACCTGCCTAGTGGGTGAGGGAAAGGCTGTGGATGTTGTCTACCTGGACTTTAGCAAAGCCTTCGACGCTGTTCCCCACAGCATTCTCCTGGAGAAGCTGGCAAATCGTGGCTTAGACAGGTGCGCTCTTTGCTGGGAAAAAAACTGGCTGGATGGACAGGCCCAGAGAGTTGTGGTAAATGGGGTGAAATCCAGCTGGCGGCCGGTCACAAGCAGAGTCCCCCAGGGCTCAGTTTTGGGACCGGTCTTGTTTAGTATATTTATCGATGATCTGGATGAGGGGAACAAGTGCTCCCTCAGCAAGTTTGCAGATGACACCAAGTTGGGTGGGAGTGTTGATCTGCTTGAGGGTCAGAAGGCTCTGCAGAGGGATCTGAACAGGCTGGATCAATGGGCCGAGGCCAATTGTATGAGGTTCAACAAGGCCAAGTGCCGGGTCCTGCACTTGGGTCACAACAACCCCATGCAATGCTACAGGCTTGGGGACGAGTGGCTGGAGAGCTCCCCCACAGAAAAGGACCTGGGGGTGTTGATTGACAGCCGGCTGAATATGAGCCAGCAGTGTGCCCAGGTGGCCAAGAAGGCCAACAGCATCCTGGCCTGTATCAGAAACAGTGTGGCCAGCAGGAATAGGGAAGTGATAGTGCTCCTGTACTTGGTGCTGGTGAGGCCGCACCTCGAATCCTGTGTTCCGTTTTGCGCCACTCCCTACAAGAAAGACATTGAGGTGCTGGAGCGTGTCCAGAGAAGGGTGATGAAGCTGGTGAGGGGTCTGGAGCACAAGTCTTATGAGGAGCGGCTGAGGGAGCTGGGGTTGTTTAGCCTGGAGAAGAGGAGGCTGAGGGGAGACCTTATCGCTCTCTACAACTTCCTGAAAGGGGGTTGCAGAGAGGTGGGTGTTGGTCTCTTCTCCCAAGTGACAAGTGACAGGACTGGAGGAAATGGCCTCAAGTTGCGCCAGAGGAGATTCAGACTGGATATTAGGAAAAATTTCTTTACTGAGAGAGTGGTAACACAGTGGAATAGACTGCCCAGGGAGGTGGTAGAGTCACCCTCCCTGGAGGTATTCAAGGAGCGTGTGGATGTGGCACTGGGGGACGTGGCTTGATGGGCATGGTGCTGTGTGGTGTGGGTGGGTTGTTTTGGTGGTTTTGGGTTTTTTGGTTTTTTTTTTTGTGTTGGTTGGACTTGATGATCTTACAGGCCTTTTCCAACCTTAGTGATTCTGTGATTCTGTGATTCTGTGATTCTGTGATTCTGTGTGCAGCCCTGTGGAGAAAGACTTGTGGGTACTGGTGGATGAAAAGCTGGACATGATCTGGCAATGTGTGCTCGCAGCACAGAAGGCCAACTGTATCCTGGGCTGCCTCAAAAGAAGCGTGGCCAGCAGGTCAAGGGAGGGGATTCTGCCCCTCTACTCTGCTCTCGTGAGACCCCACCTGGAGTACTGCATTCAGCTCTGGAGCCCTCAGCAGAGGAAAGACATGGACCTGTTGGAGTGGGTCCAGAGGAGGGCCACAAAAATGATCAGAGGGCTGGAACACCTCTCCTATGAGGAAAGGCTGAGAAGGTTGGGGTTGTTCAGCCTGGAGAAGAGAAGGCTCCAGGGAGACCCTGTTATGGCCTTTCAATACTTAAATGGGGCTTATAAGAAAGATGAGGACAGACTTTTTAACAGGGCCTTTGGCAATAGGACAAGGGGTAATGGTTTTAAACTAAGAGAGGGTAGATTCAAACTAGATGTAAGGAAGAAATTTTTTACAATGAGGCTGGTGAAACACTGGACCAGGTTGCCCAGAGAGGGTCTAGATGCCCCATCCCTGGAAACATTCAAGGTCAGGCTGGACAGGGCTCTGAGAAACCTGAGTTGAAGATGTCCCTGCTCATTGCAGGGTGGATTGGACTAGATGATCTTTAAAGGTCCCTTCCAATCCAAGCTATTCTGTGATTCCTTTTTAATTTACTCTAGCACCTAAAGACTTTGAATTGAAAAACTCAGCTGTATAGCTGAATAACACATGCTTGCACTAACTCCATGGTGCAATAGTACAAACTTTCACTAGTCAAAGTGGTGTTACAGCTGCAGTGTTTTGGTGTGCAAGGTAACACTGTGTGTTCAGAACATTACCATTTATTTTTACACAAATATTAGCAATATGTTTCTAAATGAACATCACATAAAAAAATAATTTCAAGATTTTTCTACTTTATGCATTTAATTGCTTATTTTACTATTACAGCCATCATTGTAATCAAATAATATTCTCAGTTTTAAGGCTAGTAGGTTTGTATATTATGTCAAAAGCTGACTTATTTATATACCATGTCAAATTCATTCTCACAGTGAGGTTCTCTTTAGATAATGGATTCCCTTCAGAGATTGGAAAAGGCATAATTAGAGCTTATCCCATGCTGTCTCATATATGGAGAGTGAAAATGAAATCTGGAGTAAGGATATTATAAGCAAGAAAACATGTATCTTCTAAGGTAACTGTTGCTAAGCAATATTAATTTTCCCTTTTGTAAAACACTAATTCCTGCAAGTATCTTCCTGTTGACGGTCAAAGAATAATTTCTAGTTAATTAGGGTTTTCTGTTAATTACTTGTTATTTATTTGTTACTACCAGAGGTTTCTTTTTCTCTCTTAACATCAAGCAGATTTTTGTGTTTCGATTCCCTATATCAACTGGAGCTAATTTAGACAATTTTATAGATGTATCTCCCAACATCTACTCCTGTTCAGTGAAACTTGCATCCGCCTTTCTGTTTTCCACAATCAAAAATCCTGTTCCCAAATAACTAATTAACGGGAGGTGCTGTATGAAGATGATATCCTGATCAGGTATTTGCTGGTGGTTCCATTTGATATCAAACAGTCCATGGCCTGGGTCATAACATAGTTTCACATTACAAAAAAAACTTGATCACCTCCATTTCTTTGAATGTTACTATTACTTTTGAGTGCCTTATTTCTAAAAAATATGAGTGAATTCAATTTGCCTAAACCAGAAAATGGGGATACAACCCTTTTATGACACAAATTATCTTTGCAATGCGGAGCAACAGAGCAAGAGCTGATCTCCTATTTAAAATTATTTTGCATAAAATATAAACATTTTGTTGCAAGTATATACTATTTGTAAGAAAACATCCCCATGTGTCTCTTTAGCATGTGGTTCCCAGCACAGGCGACTGAGTATTTCTGTTTCTTCACTCCCTTATCACTTTGATGGAAACGCTATTTGTCACATTCACTGGGGTGGCTCTGATTTTCAGAAGTCTTCAGGGATTTGCACCGTTCCAGTCCTTCACCTTTATAATGAGAAATCTTTTCAACAAAAATCTGATGGTGCAGATCAGACTTTCTACTTGCTGTGATGATTGAGAACAGAAAGAGATATGAAATGTGTTCTATTTCATGTATTAACTGTCAGTTTCCCTGTAAAAAGTGTTCCCTGGCCCAATTTCACTTTGACAGATCGACTCCCATGGCCCTGTTTAGCAATACACAAACCACGTGAGGCAACGTCTTTTTGTATGGAAAAATGAGTCTACCGCATTTTTCTGGGGAAAAGTAAGCCTGTCTGCAGTAGGTATGGTTTTCTGTCTCCCGACTTTTCTCACACTTCAGCAAGGAAGCTATCTGTGGCATATTTAGCTTATTATCACTCAAGTTAGCTTTGTCAGTCACAGTGATTAACCATGAAGTGCAGGTGAATCCTATAGAGCTGATGGATATTATACTAAAAACTAGTACTTTGGATTATAGGTGTTTTGAATTTCTGTGTATTTGCCTAAATTAAATATGGCTTTAATTTATCCAAATAATTATGAGTGTGCTTTCTGTTATGAGGGCTTTCCTTTAACCAGAACTAAGCTTGGTTGCAAATGGTTTGTGGTCCTATTAAACCAAGGCAGAGCAGACTGTGCTCTATTATTTGATGAAGTGCAAAAAAGAGTGCTCTCCTCACTGCTTGTAGGATTAGTACATACATTCATTATTTTCACAGTATTTTTTCTCATTCAAATATGATTAACACTCTTCTATTTGCAAGAAGATCTCTTGCACTCTCCAGCCTTGATTAGCCAGAGAGAGTATTCACACTGTGTGCTCAGTTTTATCTACACTTGGACAGAAGTCAGGTGCTCCTTGTTTGCCTTGTCCTGTTTTTGCAGCTGAAATTTTTGCCTTCATCCCAGTTGCATATAACCTGAGAAAATTCCTCTTCCTTTTCTTCTTCTGTTTTTCTAAAATTTGTGCAAAAATTTACATTGACCTGAGCTGCACTTTCTGCTCATTGCTATTATTCATTGTTTATTCTCTTCATTTAACCTTCCAGGACATACCTGAGCCACCCATCATCTTCTCCTCTGTTTCCTATTTCCCCTTGCCTTAGTGGAGTGTTTGGGAAGACCAAATGGATCACAAGGGCTTATTTTTGTTAATTGTGCCCAGTTGTGAATGCCAGTCTCCTGCAGTCATATTAGATTATGAAAAGCCAGCTCATATCCTTCTTCTGTCTTCTTGCTGCTTGGCTCTTGGTGTGTTGGATGTCATTGTACCAATAAAGCAGCACAGCACTATATTAAGTCTGTGTCAATTAGTTGTCAAAGCATTTTGCTCTAGCTAATACTTTTTTTGCTAGTTGTTCAATGTACAAGGCAGCAAGATTATGTTAGGTATATGGTATAGGTAGGCTTGCAGCAGGAGTCCTCTTGCAACCTTTTAGTGTTAGGCTACAATTCTTCTTAAGCAGTTTGGTAGGTACAAGCTAGTGACAGCTCTCAAAGGTGATAATCATGTTGTCTGGCTTATCAACTCCTGCAGCTCAAAAATGAGTGGGTTTATATCTCAAATAACTAAGTCCAATCAATTAGTATTCATTAATATTCAACATCAGCATTAAATATCCATACATTACCAAAAAGGGGACTGTGCTTGCAGCTCTCACATCCTCACTTTTTCCAGAACTAGACCTCAGAATTGCTCATATTTGTACACCACTTGTTTATGACACTTGAAACATTTAATTGCACTGCTGCAGATCTCTCTCCCCCAACCTTGACTTGATGGTTGTAAGTCAGGTGCTGATAAGCTTTCAAAGATAATTGTACTAACTGTGCTTAGCATGTAGGCTGTGTGCTTCATTGGCCTCAGCAGAACATGCATCTCGTATATGATCATGTGCAAACACAGAAATTCCAGTAGTTCACTGCTAGCTGCTTCCATACCACAGCCTAGTCTGAATACACACCCTTCTGAGAGTAAGTTCACCATTAGGTAACTTACCCTGTGTACAGTGCAGTCTGGACATGTACTGTACTAGATGACTGAAGAATGAAATTTGACCCATGCTTGTCATGTTCCTCCTTACCCCTGAAGTCAGATGGACTCCACCTAATCATACTTAAACAACTCTTGCTCTTGCCATCCCTTCCATGGCCTAGGAGTGGCTGAGAATCTTTCTCATTTGATGTACTTCAAAGAATTTTAGATAAACAACTCTCAAGTATGGTCTGAGGATGCCTGATTCTCAGTACAGTGGGTTGCTAGCCCTTCTGCTTGACATTTTTATAATTCTACCAAAATCTTAATTCCTGAAATAGAGATAAACAGCAAAATCTGCATTTAAGTGATTTATCATCCCTCGCTCCTCAAGAGGTAGGTTTCTGTGTAGTCTTATTGCCATGATTAACAACAGGAGAAAAACGCATAGAATAAATTAATGCCCTCATCTTTCCCTATTATCCATTAAGATATGGGATCTATTTCCTCTCCATTAGGATTCTCTTAATTTTAGCAATGTAAAACAAAAGGGACTTAATTTCTGAAATGAGGTTTCTATAGTTGCAATAGAAGAGATCAGAACATGAATAATTTTACCTTCAGGATAAAAAAAAAAAGACAGCTTCTTTTTGTTCATTAGATAACAAAATAACAAACCCTCTGATGTGCTGATGTGTTAAAACCAGAACATGTTTAGACTCAGGTGCTGAGATAACTTCATTTCTGACAACTGATAAGATAGTTACAAAAGTCGTGATGTTCTGACTCTGTATTGGACTTGCATGGTGAGGTTTTGTAGTTGGTGGGCTACAGGGGTGGCTTCTGTGAGAAGCTACTAGAAGCTTCCCCCATGTCCGACAGAGCCAATGCAGCCGGCTCCAAGAGAGTCCTGCCGCTGGCCAAGGCCGAGCCCATCAGCGATGGTGGTAGTGCCTCTGGGATAACATATTTCAGAAGGGGAAAACAAAACCTGCACAACTGCAGCCTAAGAGAGGAGTGAGAATATGTGAGAGAAACATCTCTGCAGACACCAAGGTCAGTGAAGAAGGAGGGGGAGGACGTGCTCCAGGCGCCAGAGCAGAGATTCCCCTGCAGCCCCTGGTGAAGACCATGGTGAGGCAGGCTGTGCCTCTGCAGCCCATGGAGGTCCATGGTGAGCACTTGCAGCCCATGGATGACCCCACGCCTGAGCAGGTGGATGCCTGAAGGAGTCTGTGACCCCGTGGGAAGTCCGTGCTGGAGCAGGCTCCTGGCAGGACCTGTGACCCCGTGGAGAGGAGCCCACGCTGGAGCAGGTTTGCTGGCAGGACTTGTGACCCTGTGGGGGACCCACGCTGGAGCAGTCTGTTCCTGAAGGACTGCACCCCATGGAAAGGACCCATGCTGGAGCAATTCATGAAGAACTGCAGCCTGTGGGAAGTACTGATGTTGGAGAAGTTCATGAAGGACTGTCTCCCGTGGGAGGGACCCCACACTGGAGCAGGGGAAGAGTGTGGGGAGTCCTGCCCCTGAGGGGGAAGGGAAGGAGCATCAGAAACAACGTGTGATTGACTGACTGCAACTCCCATGCCCCTGTGCCGCTCGGTGGGAGGAGGTAGAGAAAATCGGGAGTAAAGTCAAGCCTGGGAAGAAGGGAGGGGTGGGGGGAAGGTGTTTTAAGATTTAGTTTTTATTTCTCATTATTCTACTTTGATTTGATTGGGAATAGATTAAATTACTTTTCCCCAAGTCGAGTCTGTTTTGCCCATAATGGTAATTGCTGAGTGATCTCCCTGTCCTTATCTTGACCCATGAGCCTTTTCTTATATTTGTTATATTTTCTCTCCCTTGTCCAGCTGAGGAGGGAAGTGATAGAGTGGCTTTGGTGGGTACATGGCATTCAGCCAGCATCAACCCACCACAGACTCCTAATGCCTGACATTTACTGGTAGGTCAAGAGAGGTGACGTTATGCCCCATAATGGTGATGTGATGTAAACATAGGCTAAATAGTGGTTAGCTAACAGAACAGGGTATCCTGATGTGCAGCACAGGATTCATATCATACAAGGTGTTAATTGCTACATGAATTAGATTACTCGGGGATTGCTATGTGATACATTACAGCCAAGAAGATTGTGCTATGTATTGTTTAATTTCTGATTTGGTGATAAAGAATGTTATTGTGCTAACCAAGAATTTTCTCCTTTGTCAAGGTTTAAGTTTAAAACCACAACTACTTTACAGCTGCTGTAAATTTTTATCAGTTGGGGCATAGCCTTTTTATTTTAATTGTACTGGAAAAAGAAACTGTCACCTAAAAGTTGTTTTTCCAGACATCATTTATTTATTTCACCTACCATCTAATTATCAGTAACAATCTCCTTTTTTCCCAAAACAAGGTTTCTAGCCACGAAGGTATGCTCAAGTAACTTTCCGCTTTTGTGAGTAACGTAAATTATCAAATACCAATCTATAATACAAGCTTTTGTGTAGGCTATTAGGTTATTTTTTTGAAATTACTTTAAAACCAGGCCATGAGAGACCAGTTAACCTGACAGTGTCAGGTGTTGTTCTCAAAGGATGAGCATGGACCTCAACTTCTCTTTAACATTTTTCTGTCATTCAATGTAAAGAAATGAAAGCATTTCATACCCTTCTGGTTGAAAAGCAGGGCAGAAGCTAATCTTTTTTCATAGCATAGTTATTGGAAGATGAAGTGGTCAATTGGTGAATGAGAATTCAGAATAAATTCACTGAAAGTCATGCTTTATGTAGACACATAGCTCACTGGCAGATAGTAGCCAAATTATGATGAGCTGTGAGAAAAAATAGATTAAGTAGATTTTGAGTCATATCCTAAACTGTGACTCAGGTGCTGGTGTTTAGCCAGATAACATTTTTTGCATCCCAACACAGAGAAAATCTACAAGACCATGGTGAAGACAAGTAAATTGTCATTCTCCTTTATATTACTAGAGTATACATACGCATCCAGACCTACATCTTTTATTGACATGTGAGGTTAAAGGACAGGCAACTAGGCTGTCTGGGTTCAACCCTACATTATACAGGATATATACAAAAGATACTCAGGGAAAATTTAGTTGGAAGAGCTCACCACATAAATAGGTCATTTCATGGCCAGTAAGCTGGGTTTAATTTATTTCATTTTTAAATATCCATACTTACAGTTAAATCTGTCTTTCATCAAAGCATGTGATAGATCTCAGATGCTCAGGTATTTCTAGAAACTTGAGAGCCAACAGTTGTTACTGAAGCGCAAAGAAGAAATTAGCCCTGTATAGTAATATGTCTAAGAGCAGAGAGAGACAGCTCTGGCCATCCTGGCTCTATGTAGCTGGTTGGTAGCTGTATAAGTGCCTGAAGAAAGGATCTGGATCCCTGATCTGTTACTACGTAACAGAAATGGGAGAAAGGGTCCTTGACAGAGCAGAAGTCTGTTCTCTTTGCTTCCTTGTCTCTGGTAATTGGGTGAGAAAGTGATAAAATCATAACTGTTAGGTTAGGATGTGCTTAGCCTGAATGAGGTGGTCTGATAAGCCATTTGGGAAATGGGGAGGTGCATTACATACTTGTGAGTTCACTGGGACTCCAATAATTTTTTACTGCAGAAGTGCTGTAATACACATAAATTTATGTTTAACCAGTGGAATGAGGTTCCCCAAATGCACTGTGGAATATATGACCACAGAGAAATAAATATTTAAATTATATCATCTGTGTTGTAAAAGAATAGGTGACTGGAGTGATTTTTTGGCTCTCTCCCAAAGATGATACCTTTAAAATCTGATAGATATACTGCCCTGCTGTAGGTCAAGAAAGTTGTGAATTGGAAAGGGATGACAAGCTGCTGCCTATGTTTTGCTTTAAAAAAGTATTGTTTCAAAGGTCAGTGATCAAGAGTGCTACCTTCATCTCCTGACTTTTTGTGGTAAATTCAGAGCTAATGGTCAGAGCTTGAGGCCCTGCAAAACAAAAGTGATAATTGGCTTCCATAATCACAGTCTAGTCTGAGGGAGACAAGCAAAGTGGTCTGTGCTTTAATTATTTAAAAATCCTAACACCTTTTTTTTACCACCTGTTTCACAGCTTTTTTCTTAGATAAAATACCTGTAAAACTCCCTAGTATGAATTGCAATCATGGTTATTTTTGCAATAATCCCACAGTATTTATTCTCTAGAACAAGACAAAGGACGCTGTGCACAGAACAGGGTACAATAAATGCACCTAATCAGTTGCCAATTATCTAATTAGCAAATGTAAAAATGGGTGGAAATTTAGAGAATCCAGGGGCAGTTGGCATTTACCTATGAGCATTTATTTGTGGTTGGAGGTCACGTTGGATGTGTTTCTTGGCATGTCCTTGTGCACTCTCAGATTAAATGATTCATTTCAGACAAGAACAAAGCAAAGGTGGACAGGAGGGAGCTGGTGTATCATCATGAGTGAGGATGTCCCTTACCTTTAACCACGGAAAACCAGTGAACCAACTCAGTGGTGCCAATGGAGGGAGGCAATGCTTGCCAGCACTTCAGGTCCTCCCACCTTCAGCCAAATGGACAAACCAGCTGTCAGCAACACTTGACTCACTCCTCTGACCTGAGAAGACCAGTCAACTATCTTTGACTAGAAACAACCTTTCAGAGAGCTCAGTTAAGTGCGGAAAAAGGCAACTTAAAACTTTTTGGACAATTCAGGATGGCTGAGCAAAATCACATTATCTATATGTCTACAGCTTCTTTGTTCACAAGACACAGTTGGGAAACTATTTACTACCCTCCTGATCCTTAATTCTTCTACCTATAGCTGACATATGATGAAAACTAGCATTTTGCACCTACACACAGGTAGAAAAAAAGCCATTAAGCATTACTCAGTCAATACTGAGCCTGCTGACAGGCAGCCACCCTGAGACAGCTGAATTAGCACAGACAAAAAGCCTTAGAGCTTCCTTCATAGTGTGGGTGAACATCAATGTCTTTACCACAATTGGGAAGAAGAAGAAGAACAACAAAAAAATGGAGAAAAACTGAAAACCTTAAATATACCTATCTAGATTGTTTCTTACATTGAAAGGTCTCAGTGGAAAAAATGAGGTCAAAAGCAATTTTGACGCATTTTAGAAGGACTATGGAAATCATTCCAAAAGCATAGAGAAGTCAATAGATATTGACCTAGATTATTACAATATTAAATTGATAATTAATATCCATGCATTGATGTTTTAAGTAATGTGCATTGAGGATTTCTGTTCTTTCTTGGAGTATTCAATTCATACTCTAGCAGAACTTAAAGGCAAAGTAAGGAAAATAAGGAAAGTAATGGAGCACTCCCTGAGAAAAAGAATAATATAAGATAAAGAAGCCAAGATAGGTAAATAATTGCTGTGTTCAGTACTGCCACTGTTTTGCTGCAGGAAGGTACTGCTTCTTTATGAACAGACTCAGGAGTGCTTTGACTGCACAGTGGTGAGGATGCTGCCCTCCTTGTATCTGAGAAATGAATAACTGGTGTGCCTGCCTTCCCTGAGGATTTTTGTCTTCTTTAAAGTTGCCCTTCTCCTGGGGCCTGGCTGAAGTCAAGAGATGTTTGTGCTTGAAAATCCTGGAGTGTGCTCTTTGACTAAGTTTTCTTTTAAGAAGTGACTTTTATCACTTTTTCCTCTTTGTTCCTCCTCAGTTAAACACCAAACTGATTTGCCATTTGCCATTTGCTGTGTTGACCTGCAGGTGCTGTTTTCCAGCTCTGAGAGAAACAAAACTGCCTGGTTTCTGTGGCGCACGCCATTGGAGGCTATGCAACTTTTATTTTTATTTCCTGGCATGATCTGCCTTAGGAACCTTTTCCTGGTGGCTGGGGCTCCCTGTCCTCCTTGCTGGTACAAGCATGCTCCTGCCCTCAAACCCTGCTACGCAGCTCTTCGTCCACATGCGCATGCAGACAAACCCAGGGAAGCAACAGGATGTTTCATAGGTACAAATTACACTGACAGGGGATGCTTTCCTGAATTTTATCCCCTGCCCACTCTTAAGATCAATGATCTCTTTATTATTATTTCAAAACTGTGGCTATCCCCGGAGGGAGTGTGCTAGAACTTTCAGGCTCCTAATTCTGATGAAAAGCAAGAGCCCATTTCTTAGAGCTTTGCAAGCAAAACAGCCGAGTAATACAGAAAAAGGAATGAAAATACTATAATCTCTTCTTCTGGTTCCCCAAGTCAAGTTTTCTTACCATTTTGTCTGAACTCTAGACTTATTCTGGTTTTCAGATGCAAAAATGCTAAGTTTTAGTTACTACTTGTATCCCCAAAAGGAGCAGCCCTCAATTCCACAGCAGTGACTGGAGCTGACAAGGGGGCTCTGGCTGCCGCGGCTGGGAAGGACCATGTCGCAGCTGCGGGGAGGTAACAGGTTTTTCCTGCTGAAATTCACCCTCATCAGAAGGCTGGCACAATACCAGCTTTTAAGTTTTATGCAGAACATATTTCTTTAGACAGTGTTTCTTAATATAACCTTGACAGCTGGCTGACCATCTCCTGTGCTTTCAGAAAGTCTTATGCGACACATATACCGTGCCTTGCAGGTTAACAACTCTTTTTTCTTTGGTCATTAAATATAAAAACAGTACTCAGATGTGATGGTAATAAAAGCCTTTAGAAAAACCAACACATTCTCCCTGGTGATTTTTTGGGGTAATTTTTCTGTTATTTATACTGTTCTAATCCCTATCCAAATCATGCTGTCGGCTTCTTCCAAGCTATTTCATTAGAAATAAGCATTAAAAAAATATGACAAATGCTGCAACCAGTTGTTGTGGGAAAACCAGAGAATTTTTTAAGAAAAGTTGAATGTTTTACACACTAATGAAGCATGACATTCAACTCCTTGTCCTTTGAACAAATATAGATGCCACAATATAAAGACGCCACAAAGAATATTTTAATACCACTATAAGTAAAAATGTGTCCATTGATTTTATATGAGAAAAGAAAATTTTTAAGTGTAAGCCCAAAATAAGAAAATCCATGTGTCATGTTGAGGTCAAATGAGATAGATAGAGGATATGAGGAAGAAAGAATCAGTTGTGAAAACACATCATTTCCCTCTTGTGTTACGTGTAGGAAGTGAAATTGTATCACCTTTCTAGATGCACATGGCAATTGCATCTGCTGCTGAACTCTTTACATCCATAGGGTTAGTCTCTGAAAGTTACTGGCACTTTTCCTTCTCTTTTATTTAAAAAAGTAAAGATGTATGCAGCTACACTTTCATTTCTAATTAATGAGAACCTCCATGCTCAGAGGTCTTGGGGCAGGGCAGCCCTGGTGCTCCCGACGCATCGAAACCCTCAGAGACCCTTGCAGCAGCAATCACCCCATGTTGCTTTCTCCCAAGCTGATGCCAGCGGTTTTGGGTAACGCTTTTCCTGCTTGAATGTCTGTATATGTGTGTGGACAGAGCGGTGGGATCAGCACAGCCAACCTGGGCTGGGCGAGGGCTGGAGCAGAGGTGGCCACTGGGGCTGCCCCTCTGCAGGGCTCTGCTCAACCCCAAAAACTGCAGGGGCCAGAGCCAACACTGCCAAGCCCCACAGAAAGGAAAAATGAGCATGTGAAGCTGCAGGAGCACACCTGGGAAAAATGTGTCCTGGAGACATCTGGCTGGAAGCAATTAGAGAGAGCCAGAAGACAGGAATGGGAAAAAAGCATTAGTGCATTTTTTAAATATTGTAGGAGACAGGTGAGACGCAGAGCAACACTCAAGCCCTGCCTCTGCTCTCTATTTCTCATACTTCCTTACTCAGCCTGAATTTTGCTTATTCTGGGGCTAGATTTGCTTTCCTCCCCCTTGCTTTGCTTTTCATCTTAGCCTGATTGAATTAAAACCTGCATATCAGGTTGGAGACAGACAGAAAAGAATCACTCTTTCTTTCAGGCAGGTCTCTTCTGCAAGCTATTTCCCCCTCCCTTTCTTTCACCAGGTGTCTGCTTGGGTCACACCCCTCTGCTGTGTGGGGAGCCCCATCTCCTGGCTCTGTGCCCTGCTGCAGTGGCCCGTGGGGAGTGCGTCTCGAAGCTGCCCCGAGTGCTCAGCATCCTGCAGGATTACTCACTCTCAACTCACATTTCTTTTGGGAAGCTCAGCCTTGCTTTTTGTCTTCCTCTAATTAACATCAGAAATATTTTATTGTCATGCTCTCTTTATCCCAGCATTCCTCTAATTAGCTTGCCGAGTTATTCTGTGTGCATTTGAGGCTGTTCAGTGTTAATGACCCTGTCAGTCACAGTCTTCAAAGACTCATAGCTTCAGAGAAGGCAGCGATGAAAAGGACCTATTAGAGATGGTTAGTTCAAGTCTCAGAAAGCAAGAGTCCTCCAGGCTTAGTTTAACCACTTGCAAAACTGGCAATGTTTCTTTTGGGCTTTGAGGGTGGCATGTGTGTTTTTTTCAGCTCAGCAGTTTGAGCAAGGCAAGCTTTCCATACTAAAATGAAAAGTTACCGCCATGTGTCAAAGGCTACATGGAAAGATCATGCCTGATTTACAAATACTCTGTTCTGCATTCTGGTCTTATCTTCACAGCATACCTATGCTGAAACTGCATTTTATGTAAATAAAATCCTCTCTGAGCTTGCTAAAGTAGGGACAATACAGAAGCCAATGAATCCTCTAAAATGCACGCGGCATTTTTGGAAAGCAGCCACACTGGACCTAGGATGCTACATCTGGCCTTTTACCAGGACCTGAGCTACCTCTTCAGTTTAGAGCTACTTCATGCATATCTCCTGAGTTGGACTCATCCTGTAAGCTGCTGCTGCTGCTGCAGACTTTCACTGAGCCACAGCTCCTCAGAGCTACCTTTCGCTTGCCCAACAAACCTTTCTCATTTTATTTAGTTTAATGTTTCAGAGACTCCAGCCATTTGAATGGCAGCTGGATGGTTTCTGTGCGCTAATATGTCTGCTGCAGAAGAGGCCTCATTCTGTTGCTGCTCCGTCCACCCGCAGTGCTGAGATCCATCCTTTTGTGCGGGGAACCGATCTTGCTGTCTGCTAAATATGTGGCTCCGCTGGCTGAGCTGATTTGGCAAGGTTGAACTACAATAATCAGAGCTAAAATTTGGCACTAGCATGTGCCAAGGGCCTATTTCCATGGGGACTCACGTGTAGCAGTTGATTTGACTGCACAGACTCCCACAGATTGCAAGCGTCCCTTGCTTTTCTCATCTCCTTCTGTCCCTGCATCAGCACTGTGTTCAGGACATGAGAAAAGCAGTTGCAAGATCTTTACAGAGATTTATGTAAGTGGGCTTTTTATTTGGGAGCTGCTCAGAGTCACTGCTGTGATTGGGGCAAAAGCTGCAAAGCTCCGGGAAGTGCAGTAAGGTTGCAGATTCAAATTTTACCACTGTCATAAAGGGTTATTACTTGATGGCTGTTCATTGGCAGCTATGGATATGTGGATATGGAGGTTGTGGTGAGGTGGGTGTTGGTCTCCTCCCAAATGACAAGTGATAGGACAAGAGGAAATGGCCTCAAGTTGCTCCAGGGGAGGTTTAGGCTGGATATTAGGAAAATTTCTTACTGAGAAAGTGGTGAAACACTGGAACAGGCTGCCCAGGGAGGTGGTGGGGTCACCATCACTGGAGGTGTTCAAGGAACGTGTGGATGTGGCGCTGTGGGACATGGTTTAGTGGGCATGGTGGTGTTGGGTTGATGGTTGGACTTGATGATCTTACAGGTCTTTTCCAACCTTAATGAGTCTGTGATTCTGTGATTCTGTCTTAGCTCCAATCCCTCTGTCACGCAGAGGAGCTGCAGGGAGCGGGAACTTTGGCTTGTCCTGAAGGGCTGGTTGCTGTGTTGACATTGGTGCCCACCAAAGTTTCCAAAAAGCTGTACCAGAAAAGCCTGCAAGAATCTTCAGCTTGTCACAGCAGTCATTAAGCACAGCCCATTGTCAAGTAGTTGCAATGCCATCAGGGAGCCCTGCTTGTGAAACACTATTTTTTCTCGTCCAGCCAACCCAGACCTACCCACACTGTTTCCATGGGGCTGTTTGGCTGCCAGGTCCTTCGAACTGTGGTTCTCGCAGAGGCTCGGAGGATGCAGAGCTGAAAGGCATCTCAGGGGACAGGATCCTCCCAGCCTGAATGGCTCCTGACAGCTCTCAGCTTCCGCGCAGCAGCGTGAGCCCACGACTTCCCACCCAGCCCACACCAGGCAGAGAAAAGTTTCTTCTCTTTCTTGTGGCAGTCACCTCTCCTCCATCTCATACCTACACACCAGCCTCTCCTCTGCAGGCTAAACAACCCCAACTCATTTGATCTTTCCTCATAAGCCATATCTTCCCCTTTCCTCCAACCATTTTATTTGTTCTCTTCAGCACCAAAAATTTGTCACGGAAATCCAGAGCTGACCTTCCCTTAGCCGAGAGAAGCAGACAAGTCCTTGCCCTTGTTTGCAGGCTATCTTCCTCTTGAGGGATAGTGTTTGCCTGCTTTCCTTTTCAAAACCATACTATTCCTGCCCCATATTCAGCTGGAGACTGTAACCCAATCCATCTTCCACCCATGAGAGTTGATACACCTGGCTTTCCTCTAAGTGTTTCCAAAAAGCTTATTTGTTGCAGGATCTTTCTGGGAGCTGAAGATTGGGAATTTCCTGGCTCTTCCCTGCCCTCTCGCACAGGCTCAGCAGCATCTGTGCTTTTCACAGCCTCCCAGGAGCTCACGTCTTCCGCAGCTTCCCACAGCTCTGTGCTTGCTCTGGCTGTGATACACCCTGAGGTGCATCTTGCCCCTTTGTCACAGATATGAAATGATTAGTCAAGTGACTGCAGTTAACCTTTTTACTAAGGGAAGCAAAAAACCCATTTAACACGGATGCAAGCAAGAGGCATTAAGCATAATCAGTTAATAGCTTTCCCCCTCTACTGATAGTGAATTACACATTTCCTGTTTGTTTCCTTATTACTGGTGTTCCTACAGAAGCTAACAAGAAATCATGCTACGACCAGAGATAGAAGGTATCTCACCTTGTGCCTTTCTTTTCCTGATTTCCCTGTGTTTTAGAGTTGCACTCAGCAATCTTTTTCTCACTTCTCTTTCTATCTGTGCCCCCTTGAGGTTGGGTCAATGAAGAGCTCAGTAATTAGCACACTAACCTCTTACTAAACTTCTTATTCCTCTTCCTCTCTGGGATAGTTGGCAGTCATGCTCTTAAGAGCATTTCTGTAAAGAAACAGCCATCTAATCCATTTCCAATTTGATTGCCTCCCATGAGATCTTACTCACCAGTTGCCTCAGTCTATCGAAATTTGCTTCCTCAAAGCCCATCTTACCTAGCTGCCCTCCTTCATGAAGTAAGGCAATTCCGTCATGGCATGGTCCTTTGCATCCTATCCTCTCCTTGGCTTAAAATAAAGATGAGCAGAGCCTCCCGTCTCATAACTACCTTATGTATTAAAAACAGGTCCTGCATATTCTACCTCTTTCCTGGACAGCCTGTGCTTTACTATATCTCTTTGGGATTGGCTATATTCTACCTCTTTAGAGCTTGAAGCTATAAAGCTGTAGGCTTTTTATCCTTGTGTACTGGTTATGGTTAGGATAGAGTTAATTTTCTGCGTAGGTACTATGTTTTGGATTTGCAATGAAAACAGTGTTGATAACACAGGGATGTTTTAGCTGTTGCTGAGCAGTGCTTATACAGCATCAGGGCCTTTTCTGCTTCTCCCACTGCCCAGCCAGAAAGTAGACTGGGAGTGCACAAGATGTTGGAAGGGGACACAGCCAGGACATCTGATTCCAATGGGCCAAAGGGATATCCTATACCACATGGCATCATGCTCAGCAATAAGACTTGGGGCCGGGGGGGGGGAAGCAGGGGGACAACAGGAAGGGGGAGTTTGGCCAGGGCTGCCATTGCTTGGGAACTAGCTGGGCATTGGTTGGTTGGTGGTGAGCGACTGAGGGGTTTTTGCATCGCTTGTTTTTCTTGGGTTTGTTGTTTTTCTTTTCTTTTTTTTTTTTAATTATTAAACTGTCTTTATCTCAGCCTACGAGTTTTTGCACTTTTACCCTTCTAATTCACTCCCTCATCCCACTGGGTGGGAGTGAGCAAGCAGCTGTGTGGTGCTTTGCTGCCTACCGGGGCTAAAGCATGACGCCTCATGCCAAAGAAGCCAAACAATTTCTCATTCATCTCATGCCTCGCTGCTGAACCTTTAGTTTGCTCACGTGTTCAAGCCACACATGATTAGATGTAATTAGTCCTGAAAAATTCATGCTCAAGCAGTGAATCGAATTGGAAGCAGTAGAGTGACTGTGATTGAAGTGCTTGTTTAATGTATCATGAGCAAGGTCACAGACAGTCATGGCTTGTCTCCACAGATGGATACAGACAGAACCTCTTCTTTGCAGTTTATGTGACAGGGTTATTCAATTCCCAGAGCTGGCTCACAGCTTGGAAAAGTGTATGGGAAGGGCATACTCAAGTCTTTCTGCACCTTTCAGTATCTTCATGCCCTCACAGAGGAGTGTGCTTGTGTAGCTATTGACCCGTTGGTGTAGGGTGCAGCTGTCAATGAAGAAGAGGAAAACAAAGTCTGCTGAAAGTGTCCAGGTACATCTGTAGTCCATGCAATCCCTCCTAGCAGACCTGAGGGACAAGCCATTTCAGAGACACAGAAGAAAAACACAGACCTTAGGTCCCGCCTTTGGCATGGCAGCAACCAGACCATCCCTCTTGCAGCAGAAAAGCTCAGCTTTGTAGATACCAGATACCAAAGCCAAGCTTCAGGCTTCCTCCACTGAGTCTCAGTAGGTGTTGGTTGGCGAGATGTTATCAACTATCTGTTCAGTGGCTCACAGAAGAGCTGCCCCAATTCACAAGTTTCCTCAGTCAACAGATGAGGGAGGCCTTCTCTGGAACATCTATGTTTTTGCTAGATGTGGAACAAGTATAACAGTCATCTGAGCTATGATATTTTTCTTGTGATAACAACAAATTTTATGCAAGGCCAGCAGGACACAGTCAGTCAGCAGTAAACACAAACAGCAATAGGAGAAAAAACACAGACCAATATTAGAAAAGTAAATAACTGACTGTTACATCTTGACTTGCTCATCCTGCACTCAGGTTCTTAGTTTGTTTAAAGAATTACTTGTCCTTATGCCTTTTTTTTTTTTTTTTTTTTTGAGGATAAGAGTGGGGAGAGAGAGATAAAAAGCACAAGGTAATTGCAATTCATAAAAAGTGACCTTTGCATGACCTTGACCATTAAATCTCACCAACAGACCCTGGAAGACCCTACTCAAAGATTATAGCAACTCTGATTTCTATCATAGAGTTTAACCTTTCTTATTAAGTAGCCCAGCAGCAAGAACATCAAAAGCTAAGTTTTATAAATATGGACTGGGAAAGAGAATCACTGAGAGCTGTTCGAACTGTTTTTTCACACTTACATTCAGAGAAACATTGTGGGGATGTTGGGATGAGCTCTGTTTTTGCTATTCTGTTGATGTAAGCCAAGTACACTGCTAAAGTCATGTTTCAGCTTTAGCATTAGCTGCAACAGTAGTGTTTCAGCTCACTGGATGCTTACTCCCACATGAATACTGAAGGATGAATGACCCGAGCCATTAGAAAGCAATAAACTCAGTTCCAGTAATTCTACACACCCCTGTAAAACAATCCAGCATCTCTATCAGTGCATTAGCTCTGGTTGTACAAGGCATCTTTAGGGGCAGGTGGTGAGAGTCGGGAGCTGGGGAGGGAGACGGGAACTGTAGCTGAAGCCCTGGATGCTTCTCGTTTCCTGCTCCACCACAGACTCCCTGTGTCATATCTGACAGGGTACTTAAGCTCTTTGTGCTTCAGTTCTCTGCTGGAAATACAGTTAATGTGATTACTCTCAATTGCAGGAAGGAGTTTTGTGGCTAATTAAATGGAGGTGTGTGAGATGCTCTCAGATATTGCAATACCAAGGTCACTATTAGTACCTTTCAGAGAATGACTGATGTAGCAAATGTGGTGAACAGTAATGCCTGCAAACAATAAAATACTGAGTCTCTTTGCAATTAGGATGCTGTCCACCAATTGTTCCCTCTGTGCTGTGAAGCTTCCTGGCCCAAGTCTTTTCCCCATACAGTACGTGAGCAGATAACATTATTCCCAAGTGGAAGAAATCTTATGCATTTGAAAAGAAAAAATCCACTGGGAGTGTTTCCTTCAAAGTTTTATCACCACTTCAATCCTCCATTTGAGCTCAGAGTGAACCAACAATATCTAAGCCATAAATTCATAACTTCACAGAGAATCACTTATCTGGTCTATATATAATGTAGCTACAGAATTTGGAAAGGATTCATTAAACAATTAATAATACTCAAAGCATTTCAATTCCCCTTCATTCCTGCACTTTCACTATACTTTTTTTAACTTTCCTACATTTCTAACAAATGTACAAAGCTTAAGTTCTGTTGTTGCCCCATTCAGTTGGGATTTGATGAATTCCTACAATCCCCTGGGTATTTGAAATGTGACTGGATGAAATTGGAGTGATTTTAATCCTCTTGGGGATGGGTATACTAGTCACAGCATTACCTATAGATTACCTAACACTGTTTTGTTTTTCTTTACATTTCTATTTACTCTTCGATTGCTAATTAAAATGTCTATAATGCCTCTCTAGATACTGATCAGCCTCCCAATATCCCATTCCTCCAGAAGTGAGTACTCTTCTAAATGTCTCTTTCTTAACTGACAGTGAAACTTTAAGTCCTGTCCCTGTCCCTCTTCCCATTCACATTCCTTCTTGACAGCAGCTGCTCATGTGCATGAGAACAAAAAAAACCCCAAAGCATTGGCTCAGCAAAAATGTGTGTATCTCCCTGAGAGTTCTCTCTGGTAGTGGTCTGTAGTATACACATAGGGATAAAAGATCTCTTTGTCTTCATCTGATGACCTTTAATCATTCATAGGCTTCCAAAAGAACTGCTTCTTTCATAATGCCAAGAAAGGTAATCAATGAAACAACTACTAAACTGAAAGAAAAAAAAAAGCTTCTTTGGTGATAATTTCTTTTGCACATCGATCTTCTAGACAGTAAATGCTCTGGAGTGGCGACCATGTTGCTGCTGAATTTTTTATGGGACATCAGCTATATCACAAAGATCTGTCCAACAGTTAGAATAATTTCTCGTTATTTTGGCCATAAATGCTTCCCAACTCATCAGTATTTTTTTTTTAATTACAAAATTCACCTGTCCTTTTTACTGAGAGCTTCATACCCTTGATTTTCAAGAACTACTTTTTTTTCCCCCAAACTGTTATCAATTATCCTTCCAACTCTCAACACTGCAACGGAGCCTCTAACATTTGCTGGAGCCCAGAACTGGTGGCCAGCTCCCATGCTCTGCAGTGACCATAATAAACGTACTTGTTTGTACTTTCCTTTCTGCTCTGAAGTTTATGCAACCTACACATACTGTGGACAAAGAACTGTTCTCGTCCTTGTCCCAGCCACGCGAATCCACACCAGCTCACAGAAAACACAGTAACACTCTTTCACACGAGTGCAATAAAGCCCTCCAGTGTAATAATTTGACCCTCTTTCTTTTTGTACAGTGCACAACACAATTTTGAAATGAATGCAGTCTGCTGGTGCAAAGTTTCCAGAGTTTGTGTGCATCACAAAGACACAGTTAATGATCACAGTGCTGGTGTAGAGAAAGAAAAGGAAACAAAAGATTCAGCGGTATTTGTTCAGCAGTAAAAAAATGGGTGGAGAAAAAGAGAAGCATAAGAGGAGTCAGAAATCTGTTTCTTAGTATTTCTCTGTACAGGTGTATCCCAAACACTTTTTGCTAAGATTAGCTGATGAATATCACACAAAATTTTAGTGGCCAAATCCCTGGTTTTACTGACCCTATTTGCTTCAGGAGTAGACCTTTGAAAAATGAAGCCTCATATCGAGAGCTTTAAAGTTTTGGTTTCAAAATGACTGAACACTTGCAAATTTAATTTAAAGGACCCAGAAATTCTGGAGCAGAGCTAGGTTCTGGGCTGAGACCTCCTGTCTGCCAGTCCTCTCTCTTCAGCTTGCAAACCCTCCCCTCACAAGGTCCATCACTCCCATCTGGCTTCACCAGCCACCTCTTTTCCTTGATGAGCATGGATCTGTATTTCTGACTTGGTCCATCCGACCCATATGCCAAACTAGGATTAGTGTTTGGATTCAAGTCTGTCTCATACAGTTTGTAGGATAGGATTCAGCTTTGCAGTTTGGATTCAAACCCATATACAATGGGAGCTATATTTTTGTTGGGGTTTTTTTTGTTTTTCTTTTAGATAAACTCCTGTTCGTATCGGGTTTCACTTCCAATAGATAATCCAAAAGACATGACCTTTGACATTAGTATGCATTTCTCAGAGGATGCCTGAAGAGCTGAGTGAAAGCCTTTGAAGGACTTTCCAAGAAAATGCAACGGGATTTTTGGTATTTTCTGTTTAGCACACTGTCTAATTAACATGTGGAATTCATTGAAACAGGAGATGAGAGAGGCCAAGGTCTCATCTATGTGGACTGTAAGAACCTCTGTAGTCATAAATAGACAGTCCTCCCCAAAATGATCCTCATTGATATTTCCTATAATCCAGTCACTGGTTGACAGGAATTGGGGAGAAGCTTCCCGTGAGGTAGAAGAAGTCCCAGCTGTGGCACCGGTCTCTGAAGCACCTGGTACACAGCTCTGTGAGACAGTAGCTACTGGATTAAATTGAACACTTGGGCAAATGTTATGTTTGTAAGACTACGTCCAGGTGAAATCACCTTGCAAGTGCAAGTGAGATACCTGCAGCTTTTCCTTACCACTGCGGCTGTAACCAAAGATCAGGGTTAGGCAGATTAGACCACAATGATGTGAAAGGAGAATATGCCACTCCCTCTCCCTTCCCCTGCAGACAAAACTGGACATTAATTAAGAGGTTGTTATTCAAATACTGTAACATTTTCACATCAGCCCTCTCTGACTCCCGTATAAGAAAGGCAGACCCCTCTTGCAGCTTTGCAAAGCATGGGTTGTATAAGCCAATGATCTTAAAAAATGCATTCCGGAAGTTAGACCCCTGAACAGGCAGTCTGCATTGCAAGCATCTGAGCATCTACTGTTTTTCTTGCCTTCAGGAGCACTCGTAACCTTTCAAACTTGAATTATTCAGTGAGTTGTTTAATATTGACTTGGTAAGGTAATAACAGATATTTGAGTTTAGAAACCTGGGTTGTCTTTCAACTGATAGTCTACAAATGACCGCTAATAAAACTCTGTTTAAAACCAGAGATTGTGAGATAGCACCAATTTACATTGTCAGCCATAAGATAGCACAAAGCATTACATTAACCAAAGTAGATTTGCACCCAGTATGTTAAGCTCGCACATAGGGCACACACAGTTCTTCCTTATGCCAGTGGTGCCTCTAGTAATTCTGGCTTGTATTCCAGCTGAGAATTGATGGAATAACAGACTGAGTGTTTGTTTTTCTAGCCTATTCTGGAGGAGTTTACTAGACCTGACCTTTTGCTAGTGGAATTTTACCTGCGAGATGTAGACTTGTCATGAGGCTATCTATTGTCTGTTAAAGTTTGAGCCAAGATTTTTATAAAAGTAATCCTGCAAAAAACACTGCAGTAACTTGATTAGTGAAAAAGCTTCTGAAGCTCAGATTTAAAGTAAATTTAAGGATAATGGTGCACCCCAACAAATATGACTTAAAAAGCTCTTCAAGAGATTTACTCACAACTTTTTTTCCCTTCCCTTTATTAAATTCTGTTACAAGTTCTCTTTGCATATTCATCAACAACAATTAAAGAAGATATATTTTCTTCAGAATTCTGTTCCACCTTAAGTATGTGTTGTTTGGAAATGTTGTTTACATTTTCTTTAAGTTCCTGCTGTGAGGAAGTAGCCCAGAATCAATACTTGTACTACAATTGCAGTAGCCCCGAAGACCTGAGATCTTCAGCTTCCCACTTTCCAGTTCTATTACTGGGCTGCAGTAACTATTACTGCAATGTACTGAATGCAAAATACCCAAATATTTCTGTGGGTTAAAACTGACATTCTCATCTCACAGTTTTTGCCCTTAAAATGATCTTTCTCTCCCTTGAGAGAAGCTAAGAAAGAAGCCATTTTAAAAGTATGTGCCATAGCAACTACTTGAAACTCACATTGGGCATCAGACAGAAGGTGAATGCTGGTATAGTAATAGAGGACTAAGAACAAAAGCTTTGCTGGAAAACTGTGGTGAGAGCTGGGCTAAATAAACTAGATTTGTTCTTCATATCTTGTGCCTGAAGTGGGTCATTTGATTAAAATGCCTCCAAATTTCATCCCAGTTCTGCTATCTTTACTTATAATGGCAGCACTTATTGTAAGGCTGACAAACTCGGAAGCAGAGGTGAAATTTTGTCCACATGTGCTGCTTATCTTGCCTTCACTGTAGTTCATTTTAAAATAGACCGTGACAGTTAAATGAGAAGCTAAGTTTAAGTTCATTAATTGGTCTAAGGTGCTAAAAGAAATGTAACTCTCTGAGGTGATTTTAAAGGCTTTTGGCTTTGCAGTGCTCCCTGGAAGTTGGAGGCTTCCATGATGGAGAAAGATTCACATATCTCCCTGCACAAAAGAGAAACATCTGACATCTTAGGGCACCTATAAATTGAGAAAGTTGCATTTCTAGAAGATTGTTGTGGATTGTAAGATACAAGCACCTGGGAAGTTGTCCCAGGGAAGCGTTAAAGGCCGTTCCATGCAAATGGGTAAGCAGCCATTAGCGACCACAGCATCTCTCAGGCACCCCACTCTTTCCATTGGGATTCTGAATCAGCACAAAGACACATCAGCATTACTAAGCATTACTGCACAATGAAATGCAGAAAGAAGCTTGACATTTACAGCTTGATTTTCTGAACATTACAAGCCTAGAACAGGGTTTAATTACTGCATTAAGAATGGCTTTATTCTCAGGACTGCTGCTGAAGTACAGTTTCTTCTGATTCCCGTGCCCAGAACATCTGCAAATCTGACACCTTTTATTTTGGTGTCTCAGAATGGGTTTAGCAACTAGCTTTAGGCAGCTATGTTTGAAGGCTTCAGCTCTCATAACGGCAAATTAGGGCAGAGCTAAAACAAATCCTGACTTCCTTTTCTCATCAAACGCATGGAGGCAGACTCATCCTTCCCATGATGGGCTGGACCACTAAAATGTTGTTACAAGAACTGGAAGAAGCTGTTGTGTTGTGAGACAGCACGTACCATGTCATTGGGCAACTAAAACTCAGATACCGAGAGAAAAAGACACCTGGGAGCCAAAAGGCTCCTGCGTGGTCGCTGAGTCATGCATCTCCTGCCATAAATCTCACAGAAGGAAGAAGGCAAAAGGAAATCTCCCGCAGTTGCCTCCCTGCAAGATGAGCGACAGATGCCTCCATAAACTCTGCAGATCGCCAGGAGCTCATAGGAGACCTGAAAATCTAGAGACAGTAATTACATTAACACTGCTAATGAGAACAAACCAGGAACAAAGCTTGAACAGTACACCTCAATGGGCTACACTGCTTAATTAGTAGTTCATTTCCTGCTGTGCTTTGGACCACTTCACCCAGTTCTCCTGGGCAAAATTAGGGGTATACTTCACTGCAGGATCAGCTCTCCAAAGACATTATGGATGAGGCTGCACCAGGTTTGGCTCCATATGCACCCCACAGTCCTCTAATGCCATCCCAAGTACCTGTCCACACTCAAGCACTCCCATATGCCCTTCCACCCCATACCAAGGTACGCAACACCTGTCCTCAGTTTCGGGGTATAGAAACAGTATTTTGGTGATCTGCAACACCAATATAAGGTAGTCAAAAATGGAAAAAATGTACAAAACAGTATAGTCATGTATTAAAGCCGCAGGGCATTACACAGGACCTAGAAAACCCTCTAAGCCAAATGCTATGTAGTGTAGATATAGCCAGCTCTGCCCTGCTCTGCCCTGCTCTCCTCTGCTCTGCTCTGTGGTGAGCTCTAAGCCGTGTGGACAAGAGCCATTTGATGCCCCTTGGCCTCAAGACCGCAAGTTTCCTCCCTGGCTCTCTTCCACTTAGTAGCATTGACATAGATTGTGAGTCGTGGAACCCCTCCAAAGGAGCTATCCTGCCAGGTCCACCCACTGGCCATGGTTTCCACGAGACTCTGCACTTAAAAACAGCAGGAATTTTTCTACTTTCAGTGGGCCTACATGGAACAAATAAGAGCTTTCTCCAGATAAACTCACAAGCTGGAAGAATTACTAGTAAATGGCACCAACCATTTTCCTCGCATGACAAACCAAGGAGCTTTGCGAATCCAGACTTCCAGTCTCCCTGGGAAGACCCCATTCCTGTGCCCAACAGCTTGCTGATGCTCAAACTATTTCATTTCAGACTGCATCAGGTATCACAAGACCCTATATAAGTTGCACAGTATAGACATATCATATGATAGAGGACTGATGACAAAGGCTCTACAATGAGAGTATAAACACGCCTCACCTCATCTACTGAAGCAGAAGAAGCAATTTTCAGCAAATAGCAACCTGGACAGGGATTTAACCTTCATTATGATAAGTCCCATATCTGCTCAGCAAGCCTCTGAATAATTTAGTGCCCTGGTTCTTTCCGTCATTTCACATAAGATATTCAGCTTTTATGGAATACTGATATGAGAAACTAAGATTTCATTTCAAAGATGTTGTATTTTTTTTCTGAAATGAAAGTGAATGAGAAACCAAGAGAGTATATCTGAAGGATCTGTTTTGAGTGAGGTATTTTATGTTGTATTTTTAGGCCTCCCACAGACAGCTGCATGTGACTCAGAAAGATGCCCAGATGTTCACTTTGGGGACAAAGTAAAGGATAAAATGAAGATATCGAGTAGCATATTTTCTTTTGCAAGAATGAGATCTTTTGCTTTTTGGTAGCAAGTATTCATTTGTTTCAGGTTTAGAGTCCCCCAGAAGCCGAAGCCGAAGAAAAAGGAAAAACTGTTCCCAGTGAGTGCCTGTTTCTCTGTGACGTTCTTAGGGATGTGTATCAGGATGCTCAGAGGATTATTAATACAGAAAATTAGAACGCAGAGTTTCAGGAGAAGTGAGGAACAACGTTTCAGTAGGGGCAGTGAACTAGTGAACCAGACCAGCAGTGCAGTCAGCAGAGTAACCCTCTCTTTATCAAAGCATTCAGTATCAGCAGCGATATCTTTTTCAGAAGCAATTAAGCAATATCTAAAATGTCTCTTAATAAGAAAAACACCTTTTGATTTCTGAGCAGTAAGAATCACCTGGCTTCTGTCAACTCTAATGTTTATGGCTTTATTCCCTCCTTGCTGATTGACAGCTCAGCTGGTTTCAAAGAACAAAGAGAAGTGGGGACAAGGAAGGTGCAGTATCAGCAATTAGAGACCAAGGATTGTGAGTATGTAACTCCTAAGAAGTGCGGAACAAGAGATGAAGAAACACTTCAGAGCACAGTGAGAAATCCATCAGACACAGATTTTGCTTCAAGTCCTGTACTAGGTTGGCAAGTGTTCTTATAGACAGTAGCTTAAGGCCACAGCTATTCTGTATTCTGTTTGATTGGAAAAGCTGCAAGAAAAGACTGAGCTGGATTATACCCACTGTTCCGCAGAATAACTGAAGACGTGGGCAGAACTCAAAAACCACACACATATATATGCATAAATACACACATATATACATGGAAATTATAAATCTCTGGATGATTTTAAAAGCTTTTCTCCAGGAGCTTGAAGACTCAGTGAAAGGCTCTTAAAACCTTATAAATCTCCTGGACTTGAAAACCTGACTTTTTAGCATCTCAGTGATTATAATACAATTTCCAATTCTGGGTTTAATGAAAAAGTTCCCTCCGTTTCAATACACTGCCGGAAAACATGAATTTCAGTCTCTGTCTTAATAACAGAGAGGAGGAGGAGGAAGCAGATGGCCAGAACAGATAGTGAAATCTGTGAGACGGTCTGGAGATGGCACGTTGAAATCCATCCCCAATAGAAACGGTTCAGAGTTCTTCTTCCAGACATTGCCCATTTGATAGTCTGTACAAAATGCTGATACACTTCAAGTTGGCACTGATGGGATTCTCAGGGTACCTAGGAGCCTAATGGCAGACATTTGCCTTGGCTTAAAGATCCCTTCATACTTTGTGATTAGAAGCCACCAAATCATCATAGCATAGCTTCACAGGTGCTGATAATGCAATACCCAAGCCAGAGTCCTGTGAACTTCTAAAAATGTTTTTCAGTCTTTCGGCAGATTTTGGTACTTAAATACTTTTAAAAATACCTGTGTGTCATTTACCACATTAAGCATGTGACCACCTCTGCTAACTTGGCCTCTGGTTTGTTTCCCTGTGGATCCATGGGAGAGGCAACCACTACAGCTGGGACTTGTATAGCCAGAGCCAGTCCAGAAGGCTCTGTCTGTGCTTCCAAAAATGGAGCAAATCAGGCAGGTGGTGGTCACCGAGTGCCTGGAGCCCCTATCAGTGGACAAGTCCTTTCTCAGCTCCTTTGCAGGACATCAGGGAGGATTTCAGGACATTCATCTCCAGTATTCTTTAAGGCTGGTCACCTGCCACACATACATAACAGCAAATGAAAGATTTACTGAAATCTTTGTTGAGCTCAGGCAAATCCCAAGTGGGGATGTGTCTCCACTGGAGCAATCCAGCAGAGTAATGAATCCTGAGACCTCACACTTACACTTGTTTTTTTCCAACACACTGAACTCTGTAAATTTGCATTGCAACAGTCAGAGAATGCTGAAGATCAGTTCGTTTTAAAACATGGGATTCTAGTTTACTAAGCAGTAAGTCCTTAAACAAAAAGTGTTGGCTTTTTCCTTGACATTGTATTTGTTTGTCTCATTTCTGCTTTTCCTGGAAATGTTCTTTGAATGGCAACATGAAAGGCCATATCCAAAGCCCTCAATTAAAGATGCTGCTGTCAGAAGTGCAAACAGATATCTACAGAAAAGGCTCGCTCAGGGTATCTGATGCTGTTGAGCAGATTCCTTTTTATGTTGCTTGAGGATAAGGAAAAGGCTGAGGTACTCAATGCCTTCTTTGCCTCAGTCTTTAACAGCCAGACCAGAAACCCTCAGGGTATTCAGCTCCCTGAGCTGGAAGAAAAGGATGGAGAGCAGAACAAACTCCCCATGATCCAGGAGGAAGCAGCTGACCTGCTATGCCACCTGGACACTCCCAAGTCTATGGGGCCTGATGGCATCCACCCAAGGGTGCTGAGGGAGCTGGCAGAGGAGCTTGCCAAGCTGCTCTCCATCATTTATCAACAGTCCTGGTTAACAGGGGAGGTCCCAGATGACTGGAGGCTTGCCAACATGACACCCGTCTACAAGAAGGGCCGGAAGGAGGATCCGGGGAACTACAGACCTGTCAGCCTGACCTTGGTGCCGGGGAAGATTATGGAGAGGCTCATCTTGAGGGCGCTCACTGGACAAGTGCAGGACAACCAAGGGATCAGGCCCAGCCAGCACGGGTTCATGAAAGGTAGGTCCTGCTTGACCAACCTGATCTCCTTCTATGACCAGGTGACCCACCTAGTGGATGAGGGGAAGGCTCTTGATGTTGTCTACCTGGACTTCAGCAAAGCCTTTGACACTGTTCCCCACAGTATTCTCCTGGAGAAGCTGGCGGCTCATGGCTTAGACAGGTGCGCTCTTCGCTGGGTAAAAAACTGGCTGGATGGCCGAGCCCAGAGAGTCATGGTGAATGGAGTGAAATCCAGTTGGCGGCCGATCACAAGCGGAGTCCCCCAGGGCTCAGTTTTGGGGCCGGTCTTGTTTAGTATATTTATCGATGATCTGGATGAGGGGATTGAGTGCACCCTCAGCAAGTTTGCAGACGAAACCAAGTTGGGAGGGAGTGTTGATCTGCTCGAGGGTAGGAAGGCTCTGCAGAGAGATCTGGACAGGCTGGATCGATGGGCCGAGGCCAATTGGATGAGGTTCAACAAGGTAAAGTGCCGAGTCCTGCACTTTGGCCATAACAACCACAGGCAATGCTACAGGCTTGGGGACGAGTGGCTGGAAAGCTGCCCTGCAGAAAAGGACCTGGGGGTGCTGGTTGACAGCCAGCTGAAAATGAGCCAGCAGTGTGCCCAGGTGGCCAAGAAGGCCAACGGCATCCTGGCCTGTATCAGAAATAGTGTGGCCAGCAGGAGTAGGGAAGTGATCGTGCCCCTGTATTTGGTGCTGGTGAGGCCGCACCTCGAATCCTGTGTTCAGTTTTGGGCCCTTCACTACAAGAAGGACATTGAGGTGCTGGAGCGTGTCCAGAGAAGGGTGACAAAGCTGGTGAGGGGTCTGGAGCACAAGTCTTATGAGTAGTGGCTGAGGGAACTGGGGCTGTTTAGCCTGGAGAAAAGGAGGCTGAGGGGAAACCTTACTGCTCTCTACAATTACCTTAAAGAGGGTTGCAGAGAGGTGGGTGTTGGTCTCTTCTCCCAAGTGACTAGTGACAGGACTAGAGGAAATGGCCTCAAGTTGCACCAGGGGAGGTTCAGGCTGGATATTAGGAAAAATTTCTTTACTGAGAGAGTGGTAACACAGTGGAATAGACTGCCCAGGGAGGTAGTGGAGTCACCCTCCCTGGAGGTATTCAAGGAGCGTGTGGACGTGGCATTGTGGGACGTGGCTTGATGGGCATGATGCTGTGTGGTGTGGGTGATTTTTTGTGGGTGGGTGGTTTTGGGGGTTTTTTTTGTTGGTTTTTTTTTTGTGTTGGTTGGACTTGATGATCTTACAGGTCTTTTCCAACCTTAGTGGTTCTGTGATTCTGTGATTCTGTAAACTCTTTGGAGCAGGACTTTGTTGAATTGGATCGGCCAGAAACAGAAGTCCTAATACTGAACTGGTCAGGAAGACCAGTGGGTGACAATACAGCATTGATCAGGAGCATACATTTTGCAGGAAAATGGCTAAGGAAATTAACAGAAATTCCAGGTGCCCAGTTTGATCACAGACCCATGTGTAGTTGCCACCAGGCAGCTGTGAACGGGCTCCCTGAATGCCTGGGAATCCAAATCTGGAGAACGTGTTTTCAATGTTAGGTGAAATACAGGTGTTCAAGGTCCACCTCTGCTCGGTAGCGTAAAGACCCCAGCTGGAATCCTTCCACTCCCTCTGAAACTTCCAGACATAAACTTCTACTAAAATGAGAATTATCTGCTGTAGATAGCTGCTACATGTGTGCTTCTCTGCTCGTGGTCCTTGCCATAGTTGTCTTTTTGTTTTTTGAAGATGATTATCTAAACCTTTTCTCTGTGCTCATTCCCATAGCAAGTATCCACTGACCAAGGCTTGATATTATTGACAAGATAAAAAATAATAATCAAAAAACCAGAACAAGAAAATAATTGCTAATTGTGAACTTAAATTCCATCAGCTCTGTGCTGTCAGTGTGGGACAACTCTGCCCACAGCGGCACTCAAGCGGCTATTGATGAGCGAAGTCACATTTAGCTCATTTACTGTAAATGTGAGTCAGTTTTAAAAGGTTTATTGGAAAAATCACATAAACTGGGACATTGAAATGTAACAAACAGGGATATGACCGTCAGTTTTACTGCAAATTAACACCGTTAGCATATCAGTAATGGATCAGTGGGATCATGTTAGGTGATGTGATTAAGGGCAAATGCAAAGGAGCAGAGGAGCAACAGCAGCGGGAACCCCCTAACCCAGAGGTGCCAAGGTAACACTAGCGCCGGCTGCTGCTGGGTGTCCAAGGAGGCTGAGCAGCCCCTGGACCTGGCAAACCCACAGGGCATGGCCCCAGGAGAGGTTCTACCCCAACACCCTGCCTAAGGGGAAGGTCACTGCCCACAGGGGTATGGTGCTCATTGGGAGAGACTCATAGGTCCAAGTGCTGGAAGGGTTAAAGGGTGGACTGAGCATCCAGCACCGGCTGCTGAAGGGATCCATACTGTGTGTGCATGTACACGTGCATATACTCCACTAGCGGACTTCAGTCCCGATCAGCAGAAGAGGAGGAACAGGACTGGGCCATCTGTGCCATTCATGTTTGTGTGAGTGATGGGTGTTTTCTGTCTGTGCTGATCTGTGTAGCCAGCTATATATACGTGTATGTCTGCATTTTGTGTGCGTGCTAACAAGGAACACACGCTCAGCCTTGCTGCCAGCTGGACCTGGGCATGTAGTGCTGCAGCACCCTCACATATTCAACAATGTCTAGCAGATCCTATTATCAGCATGCTGGATTTCTTGATCTAGTCTTTTTTGGACACTAGAAGAAGGATCATGGCCGTGACAAACACTGCATCTCTTTGGCCTGACAGGCAGGACTGCAGCAACCTGGCAGGCAAAGGTTTTGTTGCCTCTGTTCCCCATTGGCAGCAGTGCAGATGCGGTTTTTCTCCCTGTGTTTCAGTGCAGGTTCTCCAAGAATGGGGCTCCTGCAATTTCAAAGAGGTCTCAGTCTCTGAAAAGCCAATTTGACTCCCAAATTGCTCAAAACAGAATAACATTGAACAACCACTTGCCAAAGTTTTTGCCTCATGTTGGATCGCAAAAACTAAAAAGTCACTTTACCTTTTGAAAGTGGGCAGGTACTTGCCACGAGTCAGGAATTTTAGCACCCACCATTTAATGCTCTTCTTCTGCAGCTGTAGGTTCTTGGTCATCCCAATGTGTTTATACATTCAGATGTTTATACCACCATTGCTACTGTGAGAAGCAGTTGCACCTCTCCACTGAGACTCACTCTTCCACATTACATCATTTTTAACTTGGCCAAGTCTCAGCTGAACAACATCATAGTTAAAGCAGATTATTTATTGCCATACCTGCCAATAAACTGGCAGAGCTTTGCAGTAAAGGTATGAACAAGAACTTGGAGTCTGGCAAATACACTAAGAAAAAACCCCAACAAAATCAAGAAAACTGAAACAAAAATCTAAAAAAACTACCCCTGTTGTCTGAGTGAATGTACCTAAATCATTGTCTCAAGTAGAAATTAATCAAAATTTCCCTTTTCCTCTGTCCAATTCAAGCAGTTTTGGTCACAGATATTCTTGAGATTGAAAATAACAGAGGAAGGATCACTCTCTCTCACACACACTGACAGAGGAGGATGTCTTTCAGAGACTATCCAATTTATAATATTTCAGCATAATTTGTTTTTTCCCTGTGTTTTTTCTGTACAGTACACTGGTACATATTCTTGAGCTAATTAGAACATTTTTACACAGCTGTTATCAACAGCAGACTAAAACAACCCTTCCAAATATTCCTTTGATTTTTAGAACATTGGTTTGCCTTTTAGCAATCTCTCAGCAAAGAGTTTACATTCAGTATGATTAATGGCACAACTTGTTTCAGACCGATTATAGAATTCAAGAATTTAGTCATCAAAAGTTTCAGGTTGCACCAGACACCTGATTAAAAGAGTGGCAGTCAATTTGCTTCCGTCAGTGAAAGGTACTAAATCACATACGCAAATCCATCCCAATTAAGAAGAGCACTTAGGCTGAATGAAAAGTTTCACAGAATCACAGAATCCCTAAGGTTGGAAAAGACCTGTAAGATTATCAAGTCCAACCATCAACCAAACAGCACCATGCCCATTAAACCATGTCCCACAATGCCTCGTCCACACTCTCCTTGAATACCTCCAGGGAGGGTGACTCCACCACCTCCCTGGGCAGTCTATTCCACTGTGTTACCACTCTCTCAGTAAAGAAATTTTTCCTAATATCCAGTCTGAATCTCCTCTGGCGCAACTTGAGGCCATTTCCTCCAGTCCTGTCACCAGTCACTTGGGAGAAGAGACCAACACCCACCTCTCTGCAACCCCCTTTCAGGTAGTTGTAGAGAGCGATAAGGTCTCCCCTCAGCCTCTTCTTCTCCAGGCTGAACAACCCCAGTTCCCTCAGCCGCTCCTCATAAGACTTGTGCTCCAGACCCCTCACCAGCTTCGTCGCCCTTCTCTGGACACGCTCCAGCACCTCAATGTCCTTCTTGTAGGGAGGGGCCCAAAACTGAACACAGGATTCGAGGTGCGGCCTCACCAGCACCGAGTACAGGGGCACGATCACCTCCCTACTCCTGCTGGCCACACTATTTCTGATACAGGCCAGGATGCCGTTGGCCTTCTTGGCCACCTGGGCACACTGCTGGCCGGTCCCAAAACTGAGCCCTGGGGCACTCCGCTTGTGACCGGCCGCCAGCTGGATTTCACCCCATTCACCACAACTCCCTGGGCTCGGCCATCCAGCCAGTTTTTTACCCAGCGAAGAGTGCACCTGTCTAAGCCTCGAGTCGCCAGATTCTCCAGGAGAATACTGTGGGAGACAGTGTCGAAGGCTTTGCTGAAGTCCAGGTAGACAACATCAACAGCCTTTCCCTCATCCATTAGGCGGGTCACCTGGTCATAGAAGGAGATCAGGTTGGTCAAGCAGGACCTGCCTTTCATGAACCCGTGCTGGCTGGGCCTGATCCCTTGGTTGTCCTGCATGTGCCTTTTGAGTGCTCTCAAGATGAGCCTCTCCATAATCTTCCCCTGCACCAAGGTCAGGCTGACAGGCCTGTAGTTCCCCGGATCCTCCTTCCGGCCCTTCTTGTAGATGGTCGTCACATTGGCAAGCCTCCAGTCATCTGGGACCTCCCCTGTTAACCAGGACTGTTGATAAATGATGGAGAGTGGCTTGGCAAGCTCCTCCGCCAGCTCCCTCAGCACCCTTGGGTGGATGCCATCAGGCCCCATAGACTTGGGAGTGTCCAGGTGGCATAGCAGGTCGTTAACTGTTTGATTCAATTGCCTCTGCTGTCAAGTATAGAAACATACAGAATGATCTTGCTCCCAACCGTTGTAGCTCAGAATTCAAATGAGCTCAATGAACCTGCTTAAGAATGAATTATGGCTGCAAATTATTTGCATGAATTATTGAGCAAATAATTATGAACAGCAATTAAACCAGGAAGAATTAGGCTTTGTTCACAGAGGACTCCTGAATAGAAAGAATTTTTATCAGGTAAGTTTTTTGTTACAAATTATTTACCCTACCCCAATATAAACACTGAAATTAAATTATTTTAAAAACATAATCTAAATTTTATTAATCTTAAATGTAATTAGTAAAACCGGAAGCATATTGTACACACATTTATTTATCATGTACATATAAACCAGACAGAATGACAGGACATAGGTATCCATTTTGTTTTGCCTTAGTGAATAAATACAATTTGAAAGGTTGTCTTTCCAGAAAGCCAAAAGAATAAACACAATCATTTTGCTTGTGTGATTCAGTTCCATATTGAATCAAAATAACAGTCTTTTAACGATAGATTTTGAACAAATTATACTTCCTTAATTTGCTTAATCTTTGGGGAATTTTTCTTTAATCATCAGAGAATTTTCTGCATTTATCCTAAAGATTTGTTTAAACTTTTCACAATTGCCTTTGTAAGGATTTGAGAGATCTTTCTGAAGCAAAAATTTATCAGCTGCAGAAGTTATTTTATTGGATTTTTTTCACTGAACCAAGGCCAATAGAAGCTGTTTTGAAATGAAAACATTTCTTCAGAGCAATAAAGCTTCATTTATTGTTTGGAGCAGTGCAATTCTGACTAACTTCGGTCATCCCATAAACACATGGGACAAAAAACTTTGCAACAAAGGTACAAGGAGACAAAACCAGAAAGAGTAAATGGAAATGGCTGGGTCATTACAGAGCATGTGGTTTCACGCAACAGTAGGCTTGGCAGGGTGGGTGGACCTGAGCAATACCTTTTTCCCATCTCTCCATCTCTATTGCTTCCAACCTAATCCAAATCAACCCTCCCACAGGTGTGTTAATATAAACTCATGGGTCCAATGATCGCGGCTAAAAATAAAACCTCTCTTTTGGAATTTAATTAATAAGAGTAAAATACCTTTAAATAGATTAATTTACAAACTCAAGTTAGAGAGAAAATTGGCAGACGCTGAAGCCAGGAGAAGTGGGAGGGTGGGAAGACCTGGTGCCAGGCAGCTCCAAGCACACAGGTTTGGCAGGGTGAGAGCCACTTGGGTAAAGCAGACACCAAGAGAGCTTGTTCTGCCTTGTGCTTGTGGGGGCATGTCAGAAAAGATCGGCCATTCCTCAGGGAAAGAAAATGGCCATGAAAGGATTCCCTGAGAGGCTTCAGTCAGACACAAACTACAGCTCTATTGTGGTACAATGACTGAAGTGGAAAGTCCTCAGAGATTATTATTTTCCTGCTCCTGTGAGTAGAAGATGTAAATGATTTGATCACAGTATGACCCTCTCATCTTCCCTCATTAAGAAATGATGGATAGAATGACACACCACTGGAAGATCACAAATATTGCTATTCCACAGAGAGAAGACCAAATAAAACACTCATTCCCCAATACTTTGGAGGGCTAGTCAGAAGATTTATGACCACCATTAAGTTTAAAGGTGCTAAAATGAGTGGCTGCTTCATTAGTATGCAGAAAAATTTTGCTAAGTGTATTTTCATTGTGGCACCAGCAATGAAAAAATCTTCACTGGGAATAGCCTTTTTTCCTGAAACAAATATAATATGTGGCTGAAGTGCTACAGTTTAGTTTATAGACGTGGCCTGTGTAAAGATTGTCCTAATTCTGGTCTGGTTCTCAGAACTTAGTTAATGAGATAATGTGTGCTAATAGCAGATATTTCCCCTTTCACTACCCTCATTTGCAGTTTGTTTTAAGAACTAAGAGGGTTCAAAATCTGAGCAGGTCTGACTTGGCTCTGAAGGGCTGTGCTGTCCCAGACCCGCTCATGTGTTGCAGTCAGCACTGTGGTCCTCACCAGAGTCCTTCAGAGAGATCTCTGCTACAGCTCAAAGCCCAACAGCACCTCCTGCATCTTCAAGTCACTCTTCCATCACTGCAGCTCTGTGTGGCCCATGAAAGGCTGCTTCAGTGCTCTGCTCATTGCAGATGGGACGACTCTATGTAGCATTCCTGGATCAGAGGAGAATTGGTACCTCGCAAAATCTTAGTTGAATATCTATCAGTGTGGTTTGATAGAGCCCTTTTTCTAGTGATGACATTTCTACGTTAATAGGAATGTGACAATTTTGTGACAATTTTTCATTCTGCTTGTACATTTGTTTTTACTGTTTATTGTTTATTTTGTTTATTTAGATGCTGATGACAATCTGGGGGAGCAATGATGAACAGTTCACTATAATCAGGCAACTGTCATTATAAATATAAAGCCCTAAAGAAGGCTGAGCCAGTGGAAACTTTGCCAAAGAAGGAAAGAAAACATACATACTTCACCAGCTTCAGGAAACCCAGTGCCACACAGCTGTCCCTCCAGGATATGTATTAAAGGGATACTCTTCCGAGACCTGCCTCAATTCACCAGCATATTCCAGTTCTTGACATTTCCAGAAATTTGAATGAAGCTGATATAGCACTTACTGATCATAAAAACATTACAACAACTTTAGAGTGAAATAACTTCTGATCACTATTTTGTCAAGAAAGCAAGACAGCAATGACTCTGGCAGAGAAGAAACTTCTAGGAAATGTCTGAGAAATCTAAATCATATGCAGCAGAATATATTTTCAGACAGAAATAAAACAAGAATTTATAAAAACAGAGAAGTGGTAAAGCACTGGATATACAGACAGATATATGTAAAATGCTGCAGCACAGAAGATAGGCATGACAATTGCCATTATCAGGTGAAAGATGATGAATTAAGAAGTTCACTTTCATGAGTTTTGTTACTGTTATCCTTTCAGAAATGAAAAGGACAGCAGTAAGAGTGTAAAAATATACAAGGTGGATGAGTCAGATAGATACCTGCATACTTGAAAATAAAGAAGTTCTATATACCAAGGCCTATTGAATTCTTCAGAAGTAATCTCTTTGCAAAAAGTGGTAATGATGACTGACTTTGCAGTTAGGACTAGCTGTATCTCTGAAGCCACATGGGAGCCAGTAAAAGAAAAGTTTCAGCCAAGAAGTGCATGCACCAAAACCCAGAGGTTGAATTTGGACAAGTGTAACACGTCGTCCGTAATGACAAAGGGAAATGTAACATGTATCTAACAACAAGACAGCTTGTTAACGGGTAAGTTTTCCATACGTAATAAAGTGCTAATGACAGCACTGAAAGCAGCCAGATCAAAAGCAACAGATGGTGCAAGAGATTTTGAGTTGAGCAGCTTTACCAATGAGAGATGATAACAAAGTACTACATGTGGATGAGCCATGGCTTCCTGTCTCCCCAGCCTGTATCAAAAGTCAAGGTACCAGCTTCTGTTGTACAAAGATTTTCTCACAATCTTAGTAGATGAAAAAGAAGACTTTTCCCAAACTATGTCTTCGCTAAAGAAATTCACCAATTGCTTTACATGGCTGATGAGATTGTGTCTTCTTTTTTGCTAAGACTTTGTTTGGGTGGTCACATACAGAAAAAAGAATTTCTCAAGGCACTAGAATTTGTTGTGAAATCATTAACGGTTATTGTGGAGCTTATTTAAATGCTAAGTAGATTAAGATATTTTCTGTCCTATTGAGTAACAGAAGGGACTGATCATCCTTTTCATCCATAAACTGTGATCAAAAACGAAGATGTTACGTTGCCAGTAAACATCTGTCACCACACTTACAGTGCCCTAGCCTGGGTCAGCATAGCCACGCTTCAGGAACACATTCCGTAGGCAGATACATCCACACCTGAGCCTTTCACCTTAAACTGTCTTTATGGTCAGTGAACAGAAATAGGGACTTTTAGGGTACCATTTACCTGACCTATTTTAGACCTTAGTTATGTATGAGAAAAATGATGTCTTGGAAGTGTTTAGGTTCCACATAAAAGCAAACTATAAAAGGAATATATACAGCTAGTTCATATGTAAGTGCTTTCCTTAGTCATCTGAATTTGATCAAAGGCAGGTACCAGCTGAGGAGACAAAGTCACATAAGAAATATGGCACTGCATTAATGGAATCAAGAAAAACAATTTACATGATGTCACTGGCTCTGGCAAGTGTGCCGTTAGGCTTCCCACATTACCAATTCAGAAGGATGACAATATAAGAACAACATATGGAGCAAAAAAGAAGAGTCTCACCTGAATGCTTACCTGCTTACATCCCACATTTACAATTACATTACACCCCTACTTCTAGGTCAAACTGGGTTGAATAGTCTGATCAGCACTGATGTCCCCGTGATCCACATTAACATAGGCTACTTCTAAACTATCAGCTCTTCTGAAACAAAAAATACCTACCACTGAAGGTCATATGAACATTGGTCTCGCCAAACCAAGATTTGTATTGCAAAGGCAAAAAAATAGCATTGGAATATTGCATTGTGTTTAAGATATTATTTTTGAAGGGTACATTTAATATCACCTGAAATATTTTTTTAATATTGATAAATGTTTCCAAGATGGAGTTTTGTGACAAATATCTCATTATACCTCAAAGATGTGCCCAAGGGGAGATGGAAAGACAGCATTTTAACCACGCCGCCTTGTTCCACAATCACATATAAAGATCTTCTTAGACTGGCATAGAAACAATTTATTCCTTAGCTGGAGGATAATCATACTCCTGATGACAATTGCTCTGAAGAAGCATAAAATTTATAAGCAATACTTGTAACAAATGCCAAGCACATTTCAATTCAGTTCTCTATAATTTTACATATTCCTAAATCACATACCTATTTGAACTGTACTTCAGTTATGTAAGTGGTGGGTGTTTTGGAAAATAAACAGTTTTTGTATTTCCCACATTGATGCGTTGGACATTATACTGTGACTAGTACAAGCGAGACAACTGCCTGGTGTCATATGAGAGAACAATACCTCAGGTAAGTATTGAGATATTTAGATTTCAGAAAGATATATATACTGGTGAAACTTTGTTCAAAATGCTTGAGAAAATTAGGAAAGACCTATAAGGACAGATCAGACAGCTAGGCAGAGGACTCCTGAAAGTCCCTAAAGTAAGGAGCTATGTCAAGAAGATATAGAGCTATGTCAAGAAGAACCACCTCAATAATGATCCTCCCTTACAGAAAAGTTATAATAAGATGCCAGAAGAGAAACTTAAAATGCTCCCAAACCATAGAAATAAAAGTCTTGAAAGACTGGGGGGAAGAACTCACACTTGGAACAGAAAGGAGTGGGCCCAAGGTGAGGAGAAATGTGTTACTGTTGAAGAAAGCAGAGTCATGTTTGAGAGGAATTGCCTTTCCCTTTGCTGGCAACAGCAGGCTGACAGTGGAAGTAAAATAGCAGAGCTAGGTGATGGTGATAGCATGGACCGTGGGTCTTGCTGAAACCATGCCTGCTCCATGACTGATGGAATGATTCTGGACCTGAAGACAAACTCTGCCACTAATACAGTTGCAGTGGTTGCTGAGTGTGGATTAACCACATGACAATGCAGCACTGATGCAATGTTTGATGTTTACTAGGGGACATCAAGAAAACGTGCTGAGAGATGTACCAAAAAAACCCAGTATAAGTGTTTTTTTACCAAAACCAAAGGTTCAGTTCTCCAAGAGGTGTCACGATGTCTTTGTGGTTTCTCTACCATCCTGCACCAAATCAGACCTTGTAGAATTCTTGGTTTAAAAAGAGGGGGAAAAGAGCAATAACAGAGTTAACCTATAGGACAATATTATTTATATTATCCGCAGACCCCTCTGCTTCAAGCTAGTAAAAAATCACTGTGAGAAAACCAAACTTCAGCAATCAACTCAGAGGAAGGCAAACATTATTTGTATGTACTCTGCTACCCGCAGGAATAACCACAATTAGCAGGTACTCTTGGGTTTAGCAAAGATAACAGATTCTGCAATGCTAATAAGGTAACGCGGCCCTGGGGATTGATGCAGGCAGAGCACTGGTCAATCTCCACCTCTTTTCAAAGCGTGACTTCGTTAATGCCGTTGCAGGCAAGCAAAATTCATGGAAGGGAAACACATTTTTTCACAAAACAGAGTTTTTCAACTTGGACAACCATAGGAGATTTTGCAAAATCTCTTTCTGAAACTGCAGAAATTCACATGTTCTTTGCGAATCCCTAAAAGCGGATGAAGTGACATAGTTGAATGTTGCAAGAAACTCTTCGGTGCTAAGGGGTAAAATTACTCAAGCCAGATACCATCAAAAAAAAGACTGTCTCTTCTGACAAGCACTGCATGTAAGCTATCACGCAAAAAGTTGAAGATGATCTTTCTGCTGTGAATCCACTGGGCTGAATGCAAAGAGCCTGGACTGACAACTAATGCAAAAAGGAATTTGGATGGTGGCAAGGTGACTCACATCCCAGCACCCTAAGCAATCTTGCAACTTAGGAAAGCAACTGTCTCTATTCCTGCCAGATCACTGAATGCATGTGTTAGTAATACACTCAAGGGCATAGAGATCTACAAGCTAGAAATCTTTACACACCAGAACTACCATCAGGTAGAGACAGATTGTGTGCATCATTTTAGTGAGGATTTAGAGGAAAAGGAAGGGAATTGTGTAGTTCAAGCTATGCACGTTGTGGAGGAGAAGGAGACCAGGGTAGGATTTGTGGAGCTAAAATACCTGTGAAAATGTGGATTTCTATGTCTAAGCTTGTCATCCAGATACATCTAGAGTGTGATTCATTTCGTCCTAAAGGAGCTGTCTAAAATAGACCACATAAAACATGTCCCATAAGTGCCTTTTTCCCTGCTGTCCCAAGGGAAGCCAAAGCTATCAATCTCAGGTGTAGACTACTATACTGTAGATGTCCAACCAGCCGGGAAGGTCCCCTTGTTCCGGCCTTAAAATAATTTACATCTTTATCAAAGGTAAATATTGTGTTATTTGTTTGGGATACTTTGAGAGGGTACGTGTTTTTACTGTTACTAAGATTTGTTTTTCACCATGAAATATTTAAAGTTTTAGCAATGTTATAATAATTTTCTTGAATCACCAAAAGGGAGTGTTCTGTCATTCTGAGGACAATTACCAAACTACAGTTTGTGGTCTCTAAGTAAGATTTCAGCTCTAAATGTTTTCAAAAAATACACCATTACAGTTTGCAAAGTAAGATAATGCCAATTCCTGAAACATTTTTGTTTTTAATTTTTTTCACTATCTGAGACCCCTGCTAATAGCATCCACAGACCATCAGAGGGGAAGACTCTTCTTTCTGGTCCAGACATCTCAGTCCAGACCATGTTTTTTGTCAGGGAACCTGTTATCCCTTTTTCCTTCTTTGCCTGAAAAGGACAATAGCAGATGACTACCAAAATGTTAAAAAATATATAGTAAACCAAAATTTTCATGTGCATGATTAAAAGCAAATGAGGCCTATTATCTACAAAAAACAACACAAACTTCCCTCACTTTTTGACACTCTACCTGCTGTTGGGAGTTTTCAAGCAGCCCAGAGCATTTTTTTCCCTGTCCGGCAACAGGTGTCAAAAGAAATCTCTGGTCTCTGTCCCTCATTTTTCAGCATGGATTTACAGAAAACCTGCTTTGCAACCTCCTTAAGGGGAAGAATAGGGTTTGGCTGAGAAATCAGGATGATAGAGCTAACTATACCTATATATTAAATGTAGGCTTTTTGTAAGACCTTTCAGGACCGAAGAAAATGTTTTGCAGTGAGAAACTTGACAGGATCAGACTATTTAATGTATCACAAGTAGAATGACTGGTGGCTTGCTGCCTGTGCCTAAGTACCTTTACAGGTAGAAAAGTCTGGATACACAAGAAATTTTAAATCTAGTGGAGAAATGCATATTTGCAACAGTTTATAGGCATATTTGGAAGCTGAAGCTATACACATTCCAATGCAAAATTATACACACATGTTTAAAAGTAAGGATGATTTCCCATTAAAATGGATAAACAAGAGAGGAGCAAGATCCTCCACTTATTGGTATTTTCAGTTTCAGCCTTATTAGCCAGTCTGAAAGAAATGCTTTAGTCAAACAAGGTTTCTTCATAGATGGGTGACTGCATGAAACACAATGTCTTGTGAAATTGGTCAGACCCTATGATGTAAAACTCCTCTTGTCCTTACATGTTATGAATGTAGGAAGTTATTCATTTGTGCAAAGCCGCAGTACGTTATTACTACACGGGAAGGTTAATCGTCGCCTCACATAGCCCTCTGGAATCCCATTCAGACAGTGTAAGTTAGAGAGCGACACTGATTTTTCTCTTTCTGCTCAAGGAAAATGTATTTGTCTAAGATCAAGCTGATTGATAACTTCAAAATTTCTGTCCCTTTACTGCTTATTATTTATTGAAAAGTACTTCACAGAACTTTTTATTAATATGCTATCTCCTAGCCCTAGAAGATAGTCAGGGATCATTGCCTCACTTTACGGTCCAATAAATGCAGAGAGATGAGCTGTCACTTACAGTAGGGTTGGGAACAGGCTGTGAATCTCTGATACAGGTAACTCAAATCCTACTTACTAATGCAGGTGCCTTTCAGAAGGATTACAACAGACCCATGTTCCCAACCATCCTTTCTGTGATCCTGGCTCTGCACTCTGTACAGTCCCCCTCCGGAAAACCAGGATTTGTCATCCTCATCATCTTTCTGCTCCCTATTAACAGCGATGTAGCACACTGCCAAAGTATACGCCACATTCCCCCTTTAGCATCTCATCCATGTCGGTAAATAAAATCTCTTTTGCAGTTCAAAGTGTAGAGATTTGCACAGTTGATTTTTCCTGATCAAAGTGATCATTTCTGCACGTAATAGATTTTCATTTTTTTCAGGCTTTTTTTTTTCTCTCCCCTCAAAAAACAGTTAATATAATTCACATAGAAAGGAAGAGGTTTTAGAGTTTAACATTTGTGTGGGATACAACAGACTATGGGTACTCCAAGCACCATCTACAGAGATAGCAATTGCTTGTATTAGAAGCATCTAGGCATGATGGGTGAGATGAACTGGTGTACGGGGCCCTGAGCTGATGCACCTGGCCAATAACCACCTCTTTGATAACACCATCTACTAACCTCCACTGTGCTGAGCAGCTCTTGGTGCAAATAAAAGGGATCAGACTGTAGAGCGCAAGAGCTTGTGCCGTGCACATGGTGCACTTGCCTGGCTTTAGTGTTCACGGCAGACTGCTTCCATTCCACTGCTTTGCAATCTCAAATCCCTTAGAGAAAAATAGATATAAATCTTACACCCTAAGCCATAGTGATTCTGGTGTGCAACCAGGTTGATGTGTAAGCAGGTGTATGTAACTCCACACACACAAATCCCACTGCAATCCAGATGACCTCCCAAAGCAGATCCAAAGAGGATGATCCACAAGTATTTCTAATAATAAACAGACATTATTATTTCTAATAATAAACAGACAAAATTAAACTGGAGAGTCATGTTCTGCCCTAGGTTCTTGGAGGGATCATCAAATAGAGAAAGCAGTAATATTTATGACAAATGGGGTTCTTATACCTTCTTTGGGGTATTCACCCTTATTACAGCATTTTTTATCTCAGATTAGAGATAAATCTCTAACAAGCCTAATGAACCAGGAGAGATAAGAATAACTGTGCCCTCCACAGGAAGGACGTATCAGAGCTGAAAAAAAAAAAAAAGAAGAAAAAATAGCCTTTTTGTCTGAAGAGGCCACCTGCATTTTTTCAATGCTTACAATCTGCCCCAGCAGGAAACACTTCAGTATGAATCACAGCTGTCAGTCTTTTGGTTGATGCTGCTGTGTCTGCTCCCCTCCATGGGCTGAGGAGGGATTCAGGGATTAAAAACTACAGAAGATGACCTGCTCAGCAAGAATGATGCCAAACAGCCTGGTCCTGTAAGTAAGTGCTCAATTTCCTCAGTTCCTGCAGGGTTTGGTAGGAACTGGAAGCTTTCCCTGTGGTATCAGATTTGGCCAGAGCACATCCTAGTAAAGGACACTCTGAAAATCACCAGGGACTGTTCAGATGGCTATTACTGGTCCTGCTCCTCTTCCACCCCAGTAAACAGCAACGTGGCACTGAATTCACCTTTAACAATGGTTACCACAATGTAAACGATCATTAAAATTAGCAATGTTAATAGACAATCAAAAATAATAATATTAACATCTGATATTCAAATATCATCCAATGTAAGAAAGATTTCTGACAAGGGCCCATTTCAGAAACAGTCTCCAGACATTTCCTATGAGGGCAGAAGTGAGATGCAGCTGAGAGCACTGGTCATGGGCACTGGTAGGAGCACCGGTGCATATGAGTTGGTGAATGGCTACAACAGGGGGGTGGGGGCATGGTGCCCCCAGTCCCAACAGGAGGACTGCATAATATGAAGGATATAGTTGCAAAGAAGACACCAGTGGGGATGGATGTACTAATGTGGACTACTCCAGGTAAAGCCCTGCTGTGTTGAATGCACACAACAGCCTGAGCCAGCTCTACAGGCTGTGCCACCATGTATGTGCCACCAGATGGTGGTCGGTAAATGAAAGCCCTTGTGGGGATGCTTGCAGCCAGTCACACCTCCTTTCTCTGGGGGCAAAGCCCAAGAGATGACCTGAAAATGTACCCAAGAACTTGATCCTGTGCAAAAAAACATGATTCATGTGAACCTCAGGCATTTGGTCAGTGTAACAATGTAGTGGCATTGCCAAATGTGTGTTCTATCAAAGTTGTGATGGTATCCTCAACAGTCCCAGAGGAAGCAAGAAATGTTCCAGAATTTGTAAGTATTAATTTGTGCTCATTTATACACAGGTTGTGCCCCTGAATATCAATACTGTGACATTTACATCCTTTCTTTTTCCCACCTCAGCATACAGTTTGGTGCTTGGTTCAACTTTTTGTTTACATTCTGAGGTTCACTGGCACTGCTCAAAGCAAAGCACCTTGCTTTATGAGGCAGTGAGTTAAACAGCAGTGCTACTGCACAGCAATAGCTTTACAATAACATGTAACAATGAGCTTATCAGTCAGCAAAGCGCTGAGGCAGCTTAGGAAGAAATTACTTAGCAAACACCAGGAATGCTGGCCCACACCTTGGTGTGGGACTCAGGTGTCTTTCTGAGATGTGATGATGGGTTTTTTTAAAGACCTAATGGGATATATTGATAGAAGAAAAAGTTTGGTAAGCAAGTACTTCTGATAGCTACCCTGTTCACAGCCTGGTCTTTTAACAGTCATTATCAAGTCTTTCCAAACAAATCCAAAGCTTAAACCAAACTCCAACAAGCAAATTCTCCATCAGCATCTTTGCTGGTGGAGTCACAGGGGACTGCATCATGAGGTGAGGGTCAACCAGCAGAGCTCCACCACCTCCTGCAGACCTGCAGACACAGCTGTAGTCCAGACCCTCTAGGTGCATTGCATTGCACCTAGAAACAGAGCAAGTAATTGCTGCACAGTTTCACTGAAAAAAAAAAGGAAAATGCTCAGGTACTGACAGCAGATGACTCAGTATGATCAGTGGTTTATAAATATTTAGCACATCAGTCATCCCATATAAGACAAAACCTAGGTCAGCCTTGGTATGACATGGTGACTTACTGTGAGTGAAGAGGAGAGGCTTCCCCGCTTGTCAAAAGCAGCAACTGCAGGAGATGCTGATGAAGTACTTATCTATGGGGATGAGTTTGGAAGGATCAATGATGAGCTGATTCTGCATAAACTCCCAAGGGCTGCAGAACTGCATAACAGGAGAGGGAAGAAAGAGCAAGTGAGCTGAACCTGAAGCCACCTCGTGGCATGCAAAATAAGGTGAAGTGCTCCGATTTCTGTGAAATTAATAGCCAATGTCTAAGTACTATAAATTTATCATTATTACTAATTATCAGGGATCAAGATAGCATCCAAAGGCCTCTACCTAATAAAATTGTTACTGACATTATCTGGAGTGGGAAATTAATACAACATCTTTGCAGTGTGCTTTGAAATTGGAACTAGCTGTTCATATTGCAGATGAAATTTTTTAATTCAGTGTATGAAAGTTTCCCTTCTGTTGGTGATGTATGTATATAATTGAAATATCCATCCATCTTCTTCTTTCATTTTCATTTGGCAACTCCTTTGATTTAAATTGACTTTTCAAAAGATGGTCATAATAATCTCATATATGTTAAAAGTCAGCTCTTTTCTTCAGACCTCCAAACACTTTACAGAATCGTTTTTCTCATTTTGTAGAAACACACACTGAGCAGAGGCAGTACTGATGATTATGCATGGCAGGCAGAGAAGACAGTCAAGGATGGAGAACGAATTGAGTCAACTCCAAGGACTCTGGGGCATTCCCAAAGCATTCATGCTTGAAGTGTGACCTGTTAAATTGAATATTTGGCTAATATTCCAGGGTAATGAGTGCTGAAATTGCTCCACCTCATTTTATCCCTTAAAGTTGGATGTCTGATTTAGTGGGGTCAATCCATAGACACACACACTGGAGAGAGAGTTGGGAACCCATAGGCAGTGGTGAAATTAATTTCTCGCTGTAGACATCTAGTGAGCCTGGTCTAGGGAGACTGGTCCAGATCCATAATCTTTTAACAGCACAGCTTTGATGAGGTGAATCCTACCCTTTTTTCTTCTCTAAAGCAGCTTCTGTTCCAGGGTTGAACACTCAGAAAATGATGTGCTTGTTCTACTAAAGGGCCCCAGGTTTCTCTGTGGGTTCTTTTGGTTTAAATCTCTAAAGGTCTGCTCCTGATGCTTCTGATACCATCATCTTCAGCTGGGAAGCAGATCCCTGACCTGATCGGTAGAAAACCCATCCAATGATGTTGATGCCTTTCCATTACACCTTCTCTTGCACACAGGGACTAAGCTATGTTCTAGGTCTTAGAAAATCTTAGCTGTGATGCAGTGGTGTCAGTGGCAGATTTCTCATTTACTAGAACGGAGAAAAGAAAAAGTTCTTACAGACTTGGGACGTGAAACTGTTTCATGTATTCCATTAATTTCAGATAGCTCCTGTATGATAGGATAGGGAACATCGTAAATTAAATAACTGAATAATATATATTGGGTGATATTCTGAATGATTCCTTTCCCCTCTTGTGCACTGCACCATATCTTAGTTATTTTTGCATTAATTAATTTGAAGCAGTGGCTGCCAATATATTTGTGTCCTGTACTGTCTTGCATATAGTAGCCCTAAAATTCAAAACAATAGCTAAAAAAAGTTATGTTTTTAAATTCCATTCCCCTTCTTATAAAACATGAGAAGTTGACTAAAAGCTTAAGCAGATTTGATTTTTCATGCTAAGACTGGAACAAGCGAACTCGCAGATGTATAGATAACAGAGTAGACAAGAGTATATTGTCAAGATCTGAAATGTGCTTATTTCTGCAATATTAGAAACATAAGGTTATGCAAATTCTTGATTTGTCTTTTTAAAATAAGTGGAGAGATTTTAATATTTCTACATGAGTTCAAGTCCTAGGGGCTTTAAAAAGACCTCTTGGTATCACAGGCTTTGAGATAAAATGTTAAAAAAATGCTGACTGAGAGCAAAACACATCAATGAGTTGAAAAAATTCAGCATAAATTACATTCTTCTTAGCTCATCTACAGTAATTCTGGGCTAGGCCAAGCAGTACAGAGAGAGTGTTCAAGAGGTTTCAGGTTTCATGAGCAATACGGATACCAAACTGCAAGTAAAAGCAATAGGGCACGTGACTAATGTGATAATCTCAGAAGCCCTCGTGAGTCCCTTCAGTTGATGATGAAGATGGCTAAACTGTTCTTTTAAGTATTTTCCTGCATTAAAATACTTAACAGCAACATCCACCATAAAGAGGCTGTTTTACCCATTAACACATTATGAACATCATCGAAGACAGGTGCCGATTTCCACACAAATTTCCACTGCCTGATGGAGTAGGCATAGCTACAGCTCTGAAACTTGCTGGCTCTCAGCTCCCAGCAGAAACAGCAATTCATTTAATGGTAATGGCTCAGAATATAATTAGATATATTTGTGTAAGTTACAATAACATCCTTTTCTCTGTTTTTTGTCTTTTTTTTTTTATGCTGTGTTTCACCTCAGCAAAATATATGAAGAAATACTACAAACCATAGCGTGGTTGGTGAATAAACCCACTAGTGGGTACTCAGTGTCATGCAAGTGGTGCTGCTCTAGCAAATTTACATGTTGCTAATAACAAATGTCACTTGTTAAAGGCTTGTTACAGAAAAGGAGGAGGGTGCAGGTCCACAGCACTGGCTACACTCGGATGTAATGAGAGCACAGAATCACAGAACCATTAAGGCTGGAAAAGACCTGTAAGATCATAAAGTCCAACCATCAACCAAACAGCACCATGCCCACTAAACCATGTCCCGCAATGCCATGTCCACACGTTCCTTGAACACCTCCAGTGATGGTGACTCCACCACTACCTTGGGCAGCCTGTTCCAACGCTTCACCACTCTCTCAGTAAAGAATCTTTTCCTAATATCCAGCCTAAACATCCCCTGGTGAAACTTGAGGCCATTTCCTCTTGTTCTGTCGCTAGTCACTTGGGAGAAGAGACCAACACCCACCTCTCTGCAACCCCCTTTCAGGTAATTGTAGAGAGCAGGAGGGCTGGAGCCTCACTTTGCAGAACACGAGAAAAAATTTAGATGTTTCCCTTCATAATTGTTAGGGGATAAGTAACTCTATCATTACAACTTCTTACCTGTGTACAAAATTCTCTGCAGACAGACGTATGTTACAACCTATTACACGAGACCTTTTACTGCAGATATTCACATACGAACAGAGATTGTTATGTTGGGAAGACCTTATATTTTCAACATAATTAAAGCAATTCACCTGGAAACATTCACTTATTTCTCTTCTTGTTTTACACCAATATCCTAATTTTCTGCTTTCTCCTATTTTTATCAGTTTCCTTCTCTTACATGGTCCTGTCATTTAACTTGCTTTTTCCAGACCAGGGTGCAGTGATATGCACCATACTGAGTTTTTCTTAAACCACAGAAGAAAGTCCATGAGTTACCACTATAAAGGTTTCTGCAAAACATTGACCTTGCCTTTTTCAATAAATTTAAGACAACTTCTTGTGCATGTTTTCCTTCAAAACCACTTAGGTCAGCTCACCTCAAAGTTCCTCTGCTTCAGACCTACCGTCCAACTCAGGGGACAGGCTACAGAGACAAAAAATGCTCTTTTCACCTCCCTTCCTGCTGCCCTTTGCAGGCTGCCAGCCACCCAAACTCCAACTTCTGCTACAGAAAACTTTTAGCAAGGGAGAAATGACTTCGAAAATACCTGGCCTTCTCACAAAACGCTCCAGAGAGAGAAAAGAAGATGGACAAAACATCCTAAAATTGTGAGAAAAGAGCATTTTGATCGTTGGTTGCCAAGAAAATAAGGAGGATTCACCTTGTTTAATGACTACTCTCTGGTCTAGGTCAGCTGTCTGGGTTCCCTTGCTCTATAGCCAAAGAGACAGGTAGGCACTTGCAGAGGATATCACCTATGCTAAGAAAAACATATTAAACAAATAAAGAGTGAATCAGTCTGCAAAAGGTACCGCTCTCTCTAGGGACTACACAGTGATTGAAGGAAAAGACTTTAAACTAGAGACCTTTAGGACAGCAAAAAATTAGATGAAAGAAGTCCCATCCTTGGGCAGAGACAGTAAGTACCACTGCTACACCTCAGTGTCCTGTCACACAGTATCTCTCCACAACAAGCAGAACCATGATGCCGTTCTTCTGAAGTCCAGAAGTGAGAGCTGCATGGCCATGGCCTTCATCGTTTGGCTGCTTCATTACCTAGCATCTCCTGTTAGCACTATTAATTACCAACTAGCTGGCTGAGCCCAGAATCAGATCTCCATAGAGGGAAATTGCTGCAGAAGAAAATCTCCCTCCCCTCAGGCATCTTCCTGATTGAGTAATTTGGGAAAAATTTGCATGTTTTCTGCAGTTCATATGGCTCAGAAATTCTCCTTTTCTTGAGAGAATTTGCTCTGAAGAAATACCCAGAAATTACCACTTACACCCTCGTGTTCCTCTTCTTTCTTCGCCAGCTACATGACCAGAGCATCATCAACCAGAAAGCTTAACCCATCCGCCTGCAAAGTCCCAAGTGCATGTGGATTATCCTGTTTGTAGAGATGACAGAATTTGCCAGTATGTGGTCACATTGCCCAACAACAGTTCAAAAAACTGGCATTGGAAGAGATAGTACACGCTAGGATTTTGGCAATTTGACACAAGTAGCCCAGGCTCAGAAATCCTGTAATTTCTAGGAGGAAGCTGTGATATTGCTTCTCCCTTAATTTGGACTGCTCCACGCTGACTGTTTTGTGACAGAAAGACTGACCAGTGTTCAAAGGGGAGAGTTATTCCCTTTTTACCTATCATTTGATAATACCAGCCTCTAAACCCCAGCCTGATCTGGGGAGTTTTGGAGACAGTATCTAATCCCTGTCAGTCCTCAGGATGAAGTCATCTGTCTCATTCTCACTCGTCTTTAACTGTTTTCTTAGACTAACAGGGACCTAACACATCTGCTGTGTAATGATTTGTGTATTCTGTCCTCTTTTCTTTGGGCTTGTGTTTCTTCCCTCCTTTGTATTTTTTCCAAGTTTCATATTTTTTAATTGGTGCAAAGCTTGTAGAGGGAGAAATTTTTTCCTTTAGAACCAATTTGGGTGGAAAAACTGACAAATTTTCAGGTACACAAACCCTTCCTCAGGTCTGCAGCAGGAACAGACAGCAGACAGAATCCCAGAATCCCAGAATCCCTAAGGTTGGAAAAGACTTGTAAGATCATCGAGTCCAACCATCAGACATTACATTAATAATAATTTGGGAGCAATAGTACTGCTTTTAACTATTATGTTTGTACTAGACGCAGACGATTCAAGTAAATAGGGTGCCTGCTGCCTGTTGAGTACAGGAGAATGTTAGCAAGGGGAGAGGTGGTAAAATTGTTAACATTTGTGAAACAGCAAAAGAGACAAGTCATTTCCTTCTGTAGAATGGCAATGATTTAGCATGAGAAGGAATGTGGGAAAATTACTGTGCTATAAAACTACTATTTCTTCTGAGTCCATTTCCTTCATCTGTTAGAATTATCCCCTTTGATTCCAGCCTTATCTTGAAAGTGTGTAGGTCTCTCCTAAAACCTTAACATAAAGATAAGAGAGGGCTTGGTTGTTTTGCAAGAAATAATTGCCTTTTGGCATTTCTGGTGGTTTTGGTGATCATATATCCATGCTTATTTTGGTATCACAAGAAGTAACCTTTGTATGTACATCATAATAAACTCAAATTTTCAGCTCATTTCAGAATATATTAGCTACTGTAGCATGTCACACCATGTCACCACCAAAAGAATTTAAGAACAGGGCAAACATACATAATATTCCCACTAAGAGTCTTCAGCTTCCAAGCTTTTGTGACACGGGTTCTTCTTCAAGTAGAGAAAGTGTATGTATATTTAAAAACTCTCTGTGGATTTCTCTTCCTTGAACATTGTGTGGTTCCTCTTGAACCCCTGTAAACTTTTAGCTTTTGGTGGGGACTTCCACAACTTCGCTACACTTTTTTTATGGAATCCTCTCTTTTTTGTCAGTTCTCTGTAGGGACTACATCCAACATATTAACGATAGACTTGACAACTATAGAGCTTTTTCTCAGTTACCTCTCACTGCCTTTTGTGCTTGGGGGGCTTTGGCTGTGGCAGCATCCAGCACTCTGCTGTATGAGACCTGTTAGTATTAAAACTCTTAGCTGGGAGAAAGGTGCACTACCTCCTGCCCAGGACACCAGGCCAACCAGCCAAGTGGATACACATATTAGTTTAACAACACTGGCATAACAAAATGAGGCAAAGACATTTCAGTTAGAATGAAGACATTACTGCAATGCAACCTCTCCTCGTCAACTTCAGAGTATATTTCCCCCTTACACACCAACACTGTGTCCGCTAAGCCCAGTTCTTGGTGTTTAATTTACCACCTGGCAGTGGTTTGGTTGGGACCCCTTGTGACCATCTGCCCAATACTTTCCCCAAAGGCAAAATGGGGAATCATTCCCAGCAGGAAATTATTTAAACTTTGCCCTGAGAACCCCTGGGAGAGTGCGGGGATGCTGTTGACATGGCATTATTGCCTCCTACAGACAGTCAGTTGGTATCCCTGGATACCGTTATGACATAGTAGCTAATGGTTTCCTTGCCCCATTATTTTTCTTACCTGTATCATGTTTTCTCCTTTCACTCATGGCCTTTCACTCCCTTTTACTCTTCCCTTTGTTACTGCAGAGTGCCTTGTCCCTCTGCTCTCGCTGCTTCTCATTATCCTTCATAATGCTATTGTACAATCCAACCATCACCTGCAATTCTCATAGCCCTAACCTGAAAAAAGGGCCTGGAAGATATTAGAACATGTTCAGAGACTGGCAATGATGATGAAAGGTTTTTAGAGTGAAGAGTGAGTAAAGAAATACAGGCTATTAACTTAGAGGAGGAACCTAAGAAAGGGGTTTGGCGCATAGAAGAATATGCAATATAAAGAAGTAAATTAGATTCTTCTATTTACCTTCTCTCAAGGGAGCATCTGTGAAACTCAAAGGCAGAAGAAATATTTTTTAAACACACAATTAACCATGAAATGTATTGCCACAAGTATAACTGAGGAAAGAATGTAGCCTCTTAGAAAAACGTTAGCTAATTGGACAGGATGTAGGTACTGGGAACCCCACAACTCCATTAGGTGTGTTTAATTACAATGTTTTAACCTAAACCTCAAACTTTTGTTGGGGCCCAGAATAACTACTGTGCAAGCTGGTGAAGGGAAAAGAATGGGTAGAAGTTATACAAGCAGGTAAATCTCTCATTCTCCACCACTGTGTTCAGGCCTCTTCCATCAATGCTTGATTTCTGTGAAAGAAAAGCTATTGGGCCAGTGACGTCACTGCTCCGATTTAGTACAGCAGTCAATTTTTTGGTGCCTTGTCTTTTTATCACACATATCAGACCTGGAGAATTCCCTCATTCCTCTGAACCAGTGAGTGTGGAAAGAGGAAGATGGGCTGCAAGGGAAGAAATCAAAGGCAGGATTTTATTTAAAAATTACCAGCGCACCAAGTTTTCTGTCTTTACCCTGTGATAACATCCCACACCCAGGGGTGACTATACAGCAGAAACAAATTATTAGATAATTGGAAAGGCAGGTACTTACAGTTGAACTACAGGCAAAAACACTCTCTTGGGTGACTTAACACAGAGGTCTTCACAACACAAGGTATCCTACTTAGTTAAAGCTAAAAATGTCTGTTTCACTAATAATTCATTTTCAAAACAGATAATTAAGCAGTGAGACATTCCAAGGCATTTATTAATGTTTAATAATGCATGGCACGAGGCAGAAGAATTTTGGTGCTAATTTGTTCTTGATAACCTTTGTAATTCTCCAGCCTGTCCTGAATCTGTTTTTTTTTCAGAACTCCTCTAAAAATGCAGACTTCAGTGCAACATGTGAATCATTTAAACCCAAAACCACAATTATGTTGTAAAGCACTGAGTATATGCATATGTTTTATTAAAAGTACGTGCTTGTGATTCAGCTGTGAAAACCTGAGGCTGGTTTTTTTTCCAGAATAAAACCTAACCCAGCAAGCTTTAATTGGATCTCTGTGGGAGACAGTTCATGTGTTGAACTTCTGTCTCTCCCTGATTTATTTACATGGGTATATATATGAACAGAAAAAAGGAGTTTCTTATTCCAACACACTAATGAAACTCTTCTAAAAACATAAAAGAAAAAAAAAATCAAGGGTTTTGTTCAAATTACTCATGTATAAATTTCTGAAAGCTGTGAAGGGAAAAAGGTAGTGTTGTTAATTGTTAAATGGGGAATGATCCAAAAGCCAAAACCAACAGCCATGGGAGAAGGGTATATTGGTGGGGTTCTGGAGGATGTTTTTTATATTTCAGGCACAGTTGGGAGGCAGGTGAAGCCTCTGGTAATGCCATTTCCTATATAAAACTCTCAGTATGGCATGTTTCTCAGTTGTCTGTCTGCAGAAATCAAGTCATTAGGTGGTCATTTCTCATCTCTAGGAGACTTGAAGGCTGCAGATCAATACTTCAAGTAGGTGATTAGTGGATATCAAGCATCAGGGTTTGCAATTATCTAATTCAAAGGTGAGGGAAGCAATTGGAAGAAAGCGGCTGCATGGACTAAAATAATTAGATAATTCTTTTAATGCGAAGTATATATATTATCAAGGAATGTTAAAAGACAGAACAGAAAAAATTAAGTACTGATTTCAAAAATTGCAGACAACCAGTTTCATAGGATCAAATGTGACTCTGATTGAAACTATTATCAAAAGAGAGAAGAGGAAAGCACTGGTTTTATAAGCCTGTATGTTAAACATTTTTATTCTGTCACCATGATTAGCATCCAAATACAGGTGTTAGGGTAGGTTAAATCATTTCCCCGGCCTTAAAAGCTTCTTCAATATAAACATCATTCAAGATCAGCCACTGCCTTGTTCCTCCATGTGAAGATTATTGGATGATTTTGTCATGGATGAGTGTGCTGTGATTGTGCCACGTGCACCGATTCTGACAGCAGGTAAATCTGGAGAGAAAGCAAGAAACATATTTAAGTTCTCAGCTGACTTCCTGTAGGACAAAAAGAGCATTTTGGAAATTAAATAAAGTCTTCTGCATGACATGTCATCTTGCAGGTTTCCTGCAGTAGGAAGAGTGTGTGAAAGAAAGGAACTAAAGTAGTAAGTGTTAATGTCAAAGAAAGGCAGTTACCTAAACAGCTATAATCTTTTAGAAAGGGAAAAAAACAATTCTCTCAATTAATGGTATTGATTCCTCATACAAAAAGAGAACCACAAAACATACAGCCAAATTTGTAATTGCATATTGTTAATCTAAAACAGAAAGGACAAACTGACAGAAACTCGAGCTCCTTCCAGTGAGGCACCATACCCTAGAGCACTGTGAGTGCTCAGCTGGCAGCTGAAGGAGGGACACAAGCTACCAATGCTTCTGCATAACATAATTGAGAGAGAGTACTGCAGGCTCCACAGCTGAGGGGGCAAGACGTGTCACTACGGCTAAGACTCAGCAATACTCCTGGATAAATATGTTCCTGGAGACCCTACAGCTAAATTCTGAGCTGATCCCTTGTATTAGTAGTATCCATAACAACCTTCAGATCACTACTAGATATGTAACCACAACAGCTCTGTGGAGCTGTAAAGTAAAAAACGTGATAGGCATTTGGGCTGATGAACCAATGAAGTAGCCAGCATGGAGAGAAAGAGAACTTTTTTTTTAAATGGGGCATACAGTATTGAAGAGTATGCAGTCTTCTACCACTTTAAAAAAATAAAAACATGCTTAACAACAGTCTTCTACCACTTTAAAAAAATAAAAGCATGCTTAACAAAAATTTTAGATCTGGACACCTAGATCACTGTAATGTATATGTGCAAATCACAGAAAGAGATGCAAATAACATATTGTCTAGTAAAGGAGAGTGATGGTAGAGGAGAACAGTAAGAAGTGAAATTAAATAAAATTAAATGAACCTGAATCTAGAAAAGGCAAACGAAGATTTTCTGCAAAACAGAAAGGCACCATGCATCCAATCTTTTTACAATATTTTTTCTGCTAGAAATACTTTAATTGAGATAGTCAGTTTGACTTTCATATCTGTTAGTCCTTACAGAAGTGCTGCTATTCAGTCCTAGACGTTTCATCACAAGGGCAAGTTACATTACAGATCAGCCACACTTAACCCTAACATGCAGTTAGAATGCATTTTAACAGCATAAGGGGAAAAAAGGCATAAGAAATACAGTTATCTTTTGTGCCCAGTAGGATGAACTGCTCTCTCAAAGTACGCCTCACATTGTAATAGCTGTTGGGAGTTGTAGCGGCTCACAGCAGGTTTTGCTATTGAGGTGTAAGAAAGACTTGCATCTATGTTCACAAAGGTTGTCAGCTTACACAAGCTACAACTGGACATAACTTCTCAGGCCTGCAAAGGGAGTCATAGTGCAGGTTCATCTATGCAATGTGAGAGGCTTCTAACTAGTGTCAGGTTAAAAGTGTGCCCTGAAGATGTGCACCCACAGCTCTGTGGGTTACTGTAATGTGGTGCAGTGCGAATAGTACCAGCTGTGCCCCTACACCCTCCAGCACTTCACTTGTGGGCCCCAAGTGCTCTTCTGCCCCAAAATGGTGAATCTTGCCTTTCACCAGGGCTACTTTCCTACAGCACGGTACCAACTTTATAGGGCAACAGAGGTCCTGATTTTTTCAGATAATTCAGTTGTAGTTTTCTGGGAAGCTCCACCCTGTTATACAGTTTTAACATCTGGTCCCAAATATTAAATAAAAATATGGTACAGTAGATGAGGACTTTTTTCTTCTACTTCCATCCAGTGTATTTAATCGTTCATTAAGCTGCTATTATATATTTAATGTCCTGTATTAGAAAACACAATAGAATCTCCCTGCTACAGCTGGCCATGTCTTTAGAGCTCTAAAGTTAAATTAAAGGACACTGGAAGGCAACCAGAGAGGGTATTTAAAAAATTGATCTCCATAAATCTCAATGGGATGCAAGGCTGTAAAATCTGCATGTAGTTAAGAAGAGTTTTAAACTCTCAATAGAAGAGTCAGTGTCCATGGATTTATTGTAACCACCCAACATCTTCCCCCTCTTGTGTTTAGCTTCCCTACTTATAATCATGGACACTGAGTCCTGTGTCCTAGCACCACATTGACAAAAATATTTATGAATAGGAACCACTTTAGCAAGACTGAAAATATCCTGTTCACTAGTGTCTTGGGAAGGTCTTCCATAATGTAGAGTTTTATTAAGTGGGTATGTAAGTTTTATTAAGTAGATATAACTTGTATAGGTTTAAATTTGCTATTCCTTGCATCCTTCCTCTATATTTCTTATCTGATTATATATATTTTTTATTTACTGCATGGGCTATAATGAGAATTGAAGAATTAAAGGATTGCACTGCACAGAAGTAAACTGCAGTGGATCTGCAATTTGTGCTGCCACCCTGAACGTGATCTAAAGGTGAAGGCTGAAGCTTTTACGCTTTTGCATCTTCCTTGTGACAGCAAGTTAAAAAGGGTCATGGCCCAGTTTCTTTAAATGCAGTTACTTCAGTTTCAGCAACGAGCATGATAGATAGAATCCAACAAACCTGCTGCAGCAATGATGCTGCTGTTCGGTATAAGAAATCTAAATTGTTGGCGGATGCTCCTTAACAGGTTTTGAGCTGTAAAATATACCTTTATTCATCTTACCTCAGTTTACCATAGAAATAACTTCGGCAAGTCCTTTCCAGGTTCCTAGTGGGCTACTACCATAAAAGGAAATTAATAATATCAATTGCACTATCTTTTGCTGGAGTATAAACTCAGTCTATCTCGAAAGTTCTTTGTGGAGTTACCTTGGATACAGAATCTGGCCTATTGTCTCTGGTCAAAGTAACATATTAATTGGAGGTTTTTAGTGAATATAATTACTTCAAGATCTCCACTGACATTTCATATGGCATTTCAGTTATTTAGTACTAGTAAGCTCATAGTTAGGTCTCTGTGCCACCCTCTGTGCAACTCCATATTAAAGAAATACCCTGGCATAAAAGCCTTTCAGTTAGAAAACACCTTGTCAGCTAGTCTAGTTTTGAACTTCATTACCAGCAGTACGGGTGTGTGGATTTTGCCTGCTTGTGGAGAGGAGCTGACAGTAGTTCAAATAAGCAACAAAAACAAGCAAGTGGCAATCTGCAAATGAAGGTGAATCAGTGTTGTTGTGTTGTATTCACTCACATTGCTTATTAGATCCTGTGACTTTCTTTGTCTTCATGGAAACAAAAGACTGATTTTACAGTAGAGACTGCCATGCAGTGCAGGAAGGCTGATAAGGGCTGAGAAGGAACTGGCCGTGCACAGTCCCAGAGATGGAAGGATTTGAGGCTACAGGGAGGGAGACCTAGGGGCAGAAGCTGTCCTCATCAACCTCCGCTATGAATTAATGAAAAGATGTAGACCTGCCAGTACTGTTGCTTCTGGCAGCAAGCTGCTATTTCAGGACACTGAGCAGAAATCAACTGAAATTTTGTTACCCAGGAGGCACGGCTCTGTGGCACCCATCAGTCCCAGGACAGTTGCTGCTTAGGTCAGCCACACAGGTCTGAGCTGCCCTGTGTCACAGGTAATACAGAATTGATCAGAGTATGGCCACCGTCTGCTTTCAGACTTGGCAATGCTGGCAGGTCTGGATTTGGAAATTTTCAGCAGTAGGCTGTAGCCCACAGTTTGAGTCTTTTGGGTATGTCCTAACTAACTAGCTCAGGTACTGGTAGTACAGCTGAAGGCACAGATTCAGCACTGTCTGGGTACTGATCTTGCCTCTCAGGCAGGTTTTCATCCTGGGCTGGTCTCCCTGCTGATGTGAGCAGAAGGTACCTATGGTGCCTAAGCACTTTACTGCAAAGGCACTGCACTGGCTGTGGTCTCATAGCCAGGAGTCAGGCTGCAGAGCTCCCCCGGGCAGCAGTCTGCTATTGAGTCTGTTTACTTGCTCTAACAGATTCCAGTTACGCCTTTTAATTTTCATGCTGAATTAATTACCTGTCCTTCCACACAGATGGCTTCAGAATAAAAATACAGCGCATGTCCTCAGCTTGCATTTAAAGCTCCTTTCATACCAATGCAGTGGCTGGCAAGACCCCATATAACAAACCTTGACAGTCAAGTAATATCAGCTAAGGCTCCAGTTAGAGAAGCTGAATGGGAATAATTGATCTTGAAACTGTCCTCCAAAATCTGCATCTCAAGGTTACAGCTAGCCTGTGTGTATGGAAGAGAACAGAAGGCATGAAACCCAGCTCCCTTAGGTACTACTCTTCTGTCATGCTCATATACAGCCAGAAAGATGGATGAATAAGCCACGCTGTATTACATTTGAATGTGCGATAAAACACTTTTTTGCTTAAGACATGTCACCTCATTCTTCATTTCATCAGCTTCTAGTTTCATGACATGGAACAGATCACTTCTTTTTGTTAAAGCGTCTGTGATATTACATTAAAATATTGGCAGTGTGAGGCCCTGACTTTCTTAAAAATAAATGCATTTTATATAATCTACGAAGTGTACTGACTTTGCTGCTTTAGCCCTCACAACTAGCCTTAGCACATAAAGGCTGTAAAGTGTTTTAAGTGTACAGCAGGCATTCTCTGGCTTCAGAGAGGGGCTGCTTTTTCTTGCAGAAGTTACATGAGATCCATTCAGACCTGTTCCTGTTCAATATTAATGGCACCTTCCCTCTTTGTAAGTTATAAAAAAATCAATTTGGTCACTTGAGAGATGGGAAGTAATTTCTATCCACTAAAGTTATTATGGATTTAAATCCCTCATGCCCTAATGGAAGAACATTCCTACCATTATTAGCATTACAGAGACACAGGCACTGAAAGAGAGTACTAGGCACTTTATTCATATCTTTCTTACAATGAAGGAACATGAGTGAACCCTTGATTTGAGCCTTTGTACCTACAAAGGCAATCAGCTCTGACAGGTGGAGAAGGGACATCTCTTTAATCTCATGAGTGACAACTCTTAATATTTTTTTTTAATGAGAAGAAATTTCATCTTTGTTTTTCATCTAATTAGTAATGTTTGCAATCAGCTTCACTTAGACAATGTCCAGTAGTGATGACTTTTGTTGTTAGTTAATTCTTTACAGGCTTCTAAAAGTGCTGTCTTCACTGAAGGAGAAAATGTGTTTCTCATAAAACAACCTCTCTCCTGAACCATACAACAAACACCTGGGAGCATTTCAACTGGTCTTAGATCTTATTAAAACATTTGTAAATTTGTCTCTTTTAACCTAGTCTCAGAAACCACCCAACTGAACTTTGTTCAGGTTTAACATCTTCTGATTCCAAAATCTACTGAGGAAGGATAGAAGCCCAAGCTTCTGAATATTAGACTTGGGGTTCAGGCCTCAGATACAAAGTGAAAAAATAGTTAAAACATGAAAAGCTGCAGAGTCTGGGAGGCAGAGATGAACCAAGGGAAAGACATGGGAGAAGGTATTTGTTGTCATATGATAAAAAAAGTGAAACAATGAGTCAATGGGGCAGAGATTTACAGGAAGGCTGTTCCAAATGGCAGAAATTGTACAGAAAAAAGCTTTTGCTTTGACAGTTATAAGCTTGTTTGGTGGGACTGAAAAGAAGCCAGTACAAAGCTAAGAATGAACCTAGAGAGAGGAAGAGAGAGAAGAGAAAAAGAGGTGACATAACTTGACAAGGGAATATTGAAAAATACAATAAAGTTTCTTTGACAACATGGGATTCTGCACATGCAGCTTTGCAATAACCCAGGGAATAAGAGATAGGCGGAAGGATAGTGACTCAGCGTAGAAGGAGTTTAGATAGTTGTGTAGAAGGAAAAATGGCATCACCCACAGCAGGAGAATATGTGACAAAGAGCAGTGTCTTGCTCATGTTGCACACACACTGAGAAGTTGCAGATGTTGAGTATCCCAGGTCAGCTTCCCATAGGAAACAAACAATGACTTGATGCCTGGATGACTCCATGCCTACCTGACTTATAGAATTACAGAATCATAGAATCGTTCAGGTTGGAAAAGGCCTTTAAGATCATTAAGTCCAACCATTAACCTAACACTACCAAGTCCACCACAAACCATGTCCCTAAGCACCACATCCACACGTCTTTTAAATACCTCCAGGGATGGTGACAACCACCTTCCTGGGCAGCCTGTTCCAAAGCCTGACAACCCTTTCAGTAAAGAAATTTTTCCTAATAGCCAATCTAAACCTCCCTTGGCACAACTTGAGGCCATATCTTCTTGTCCTACCACTTGTCACTTAGCAGAAGAGACCAACACCCACCTCTCTGCAACCTCCTTTCAGGTAATTCTAGAGAGCGATAAGGTCTCCCCTCAGCCTCCTCTTCTCCAGACTGAACAACCCCAGTTCCCTCAGCCGCTCCTCATAAGACTTGTGCCCCAGACCCCTCACCAGCTTTGTCGCCCTTCTCTGGACATGCTCCAGCACCTCAATGTCCTTCTTGTAGGGAGGGGCACAAAAATGAACACAGTATTCAAAGTGCAGCCTCACCAGCACCGAGTACAGGAGCACTATCACTTCCCTACTCCTGCTGGCCGCACTATTTCTGATACAGGCCAGGATGCCGTTGGCCTTCTTGGCCACCTGGGCACACTGCTGGCTCATTTTCAGCCGGCTGTCAATCAACACCCCCAGGTCCTTTTGTGCCAGGCACCTTTCCAGCCACTCTTCCCCAAGCCTGTAGCATTGCATGGAGTTGTTGCGACCCAAGTGCAGGACCCGGCACTTGGCCTTGTTAAACCTTATACAATTGGCCTCAGCCCATCGATCCAGCCTGTCCAGATCCCTCTGCAGAGCCTTCCTAACCTCCAGCAGATCAACACTCCCTCCCAACTTGGTGTCATCTGCAAACTTGCTGAGGGAGCACTCAATCCCTTTGTCCAAATCATTGATAAAGATATTAAACGAGACTGGTCCCAAAACTGAGCCCTGGGGGACTCCGCTTGTGATTGGCCACCAACTGGATTTCACCCCATTCACCACAACTCTCTGGGCTCAGCCATCCAGCCAGGTTTTACCCAGCGAAGAGTGCACCAGTCTAAGCCACAATTCGCCAGCTTCTCCAGGAGAATACTGCGGGAGACAGTGTCAAAGGCTTTACTAAAGTCCAGGCAGACAACATCCACAGCCTTTCCCTCATCTACTAGGCGGGTCACCTGGTCATAGAAGGAGATCAGGTTGGTTAAGCAGGACCTGACTTTCATGAACCCGTGCTGGCTGGGCCTGATCCCTTGGTTGTCCTGCATGTGCCTTGTGAGTGCCCTCAAGATGAACCTCTCCATAATCTTCCCTGGCACCGAGGTCAGGCTGACAGGCCTGTAGTTCCCCAGATCCTCCTTCCGGCCCTTCTTGAAGATGGGTGTTCCATTTGCTAACTTCCAATCAACTGGGACCTCCCCAGTTAGCCAGGACTGCTGATAGATGATGAAAAGTGGCTTGGTGAGCACTTCCACCAGCTCCCTCAGTACCCTTGGGTGGATCCCATCTGGTCCCACAAACTTGTGGGTGTCTAAGTGGTGCAGCAGGTTGCTAACCATTTCCACTTGGATTGTGGGGGATTCATTCTGCTCTCCACCACTATCTACCATCACAGGGGGCTGGGTACCCGGACAACAACTGGTCTCAATATTAAAGACTGAGGCAAAGAATGCATTAAGTACCTCAGCCTTTTCCTCATCCTTTGTCACTATGTTTCCCCCTGAGTCCAGTAAAGGATGAAGATTCTCCTTAGCCCTCTTTTTGTTGCTAATGTATTTATAGAAACATTTTTTATTGTCTTTTACAGCATTTGCCAGGTTAAGTCCTAGCTGGGCTTTGGCCCTTCTAATTTCCTCCCTGCAAAACCTCACAATGTTCTTGTAGTCTTTCTGAGTGGCCTGTCCCTTCTTCCAAAGGTCATAAACTCTCCTTTTTTTCCTGAGTTCCAGCCAAAGCTCTCTCTTCAGCCAGGCCAGTCGTCTTCCCCGCTGGCTCGTCTTCTGGCACATGGGGATGGCCTGCTCCTGCGCCTTTAAGACTTCCTTCTTGAAGTGTGTCTAGACTTCCTGGACTCCTTTGCCCTTCAGGACTGCCTCCCAAGGGACTCTGTCCACCAGGCTCCTTAACAGGCCAAAGTCAGCACTCCAGAAGTCCAAGGTGACAGTTCGGCTGACCCCCCTCCTTACTTTTCTGAGAATCAAAAACCCTGTCATTTCATGATCACTGTGCCCAAGACAGCCTCCCACTGTCACATCCCCCACAAGGCCTTCTCTGTTCACAGACAACAGGTCTAGTGGGGCACCTTCCCTAGTTGGCTCACTCACCAGCTGTGTCAGGAAGTTATCTTCCACATGCTCCAGGAACCTCCTGGACTGTTTCCTCTCTGCTGTATTGTATTTCCAGCAGATATCTGGTAAGTTGGAGTCCCACACAAGAACAAGGGCTAGGGACTGTGAAACTTCTCCCAGCTGCTTACAGACTATTTCGCCTGTTTCCTTGTCCTGGCTGGTTGGTCTATAATAGACTCCCACCATGATATCTGCCTTGTTGGCCTTCCCCCTGATTCTTACCCACAGACACTCAACCCTGTCATCACCCTCATTAACCTGTAGACAATCAAAACACTCCTTGACATACAGGGCTACCCCTCCACCTCTCCTTCCTTGCCTGTCCCTTCTGAAGATTTTGTAGCCATCCAGTGGAGCACTCCAGTTGTGCGAGTTGTCCCACCATGTTTCCGTGATGGCCACTATATCATAGTTTTCCTGCTGGACAATAGCTTCCATCTCCTTCGGTTTGTTGCCCATGCTGCGTGCATTGGTATAGATGCATTTTAGTGGGGCTATTGATCCTGTCACCTTTATGGGAGTGTCACCAGCAGGCCTGGTGCCGTACAGACTGACCCATGATCAAAGAACCCAAAATTCTGCCGGTGACACCAGTCTCGGAGCCAGATATTGATCTGCTGGCTCTTCCTGTTTCTTCCCTCATCATTCCCTGCCAATGGAAGGATGGTGGAGAACACCACTTGTGCTCCTGATCCCCTGACCAGTCGTCCCAAGGCCCTGAATTCTCTCTTGATAGTCTTGGAGCATTACTGACAATTTCAGTCTAAGGGCAGCGTCCAGACCTCAGAGTACTGTGCCATTGCAACAACCCCATCTCAAGAGTTTGTGTTGCTTGGGAAGAATTATCCTCCTTCCTGTAAAGAGGAAAAGCTGTGGCTGCTCCCCAAAAGGCATCCACATCAGAAAGCAACACAAGCCATAGGGGTTTTTCCCAGACTAAAAACTTACATGACAAATGTCTAGACTGCACATAATGGTTCTATCTGCTGCCTCTGATCACAGGACTTGCCTCTTAATTCCTTCTAGCTCCCTTGTGGCTTGAGTTCAAAGCTTTCCCAAGCTTTGCAAAGGCGAAGACAGAGAGAGCAAGCCAGTGTGCATACCTCATCAGTACAGACTATTCTCTCTGCTAACACACATTCACACAGTAAAGTGAAAATTAGTCCAAGAATCAATGTTTGATTAACTCTGCCAAGAAGACTAGCTCAACACCAAATAAGAAACTCAGCATAATAGGATTTTTTTTCCTCAAGAAAATGACTGATTGTAACAGCGTATTTTCCAGAGTGCTACAGAAGAAAATGTACTTCCATGTTTCAGTTCATTTCACCCATACTTCAAAATGCAACAGATTTAAAATTACATGAATGCCACCTCATTTCAGTTGTACAGCAGAAAGGGCGTAAGTTGAAAAGTACTTTTATACTTCACATAACTTGAATTTTTAAAATTGCTACTTTTCCTCCCTTGAGGCAAAGGCATCAGACCTAACTCTGAGGACTGAAGAACCTGCTACATGACATCAATGATCTTAAGGGTCTTTTCCAATCTAAATGTTGCTATGATTCTATGATACCTGTCTCATACTCATTAGCTCTGTGCCTCTTAACTTCAATGACCTCATCTGAGTTTCTGTGACATACCCACATAAGCAAGATGATAGAACTAAAATTTTTCAACTTCATACAACTATGGCTACCAGCTCTAGAGCCTCTGAAGTGTGCTTTACTCAGCCTTAGTAATTAAAAAAATACATTTGTTTCACTTACCCTTGGATGTGTTATTTCTGAAGATCAAAAAATAATGTTGTGCTCCTTTGATGACAGAAAGTGATCGATAGCATTTAACACGTCTAAATAGTATGAGTCATAAAATATCAAGCAAAGTTCTTATATCTTAACTAGCTCAGAGTGTGACTCGTGTGATATACACAGACATATCAAATAGTGCCTCTGGCTCATCACTGAAGTAATTACACCAGAGGGCTGATGAGCTGCAGAAATAATGCACGTTGTTTTCCCCTGGATGTCTGTCTTTAGTTTGATTCATGCTGACCACTGAAATAGTGCGTTAGATATGAACTTTTTCAAGAGTGGCAGCAAGAGGAGGTGTAGCCTTATGCATACTCTTGCTCTCCCTCATGCTCTCACACGCCCTCTCTCTCAGACTCTGTTGTCTAGGTGAACATCGCAGCCTTTCTCACAGTCAGGGCACGTACGCTTTCTCCCCTCCACCCAGCCAACTATTTTAGCAAGACCTATTGGAGGGTACTATAGCTGAGATAGCTCCCTTCAGCCACATGGGTTGGACTTGGCCAATGGCACAGGCTGCCACTCCACACATAAACTGTATGAAACCTCATTTCTGGGGAGACCAGGGATGACACTGAGAAGCCTGCAGGGTTTCAAGCAAGGACAGGCATGGGATAGGCCATTTGTTGATTAGCGGATACAGGGAGGAGGGAACAGCATTTACCTGTCAATACCACCATCCATGAGCAAAAATGATGGTGTGGTTGTCGTTTTTTTTTATATCCATGACTGTAAGCATGACATCTTAGACAAAATAAATCCTAATAAGGAGTTGACATGGGAAGATTGCTGGTGGAAGGTAGGAATTGGAGTCCTCTGGCTGTTTACAGAAAGGGTAGTTTAATGGAGCAAGTCACACTCACACCAGTGAGGCTTCCCTCCCTGGTGGGAATACCAATGTCTCTAGCTAGCCCTGTTGTTTCTGTAGACAGCCAGGCTTTTGATTGTCTTCTGAAGCTGCCAGGTTACCGCCAAGGCAAAGATGATGGCCTGGGACTACGAGTTCCTTTCTAGTAAGCAAGGAAACGCAACGAGACAGGAACTGCTCTTGGTTATTCCCAAGGAGACCGCAGTAGGAATGAGTGATCCGAAGGTGAATGACTCCCCAGGTGATCAGTGCCCCCAGACCCCGCCATTCCTTTCCTAAAGCTCTCACTTCTCTCACAGTGATTAAATGTTACTCTTTTCTGAACTTTATGATTAAATGTTCTGTCTAAGAAATTAATACGCAAAAATGGAACTTACTAAAGCTCATTCCTTGGGGAGATACGTAATTATGCAGAAATGAACAGAACATAACTTACACATTTTGCATTTCCACAGAAACACATGGACTGAAGGCCAGATTTTCATTGTCATTCTAGCATCTGAATACTTTTAAGCATCTGGTCTAAAATGTGTACATTTTTTCCCCTAAGCAAAATTTAAAAGTTTCAGTTAAACTACTTTTAATAGAAAATTAAATTATGCTTCTTAAAAGATTAACTACAGGTAGTCCTGCACACAGTAGTTTTTCTAGTTGCCAGTTAATTATTCCAACAGCACACCCCAAGGACTGTGTTCATGTGAGATAACACTTTTGTCGGGTCACTGACAATTGGTTCACGAACCACCTTTGAGATCTGGGTTATCTCAGCATAACATGCAATTTCTAGGAATCTTACTGCTTAGTTCTCATTCTTTTTTTACATATAGATCCTTTTCTTGGACATTAATGTTTGGATTTGAACGCCTTACATGTTGTGCAAATACAAAAACACAGCGTAGGCAATTCCAAGGTCAAAACATTTAGTCGTAGGTAGCACGAATGCTAGCACAAAGCCAGTTTAACCAAGCATGCACCTACAGGGTTGGCTTCCTTAAAAGCCTGACTCAGTTAACTATATAGCAAACTTAGGCATATCAGTAAACATTCATTCTTATATTTGATAATTTATACAGATCAAATCTGCTGCTGGAAATCTACTGGTTTTATTGAAGTTATACAGATTTACACTAGTGATGACCAGGCAAAGTAGTGTGTATACTTGAAGTACAGTTTAATCTACGGCTTTGTTTCAAGGACTCTGTCATATATGGTTCTGCTATATGAAGGCACTGGAAGCTGCAGAAAATGTGTCTTAATACACTGTATTAATTACAAAACAATAGGTGATCATATGATAGAAATAGAAGGTAAACACACAAGTTAAGAAATCATATTTCTATCTAGAGGGGTATTTTTCAGCTATTGCATGCCTAGTTACCCAGGCAGAACAGTCTTATTCTAACCATTTTAGTAACCTAATCGTTTAGTTTAGCAATTGTGATTTGGGGGTGGGGGGCTGCTTGTGAGCAGGAGCAAGGTAGAAGAGGAGAGAAAAGAAAAACATTTCACTTCCCATTACAACATACCCCTTCTGGCTTGTCCCAAACTGTGTGCAAGTTCTCTGGAGAAGAGGCCCATGGTAAGCCATCCCTGGAGCACTTACAGATACCTGAGCAAGGCCCTTTTCCCTCTCCCGCAGCCCCAAGAAACTAGGAAAAAATCCATTCTTTAACTGAAATTCAGAGAATAAGCATCAGACCACATATGCATTTTGTTTCTAGGAGCTTTACAGAGCATGCAGCAGTCTTTAATTTATTTGTGTTCTTTGTTGTCACATAACACAAGTGAATCATTTTAGCTCCAGTGTGATTTGGACTTCCTGTTGGAAGAGCTCAGAAGCACTCTGAGGACACAGAACTTGTGGTATTGCTCACTACTATCGCTTATACATGTTGAAACTTGTATAGGGAACAATAACAAACTACGAACTAGGAATGTGTTGGGGCTGTTAGTGCCACCCTTGGGGAGACCTTCAATACAAAGCCACATCATGCAAGACACTCTTTGACCATATTGTATCAAACCGAGAAGATTTTTTTGATTTATGGCCAACAGATGCTATCTCCACAGCACCAGTTTCTTCAGTTCACTCACAAAGCCTGTGAACATCCATTCTTCCATCTGAGAGGGGCACACCACAAGCACACATAGTAACCAAAAAGATGAGGAGTCACAGATCTTCATCTTACATGATTTTGGCCCTTTCTTTAGGTCATTATCCAGATTATGTATCTTACTGGTATCATAAATACATGACTTCCTGCATTGTTCCTACAATAGGCTTTACTATCATCCACAATCATAACTAACATCTGCCCATTTTCCTGTATCTTTACAACCTCTATAAGGGCCATTAGAGGTAATTCTCCCTCCCCCCCCCCCCAGTTTTATTGCAGAATGCAAAGGAACCAGGAGTATATGTTGCAAAATAAAGTGAGTCTATTGCGCCTTTGTCATCAGCTGCATCCCAGTCTGTTTCCTTTTCTTTCCTTTCTCTTCAGGTCTGATTCTGCTAGAAAGTACTTCCAGCAAGGTGTGAAACTCTATACATTTTAAAGCAGGGAGAAGCACACCTTTTGCTGTCTCCGCCCTTATGCCCCATGGGTATAGAAGAGAAAGGGTTTCAAGCTTTTCAGGTACTACTATGGACTGGAGAAGACTTCCTGTGACTTTATGTATTTTGAGCGACATACTATTGTAGGAGGTATGTGTTTCTAGAACTCTGCTGGAGCTAAGGAAAATCCTGTCTAATCTGACACAGGAACTACCACTAGCTGTGGAAGAAAGTAATTCTCAGTTCTGGAGTATGTGTTGCAATACCAAATGCACAGTGTAGTAGCAAAGAGACGTATCATTGCATAGGCTTCCTAGCGGCAGTGGTAGTGACTTGAAAACCAGCATCTCCCTAATGGCATCCAAAGAGGGATTTCTTACTCTAAAAACAGATCTGGTGATTCTTTGCATTTTTAGTAGAAGACTATAAAGAATTGCAAACAAGGCATGAGATTCTTCACTCTATGGCAAAAAAGTCCTATTGGTTCAACAGACTGCAACTTCATTTAGATTAGTGCTAAATCTGAAGAGTGAGGAGGAGAAATGAGTGATGTGGTTGAAGGGGTTTCATTCTTCTTTTCTCTTTTTTGGCAGCAGCAACCAAGAAGGCATTCTTCCATGCAGATCCTATGAAATATTGCACTGTCTTCCCTTAGGCTTGCTTTTTTGAGATAAAAAGAAAGCTCTCTGTGGAGAGGGGTAGAATTTATTTATTTTGTGGATCTGTCACAAGAACTTCAGTGACAATGAAGCAGAATTGCTTCTACAAAGATTAAAATAAACCTGCAAGACACATAGCACTTGCAGTTCCTCCAGTGACTCTTCACACTTCTCTTACCACAACCAAAGTACACCAATATTATGATGAGGTTGCCAGTTGATCTGTTAACTAGACATCAGAAAGAACTTGAAGTGTTCAGTTGTCAAAAATTTTTTGGCAGGATAGTCAAAATATTAAAATACCAGGGAGCCGGAGTTTTGCTGTGTCTCCCTCACATACACACCAAAAAATACCTAGAGTCAGAGTCAATGTAAAAATGCAAAAATAGCTTACTTTTAGCTTAGTGACTGTGGGTGTTCTGAACTTCTGTATTAAGACTAATATTCATTAAGGTGCAGAGGGAAAATCTGCAAAGGGAAAATCCTAACTTACAAATGTTTATGGGAGAAAATAATTTTTATAAAATGGCAACTGTAGCAGAAACATGGAAGGCAGTTATTGTCATGAGGAGGTAGTGGCTGTGGACAAAGGTCTGGCAACGAGTTTAGCAGTAGTTAGGTCTGTATAAACAGGATGCAACTGCATGGTATATAAGCTGCTTATACTACAAAGGAAGGACTGTAAAAAGAGTATGTGCTGGAATAAAAGTGGGAAAGCCCTGTCAGCCCATGCCTCGTTGCAAATGGGACTGTGCAGAGTGCTGTACACCAAAGAAGCTGTCCATTCAATGCTGAGACTCTGGGGCTCCCAGCATCAGAAGCGGCATAAGATAACATCTAAATAAATTGTTAACATATTTTAATCACTCCTCTTGAATCAATAAACATCTTTTGCTCACATGCTGGACGTGAGGTGTGGTTTCCATGAATCCTCCTGGATTCAGAGTCAGACGGAAGAGCAATTCTTATCACTGGTAAAATAACGGTCACCATTTCAAGATCTATGAACAGGATCTTATGAGACTAAGTAGATCCAGAAAGTCAGCTTGCAAAGTCAGGTGAGGAGAGATTACCTACTTGAAACCACCCTGGCTTACTGGAAAAGAACACATTTCCTTCTTTTCTGCATAAATGGGGAAGGCAGAGAAACTGTTTCTGCAGTCTTCCATTGACTGCCCAGCATTTCTAAAGAACAAAGCCTTCAGGTACCAAAGAGTAAGACAGATCCCAAAAATATAAAGAAAGATCAAAAAAACCCCTAAACCTATAATTAAACCTTTCCCTGAGACAGCACAGTATTTTTCTGAAGTGTGAAGAACTGCAAAAATCTGTGTCTCAGGAAAGTTGTAGGAACAACGCCGGTTCCACCAGGGCAGGCAGCGCTACTGGTGAGTCTAGTGGGAGGTGTGGGCATAGCTCAGCCACCCGCCACAGGATATGTCTGAAGTACTGCCACAGCCTGCAAACAAAAACTCTTTCCTCCTTAAGACTTCACTGACTCAGGATAACAAGCACAAGTGTAATTTTCCAAAATAATGAGAACCTGGGGTCTAAAATATCAAGCCCCCCCTCAACTCTACTGAGGGTTAGAGATGTACTGAGAAATTAAAAGGAGGAATATCCTTTTCTCTTTTCCTCCTCTCCACAATTTATCAACAGTCCCGCTTAACAGGGGAGGTCCTGGACGACTGGAGGCTTGCCAACGTGACGCCCATCTACAAGAAGGACAGGAAGGAAGTTTTGGGCCCCTCACTACAAGAAGGATATTGAGGTGCTGGAGTGTATCCAGAGAAGGGTGACGAAGCTGGTGAGGGGTCTGGAGCACAAGTCTTATGAGGAGTGGCTGAGGGAACTGGGGTTGTTCAGTCTGGAGGAGGCTGAGGGGAGACCTTATCGCTCTCTAGAATTACCTGAAAGGAGGTTGCAGAGGTGGGTGTTGGTCTCTTCTGCTAAGTGACAAGTGATAGGGCAAGAGGAAATGGCCTCAAGTTGCGCCAGGGGAGGTTCAGGCTGGATATTAGGAAAAATTTCTTTACTGAGAGAGTGGTGAAACACTGGAACAAGCTGCCCAGGGTAGTGGTGGAGTCACCATCCCTGGAGGTTTTCAAGGAATGTGTGTACGTGGCATCGTGCGACATGGTTTAATGGGCATGGTGGTGTTGGTTGATGGTTGGACTTGATGATCTTACAGGTGTTTTCCAACCGTAGTGATTCTGTGATCAGAGACACACAACAGTCAATGAACCACATGCTGTCACCTCTGTGGCATGAACACAGTAGCCTGGCTCTATGGAGGCCTATTTTGATTAAGACTATGTCAGTTCCTCAGGTGCATTGCATTGATCAATTCTAAATGGTACATATGATGTTGTGGTACCCTGATGCCTCACAGAGCTCTTGGAGCACTCAAGAGACTTGCTTTTGTCAGAATAATTACATTTAACTTCTCAGGAGGTATGAGCAAGGATCTGAACTGTGAGGGTAAAGAGAAAGAGGTCACTTTTAACCAGTGGCAGATAGCTTCTAATACTTTCATGAGGCACAGTTACAAAAATAAGAGAGGATCAGAGACAGAAACTGGGTAATCACATCCAGACTTTGGAGATGACAGCAGGGAGATACAAGATCATGCTAGGGAGGAAGGAAAAGAGGCATCGAAGTTACCCAAGAGGAAAGACTCTTAGGAATGTAGAGCTCTTTAATCTTGAGACCAAAACACAACATATCCTAGGGATATCAACGGGAGACATGAGCAGAGCTGAAGGACAGAAGGTGCCCTAAAATAACTAAATGTCACTATTTATTCAGTGCCATGCAACCTCATTCAGTGGAAAAATTAATGCCTTTTAGGACCACTATTTGTATCCTTTGTTTCATTTTACTTTTTTTTTTTTCTCTGTAGAAAAATTGTCTAGTCCCTTTTTCCCCCCATGCCTTTCTCTCGTTTCTCTTTTCTCTTGTCTGTACATTTTTCCTGCAGCAATTACATTGTCATTACTATGTCCCAAAGACACTTTAATATAGTCAGAATTTTTGATTATTGAAAAAGAGAGCATGTTCATTCTTTTTGACCTGTGATCAAATTCTACAGTAAATGCAAAATAATTCTGAAGGATCTTGTTATAAAAGTAGATTGCAGAGTGCCTCTATCCTGATTGATGGAGAAGTCTTAGCATACAAAGAGTAGACATGCTTTTATTTTATTTTTGCGTGAAAACTCCATACTTCCTCTCTAACCTCTTTAAAATCTTTACAGCTTCAAAATAAATGAAAATAGGATTTCAGACCCAAATATATGAATTTTAAATACATTTTTCTACTGCAGCAAATTCTACTTAGATAGCATCATTTTCTTTATCAAATGATTACAGATACTTTCCTCATGTAAAACAGGGATGAGGAGAAGGGAAGAATAAAGGACTTTAGAAGGACAGTGAGCTGTAGACCTTTAGATTTTAAATATATACATAAGAAATCAAGACTGGATAGGAGGATAACATAATCCTACAGTTAAAACTAACCCAATCTGAATTTGTTTTAAACAGAAATCACAAGAAAAGCACACCATCCTTCCAAGAAATCAGACCATTCAGTTGTTGTTTCAGTCCCAAAGGAGTTACCCACAAGACGGCCACCCTTCCTGTGTAACCTATATAAAGCAATATATATATAAATCTTGTATAAAGCAAAATAGTTCAAAATAACCATAGTTTTCATTAATAAGTTTATTTTCTGATTTTATCTGACATCAATAAAAAAAAAATCTATTTCAGCTGCCTGATGCCTAGGCTAGTTAAACTTTTTAGTTTTGTTTAAAGAAAAGAGGGTGGAAGAGAGTTGCCTTTATTTTTTTTTCTGCAAGTCAAATAAAAACTGGGCTCAATAGAATGACTAAATAGAAAATACTGGTTTTAGTATAGCAAAAAAAAAAAAAAGGAAGAAAAGCCTGCAAAATGTTCTAGAACAAGCTTCAGCCTTTCAAAAATTGAACTATAAATGTCACAACCTTCTATAAATCCCAGTACCTATGAGCACATAAGCTGCTCAAAAATGCAATTCAGTAGCACATCTTCCTCGGTTGCACATGCCCATGATAACAATCGATCCTGAAAGGTAGCAGCGTAGGGACAGAAGAACTCCAGAGCTTCACTCTTTTATGGCCAGAAGCTCTGAGAAAACCCAAACTCGAGGCCACAGTGTTGTTTTACATCTTAGGTAGACAACAGATGGAGTGTGAGTCTACGCCCTTCCCAAATGCAGGGGTTAACGGAGCCCTTTCCCAATGTGAAGGCCTCACATTTCTCTCCTGTCAATGTTAATGGGAAACCCGGCAAGGATTTCCTTATCTCTGAGAAGAGCGCCTCTGGGCTTCCTCACAGGTCCATAAGTATGATTCGTCAACGTGGGCTACAACTTAGTGCCACCTGCTAGCACCACTGAAGAGGAAAAGAAAAAGTCAGGGTTTCCAGATGCTTTCCCATCTTTCCTTCTCCATCAATTCTCATTTACTATCCACAAGCTGACTACTAGCCCTCCAGTTCTGTCTTTGCCTGAGCCACAGAGAAATCCAGTGGCTCATTACACTTTAAAAGAGCATACATATAAGGGTAGGAAAACTTGCCTTCTAGAGATAATAAGGGTAAAATAGGGATATCTTTTTCTGAAATTGAATAAAATATGAGACCTCTGTATAATACATTCTTCCTGTTGTTGGACTGGTTGAACTACTAACAAGAACATCCCATAAATGTAGGTCTTTTCCTGCTCACAACTGTATAAGATTAGAATTTTTGCAAAAGCATCCATTAACTGAGATTGATTGACAGATAGTTTCAGGAAGATGTCAGAGTGAATAGCTGATCTGGGAACTACCTATAGCAGCTATTCAGTCAGCTGCCTGTCACACAACTCACTCTTTGAGCTGTACCGAGCAGTCAGGTGCCTCAGGATTTTCATGCAGTGCTGCCCTGAAGGAACACCTAACCACTAGCAATTATTTTCAGAAAGTGGAAAATCAATGGCGGGTGATAGTCTCTTATTCAAGGATACTCTGTAAAGCCTCTTCCTCACACCAATGCTTGGCCCAACCTAGGCTGGGTATGGTCACAAGGTAGAAATGAAGCCAGTCTTTTGGGAACATGGTATAAGTACCACTGGCTTCCCAAAGGCCCCTTGAAAACCTCCACCTTTAGAAAGAGAGACCATAAGATTTGAACAAGCATTCTGGGATCTGGCAATGTCTAAGTGATTGCATTTGGCTGCTTTCTAGTTAGCATTTAAGTGCCAGTGCCCACAGTGCCTACTCCCTACATACTGGTATACAAATGGGCTTAACTCTGATATGTGCCAATCAATTGTCCTAGCAGGGAAAATTAGGGAAGATGCTATGTCACCCACTGAAAGGAAATATGGACTCAGATTGCCTGGCTCCTAAACATTTCCACTAGACCCTGAGACCTTGTACAGCCTTCCATGGCCTCTTCTTCCACTGGCTGGTAACAGAGGCCTAGTAATTGTATAGATACAGATGTTACGTGGGTGATCTCCTCCCCCAAGGCAGTCAAGAGACCATTAAGTGGGGCTGATGATTTGCAGGCACTGACTTGGGAGACCTACATTTTCTTACAGGGTGGACAGGCTCTGGAGATGAGAGCCAGCAAGACACCATGCAGCAGCTGAACTTCCCCAAGAGTGGTTTAAGAGCATGTTTACAAGTGCAAATGCCCCTGTGATAGCCTTGGAGAACTATGGAGAGCCATGGGAACCCACCTTGGTGCAGTAATCCATTTTTCGGTAGAAGCTTTGAAGGAAACTGTCCTTGGAATCATGCTTGGATGTCACCTTTGAGAGCACTAGTTGCCATAGTCCAAAGCAACACCAAGAAGTAAGCTACTAACAAACAGGGGTGGGAAACCTGGGCTTGTTCCCTGGGCTCCTTTATTGAGCAAAGCAGACATACTCTTTCAGTGTGCTGTCACATGCTATCACATTTTATGCTCCCTTGCTATAATCCAGGAAGAGTAAGCTCCTTCTTGGCCCACAGCTCCTACTGGAAGGCTGTTCCAGAATTTTATTTCCACAATGTCTAGAACCAGGATAAACATACTGAGCGCCATCTTTTTATGCTTCTTATCTTCAGTAGGTTGTTTCCCTCCTAATGTTCATACAACAATATTTATTGTATTTGTAGAGAGTTGAATACCAATCTAGGATAAAATAGAAAAGGTGATTTTACTTTCCTTTTACAGTGTAGATTCATCAGAAAGGACCAACCATCCTACTAACCTTTTTTTGCTAGGTAGACTTCAACTTTCTTGAATGTGAGCAACCAGCATCGTACATAGATGAAATCAGTGCAGCACTAAGCACATTGCAGATACCTAGCCTTACACAGTAAGATTTTTTGCCTTTTCCATTTCAGAATATTTGTCATAAAGGACAAGAAGTGGAAATGGAAAGAAAAAGGGAGACCTGGGTGTTTTAGAAGTAGCAAAGAGACTGTTAGCTGCTTTTTTTGTATTACAATTACATTTCTACGTAGTCTCATTTTTCATAATTCCGCCAACTTTATCTTCCCAGGATACTAAAAATGACAAGAGGGGACTTTGTCTTCTCTCCCCATATCCATAGAAGACTCAGAGTATGTGCCCTTATAGATATTTTTTTTAGAAGTAATCAAGAAACATCTAAACTCCAAAGACAGAGGTTTTCCAGACAGCAGTCATCACTCTTCCTGACCACCAGCAAAGCCCAGTGTCATCCTGTGTTCACCTCCAGTTGATGATTCATCATTTTTCTGGCTTGGTTAAACAAAAATCCTCATCCTGAAGGACACACACTCCTTGGGGTACCACCAAACTAGCAATGTCAGACAAGTGATGGGAAATGCAATCTGATAGAGCCTGAGGAGCTAGAGAACAGAGAGACATCAATGTATGGCTAAATACCACAAAGCAAATTCCTCTGAACAGCAAAGATATTTTACACATCTTTCAGTATTTATTTTAAGTTCATATACTTAATAGTGCACTGTCATTTCAGTAACCACAAAAGGAATTAGAATTTCTAAACCTTTTTATGATCAGAGCAACTATTCTTTCCTTAGAATAAGTGTTAAATAATTATAACTGCCACTCTACTTTCATGTGCATTGAATTCACCTCTGTAACAGGTGTTAATTTTGCTCAATATTTAATTCACTGTCATTCCCACATGTCAGTCCAAAAGATGGCTGTCAGAGTTTTAAGTAAAATACTTGAGAGAATAAAACACAGTGTTTAGACCCAATGCCACTGAACTGGAAGCCATAGAAAATGCTGTTGCAGAACTGTCAAACAAGTTTTGTACACAAGAAAAAACCACAACTGTGCACCATTCCCTAAACTACTAGTGCTGCTTTGAACAAACTGTGCCTCTCTGTCCTCTGATATTCACAGGACAGTCACACAGTTCCTCTGAAACAGAACAGCTCTTCCAGTGTGTAGGACATCCAGCATAGACTAGAGAGATGCGAGTTCAAATGATGCTCTGCTACTGACTTCCAATATTAATTTGAGCCAGTTTCTTATGGTGGGATTCAGCTCCAGGTTCAGGAACAAGTTTGTGTCTCTGCAACGCAAGTGGCTACGTGTGAGCCAATGCCACTATAGCCAGTGGAGATCTACTCAGTACAGGTAGTGGACTCCAGAGAACAAGACAGCTGAGCGTACCGAGGTGTGAGACAAACGACCTCTAAGCTCTGATGGCTGTTTTGACTTCACCTCCACTGAATATAATGGGAGTTTAGGCACTCACTTCACTTGAAGGCATCCACAATGCAGAAACCTAAATTTATGTGTCTAAATCTGGACCTTACTCTCAGATCAACAGGACATCTAAATAATTTAACAAATACACTTAGTGAGATTAGTTCTCTACCTGTGAAAATGGAGGTATTGATGCTTTCCTGGCACCCAAGAACAAATGCATTAGAAATAAAACTGAAAAAAATTCACTTTAGTAATGGAAGTAGGGGAGAAATAGGGCTGTACAGTATCTATGAGGAGGTCATCAGGAGAACAGAGCTGGGCTCTTCACAGTGGGGCATGATGGGAAGATGAGGTACAATAATTATCAGTCGAAACAAGGGATGCTCAAACTGGCTATATAAAGAAACTTTTTCACCATGAGGACAGTGAAGCAGTGGAACAGGTTGCCCAGAGAGATTGTGCCATCTCCACCCTTAGAGGTTTTCAAGACCAGGTGGAATAAAGCTCTGAGCAGCCAGCTCTGCCCTCCTGGCTAATCCCACTTCATGCTAGAAGTTGGACTAGAGACCTCCTGAGGTACCTTCCTACTGAATTAATTATCCTGGGATGTGATTGACTCCTCACAGTTTACACAGAGCAGGACAGAAGACTGTCATCTTTCTTTTACTACAGAAATTCAGAATTCACTCTCTGCATTCTTTCTCCACATGAGAAAGGCTTCAGCTGAGCAGCCTTCAAAATCAAAAGTCCTAGAACTTTAGTTACCCTCTCCTTTCTTGCAGTTTCCTCTTTTCCAAAAGAAAGAAAAAGAAAATGTAACCAAATTACCAAATTAGAATCATAGAATCATTTAGGTTGGAAAAGACCTTTAAGTTCATTGAGTCCAACTGTAAGGGAAAAGGCGGGGGGGGGGGGGTAGTTTATCATAGAATCATTTAGGTTGAAAAAGACCTTTAAGATCACCAGGTCCAACCATTAAAAAATGTGCTTCATTGATGCTTCCAAGAAAGAGCATCTGAGATGCCTTTGGACATTTCATGTGTCAAAAGCCTGGGAGATATAAGTTATCACTGCTGCCAGCACAGAAAGGCAAGGCACCAGCTGCTACTACGTTGTTAGGTTTATTGAAGGACAGCTCACATTCTTCCCCCAAAGAGTGCACAGAGACAAACCACCTGCCCATGCAGTGATTTCATGTCAGCATTTTAGTTTCCACTTTATACTACTGATCTCCATAAGCATTAAGGCAGGAACTCTGTCAGATGCCCGTGTTTACCCACCACAATTTCATTATTAATATTATTTCATTTAATTTGGAGTATTTGGTGTACAAGTACAACAGGGTCAAGTCCCTATGGCTAATATTCATTTTAGCTATATGTCTGTTCTGTTGCTTAGGGCTGTTTGCAACTGCATCAAAGACATTATGAATACATAGAACAGTGCTGAGTCCACAGAGCCATGAAAGCATGAGCTGGCTTTTATTCTCTTCTCTAGCATCAGCAACATTTCCAAACCATGTTTTAACAAGTGCCAGCATGAGCAAAAACAATCAACTGGACAGTCAGCAAGCCCTGAAGCTAGGTCCTGATTTGGCAGAAGTGGTAGGCAAAGAGCCATGAAGAGCCATACTTTTACTCATATCCTGGGAAAATGTGAAGAGGACATAGGGTCATATGAGTTCTGCCCTACCAGTTCTATAGTCATTTCATAAAAATCATATTATTGTGTTAATAGGATCTCCTCATGCAGTTATCTTGCCCTTCCCATTCCTGCGGCAGCAGCACCCATACCTGTATTGCTCTCAATAGACACTTACCTGCCTGACTTGCTCTTAAAAACCTCCATAAGCAATACCACCAAGATGATCAATTTCCATGATCAGCTGTCTTGCTACATAGGTCTCTCCTTGCGAGATAACTGAAACCTCCATTGCTATAATGTAAGCCTATTACTCCTTGTTGTCCCCTTTGATTTATTCCCTCCCTTACCTGTATTTGAAGACCATATTCGTGTACCCCTTCTTCCTTCCCTGCTCTCAGGTGAGCAAAGCCAGGCCTCCTGAAGCAGCTGTGCATGGTGGGCAGCTGGCCATGCTCCGTCTGGACCCTTTCAGAGCCTCCCTCACTGCACTGAGCAGCATGCAAAGACTGCATTTACACCTGCCAGGCCATGTTCCTGTTAACACCTCCCAGCCTGACATTGCTGACTCCTGTCTGAAATATGGCCCTCCCCCAGCAATCAGTCCCCACTCTGTATACCCCAGCTTTCCTGCTCCTGCCTTTCACAGAATCACTAAGGTTGGAAAAGACCTGTAAGATCATCAAGTCCAACCATCAACTAACACCACCATGCCCACTAAACCATGTCCCACAATGCCTCGTCCACACGTTCCTTGAAAACCACCTTCTATGACCAGGTGACCCGCCTAGTGGGTGAGGGGAAGGCTGTTGATGTTGTCTACCTGGACTTCAGCAAAGCCTTTGACACTGTTCCCCACAGTATTCTCCTAGAGAAGCTGGCGGCCCGTGGTTTAGACAGGTACACTCTTCGCTGGGTAAAAAACTGGCTGGATGGCCGAGCCCAGAGAGTTGTGGTGAATGGGGTGAAATCCAGCTGGCGGCCGGTCACAAGCGGAGTCCCCCAGGGCTCAGTTTTGGGACCGGTCTTGTTTAATGTCTTTATTGATGATCTGGATGAGGGGATAGAGTGCACCCTCAGCAAGTTTGCAGACGACACCAAGTTGGGAGGGAGTGTTGATCTGCTTGAGGGTAGGAAGGCTCTGCAGAGGGATCTGGACAGGCTGGATCCATGGGCTGAGGCCAACCGGATGAAGTTCAATAAGGCCAAGTGCCGGGTTCTACACTTTGGCCACAACAACGCCAGGCAACGCTACAGGCTTGGGGACGAGTGGCTGGAAAGCTCCCCCACAGAAAAGTACCTGGGGGTGTTGATTGACAGCCGGCTGAATATGAGCCAGCAGTGTGCCCAGGTGGCCAAGAAGGCCAATGGCATCCTGGCCTGTATCAGAAATGGTGTGGCCAGCAGGAGCAGGGAGGTGATCATGCCTCTGTACTCGGCTCTGGTGAGGCCGCACCTCAAATCTTGTGTTCAGTTTTGGGCCCCTCACTACAAGAAAGACATTGAGGTGCTGGAGCGTGTCCAGAGAAGGGCAACGAAGCTGGTGAGGGGTCTGGAGCACAAGTCTTATGAGGAGCGGCTGAGGGATCTGGGGTTGTTTAGCCTGGAGAAGAGGAGGCTGAGGGGAGACCTTATCGCTCTCTACAACTACCTGAAAGGAGGTTGCAGAGAGGTGGGTGTTGGTCTCTTCTCCCAAGTGACTAGTGACAGGACTAGAAGAAATGGCCTCAAGTTGCGCCAGGGGAGGTTCAGGCTGGATATTAGGAAAAAGTTCTTTACTGAGAGAGTAGTGAAACATTGGAATAGGCTGCCCAGGGAGGTGGTAGAGTCACCCTCCCTGGAGGTATTCAAGGAGCGTGTGGATGTGGCATTGTGGGATGTGGCTTGATGGGCATGGTGCTGTGTGGTGTTGGGTGGGTTGGTTTTTGGTGTGTTGTGGTTTGTTTTTTCTGGGTGGTTGTTTTTTTTTTTTTTTGTTTAAGGTTGGACTTGATGATCTTACAGGTCTTTTCCAACCTTAGTGATTCTGTGGATGGTGACTCCACCACTACCCTGGGCAGCTTGTTCCAGTGTTTCACCACTCTCTCAGTAAAGAAATTTTTCCTAATATCCAGCCTGAACCTCCCCTGGCACAACTTGAGGCTGTTTCCTCTTGTCCTGTCGGTAATCTCTTTATTCAATAAGACCTATTGATGCCATTGCTATTTCCAATATAGAAAAATTCCTCAATGCCTTGAAGTTCTTTACGAAGTTGAGAGAAAAATTTTCTGTATAGGACTGTGTAAAATTCATCACTGAAGTACCAAGAAATTAGACCTATTGCATTTTCTTTGCCTAGAAAGTAGCTTTTCAAAGGAAATATTTTCAAAAAAATGCATAGGGAGGACAGAATTTTTTTGGCAGGTAAATAAGCCAGAAAACATGAGAAACAACTTCCAATACAAAATTTCTATAGCGGCGGTTTCTGACTGCAACAGCAGCACCATGGGGGCATAGAGGCTGCAATGCAAATGTGCATTTGCCCTTACAGAAGTGCATCCTCTGCTCAGATCACTTCAGTTTGGCGGGACTGTTTGAACATTGAGGCTGTCCCCCAGTGGATCTGCATCCTTTCTCACCTTAGTGCCACCTGCACTTTTACAAGCATGCTTTCTACTTCATCCAAGTCATTAGTGAAAATATTTTTTCATCAACGACTACCCATTTGGATAGCCAGCTAAAGACAACTACCATCTGAGTACAATTTCCTACCAATCACATAACCCCATTCAGTTCCATCCAATCCAGGTTTCCCCTTACTCATGTGTCATCACAGGCAAAAGCCTTACTAAAAAAAAATTTAAAAATCAAGAAAAAATGACATTTTCCTTTATTTACAACACCCATCATAGGAGGACATTAGGCTGATACACAATTAGCTCATACCTAACAGTGTTGGCTATCATTCACCTTATTGTCTAGGTGATTAGAAATTACTTGATTTTTATTATTAACCTTCCCTCTGTTGTATTCTTGGTTCAAAACTGAGGCCAAGTAATCTGTAACTTCCTAGTACCTCCTTTCTCTTTCCTTTCCCCCCAAAAAACCCCTAAATTTGCCTTTTACATTCTTCTGAAATTCACTTCCTCTCCAGTTCTGGGAGGGGATTGCTAATGGCTCACTCTTTCAACATTATGTCTATCATTGCTGGACTTCTCATCTTTTTGCCACTAACAATAAACAGTCCAGCTACAACCACTAAAGGGTGAAGGTTAAAGCAGAAAAGGCATTTAACAATTCTGCCTTCCCAGCCTCAGTGGTGGGTAGATAGGGTTTTCTTTCCTTTGGGTACCCATAGAAATATGTTTGTGTTCATACTCTTACTACTAATGTATTGTTTTCTTATATTGTATACAATTTTACACCTGCTAATTGCTCAGGAAAAAGCCTCAGAATACCTTCAGAAAACTATGCTGAAATAGATTTACCTTTATAGGTGAAAAAAAAGGTACAGAAGTGCAGAAGGCGGACATTTTAAGCTTCAAGACTTCCATTTATCAACCACCCACGCAGAAAGCATGATTTTCAGGGGAAAAGAGCTGAGCCCCCGGGCTCCCATTTGTCACAATTACCAAGAAAAACTGTAGAGGCTTAACCTGCCCTAGCAGGGACAGAATTGAATTCAGGAGCTCCGGAACATATAAACCATCAACAGCAGGTGTCTCTGCCCCACAGCTTTTACCCAGAGGTGCCTGAGGGCAAGACAGTTCTGTAAAACAGGCTGGAAACAAAGTCTTTTCACACTCCTCCTTTCCTCAGGAAGAGCCTTTACCCCTGGTAGGGCTGGCATCAAACCCAAAAGATTTGGAGGATTTCACTTTCTTTCTGGTTTTTTTTTCACCTCTTTATTCTTCCCCTCATTACGTAAGGAGTTTTGAATGCTCTAACTTGCATAAGTAAAGGCTTCTGGAGAGAGGAAGGGAAGATTACACAGCTTATTTAACAAGAGTCAGACTCATCCTACCCACATTCACCCCTTCTGGCTCTTTAAATCCTTCATTCTCAGCAAGGTCGAAACAATAACCTATATCTCTGGCACCTCATCCATTGCATATTACTAGTTGCCTTTGTTCTTGACCAAATCCCTTGTCTGACCAGACATCACCAGTCTCAGATGTCTGCCCAGTTACTCTAATCCCTGTTTCTGTTTTTTGTGAAAGAAGGGAGGCAAACTTAGATCATTTGAACACCAAACCAGAAAAGCCTCAGTTACCAGTACACAATTTTTCCTGCTATATGAAAGTAACAGATTTTTTGTTCCTCTTCTAGACATTAACTGACATGACTGTGATGGATTATTACTGCCTTCATTTTTGCAGAGAAAACGTAAGAAAATGAGGCTAAGGTTACTGTAAAAAGCTTCACTTCATTCCTTTGAGCAGACCTAGGAGTTCTGACACTCCCACCTACTTCAACAGGAATAAAGATTTGGTTAACACAGAGTGCCTTTGAAAACCCCACCCTACTTTTCTCCCTCCAAGAAGTTTGAAACCTAACTCCCAGTCTCCTCTTAGTCAGTAAACACTACATCTGTTTCTAGGAAGTTATAAACATAGCATTTTGAAAAACAATTGTGCCAAATCTCTGGAAAAATAAAGAAACTGTACAAAAATGCATGAAGCTACTCCACTTAGGTAATACCAACATGGACTTGAAGCCATTTCCCATAAAACACATGAAAGGGCAAAAGATTATAAACACTGCAGCTGCTGATCTGCTCAACACATCTAATGCAATATTCAGTCTTTTCCAGAAATGGAAATCAATTATGACTAGAATCATTAATGCAGAGGCAATATGTAAATATGCAGAACTGGCAACCCTGGAGTAAACAGAATAGATGTTTCTTGTTAGGTTACTGCTGAGACTTTTCTACAGCCCTGGTTCCTGTGAAAGTTTTAGTAAATGTGTTTATGTAGTCATTTCAAAATGTGAAAACTATTTTAAGTTGCTGCTATAATCAAGATCAATGGCACAATGTTTAGTGAAGTGTTAGATGAGCAAAAAAATTGCAGTCTGAGTCCATCTTAGAAGGTGTTAGCAATTGAGTCCAGCACTGCTTTGAAAATCCCAAACCTTCACTGAGGTCCCAGACTGCCACATCTCTGCTCTTGGTATCTTACAATGCTTCAGGTTCTGCAATACTTAAGAGATTTTCCTAAATAGCATGAAAGAAACATTGCCACAGTTGCAACAACCTACCACCACACTAACAGTACAATCAGTTAAAATAAATTAGAGGTGGATGAATTGGTTAATATACTTTGCAGTGCATTTCAAAATGAGAACAAGCTGCACAGTAAACCCTGGTAAAGCAATACCACCAATTCTGACGTGTCTCAAATTCCAGGCCCTCAGTGCAGAGCTAGCAGCCGACACACCACATAAGCTCAGAATCTCAGGTAAGAATAGGTAGTTAGTGGCAATCCCTAAATGCTTTCCATAGAGTTTGCCCAGTGAGTGTAAGTTTTTCAAAATACCTAAATCATTCAAGAATATAAGTCTTTTAAATTCAAGACAACCTAGGCTTCTAGGTCATTCAGGCATTCCTGAAAACTTTCTCCATGGCCTGGGTCAGTCAACTGGAGCCTTTCACACCCAACATACAAGTTCAACTTTAGCCCAAAATTGTTTCTGATACACAGTTACTGGATGCCATGGAGTGAGTTGGTTTTATTTCATTTTCTAGGGTACAAAGGTCAAAGTTACCAAGCAACTTTTCGGTTCATCATAGTAGCAGATGGCACAGTGGATCAAGTAGGCAAGAAAACAGTTATGAAAACTGTTATGACAACAATTCTGTCATCAATTATGACAGAGATGACTGTGGCACAACTGTGGACCACAGGTTGGCATGTCACACATTGAAGCTCTGTGCAGCATCTCAAAATTAACAGAGGGTGTCAGTACACAAATGGTCAAGAACATGTTCAAACCAGTCAGAGGCTGTGTGCACAGGTGCACCCAAAGGGAGGAAAAATACAAAAAACCCTCTACACACCACAGCTGTAGAGAATTTTACTGTTAAAGTGAATTTCCTATCTCCTACTTTAAATTTCTGTGGATCAGGCAACGAGATTGCAGGAGGCACATATATGTCAAATAACATTGATTGCAGAAAACAGAGGAGCAGACTCTTCCTAAAGCAGAAGGCAGTATTTTCATTCTTACAGCTTTGATAAGCATTGATGAAACAAAAAATTAATGACATGTATGATACACAATTAGTTAGAACTATATACTTCCGGCATGTATGGCAGCAAAGCAACATCCCTGTGATTCAAAGCTACAGCAAGACAACTGCTGTTTGACCTCTGTACTGACCTGGGCTCTGCAGAATGTATCCCAAGCAGTACTATGCTTTCTAAAGTTCAACACTGTTAAGATTGCTTACTGCTGAGGATTAACTTGCACTCGGACTGTGTCTCAGTGACCATAGCTCCTTTCTTCCAGGTCTCAGAAATAGGTGCCAAAAACTGTCAGCATTTTCTCAGTCTTAGATGTCATGGTGTTCATTTCAGGCACTGACCATAGGCAGCCTGGATACACATTGAGGAAAAATGGTGAAGGGTTGTGTGTTTATGTGTATATATATATATAAACAAGCTCACATAGTAACATAAAAGGTGGAGGCTCTGTTGCTCAGTAGCTCAGGTGATCAGGAAACTACTCCACACCTTTTTACATAATGTTGCTCTTGTCATCCTTCACTGTCATTTCAATTAACGTTTAGCTGTTTGTGTTGAATAGGAACATAGGGCAAAAACAGGCCCTCTACAGTTATGTTTCCCCAGTCCATCAGTGTATCCTGTGGGACAACAGAAGGATTCAGGTTAGACCACCCATCTGGATGCTACCAGCCCAGAGCAGGTGCTCCAGGCTTGTTCCATTGACCTCTGGACACCTCCAAGGATGGAGGTCCCACTGCATCTCTGGTTAAGCACTGGTGCAGGTTGCCTGTCTCATGGTGAAACATTTTTTCTTATGTGCAGACAGAGCCTGCCTTGCTGCAAGTTACAGCTGCTGCCTCCCAGCCTCAGCTATGTCCCCCAGAGAAATCCCATTCTGGCTTTCTAACAAGCTTCCTCTAAGAAGTTGAAAACAATTAATTTTTCCTTAGCCACCTTTTCTCCAGGCTAAACGAACCCTGATTCTTCAGTCATGAGCAAAACAGACTTGAGTTGGGGAAAATTAACTTAGTTCACTGCCAATTAAAATAAATATTTAACTACCGATTTGGCTAGCAGGAAATAAAGAGGCAAACTTTAAAACAGCTTTCCTCCCTGCTTTCGCAGGCTCAGTTTTACTACAAACTCCTCTCCCCGCTCTGAGCAGTACAGGGGGCTGCAGTCAGTCTGTAATGGCTTCTCTCCACCACTCCATCTTCCTCACGCTTCCCCCTCCTCTGGCACGGATCCTTTCTGTGGGCTGCAGGGGATATCTGCTCCGGGGCCACAGAGCATCTCCTCTTCCTCCAGCTGTGGTCTTCCCTCAGCTTCCTCCTCTATCTGGTATTTTCCACCCTTTCTTAAATATGCTTTCCCAGAGACTCCACCATCTTGGCTGAGGGGTTCAGCTGCATCCTGCAGTGGGTCCACTGGAGCTGGCTGGAACCAGCTGTGTCCAGCACAGGCCAGGCCTGGCCTCTCCTCACAGAGACTGCCATGTAGCCCCCCCACAGACACCCAGTATACCCATTTAACTAGATGATCCCTAACTCAATCCTCCTACTGCGGGCCCTCCGTCCCCCCAGGCCTCAGAGAGACATGGAAGGCCTCAACGCAGCCCTGCAGGAGACTAAGGGAAAGACGCCATTGCATGCCTCAGGCTTTGCTGTGTCTTTCACCACTAAGTTGCCCGCCCCCTTGGCAGTTTTACCTACATAAACTGTTTATCCTCCTTTACCTTAATTATTTGCTTTTACTACACTAACAAAAAAGAAGAGTTAAGTAGTCCCAGCCGTGTTTGACCATCCAAGCACCACTGAGATGAGCATTACTAGAAACATCTCCTCTGAAATTTAAAGAAATACCTTGAAGAGCTTAAAGTCCTTTAGTGGCACTGACTTCAGATAAAAAACAGATGGTGATATTTAATACTGGCATAATAATTACAATTAGTATGTATCAGCAGTGCTTTTCGGTGTAGAAGACATCTGGCCAACTCCTGCCTAACTGATGGCTTTGGTAACTTGCCCGGAGGCAGAGAGATTGCCTTTGATTTGTATACACTAGGAAAAAATGATGAATCAGCTTTCATTTCAAGCAGGCTTCAGCAAGAGTTGTATCTTCAGCAACATGTAGCTGCCAGGACTTACTCTCAATACTCGTTAGAAAGTTACTCTCCTCAGGGACCGTGGGCCTTGCACTCCTGCGGCTTACACCTACTGCGTTCATGAGACCACAACAAGAACTGCATCCCATCCTCCAATGCCCATGTTTTAAGAGGATGTTCAGTAAGTGGAGAGGAGTGCTATCAACACACAAGACCTACAGATAATTTATTACCATGAAAAGCACAGAAACCTCAGTTCATTTTGTTTAAAAAAGAAAAGCCATGGGGTAGCTTAATTGTTGTAGTTATGTTCTCACATGGGAAGAAAATGCAGTTAGTGAAGGGCTCTTTAACCTAGTTGGGAAAAGGAAAAACTAAAGGACTAATTTAGAGTCAGATATGTAGAAGTTAAAAATAGAGAGGTTCTAGTATCAAGGGTGATTTAGCTGGGAGCATGGTTAAACAGGTATAAAAGGCATCAGAAAGTATGATGATCTTTCTTGACCTTAAAAAAAAAAAATCTATGCTTCTATATAGAGGCCTTAGTTGTCACTGTCTGTACACTCCGACTCTATATTGAGCAAAAAACACAATCACTTTTTGTTGCCAAAGCCTGAACTACAACAGACCTTCTAATTAACTATTGACCACAACTACCCTGACATACCACTTGTCTCAAATGATATATATAGGTTTCTTCTATGGCTGAAGTACAGTGTGAGTCCCAGAATAACTTAAAAGGTCCAGAGAGCAGAACTCTGGTGAAACAAATGAAAGAACTCTGCTCAGCAGGATCCTACAAAGCATTTATTAAAGACAGAATTAATACAAATGAGACTTAATTCATTAAGCAAATAAGTGATCATGTTAGAGGCTCTCTGAACACAAGGAAGCACAATGGGATCGGCCACAATGAGACTAGCCACTCATTTTGGTCCAACTGCTTACTGGTGAGCACTGGAGGCTTCATGTGTTTGCTTGGCTCTCTGCAATGACATACAGCACTTGCCTTAGAGAAAAATGCAAGGAACCAAGCCTTTTACCAAACAATGTGGAGTTCCAGGTCAGCACCTCTTTTGTTGATGGGCTTTCAGAAATTGTCACCATCAACCCTGGACGCAGAGCATAATCAAAATATTTGTAAAATGCGTTGGTTCTTAAATTCTGACCATGGGGTAAACAAGCTGGGGTTAACATTTCATGAGCTGATATAGAATCAACTCTCTATAGATAATCAATACTGTAATCATTGGCTAGTTACACTATGTTGAATATTTCTATAACATTTACTGTTGGGTGCAGTATTCATAATAGCCTTTCCCTGTTTCTAGAAAAAGGCAATAAGCTGCTGATCTTAGGTCATTCATATGCCAAGTGACATGCAGGCCCCACTTGAAGACAGTATGAGATTTAGTGAAGTTTTCACTAGTTCAAGACAGTGGCACTCAAAGGTAATAAAAAAGAAGTCCAGCGCTAGACTTCAATCCTGTGGCAAAGTCACTTACAAAACATCAAGGGCAGATAGATTCATTACATTTAATACTGTAACAAGCTTTTTTTAGCTTTAATGTTACATTGAATTTTATACCATTACACCTTGAATTTTTTAGTATCTTTAATATGAATTAGCACAAAGAAATTCCCAGAATCTCCTTGAATATCCTTAGAGTGATAACTTGTCACACCATACAAGGAAAAGACTCCAAAGATTCTAAAACATTATGTTTTCAGACACTTACCAACCACCTGTAGAGGCTTTCCCCACCCCAAAGCATCCAGAAGTTTCTCTTCTCCAGACAGAGGAAACTGCAACTTTTTAATTAATATTGTGTTCTGCTACACAAAATTCAGTACAGTATTGATAAAATATTGACGATGTAGTCTTCTTGGTAATTAGATTAGTGAATTTAAGTTTGTTGGGTTTTGGGGGTTTTGTTTGTTTAATAAAGTCCTTTTCTTTTTACAAGATAGCTATGAAAGGTTCTGGATATTTCATCTGACAATAAAGGATTTTCCCAGTTTAAGTTCAGTCAGCATTTGATTTAACACAAGTGGAAGTTACAGAGATCAGCAGTTCCCAGACTGTAACCTCTGAATTGGCCCAGAGAATGGTATTAAACAGCAGAATCTACTCATGCATCCCTTCCATACTGCCCAGCTCAGTGGTCTGGGAGCACTGGCAGCGGTTGTGCTGTGAGTTTCATGCTGGCCTAATGTTCATGCACTAAGACAAGACGCTATTTACAGAAAGTACAGTTTTGCGAGGCATAATCTGGCAAACTGCAACAGAGCTTCCTGTCCCAATTGCTTCCTGAAAAAAATAGAACCATCAGAGCCTGTTTACTCCCTGCTCAGTTTGTCTTTTCACCAGGTGATACAGGATAACTAAAAAAGATCAGGAGCCAGCTTCATGTTTAAGACTTGATGCAGGGAGATGCTCTTAAGAATTGGTGTGCTCTGTTCAGCACTAGTGTCAGTCCTGCATGATGGGAGATTTATTATTTGCTGGCTCTAGGCCAGGAGCCCTGCACAGTGTTATCCTCCTGGCAAAGGAGCCTCTGCAGAGCCACATCCTCGTTCCACATCATTTGAAAGTTGTGAGCAGTCACTGACTGAGGAGAAAAGACAGGAAGAAGTACAATGTTCAGCTAGCAGATGCACAGGCATATGCGGAAAATTGCATTTGTTCACAGGTGCTCAAGTGCTTACTGAAGATATGCATGCATGATACGAACATGCTCTGCTCTCACCCATACCTCTTTTACTCAGAGGCAGCAACACCTCCCAAAAGCTGCTACCATTAGCCAGAACAAAACATTTGTTTTCCTCTAGCCAATGTCCACAGAGCACCTCAGGTAACCCATGCCTCTGTGCACATGACAACTGGTTCAGCAACTGTCTTAAAATATATCTGTATAGACATCTGCAATAGCTCAAAAAGAATAAGGAACCTAGGCTCAGTCACAGCTCACCAACATAACTGTCCAAGGAGAAAACATTTCCATTTGACTCAAAAAATGCTTTACTGACAAGTTTTGCATTGAATAATGTTAAATCACTGCTGCAGCACTCAGATGACTGCTCTGGATACAAGCTTTCCACTGATTCTACCAGTGCCTTCTATTTAGAGGCTAAATAGGAGAGCAAGTACACTTTAGAAATAGCTGCAGACAAAAAATAGTATAGATTTGAATGAGTAAGCAGCTTGTGAAAGTAAAACTCAACTCAGCTGGGAACAAAACAAGGAAAACACGACTAAGATCCAAAAAAGGACACTTAAACACCATGAACTGGGCAATAATTGCCTTGCATAACCATTCTCCATCTGGCTAGATTACCTTGAAACAAGAATTAACACTGAAGTTTTCAGTGAGCAAGAAGAACACATTGTAACTTAAAATTATCATTGATTTTATTATTTTCTCCCCTTCTTCCAAATAGGGCTGAATCATCTGGCAGGAACTCCTCTCTTTCCTGCACAAACCATACAAGCTCTGCAACATTACAAGAGCTTCATCTGTGCAACCTGCAATATAAGGAGATGCTTCTCCACCAGACCAGCTTCAATGGAAGACTTACTATGTCATGAGCATTAACAGCTTCCATCATACTTTTATCCTGTCTGAAGCAGGCTTTAAGTTTAAGTCAATATCAGATAGCTTAATTTGCATAGCCAGAAAAAAATTCTAATTGAACATGTTGGATAAACAAGTGCAAAAAGTCAAACTCCACAATACAAGACTATGGGTGTTCTGAAAAGTTGCGTTTATTTTTGACAAGTATCCCTGGAGAACCATGTCTGAGAACTAGACAGTGCAGTCAACCTTACATTGCAGCTTCACTAAACCCTGGTTACATTTAATGAAAAAATAACTGAACATAACTGTATTGTTGCAGGGATTTCACATGTTGCTAGTCTACCTAAAAACATGTAAAAATTAGTCCAAGACCAAATAGCCTTCTTGAGCTCTGACCCGGCATCCTTTTGGGAAACACTTAGGTTGACTTTCCCCTCAAGCCACCGACCAAGGACGTCGGTGCCCTCTTCTGGTTGTATTCTTTGGAGACCATGAGAATACAGTATCACTAGTATTTTTACTGTAAGTCAAACGAAAAGCAAAGAACTAGTTAACACAATAAAAAACCTCAAAGTCTTTTCCTGTATGGCTGAACCCGAGAGTATTTTTATGTGCCTCTTCAGTAAATAGAGGTGACAATACATCGCAGTACCGTGACAGGTATATTGTTCCTAAGCACGTGCTCTACAAATGTGATTTGGAGCAAACCTGGTTCTGCCATCTCAACATCTCACTCCATTATCACATGGGAGAAGAGCACTGCTGTTGCTGCTCATCTGCAGTCTGTTTTGCCATCCATTTTGTTAATTCCCATATATTTCCATCCTCCTTACGAGGGACAAAAAGAACCAAATGGAGGATGATTCTGTTTTGAGATACATATCATACTCCAGGTTTCTGCCTCAATGTAGATAGGATTTACAGTATTCTACTGTAAGCAGCTCACTGATTAGTACCAAATGCCTAATCTGTTGAATACTGTGGAGTCTAGGGCTCTCTTTCATAATTTTTCAAGCTATTTACACATCAAAACACAAACAATAATAAACAAACAGAAAAGGCAGCTTGGATGCAGATGGTGGAGGAAGGAGACTATTTCTTGCCAGAACTCAATGCTTTATCATAAGCCTGTTCTTCCAGCACTTGGCTCCAGTAATGCTCCTCTGTGTTCAAATAAAGAGAGTCTGAACATGTGGAAGACAAGGACTGAGGACTCCCTTATGGTTTAGCTAGGTATTTACTGGTATTATGATGGGGACACTTGGTCATTCTGGGCACATTGCTAAGACAAAAGAGGGGCAGACAGCAAGCATGAGCACTGAACCAAAGCCACCCACACAGCCTGTTAGCTCACACTGACTATTTTGTCCTGCTCCAACAAGCTATCCCCAGGACAAATCTGCTTAAAAAAAAAGAGCTAGCCCTTAAGCATCATGGAAACAAGCCAAATGGAGACAGACATTTGGCCAGGAACCAGTCCTTGCTCAGCCCACAATTATTTTTCAGCACCAGCACAGCTTAGCTAGACAAGCACTGTACAAACTTCCAGGACAGAGCCATATTTTTAGCATCTTCAGGAGGATTAGGGCCAGGACTGCCTGGTCTTTCTTAACCTGTGTCTAAACTAAACCAAGACAAGTTGATGAGGGTGGGTATGTACTTCAGGATTAACTGTATCATATGTTCAGTGTCTTTCTGTAGACTGTCCTGGAAGTTTGTCTGTCCTAATTCTCTTCAGTGTTTGCACTGCTGCCATCTACACTGACAAACCCCAAGCAGGGCACAGAAGAGCTGGGACTGGCTATATTAGCTACTCACACAGGCTTTCTAAGCCAATGTTTCTCTACATCTCTGCAGGAACATCAGTTAAAGTGCACATCCTCCATAAACATGTTGCCAGGGATGTTCATTATGGGCATCTCATCATGCAGAACTATTTTTTCTATTAAGTGGATGCAGTCTGAACAAGTCTGAGCTTACCATGCAAGAGAAGAACTATGAAGCAGACAAGAGCTAAAAATAAATATTCAGTGAGACTCTTAGTTGTCTGATGCAATGGGAAAATACATATATCCACTATAACCAGCAGAGCACCTAACAAAGTTCATAAGACTCAACTTGACAGGGCTCTAGAACATCTGCGTGCTAGGGAATGGATCTGTACCTCCTTGAGTTCACATCTGCCTAGCAGACTCTGCACAGCTCTTCAGTATACAAGGATGATTTTGCTCTGGGGCAGCAAGTGCTGAGGAGAATTGCAAGACAAAAAGCTTAATTCTGGGAAGCAGTCACTGATGCTGCTGGCTTGTTTCTCATCTCTAACAGCAGCCCCACAAGCTGCTTCAAGGTCACTGGCTAAAATAAGTACCAACCTCAGTGATCAGAGCTAATTCTAGTCATTTGCAGACCTGACAACAAGCAAGTATGTGCACAGACTAACCATACAGCAAGGCAGACACCCTTCAGTCATGAATTAACAGCTTAACATGAATTAACAGCTTAACTATCCTGACCACAGTTAAATCATTCTTTGTAATTACCCAATTACCACTCAGACATCCTTAACTCACTCCAGAGAAGAGGAAAACAGAGACAGACCCAAGCTGTTAAATCAGTACCTTCCCATAGAGTATTATTTTGAGTTCTGCTTGTCCATTTAATCTTAAGGAAACACACACATCCCTAGCTATAAAGAACAGCTTTCTCAGGACGCATTAAGTGTTTCTCTAACACTTAATGTTAGAAGTTACTGGTTAAAAAATTAACTACAACACAGAAGAAACAGGATCATGCAACCACCGCACATCTGGGTCTTCTGAAAGTCACAGCATGATGATATGGAAACTGCTAAAATAATTAATTAGGGAGCTTTGTTTGTTTCTAATACTGACATTAAAGAGCTCTTGAATTGAACATCATGGATCAAAGTTCAAATCCTCAACACTTCTCAGTTCCAACCCACTCCACTTGGAGTATTGAATGATCACTCAAAGCTCCTTGGATGTGCTTAGTCTGCTGTCTCACCAGTAGGTTTTACTCCCAGTGTATCGTCCCAATACATTTTAACTGGGGGGAAGATATGTGACCTGCAGAGAAGTTGAATATTCAGCCTTTGAAATACACATGCTGAAAGTCAGACTGATCTTCACAGCAGAGCTTACTGAGCAAGATCAGGCTTGACAATTCTTAAATTGTGACAGTTTATGTATTTCCTGAACAAAAAAATGAGGTCTTATTTGTGGCCATAGTGTACAAGCCACTAAGTGGGATGGTCAAGAACTGAGACTGCCTCTGTTTAGTCTTTAATGCTGATTCCCCTTTATTTCTTTTCCAGGATATGGCTGTCTTCAAGAAGTCTTGTTCTGTTTGTTTCAAACACCACACAAGGCCGTGCTGTGAGCTTTACAGTACTTGGTTTTTCTCTATAGCATAGGTACTACACCAATGAAAACTTAAAGCTTCCTTTTGGGTTGCTTTCATCTCCCTTTTACAAACCCATATTCCTGTACACTTGATTATTTTCAGTACATCTTTTAAGTACACTTAAATGTTTTTTGCATCAGCATTTAAGCACTTAGTCTTACTAAAACAGCATTATTTCACCTTCATTACCACAATATGCCCAACTGAAGTATCTCTTATACCTTGATCTCAAGTATCAGCTGCAGAGGAGAGCCCACGTGAGGGGCAGGCCAGAGTTAAGTGCGATGACTCACATAGAATGTGACAGGAGATAGCACCCAGTTTTCACCTTGGAAGAATCAAGGCTCACTCATACATAAGCATAAGACTTTTCCTTGCTCTGAGTAAGACAAATACAACAAAAGGAAGTGCTAATAGAGCAGGAACACTCAAACTGTCATTATTACCCACAGATCTCAGATGAGACCACTTCAAGATCAGTTTCTCCTGTCTCACAAATTAAAATTTAATCCATCTTGCACAAACTTGTTATTAGCATTCACACTGCAGCATTATGTGATTCTTCACCTTAACTACTTAGTTTTTTTTCATTTTCCCTTTTTAGCCTTTGGACTAAAAGAACATTTAAGCCACTAGCTCAGTTGCAAAATAATGACAAAACAAATGAGAAAGCAGACAAATCAGTCTACTTCAGATACTACAGTTTAAAAAAAGATCAGGCAAGTCTGTACGCCAGAGAATTAAAGCTTCAAGGAAGGTAAATGCAGCTATTGTATCTGTCTTGCAGCTAAGTAAACTCTAAAAAAGTAAAACAGCACAGAAGTTTAGCTTCTATGAAGACACAGCATGGCAAAACATTTAGTAATTCAGACCTAGACACCTCCTACTGTGTTAGATGCACCAAATCTGTTGGCCCAGGAACACAAGACACAGCTGTGGTCATAGACTGTTCATAAGATCAAAACTCATATCTTCCCCATTACTATTGTGACACGACTATATGAATACCTTCAAAGTGCTATAACACTAGGAAAACAGTTCTGCGTTTGAGACATTCATTACTGCTTCCAAAATACTCAATACTACAGTAATTGCAGTTCAGTAAGCACTGTTATTTAGGAGTAGAGTAAGGCTTATTAACATGAGGTTTCAGGACACCTTATGTTCAGCCTGAAACACCATAAATAAGCTGTCATTCATAAGCCTGATAGATTTAGCAAGACTCTTGCTCAGTACGCTTATCATTTCCTTGCGAAACAAGCAACCATGGAATTCTCCACTCCCCATTGTAGCTAGGCACCACTGGCTCTGGCCTTTGTACTAAGCCACCTACTCTAAAGGAGCTGGCTGCAGGCATGAGTGAAGTTCATAGCCCACCATTCATCCACAAGCCATGAAATTCACTGCATGGAGACAACCCATGGACCTAGGCCCCCACCATAACGTGGATGCCACAGACATGAACATAGGATATCTAGTCACATCTGTCATTATCAGTAAATACCAAGGCAGATTAATTTACTTGTCTGGAAAGTGTTTGAAGCAAGAGACCAAGAACTGCATAGGCTAGACTCCCTTAGAGGGAAGCATTACTTTGAGACAAGTGAATCAGTCATTACCATTTCCTCCATTTTGGAGGAATACAAGGGTTTGCATTACTAGGAGGATTCACCAGCCTGGACAGGGAGGAGACAGGGGGGATGCAAGTCTTACACACATCAAGGGAAGTGAAACACCTGAAGATAAGAGCCTCATGACACACACACTGGTATAATCAGGTTTTAAAATTAAAGTAAGAGGCTTGTTAGCTGGTATTTAGTATGTCTGCTGAATTGCATGTTAATGTCAAGTGTTAAGCATATTCTTGCTTTGAAACACATAATGCCCTGTACAGATTACTCTCTTAGGAAGCAGTAAGCACTGAAGGTTTTAAACTCTTACAGTAAGAGAATGCTTCAGACTTACTTTGCCATTTAGATGAGTTGAATATAGTTCTCTACATGTTGACCAACATGACCAACTGAATTTTTTTTTAAACTACTTTGGACAGGGGTTGTGTTTAAGAGTACTCAAGGTAGTGTTTTGTGTTTTAAAACCACTACCTAACAATAACTGGGGGGCACAAGACAGTGTAGCAGCTCAGGATAAGGTAGTTAATAGTCATGTCCCATCACCCCCCTCCTTCCTGCTAAGAGTGAAGATTGTCTAGAGACTGCAGCACTCTAGTGGCAGGATAGGTCATCTCAGACAGCTATGCCATAAGACTACTCAATACCACAAGTATGACACAGCAGCCACCTAGCTTAACTCCACTGTTCTAGCACCTCATAGCTTTTAGCATTGCTCGCCACTGCAGTCTGTCCATCAGTGTTTGAAGTGTTCCTAAGGCTGCCAGTCACAATCTCCCATTCCTTCAGATCGCTGCAGAGGAATCCCTCTTATTAGCCTCCGTAAAGGGAAGTTTGACTTTTACCTCAATACTGATCTCCTACACACAAGTTTAGAGTTCATAGACCGCTTGCATCTGGACATTTTTGCTGTGATATGGTAAACAAGTTGCAGAAAATAGGTTCTGTTCATGGCCACATGATCTTCTCACAGAAGAGGAAGAAACAGGTAAAATACTGCAGCAGATCACCCGTGTCTATGGAGATGTCACATTGTATTGGTTCAAGCCACACTTTATCCACTCCAGCTAGCTTAAAAGCCCTGCTCACAATGATTTTGTGATTTTTTTTTTTTACAACTCTTTCCACTCACTGTTACCACAAATATTAACTGGAGTCAGGAGATTCAGAGGAACAGTGTAATAAGACATTTATTAAAAGTGCTGTCAGTTATATTAGAGCTATAGTCCAATACCCTTTTTTAAAAAGGCATCTAATTAAAAAATACTAGCTAAAAACCATTCTGATCACTATGGTTACAGACACATGACCTGCAGTGCTCTATGAAATGTTAGACCTGCTTTGCTGACTGGTACAAAGTAGTCTTCAAGTCCAGGATCCACAGTCTTTACTGTAGAGGAAGAACTGCTGGGGGCTCCAGAAGAGACACCTGCAGGTACCTGGAATAGAAATGCAGTCACTAAAGATATAATTTAGGTGAAAAATTTAAAGATATCACCTTCTTGTGCAATACACTGGGAAAGAAAAGAATCATTCTACAACATTGCAAAAGAACTGTTATCCAGTACATCTGTATACCTATGGATGAACTACTCTTCTGGTCAGAAGAGTTTTCCCCTCAAGAGGCTGACAGAGGCTTCCATTTCAGGAATAAAAGCCAACCACTATGAGAATTTTGTCAGCTAAGCTGCTAAACTAGAGTCATCCTGTACTTATAGCCTCCCAGTTACAGAACATTGGCTTCCTGGTTACTTACTTTGAGTGTTTATACTTCTCCGTAATCGCTTGCAGTTGACAATGGGGAGCATCAAGGCATGCTTTATGCAGATCAGTCAGGCAAGGCACTATCTCACTTAATGAATACCCCGTGAATGCAGCAAGTGTTTCTGGCTGGTCAGAGGAGAAAACACAGTGTTACTCTGTTGTAAGCAATTAATCTAGAAGATACTTTTTCTACAGAAGCCAAAGCAATTTTCACTACCTCAGTGCTCACTCTAGATTCTTTAGGCTTGAAAAGGATCCAAGCGTACCCTAACATCAGTTTCACTCCAGGTCAGATGTCCTGGCACCAAGGAAGACAAGAAGCTCCTTTGCTCTATGCGTGTGGCATCCATTACATCCCTTCTGGATCCTGCTCTCTGCTAAAGCTATTCCTCCAACACACAGCTGAAAGGCCTATCTAGGCTTGCATTAAAGCAGCCACTCAGTGTAATCACTCCACTCAAGTGGATACATTCAGCTCCCCCCTCCCTCCCAGAAAGCCCCTGAATTGTATTTGAGGGAGGAGTTTTGGAGATTAAAGACTGACAAGGCCTTAGGTACAGGCTTGATATAAGTGAACAAGAGAGCAAGGTCCCTCCAATTTCAGAGAAGAGGCAGGATATTTCAGGTTGATTTAACATTCATTTATCAGGTAATCCCATTAGCTCAGGAACAGCTACTCACTTCAGCCTTTTAACAACATACTTTGAAGCTACTCCTTCTGCTTCTCAGGCTAGTTCTAATGATAACAAAATGCTTGAGCTACTCATTAACATGCAGTTGTTGTTCTTACCCAGAAAGACCTGTTCACTGTATAGTTTGCTAGACAGTAGGCTGCTGCAGCAGTTTGTGAAGGAAGGTACTTCAGAAAAGGATCAGCTTCAAGGAGACTCAGCTCTGCAAGATACTGAACAAAAACCCCACAAGTTTTTCAAACAGAATGAGCCTAGCTGGTACAATCAGTCCAATACAGCAAGCACTAAAAATGGTCAATTGTGTCAGTTTCATGTGAAAAACATTAGTCACATGTCTGGTCAGTAAAAATAGCATTCTAGTCCTGTTGATCTTACAGAAGAACCTGTAGTATGTTTTAGTGGGGACAGAAAGACCACACTTTGTCAAAGCCTAAACAATCTACACTACTCCGAAATTTGCTCCCATCATCAGCTCTGATGTAATTGTACAGATAGAGGCTTAGAAAATTCATGTTTTGTGAGAAAAACAAAGACACTCTTCCCATCCTCTGAGACTCTTGTTCACATAGGTGGACCTGACTTGGAGATCAGGGATAAATGGACAGCTCTATGAAATAGAACTTGAGCTCTGCTGGCATAGAGTCACTGTGCAATCCTATACGCTTTGCAGATAAGCAGCAGCTCAGATGTTTTGCTATAAGCTTGGGTTAACCTGTTTCTAAGCAGGGTTGCCTATAGAGCTATACAGGCACGTACTGTGTCATTGTGTAGCAGTATGTAGCACCACCACATCCAGGGCAGACTTGCTATGCAGGCACTGTTGGAAAAACAACCAGATTCCTACCACCTAACTGCCTAGTCAGTGCATTATCCCTGACCAGACAAATAGACCAAGTTTAGGATTTCCATGAGATATTTATCCACAAGTCTCAGCACACAAGCCACCTACTGAAGGTAGTAGGATAAAACCATCCAGTTTTAGGCCTGTTGCAGTCCCAGATAAGACCTGGCCTGAGAAAAAGAGTATCTTCTGATAGAACCTGTCTACTCCAGTAACTTAGTGAAATACAAGTGGTTCTGCTTTTTCCCCCTCAGTCTGAAAAGGAGAATAATTCATACCCTTGCAAAGTTCTCTGTCCTGACACAGACTCCATGCCTCTGAATATACTGAAGGAGGAACTGGTTGATGGTTGGGGCTGTTAGGTCAAAACCCAACACTTTGAGAAGCAGGTGTTCCATTCTTAGCAGCTGCCTCTTTGTGTAGGTGTCATCTGTTATATACACAAACTCATTCACATCTGGTGGGTAGATCTCTTCATATTTCCTGAAAAAGGAATATAGAAGCCACATTTGTCAGCTTGAAAGTTATAGTAAAAGAAAGCTTTCTGCTGGATCCATATCAGGATGAGCACATGACATTACTAATATTTGTGTAAAGCTCTTATTTTAGTCTTTCCTTCAGGCTAGGTAACAATTTAGTTTCAAATTTGGGCAAAGATGTTGAGAGGAACACCAAGTCATCAGTCTAGATAGAAACACACTCGCATGGTTAGCTCTTGACTAATAGCAAGCTCTCAGAGAGAAGGTCTCAGTAACACACTCCAGACAAAAACCCATGCTCTCCTAGGCTATGCTGGGTACCCTGTCTACTTGAAGCAGTTCAAGGCTAATTGCAGATTGCAACTGTGAATCTACTACAGCCTTATAGGTTAGCAGCCTAACACAGTAGTGTTTTTGCTTCTGCTGTTATGGTTACAAGGTTTCCCCACTACAGTTCCTCACATCACAAACATTAAATGTTTAATTTTACTAGTGCCAAAGTAGGCAAAGTTGCTGATCTTGAGACATCATGAAAAGCTACCTACCACTGCAAGCTTCAGTCCTTCAAATTAAACTAGAAGTTCAGTCCAAAAATAAGTTTCAGCTCTCTGAGTTTTCAGGAGATGAAACACTTACGCAGCCAGAAGAATTGCTGCTGTTCCTACAAGCTGCAGCTTCCCTCTGAGAACAGACATGCAGGAAAGAAACCTGTCCAGGAAGTTCACTGCCAAGTACAAAGTCTCGGTCCGAAGTTTATATTCTTCCCCTACTTCCACCAGCCAGTCCACCAAGATGGCACGCATTCCTGTTGTGATATCTGGTTGCTTCCTCATGTAGTAGGGCTTGGGCCTGAATCTTACCTGTTTGGAGAGAGAGTTGAAGAATCGGGATGCTCACCCTGAAGAGAGCCATTGATGGCTGAGCTGATTAACACTCTTTATACTTATACCAAAAGGAGCATGAGTATTAATAACTCATTACTACTAACTACAATTATAGTGCTAGTCATATTAATCAGTAACTAGTAGCATCTCTAGAAAGTAGTATTTCTACACTGAGAGATAGGAGCTACTGTGTAAGTAGCAGAATAGTAAAAGACCTCCTGGACTATGGACAGCCTTTGCCATCAAAGCACCTATTCAGAGGGACCTGAAAATGAACAAATCACATATTTTTTCCCACTCTTCCTATTGGGAGACTGCACTTCACTGCTCTGATACAGCAACGTAGGAAAAACTACTACTGTAGCAAGAGAGCTGTCAGTGAGATCACATCCCACTGCTTTAGTATTTTCGCAGCATTCAATTCCCATCTGCAAGAATTCTTCATCCCAAAGAGTCAAGAGATGCTCCAATGGCAGGGAACTTCAGGGACACAGAGTAATCCTGAAAGATCTCACCACTGTCTAGATGCTGCCTTCAGAGATGGCTTTTACTGCTTGCTTTCTCTCCTTTGTGGTTCAGTGGCAGCCTTGGTTATCCTGGGACAGCCATACATCTTTGCAGTATTGCAGCCCATCACAGAAACCACAAGTATCTAAAAGCTTGTTACAAGCCACTCACTTCAGCCTCTCGGAGGTACTGATGAATGTCTTCTGCATACTCTCCCACAGTCAGAGTTATGGCATCTCCCATGTGATCCTCAGGCTGGGACTGAAAGGACGTGTCCACTATCATAGGAGATCCTAACAGGTAAGAAGAACCAGCACCACATTTTTTGCAATTAGCTCCTTTACCTTCTCCTGCTATTTCTAGCACAGAAGTGTTGTACCTCACATAGACACAACCCAAGTTATCTTGAAGTGCTATTTATTGTAACACAAGCTACTCACTAGCTTACCAGCATCACAATTCATAACCACCCTACATGTATCATGCTATAGATAACACCTTAGTAGTAACAGGAGTTACCTGTACTCAGATCCAACAGCAGGTGAATACTGGATGTCATTGCACTAGTATCCAGTTCACACAGGCTTGATTCCTGCTCCTCAGCCACTTGACATCTGTGGTTTTCTTTCTGTTCTGGTTCATCTACGTAGATAGCAAACCCTTGCTTTGATGCAGCATTGACCATGCAGTTGGGTAATTCATCTTTTCCAGATGAAGGGATAGTGTTTTCAGAGCCAGAGAAGCATCTGATAACAGTAGTACCCTGAAACAGAGCACACGGTAATGCCGTGTGAGGACAACTCAGGAAGAAAGCAACAGCAAGTATCACTTGCTTTAGAAAAGAAAACCACTTTCCTTGCCTAACAGACACCAGTAACATAGAAGTTCACTGGGAAAACCACCAGCTACAGCTGGTGCTTCAGAAGTACGTCTTGTTGCTGTCTTGCTGCCACAGAGTCCTCACAGAAGAGTGAGGTGTAGTGAAAGTCAGGAACCAGGGGAGCAGCCTCATCTCCAGTGCCCACCGCCAAGGAGAATGAGGTGAGGGTGCTGCTCGGTTCTGATGGGGCTGGCAAGCACAGGGCCTGCTCCACATTGAGTTCTGGCAAGGAGCAGCTGCTTTAAAGTGCAGCAAGATAAAGTAACAAAAGGAAGTGCTCAGGCACCATCACAGACTTCCAAAGGACTTCACCTGCAAGAATGCGTTTTATGCCGAGTTACAAACCAAAGTTTGAACTTCTGAGCTCAAGCATCACAGCCCCTAGGACTACAACATGTGACCAAGACACAATCCTTCACATCACCTACTATCAGTGAGCCACTGAGTTAGGGGCTTTATGCAGTCACAGCTGAGGAGAGTTTCTGTACACAAAACAGCTGCTATTTTAGGTCCTGTAAGTCATGACAAGAACATTTTCCCTGCCACACCATTAGACTCCAGGAGGGCCCAAGGAGCAGAAATGCAGACAGACACCCTGCCATGAACTTTAGCTTCTTGAAGGCTCTGGCACCCTGAAGGGAGCATGGCCAGCCACACAGCAACAGGACCTTTGGGTAAGCATCAGTGAATAGACTTTTCTTAAACCACACCCTACACTTTAGAGGGTAAGTGCCCAAATAAAGTCTCACCGAGTCTCCCTTCGTTCCGGGGGGGATTATTTGTTCAAAGCATTTCCAGAGGGGAGTGTCAGTAGATTAGGACTGAGCAGTTACTAGCAGGGCTTCATGGGAAACTCACACTCTAACTGGAGCCCGATTCAACTATTTACCCCGCCACCCCCAGGCCTCAACCTACAGCCTCGAGAGAAGGTGCGTGCACCGCTCATGCCTGCGGCAGGCGGCCAGCCCCAGGCCCCAGACCGGGGCAAGGAGCTCCCCCCGGCCCGCGGGGAGGGCGGCCCGCCGGCCGGGGGTCCCTCGGGGAGCCCGGCAGGTGGCTGCGGCCCCTCGGCGGGGGCGGGAGGCGCGGCGGCCGCGGCACCGCTGCCGGGACGGCTCCGCGGGCAGCGAGGGAGACTGCCGCCGCGGGCGGGGCTCACCTGGCCGCCGGGCCGCTGCTGCCCGTTCTCCGTCAGCACCCCCAGCACGGCCCGGCCGCCGCTGCGGGGGACGACGGGGCAGGGCTCCCGCCGCCCCGCCCGGCTCTTCTCACCGGTGCGGCGCATCGCCCCGACGTCGGTACCTTTCGGAGGAAAAAAAAGACAACACAACAACAAAATAAAGTTGGGGGAAAAACCTCAAACCACTACAACTACTTGGTTACGCCTCGCACAGCCCCTCCCGCCCCGCAGGAAGGCAGGCGGTCAGCCGCGCTGCCGGAGAGCCCGCACCGCGCTGACCCGGCCCGGCCCGGCCCGGCCCGGCCCCGCTCGCCGCCGGCCCACGAAGGACGCTACACCGCCCTGCGCCGCGCACCGCCGAGGAGGCTGCCCGCCCGCCGCCCCTATATAGGCAGCGGCCAATGGAGGCGGCGGCGGCTGTTGGCCGCGGCCAGTTGGAAGCCCGGGCCGCAACCCCCGGCGCCGCCGCCCTGGCAACCCAAGCGGCGGCGAGTCGTCATGGCGACCCCGGCGGGGGCCGCCCGCCGCGGGCCCGGCCGCGCCGCCCGGCGCAGGGCACGCACCGCCCCGCGCAGCGCCCGCGGTGCCCTGCCCTAGAGCCGCCGCCCCTGCCGCCGCTCCTCGCCTCGCACTATCTACGGCTTCTAAACATCCAGAATATAAGGAAAGGACGTATAGGCGACAACAGCAGCTTTATGGGAACAGCTGAGGTCAGAAGCATTTGGCTTCCCTCTTTGCTAAAGGAAAAACAAGAAAAAGGAGATTGTAGTTGATTTAAGCATGGATCTGACTCCCGTGACACTTTGATAAAGTCAAAGCCAGAGGACAACTGCAGAACTGATTGCACAGCTGCACACAAGAGCAGTTCTCAGCCGTCAACGGTGGAAATACAGAGCTTTGTAAGAGGAATTAAGCAGCGGTTCATCCAGTGCCCGCGAAGAGTTTCACCAGTGATGTGGATAATGACACAGAGAGCACGCTTACTAAATTTGTGGGTAATACCACCCATGGTGCTGGGAAGGGCTGTGGCTATGCTGGGGAACAAGATTAGATTTCAGAAATTACCTTGACAAACTGGAAAAATGCTCTGGAAAAGCAGGATGCTCCTGAAGCACCAGTGCAGGGTCAGACAGGGCCATCAGCTGCAGAAATGCAGGATGGGGAACAGCCAGGTAGGTAGCAGCTCCATGAAGAACCAGGAGGTTACAGTGAACCTCAGACTAAGCATCAAGCACCATGCTCATGGCTCTCCTAGCATGAACAAACAGGAATATAGCCTGAAAGTCCACAGTGAAGACAAAAGAGCAAGCAGTGTAACAGCTTAAACCTCAGCATGAGATTTAGGTTAGATACCTGGATTGTGATGCCCCAGAAGAGGCAGCATGGGAAATCTGGGGACTTCCCTTTTTGCAGATCTGTAAGAGCACGTTAAAGAAACTGCTGTCAAAAATGGCTGTGCCTTGGCAGTTGTGGTACTTCTTGAGGTGCTCTACAGTAGTGAATTGTAGGAGCTATGATCCAAAATTTGGATGCATCAAGCAGGGTCTCACACCAGATTTGCTTTTGCAGTTCTTGTCATCCAGGCTGTATTAAGGTCTGTATTTCTTCTTCCCACTTTTCTTACATTTATTTTTTAATTGACTTTTTTTTCCCCCACATTAATTTACTATAGGAGGTAAGTGGTACATCTCAAGGTGAAAAATGTTACCCGTGTTTGGTCTGTTGGCCATGTAACACTACTTTTCCTTTTCAACGGCAGGATCTCTCCATGTCCTTGCAGCAGCAAGGTCATAAGCAGTTATCATAGTGGAGCTGTCACAGCTACAGGCATGGGCAAATGCAGGTCAAGGGACAGAAGGTTACGCTGTACTTTTGTGTTCTTCTCTTTCTTTCATGTCATCTCTAAACCCCAGGTTTGCACAAGAAGGACTTCACTGGGGACACTTCTTTAAACATTTTCCTGCAAAGTTTTTATTTCTGGAAAAAATCAGTCTAGCTGCCAGCCATTGAAATTAAGTGTCAGCTTAAGCAGAATTTTAAATACTCTTTATCCTTTTGTTTTGTGGGAATACCAAAAAATATTGAAAAAATCCTGGAATCTACAGCAGTCTAAAAAGGTGGATGTTAATCAAAACAATTTCTAAATGTGTGAATATTCCACATTTTAATGAAAATTTTCAGCTTAATAACATTTTTAAACAAAAGGCTTTTGAAATTTCTATATTGTATGAGTGAAAAAAGCTCAGTCTCGCACTTTTCAGCAATAAAGGAAGAAAAAATGGATTTTTCCATCAAAGCAAAAATTTTCTTTCTTTAAATTACAATTTAGCAATGTTTTTCTAATTCAGGAGTATCAGGACTCTGATTTCAGTCTTTGATTTTAGTCCTTCAGAAGAATGGAAGTTGTATGTTCAAGAGTAAAATGTTAAAATATAAAAAATAAGGGAATGACCTAGGAAACTCATTCCCTCAGGACATCAATGAGATGATGGTTCTAGGGCTCAGATCCCCAAAGACATTTATGTCCCTGCTGCCCTGACCGCATGCCCGCTCGCATTCAGCATGGTCTGGCCTGCCGCGGACAAGGACTGCCCTGCTCCCAGCCACTCACTGCTGCTGCCACCCTTCTGCTGGCACAAGGATTTGTGTGGTCATGAGACAAACCAAGGACCTAGTCCACCTAAAAAGTAACACAGCTGCAACAGTAACACAGTGTTGTTACCAGCGGGGTCAGTTCTCTGAGCTGGGTTTCTAAACAGCTCCATGAACTGTACCAGCACAAAAGAAATTATGAGACTAAGGTACCAGCATCAGGAAGGCAGTGGGGGTGGTGCCATCCCTTGCCTTTATAGACCTAGCGCTCCATGCCTGAATAATTTTAAGTGCTGTTTAATTTTTCATAATTTTTAAAAAGTTATCCTATTCTTTGTCAACATTTAAAATATCAGCTGTTCTTTCAAGGGATCTTCCATTGGCAGTGCCAGAGCTGGTTTTTTTTTGTTTTCAGTAAAAAACATCTGGGTACGATACTGAGATAGATGAAACATTATGCAAGTACATATTTTCAGATAGGTAAATGCTGTTTGTGAAAACTGCCTGTAGCTTATAAAAATAGTCTTACCTCTGCCCAAGCATATTTTTCTAACTGCTCAGTCTCTCCATATGGTATTTGTCACGAGAACTGTCAGAACTTGGTAGTTACAGGTCTAACACGTAACTCACATTCATACAAAGATCATGTGTCACTCCTAGCCAAATACATGGATGGAAGTTATTTACTAAAGACACCTTCAGTCAGTGAATATCCTTTACATCCAAATACCCATCATATCTGCATACCATTTGGACATAACTGAAGAACTTCAGCTACCCAACAGATGACTTATTCATATTTTTATATATGAGCAGCATATGGATGTCCTCAGTAGTCACATAGTACATTAATGTAACTGAAACGCCTCTCAAATAGCTTTTAATGAGGTTATCTAAGCTCCAGTTTCTCAGGAACTCTTTAAAACAGCCCAATATGGATTAGTACCTGAGGGAGACCAGTGAGCTTTGCCAGCCACTACTTAATTGTAGCAGCAGATCAAATAAAGCTTTGGGCCATTAATCATTTACTTCTGAGCTTCCCTGTGTGTGCTTGAGAGGAAACTGAAGCCTTCCTGAGTGGACTCCTTAGGGCTTCTTGCAGTAATTACTGTCTTACTTACGATTTCTAGGAAGACAGAGAAGTCAAGAGCAATTCCTGACTTGGCGAGGATGCTTCCTCTGTGGCTCTGGAGAAGATAGTACTAAAGAGCTGGTTAGGACTTGTCTCTGTCTCGTGAATCTTTCCTAGCTCCTTAGTTCTTTCTCCTTTTTGCAGTTTTTTCTTTGAATGTTGACATTTCCTCATTTGGCACCTTCTTCAATTAAAGGGACTTCCCTTCTGCCATGCCACGGGAGCAGGCACGGGCTCCTGCTTTCCTCTCTGAGGACCACTGTTAAGTTCCAGCTTTTACACAGCAAGCTCTGCACAGGCTTCAGTTCACCATCCAGGGCATGGAGAGCAACTGTGCCTGGCCTCCAGTTCTGCCCTGATGTTAGACCTCCCAGAATTGCCACAGAGGGTTTCTTCAGAGATTGAAGAGCTGGATTTTATTTTCAAATTTCTTTTATATCAACCTTTTTGCAAGATTTGTATACAGGAGGGAGAAATGTTGTTTGTACAAATGCAGGTGCTTGGTACTGTGCCTGGGAACAGGAGGAGAGATGAAGCCCACTCTGTTTTTTCCTTCCTCATTCAACTGAGAGTTTTTGAGCTACCACCACACCCCACTCCTGGGATCTTGGTCATGTCACCCTTATAGGGAGCATCCTTTACCTCTGTAGCTTGAAACCACATACTTCACTCATGCTCTAATTATAAGCATACAGGGGCAAAACTGCCTTTTGAAAGGAAATCAGAGCGTATTTTGACCCAAAGTATTTTTCTGCGTATTTCTTCCTTCTTGAGCTTGAGAAGGACACAGCTGCTTCAGAAGCTCCCGGCAGTTCCATCTGTCCACAAATCAGACCACTGTCAGCTGTCCCCTTCTCTCTTCACACTTTGAAGTATTTTTGGTCCCTAGCGTGGCCTCCGGTTGGCCTAAATAGCTATTTGGCTTGCAGCCTGGAAGTAGCACCTTCACCGGTATATAAAACAGCCATTGTCTTACAAATACATGTCAGTATAAGATGGAAAGTGGTTAATGTAAGGCTTTTGCAACTTCCCAGCCTTGTTTCTCTAAGTCTCCTATTGAATTACTACACAATATTCATACAGGAAAACCCATTCAGACAGGTTAGACACAGAGTTGTTATGACCTTGGCCAGGTCACATTCAATATTTGGCAAGTTTTTTCAGACCAATGTACTAAGAAATCACACAGCAGGTCCGTGTGTGCCACAAACTCTTCTGAGGTCAGCTTATTGCAGAGCGACCCTGAAAGTCCTAATGCATAGCAAATTTAATGCACGGATGCATAATACCCCGGAAAATGTGCTGTGGGAGCAGTCTTTGAGTTCAGAAAGTTTATAAAAGGGATAATGAAATCTCTTCAACAGCGAGAGCAGTGCCTGGACTCAGTGACCTGCAAGATCCCATCAGGACCTTGTTGTATGGTCTTACAGTAGCAAAGCAGTGAAGAACATGACCTCTCTTCTTTCATATGGCTGTGATCCCCAGGGTTGTGAATAGTTCCCTGGCTGCAGCTTGCTTTGATTATCATAACAGTAAATTAATTTCACATTATTTAAGATTACATAGATTTTATCTTGAGTTTCAGTGTTTTTCTGAACTACCAAAATCAGAAAAATGGCCAACAGTTAAGACATGAGTCCAGGGCTCAGGAGTTGTTGGCCAAGGCATACAAACAAGACCAAGGCACAGCCTTGGTTCAGCCACCAACTCTCCACATATATTAGCTAGATCACTTTGGCTTTCTCTACCTGTGCTGGATATTTAGCACAGGCCCAAACCAGCACTCAAGTCCAAACTTACTTAGTAGTCCTCGGCATGAAAGCCCACAGTGAACGGTGAGTTTGGACAATCTGTAGCCCAACGAGAAAACACTCTGTGCACCCAACAACCTAACAGATAGGATCACATATTGCTGGTAGCATGGGCAGTCACAGACACGGTCTATATTGCTTGGCTTATGATAGTGCATTAAAAAGCACCAGAAAATGTACACTACCATGCAGTTTAGTCATCTATACCGTACAGTTGTTAGTACAGCTCTGACATGGTCCCTGCTGCAGTTCACGCTCATGGCAGATTGTGCTTTTCAGCAGTTTGTAAACATAATCCAAAGGTTAGCATGGCCAAGGACCAGTCCCCATTGGCACTGGACGTGTGGACTCCCTGTTTTGATAGATAAGAGAACCTAATACTGTAAGTTTTTCTGAGCCTATATTCCTAAGCATAGAAGAAATGGTCTGAGAGTAAGGATTGTGCTTGTTCAGCACTGTCCAGAAACTCCAAAAGAGGCCATAATTGAATGAGGTTGTCAGAATGTGATCAAATTAGTAATATCTGCTATCTGGTTTCCTTTCATTTTCTTGTGTTTCTCCTTTTGCCATTCTGTAACTTTTCCAAATGCCCTGAGCTTTTGCAAAGTTAGACTTGTCCAAAAGAAAAAGTAGAAGAAAACCAGAGATATAATTTATTCTGTTGCCTTCACAGGCAGAGATAAAAAGGAAGAAATACTGTGTTTAAATCAGAGTTTCAAAACACTGAATTGCTTTTCTAAAATATTTCAGGAAAGTTTTAGAAAAATAACTATGTTCTGAGTCCTAGAAGATGGAAACTATATTGGAATGTTTATAACTTTTTTTTTTTTTACTAACCCTTAATGCAAACTTAATGGTGCAGGTTTTACTAATTATCTAGTGTTAACTGATATAATTTAAATAGGGCTACATGTATGCTTGTCAGCTGTGGCTATGTGTAATATTCACCTGTAATTTTCAGGTTGTAAAAGAAACTAGCTTCTTCCAATGGACATATTTCTTTAAACTGTTGGTTATGCACACCTGATGTACCCTAAAATCTATGTGTCCCTTCTATGATGCTTCTGTGAATGCTGTCTACGTAACTTTAATTTGTAATGCATCAGTATTACTTAGGCTTCTCTAGAAAATACTTGATATTTGCCTTTTGGAATCATTTAGTAATTAAGTTTGTTCTCATAACTTTGCCAGTGTTCTCTATTAAGCAAGTTCCACTAAGTTTCATGCACTAAACCTTTCAGTTACAAAAAACAAAACAACCAAACTGCCACATACACGCAATTTTAAATTTTGCAAAATTACATTTTCTCTATGTGTATTAGGGCTCTGCTGTAATACAAATTTTTGTGTATTTTTAAATATATTGTCTTTATATCAATTAACTCCAAGGCTTAGAGTTAAAGCTTTCTTCCTAAATACAGGCCTAAACTAATAACTCTTACTCATTAGGTGTATAATAGCAAATTATCAAATCTGAGAGCTGAAATTTGTCTGGAAAGTGAACCAAGTGATTTCCCTCAAGCCAAATCACCAATCAGTGCGAGAGGTTCATATTGCTTGCAGGATCAATCACGCAACCCATTTCGTTACCTGGGACAATTTTTGTTACTATGAAACAATTTCTGATTCTTACTATACTGCATGCCACCATAGCACATATTTTAAATTTAAGGTGGATGTGGAGTAATTCTTACAAAGAGATACGGAGCCAGGGGCATGAGGGAGGACAATAAATGTAGGACCTTAGTAAATGGAGTGTTCTTGAAAGTCCATTCAGCAGAACAGCCCAGAAACAACCATGTGAGGTTGGTGTAAGAAGAGCTGTGATGATCCCAGAGCAGCTCTCAAAAGCAGTTTCCTGTTCCCCAGATTGCTGAATGTCTTTCAGAGTTACAGTATGCAATTCGTGTTCTTAACAAATGCTGTGCAAGGTAAGACTGTGAGATTTGCCTGTATTGTGCACATACTCATCCTCCACTTGCTGTAGAAAACAGACATAATTTGTGAAAGTCCCAGGGTGTCTATGTGAAGAATGAAGGGAAGCAGGAATATATACTACGTCCCAGACAGAGGCATAAGCATCTTGTTCCGTCTACAGGAGGAGAACGCTCACTTCTGTGCTTGCAGCTGCATTGTTCATGGCGTGGTTAATGGTGTGAGAAGCCTGATGCACTTAGTGTCCTTATTATCTCTGCAGGTCCCCTGACCTTGAAGCACAGCCTGCCTGCAAATCCCATCGCCCTCATGCTAGATAATAAAATGACCCTCCAGGAACAATCCTGTGCCACTGTGTCTCGTGTTTGAAAGCAGGCAGAACTCACTTCAAGGAGCAGTGAAAGCTACCAAGCTGGCATAGAGCACCAGCTGATGCCCACAGCAGGGAAGCAAAGCCTAAAGCCTTGAGCAGATGCAAGATTTTCCCCTTCGGGGTTGTGATGATCCTAACCAGAGGACTATTGTGCATCAAAGAGTTAGTGATCCACGTAACAGTGAACCTGAGTAGGCACAGGCCAGTGCTGTTCTGCGCTGTGCTGCACGTATAGCTTGTCCTTCAGGCCTGTGCTGGGCTGCGCAGGTCTCTTGGCTGCAGTATAAACTCAGCTGGGTGATGGTAACAGAGGACCTCGCAGGCAGCTCCCACTTGGTATCATAGATTACACCACCTGCGTGGCCTTGCCTTTATCTTAAAGTGGAACAGCAAGTTCTCACGTGAACATAGGGTTGCTTGACAGTAGAAATGATGAATACAATATTACTTGCCTAAGAAAATTCTATAAAATTCTCAAAACCAATGTCAATGAACCTTTCTATGTGTGGGATCTGTACCACATGCTCTGAGCAGAGGTCTGTCTGATGTTGCACAGCGCGGGGTTCCCAGCACCTGAAGGGACATAAGATTATCTGTATTCTTTCTCTTTCTTGTGTTATCTCCATAAAACGGTATTTTAAGCAGTAGCTTATGGAGTCTGAGTGCCTTTCTTACTGGGATCATAAGGTACACTAGCCCCAGTGCCTTGCACTACAGGGTATCAGCAGAATAGCCTGAAGCTGACCCCAAAGATGTTTCTGAATCAAGCGGTGTGACAGGTGACAAATATGGCTTCAACATTTCCAGGTTTGGGGTTGCTTCTCCACAGCAGTCTAGGGCTGCTCCTGATAGCTTTGTGACTAGGTTGCCCAGCACAACTGCAGTTACTCCCATTTTATGCAGGACAAGAAAATGAGGTTTTTCAGTATCAAAACAATCATAGAATATAAACTATACCCTTTAGTGCTGCATGTGAAGGGAAAATATCAAGCTCAAAATCAAACATTTCTGCTGTCCTTATTTTATTCCCTTACAAGCTCCTCTGTATCGTAAAGCAGATGATAGCGTACTTTAGCACTGTGCATATTTTAAATGAATGTCCTTCACAGAACATTAGTATCTCAACGTTGCTTTTCATTTCAGAACAACACAGGAAAACACCCATAACTTTGAAAGAACCTTGAAACGGTTCTGCATAATTAAGAAATAGACATTTCTAGATTGTTCAAATCATTCTCTTTAGTTAGCGTCTAGCTCCAGTGCTAGGCCCTTCTGCCAGATATTGCTGAAGCGCATGCTAAAATGCCCTTGTTGTATAGTAGGTCTTTTCGCAGTCAGGCCCCTAATTTATGGTCCCTATATTCACAGCATCTGTTACTCAGCTGTTTTTGACAGCTGCTGTTCATTTCTACTCAGAAGCTGACAGTTGCAAAGTTTCAAAAGAAATTAATGTCTTGACTTGATGATCCTATGGAAGCTGACTCTTGGGCTCTGTTTCTGGGGTAAAAAATCACAGACAAGTTCTCAGAGTGCAGCATCTGGACATTAAAAGAGCATTTATTTATTATTTGTTGCTATCAATTCTACTTGTTCATGTTAGTAATTCAAATGGAGTGGCTTGTATGCATATAAAGCAGATAAGTTTTATATGCATGACTAGTTGGAGATCAACTACCTGTAACAAAAACTGAGGCACAATTATAGCAACAGTAATCTTGGAAAATAGTTTTTTATCTTTATTGTTTTGAAAAGTAGGTGCAATGATCAACATCTATAGTGTTGTGAAGGCAAAGGCTATCCATGAAGACCTCAGCTCAACAGAGTTCTGAAGTGCTGGTGTAAATGCTGTATGTTGGGTGTTGACAGGGTGGCGACTTCTTTGGGACTTTTCACATGCTAAAATTCATACTGTAAAACTTTGTTACAGATAAACTAAAGGATGTGAGCAAACTGGTCACTATAATTGTCTGAAGCCATTTTAATAGTTTTCTTAATAGAAGAGCAGTTTGAGATGGGATTTCCTTTTTGACTTATAATAGAAAGAAATTAAACACCAAAACTTTCAGATATCTTTCAGTAATTTAACTTTTTGATATTACAAGCATTTATTCCAAACTAAATTGCAAATCTCTGTTGAAGACATGAACAATCTCTGAACAAAAGCAATGCATGATTTGGTTTTGGAGGAAATGATGAGAATTACAACTGTTCATCAGAATGAATCATGATGAGCAACTGTTGTTTTTCAGTTAGCTCTGCATGCAAGATTCGGTATTGCTGGAGTCTAGCAGTGGTTTTATCTAAACTGGAAGAGAGGTTGTCCTCTGAACTCTATTACTTACATATTAAGTACATGACTTCATGCCACCATACATGGGTGAAGGGAGAGATAGGTGCTTAGACAGAAGATGGCTTAACAGAGCCATTGCCCGGTGGTTTCATGTCCCTGGCACTCTTTCCCCTATTTCCCCTAGAAGTCAGTGATAAGATTCGTTAAAACTGTTAGTTGAGCTCCTTAGACATCAGGCCATTAGTGTGGATTTCATAACCTGTGAAGCAAATAGGCTGTACTGTACTGATCATACCTGCAGCATTGCAGTCTTGCCATTTTCAAACTAAAGAAAATTACAAATATATGGCTGCTTGCAACAATGCACTGTTCATCACAAACTCTATACCAGGATTATTTAGCCTTATGGCCAGGAAAGTGTATTGAAAGAAGAAACAGAAGTAGCCAAACTTTTCCATTACTTGGAGAGTTCCCTTGCCTTTTTTCTTTGGTTTATGTGTTTTAATTAGAATACTGTGTGGTTTCTCCACAATATAATTTTAGCTGGCCCTTGATTATCTGAGTAAATTAGTTAATGATGCTTGCTCATTGCAATTACACTTTCCCATAGCAATTATCTGAATTCTGCTGTTTCAAGTCATCTATAATGAATCTGTGTTCATAATTACAGCATATTGCTAATAAATGTTTGTAGTAGATGTATGGTACAGCATTGCTTATGTACATGTACAGCAGCTACTGTTTAATGTAGTTGAGCTCACACATTCTTATTGCTTACTGCATGCTTTGCTAGTGATAAATGATAGCCGTTTTTCTCTACCGCAGCCAAGAACAGAGATTAAAACTCTAGATACCAATCTGATCTCACAGGTCACAGCTTGTCTGTGTAACCCATTTTATGTTATAACTGATAGCAGTAAAAGGTCTTTCATCAACCTTGTTTATTTATGTCTGTGATTCACAGTGAGATGATTTATAGAGCACCTGTAATCGCAAGTGTATACCTCTCATGAAAATGCAATGCATAGCTGGAAAAAACGACCTTTTGGGAGGGAGAGATATTAAAAGTCTAGTGTGAATAAAATAAAACCTAACAGTGTGAATAAAAAAAATACAAACAAAAGGATAATCCACTTACTAAATAGAGAGCAAACCTGTATATAAGCAGTGGAGATTGGTAATTAGAATGGGAAAACAGAGGACTGGAAAATTCAGCCCATCTATATTTTACATTCATTAAAATCTGTTCATGTAGTCATCTGTGTTTGGCTTGCTAACATTCATTTTGGCTACATCCTGGAAAGCCAAGAAGTGCTGAGATCATAGAGTCTGAATTTCCAAATTCAATGGGGAGGACAATAAGAACTCTGTAATGTAGAAAACACAAATGATGATTTTAATAGGGGAAACCAATGCCTGCACATAAAAAAGTTGTTGAAAATGTAGCAAAGGATGCAGAACAGAATAGATTTTTAAAAAAAAATGATGTGGAAGTTTTTATTAAAAAAAAAGCCTTATGGAAAGAGATTTAAATATCTCAACATCTTACTAAGCAGAAGACTGAAAGATGACAGGATTGCATCAGGACTCCCATGGGAAGAAGATACCAAGCCTGAAAAGCCCATTTATTCTAGCAGACACTGAGATAATAAGATTCAATGACAGGTACCTGAAAACAGTCAGATTCCAATTAGACATAAAGCAAATGTTTGTAACAATGAGATCAATTACCCATTACAGCAAACCCCCAGGGGAAAACAGGATGTCTTTCAATGTTTTCAGTATGCCTTTACTTAAAATATACATTATCTAAATGATATACATGCCACCAGACTGTATACTGGAGTAACTGGGGAAAAATTTTATGGTATGCTAATAGATAGAAAGCTTGATGAGATGATCTAACAGGCTTTTTGGCCTCTAAGGTCAAAACAACTCTTATCTGAAAATTAGTTCCTGTGGAGCTGTATTTGGGTTATAGCACCACTGACTAGATGACCCCATAAGCTTTCGCCTGCATGTTTATATTTACCTAATTCCCTACTCTGGAAGCAGCTCTTTCCTCAGAAAACACAGTAAAAGAACTGCAAACTCTTTCCTCCCTTTTTAGTCTGGACAGTCAAGAGATTGGTGTCACGTTCTTCTGTCCTCCAGATACTGCCTTCTCCCTGTTTTCATCATTCTCTACTTTCCACCCCAGAAGCCAACCGTGTCCTATTCTTACGTAGTTAATAAGCATCCATAGGGTTTCTCTAAAGCTGGGGAAACCTTTGCCTCTGATACCCTCCTGAAAAGAGATTGGAATCTGAGAGGTGAAGGAACTATAGCCATTTTAGAAGAATCCTTATTTGTAAAACAGCTCAGGCCTTTAAGTATTCATTTGTTAGCCAGAAAAAATAATTTCTGTTTAGCTTACAGACTACCACTGATAAGATAGTGAGAAATAAACGCCTTTCTCAAAACAGAATATGCTATCGGATTCAGTACTTACAGAATTCTGTTTCACTTACTGAATTTAGATTTCCTTTTAATGTCTAACATATGTATTCAGACTTTCTTCTTTTATTTTTTATGCTTGCTTAGTACCAAGAGAGTAGAGAGCTTTTACCTTTTTACCAGCTTTTTAGGGTTTCAGATCTCATTTTCGGACAGCAGTGCATGATACCCTTTAAGACCACTAAGAATTTTCCTGGTGGTCCTTTTCCAGTATATAGTTGTGCACTGCTGATAGCTTTATACCTGATTCTTGCATTGATCTCAGGACTAGGGTGATGGAGACATGGGATGCCACTGTTTTAGGGCAAATAAGGAAGCCTTTGGAGCCAGATATACCAAAACAGGACATAAATGTCACTGCTTCCCCTTCTGCTGGAATTATTCTCTCTTTGTTGTCCATTTAATCTCATATCTCTTTTGGAACATGGTAATTATATTTCTGCCTGCGAATGACCCAGTGTCTGTCACAGCAGGCAGGGCCAGCTCCCCTGTGCAGCAGTCCCCCTCAAGCACCGACAGCCGTTCCCCTTTTCCAGGGTCCCTCCCCAGCACACGGTGCCAGCGTGGTTATTTGGCAGTCCCAGAATATGCTCTTTCACCAGAGACAATCTGGACCCAGTTGTGGATGCCGCTGAGCATCTTTAATGTGTGCAAACTGTCCCCTTTCAGGGAAACTGAGGCTTCTCAGCACCTGGCTGGAAATGCCCAGAAAGACTTCTCTGCTGCATGCCTGTGAAACAGTGATGTGCTTGTGAAGTCTTGGAAAACTTCATTAGTATCGAAATAACCAACTGGTTACATCTACACCTGATTCTTCTCTGCATTTATTGGTGTGACACAAGAAACTTTCCTTTGACTCTGTGAGACTTTCCGCTCTGGTTTATGTAGGCATAACATCCAGGGCATCAGGTCCTCCTCTTTTTATGTGATGCTCTTTCTCAGTTGCTGCTTATGAAATGGATTAGTAAAACACTCGTAACCTGGAGAAATTGAGAGAGTTGAAACAGAATTCCTAATTTGCTGGAAATTATGACTTTTTGAAATGTTTTCCTTGCCTGAAGACACATTTTAGTTTCCCATGAAATGGGATTTGCATATAAAAATTAATACACAAAACTTGTTTTTAAAATTTGAGACTATTATTTAAAATATTTTTATGTTGATTTATTTCATAAAATACCTACTGTAGTATACAATGCTCACCACCACAACCAAACATACTGCATATATACAGAGGAAATACTCTTGTTATTTTAATTTTACTCTAGAACCATGAAGATAAATTACTACTTTGTGGTTGGGCAGAATACCTTCTCTAGATTCCCCATGCACTGAAATGAAACAACCTGAGATATTAATCTTAAAAATATATAAGCTGTTTCCATCAGTAAAATGTATTAACTGGTTTTACTGATTTTAAGAGTTAAATATTCCATGTATGCTGTAGCACTACCATTCCTGATCTGTCATGAAACACTTAAAATAATAAATAAAAATGCATAAAGTCGAATATGAAGGAGTTTCAAAGTTCTCTGAAATGAAAATATTCCAAAATGAAATATATGGAGAAACATTTATAGGAACTTTCACTGAAGTAATATGATTTTGTGGGGAAAAATACCCCACAAATGTGTTTGGAGTAGTTTTAACCAAGCTTTTGGCAACTTTTTACAAAGACAGAGCAAACAGCCATTCAGTCTGCAGTTGCAGGTAACTGCAGTTACAGTAAGCTATTAGCAATACCAGGATTTTGAAGGATCATGAATCACAAAGTCACAAAATTATTTAGGTTGGAAGGGAGCTCTTGAGATCATCTAGTCCAGCCCCCTTGCTCAATCAGCATCAGCCACAGCAGGTTGCCCAGCATCGAGCCCTGTTGTGTTTAAATATGTCTGGAGATGGAGACTTCACATCTTCTCTGGGCAATGCGTTCCAGTGTTTGACCACCCTCACAGTAAAAAAAGTGCTTTCTTGTGTTCAGATGGAATTTTATGTGTTTCAGTTTGTGCCCACTGCCTCTCGTCCTGTCACTGGGCACCACTGAGAAGAGCCTGGCTCCCTCTCCTTCGTTCCCTCCCATCAGGTATTTATACACATTGCCGAGATCCTGCTGGGCCTTCTCTTCTCCAGGCTGAACAGTCCAGCTCTCTCAGCCTCTCCTCATCTGTCAGATGCTCCAATCCCTTAATCATCTTCATAGCCCTGTCCTGGACTCACTCCAGTAAATCTGTATCTTGTACTGAGGAACCCAGAACTGGACCAGTACACCAGGTGTGGCCTCACCAGTGCTGAGTGGAGGGGACGGATCACCTCCCTCAACCTGCTGGCAGTGCTCCTCCTAAAGCAGCCCAGGCAGCCATTGGCCTTCTTTGCAGCAAGAGTGCATCGCTGGCTTGTGGTCTCCTTGTTGTCTACCAGGACCCCAAGGTCATTCTCTGCCAAGAGCCTTTCCAGCTGGTCAGCCCCCAGGCTTATGCTGGTGCCTGGCCTTGTTCCTCACCAGGTGAAGGATCTGGCATTTCCCCTTATTGAATTGCATGAGGTTTCTGTCAGCCCATTTCTCCAGCCTGCTGAGGTCCCTCTGAAGGGCAGCACACACATATGGTTTGTCAGTCATTCCTCCCAGTTTTGTATTGTGCAAACTTGCTAAGGGTGCACTCTTTCCCATCATCCAGGTCATTAATGAAGATGTTAAACAGGATTGGTCCCACTATTGGCCCCTGGGGTACACCGGTAGTCACTTGCCTCCATCTGGACTTTGTGCCGCTGACTACAGTCCTTTCAGCCTGGCATTTCAGCCAGTTTTCAGTCCACCTCCCTGTCGCTTTATCTAACCCATACTTTGAATGTTATAGAGTTGCTATTCCTTATATCTCCACAATAGATGTTGAAGGCTGCATTGATATGGCAACTTTCACCCTCTCACAGGCTCAAGTTTTTAAATGCATCTTGTGATTTCTGTCCTAAGGCATTGCAATGAACCAATCTATGTTGTTTCTTGGTACACAAGGGAATCTCAAAACTTGAAAACAGTTGGATGCCTTCAAATCAAACTATATGGAAATGCTATAGCACAAACAAGGCGGTAAAGGATTTGTAAGTATTGAACAGGGCACTTCATAGTAGGGAATAGTATGTTTCTGCACAGCCAAGAAATATATTTTTCATTCAATGGCTACATAAATATGACTTCTTTCAGAAAGTCAGGTTGAAGTTTTAAAATGTAGTATAAAGCTCTTATAAGAATATGAAAATAGGTAAGAATAAGGTTCTATGAACAGGTATATAATGACAGTCTTCCTAGCAGACCTGTGGTTCATCTAGTTGAATAGCCTACCTCAGGCAAAGACCAACATTTTATTATTCAGAAAAATACAAAATTCTTTTCATGTGCACATTGTGTGAAGACAGAAAGTGCTGCATCCTCATTATAGTCCAGATTTCCAGTCGTGATAGTGATCAGTGGCATATAAATCAGAGAAAATTTTCTTGTAGTCCTGATATGGAAAGTGGAGTCTGTCTTGCTTGAAAATTTATCTTCCCTTGAAGACAAATTTGAATTTTATGTTCTTTTGCAAGAGAAGGACACATCTCATTTTAACTTGGGGCCTAAAGACTGAAAAGCTGAGTCAACCTCAGGAGGTGCCTTTCTCCTTCCTTTGGCTATAAATGGAGACTATCTCATCAAGTTACGTGAGATGAACACAATCTATTGTGATTATTTTGTGTCCAGAAGCATATTAATGTCTATTTTTTTTCAAAGTCTAAAACTAAACTCTCAGTCTGCGATATCTGATGGCAATAAGTAATATATATTCTGGATTTAGAAATAATACTGTTACCAGTTTCCCATGTGTGGAAGTTTTGGGCTCATTTCTGCTTATATTGACATGTCTAGTTTTGTCTTTGGCTTCAGCTGGTGTCAGTTCAAGCTTTTCACGCTCTTTATACATTTTTACAGGTCGAAGACTATTGCTGCTTTCTTCTAAACCTAGGAAAAGGGCACTAATGGCTTGCCCTGTGTTCCCAGAAAGTCCAGTGTCCCTGGATTTTAACACCATCAAAAACTTGTCAGTGTTCGGAAAGATTTTTCCCGCTAACACTTGATTAGTTAATGAAGTCAGGTTGCTTGTTACAAATAGAATATTGACTTCTTTTAGACATTAACGTTCAGCCACCCAAGGCTATTGCATCGTTACGAGAAATGTCAGAGTCATGCTGGGAGTACAATTATGTACTCTTTAGTTTTGTTTACTGCCATTAGAAAATTGTGCTCAAGATGTGCTCAGCCATAGGAAAAAAAATCCCTCTCAAAGTATTAATTACAGGTTTTATTAAAAGCATACAGAAGACTTGAAGCGTAACCAAGCAAATGATCGCTTTTCACTCTCCCTAGGAGAAGGGAGGAGAAGGAATTCCAGTGGCAAGGAGCTTAGTTGCTTTTGACAAGAAGGGAAATACAGATCTCTTAATTAACAGTGCAGTTAAAGAAAGGTGAGCAGCTTGTTGCCAAACATAACCACAGGGAAAATTGTAACTGCTGTAATCAAGAGCGTTATTTACCCAGTCAATAAAAACAGGCTGAAACACATGACATAATGGAAAAATGCCCTGAATAACTGTGGTCTGAGAATAGGAAGTTACCAAGGAACGTAGCCATGGGTCGGTGGTTCCCTCTTGGTTCCAAACAGCGTGGGGTGACACAGGTACTGGACTGAAGGTGTCTTGTGTTGTATGTGTGGTGGTGGGCACTGAGCTTAGATCTCGTCCCTGTGAAATAAGAGAAAGACCAGAGAGAAAATCATGTCTGCAGACTGTGAGGATCTGAAGGGAACCAACAGGAAATCACCAGCTATTGAACAGAGTCAAATTTCAGGCTACCAGATGTTGAACTGGGCTGCATCATTTTGGATTTTGTAACGAATCCCAGGAGATGTGTGTATTCATCTAACCATGACTGGAGACAAAAAAAGTTTTTCCATTCACTCCAGCATTTACTGGGTCAGGAGTTTATTAAAGAGCTAGTGACCCTTTTTTACAACCTTGATAGCATCTTCCAGAGCACCCCAAAAGGAATGAAAATCACTTTGACAAATCTCAGTCCAAAAGTGATTTGGCATACAGCAAAAAGCAAAATTATACTCTATATATATGCCTTTGCTGACGTTTACAAGGATACCAGAAAATGCCCCAGATTTAGAGCTCCCTGGCTTGCCCTGGACCACTCAGTGCTATGTAACTCAATGTCAATGCCGAGCCCAGTGCTGTGTGCACTGTAAGGCGTCAGCCATTGATAACAGTCACAGCTAACTGTGGGTTTGGTTTTTTTTCCCTGTCCATATTAGATTACCCAGAACATCTGCCATAGCCTCACATGATAGTCCATAGGCTCAGGCCTGCATTCTTGATGTCCTGATGTCTTGATATCACATGGATCAGTGACAAAATGTGGTTAAAATAAAGCAATGGCTGCATATTTGAGGAATACTGAACACTGTTGATCGGGGTAGCAGTTAAAATCTTAGTGCATATAAATGATTTATTTCTTAGTTTCAGAAATACTAATGTATTGAATCTTACAGCTGTATTGAGCCAGCTCCAGGTAATCTGTGATCAGATTTTCTCAGACTCTTCGGTACTCCTTCTTCAGATGAAGAGGGCTCTGATAAGGAGGAAGCGGTTGTGTGAGTCAGACTACCAGGCTCAATAAGGATTTTCAAGACTTGGACTGACATATCATAGCTTTCAGCTCTAAAACTGCCTTTTTTATTAGCTTTGATGTAATCTTCTCAACGCCTGCTAACAAGAAAGCCAGCTAATATTTTTTGTGTGATTGCAGCCAAAAATAATAAGTAGCATAAAGGTGCATGTGCAGTTGAAATGTGTTCCAGCTTTTGGACATCCAAGTACCTGTGTCCATAGTGATGTCAGCTGCTTCGTTATTCAGACTGTCATTTCTACACAGCTCTTTGTGGACACAAAGGATCAGTTTCCAAGCAGATTCCCCATTGGGCAAGACACTTCTCATATTACTTGCACACCCACCCACCAGGTGTGAGTCATTGTGCTGATAAATACTCATTCCTCTCTTGTTGATCTGCTTGAGGGTCGGAAGGCTCTGCAGAGGGATCTGGACAGGCTGGATCGATGGGCCAAGGCCAATTGTATGAGGTTCAACAAGGCCAAGTGCCGGGTCCTGCACTTTGGCCACAACAACCCCATGCAATGCTACAGGCTTGGGGACGAGTGGCTGGAAAGCTGCCCTGCAGAAAAGGACCTGGGGGTGTTGATTGACAGCCGGCTGAAGATGAGACAGCAGTGTGCCCAGGTGGCCAAGAAGGCCAACGGCATCCTGGCCTGTATCAGAAATAGTGTGGCCAGCAGGAGCAGGGAGGTGATCGTGCCTTTGTACTCGGCGCTGGTGAGGCCGCGCCTCGAATCCTGTGTTCAGTTTTGGGGCCTTCACTACAAGAAGGACATTGAGGTGCTGGAGCGTGTCCAGAGAAGGGTGATGAAGCTGGTGAGGGGTCTGGAGCACAAGTCTTATGAGGAGCGGCTGAGGGAACTGGGGTTGTTTAATCTGCAGAAGAGGAGGCTGAGGGGAGATCTTATCGCCCTCTACAACTACCTGAAAGGGGGTTGCAGAGAGGTGGGTGTTGGTCTCTTCTCGCAAGTGAAAAGTGACAGGACAAGAGGAAATGGCCTCATGTTGCTCCAGGGGAGGTTCAGGCTGGATATTAGGAAAAGATTCTTTACTGAGAGAGTGGTGAAGCGTTGGAACAGGCTGCCCAGGGAGGTGGTGGAGTCACCATCCCTGGAGGTGTTCAAGGAACGTGTGGACGTGGCACTGCAGGACATGGTTTAGAGGGCATGGTGCGGTTGGGTTGATGGTTAGACCTGATGATCTTACAGGTCTTTTCCAACCTAAGTGATTCTGTGATTCTGTGACTGTTTTTACAGGTTTGGCAACTACCTAAGTTACACCAGTGCAAATAAGTAGGGGATCACACCTAGCAGATCTGACTGACCTTATTTTCTCATCTGCACAAGTGTGAAGTGAAAGTAACCTACGGAAGCAACTAGATTTATAGTTGAGAAAAAAGCATTGAAGGTAAGTGAAAGATCTGATCCAGCTGGAAAATATTCCTTTAAGTTCTCTAAATTCTTCAGGTTTTTCGCTTTCCTAGAAAACAACTGCAAGGCAAGTTTCCCAGGTACCCAGGGCAGTGACAGAGCAATTAAAGCATCTCACTATGGTCCCTGTGCCAGAAATTTAGACATTGCATAGTGCTTGCCATGAAGGCTGTCCCCTGGAGGACTGGCTGCTAATGGGCATCTGGTCCACAGTAGCCAGAGTGGCCGGTAGACTTATCATATGCTTTTGGCTACTGACTCTTAACATGCCTCAGCTGCACATGCCAAACATATTCCTGCAGCATGGGAGAAGATATGGAGATCAGAGTGAAATGGGGGAAACATGAGATTTGCATAAAACCATAGGAATGGCTAGCAGGAGAGAGTTTGAGCTGAGTTGGGTGTTCTGTTACTGTTATTTAAGCTTTCTGTAAAGCAAACACTGGGTAAGAGACAACTTTAACCTCGTACAATGCACTTAGCCTTTAATTAGAGCATAGTGGCAGTGGCACCTGCTCACATCACCCATCAATCTCGTCTGTGAGTACCTCCATCATTTCAGAACACAGTTACAGTTGTCTCCTAAAAGTATGCTATTTTGTTGAGTGATGAATGGCATTGTGAAATATTACCTATAATCAGCACCCTTTATTGCAAAGCTCATTGAATTCCTGACCAATCTAGTGTTGACAGCATTTTAATTTTGTTTTATTGTCTCATTTTATCTCACCAATTTCTGTCTCTAGTTTACGGTTAATACTGAAAGACAGCAGAACTACACTGTGCTTGAGAATCAGAAAAATAAGTATTCATCTCTTTTAAAAGTCCCCAATTTAGGCCATAGGAACAGCAGGTATTAGACAATGCATGCATTGAGAAGGCGATTAAAGTTTAATAAAACTGTCAAGTGAAATAAACCAATCTCCTTGCAAAACATTCTGTTTGCCAGGTGCTTGGATTTTAGCTGTTAAAAAATTCTCTTTCAACAGTCTGTTTAAATGTGCAGCAGACTAATGTTGTGACTGCCAAGTCACAATTCATTTTTTTGCATGATCTGTTGAGACTTGGTAACAATAAAGACTGCTAAAATGACACATTCAGAAGCCACTACAGTAAGTGCTATATAGAACAAATGCACTATTATTTAATGGATTGCTACAAAGCTATTCCTATCTCTTACTGTCCAAGTTAGGCTTTGGAGCCTGATCTTTCACCACTGTCTTCACAGAAAAAGGTCTGATTCTCCAGCCATGTAGTCACCTGCAACTGTCCAAACTGTATATCACTACCAGTGCTATCTAACAGAGCTTTCCAGCATTTTTTCTATATGCATGTGATTATACAAAATCCAAGGCAGTGAGAAATCAAACACATACTTACAGATATAAAATCTACAGTTCCTATAACCCTTGAAACAACCTTTCATCTAAGTTCAGCACAGAACTCTATTAAACTGTAAAAATCGCTCGTTATTAGTGGATTACTAATTATTAACTGATTTGCTATGCAGTACCTCAGGTAACATTTTAAGAATGTTTTTTACAAGTTGTATTCTCTGTAGAGCTATAGGTGAGTTAATACACAGTGATTCATAAATGACGTATTCCCATGATTCTGCCCGACCTGTCAGTGTGGGTACCATATGTCAAACCTCTCCTCTGCGTTCTCCAGTGGCCTCTCTGAAGAAAACAGGTCAAACAACAAATTGAGTTTCTTGAAGGCCAGGATGTTCCCAAGGGATTCTCGGTTACTTTAATGAGAACATCACCTCACCTCTCACAAGGTTTTGCAGTGCAGAGCGCATCGGCTCCCTGAGTCAGAGGCAACCCTGACTGATGGGAGATAGAGACCTCAAAAAATGAGGAAACCATTACACCCAGTGCTGCCCTGAGTTAAAAAGGCAGCCTGGCTCTCAGGAAGACAAGCTTTTTTGGAGCCACTTTGGAAATACCAAGTGGCCTTGATAGGGGAGAAACACCCCACTGAACAAATCTGCCTGTGCAGCTCCCAGCAGAGCAGGCTCCTGCTTCTCTCTGATATCAGAGGCAGCCAGAAATACCTGCCCAGCCAGGTGCTCGCTGCATAGGAAATTAAAAGAAGGGCTTAAAGCTAAATCTACAATGGCTTGTGTATCGCAGTGCAATCTGTGATACCCCGTGTTCTTCCCTCATTCTTCCCAATGGTTGTTATTCCTCACATTTGCAACCTATTTTAAATAGTATTTCAAGGCTCTTGGGAGGAGTCTGAATGTCTCTTTGTGTCTGTATTAGCTCAGCTTCATGTATGCATTTTGTATTCCAGGTGCAGGTACTGCTAGGGCTAGTACACACACACGTATGTATGTATATTTATATATACATACACATATAAAAGAGCTCTCTTAATAGGACAGCATTAGCTTCCCCTGCAAAATTCTTGTTCAAAATTCTTGTTCAAAACAAAGGTAGCAAAAATATGCAAAATTAAAAGGTCACATGCATGTCAGCAAAGCTTGCATTTTTAATTTTCCCATACTTTCCTGGTGCTTGTGACAAGATGTGCGAATTTATACAAAGCTTTAATTAGTACTGCCTAGTGAGAACTGGAAAGGTTTATGAAAACACCCATTTACAATTTTATCTGGAGGCTCCTAAAGATAATGAGATAAACCTCATATTTTTTCTTCCCCTGTGCTTGGCTTTTCAATAATACTGCCAACATATACTGTACCATGTACAGCATTATCTGTAGAAACCCACTGCAAATTAAGATCATAAGAAAAATAAGATATGCTATATTTAAGGAAAAATAGTTTTGTTTCTTTATGCTTTTGACAATGGTTTTGAACAGAGCATATTTTGAAATGATGTGGAAAAGAGTGTGTAGACTCTGAGTAAGGAAAATGGATGACTTTTTCAGGGAACAAAAATCACCCTTTCTAGCAAGATCCATATTAACCGATATGCCTGGCATTCAGCTGAACGTGTTGCCACGTGTTACACTGAGGGGTGGCCCTGCTACCTGGAGGGGGGCTGTCAGTGAGCTCCATTCCCCCACTCTCATGGTAGTAAAACCCCAAGGTTTGAATCTGCTGCCTTGTAGTACAGACCCAGATTGTGCCAATATCTTTTCTTCTCTTGTGCCTTAACCAAAAAAAACCCCAAAAACCAACCCCAAGAAGAAGACATACTGAGGTAAAATAAGTATTTTCAGGGCGTTGCATTTATTTTATTCGGTAACAAAGGAAATGTTTTATCTGAGGGCTTATTTTAGGACCATTGAAAAACATGGGAAATGACAGCCTAGTTCAAAAAATTGTTCGTGCTGGCGGTAACAATGCTCAGGTATTAGGCGTCCAAGCTAAGATGGGGGAGACTTCATATCAGATGTCTCCTTGACTAAGAGGATGTGAACCCTGACCCTTTCTGTGCTCTAATCACCATATAGGCTGCTCCCAGCCACCTCAGCTCCAGAGCAGTGGTCAGGGTGGACCTTTATAAGAATGTTCTAGAAGTAGAAAAATTACACTGTAAATATACTATGACATCGGCTAATGTAGCCATTTCATTTTTTGGGTAGAGGGAAAAATACCTTTCTGGAGAAGGAACTTCAGTCTAATGATCTGGACCACCAAGGGCTCTATACTCATTTTGATTTCTGTACATTGTACATCTCTTCTTGTAAAAGCTGTATTTAGCAAAAGCTGAGATTTTTGTGCTCAGAGTGCTGTCTAGAACAGGAGTGGTCGCCCTTTAACTCTTGACCTGCATTGTCTCATGGGCCAAGAACAGTCCTCAGGCAGGAGATGGGTCCCCCCATGGGGCAGAGAGTGCTGAGGGGTTTATCTGAATTCTCCATGGTGGGAAAAAGCAAACCAGCATGTGCTGCTAAGGCTGCCATCACCAACTTGGCCAGTGTAACCTCATCCTGAAAAAATGAAGTGCTAGGACCCTGGGAGAGCTGCTGCCTCCAAAGCTTGCAGGAGATTCTGATATGCAGCTTGCAGGGTCAGGATCTTTTGGCTGCCCATGATCTTGAACAATTTGTCACTGCTTCCCTTCCCACTGAGAGACAGATGTTCCGGATAGAAATGTGTATGAATTGTTGCGGACAGTAATTTTCTCCTGAAAATCTTTTGCTGCTGGCTTGCTAGGAGGATGAAGCAAACCATCCTGGCATCAGGTTTGCTCCCTACATTGGCCCAACACACCCCTTCAATCCACACAGCATTGTCTCAGACGGCCTTTTGTTGATTTGAAGGAAGATAGAGGATGCCATGTCTCCCTCTCATGCTTTTATCGCTTTTGGAACAAAGGGTTTTATTCTTGTTATCTCCCTCTGGTGAGCAATAAAAGATAAACCACAGGATTTATAGGTTCAGAGAAAAGCTGAGAGACATAGCTGAAGAAGAAAAACAAACAGCCAGCTGCTGCTGGGCACTGCAAGTAGGCAAAGCTGGTGGGGTGTCCCACGGCACATCCCTCTGTGCCTTATGGCTGCAGGTAAGGTGAGAGGAAGAGTAGTAAAAAGATTACAAGGATGTTTCTCTCCAGTGCCCTTTGGTCTTTGTTTTAGCATTCACCAGGCACCTTCTATGGTGCAGAGATCTGTATCTAGATTTTTTAAAAAATCTGTAGGTAGATTTTAAAAAAATGTTTTTGCTCAGTCATTTCCAAGAAATTGTTAATGCACCTGAAGCTCTGTATGGTTTTGAGCCCTACTGCTTTAAAATCCAGAATACCAGTCTTCTAACCTGCAGCGTCTTTTACTTAGAGACTGCAACATCTTTGTAATTCCAATAGTGTAGTACAACAGTGACCGCCACGTGTTTCTTCAGTTACATAGCTAGTCGTAGCACTGCTGATATTAGCTACCAAGAGAGCTTTGAGCTGACGTGCAGTCATGCTAATTAAGACTAGTGCACACATCAACTTGTAGAAACTCATCCCAAAAACAAATACACAGGAGGCCACTGTCTTTCAGTGGTAACAGCTTCTCTAAGAAGTCTTTCATAAAAGATGTTTACCAAGAGTCGCCTTCTCTATGAATCTATTGACATTTGTATATTGAACAACGTAGAATATTTATACGCAGCTTCCAGCTGATACTAGTCTCAGAAGTGAAGAGTGGATGAGTAATGCATATTGTTTCTTTACTGGCTGTCTCCAAATCATAAACCGAGTGTTTCTCCAGCTTTAATTAGAAAATGGTAAAGTGATAGGATTTGGTTTCATTTCCAAGAACACAAGACACTATTTCTTGGAATGAATTTAATTTATTAACACTTGGGTTGTGTATAAAGGTGATGTACATTAGGAGTATGAAGGTATTACTAATGGTTTTCTGGCTTAGAATTTGCTTGAAGGACAGACAAGCAAGTTCAAGGTGATTGCTACATGCAATTTAAGCTGTAATGCAGTCTCCTAGTAAGAGTTTATATCCACTCAGTGCAATGATGATGGCTGAGAAAGATAATACTGACACATCTAGAAAACTAAAGCAATACAAAAAGATGGTATCGTCATATTAGTCATTATTATTATGCCTTTTTCTAAAGGAACCAAACTAGGAAAAACAAGATAGAGATAAGCAGGGTTTCAAAATATTTTTTGCAATGATAATAACATATTTATATAGGACATTTCATTCAGAAGAGCTTTTCACCCAGAGATTTTAATTAATTGCATACACCAGACAAAAGAATCACAGAAACTCAGCCGTTTCTGAGGAAGAGCCCACAGCAATTCTACAGCAAAGATAAAGGTTGAGCTGTGGAAGTCAGCTTCTCCAGCTGATACACAGGACTTGCTGGTCACACTGACTCAAAACCACAGGCTCGATGTAGGCAGCTGCCTCGCGGCGCAGTACCTTGCCCCCAGTCCCACGGGCGGAGGCTGGGAAACGCAAGGACTTTGTATGTGGGTCTTAGCATGGGTGAAGGGAGATGGAGTTTGTTAGTTTTCAAGCAACTGCTGCTGGAGAAGCTCCCACAGCACGCACCTGCCCCCAGATCCCAGACACGCATGCCCGTGTGCCCTTACACACCAAGCTGGGCTGGACCGTCCCCATCCCTGGCTGCCTGGCTAGGGCTCCCCCACCACCCCTCATGCCACCCAGTGCTCTCACACCTGCCAGCACCACTGCTAACACCCCAGCTACTATCAGCACAGCCAACACTCCACATCACCAGGGCATCATCACTCCAGATGTACAACTGTTGCAACAGACGTACTGCCTTCCTGCAGGTTTCCAAATTAATTGGTCCTTACTGTCGATCGTGCAAGAAATGCAGAGACTTCGACAAAGACAGAGCGGTACCGGAGTGTCTGCCCAAAGCTCCCCACCACTCCTGGACTTTCTTCAAGCCCAGCTCTCAGGTCCCACAGCAGCTGTGCCCAGGGGAGCCAGGCAGAAGTGAGGCCAGCAGCCAGGCAGCAGCTCCTTGTGCACAGGCCACCTCTGTTACAGCTGTGGGCAGCCAGCAAACCTAGAGACATTTCATTCCTCCCAGATTCTTGACCATGAGGACATTCTCATCTGGTAGTTTTAGAAATGTTGACATTTTAAAAGAGCAGCTAAAGATGTGCTTTAAAAGGCTACAGCCCCAGGTCAACATAGCTGCTAACATATATATACAAAAATCAACAGAGCCAAATTTTTGATTCCTTAGGGGATAGTTATTCTTCAGGGAAACTGAAGAAAGTAGTGTTTTTATTTAATACTGTGCATGCTGGTGCACTTCTTTGCAACTGCTTTGCAGTTATGGTGCATTGGAGGCATGAGCCTGTGTCAGTTCCAGCCCTAAAGGAGTGAGAAAGGAGGATCAACACACCTGCAAAAAAAAGCAACTGCATGCGAGACATGGATTCAGCTTCTGCAGCTGGGGGTATCCTCACCCATTCAGGTTTCTGAAAGATTAGGAAGCCTCATTCTCTTCTCTTTTGTGTCCCCACACAAGACCCTTCATGTGCAGAGGCCAGCTTTCCAGGAGTAAGCGTGAGAATACAGCCTGGTGGCTCTGCTCACCTTCTTCTATCTACCTGGAGATTGAAATCTCTTTGGCTTTCAAATGCTTCACAGGAAACTTGGATATTATACCTGTCTCACAATGAGACACTTCCTGGGTTGTATAGAAATCGGATGACAAAATATGAATAAGGCCAAGGACATATGTCCTTTTCTGCTTCAAGCTGAAGAGCTCCTGGCCCTCAACAACTCCAGCCGCTACTGCTGCTCCTCAGAAAAAGGTTATTGCCCAAGGTGGATAATTTGCACTGGCCAGCAGCTGGTGGGAGTAAGTGCTGCACCATGCTTTGCACTTCAAGAACACACCTGGCAACAGCCTTTATACTTCTCCAACAGAGAAAGTCTGGAAGAAAGAAGACCTTCCCTTGGTTGAGGAGGATCAGGTTAGAGACCAGTTAAGTAAACTGGACATGCACAAGTCCATGGGTCCTGATGGGATGCACCCACAAGTGCTGAGGGAGCTGGCAGAAGTCATTGCTGGGCCACTCTCCATCATCTTTGAAAGGTCCTGGAGAACAGGCGAGGTGCCTGAGGACTGGCAGAAAGCCAATGTCACTCCAATCTTGAAAAAAGGGCAAGAAGGAAGACTCAGGAAACTACGGGCCAGTCAGGCTCACCTCCATCCCTGGAAAGATGATGGAACAGCTCATTCTGGGCATCATCTCAAAGCATCTGGAGGAAAAGAAGGTTATCAGAAGTAGTCAGCATGGATTCACCAAGGGGAAGTCATGTCTGACCAATCTGATAGCCTTCTATGACGGCATGACCGGATCGTTAGATGAGGGGAGGGAGGGCAGTAGATGTTGTCTACCTTGACTTCAGCAAGACTTTCAACACCATCTCCCACATCATCCTCATAGACAAGCTTAGGAAGTGTGGGTTAGATGAATGGACAGTGGGGTGGATTGAACACTGGCTGATAGGTAGAGCTCAGAGGGTTGTGATTAGTGGCACAGAGTCTAGTTGGAGGTCTGTAACAAGTGGTGTTCCCCAGGGGTCAGGACTGAGTCCAGTCCTGTTCAATATATTCATCAATGACGTGGATGAAGGGATAGAGTGTGCCCTCAGCAAGTTTGCTGATGACACAAAACTGGGAGGAGTGGCGGACACATGGAAGGCTGCACTGTCATTCAGTGTGACCTGGACAGGCTGGAGAGTTGGGCAGAGAGGAAACCTGATGAAATTCAACAAAGGCAAATGTAGGGCACTGCACCTGGGGCGGAATAACCCCATGCATCAGTACAGGTTAGGGGCTGACCTGCTGGAGAGCAGCTCTGTGGAAAGGGACCTGGGGGTCCTGGTGGACAACAGGATGACCATGAGTCAGCAATGTGTCCTCATGGCCAAGAAGGCCAATGACATCCTGGGGTGCCTCAAGAAGAGTGTGGCTAGCAGGTCGAGGGAGGTTATCCTCCCCCTCTACTCTGCCCTGGGGAGGCCACATCTGGAGTACTGTGCTCAGGTCTGGGCTCTCCAATTCAAGAAGGACAGGGAGCTGCTGGAGTGAATACAGCAAAGGGCTACAAAGATGATTAGGGGACTGGAACACCTTTCTTATGAGGAAAGGCTGAGGGACTTGGGTCTTTTTAGTCTGGAGAAGAGAAGACTGAGGGGGGATCTTATCAGTGCTTATAAATACTTAAGGGGTGGGTGCCAGGAGGAAGGGGCCAGTCTTTTTTCAGTGGTGCCCAGTCACAGGACGAGAGGTAACGGGCACAAACTTGGTCATAGAAAGTTCCATCTAAACATGAGGAGGAACTTCTTTCCTTTGAGGGTGGCAGAGCCCTGGAACAAGCTGCCCGGAGAGGTTGTGGAGTCTCCTTCTCTGGAGATATTCAAAACTCGCCTGGACGCATTCCTGTGCATTCTGCTCTAGGTGAACCTGCTCTGACTAGGGGGTTGGACTAGATTATCTCGAGAGGTCCCTTCCAACTCCTATCATTCTGTGATTCTGTGATTATCTTATTGATTCTGAGGATTGTATTCAATAATTTTACTAACAAATATTTTATTCATAAGGCTTTATGATATTTACACTGTGTTTTCTAAGTAAAACATTCATTTCAAGAGTGTGTCCACAAAGTAAAACTGTTGACTATGAGTTAAGGCTTAAATGGTATATTATAAAAAGATAATTAGCTAGGCTTTTCTGCAGTTAATGACAGAATTAGTCCAAGGAACTTCTGAATCATCTTTGGTTTGATGTGGGTATTTCCAACATAACTGTCCAATCTGATTTAATTCTACCACCTGGTTGCCTGAGGTACTCTAGATTGACCAAGACTGACAACGAACACTTCTTGGCCCATTGCTCTTAATAATATGAACCTTCCCATTACCACACCAAATTTGGAAAGTTTTCCTGCTTTACAATCAGAAAGAGTACATAAGCACTAGGTTGGAGCAGGCTTTTCTCCCCTCCAGAGACCTTACATTAGCACAGAATTGCTTCTGCTTTGCCCAGGTAGTGCAACATCCTGACTATCACTGAACTGTTAGTAAAACATTCCAGTTTTCCATATCTATATTGTACTGCTTCAATCATACATTTATGCAGTAGACAAGAACAGTGGAACAAGTTCTGCTTGAGTAAATATATATTGAATATTTATTGAATTTAAAGCATTTTGCAAGTAAAAACAAGTCAGAGAGAATTAATATCTTCAAAAATGTGTTTTCTTTAAATTAGAACAAACTAATCATTTGACCAGTCCAAGTTGGAACATGGCATATTATGAGGAAAGCTAATTTAGCTTTCACCGTTACAGCTGATACTGTGTGGAGGTGTTATTTTCCTGGATGATGCAAGCCACCATCCTCCAAATGCATGTGCTTCCTTACACCCAGAAGTGTACCTTTCTCATGGCACTCAGCTTTGCAGAGCTGCTATTCTCAGCAAGGAATGGTGCTCTCTGTCTTATTGCCTATTGTTAGCTTGCGCTAACAAAATAAATGAACTACTAACTACTACACACCTGAGAAATAGCTTAGAGGGTATATTTAAGCTCCTTAGGGTGCTGGTGGTACCCCATTTTCTCTGGCAGCAAGGGTATTTTAACAAGTTCCCCACCTCCATGCTGCAGTTCATCATCCCATCAGGTCTGCAGATGTGACTGTGATGGGGACCTACCATGAACTGCATCAGTGCCATTACAAACCTGCCAAATCAAAAAAAAAAAAGAAACAGTTCTACATGGATTGGTTCGCTGGTTGGTTTTTAAACCAGGATGATTTGACTGTTAAGGTAATTACGCCCTCAGCCTCTCTGCACTCCACTAGTATGCAGACAGCATGAATTCCTGAGCTTCTGAAGGGTGAAATGAATATTAGTTCACTTGATTTGCAAGAGGGAAAGTGAAAGGGTATTTTGGTCCTACAAGTACAGACTTCAAACCAGGTTAATTCTCTAATAGCATATGTTGACCTATGCACATAAAAATCTAGATTTAATTATGCTGCGTCTTATGTTTTCTTAAATATTTTAATAAATAAATAATATTGAGGGTAATAAAATAATTGTACTGGAATATAATAATGTCTCAGGCACTGACAGAATAAAAGATATGAATAATTTCTCATAAAAATGTAATCCTTGAGATATAACCTTGTTATGTGCATGTCAATATCCAGTAGGTTAAAGAGTTCTCAGTGCTAGTTATTGGGACTTCTTCATGTTAAATTAGCCCCAGAAGAGTTTTCCTTGTAATCCTTATATAAAAAGACAAGATACTAAATACTTCAATTACAATAATTTTGAAGTCTAATATAAATTCTAGAAAAGTAAAAAATACCTATTTCATTTCAGGAGAGTTTCATGTTCAATAAATATAATACATATTTCTGCTTCACCCAAGAAGACTGAATGAAGAAAACAGTAATTTTACTGTAATTTATTTACACAATGTTGGAACAACATGCCAACACTTGTACTGGGTAATTTACCTAGGGAAGTACACAAAGACAAATGGTCTCATTTTTCTCTGTGTTTTGGCAAATGCAAAAATAAATTAAATCATATTGATAAGTAATGTATTACCCAACACGTTCACCTGTATATTCAAGGCCAAGGCTTCGTACTGAGCTCCCTGTCTAAGTATTGACAAGAGAGCTGTGAACTTTCAGGTGACTTTTTCATCCAAATTTATAGCTTCTGATGATGAGATTTAATGAACTATTGACCTTTGTTCCATATTATACAGCTTTTGATTATGAGATTTAATGAACTACTAATCTTTGGTTGTTATTACACATCTGCAAAAACTTTGGAGCTTTGTTTCAGGTTCTGATGGCAGCTTTCCTCCATTGAGCTGATAAATATAAGTAACATTCCTATAATCTAAAAAGCACAGGCATTGGATTTACAGAAATAAAGAAAATTCAGAAAGCTTTTAGTCTATGGGTTAGCAAGCAAGGCAGTCAGAACAGGGCTGTAAGACCAGAATTACTGAATAGAAATCTAATGGTGCATTTTTGCTAATAAAATCATGCTTAGACGCTACATTATGATTTCAAGTAGATATGTCCATAGTATAACCTTCAGTGTTATGCAGAAATATTGAAAAATAAGTTTAAGCATCTCTGTACTGTCCTAGTCTGCAGTATAGACAGACCCTGAGCAAAACCTGATTTTCACTGCAGTGTTATTTGATTTCATGCTGACACCTCTGCACACTACATAGTTAGCCTGCTTTGCTTTCTGAAGTTTAGTCTATAAACTAGAGATAAGAAAGTACAAAGAGAAGCAGAAAAGGTTCTCTCAATGGTACCTCCAAGGACAGTGAGCTGAAATTCATAAATAATTGAACTGTGATAGCAGAGCTAAACTCAGCCCTGTTTTAATGCTGAGGCCACAGCTTACCAGAAAAGACAATATGCCTACATCATCCTGGCAATGCCAAGATCTCCTTTGGCCTCCAGATCAGGTCAGCACAATCCTAAACGCTCTTATGACTAGTGTCACCATTGAAATGGTGGCTAGCACCTGAGGAAAGCCACTCCTGTCAGCTCTCCCTCTTCTCTCCCCCTGCCAGGGAACCAGCCTGTCTGACATGTAGTCCACATCCATCCCGGCCCCATGGACCCTTTAAAAGTGTGTGGTAGAGCTGATTTTCAGAAGACATCATAACACTAATTTACTCTTTAATTTACTTTGGTTTAAGGTTGAATGTGGCTCTGAACAGTCCTATGGCTTTCTTGGACTTCCCGTCTATATCCCCTGCTGTCTTTAGTCTCCTACTGAGAAGGCAAGTCCTTCCAGTGCAGGACCTTCCCCATTATTCTCCACATCTATGCAACCCTCAGCACAGGAATGTCATGGACAGGGGGATGCTAGGGAATACCATCTCACTAGCAAATGAATATATACCTTTGCATACATTTAGAGACAATTTTTAAGCAGTTAGCAGTGAAATCAGTAAAAATAGAATCATGGAATCATTTAGGTTGGAAAAGACCTTTAAGATCACCGAGTCCAACTGTAAACATAACAGTGCTAAGTCCACCACTAAACCATGTCCCTAAGCACCACATCCACACATCTTTTAAATACCTCCAGGGACAGTGACTCAACCACTTTCCTAGGCGTCCTGTTCGAATGCTTGATAACGCTTTCAGTGAAAACATTTTTCCTAATACCCAGTCTAAACCTCCCCTGGTGCAACATGAGGCCATTTCCTCTTGTCCTATCACTTGTCACTTGGGAGAAGAGAACGACACCCACCTCACCACAACCCCCTTTCAGGTAATTGTAGAGGGCAATAAGATCTCCCCTCAGCCTCCTCTTCTGCAGATTAAACAACCCCAGTTCCCTCAGCCACCCCTCATAAGACTTGTGCTCCAGACCCCTCACCAGCTTCGTCGCCCTTCTCTGGACACGCTCCAGCACCTCAATGTCCTTCTTGTAGTGAGGGGCCCAAAACTGAACACAGGATTCGAGGTGCGGCCTCACCAGCGCTGAGTACAGAGGCATGATCACCTCCCTACTCCCGCTGGCCACACTGTTTCTGATACAGGCCAGGATGCTGTTGGCCTTCTTGGCCACCTGGGCACACTGCTGGCTCATATTCAGCCGGCTGTCAGTCAACACCCCCAGGTCCTTCCCCGCTGGGCAGCTTTCCAGCCACTCGTCCCCAAGCCTGTAGCGTTGCATGGGGTTGTTGTGACCCAAGTGCAGGACCCGGCACTTGGCCTTGTTGAACCTCATACAATTGGCCTTGGCCCATCGATCCAGCCTGTCCAGATCCTTCTGCAGAGCCTTCCTACCCTCAAGCAGATCAACACTCCCTCCCAACTTGGTGTCATCTGCAAACTTACTGAGGGTGCACTCGATCCCCTCGTCCAAATCATTAATAAAGATATTAAACAGAACTGGCCCCAAACACTGAGCCCTGGGGAACACCACTCATAACCGGCCGCCAACTGGATTTGACTCCATTCACCACAACCCTTTGGTCCCGGCCATCCAGCCAGTTTTTTACCCTGCAAAGAGTCTGCCCGCCCAAGCCATGAGCAGTCAGTTTCTCCAGGAGAATACTGTGGGAAACAGTGTCAAAGGCTTTACTAAAGTCCAGGTAGACTATATCCACAGCCTTTCCCTCATCCACTAGGCGGGTGACCTTGTCATAGAAGGAGATCAAGTTAGCCATGCAGGACCTGCTTTTTGTAAACCCATGCTGACTTGGCCTGATCGCCTGGTTGTCCTGTACGTGCTGCATGATGACACTTAAGATGATCTGCTCAGTAACCTTCCCTGGCACCAAGGTCAGACTGACAGGCCTGTAGTTCCCCAGATCCTCCTTTCACCCCTTCTTGTAGATGGGTGTCACATTTGCTAACCTCCAGTCAACTGAAATAAACATGTGAACAACTGCCTACAAGAATGAGGGTAAGTGAAGAATTCATAACTCTGGTCATGCAGAAGAATCAGCACACAATAAAGTGTAGAAGGAACCTCCGGAGTACTCAGGTCTTCTAACACCTTCCAAGATGCTTCTTCAAATGACCTAAACAATTCACAGTTGTCACTGGACATCTACACAGCATCTTACATCCAACAGCAAATATACCATAAAGGAACACTACTTAGACCAAATTATTGTCTCTTTCTTATTTATAAAATATTGCCTGTGCTGCATAGAAATCATTGCCCAAACCTACTTGTCTCCTCCTTACCCATACCCATACCCATATCTTCCTGGTCTCACTCCTCTGTGCTTTTTTTGCCACTCAGCTCCTTGCAACTCACTCTGGTCTTCAGCTGAGTGCAAGCAAACTCTGTTCCTCATAAAGCATCCAGCATCCAAGGTTGCATATAATTGCAAAGCAGACTTCTTAGCAAATGATCCTCAGGATATTGGTCATCCTTCAGAAAGCTGAGAGGACAAGGTGGAGCCAGACCACAACTTTGCTCATAGTAGAAGCTCTCTGTGAACCTCAGGCTGTGTGAGCCAGTGGGGCCCAAGCTCCCCTGTCCCGGGTCTTCCCAGGCTCACCTTCATGTGAACTGACATATTAGAGGCAGAAGGGCTTGTGCCATTGTGCATGGTAGCCTGGACTAGACAAATAAACATCTTCAGTGAGTAGGAAGAAAAATGCTGTAACATTCTGAAAGGTGTCCTTGTCCCCTTACAGGTCAAGGCAAGAGTTGGTAGGGTTATGCCTGATGCAGATAGGTGAGGCTTGATGGGATAGATAGAAGGAGCTTATTGGACATTCAGAAAGACTTTGTTGAATAAGGATTTTGTTATGTATCTGAAAGGAAGAAAACTGTTATATAATCAAAGCAAGCTTGTTGTAGCATTGTATGATATGATCATAAACATGTGTTTCCCTCTAATACTGTTTAAAGTAACTTCTTGGTATTAGAAGCTGGAATCTGTTTCCCTGTTCACTGTGTTTACAGACTAGTCTATTATAATGGACATGTTCAACAGTTTGTGCATTTTACTGTGTTCCATTTACTTGCTTTTGTAGTCAAACAAATGAGGTTTGGGAGGTTTTCTACTGAAGAAAAACAGTAAAAGATCATTTTAAGTATGATTCGAGGCCTGCTGAGTCAATGACAAAGATTCAATTTTTCCATTAATATTTCCTCAAATTTTAAGGAAATGGACTATGTATGTAAAAAGGATGTTTTTATTTTATTTTATTGCATTATCTTATTTATAAAATTCTGAAATTAAAATATTCATTTATAATATTATATTATCCTGTTTTGAAAGATGTAGACACATAATCAGATAAAATGATCAACAGGGAAATACTACATTTCATACTCATTACCTTTAGGGCCAAATGATGTGTCTCCAATTTAGACAGCTAAAGGAAGCGGTCAGATTTTCAGATATATTAGGTATTCAGACATTCTTATGCAGCGCATTTCAAAACAGGACCATGACATTTAACTGTTACAGAGCAGTAAGATTTTTCTGAAAATCTTTCAAATAACCCTCTTTTTTTCTCGAAGCAATGTGAATACTGCCATCTAGCGATACAGTAACAGTACGTCTTTAGTCCAGCTCTGCTAGACACAAACTTTTTCAGTTTGGAAATACAGCAGAACTAAGATAGGAAAGTTCCAACTGCATTTCTGTTAATTCAAAATGATGTAGGCACCATTCATTATTAAAATAATTTTATAATATTATAAAATATTCTTTTGACAGCAAGCTGAAAAGTTAAGAACAACAAGTTGAAGGTTCAAATTATTGCATCTGATGGTGAACAAGCTGTTCCTTGCAAATTACTTATTTTACAAATGCAGGATCTTCTTTTTCAAAGGTTTATACATGCCTTTAATTGAATGGATAACTAATAAAGTTAAAAACACACATTAGTAAATTGAAGTTTAGATCCTCTTGCCAGTTTCAGATTTACCTACCAAAGATCAGGATTTCTACAAAACACTTAGTATAACAAATATCTTTATTATTATATTTGATCCGTGAGTTATTTGAAAACTGTTTATATAGACTGAACACTCAGGATTCAAACCGTGCTGTTTGAGTTCTGCTGTTGGCCATATGGAGGCACTTTCAGATGAATATCATTGCACGCTCAAGATGTTGATCCACCAAGCATCCTACTCAACACCTCTCTGGGTAACCAAAAGACCAAGAGACTGAAGATACACGCACAGAACTTGCCCTGATACTGAGAGGGATATGGATGATCTCAGCACCTAGACTTGGGAACTAGAAGAACTGATTTCCACAGCCTATTTCCGCATTATGTACAGAGCTGTGCAGAGCCAGACTGTTGCTCGGGATTACTCAGTGGGTAACTAGAATCACTCTGGTTGAGTTCCTGCCCATCAATTTGAGGAGCCTGTATTTCAAAAGAAATTGAGACATGTGACTCCTTCAACTTTATTCCCTAGGCAGGGAAAACTGATTCAGTTACATGACAGATATGATACCTAGTTAAACACACGGTCTCATTTCTAAGTACAAAGCTATTGGGAAAGCTCTCCACTTCCCACCTGAGGAAGAAAAAGTTTACATAAGCTAGCACACACACAGTGGGATTCCAACTACAAAGACAGACATAGCTTAAACATAAAGGAGAGGAAATCTACATAAGTAGATGTCTCTTAGCTAGTATTTCACATATCCTTACCAAACAAGACACACAATATGACTTATATCCCTGCACAGGACCAGTTCACAGTATTGTCTAGTCCAAAACCTGATCAATACCAGATTCATCAAAGGAAGATGCAAGAAACCACGTTGTTACTTACAGAATACCAGCCCTCAGACCCATCCTAGTTCAAGCAACAGGAGATATGGTTGAATTTCAAATCGTGCAGAGCTGAGACTACAAGAAGAAAAGCCAGAACTGCCACATGCAAGGCCCCAGACTGCTTCACCTAAATCATTAGAAAAACAGATATTCTCCCACAATATGTAGCAAAATCTTGACGGTAGTTGTTCTTACATGTAGTACACCACAAGGCCGTAATTCTGCCAATATTATTTTCTGAATAGCGCACACAAACACACAGCTGAATGCAAGTTACAGCTTCTTATCAAAAGATGGAGAGACTACATGCAATCAAATGATTAACTCAATTTATCATGAATGCTGAGCCACTCTTGGCCATTGAAAAACAACAGGAAAAACAACACTTGATATAATAGACCTATACTTATTTTTCAGTTTGACACATTAGTGCTTGATGGTGGTGTAAGCCACAAAAAGCCAGAAGACAAACAAGAAGTTATCATCTTTCATATTCCCAGAGAAATTAATTTATGGTGAAGTGAAATCAGCATGCAGACATCTGTTTCTCCCAAACATCAGGGGCATTAAAAAAAATGTTTAATTATGGATACAGTGTGACATACACTGCTTTCTAATTTTTTATTTCTAATTTTGCATTTTTAATCTTCTGTCTAGTCTCCCTTCACAAAAGAAAAGAAAACAGGATACACTGCGTAATTCAGTATTATATATTAATTGTATAAAATTTCACTCCCAGACTTGTGAAGGGCAAAGTCCTTGCCCCTGAATGGTCCCTCTTTTTTTTACGGCAGCATGCTTTGCACCTTTGGTGCTAAAAGAAAAAGAAATATATTTCACCACCTCCTCTGCTTTCTGCAGTCTGACAGTATGTCAAATCATTCTGGAAAACACATAGCTGCTATCTAATAAAGCGGCCACTATTCCAAGTGCCACAATGGGGAATGACAGAATACTCCATCGGTATTTTAATTTACTTTTCCTCTGAACTGAACACGCAGTATCTCAATATTGTAATCAACGTGTGAAAAACCTGAGTTTTGTGGTGCCCAGCTTTACTGTGATCTGTCCCAGCAGGCAGACATTTAGCTATAAACCACCCAAGAGAATAGCTTTATTACCACTAGTCTTTATAGACCCAGGTATTTTCCTGGTAGTATTCTCTTCTGACCATTTTTGCCAACTTATTTTATGTACTGCTGAATTAACAAACCAAACTCCCAGTCAACTTAAGATGGTCCATCATCTGCCTCCCTAGTTCTCACATACCTACCTCCATTGCAGCAGACCCTGATGCAGCACACCCTCCAAGAGCACTTTGAACCCTTTCCAGAAAAATTTCCCTTGGGCTTGACTTGAGGACCATGCTTGTAGTACCTCTGAAGGTAGGAAATGTTAAATCAGGGGTCCTGTAAAACAGTCCAGCTTTTCTGTGCTTACTCTGTGGGTACCCCTGTTCAACCTAAGAATACAGCAGATTAGGGAAACGGCATGTTATGATTACACACATGCATATGACTGCTCACAGCGAAGGGCAGGGAAAAACCTTGCTTAGGATGGCTGCAGTCTGGCAAGTAGCCAAATGCAATGCACAGATGACATCTGGACCTGTATCTATATCTTTGAATTGGTAAAGCCTCCTCCTTCCTGGGGCCGTACTGTTAACAGCCAGGTTATTCCCTCACCCTTTGGGAGTGGGCATCCCAGATGAGATCTTCTCAGGAGCCACCTACCCTTTCCAGATGTTTCATGCTCGTCTGCTGTGTAGGTTGTTAAGTGCATTACCTCCGCTTGTAGTTCAAGCCTATCAACATTGCACATACATGCTGCAGATGTGTTCTTGCACCTTAACAAAGTGCTGGTTCACTCTGAGGTCAGTAGCTGGCATAATTGTAGAAAGCTGCAATATTATCTTTGTCAGACACATAGCTTGAGGACAATTTTTCTGCAAGTGATTATAGGGTTTGAAGGAAGAAAAAAGGTAATCATCACAGATAAGATCATCTACTCATCTACCACAAAAGTTTTTACTATTGTAACAAGCTGTAGAAAAATTATATATTCAGTTGTACCCATACAACAGTGATTTATTGTGCTTCCATCAATGTTTCGGGGGCTGCTGACTAAAAGCACTCTGTCTATACAGCATGATTCCCATCAGATGTTTAAACAGGTTACAGTTGTACTGGCATTTGGTGTAAGTCAATGAAATTTATTTGCATACTAGTAAGAGGTTTTGGAGAATTCTCACATATTTTTTATTCACAACCTCAACCCCCCATGTTTGCTGACTTTTACAGATCAGTTTGAGATCCCTCAATGATTTCACTGTTTGAATGATGTTTAAATAACTTGGATATACATACATGCTTATATACCTAAATACATATATATATATACAAATATTGCCTAGCTTATGTAGAAATTTTTTGTATGTTATTAAAGCATACAAAAGGAGATATTTGGGGAAAACTATTTTTGTGAAAGTGCAGACAAAAATTAAGCAAGCCCACAGTAGTTGTTTAGATTGAAATCACTAAAGATATAGCTCACCACAAACAGAGTTATCATTTGCAAATGAGGATGAAGACTTGCAGAATAAACACACAGTTTAGTTTTTGCAGATTCAGGTCAGGCAGAAGCAGTTTATTTCTACAGCTGTAGGAGGGAACATGTAGCGACAGAGGCTCAGCCCTCCACCAATGCGAATTCTGGCTTAAAGCAAAAGTACTAGGGCTTAGATAAATTCACAGCAGATACAAGCTGCCCCATGAGGGGGCCTGATATGGCAGAGGAGCATCTGCATGAAAGCAAATGTCGTGGTGGATGTGCCTGTGTGTTCCTGATAGCTCAGAGGATGCAGCCAGGCGGTCTCTGCGCACATCCGTCCAGCTCATCCCTCCCTCGCTTGTGGTGCTGCTGCGCCCTTCACCACCATTAGGCCTAGCAAGGCCTGCCTCCACAAAACAATGTTGGTAAAAGGGATTATTTAGGCCTGTTTCCAGAAAACACTGAACTGCTGAAAATGCTGAGCTCGCTCTATTGACCAATAAAAATGATAGAAATGTTTCTCTTTAGGAGTCATCCTCTCAACCGATCTATATAAACTACTTGCAGCTTCTGCCCTTACAGAAATAAAAAGATAATCTATCATCACCTCATCACTTACATCTTCTCAAGACTGAACTGTGTTTCAGCACTCTTTCAGCTGGTTTATTTAATCTATTTCTAGTTTCTGATTAAACCATGTATTTAAGAAGAAACCAAACTGAGGTAGAAGAGCTCTGAGATGAAGAATTGTGAGTTGTTCCTGCTCCTCTCTAGGAATCCACTTAAGGCCAATGTTTTGATTGTTTTGGGTTTGGGCATTTTCTCTGTTGAAGGATGAGACCAGCATTTATTTCATGGAATCACAGAAAAATTTAGGCTTGAAGGGATCGCTGAAAGTCACCTAGTCTAACCCTCCACTCAAAGCCTAGCCAACTCTGATGCTACACCAAGTTGCTCAGGGTCTTGTCCAGTTGGGTTCTGAACACCCCCAGGATGGAGGTTGCACGGCCTCCCTGGGCAAACCGTGACCAGCGTCTGACACCTGCATGTTAAAAAAAATAATTTAAAACATCCTTCTATTGACTTACAGCACTGCTTGAGAAGAGAGCATCACTTTCTATCATAAAACTGGTTTTTAGTTCCTTGTAAGTCTTGCATATACCCACATGACATAATTCAGTGTCGTTTACCTTAGCCCAACCTATCATTGGTCTAAAATAATGTCTAGGGCTCTCTCCACCAGCCCAAACCACGTATGCCACCCTCATCCATCTGCACACTACTTCATATACAAATGTCGTCCTCATCATTGTTTGAAGAGAGGAACTCTCCCTGACTTGTGGATGGCTTGTCTCTTCTCCGGGTCGTTCTGTTTCTTGTCAGTTGGGAAAGGAGTGAAGAGTGGGCGAGTGAGAAGTTGGGAACACAGAATTCCTAGATAAATGTTGTGCTAGAAACTACAATGTGTGAGAAATTTCCGGAGATACCTCAGAGCTAAATAAAGCTAGGCAAAAGGTAAACCCATCTTCCAGGACTGTGCTGAACAGGGCTGCCACTACCTAAACACAATGTTTACTATGAATTTCTTACGGTCTGTGGTCCTGAGTCTGTTAAAGGTTGGTTCACGATCAGCATACACATGACAGTACCCGAGAAAGCAAGTTAATTAGCCCCAACGGGGCTGGCACCCAGCAAGTTCTGGAAGAGCTGGCTCAGTTGAAGAACCATGGACTGCACCTTTGCTAGATTTAACATGGTTAGAAATTTTCCATGTGAAAGTCGAGCTGCAGAAGATTTTTAGCATTGATTATGAACGTGGCAAATCAATAATATACAGCCAGATTATATTCAGCAATTCTAACAGCTGTTTCACTGAGAAGCTGAAGTTTCCCTGAAAACATGAGTGTCCATGTTCTAAGGCAAGTGCTGGAAATTTAGTGAGACCATTTTTTTTCATTTTTTCACACCACCAGTGCACAAAAGGACCTGGGGGTGTTGATTCACAGCCGGCTGAATATGAGCCAGCAGTGTGCCCAGGTGGCCAAGAAGGCCACCGGCATCCTGGCCTGTATCAGAAACAGTGTGGCCAGCAGGAGCAGGGAGGTGATCGTGCCCCTGTACTCAGCGCTGGTGAGGCCGCACCTCGAATCCTGTGTTCAGTTTTGGGGCCTTCACTACAAGAAGGACATTGAGGTGCTGGAGCGTGTCCAGAGAAGGGCGACGAAGCTGGTGAGGGGTCTGGAGCACAAGTCTTATGAGGAGCGGCTGAGGGAACCGGGATTGTTTAGCCTGGAGAAGAGGAGGCTGCGGGGAGACCTTATTGCTCTCTACAACTCCCTGAAAGGAGGTTGCAGAGAGGTGGGTGTTGGTCTCTTCTCCCAAGTGACTAGTGACAGGACAAGAGGAAATGGCCTCAAGTTGCGCCAGGGGAGGTTCAGGCTGGATATTAGGAAAAAGTTCTTTACTGAGAGAGTAGTGAAACATTGGAACAGGCTGCCCAGGGAGGTGGTAGAGTCACCCTCCCTGGAGGTATTCAAGGAGCGTGTGGATGTGGCATTGTGGGATGTGGCTTGATGGGCATGGTGCTGTGCGGTGTGGGTGGGTTGTTTTGGTGTGGGTTGTGGTGTATTTTGTGGTTTGTGGGTGGGTTTTTTTTTGGGTTTTTTTTTTTTTTTAATGGTTGGACTTGATGATCTTACAGGTCTTTTCCAACCTTAGTGATTCTGTGATTGTGTGAAATGCAGCTCCTCCCTCCCACAGCTAAGAAGCCAGTACTTGGGGAGGCAGCCAGCTCCACCTTCCCCAGATTTGGAAATGAGCCTCACCTTGCGACAGCCACCTCTGGGAACATGGCACCTCTCCGAGCAGAGCAGTCAGTCATTTTGTCACAATTAAAGTAACAGTCAAAATTAATTTTGAAACATGTGACATAAGAGGGGAGACTTTTAGGCTTCAGAACGATAGGTTTTAGGCCTTATTTTTCCATTTTTGACTATTGATACCAGTTACCTAGCTAGAAGCCCTGGTTAGGGCAAGATACCCCGCACTTGTGCCGGTGCCAGCCATGAGGCCTGCTTGCAGGCGCCGGGAATTGCCGGTTTCACCGCCTCGGCTCCCAGGCTGCTGCGGACACACCGGCCGGGCCCAGCGCCGCAGCCGACGCTGCTCCCGCGGTGGGGGAGCGGCAGGAGAGCGTGTCCTCCGTTTTCCTGACAGGAGATCAAGCCGGGGGAAGACACGGATCACAACCAGTACTTGTGAAACATCTTTGATTAATTAAACAGTGGTTACCAAGAGAATCAAGCTGTTACAACTACGCAGGGCGGCCCCAGCGCGCCCCTGCCCCCTGCGGCACCCTTTCTCCTCACGCCTCCCGACCCCAGCGCCGCAGACGCCCCTGCCGAGGGTCTCTCTCGCTCCGCCGCGGGCACCTTCCCAGCCCTCCCCCGCCCAAACGCCCCCCAGGGACCCGCCGACTCCCAACCGGCCGCCGCCGGAGCGGCGCGCCTCCAGCACCGCCCCGCCCGCCCCGGCCCCGCGCGCCCCGCCCGACGGGCGCTCGGTGACGTCACAGCCGCGTGCCGGCGGCCCCGCCCGCTGCCGCCTGACCCGGGCGGCGGTGGCGCAGGTGGGCCGGGGCGCGGCGGGGCTCGGCTCGGCGAGCGGGGCCTGGCTGGGTGAGCGCGGCCGCGGGGTCGGGCGCTGCCGGGGGTTCCGCCCGGAGCTGGGGGGCGCGGCTCCTCCCGGTGAGGCGGCTTGTTCGCCCGGGGTGGGGCGGGCAGGCGGGGGGTCGCGGGGTGGGCACCGCAGGCCGCCGGGGCTGCCCCCGGGCAGTCGAGGGCGGCGTCCCGAAGCGAAGGCGGCGCTCTGGTTAGCGCGGGGCGGGGGTGGCTGCGTGAGCGGCGGGGAGCCGGGGCACGGGCCTGGGCAGGGCCTGGTGGGTGGTGACGGGCGCCCGGGTGGCTGGTATCTCTCGCTGCCGAGACGCCTGAGGCCGGCCAGCAGGTGTGGAGCCCCGCGTCTCGGCGGTGCGGCCAGGCTGACTCGGAAGGAGGCCGGAATCCCACTGCCCTGCGCTGCAGGGCGAGCGGTGGTCAGGGCCGGGGGGGGAGGGTGCCGCCTGGCCAGCGCGAGGCTCTGATGCCGGGGAGAACCTGGGGAGCAGCGGGGCGGGATGGGGCGGGGAGTGACTAGGCCAGGTTCGTCGTGATAAGTAGCCATGATAATAAATAATTTTTGAGTGTCTCCTTATGGAACTCAGAGGTTATTTGTCAAAATACTTTGGAAAACTGCTCCTTGTATTTTGTGTTTTTTAAAAGGTTCACATCAGACAGTTTGGGCTTGAGTTGTTTGTATGTGGAAAAATCCATTGGCAGTGATCAGAAACTGGCAGGCACACTGCTAATGAAAAAGAATTAAATAGCTATCTTATGTAACCCTAAGTTTTCCGTGATGCCGTTAGAATCTTTGGCCGCAGAATGGTAGATAGCGGCGATGTCTTTGTACTTCAGTCAAAGATGTAAGTGCTGGACAACACAGCTGCATGTGAAGGAAACTATCTGCCCTATTGGTTTTTCACTTTCCTTTTTAGAGAAGGGCCAAGTAGGCACTCGGAGCCTAAAAGTTCTCCATTGAGAGCATGTGGTGGAAGTACAGACTGAGGAGTCAGGAAGGAAGTCCATTTATTTGGACAAAAGAAGGCTTGAAAGAGCAGTAGTACCAAGAGCAGGAAAATTAGACGTGCTGGCTGGGCGAATGTAGATGCTGGGATACAGGCCTGAGAAGATGGTGTAGGTTGAAATGTCAGAAGATGGTAATTGTTACTCTCTTAAAATTACTGAAGACTTCAGTAAATTCCCATGTTAGATCAGATCACTGGCTTTCTCTGTTGTCTGGTCTTTGATATTATTTAGCCTTAGGTGCTTAAAAATTAGCAGTAGGCCACCACTTAATGAAAAACTTAAGGGCTACTTTAATTAAACTAAAAGCAAAAAAACATGAAATTATCAGCTAGTACTTGTATTAGTTTAAATCCTTTGTAACATTTGTTTTAATTCAGTTTGTTCTCTAAATTCTTGAAAGTTACTAATACTTTCTTAATTGCTCTTTCCCTACAGAAAGAAATGAGGCTTAATTCTCTCTGCATGGTAGTTTCCTTCAAACTCTTCATCTTTGAAATCAGTGGCTGATAGAAAAACAGTTGACATATAGGAAGAGCTCTTGGATTAAGGGGTTTGTTTTGGTTTTGCTTTTTCCTCCCCTACACCCACCAGTTTAAAAACCAGTGAGTTGGAAAGAGTGTCCTGCCTCTGTCAGTCAGGATATTTAATCCTCTTAATAAGCTTTAGGCTTTGTGTTTACCTTCTGGCAGTAAGAGCCATCACTGAGCTGTGGTTTTTTAATATACATTATTTTTTAATGAAGTGGGGTTTGCTGCTTCAGAGGAAGGATAGTCAGCCAGATAGTGGAGATGTTAGCTTACAATATCAAATTGAACTCAAGTTTTCCTGTTGCACTGTAGCCTCCCTTGGTCGAGTCACTTAAAACCACAGAGTATATCTGTACTGATAGACGAAAAAGGGCGAAGGAATGATCTCAAGCACTGGATTGATCTGTGATTATCTATAGTGCCTGTTAGTTCTTTTCTTAGCTCTGTTTTGGACCAGATTTCTCCAAGACAAGTTCCTCTAAATCCTACTTAGTACTAAGTAGTACAGATCTGGGCCAATCTGTACTGGCCGTAGGACCAAAGGTTGGTTTGTGGCGCTCTCGTATTTAGTAATATACACTTTGCCATTCATTCCAGCTTTAAGACAGAGGAAATAAGATTCTGCATTGTACAGAAGTGGATTACAGATAAATATGAAAACATGCAGGACACAAATGCTATATTAAGATCATACACTGAAAATAATAATGACCGAGGATCTTCCTTGCATATGATCGGATTGCTACTTAAATGTTCTGTTTCAGAGAATATTTCTTCTTGTATTGTGAGGGAGCAATCTAGTTGGCATATTTACTTTATACCATCCATTATTTTGTATTTATTTTAATAAATTAATAAGAACTAATGAAATTCAGCTCTTCAGGCTGACTTTTAGTTATCTTGTGTTAAAATCTACTGTGAATTCCTTCTTCCAAGTGCTTTGCCACCCAAATGCATAGTTTGGTGGTAACTATACTGTACATACACTGCAAACTTGGGATGTTTCAAACAATCAGAGATGAGCTGTAACGCTCCCGCTCTTCTGCATTGCTGAGCCAGCTTTTGTATCTCTGCCATGCACTAGTGCTGTGTATACACTGACCGTGCTGACATCTCCGTTTTCTTATAGACCTTTTTTAGTGTTAATAAAGACTGAGCTTTGGCAAGAACAGTGGTGTTGGCAGTATGACAGGCATATAGTAAATAGTAACTTATTTAAAAAAACAAATTCAAAAAAACCAAATTAAAAAAAAGGGGGCAAAATAGACTATGGTACTGCAATTGTGTTCACACAAATGAATTGTTTACTTAAAGCCTTAAGAAGGGACTTGTTTCAGAATTGCATTGACAGGCACTAAAAATGTCAAAACACTAAATTTTGCTGATGAAGTAAACTGTGGTTAGGTTAAACTCTGTCTTTCTCAGTCTTCTAAAAGTTTTCTATATTTTTGAAACCTACAATTACTTTTAAATCAGAGTTGTTCACTGCTAAAATGTTTTTCATCTTTATACCCCTCCTACAAGGAAAGATGGTTTGTTCATTAATAAATACAAGTGTTGACACAAGATGATGTGGTTTGGGAGTCCCTAGGGTTTTTTGCTAGCAAGTAATTCAGCTATGCCTATCTTAAATGGTTAATGTCTAGATCATAAAATATATTACATGGTTAAGTGTAATCTTTCATGTAAGGATCTAGCTATATTCGCAAACTTATTAAGAGTTCTTTCCAGTTACTTTCATTACAATTGCTTGCTGTTATGCTGGTCAGAAGCATGTTTGTAACTTCTAAACTTGATGTCCTTGGTGGTTTTTAAATATACACTTATGCTAGTGTTGTTCTTTGGTTTAAATAAACATGTTGAGCCTATTGGCAGCAGGTGACTGCAATCAACCAGAAAAATCTCTTCCAGCCTAAGAGTAATTTTTCTGCTACATGATGGGGAATGGGCAGCGAGCCTGGTGGCTCGAGTTGCTGGTGACTCGTTCCATATGGGCTGCCTTCTCAAGCCATCCCTGTCATATTCCTAGCTATGTGTCTGTCGTTGGACTGGAATCACGCTACTCCTCTTTTGCATGAAATTGGATTCTGTCGCGTTGTAAAAAATACAGATGTATTTCAGATTATATGGCACTTCTGTCATGTGACTGCAGATGCATCAGTCACATAAGTGCTATCTGCATTTTGATCATAAAGGATCTAGGAGTAGAGCACAGCATTCCATCTTTGCCTCTTTAAAAATCTTTTCATGACCTGCACTACTTAAGTTTCTCTGTTTTTGTTGGAGTAGAGGAAGGATATTTTCCAGATTTTATATATGCATATATATTTATTTATTTTTTACTTTATTGATAGACTAAAACAAGAAGAGACATTAAATAAACTTAAATGTAGGTACTGTTTTGGGATTTTAATAAAAGTTTGTATTTCAGTAGTTCTTTTATTCTTTCCTGCTTTACTTCTTTTCATCCATTTTATTTGTAGAGACTAATCAAATCTCTTAGCCTTTGGTTTATTGGCTTAGTAAGCCAATCTTACCTCTGTCTAGGGAAAAGTAATTGATTCACCAGAAAATTTCAGTAGCCTTCTGCATGCCTCTTCCTGTTCTGGTGCAGCTTGCTTGAATGTGGCTCATAGTTGTGTGAGGTCTCACCAGTGCTTTGTACAGTGGCATTAATGCTTCTGTATGTGTAATGGAAGTATTTTTCTTTCCACACTTCAGATTTTAGTTACGCCCATGTTTTCTGTAGCTTCCCCTCATTGTGATTGACAGATGTCTCTAGATTTTTCTTTCTTCCATTCAGCTGACAGCACAGAATCATTCTTTTTCTTAAAAATGCATGCTCTTTCATTTTTAAATAGTATTCCATTTTTGTTGTCCATGATCATTACTCTGATTTTTGTGAATTGACAATGCCTCTCAACACTGTCAGCAGAAAGCCTCATTGGAATTTTTTTACATTGTGTATTGTAAACACGATCTTAATCCAAGAATGATTTGTATTTGCTGCATTTGGCCAAGACTGAAAGCGTGCATTCAGTTAAAACAGTGATTTTTACACATTTTAAAGTTCAAATAAACCTATTGAATTCTTTTTTGCTCTTCAGTTGTTGAAATATATAGGAGGCTGTTTGAGGAGTACATTCCAAAATAGACTAGAACCTGCAACCTTTTGTACATATTGGTATTTCAGGTTTGTGTCACCTGGGGAGCAAGGAAGGGAAAACGCCAGTCATCCTTCTCGCTTTATAAACTCTGTAAAGGAAATAAGTAATTCCCTGTTTTCATTTTGTAAGGCATAGCTTTAACTGTTCGAAGTACTTCTCCCCAGTTCTGTGTCTATTTTGAAGTCTATCAAGATTTGTTTAAATCGGTTGAGTGCTTTCCCTTAAATCATTTAAATGAAAATGTACTGAGTTTGCAAGCTCAGCCTTTATTTAAATAGGCAAAATGTTAACTGAATTTTTTAATACGCTAGAGAGCTTTTGAAAATACTATCAGAAGTAAAGTTAGATTTTTAATTTTTTTTTACTCCACCATTTGCTACTAATCTTAATACTTTTTAAGATGGAAAGTTTAACATCAGGCATATCCATATTCTTCTGATGCTTAACTTTTAAAAAGTACTTGTCTGTGACGTAACTAGATGTGGTGGTTATAAAGTTAAATTCCTTGCTGACTTGGAATCATATATTCTAAATCTGAAGGTTAATAGGAGATAACCATAACATACCAGACACTGGACCAAGCAACTAGATAGCTTTCTGCTAATACACGGAGTATAGTCAGTTAGATACTGATTAGAAGTCATTTTATTCTAAGGTAAACTCTGTTTGGCTTCATCTGTGAATACTCCTACTAATCTATTCCAGTTTGCAGTAATGGAACAACTACAGGATCCGGTTATGCAAGAAGATGCAAATATTAAAGCTATTAATGAAGAGTACAGGAAAGCCTTTATTTTTGTCAATAAAGGACTGAGTACAGATGAACTGGGTCAGAAGGAAGAGGCAAGAAATTACTATAAGCAAGGACTTGACCACTTGCTCCGAGGAGTTAGCATTCCATCACAGGGTCCTGCATGTGTAGGGTCCCAGTGGGAGTCTGCCAGGCAAATGCAACAGAAGATGAGGGAGACCCTCCGAAATGTTCACACTCGACTCGGCATTCTAGAACAAAACACCCCACCTGTGCAAGCAAGTCCTGCTATGATGGATGCCCCTGCTGGGGTGCCCAAGTTGTACCCATCCATTCCTTCCAAAGAAAAGCCAGAAAGACCCCCAGCCCCTAATTTTCTGTTTGTACCAAGTCAGCCACCTGCAGCAGATGGAAGTGTTGCAACTGTGAGCCAGGGGCAAATTCCAGCTATGAGTCCATCATCTGCAAAACCTCTTTGTTTGCCAAATGAAGCACCTCCTGCCTATACTCCTCAAGCTACCAATGGTCATTTTACTGTGTCTTATGGCACAGACTCTGGGGAGTTTTCTTCAGTAGGTGAGGACTACTACAGTAAGTGTACTCGGCCACCTCCCCTTGAAAACCTGGGAGTGGATGCAGATGAGCTGATCTTAATTCCCCAAGGAGTACAGATATTCTTTGTGACTCCTGATGGGCAGGTTAGTGCTCCTTCATATCCTGGATATCTACGCATTGTGAAGTTCTTGGATACAGATAGTGAGACAGCCCAGAATCGTCCACCTGCATTTCTTCAGGTAACAAAAAAATAATTTTCTCCTTTAATTAAATTTCAAGAACTGTCATAAAATTTTAAAAGACAATCTTGAGTTCTTGCTCTTCTGAGCCTAAATCTCTGTGTGATAACATGAAGGACGTTATAGCTATTGGAAAAATAGTTTTCTGCAAATACACACTTTCATTACTTTTTCTGTGAAAATCACCTCTGTGTCTTTCCAAGGTTGTTGAGTGCTGACTGTTCTGGCGAATTCTGTTTTCTAAAGGAGTTGACTTAACATGTATTTTCATTTCATAAAATTAATTTTCCTTTCCTCACATAGAGAAGACATTGTTGATTCACGTATTGTAATATGTCAGTGTAAAAAAGGGTTGTGCGCTACCCACTGCAGTCTCAACTAGTGATAAGGTATTGCAGTTGGGACAACTGGTAATTTGGAATTTGAGGGCCCGTGTTAATCCAGACTCTGAACTACAAATAAAAACAGATGCATTATTTGGATTTTTTCAGTCCATGCTTGCTTCATGTGGGTCTGGTTTCTGACTTTGGATCTCCTTGTAGCTGCTAAGATTGGCTGTTGGAAGTCTGACCAGCGAAGGGGAAATTTGGAGGAACAAACAAAAACTGTTTCCTGGTTTTGGGTCTGCTGGTTCACCTCCACCTGTGTTAGCAGTCTTCAACAGTCAGCCAGCGACAGCCATACGTGCTTTTTATCCTGTCATATAAACCTGTCCTGAGTTCTACAGAAAGTTACAGGCGCTGTGAATCGTGACTTGTTTGGCAGTGCTTTTCATCTGCTTCACCTGGCCCTCAAGACTAGACCTCAGTTAAGAGGCTACCAGCCTGAATTATAGTCCTGTGAAAATTAATATTTTCTCTATATTGGACTGTCAGAACTAATCAAGAATTATTATTTCCATAGTCATGTGGGTTTTTTGTTTATTTTTTTTTCTTCAAGATGGCACAAGGCTTTTTTATTTTTCTTACTAAACTTTATGGAAAATCAAGTTTGTGGTGCTTATCACTATGTTCTGCTTGCCTTTCTTTTTAAAAGGATCCTTGAATTCCGTTATGTACTTATCTTTTCTAGGTTTGTGACTGGTTGTATCCTCTAATGTGTAACCAGTCTCCTGTTCTGTGCTGCAATACTGGAGTCTACATGTTCCCTGACACGATGTCCCAGATACCAGGCTCCTATGTGGGAGTAGTGCTGTCTTCAGAACTTCCAGCAGCTGACAGAGAGCTCTTTGAGGATCTCTTAAAACAGATGTCTGACCTCCGAATCCAGGTAGATTCTTGGGCTGACTTTTTTAAGCCAATAAGGAAAGGTGGAAATAATCAATACATTCTCCCATTCACATTTAGTTGTGTAAAACTGTGAAGTTCTGTGTCTTGCTTGGTAAGTTCACCAGTGAGAAATAGATAACAGTAGCCAAGATTAAGCAACCTAGTAATGAAACTGTAAGCTCTGTGAGGTGGGAGGACAGAAATTTTAAAATACTAAGTTGTAAGCACAGAGAGGAATTGGAGACCATTTTGTATATTTTCTCTATTTTTCCAAAAGAGAACATAGGACCCAAAATGAAATTTTCTGTTCAGGAGAAAGCACATTTTTTCCTGTGTGTGTGCGCATACTGTCTGTGTAGTTTTGATGATACCATTCTTGGAATATTGTGTCCAAATGTGTTCACAGTTCAAAAATATTAAGCCACTTCAGAGAAGACCTGTGAAAATAGTGTGTACCTCAAAAATCTGCCTTCAAATGGGATCTCAAAATAGATAGATCTGGTGCCTTATTGCTGTAAGATATTAACAGATAGACAAAATAGGAAAAAAAAAAAAACAACCCTTAGTCTAACGAAGGTGCAATATGATACGGTGACTGGAAACAAGGTGAAAAATATTACTGTAAGAGCACTGGAGCACCATTTCAGGAAGAATGGTAATCAATAATTACTTAAAAGCTCATAGCAAGATTATATCTTTTAGTGAAAGATGGAATCTTGTTGAATCACCAAGACTTCAATGCAGTGATAATGAAGGACCAGTTTGCAGCATGCCCCACATGGGGCAGAGTTCTGTTATGTTATAAATTCTGTTGAGTTCAGCAGGGCATTTCACTGGCACAGGCGGCCACTAATTTCTACTTCAAAGGGAAGAGTTCTACAGAATTATGTGATGTTTCAGTGCAGGACTTAGTAGAAAAATTCTGTAATCTTTCCTGCATAGAAGTAGTTCAAATTTGGTATCTCATTAGTGCCTTGTTGTCCTAAAATTCCATGTTTTTGTTAATGTTCCCTGATACGATGTCACAGGTGCCAGGATCCCATGAGAGAGTAGGGTTATCTTCAGAGCTCCCAGCAACTGAGAGAGCGCATTTTGAAGATAAATTTAAACAGATGTCTGGCCACAAAGTCCAGGTAAATTCCAGGACAGTGATACCAAAATTTTATAGTAAAAAAAAAAAAAAATTGTCACTGAAATACATGTTAGAACTGCTGAGATTTCAGACTTGGTTGAAAGCAGCAATGTATGCTGTGCCCTGTGTTGTTTTTTTATTATTTGATTTTTCTGTTTGTTTGTTAAGAGCTGGTTCAATTACGGCAGGCTACCAACAACATTTTGCAAATCAGTAGCAGATTTCTGGAGTTTTAAAAACTTTGTGATAGAGCACAAGTATTTCAAAGCTTAGTCTCATGGCCATTTAATGTATCTGTTTTAATTAGATCCTCATGAGTACTATATAACAAGTATATTTAATGTAATTATAGTATAGAGTCACCTGTCTTATTAGAGAACCCATTTCTGCTCCTTAGCAAAGTCCTTAGAAGTCCTGTTGAATGTTTTTCTACATAGTGACCCAAACCGTGGTGTAACTAAATTATATCTGGAGCACACTTCGGGGGTTTTTATTGGGGTTTTTTTGTTGTTTTTTTTAGTTATAGCTGTATACTAAGGTAACTTCTCCTGCCAGCCCCCAAAGTGTTTTGGTCACATGCTAAAGACATTTCTTAAACATGAGATTTCACACTGTAAAAGCAGTAATTGATGATATAGTACAAGTCAGTGATACATTGTTAACCTAGCAACTTTCCAAGACTTATTCTACACTTTTCTGTTAATGTTGGTTTTGTTTTGTTTTACTGCAACAGCCATCTTTGTGCAATACCCTTTTTTATTTCCAGTAAATTTTTCAGAGGAATCGTAAGAATTCCATGCAGTATCACGTATTATTATATATTGTGTATTCTGTTGTGTTCATAGGTTTCATCTATGAATGCTTTCATATAGAATCTTCTGGACTAAACAAAAAGGTTTTTCTTACTGTCCCTCATTAGGTAGTGGTGCTTTCAATCATCGAAATGTTTATTTTTTTACTTTTACATTGGAGAAGTATTAAAAATAGAATCCTAACCAAAACCTAAATCTATTAGAATTTTTTTGCTTTCTCTAATTGAAGTTTAATTACACATTGTCTGTGAACTGTGTAAAGTGATGTTACACTTCTTAGAACCACTAACCAGACTGTGGTGGTGGCTGCTATGTTTGAATGATTAACGTCTACTCCAGAAACTCTAGTGTTTGACATGAAATCACACCGAACCTATCCACCCAACTTTAAATGGGGAGCAGTATTGTGCACAGCTTGATGCGTTCCTTGGCTGTGCCAGTCTGCAAAAGCATCAACAGCACATAGAATGAATAATCTCCTTTATTTTTGAATTTGTGAGGCAAGGATGAGGAACAAAACAACCAGAATAGCTGCATTCTTTTAGTGCAGTTGGCCTGCAGTTCCCATACTGTATAACAACAGAGTTGACTTCCCTCTGAAAAGATAAAAATGATATATGGACTAGTCTCATATCTTTTTTGCTAGTTAACTTGTACTGTAAGTTTTCCCTACTTAGTTACTTGACCATATGGCCAAGTTGGCATGCAAATCTTTTCATTGTAACTGGGTGAAGAAAGTGTACAGAAAATGCTGAGCTGTCTGATAAGCTTTTTTGGAATGCATAGCATTTCTGTGCAAAAGTAATTGAATCAAAAATTTCCACTAAATTTCTGTACACTTACCCAGGGAATACACAGCATTAGTGTTTTCTGATAATGGATTGGTATGATATAAAACACGTAAAATGGAAATCCTGATGATATATTGCAGAGCAGATTCTCAGGTGTTTACTTTCCCTTGATAGCCTCCAGAAGCCTCTAGTGATGCAGTTAACTTGCCTCAGACTGTACATATCCAACCACAACCTGAAGGAGCGGAAAATCAGAAAGAATTGCCAGAATGGAGTGAGAAAGTTGCCCATGGAATCTTGTCAGGTACTGTTGTAATAAGAGGATTGTGTTGAATATAAACCTCTGTGAGTAACTTTTAAACGGTATTTTCACCTAAATGCATGTGTGCTGGTAGAAGCTGAGTGGTCAGAAGTAGCTGTTCACCAGTTCCAGCCATAATCATCTAAAGGATACTTTGGTGAGCTCTATAAAACAGTGCAAAATTTAAATCCATTGCCGGTGGTGCATATGAGTTAGACTCCTCATTTGACTATATCTCAGGATATCACCCCCTGTGACTCAAACAACAGTGACAAAACAATTTTACTCCTGTATGAGCAGTTATATTGAAGCAGGCATCTGTTGTTGTTTCTGCAGATGAAGGGGGTTTTTTTTCCCCTCTGAGAACCTTTGGATTATACTGATTGTGATAAATATGAATCTGCTAGTTGGGCTAATGGGCTGGGTTGTACGTTTTTAGAATGTTAATAGCATTGAAATGTGCAGTTCTATCACTTCTGACCCAGCTGGGGCTTGGATATCTATTAAAAAACTGAGTCCCTGTATTACATTTGGATGAGGGCTGGCTGTATTAAACTTAAATAAAGTGAATTGAAAAAATGTGGGTGGTGTAGGAGCAGAAATCACTGCAGGAATTCATGCTGGCCCATTCAGGGAAGAGTACAATTGCAGACTATGTAATCAGGAATGTTTCTAAAGTCAGTGTTGCAGAGGAGGGAAAGCTGTAGGAATCGTAGTCTATAAAATTGTACATTCTAAGAAACACAATTTTTGCCTTGAAGGTGCATCTTGGGTAAGCTGGGGCCTAATAAAAGGAGCAGAATATACTGGTAAAGCTATCCACAAAGGAGCCTCTAAACTGCGAGAACACATGCAACCAGAAGAAAAACCCCTGGAAGTCAACCCAACTCTAGCAAAGGGGCTTCATGTAGCAAAACAGGCTACTGGAGGAGCTGTGAAAGTCAGCCAATTCTTAGGTAAAAATTCCCATCTCATAGTATATTTTTGCCTTAAATATTATGTAAAATGAGAGCTGGTTTCTCTAGCCAGTGAACTAGAGGAGGGACTCACCTGATGAAATCCAGTGATCAGTAGTTTGTGCCTAGTTATGTCCTGCGAGAGACATGCTTTAGGACTAATAGTTATTATATGGCCTTGAGGCATCTTTTTCTTTTCTAAAAGAATAGTCTGCCCAGCCTTAAGTTTGGCATGTTTTTCTAAGTTTTAGACAGTTAAATCAGAATGGTCTCTCTCTTTCTTCTTAAGTTGATGACCATGTATTTTAAAAGATGTACTGTCACTGGTTACTAACATACGTATTGTACCGCTAGAGAAGGTGTGTGCATGGTTTTAAATACACACACCTGAAACAAGTCTATTATGCTTTGTATAAACTTCGAGATAGAAATGGCGTGGTGTTCAGATGTGCTTGGTAACCCTAGTAGCTCTCAGTAACTTTATTCTGTTCCTTATTTGCATTAATGTTTATATTTAGTGTCTAGTGACTCATCCAAGTTTAAAAGCAAATTGTGCTGGATGTTATAAAAATACTTTGAAGAGCAGGAATGATTGTAAGAAAGAATTCTCCAGAAGACAGGTCAGGAAAGAAACACAGCTTGTTCCCTATCTGCAAGTTGGGAATAATAAAGCAATGAAAACAGTTTCTTGAAGTTAGAGTATGTGATGTGTATGTATTTCTTTTAAAGTGCTTTTTTAGCCTTAAGACCAATCTTACTTGTTTCTTAGGCATTGGAGCTGTGCAGAATCTGAAAAATAAGGGTGCTTCTCTATCAGTTGGGTACTTAAGCATGGATTAAAGTCTGACTTTCAAATAAGCATATTTAAATAAAAGCAACATTTAAGACTTTAGTGAAACTTACTTTCAATTAGGAGTAAGGACTTCTAAACAAAGGTGTTCTATATTCTTACTGCACACTATTGTTTTCTGGTAGTTGAGGGAGTGTGTTCTATAGCAAGCTGTGTCGGAAAGGAGCTGGCTCCACACGTGAAGAAGCATGGCAGCAAATTAGTTCCAGAATCCCTTAAGAAAGATAAAGATGGCAAATCCACTTTTGATGGTGCTCTGGTGGTAGCAGCAAGTGGAGTTCAAGGTAATAAAAATTCCTTATACTTTTTTAATTGTATACTTTTCAACGCTATGAACTCAAATAAGCTGTTCATTTTTACAGGGTTTTCAACAGTGTGGCAAGGTTTAGAAAGTGCAGCTAAGTGCATTGCTAAAAGTGTTTCAACCGAGACTGTAAAAACTGTCAAATACAAGTAAGTTTTTTTTATTGGTTTCATCTTCTACAACATATTGTCATTGTGTTTGAATACTGGCAAAAAAGCTTATTAAAGTGCAGGGAAGCTAACTGAAATACATGCTTTGCTCTAATTATGCAGCACATGATAAGCTGCTAAGTGCACAGTAATGAGCACCTCCTGTAAGTAAAAATATGAAATGAGTAAATGATTGCGGTAAGTATTTTTTAGCTGTCTTCTAGAAGTATTACAGCTTCAGGCTATGTTAAAAATACTGTTCAGATTCATATCCGTGCTCTACAGTTTAATGTCATTATGAAAAAAGTTACTGTTTTAAACCTCTCAGCTCTGATCCTGAATGTATGTAAACTTAGCTAAATTTGAAGAAAAAGGGAAGAGCTTCAACTATCAGCAGGCCTGACTAAAGTGAGGACGTACAAAAAAGAATATTGTGTAAGGAAATCTTAAGGCATAAATAGCAATAATAGGATAACCTTGATTTGCAAAATACAGATGTTATTAGAAAAAGGTAACGGTGGAAGAGGATAGTAACATTTGGGATTAAGATGATGTTACTAAGATGATGGAAAGAACAAAGTTGAGTACCAGTGCTGGAAGATGCTGTGGAGGATAAGGGAATATATTGAAATAACTGCAAAATGTATGAAGTGCACCCCTCAAAAAAATGCAACACGTATAATAGAAAGTGAAGCGTAAGGAAAAGCATGTAGGTTAAATGGAATCGGTGATAAGTGTAGCAACACAGATGTTAAAAAGGATTGCTGAAAGTGCATACAGGCTAGTAGCAGAAGGTAACAAGGTAAACATCAGCATACAATATTAGGTGGATTGGCATTCAGGGTTGTGTTGTGATGCATTTCAAATAGGAAGCTAGATAGTGAAGTTCTGGTCAGCGGTGCTTTATTGCTAATGTTTGTTTTCAGTAGGAGTGTCAGGAGGTGTTGTACTGGTACTCTTTTCACATAAAGTCACATTAATGTTTTTGTTTTAGATGTAACAATAGGAAATACGGAGATCAGCAGTCAACAGCCACTAAGAGTGAAAAACAATAAGAAATGTTGCCATTAATTACAAAACAATTGAAAATATTTGATATTTTATCTCTGGAATCTATCTATATAAATGTATTAAAATTCTACATAGTATCTCTTTTGGAAGCTGGTTTTTGTTTCAGTGACAAAGATTTCTGCCACTCAAAATGCTTCAGTGAATGAGCTAAATTCCACTTAATGGTAACAAGGCTAAAGGAGCATCATCACAGTGTCTCTAAATCAACAAAAAACTCAGCTAAAATTTAGCTGCAATACCTTTGGGGACGGAATTACAGAGAGATGCTCATCACATGTGTATGTTGACCAGAATTGGGGGAAAACATAGCTTCAGAAGAGGTATTTCTGCCAAAGTACCATGCTACTACCTTCATGGCTTTTTACAATGATATAAATAACTGTGGTATCTACACCTGCCCAACTTTGTCCTTTTTCAAAAAAAAAGTAGCTACAAATGTGCAGTTGAGACAGGCAAACTGAAAAAATCAATTATCAAATATTAACGAATCGTTAGTCTAACTGTATTAGCTAAGATACAGTCTCACTTTAAAGGAGGTTACCCATTTTACTGATACTCTATAAAACTGGCTTACGATGTTCCTGAGGTGAGAATACAAATCAAATTGACAAATACTGCACTTCTGCTGTGAGATTAATTCTGTGATCTGCAAATCAGATGTTGGTGATTCAAGGCTGTTACTCTATCAGAGAATTAAAAACAAAACAAAAACCAATTAATTCTTTTTATTCAGTTTCATTGTTGGTTCCAGCCATTATGCCATGGCTGCTGCACTGGTAATGCAGTAGGTTTTTTTTGATTCTTTGGTATTCTGTGCTTCTCTCTAGCCTTATTTTGAGGTCCTCAAAGAATCTCTCGTTATAAGAAGCACAGGGGGAAAAAGTAACTCTGGTAACTGGTGGGATTCTGATGCTGCCAGAAATACTTCCCTTTGGCCTGGTTTGTCTGATTACAGTGCTCTCTGGGGAAATGTCTGGCTGCCTGGAACAGCTGGAGTTACTGCTCTCACTATACTCTTGCCCTCCTTCAGTATGCTCTCTCTACTGGTGTAGATGTGTACCTTTCTTCACATTTGAGTAATTAACATGAGACTGCTGACTTGCCCCCTAAAGCATAAAGAAGCTGGACCCACGGCCCAGTGGAGGAACCAGAGGTTTTATCTGGTAATAAATTGGTAATTTTCATCATAGCCTCAAGATAGCTTGGAGCCTTTTCGGGTTTTGTATGACTTCTCTCCCCCGCTTCACCTTTGCCACTATGTTGATTCCAGGTTACTTCAGATAAGTTTTCACTGCACATTTTTTTGTAGGGACCTTGCTGCTTCTAGCGTATGAGTGTAGCTGTGTCAGCAATTCTCTGTACCCGGGAGACCTGTTAAACTGTCTGGGTTAATTTGCTTGAGCACAGTGGTGCACTACTTTTGGGACTTGGAATTAATGTGCCAGTGTGTTGCTGTTAACACCAGATGTATCATATTATGCCATGTAGACACAGGCAATAGTGAGGTAGGACAACTACTAACCAAGCACTATACTGGCAGTGGTGGTACCAACTGAGAAAAAAATATGCCTGAGGTGATTCCAATGCCTTTTTTTTGTAACGGGTGAGAAGGCAAGACAGTGTTTACCCTCCCTTCTCCTCAGTGCTGCCACCCATGGTACAGACTGAGAAGGTTTAGCAGCTGCAAGGGTCTAGCTGTGAGGACTTACATGGGGGAATAGAGGGTATTAGGAATTTTACCTAAGAACTTAGGTGGAAAAAGTACTTAGGGGTTATTGCACATAACACACCCTACCCTTCTTATGGTTCTATAGATAGGCCTTCTACTCTTCTTTTCAAAAGTGGAGGGTAAGGAGGGAGAAAGACTGGAAGGTTTTTTGAGGAAAAAGGGCAGAAGCATATTGGTATCTTTTAAAGAGTAATCCACCTGATAGAGGAGCAGCCCTTACTCAAATGACTTGGTAATTTCTAATTTTATTCTTTAGACGTTCAGGCTGCATGCTTATTATTTGTTCTTGGTAATGCTTAAATTTTTGCTTTCAAAAGAATTCTAGTGAAGAGAAAATTACTAAGGATACGTATCTACAAAACTGCTATCTTTCTTAAGGTATGGAGATGATGCTGGCCATGCTACAGACAACGCAATGAATTCTGCAATCAATGTTGGTGTGACAGCATTTAACATTGACAATATTGGTATCAAAGCTGTTGTAAAGAGAACTGCAAAGGAAACCGGCCATGCTGTGTTAGATGAATATAAAGTATTGGATAATGAGAAGAAGGATAAAAAATGAAAGCAATGAAATATTTCTCAAAGCCTTACATTAGAGATGAAACTTCCTATTTAGAAGTAAAGATATTGCTAATCTGCAATTTAACACAAATCACACTACTTTTCAAGCAACTGTTACTTAATTTGACATGAAGATGTAAAAGTAGGAAGGACATTCGTAGAAGGAAAAATGAAAGTTGTCTTAACTCCTTGTTCTGTATTGAACAAGGGTTTTAAACAACTGGATCAGGGCTTTAGACAACTGGAAGGATATGAGTTTGCAGTTAATAAACTTGCCTCTGTAAGCACTTTTTCAAAATATAATATGGAGTAATAAATTAATATAGAAATACTATTGTGAATATTTTTGTAATGCTTTATATTTGTAAAGAAGGTGGTGATACAGAACAAATAGGATTACTAATTCTGGAACAAACAGGACTACTAGTTTTGGTTTTTAACTATCCTTAAGAGCTAGTTTTACTAAAATAGCCTTGTCTTATTTAATATGCACTAAAATAAGCTTTGCGTTTCATTGTTTTGTAGAGAATTTCCCTTTTCAGCTACCAAACAGCTAATCTTATCCAAAGTTCATGTTAGAAGAAATGAAGGAGGAACCTCAGGTAACTAGGTAGTTATTCCCTTTAAAACTAATTTTTTTTCATCCAGCATATAAGCAAGCCAAAGATATCAAGCATTTCTTCTAAAAGAGGTTATTTACAACTCTAGAAAAATGTATTCTCCAGTTGACTCCATAAGGAATATACAAAGATTCTTTGAAATTGAGATTTTTATGTAGAGAGGGTAAGTATGTTTTTGCATAAATTATTTTTCTGTAAAAGCATTCTGTAGAAGACACTAGGAACTTCTATTCATTCTGTACTTTTCAGCCAAAGATTCAGAGTATATATCATGGCCTCCTAATGGAAGATAATAAGTATTTGCTTCAACAAGTAGTTCAAACAGACAGCATCTTTATTCCATTAAATTCATAGTTGCACAAGGTACGCCTTTAAAGGGTATTAAGACAAGCCCTTTTAATGAAGAGATGTGTGTGGAATAGGATAGACACTACTGTGTAGGTTTTTCATCCTGTTCCTAGTGCAGTATTAAGTGACACCACATGTAGAACCCTTGAGATGCTTTTACACTGCTACTTATTTAACAGCTCATTATTGAGTTTTAAAACTGCTATGCGTTCTAAAATTGGCTGGACCTGCAGCAAACAGAACACCATCAATGTACAACTTATCTCCATTTCATGAAATGGAGAAAATAACTATAAATGGTTGTTAGCAAATGATACTTGCATCAGATTGAAAAAATACAGTAACAAGTAATGTCTATTAGAATGGTAACAGGTGCACATTTTGTGGTAGCTACTGTAGGTGTTTACCTAGGGTGAGAAATATGAAACAAAAGATCTAACCACTTGAAGTGTAACTTTGATTTATGGAAATAAAGATTAAATTAAAATTGGTTAATCTGTGCTTGGCCTTTTTATGATGTGAAGCTACTGTATGGCTCAGTGAGTGGAAAGACTAGGACTTCTTCTGAAGTAATAAAAGAACAGTGTTGGAGTATGTCTACAATAGAAAAAAAGCTCATCAATTAGAGCTTAAAATATTTCAAACTAAAAAGGTCCATCAAAAGTACACATGACAACAATTTCTGTTACTAAGTCTGTCACTTGCCAGCAAGTGTAGCCAGTTTAAGGCTACTAAAGACTTCACACTAGAAAAAGCATTTTTGTTGTTATGAACTGCATTTACAATAGGGATGTATGTATTTGTATCTTCCTCCTCCCTCCCATTTTGGTTTTGCATATAGCTCATGCCATTTAGTTTTATCTATAGACCATCAGAACAACAAGTTGTATTAAAACAACAGTTAAGATCAAAATGTTACACAGTCTTCAAGAGACCAAGTTGCAGCATACTGAGGAAGAAAAGATTTAAATGTCATCGGTATCAGGCAAGCATCGTCCTGTTCAGCTTGCTGTTGTTCTCTTCACATGTATTCAGTCTTTCAAATTTATCTCAAAGTAGATTAAAGCTATTTTTTTAATAATGTCTACCCCATTTTACAGTTTTTAATGTGATACTTCCATGATCTTCCCTTTCACAGTGTTCCAAAGTTTAGTTAATTCTCACTGCTGAAAGTATTATGCTGTTGAACTTACCCTGCTTCAGCTGTCACTACTTGGGCCTTAGGCAGCAAATCATACACTTCTCCCCAGTTCCTCTACCATATACAACAGCCTTCACACACTTACTGCCTTATCTCAGCTCTCCGTTTTGTACACTGTGCACATTAAGCTCCCTAAGCCTCATACCTTAGGTTCGTTTTCTATTCCCAGCTTGGTTTTGTTTTTCCTTTGAACACTGAACGTCTTTTGATGTATGGCAGTCCTGGAAGTAGTCTTACTAATGCTGTTTGCTGAGGGAACTGCTGCCTGATTTCCTAATGCATTGCTATTTCCAAATTAATTCAGTCTTTTCTGCTACAATATTGGTCTCAAATCTCATCTTGATAAGATTACTTTTAATGACCTCTAAGTCATTCTAAGCTACTGCCTTCTCTGCCATCTTCATTGTTCCGTAGGTATAAACCACTGTTCTTACCCCAAGTCTGCATTTGAATGGATTCTTCTAGATTCCAAGGGTGGGTTGGTTGGTTTGTTTAATGCTGCTTTAAAAACACTTTGGGATAGCCTATTTCTTAATACTCCTTAACAAACTAAATCTGTAATCCTTTAGAAAGAATTGCTAGAACTACCTTCCCGTAAAACTGCCTTCCGCCAAAACATGCTAACCAGCTCAGTTATTCAGATCACCATAGAATGGTGTAGGTTGGAAGGGACCTCTAGATGTCCCAGACTAGAGAGATCTGTAGTCCACCCTCATTCTCAAAACAGGTTCAGTTGGAGCAGAGTACTCCATGCCCATTCTGCTCATGTTTTGATTATGTCCAAGGATGGAGACTTTACAACCTCTCTGGGCAACCTTTGCCAGGTTTGACTCTGGTAAGTGTAACTATTTCTCCCTTATACTGGGCCAAAATTTTTCATAAGCACTTGGGTGGGTTGTTGCTTATCCTTCTATAGTGGATACTGGAGAAGAGTCTGGCTTCTCTGTCTTCTCTACACCCTCCTCTTATGTAACTGTTGGCAGCATTGAGATCTCTTTATGCCTTCATTTCTCCAGGCTGAACACAGGCTATGTGCACCAGCCCCTGGCCAGCTTAGCAGCCCTTAGGATTTGTTTGGGAGCCCAAAGCTAAGCACTCCAGCATGTGCTCCCACAAGTGCTGAATGGAGGGGAAGAATCACCTCCCTCAACCTCCTAGCTGCACTCTTACTAATGCAGCTCAGGAGGCCGTTGGGCCGCCTTTGCTGCAAGGTGCGTGGCTGGCTCGTGGTCAGCTTGTTCACTAGGGACCCCTGTGTCTTTTCATGTGAAGTTGCATTGTAGTTACCACCCCCAGCCTATACTGATGCATGGGCTTTTCCCATCCCAAATGTCTAATTTTGCATTTGCTTTTTGTTGCATTTCATTAGGTTCCTTTCAGCAGCCTGTTTCTCCAGGCTGTACACCCCGCTCTGAATGGCAGCCCTGCCCTCCTGCATAGTGACTGCTCCCATCAATTCATCATCGTTGGCAAACTTGCTGAGTGTGGTCAGTCTTCCAGGTTGTTAATAAAGAATTAAGGGTATTGGCTCAGGCATTGATCCCGGAATCAAGCAGTCATACTGCTGATCACCACACTTTAAGCCTGATGGCCCAGCCAATTTTCCAGCAACCTTAGTTCCCAGTTACTCAATCTATAACTCACCAATTTGGCTATAAAGGTGCTATGGAAGACTAGATCAAAGTCCTTTGTAAAGTCAAAATATACAACATCCACCAGTTTTCTCTTGCCCACACAGCCAGTCATCTCATCATACCCTAGTTACTGATGCTACAGTAATAACTACTTTGTAAAAATTGTCATAACTCAAATGTTTGTCTTCAGCAACTGGTCTACCTTGCTTTTAAGCATCTCTAGCTGTTTATTGCCTTCACATAATCTGAAGATACACATTTCAGTATAAAATTCTGTTTTCAGACCACATTGTGTTGTGAACAAGTTTCCTAACTTTTCTTACTAGAAATTTTAGTCTCAAAAATAACATTAAAAGCCTTCGAACAACTAAAGTACATCTGTAGGTATCTACATATCTAATATTAACCGATTTATTCAGAATAAAGAAATGGAGGAAAGCTCTTATGTGTTGCAAATGTCACTGTTAGTGCCGTAATTGTTAAAAGTATTGATGGTTTGAAGTTTTACCCACTCACACAAGACCTCAGTCCACAAGACACTTCTGCTCTTCTCCCACTCCAGTTCCCAAACTTAGACCTGCTGTCCTGTGCCAACCCAACCAGTGTGGTCTGGGCTCATCCTTATGTGCACTGTGACCTAATTCCTGAGAGCTTACCTAGTTAGGACACCTAGTAATCCCTGAGTTGAGGCTGGGACCTGAAACTATCCTGGAGAGGAGGTCAAAGGGAAGTCCCTTGGGGCAGAGAGGGTACGCTGTGTCTGGGATACAGCCCTCACTTACCCTGTTCTCATACTTCCTTGTGATTCCAGGGCTCTTTCTGAGCTCTCTGAATGTGCCTTCTGGTTTGAGAACTATTCAGTGGGCTGGTTAAGTTAATCTTGAAGCAATTCTTCACAAAAACTGGTAACAAGAAAAATGGTTACTGGTTAACACCCTGGCTGTTAAATTCAGTACACTGAGTTAGTTATGAATGCTAACGTAGGTCTAAGTCATTACTTAAATTATTGGTGTGGTATGGAATGTGTTTTCAGTATGTATTTTAAAAAGGCAGCATTTTGTAAATCCTGACAGCAAAATGAGCAGCTAAATTTAAATGTAGTTACAGTGCAGCACTCTTCTGTTTCTTGATTAAAGTATTTCAGACAATTTTTAATTCAATCCACACCTCCAGTGATAATTCACTGATTAGATGATAGCATCAGTTATAACTTGTGACTGTCAAAAATCACCTCCTGCCCTAATATATATCAGACAAGTGAAATTAAAATTACTTTTTCTTCTTATGGTCAAGCTTCTCACTCTCCATCCTACTGTTCTACCCCCAGACACTAGATCCTGCTGGATTAGTGACCCTGCTGTTGCAGTATCAGTAAGGTGTTAGGTCGGCCCATTCCAGTGTCACAAACTACCACCTTAGGACTAAAATACACAAAATTTCAGGGCCAACTTTCGGATGGCAATGCTGATTTATGCTATACTGAAGACATGGTAATACATAACCCTCATTTTAAACTTTGAAAGCAGTGCCTCTGTCACCCAACAAGCTGTAGGACTATTGCATTTAGCTTGCTGCTCATCCAACAGAACTCCTTCTGAGTAATACCCTTTGTTTTTCATAGTGTACCAGTAAAGCAAAATTACAGTTCATCTCCTTCCTGAGAAAGTGAACAGATAGTTTCTCTAGTGAGCACAAGGTCCCATGAAATGGTGAGTTGATCTACGAGCACACTAATCACTCCCAGTTTCACCCTGTCCTTTGCATCAATGCTGGTGCTTTAATAAGCAGCTGGTGAGCCATTTCAGCTCGCTAACCAGCAGAAACTCACTAACCAGCAGAAACAGCAAGCATTTTCCACGAGGTAAGTTTTCTAGGTTTCATGAGCTGTACTGGCTTGCTGGAGAGTTACATGAATATCAGAGCTGGCACTGAAGCAGCTGGAGAAGGCAACAGGGAGAGCCTGGCAGAGGTGATGCCACTCTTGCAGAATTAAGCTCTTAGATTCAGTCCATCTGATAAAGCTTTACCTTGAGAAAGCCATGAACTAGGCTGAAATTTCTTGTTTGAAAAATGCAACATCGAACATTTTTAAGCATGAATCCGAACCATTGCAAGGTAACTAAAATATTAGCCTGACTGACTCCATTGACTTGATCAGTGATGATTAAGACCAATTATTCTAAGCCCTTCTGCCCTGTCTCAAGTTAGCTTCTTGCAAACTAGTTTATGCCCAGCACAGATCACAATTATCACGGGTGCTAAAATACAGGCTAGACACTCTTTTAAGACCAGGCTCCGCTGTGCTATGCCTGCCTTCACATGTGGGTCAAAGCATTTATTTAAAACCGTGCTACTTTCCATCCAAAAGAAGTGTTTAAAAAAAAATCTGCACATATTCGTGTTTCCCAGGTCATGAAAAGCTTAGCACACCAACAGCTCATCCTACATGGTCAAAACTCTTTAACTGGGCCAAAACTGTATCGTATTTTTCCCATTAATTTCTGGTGCTGCCGAGCCACATGCTGGGGATTTCCCTGGACAGAAGTAAGAAAAACCCCGATCAAACGAGTGGTCGTTACAGCAGCGACTGGCGAGAGCTGCTACAAACGTGTGCCGATTGAACGACACTGCACGCATCGCGGCCGCAGGAGGCGAAGGCGACGCCGGCTGCCAGGCGGGTGTTCGCGCCCGGGCCTCGTCTCCCCTTCTCCGCTTTCCCTGGGCAGCGGCAGAGCCACGGCGGCTCCGGAGACTGGAGTCGCCCGCCCCGAGAGGCGACCGGGCCGGGGGCCAGGACCACCGCCCGCCCCCGGCCACACCGCGGCCGCAGGAATACGGGCCGCGCCGCGCCGCTCCCTCAGGCCTCCGCCGGGCGCGCGACGGCCGTTACCCCGCGCAACGGCCGCCGACGCCGGGGCGGGCGGCGCCATGGGGGAAGACGGCGGCCGCCGGGCAGCAGACCCCGACCGGTTGGCGCTGGAGCTGGGGCGGGAGAGGCGGAAGAAGTGAGTGCCCGGCGGGGGACGGGGCTGAGGCCGGGCACCGCAGCGGCTAACCGCTCCGGGGAGCCGCGCCGAACGACTGGCCGTGCGGGGGCTCCTGCCGCCTCCGTGCGGCAAAATGGCGGCGGATGTCTTGGGAGGGTGCTCGGGCTGATGCCGTGGGTGGGCAGCGGTCTGGGAGGCCGTGTGTCTCCCAGGAGGTCCCACAGCTCGGCCGTGGTGGGAACGCGGTTGGGACTGGTGAGACAGCGTGGGGCACAGGGCATGGTGGGCAATAGGAACAGCTGGCCAAAGGGCTGGGACTGGCACAAGGAGCCTGAATAAAGTAGGATAAATAATTCTAGCCAAAAATGAGGCTGGTACTGAACAGACATGGAACATAGGACTGGGTGTTACGGTTTAACCACAGTAGGCAGCTAAACACTACAGAGCCACTTGCTCACTCCCCGCCCAGTGGGATGGGGGGAGAATCAGAAGGGTAAAAGTAAGAAAATTTGTGGGTTGAGATAAAGACAGTTTATTAAGTAAAGAAAAAAAAGGGCAGAAAGAAAGCCAAGAAAAGCAAGTGATGAAAAAACCTCCAGCTGCTCACCACCAGCTAACCAATGCCAATCTGCAAGTAATGGCAGCCCTTGCAAACTCCACTCCCCCAGTTTTATTGCTGAAGATGACATTACATGGTATAGAGTATCCTTTTGGTCAGTTGAGGTCAGCTGTCCTGGCTGTGTCCCTTCCCAGCGTCTTGTGCACCCCCAGCCTGCTTACTGGTGGGGCAATGTGAGAAGAAGAAAAGGCGTTGATGTTTCAGCACTGCTCAGCAACAACTAAAACATCAGTGTGTAACCAACAGTGATTTCATCACAAATCCAAACACAGCACCATATCAGCTACTGTGAAGAAAATTAACTGTATCCCAGCCAAAACCAGTGCACTGAGATTGGAAGCCATGATGGGGTAGGAACAGAAAAGACCTCATGTGGGTGCATGCCTATTTGGGGGAAGAAGAATCAAATGGACAATATGCTCTTTAAACACACTTCTTTCCACAATGTTGAATAAAACTGTAAAGCTGCATTTCACTCTTTGTTATCAGTAAATATCTCTGAAACCTATACGGAAGGTACGGTATCTCTCTAGTGCCGTTTGCAGAGAAAATGAGGACTTGTAACTGCTACCAGTTAGTCCCCTTGCTTATGCAGCAGATGTTTCAGTGCTCTGATGATTGTTGATGCTTATGCAGCAGTGTGATTCTAGGTTGGGTTTTTCCCAGTTTGCTTAGAAAGTTACACATTTTTCTCTGTGTTAAAGAACATGATTGCCTTTTGAATGTTAATAAAAGTTAGAAAATGTCAGAAGCTCCTGTGCTGCCTTAAGTCAGAGCCTTAATACTTACATACCATTTTCAAACATTCTATTCCATACTCATTTTTTTCCCCTAGACAATGTTTCTTTCAGCATCTAGGCTGCAGATTCTTTTTAAACTTGTCCTGCAATTATGGACTTTATAAAATGTTTATTCACTAATGGAGAGAGGGAAGCCAATATTAACAGAGTCAAAATGGTTAGGCAACTTCTGCGTTCAAAATGGCACAAAAAGGAGCTTGGACATACTTACACCAATGTGTAAGCAAATGTCCTTTTACTAAGTCTCCTGAACAGTAGTGTGTCAGCGTAATACATCTATTATGCTTTTCATACACCAATTCTTTTACCTGACACACAATCCTGATATTATAGATATTCAGGTAAAAAGGTATTGGCTTTGTTTCACTGCTCTGATTTTTTTTTTTTTTTAAATTAATAAAAACCTGTATTCTTTGTGCACCTTAAGTTCTTGCTAATATGCCTGAGAATCTTCTGCAAGGCTGGGCCCAAAGGCCAGGACACATTGTGAAGTGGTGATTTATTTGCTGATGAAAGGAAAATATATATTTAATAAAAAACTTTATTTTGATGGCATGACAGTAAAAGACTTGCTGCTCCAGGTAGATTCTGCAGCTGTTTCCTTTGTGTATCTTGTGTGTGCAAATAGACAATACCATTATTGCTTATTTCATAGAAGTTATTTATTCAACCTAACTGTTAATGACCAGGGTTGTTAGACATCTACATCTAAACCAGTGGTATGTATAGTCAATGAATACAGAAAGGCTCTCTGAAGGTGTGATTCATCTGACCTGCTTTGGCTGGCTGGTTTAGCATGAGATGACTCACACCCTAGGAGGGGCCTGTTTCTCTCCAGCAGGTATAAAGCAAGCTGCGGATGACTGGCTTGCAGATAAATGTCTGCATTCCTTCACAGCCATCTCACCCTTGTTGTCTTTTTACTGGCTTATTTGATTATTGTGCCATTTAAGCAGTTTGCTAACAGCCCACCTACCACTCTCATTTAACACTCATGAAGAAGAGATTTTTACTTCAAAGAGTAAATTGAATCATCCATGTCCGTAAGGGGTCTGTACCTAAAGTACCTGCTGATTCTCAATGATTGTGGATGTAATACTGTGAAATCTTTCAAAGGCTTTAATGAAAGTCAGTTTAAATCTGACTCTGAATTACTGTAATCAAGATTCAGTACAGGTTTTGATTGGGAAATGTCATGGTAAACGTTTCTGAGAGAGAAGGCATATAATACTGCAGTATACTTCTTAATAGACAAAGAGGACTTAAAGCCATATATTTCCGCATGTCAGCTACTTACTAATGTTCATGGAGTTGTGTGTTAATTCAGCTTGTGAGATTTCAGTTTCTGTGGCTTTCCTGGCAAGGAAAGCTGCAGCGTTTTCCCAGCACACTGCTGACTGCAAGTGTCAGAAGTCTGTAGCTTTCAATACTGTATATACCCTTCCCTGTGGTGCCTTTTGCATTGCGCAGTATCGTTTCTGCTTTGTTCGTAGGTTCTGAAGGCATCTATATATTTTGTCTTCTACAGGAATGAGTAAAGGTCTGCCATGTTATAGAGCTGATGCCCTAGAACTGATGATTTGCCTTGAGCTGCTCCTGTAATGTTTCACTGGTTTCTCTCTCCACTATAGAAAATGGCTTCAGGCAGTCTTTTTCTTGATACGTGCACCAGATATCCAGATCTGGATAGCAAAACGTGCAGGAAAATGGCTTTCATCCTAAATGGCTGTCACTTTCAAGTAAAATAACACCTGTAAACTGTCTTAAAAAGAAACTCAGCAATTTTTTTCTTTTGTCATTTCAGTCACAGCCTTCTTATCTGAACTGCACTTTTTTCTCTGTTTCTTTGCAAGAGAATGTGAGAGAATCCTTGCTTAGTATGCAAGGATGTAGTTAAATTCCCCTGGTGACTGAAACGTGAGCTTCCAGGATTTCTGGGCTTTCTTCTGTGATGACTATAAATTGTCCATTGACACGGGAAAGATTCATAGGCCTTGAATATATCTAATTATGTTTAACACGTGAGGTTTTAGGTAAAATCACACCACAGTCCCTCTAAGTACAGACCAACTCTCTGTTTGGGCAGGCAGCTATACACAGATGCATTAAATTCACAGTACATGGCATGACCATCACTTCCTATCAATCATAATTAGAAACAACTCCAGAAATGCAAAATACTCTGATACATTAAAAAGGTGAAGTATTTACCAAGTTGGTCGAAGTGATTTTATTTCTACATCCCTTCTCTGTCAGTGCAGGGACTGTAATTTACTGCATATACACTGACTAAAATAGAGAAGTTCTACCCTGGCTACTTTCTGGGTGCTATTTGAGTATTAAATGTTTAATAATAATTAGATTTTTTGAAAACTGGTTTCAATTGCCAAATGAAAATAAGACGTTCTGTCAGTGTAGCAATTACAGTCTCACACTTGACAATTTATCATTTCTGTTCACATTTTCATCAGGACAAAATACAATTGGAAGTTGGCTGGCAGTTGTGCTAATGGTGCAGAAAGAAGAATAAAATCTAACGTAGGAAATGTTGTATATAGTCTTGGAATGGTAACAGAAATTAAAAACTGAAAAGATTGGATTTAAAGAGCTCATTCTTCCTGTGTTATCCCTCTGCATCCATCTAAGCACCTAGTTAGGATTTGTTTAAAAAGGAAAACAATTTCATTTTGATACAGCTCAGCTCTAGTTACAGCTTTGACTATGTCTAATTTACAGTGTTACTTCCTTCCAAAAATCCCATTTTAACACTCACTGTCGTCATAATTTCCTCTTTTCCAAGAGGTTGATAGAAATCTGCTTTACAGAAACCTTATCTATTTGTATTGGAATGATACCAGCAATGTAGTAAGATTTTGTCTTTCTCCTTCCTAGCCATCTGCCTCTTTCATTTGGTTTGGGAGCAAATAGGCAGCAGCAATCAGATTTCCTTTGGTTTTCCTGCATCTAAGCTTTTTGACTCATGTGTTTCAAGTCTGTCTTTTGCTGGGGCTTTCACCACACTCTTCTTGTCTCCAGCAAGTTACCAGTATTTCAATTATTTCTTTGCCTTTGTTCCCGCTATCTAATTTAACATTGGTAGGGACAAAAAGAGCAATGGAGCAAGGAGGGATTGGAAGACCCAGCTCTTCCCTGCCATTCAAGATGTCTTTCTTACTGTGCTCCAGTGTGCTTCTTGCACTGAAAACTTACTTGAATTACCTTAAATTACTCTTCTTTGCATTTCTTTGCTATTTCCACTCTTCAGCCCTTCCCATTCCAGGCATACGTCTTCTGTTTCCTAAGATCGCTTGGTTTGCTTCTGCTTCTGCAGCTTTCAGTTGAAATCTGATGTTTCAATCTATGGAAAAGAAATGTCACCAATTGAATGTGAGCATAAGGAGTGCAACAGGTGATACCATTTCTTAGTGATCAGCTCTGTTGTCAGAGCTTTGATTTCTCATAGGCTAATTAACTATTTCTTGAAGAGCATTTCTCATTACCAACATGTTCAGAAACAGAAGATCCATGCTGACATGGAAGCCCCTTTTTAAAAAAAAACACCACCAAAAAATAGGACAGCACAATGATTTTCTCTCTTGCATATTTTAATGAAGAAGGCTAAGATGTAAAAGACATCTATCGTCATATCGGAATTGTAAAACATTTTCCAAAGGGCCTTATTTGCAGTTGTGTTCTCAGTTCTTTCGAAATAATCTCAATTTGGGCACTAAAAAATGGGGGCACCCTAGAACCATTGGTTGTTTTTTGAACTTTTGGCCTTCCAAACTTACCTTTAAAGGACAAAACCACAAACTGCTCTTGCATTGTGTTGCGCTGTGTTTTTCTTCAGCTATGCTGGTGTGGGCTGACTTCTGAGATCTCACAAGCAGGAGAATTTCTCCATAGACGTCTCCAAAAAGAACCAGACTATTAGCATAAATATGGTCAATAATTTAGTAAGCAGTAGTTTCCTCATGGTGTGATTGAGATCATACAGTTCATTGTAGCGCACTAAACTACCATCTTGCCACTTAAAATGATGAGAGTCATTCAGCGTGTTGTATCATGCATGCAGGTGTGTTGTGCTCTCATCAGACTAAGTCCTCTGCTATCTTCTGTTTCTGATCATACCGTCCAAAGCAGAAAGAGTCCGGTTTCCACAGTACTTCTCAGTTGTCTGGCTGTCTGACTAGTATACACAAGTAATCAATGGACAAAAAGATATTTGCCCACAAGATTAAGTTCAAGGTACTGAAAAAAATGGTGGCGTTAGCACTTGTATTTTTTTATAACTCTTATCTTACTTTAATCACCGGCTTTCTTGTCTGATAGTCATAATACATAGTATGCTTTGATTCGTTTTGTTATGGGTACAATTTAGAAAATTACTATTAATCATTGAGCAGTGAGTCAAAATGAAGAATTAATTCAGAATTTCAAATAGCACATCTCTCAGGCATATTCTTGTTTCAAAAAACATGTTCCTTGGACATCTTCTTTTAGATGAAAAATTAAAGCCAGTGACTTCTCTACATTTGTTTAATTCTGATGCTCTGCTAGACAGTTACTAAATTTTAGGAAATGTTGGTCTTATTTTTTTATGGAAGTAATTTTGTTCACAAAATAGAAATGCTTCTATTGTTTTTAAGGCACTGTAGTATCCATAGAGAAAAATACATAAAAAAACATGGGCAGGATGATGTAATTACGTAGGAAAGGCCAATAGATGCTTAATCTGAAAATATATTAAATTTACTATTTTTAATTTTAAGATTAATGCAATAGCCAATTTATTGACTTCTCTAAATACCACAGGCAAATGCTTGAAATCTCAATGTTTGAACTGAGAAACACAGTAACAGAATTGGAAAAAAGACTTGCCAGTGTTGAAGATGAAGGTAAGTGAATTGCAAGAGAGTCTTGCTAATTGATCGGAAAACACAGAAAATTAATTCTTTTGGGTAGGCCCTACAGAGATACTAATTTTTATTTAGAAATTTAAGTTTTCCCTTTTCAAATATGACTATTATATGTGTGATGTTGCAAATGTGAAATTAAGGAATACTACATACTGCATGTTAGCTTTAATTATTAATGAAACTATGAATAACATAAATTCATGGAGTTGGTTAATATTCTGGCCACAATAAGCCCAGTGAAAAATTCCTTTGATTTATATTTTCAAGCTCTTTTGTATGCAAAAAACCTCCAGGATTACTAACTGGAGACTTTCTCAGTCCCCAGAAAAAAGGGGGAAGAGTTTAAAAAAATGCTAACTTTTACTTGAAATGGCACGAAATAATCTGGGGAAACAGAATAACCCTGTATTTCTTTTTAAGGTAATGAATGGAAAACCAGATATGAGACACAAGTAGAATTGAACAAACAGCTGGAAAGGCAAATTAATATTCTTCAAGAGAAGATGGAGCTTATTCGTGGCAATCCAGCAGGTAGAAATGGGTATTCATAACTGTTTTTCAATAGAATTAGTGATTATATGTTGAAATTACATCAATGGGTCAAATTTTCTGCTTATTTGTAGATAAATTGTCCATTGTTCGCACCTTTGATCAAATGCCTGTGGTGAGTACTATGGCATTTAGTTGGTTAACAAAAAATTGCAGTGTAATTGAAGAACTTGTATAATCTTTGTTTTTTCAAGACAGAAAATAACAGCAGCTTGGTATAGAAACCAAAACGATCAGTCCTGCTTACTTTTTTATTGTTTCAGATACGCAGTTGCTTATAAATTTAAAAAGTATAGAGTAAAATCGTTAAATAGGAGGTATGTAAGACCTGAATGTTGGGAAGAATCATGTAGTGAAGTTTTTGGCTGAGTGAAGGTTGTGTCATTGGACCTGCAGTAAGGCATATGAGATGGTGTAGCTGGACTAGTTCCATGAATAAATGGAAAAATGTTAAACCTTGATCACAAAATCATGCAATCATTTAGGTTGGAAGGGCCCCCTTTGAGCTCTTCTAGTCTGCCCCTCCCACTCAAGCAGGGCCAGCTACAGCAGGTTGCCCAGCATCATGTCCAGTTGGGTTTTCAATATCTGCACAGATGGAGACTCCGCAATTTCTCTTGGCAACGTGTTCCAGTGTTTGACCACTCTCACAGTAAGAAAAGTGCTTTCTTGCGATCAGATGGAATTTCATGTGTTTCAGTTTGTGCTCATTGCCTCTCATCCTGTCACTGGGCACCACTGAGAAGATCTTGGTTTTCTCATTCTTTGTCAGGTATTTATACACATTGCTGAGATCCCCCTGGGCCTTCCCTTTTCCAGGCTGAACCGTCCCAGCTCTCTCAGCCTCTCCTCATCTGTCAGATGTTCCAATCCCTTAATCATCTTCATAACCCTGTGCTGGACTTGGTCTGGGAAATCCGTATCTTTCTTGTACTGGGGAGCCCAGAACTGGACCCAGCACTCTGGGTATGTCTCACCAGTGCTAAAGAGAAGGGATGGATCACCTCCCTCAACCTGCTGGCAACATTCTTCCTAATGGAGCCCAGGCAGGCATTGGCCTTCTTTGCAGCAAGAGTGCATTGCTGGCTTGTAGTCATCTTGTTGTCCACCAGGACCCCCAGGTTGTTCTCCGCAAAGCTGCTTCCCAGCCTGTCGGCCCGCAGTATATACTGGTGCCTGGGATTATTTCTCCCTGGGGACAGGACTTTTCATTTCCCCCTGTTGAACTGAACTTCATGGGATTCCTCTCTGCCTATTTCTCTAGCCTGTTGAGGTCCCTCTGAATGGCAACGCAATCCTCTGGTGTATCAGTCAGTACTCCCAGTTGTGTATCAACTGGGATAGCATAGATGAACAGTTACACTAACATTTGGCATAATACAGTTACAGGAAAATTCCTCATTGTACAGTAAATACACCATTTTTGCAACACCAAGGGAAGTATCTGTTTTAATTTTTAAAATTTTATTTCTTAGAATGCTAATATTTCATGACCTATATTTCAACAAAGCATAAAAGATTTTTCTGTGCTCTTGAGGAGAAAATGGCAAGAAAAAAACAGCAAATATTTTGGCCATTTAGTCTTCTAAAGTAGTAAATGAAGTGAAAACAATTTCAGATTCAGGACTGCTTTTTCCTTAGTCTGTCATCTGCTGAAATCTTTTACTTTGAGACCTTTTCTGCTTCTTACCCACTTTTACAAATAAGGAAGGCAGATAAAGATGTGGGAATGCCTTGTAACATAAGCAGGAATAATGAACATTATGAGGCCGGGCTCTGGCAATTTTTATTCCAGTTGCTTATGCATACAGAAGTGTTTCCATCTTTTACTTTTTTGTGCTTCACATTCTGCATGCCCTATTAGTGGGAATGATTATCTTTTGTAAGCAGGGTGTGAAAAATTAACTGCTCTTTCTGATCTGATCCATGGCTTTAAGATAGTAAACATTCTTGCCAGTTTTAGTACTGTCCTAGAGACCATGGTGTTTTCTAGGTTAGCAGGACTTTTTTTTTTTAACAGTTAATTAAAAAGAGAACAAAATCTTTCCCATCCCACTTTCCTGTTTCACAGAGTTGATTTGACAATACAACTGGGATTATATTTGAAGAAAAGCCTTGAAGACAGAACATTGGTCTAGAAAATTTACAGTAGAGTCTGCTTCAGACAATGTTATTCCTGTCAGCCTGTAAAGCACAGACTGGCATGCATACTTACAGTATCAGAAGTGTTTATTTCCATCCAATTGCTAGTACTCTCTTAACAAATCCCATTACACCTTGCCAAGCACTCAAAGAGTCATTACCGGTGAGATAATCTCCTTTTCCAGCAGCTGGGCTGCACCAATCCAGTACATTTGTAATCCCTACTAAATTCTGCCTTGCTTCCTCACCTATGAGCTGTGGTTCTCAGAGTTTTGTTTACTTTTCCCACAAAAGAAAGAATGACAGCACAACTGAAAGATTCATACTGCTAGAAGGAGTCTAGAAGACAGTTTGGAGAGTCCTAGACTTACTCAGTGACACCTAGGGAAGTCTGGAGCCCATGTGCCATGCCATAGATTTTTCTTCTGCAGTTTTAAGTCCTTCCTTCAGCCTTCCAGCTTAGAGTGAATACATTCTTCTGTTCACTAGCCAGAGGGGAAAAAAAAGTGCTTAGGGATTTAGTGAACTGTTTCATTTTTTCTTGTTTTGATTTTCAGGAGATGGAAAGAGGGGAAGAAAATAGATGTATTTTGTGGGCTTTGCTGGTTTTTTTTTTCATTGAAGCTATCAGAAAAGTCAGCGTGTATTTACAGATACTCTTGGAGAATGCAGAGCTGCTTTTTTTTCTTTTAAATTTTAGGAGGTAAAACATCGGTTAAAAAAATACACAGATCATTTTGTGGTGTTTAAGCATATAGGTTTATCCAAATCCTTTTTATGTTTTTGATAGTTGTTCAGGGGAGTAGGGGGGAATATTTAGCTTCTCCACAGATGAGAATAAAGAGCAGATGTGGTGAGTGGGCGTAGAAAAACAACTTTGCAGCCAGTCATCAATCTACATTTGCTCAAAGTAAAAATGCTGAGAGTGGATATATAAAATTGTGTGTGTGTGTGTTAAATGAGAAGTACACTATGATATTCAGCTTTCAACTTGCAGTTGCATATGAAGTTCTGTGGAAAGATAGCAAAGTGATTCTTCCAGCAAGATGATACAAGTTCTAGAATATGGCAACAGTAGACAGTAGATTTTGGTTTGAGCACCATATTTAGAAAATTAAATAGTATTTGCAGGTCTTTTTAACCTCTGTTCCCAAGGAAGTTAGAATTATGCAGTTAGAGTGTTTAGAAGGTCCTCTAATAATTCTTAACTTTCTAAGCAATTTAGCTGTATTTAACAGAGGAGATATCTCAAAGATACTAAAGAGATTTATCTCACTCAGCTAGTCATTTAAGGTCCTATCATGGTCAACAGAAGGAAAAAAATATGTCTGTAGAGTAATTCATCCTATTTGGAGATAGGTGGCATAATGTATTTTCTCAATATCAAGCACTACAGGGAGAATAAAAAAAGATTAGTCCTCAGGGACCCTGGCAGTCAGCAAGCTATAAAAACCTGAATGGAAGAGAAGAATACAAATGCAAATTCTGGAGTGATGAACACAGAGGATTTTCTGTGTTGATAAATTGCAATAATTGTTGCAGATGACTTGCACTATTTTTGCTTTAGAATTAGAATAATACTGATGAATGATTCCTTGCTATTAAAAACACCCCTAAACTATTTAAATATACAGTTATCATGCTGAAGTCATACTGACTTGAGATAATCCTACTCTTTTGTTTCAAAAAAATCATGTAGGTGTCACATGGCAATAAGTGCAGAGCCAATACCTTGAACACACAAATTTTTACAGCCAGGGTTTAGAACATCATTTTTGTGTACCGAGGGCAGATTAAAAATAACCTAAACAGTGACAAGCACAAGGGAGTTCCAACAATGAAAACTGTTTAGTCAGTAATTTCCTTTATGTCCCAATGAATAATACAAATGTCATACAGTACTTCAGAAATAATTACAGAAGGAATGCCTTCCCTCTAAAGTATAACATGATGTGAATTTTACTTGCCTCTCTTAAACATGCTGCATTCATTTGTTCACATTTTTTCATTAAATGAGTTTTGGTGAAATACATGCTCTCTGCTAAGCATAATTTCCCATATAAGCAGAATGAAAATTATTCCTTTCTGTCTCACCATTTCTGCAAGAAAGAATCCCTAGATAGCGGCTTTAGTATGCAAATACTGAAAAGCATATTACAAAATCAGTTCAGAAGAGCACACTCCTGATAGCATTGCCTTAGCAACGCCTTAGTTAAGATTAGCCAAGGAAACAAGGTTTCTGTGATAAATCACCATTTTCAGGAATGTCCAGCACCATAGCTGAGAAAATTCTGACATTAAGGGCCAGATACTTGCTTTGCAAAGCTGCCTTTCTGAGAGCACAGTGACCCCAGAACCGAGACCCTCACACAATCACCTCAGGGTTTTTGCTGTCAGTTATAAACTGTAAGCAAAACGCGTGGCAGCATCAGACTGGAGAAGGCGTTGGCAACGTGACAGGAGGGGAATCTTGGGTTTATGAAAACACACAACGAAGGCTTTGTATTTCAGTAGGTGTTGATAACTGCCTATAGGGAACATCAGTGCTTTATAATGGCATAGGAAATGTTGACAATTCTCCTAGCAAGTGACTGTTAAATGAACCTTGTCACTCATGCTGGATTAAGTCACCAGTAGCTCTATGGGAAGAAGAAATCTCTTTTCTTTTTATGAAACTTGGAAGTATTTTGGAGAAAGTTCCGTAGTCTGGTCTGACTGCCCTAAGCCGTATCCTGCCTCCTCACAGACTTCCCCTTCGTACTCCTTTCATCTGATCTCAGACAAGTATTTTGAATGCCTCCAAGAGACCTTTTTGATTTGCATTTTTTCCTTTCCTTGTGATGTTGGCATTAGTTGTTCCACCTGGTGGCCTTGCACAAACCAGCAGACTATTTTACTCAAATCACTCTGTGATATTCCCAGAGGCAGAATACACTTTGTATTTCAAAGAAAACACTCAGGGAAAAATCTTGCAGTCAAGTGACATTATTAGCTGGCTGTTCTCAAGAATTCCTTAGCAACTGGCTGGGACCCTGGGATATCTTCCAGAGAAAATGTATAAGGAAGCAATCTTCATCCTTTTCCAGGCCTACCAGGAGACATACTAAAAGTGAAATAGTTCAGAGTCAGCAACAACTTGTTCTGTCAATCTGAACCACAGCAATGGAGGTCTCCGTTTTAACTTCCTCCTCCCAAAGTCAGCAGATAACCTCTATAAGCAATGCTGTGGAGACCATTAGCATAAGGATTTAGGGTAGTAGTGTCCCATACCTATTACTCTGGAGGAGCCTCAACTTTCCAACAAGCCTCCAGGCTGATTTCTTTACCCTGGCCATTGCCAACGTCTGGTGCGAACAGGACCCACTGTGTTCATGTAGTTCAGCTCTCGGTTTGGTTTCGAATATAAAGATGATGCTAACCACAAGGGGGCACTTGGCATTTAGACAAGTGCAGGGAGCCTTTCTTCACCTGTACCGAAGCCTTTACAGGATCTAGTGTATATCTGTCGAGTGCATATCGTATGTAGAAATATGCTATGCTCAATAATTTTTATGTATCATTTTTTCAGTAATATATGACTAGTGAGTTTATTGATATCAACATAAAATCAAATTCTGTTGCAGTAAAACTAAAGACCTAGTATTGCTTTTTGCTCTTGATGAGTTTAAAATGATATGTTAAAAGATTCAGCTAAATCAGCTGATGAACGTCAGCTCCTAGTGTTGGAGGGAAGGGAGTTTATTTTCAAGCTTCATTTGATTTAAAATGCCAAGTAGATTGGATTGCAAAGGCTTCTTGTGCTGTTGGGTTTTTTCCTACACGACTGACAGATGTATTGCTTCTGTTCTAACTCATGGAGAAAAGTTAAAGAGGATTAGAGCTGAAGCAAATTGCCATAAGGATCAATAGTCTGCATGAGCCGGGCTTTTATGAAAGCAAGTTTGAGCCTCTTGATGATGTCATGGATTTGTCACCTTGTCTGTTGTGAAATGATTGATAGAAATTGTCACCTCTTGCCACTGGTAGCAGGGCAAGGAAAAATCCAGAATGAGAGCAACTTATGTGGGTGGCCTTAAAATTCAGCTGCAGTATCATTCTGTATAATTTCATTTTCTGGCAAGTGTTAAGCCAAATATCTAACTTCAGTCGAATGAAAAGGAAATTGTGTGAAAAAAAAAAGAACTGGAGAATTGGTGTTCCCTTTGTGAAACTCTGGGCTTTGGTCACTGCTGGACACAAGATGTAATGTGTCATTGCTCTGAGAGTGAATCTTGTTAAGCCCTGCAAAATTCCATTACATAAAGAAAGTATTCATTTAAAATCTCAGTGTGTCTTTTAGCTTACCAGCTTGCTCAGAGTGGCTTGACATGGACGACTTATTGAAAACTAAGGATCTTAAATTCAGGTTAAATCCTTTAGTCAGCTTATGTCTCCTTTTCAGGAATACATTGTCCAGCTATTCAAGGCTTAGTAGAAGAACCTGTAATAAGTCTAACTTAAAAAACCATTTCAATATTCAGTTAAACCATTTCTAAAAAGCTTTTTCAGAATTTATTTTACCAGTTCATCCTGGACTTTTGTTGGTAATTTCTCCTTCTGGGGGAGTGCTGCATACCTGGGAGGCTCCTTCTGGTTCTCTTGAGCTCTCACTGGTCCTTGCTTTGTATTGAGGCTTTTCTGTGCTCCAAGAACTCTGCTAAAAGTCTGTGTTGCTGGATGCTTTAAACTGTTTTCTATGAGTTTTGCTTTTGCATTGTTTTATTTATTAAGCACTAAACTGATCATACAACCATAAGCATCAAGAATGGAATCTGTTTCAGTGAGGTTTCTTTCTGCTTACTTCCCACAGAATTCAGGAAAGGCAAATCCTTAATGACTTGGATGAGTTCCTATGCTGGTGTTTCCCATTTCTTGATTTGTATTGTTGTGCCACAGCTAAAGACTTCAGATATATAAGGTCTCAGCTAGTTCTTCAATTACTGCCTTGACAGTAGGTGTAGGAGGTAACTTACAACCAGTCCTGGCTAAAGTGGGTCTCTAGAACCTCTTTGAAGTTTTATCATTTAAAATTTTCTTGTGTCTGTTTTTGAAATTGCATTTTATAGCATTTGGGTCTTGGAGAGGTCTTTTAATTGAGTAGGAACATCTGTGTCGCTAGATTCCCATAAGACCTTCAGTATTGCCATACTGAGCTCTGCATCATCAATTAGGTGTGTGGACACAGGAATAGAAGTCAGAAAGCTGAGTTAGCTGCCAAAGTTTCCTAGGTATTAACTGGGAGAAAGGCAGCTAGATTGGGATTTTCACAACAGAGTGCGTAGGAGAGATGGAAAACCAATGGGAAGTTGGTAAGAAAAGCCCAAGAATTGTGTCCGAAATCCTGCCTCCTTTCCAGAAGTAGGCATGACCTTGCAGCCTTTCTCACTTGTTCCTTCTCCATCCATGTAAATTTTGCATTTCTGACTGATTAACGGCCTGACTTCAAAAATTCTCTCAGCACTAGTGAAATATGATGGCAAGGGCACTCTCAGGATATGAGATACGAGAAGTCAAGCTCTTAGGGTGGCAGAGGACTAAAATGTAACTCATCTGATTTCTTTGTGGGTTAATTTTTAGGCTGTTAGACAGAAGAGGATTCCTTCATCATGTAATGTGGGTGGAGTATGCTTCTCAGGTTGTGCCCCATTAGGGAGATGACCACCAGGAAGCTTTGTTTTGAGACCCCATAAAGGCTTTCAGCAGCAAACTAAGCAGCTTGATTAAGCTTGTGCTTATGGGCAACCACAGTAGCAACAGCTCAGATGCCTACCTAAGTTATATGACACAACTAGATATGAAGAATGTAAGACATTGCATAGATTGCTTTATTGGCATTAGGAAGTTAAATTCTGCCTAAAGTGCAATTTAGACTCTAGTCCCTTTTTAATTTTGGGCTTCGCTTCCCAATCTGTAAACTGGGAGTAATTTATAATTTTCTTATTCCACAGAATTGTAAGCATAGGTACATTACAAATTATGAGGCATCCAGATACTGTAGGGATGGTAACTGTATACTTCAGTCACATTATCAACCTATTTCCATCTGCTTGCTCATCAGAAGCAGTGTAGTGTACTGTTTGTTTGCTTGCGGTTGGATGTCATCCTTGCTCCAGAGCCGAGTGAATGCCCAGGCATCCACACTGGACCAGCTGCATTGACAGCAAAAAATAGACAGTGCTTCTGAAAAGGTTAAATGAAAAAAGATCTAAAAGTAGTTTACTTTGTAGGTGAAAGAACTCAAAGAAATTATATGAGTATCATCACTGAGGAGATACTAAATTGCTCTGTTGTGACTAACAGCTGCAACACCAAGTCTTGCTGTCTTACATAATACTGATGGACAATCTAGTGAGGAAATAAATAGTGAGCTGTGGATTTACATAGAACAAATCTGGAAAGCAGCATGAACTTCTGTATTTACTGTATTTAAGCTTACTGTGGTGGTACAAAATATGTTGTAGGTGGTACAAAATATGTTGTACAAAATATGCTGTAACATGGTTATAATCTTTAATGTGCAGTCAGGTCAAGAAGGCAAAAAAAATTAGTTTCCTAGCTTGACAGTGCTGAGGCCTTCTTTATCTGTCTTGTTTAATTCTGTACAGACACTGATGTTGTAATGAAATAGCACATGACCCTAGTGGAATTTAGCCAAATCTTCTCTTTAATCTGCAGCTTACTTTTTCTCCTTGAATTGGCCAACGTTGACTGTATTGACTGTAGAAGCCTTCTGTATTAGGACAAAGATTTAATCTGCATCTGCATCCAAGATATTTCCAGATTTTCAAATAGGAAAAAACAAAAAAATCCCATTTTTTTTCATGTTTCCAGTGTGTCTGTTGTAACAGATTAAAGTTAATAACAGTTCAGTCATGTGAGAAACATTCTTGAAAGATACAGCTCTTCTGTATCTCTTTTTCTTTTTAACAGTGGGAGGGGTTATTCTCTCTTGGAAACATGTTTTAAAAGTACTGTGCCTTTTGCCATGCTCCTGCAAATTCTTGACTTTAATGGAAATCATTCCTAGGGAAATCTCAATAACAGCCAGAAATGTTTTTGTGAAAAACAAAATTGGAGCTGAATGAGTAAGGTGTTTTACAGAAAAACATGAAAAAGAATAAAAGATGTAATGATCTGCAGATGCTAGAAAGGAGAAGACTGGAGATTTCAAACAGGCAGATGTGAGAGGCAGATGTATATGTTTGGTGGCTATCTCTTAGAAACCATTGGTAGGGCTATCACTTTACACATCCAGAAAATAGAATGGCTTGATGACATCCAAAATCAAGGATATAAGTTATGGACGTGAGATGAAAATGCTCTTGTAAGATTGACATAATCTTTCATGTAATGACAAATGACATTTCCAAGTTCACTCTGGAACAGATCAAAGAAGACTGTGGTAGACTGCATGGATGCCCAAAAAAGTGGAAGCTGAACTGATCTGACCAAGGTATTGACTGAGAGATGGAAGGCACAGATGTAGCAATAAAATGAAGGTTATAGAATCATAGAATTGTTGAGGTTGTAAGGGACCTCTGGAGGTTGGCTTGTGCAACCCCCCTGCTCAAGCAGGGCCAACTAGAGCCAGTTGCCTAGGATCATGTCTAGACATTTTTTTAATATGTCTAAGGAGGGAGATGCCACAACCTCCCTGGGCAACCTATTCCAGTGTTCAGTCACTCTCACAGTAAAAAAGTGTTTCCTGATGTTCAGAGCGAAGCTCCTGTGTTTCAGCTTGTGCCCATTGCCTCATGTCCTGTCACTGGGCAACGCTGAAAAGAGCCTGGATCTGTCCTCTTTGCACCCTCCCTCCAGGTAATTATATGCATTGATAAGATCCCCCCTCAACCTTCTCTTCTCTAGACGGAACAGTCCCAGCTCTCTCAGCCTTTCCTCACAGGAGAGGTGATCCAGTTCCTTAATCACCCCTGTGGCCCTTCACTGAACTCTCTCCAGTATGCCCATGTCTCTCTTGTATTGGGGAGCCCAGAACTGGACACAGCACTCCAGGTGTTGCCTCACCAGTGCTGAGTAGAGGGGAAGGACCACTCCCTCAGCCTGCTGGCAATGCTTGCCTAATGCAGCCCAGGATAACACTGGCCTTCTCTGCAACAAAGGCACATTGCTGGCTAATGTTCAAGTTGTTGTCCACCAGGACCCCCAGGTCCCTTTCTACCATGCTGCTTTCCAGCTGGGCAGCCTCCAGCATATATCAGTTCATGGGTTGTTCCTCCCCAGGTGCAGGATTTTGCAGTTCCCCTTGTTGAACTTCATGAGGTTCTTGTCAGCCCATTTCTCCAGCCTGTTGAGGTCCCTCTGGATGGCAGCACAGCCCTCTGGCATATTAGCCACTCCTCCCAGTTTGGTGTCATCTGTAACCTTCCTGAGGGGACGCTCTGCCCCATCATCCAGGTCATTAATGAAGATATTAATCAGGACCAGACCCAGTACTGATCCCTTAAGGCTTAAATTAGGTTTGGGATTTTTTTTTTACCATTAGCAAGCATTCATAAACTGAGAAATAGACCACACATGGATACTGGCCTTCTGGATCTGAGGTTTGCATAATAAATAAGGAAAAATTTCCACGGAAAAGGAAGGGGAGAATATTTGGAGAGAGTCATATTGCCCTCCTTTCCATGTTTACCCAGAAAATCTGGTTAAATAAAGGCATAGCAAAGCATTAAGGTCATGAGAAGAAATAACTGATTATTAAGGCAATGGTCAGGTAGTCAGTACAGAAAGTGAAGGGATTCAGCTAGTCTGAGTAGGGGCATACTTGAGTTAGAAATAAAAAGAAACAGAAATTCTGAAACAGATACTTATTTTACACAGGGGGCCTAAGCAGACAAATGGAAGAACCTGACTAGCCTGAAATTTAATAAGATTGATAATGAAAACATGATGGGATAACGAGTATTAAAGGTATGCACTTGGCAGGAAAGATCAAAACAGAGATAGATGTGGTATGTAGCAGATGTGAGAGACTTTTACATTAATGTTGTTTGTTCTTTCTTTGTCATCTGTTTGGATTAATTCATCTTGACGATGGATAGGAAAATGAATTTTAATCACAATAATATTGGGAAATAATATTGAAATATATATTGAAACAACATAACTCACTTAAATATTAGGACAGCAATATTTTCTTTTCTATATGTAGATGTCTACCTCTTGGCTAGATCTTTAATTCCTACTTACTGCAGGCAGTGCAGGTCTAGTTAATACAGTCATCCGAGTATAGAGAGTTGTTTCTAGATACATCTAAGTAGGCATATTCAGTGGAATAGTTGTGTAAACAAAGAGACTTGCAGGTGTTTCAATGCAGAGTAGCCCACTTCTGCTCCAGAAGGACATGTGACTCCTGTATCCCATGTCATATGTGCCACACGTGAATGTCTTGGACGCTCTAGGACATCTCAGATGGCAACTGAGTTGAGCTCTTCAGCTGCTCAGCTGAATGAATCTCTGCGCATCAGTGCTTGTATTGACTATGACTCTTAGTAGGAGCTTAGTTCACATATGGACACTCAAATGTAGATATCCTCACCTCCGACTGAATCCCATCCATACAGTCAAATATAGATACAAATATAAAATTTGGATGCATGAATTTGGATGTAATATTATTAGATTACGTCCAGAAAATGTATCATATGTGATACTTGTAAATAAAGACTGAAACCCAAGTGCTAGTAATAATGATGAGGCACAGATCTCAGTGGATGTGATAGTTAACACATTTTATCAGAAAATACTGGGAAAAAAGGAGGGAATGCTGTTTTAGATTTTGAAAATCTAGAAGAACATTACAGAAAAGCCAGTCGTGAAAACTCAGATCAAGCGATCATTAATTCATTCGTTTTAAATTAAACATGTATATATTGCTTAAGTTTTCAGTAAAGGCAGAAACAATAAAACGCGGGACAAAGGACAAAATAGCTAATGTCAGCAAGTGCTTGGAAGAGGAAATGACATTAACCAGATCCTAAGGAAAACTCAAGGAGCTGGATATGCTTAAATTGAGGGAAATGGGTAATTTGTATTTTAGGATTCTGAAAGAACTGGTTTTCTACATCACTGATCTGATAGTAAGTGGTTTTAATAAAGCTGTGGGTGATGGTATTGTGTGCATTGAAGAAAAGCAAATCTTTTTTTTTAGTTTTAAGATAGAGAAAGAGAGGAATAATTGTTGCAAAACCAGACTGAAATACAGATTAATTAAAAGCAGCTCATGATGGGCAAACCTGTTGACATTCTGTAATGAGACAATAGATTTGTTGTCACAATAAATACAGTAATCCTGTTCACTGTGACCTCTGATAAAGATACTGTGTTACATAGGAAGTGACTGTTTAATTTGGAGAAAATGAAAATTAGTAGATTTGTTGAAGGAATAAAGAGCTGGCAAATGGAAGATGATAGCAGTGACTAGTGAAGGAAGCTGCTGGGAGAGTACAAGCAGAGTTCTTCCAGGACCAGGTTTAGGACTAATCTTAACATTTAATGCAGGACCTTGATACACAAAGTAGAAATAGATTATGGTATCTTTCTCCTGATACCAATTATGTAATATAATAGGTATCTGGATGTTTTTTAGAAAAAGAATGACACTGAAGACTAGATTATTAAAAATGGGATTAAAATTCAATAGTGTAGACCAAAGGATTTAGAAAATAGTAAACAAATTCTGTTATGAATTGAGAGCTGATCACCCTGACATAGCTGCAGAGAAGAATCTGGGTATTCTAGCTGATCCCATGTTGCCTGTGAGCTGTCACCATGCAGCTGTGAAAAAGGAAAATGCAATCCTAAAATTTCTCTATACAGATAAAGAAGTATTACTGACGTTGTTCAAGGCAGTGAGATGGCTTCTGGAATACTGCATACTCCAGTACAGTTCTGTTCTCCATCAGAACTGGTTGAGCTCCAGCCTGTGGTACAAAGGGGTTGCTGTAATGATAAGATGAAAGGACAGCCTGCTGTGTGAGAGACCATTTTTAAAAGCTCAGCTTATTTATCCTAGTAAAATGAATGTTGAAAAAAGATGTTCCTGTTTGCTGCCGGTGCATGCTGGAGGCAAACATCAGGGAGGAAGAACAGTTATCTTAAAGATAATTTCAATACAAGAAAAAAGAGGTATAAACTGACCTTGAATAATCCGAGGCAAGGAATTAAAAAAGCTATCTGCTATTAGAGCCTCCCAATAAGAATGTCTCTACTGGATGGAGTGGATCAATTTATGAAGGGGATTATGAGAAGCAGTTTCCTGTGTTAGAAATGGAGGAGGACCTGCTTGGGTGTGCGTTCTACTTCCACTACACAGCAAACAAAGAACGGGCCAGTGCCAGTAACCAAAAATGTACTCTACCACTTTTACTCTAGCTCATCCCAATTGTAGACAAGGTAAATGGCTACACACCTAAGACAGATAGTCTCCCCACAAAATACTGCTTTCTGGCCAAGTTGTTATGGGATACCTTTGAAATCCCATGTACCTCTTCAGCCCGTTCAGCAGCTCTCTCGGCAAGTGGTTTGAAAATGGAAGTGCAGGTGAGATCTGAAATCTTCGTCCTAGTAAAAAGGAGCCATCAGAACTTTGGTTAGAAGTGAGGAGAAATTCTGGCTGGTCACCACAAGGTGACTTTGCTAACCTGTCAAGGAGCAGCAGGTGGAAAACCGTATCTGTATCATTTTAACACAGTGGAAATGTGTAGTGCATAACTGATAATTGTAGCGTATGGTCTCTGCAGTGTGCTAGCCAGAACCATGTAGACAAATAGTGCCCAAGCAGCTAATAGAATGATCAACATCTTAATGCTTGAAGAGTAAGGACTAAGGTGATGATTTCTTTATACAGAATGTAAATATTTTTAAAACACCTTTTTATTTACTGTAACCACAGGGTTCCTTAAAAGAGGTTCTTAAACAACTAGAAGAAGAGAAGAAAATTCTCCAGAATCAGCTAAAAGACTATGAACTTAGACTGGAACAAGAAGCAAAGGTTTGTAATCACTGTAGGCCTCTAATCTATAAAAGCCATTATGTTGTCTGACAGACAATGTGTGTGGAACACACAATAGAATAGTTTCACAAAATATGTCATTGGAAAAAAAACTCTGCTGTGTATTTGTTGCTTCCTGTATGATTCAACTTTTAAAATATTTTGCTTAATGGTAGCCTATATCCTTTATTTTAAATGTAGGCTTACCACAAAGCTAATGATGAGCGGCGCATGTACCTCTCAGAGATCTTCCAGGTAAGAAAAAAAAGTGCGACTCAATAACTTTTAAAAATCATTATGCTTTCTCAATATAGCAACAGCATCTGTTAATGCCATTAGGTCAAAGTCTTTTATCACTTCATTCATCTACCAAGTCCATTACAAAAGCTGTTTTTTAAAAATTTTAAGAGCTAGAGCTTGAAAGATTGCTACAGTTTATTTATTTTTAAATACTTTTTTTGCTTTTGTATTAATTGGAGTTTCATTGTTCCCAAGAATAGTCAAAGTGTCCTTAACTGAGAAAGCTGAAGCAATTTTCTGATACTTGCTTGCCCACCCATTAGTCACAAGATTGCTATGTTATTTTAAAGTTTCAGTTGAAAAGGACAGAACCAAATTATCTGCAGTAGTGACACTCACCTTAAGTGGCAATTCCTCTGTTTCATATTTCCCCTTTCTTCTTTTAAAGACAAACTAGCCATCCAGCTCAGAATGACAATACAGCAAATATTTCAATTAAATTTATAAGATAAAGGGTACGATACCTTGTTTTTGTGAAATCAGAGGTTAAATTTTATTGCTGCAAATTATGTAATACATAAAAGTTGATACTACAAACTCGAAGAGCCTGTAAAGGAACCTGTAAAGATTTGTAGTACTTCTTATTCTGAAAGAGCTCTTAATTCCTGAATAATGTAAAAGTAATAGCTTACTGTGATACACAAGAATGACTGTCACTGAATCCCTGTCACAGCTAAGTGGGGTGAAAGGCTGTCGTTAGCAGTTTTTCCGTATGTTTGCACAGTGGGCAACTGATTCTCTTATGTGCTTCATTGCTGCTTTGGGAAATCTGAAAAAATTGCTTAAACTAACTTTCCAGTATGAAACCAGGAAAGAGCCCAGGAAATGCCCATGATAGCTGTTAATACCTTTGCATTAACAGTGGAACTGGGAACTGCTGGAGGAAGAAGGTAGGAAGTAAAAGATTCTTTTATTGCTGAACATGCTAGCAAGAGGAGTGCCCATGTTCAGCTGCCTAGAAAAACTCTTAAACATGCATAAAACATTATTTGAAGTGAGCTATATGCACTGGCATGTTGCATAAATGGGGCATTAGGGACTAGGATTTTGCCACCGACATTCAAGGTAGTTAGTGCATTGTATTTTAAGTAATCAATTATTTTCTCCCATGATTTCAGAATCATATGAGAGCAAAATAATCATCTTCAGATTAATCTCCCTATCTTTAGTTCTCTGAATTTGAACAGCTAATCTAAAGTAGTTGTAGAGGGGTCCTCTGTACTCTATGGAGAGAGAAGCATGTTTAAGGTGGAAACCATCACACCTGTTTTAGATCAAGATGAAATGAATTTCCCAGGGACTTACCTGTTTCTTTTCCTGAGCTATAAGCAGAGCCTAGGTGAGCAGTTTAGATTAGACATCTACCTTTTACATTGCTAATCTGAACATGGCAGTCAATTGAATCAGTGTTGACTGGTGGTTGCAAAAGAATCAGTGGCTCATCTGGTCCCTTTGGGTCCTGTTCAGATATGAGTTTGATTTGATTGTTGCTTTTATATTCTTTTAAAATCTACATATGTATGCCCTCCCTTCTAATAATTTTGACAATAGAGGCAGAAGTAAACTTATTTACATTCAGTCCAGACTCTTTCAACTGTATTAAAATGTCACTGTTTTAGAGTCTGCACGGTAATGTTGGCAGCAGTTGAGTTAGAAGGATTTACCTGTAGGCTAACGTTTTCCATACATTCCAAAGTAAATACACTACAGGATATTGTTATCCTGTGACAACAGTACATTCCAGTGACACTCTCTTAGTTACATAGAGTGGATATAATTTTTTTTTAGGCCTTTTTTTTCTCATTATGTTTGTGCTTTTCTATAGCTCACAGTAAAAAAAAGAATACTAATAGAGTAGAAGTTTTTACTGGTAGGTGTTAAAAAATCCCAGATGTTTTGGGTTTTTTTCTACTTTGTTTTGAATCCCTCCTGAAGCCTGCGGCAGAAGCAGGGATCCTTCTGAGCAGCGATTTCTTTTGTTTACCTTTTTTATTATGGAGTGCTTTTCTGCTTTTTTACAAAATATATGTATCTTCTGAGTGCTTTTGTTGTTTGACTTGCCTGGATCCATAGAGATATAGTCAATTTTAAATGATAGTTTTAAAATAAATTAAAGATTTCACAAACTTGAGAACTCATGTTAGAGGCACTAATGATTTATCGTGTCTTCTTGTTTGCTTTTTTTGTTTTGTTTTCAATCTGAAAAAATGTTGATTTGGGATTTGGACTCCACAAATCTCAAAGCACTTTCTGGTGGTATTCAGAAATTGGTTTGAGAAGCAGGCAAAGAAGAACTATAGCAGATCTTTAAAAGGGCTGTTCTTTCAAGCCAGATATTTACCACAAACTTTTACTAGCATAGTAGACTCTGATTTGTGATTGGGATTTCTTTGCAGAAAAAGTATTATAAATAGGTACAGCTGGAGAGCTGCTTGTGCAACAATGGCTCGTTTTAGTTGGGATAGGCCTGGAGTAAACTGTACCAGCAAAACCAGTGCTATGGATAATAATTGTATATACTGGAACTCTATGTTCATATAAATTAAAAAAACAGTGAATGCAATCGTAGCATATGTCTTGCCTCATGTGTGGCAGAATCACATCTGCTCAGAAAGATGATAAATCTTTAGTACTAGAGTTCCTTAAGTGCAAAAACTTTCTTGCCTTCAAGGAAGTAAATCTGTGCAGATCCTATTCCATTTTTATGCTTGCACTCTTAAAAGACTCTGCTTTAGTCATAGCTGACTTTACTATGACTGGGTTAGGAAGGCTTGCCTGGTGCATTGTATACATGGAAGCACAGTAGAAACCATTGTCTTATAAGTAGTGAGACATGCTTCTTTTCAGTGCCAGAATTTTTTCTCACAACTGCAAGATGTTTTCACACATGCTATAACATGTAATGTTGTAATGTAATATGTAATGTAATGTAATAATCCAAACCTTGAGCCTTCTTTAGGTAGCCCCAAAATCTAGCTCTAGGCTTTCAAAAAAGCTTCACTGGCCTGCTATAGCCAATACATTGTATACCATGATTACCATATATTTATTATATGTTCCTGATGGATCTCTTTAAAGGGGCTGAGACAATTCCATTCACTTACACTAGACACCCAAGTGTGCACAGCAGCCAAACAAGCCCTAAACCTTCTGCATTTTCTGGTTTTCTGTCCATGGTATAGCTGTCCCTCTGAGAGGTAGTTTTGGCAAAGGCAGCTGGATGAGCAAGCAAGTGCTCGGTGAGGAGGGAACCCTGTGAGCTAAGGAACAGGAAAACTAACTGATTTAATCCTGCTCAGATTCTGTTAAATGCAATACCAAGGGTAACAACTGGGGTTTTTTCAGTATGTTCAGGAATGTAGACTTCCAGAGTATGCAAATATTTCCATGCTGTGTTAATTCTTTAAAGTAGTTCCTGTTCTTAATTAATGGTTTAATCATTCAAAAGTACAACTAAGTCACTATAATTTGTTTTGTTTCCCATTCAGGGAAGTATGTTAGAAATATAATGCTGCTTCACTGAAAATGTGGAGTTACAGGCAGTATGACCAAAAATATGCTGATTGAAATTACTCTGATAGTCCAGCTTAATAAATAATGGTATTTTTGCACAGCAAGGGATTTTGGCATGTGTTCAATTCCCCAAATCAACAAGGTATCAGCATAATATGTGCTTAAAGTACTTCATGGCAGTCAGACCATATTGGGTCAAAATTAGTTTGGAAAAATTTTATTTCTTTAACTGTGATTGTGGTTAGAATTTAACTTGTTTTGTAAAAATTTGGCTGTTGCAGACCTCAGCTACACTTAAAATTGTTGAAAGGCAAAAAACAGATGCTCTGACAGGCAAGGGAGAAAACCAGATACTGAGGTAAATTTCCTTTATATTCCCTCTGTTTTCTGGTTTATTATTTTTTCTAAAAGTACTATGTTTTGAATATTGCAACTCTCTGTTCATGGTAAATATCACTGAGCATAATCCTACTGACAATATTAATCTTAACATAATTTTTGATACTGCTTCTCAATCAGTTTTATTTAATACTAAGTATGTTGCAATATTGAAAATACATATATTTAAGTGGCCTTTTTTAAATCTTACAATACCTCTTAGGCTCTTCCCTTTCAACCTGTGTTTAAAATGGATCTTTTTTTTCTATATTACTGCAGAGTTGGGAGCAACAAGTATATCCTTTAGTCCATTAAGAGTAATTAAATTAAGTAATGCCTTGGTGCTTTTTAGCCAACAGAGAATGTAAAGCTTTTTGTGGATGATAATGTGAGTGATTTTAGATGACAACACATAAAGGCTTCATTGTTTAACAGATTTCTGTTCAGTTACATGGGTTATAAATTTAAATTTGAAAAGAACCCACCTGCTCTGAGCCGTATAGACATAAAATGAGTTTCTGATTGCAGTGTGTGTGAGAAAGCTTGGGATTGGAGGAGAGCTATTTTTTTAACTGAACTGAAAATGTTAAGAATATAAAGCACGAAGAATATAGGGAATCACATCAAAAGTGTCGGACCCAGTATCCTGCCTCCAGTGGCCATAAGTAGATGCCCACAAAAGTATGTAAGCAAGCAGTTACAATATTTGCTATTGGAACTCTTCCAAATACTTTATATTTGGAGACTTCCTGAGCTAGTATGTATTTTGTATCTCCCCGAAAATACTCCTCCATGAACCCATTTATCTGTATTATTAAAATGAGCATACATATTGGGAGCATCTGAAAATGTGATGAGTAAATTATAAGCATGAAATTGTGTCAACATACTCACTTACCAGCTTTACCGTTTCATTCTGTGTAAGCACAGAATCACAGGATTTCATAAATCGGAACAGTGGATCTTCATGATCCAGGAGAGGATATTAGTAGGATATGAATTAATGTAGTACAATATGAATTAATGTCTATGACTGAAGTTTCTCAATACAGAAATAGCACTGTATGGGTCTGAAGTACCCCATATGTAGCCAGCATGTTGCTTCTGGCCCCAGTGATGTTTAACATAGCTCATGTGGAGAAGGTCAGGAAGCTAGAACTAGGAGAATTCACTGTCTCTGCTGGGAGATTAAATATCATCGGCCAGATATTGAGATTTGCTGAGGGTTAGCACTGATCTGTGATTATGTTGGGCTTTTTTATAATTTAATTTAGTAGACCATTACTTACCCTGAAATTATATGACAGTGTGTTTCTGTAACTTTCTTTATATCAAACAAAAGAAAATAAAGTGTAAAAGAAAATAGTGTCCTGTAATTGCTGGTCTCAGAAGATGCATATTGTAACAAAATATCCCCTTTCAACCCATTTTCCTTCAGAGGATTTGTTTTCAACTTTTCAAAGTACTTTACACACATGAAGGCAATTGTTCATTTTTGAATTGTGCTTAGTAGCAAAGGTCCCAGTTTGCAAAGCACTGGCTTTTATAACCAGTGACTTAGAACTTTCAGGTCAAACTTCTGTCTTAGTTGGCAACATGGAGATAAGAATGGGGTTTTGGCATAGTTTGCATTTTAAGGAAATACCAGAACGTAAGTAAGCACCCCTTGATCATCACAAGGTTAACACAGCCATTGTTATATTATTCCTTTTTAATTATGTTTTGATTTACAGCCTGAAGGTTGTTCGTTCAAGCTGACATTAATGAGAAATAATTTCATTCAAATAAGACATGACCTGCATGATTGAAAATAAACATGTTCTTGAGAATAATTTGAAAATTTTCTGTCCAGAGTTCTTACTTCACTTCTGTTGGCCTTTCAGAAAATGCCTGCCTTCATTGGATTTCAAACCGTAATAAGAAACTATGCTTAATGTTTAAGTATAGGTACAGTTATGGAAAACCCAACCTATATATTAAAGCAACACTGAAACATTTTTGAGTAGTAATTGTGAACACTAATTGTTGATGCATTCAGTTTCCTGGCCATCCAAACAGAAGCCAAGATCAGTAGAGGTCCTTTTTATGGTATTTCACAGGACAAGAAGATAGGCTAGCTGACAATTGGGAAAAAACATGGATGTTGTGATGACTCATGTCTCTGATGCAATCTGAGCAGCCAATTTAATGTCATTCTGAGCCCTTACTGTTATACTGAGTCACATAGCAGGGCTTACTAGCTCAGTTTCAACACTGCACTGGCTGCAACTACCTGGCTTCTAAGTCCGTAAGTCCAGCTGGTTTTGAGTGGAAAGAGGTTTTGCTGCCTGCAGAATTCCACGCAGACACATGCTGTCTGCTTTGTCCAGTTCTACAGTGATCTACAGATTAATCAATTAATTTTGAGTAATCAATTGATTGTTGAGCAAACTGGGGCCTTGGGTTCTTATCTTCCAAGCTCTGAGTAGAAGCAGCTCCATGTCCCTATGTGGGCAGCCCTCCCTCAAAGACTGTGACTGCTTCTAAGAGCTGGAACAAAAGCTGTGTCAGTCTCAAGACGACTAGGAAGCCCTAGGCACAACTTTGTTGGCTGTTTGCCCAGAAATTTGAAACTTGCACAGATCATGTCATCACAGCTTCTACCACATAACAAAATATTTCTCTGTCTACTATCATGAATATAATGATGCGATGTTGTGATATATTTTCCTTCAGAGTGCCTATAATTGAGAAAGATATTGAAACCCTGTATATTGTCCTTAGAGTATGGAAAGTGCTGTCTGTCCACTGTAGTAATGAACAGGGAGAGAAACAAATGTACGTTGCGTAAGAGTAGAGATGCATGCTGCTTGATCATAAGAATGACCCTTTCGGTTTGTGGAATCACCCTTTCTCCGCTGGAGGTTCATTTACATTCCCACTGATTTGTCTTAGAAGATCAAGATGAAAACAGCTCTAGTATGGTTCATGTAGATGGTGCATGTATGTATGATGAGTACCACTTCAGGAGTCTGCTGGCAGAATTTCCGATGTATGATCATGGGCTCAAGAGCATGGGTCTCCAGGGTGGGATACTTGCAGAGAACTGTGACTACATCTACATGAAGTGTTTTTCCACTTCCTAATGGGGATGATGTAACCGATGAAAATGTCTCCTTAGCCAGTTATCTTTCTCTTTGTGCAAATGTTTAGTATTCTGTTCATGTTCTTCAAATGCCATCATCTAGGTAACAGGAAGTAGTCAGGAATCATGAGATGAGGATTGAGTTTGTATGCAGAATAATTAGATGCTCTGCTAGCCTGCAAACCCAGAAATATACTTGTTTTTTCCTCTCTCAGGTTTATTAATTCACAATAGTAATCAGTTATGCAAATATAAAAAGCATGCAAATTTCTAGCAGTTAAAGCTTACAGGGAATGTGACACTTGATGACTAACTTCACCCATTTTATTTCAGAGGGAGATACAGTGTTCCAGGAAACTTGAAGATGGTTAATCCTCAAAAAGGATCGATTAAAAAGACTGTAGGAGTGAAGCAGCTTCCAAAACTAAAGCACTGATTTAATATTAATGCCAAGAACTTGCAACTGCTTTTTTAAAAATTTAATTTAACTGAAAGTTTCTAAATCAAAACCGAATGTATTTGTGCCATATTATAATACCAAACCCAGCTCAGCACATCTTCTTGGCAGCCTTAAAGTAAGTGTTCCTCTGCCTAACATAATTGTTTTTCTAGTTGCCATCTTTGTTCTGGTGATCTCTGACCCTTTGCATTCTGGTTCTGCTCAGTGATTCCAGGTGTCAGGGAGTTGGAAGCCTTGGAGAACGTTTAATTTCTTTATACACCAGGTGGATCCTTGAACTCTTTGACTGCACAGCAACCATTGAAAACAAACAAGCCTCTAACATTTTTGACCTCTCAAGCAAGAAGAAGAAAAAGGCAAACTGATGTAACGTGAAGTACTGTCTTACCACCCAAAACAGTAAATACCTGATAAAATTCCATCCAAGAGCATCCCCATTCAGTATAGGCACCAAAGAGAGACTCTCAAGTAGTTTGATGTTGGTACAGCTGAACATGCCTTTCATTTAGCTTTTAAAAAGACCAACAGCACAGTTTACTAGCCAGTCTGATTTCTTACATGATACTATATAGTAGAGTCCCTTTACAATATAAAGTCGTTTTATATTCCATGAGCTTTCTTACTCTATCAGAGAAGACAAATCACCTCCAAATTTAACTTTTTTAAAAGCTGGCTTGCCACAGATCCTGTGGTGAGCACTTTTTATTAAGGATTCTTCAGAGCCTATCTTGTGGAGGAGTTGTTTCTTTTAAACACTCTATACACATGTTTCTTGATATTGGTATGTTGCTATTTGAAATTTGAACTCTCAGATGAACCTTTGTATCTACAGTTTGGGTTCCATAAAAATCTCTATGGAAGAGATTTTATATCTTTTATATCTTCAGTGGCACTGATCCATCATGTATTTTTAGGGTCCAAAATAGTGCCATTCTTTAAAGTCATCTCTTCAATGAAAGTAGAACTACTTTGTATTTTCATTCTTAAGCATGCAGTTGCTGCTGCAGTTTCATTACCTACATTTTAGTCATTAAACTTCAGCAGAATTTTTTTAAGTGGCAACAGGAAAAACGTTTTGGTAATGAAGCTTCAAGCCTCTGGGTTACATCTTAAAAGCTCTTGGCAGAGCAAATGTGATTGATTGACTGCCCTTTGTTATTTTTAAGAGTATCCCTAGCTCTTTGCAGTATCTAATAAAGCTTTTTGCCTCTTTAAGAGCAGTACTAATAGTTCCTTATTACTGGCAGCATTAAAGTGAAGCTGTAATTAAACTCATACAAAAAGATCAATGATGTCATTCTCAAAGGCAGAGAAGGAAGACCTGCAGTATTGTATGGCATATTCAGTATGGAGACCCTATTTTTTTCACTTACATAGTGTGAGATTTATTACAGATATTTCTAGTGTTACCGTGATGCAACTGGTATCATTCTTTCATAAGCAGGGTGGTCTGCCTGCCCTGTTTTTTCCCCACAGTCACAGTTGAAAGCATAGCACAGCTGATTAGGTTAGCACTCTTCTGTTCCTGTTTTTCACATGGAAAATTTCCAAATTTTGATTGTGCTGGCATTTGTCATTGTGGAAAGGAGAGGAAAAAAATAACCATAATGGTCCTGTTGGCATGAAAGTCAAGGGACATCTGCAGTAATGAAGAATATCCAGTTCTTGGATTCATGCAGCAGACATTTACTACTGCTGTCTCTGAGTCAACTGTTAGTCAATGCACTCAAGTCCGGTCCCTGTAGCACCTCAAAGTAACTGGGAACATTGCACAAATGTAGCAGAACAGCATTTATTCACAGCAGGAGACTTGGACACTTTCCTCATGGGTAGTCCTCACTGAGGACTGAAAAAGAGACATTTTTTTTTGAAGCCTAAGAAGACAGATGTATTGGTACAGTTTGGTACAGTAATGACCTGAGGAGAGGAGCAGGCTATGTCCTACTTAGTCCCTGTTTAAGCTTGCCAGGAACAAGCTCAGGATCTGAAACTCAGTAGTATGATAATTAAGCTCTAAAACATGTGCTTGACTGTTCTAATTGTGTGTCCAGCTGTAATGTTTTCTGTGCAAAATATACTCTTACTCTTTAAATTACTTGGCATTTCATTTTCCTCCCGCCTTTCTGAAAATAAGGGCACCCTGATGATTAAGTCTGATGACTCAAGTTTCTTTGCAACAGCAAAAAGATAGTTTTTGGTTTCATAAGTGTTGTGTTATTTTCTTCGGACCTGAATAAAACTTCTACACTGCTAGCTTTCCCAAACCACGTTGGAATTTTTTGTTTGGTTTGGTGCTTTTGGACGGATGAATGTTTTGAAATCCCTGGATTTATCTTGCGTGGACTTTTCTCACTACTATTATGCTGTCAGATGGGGTTTGTTTACATATGCAGCAATGAACAGTTACATGTCCTTACACAGTATCTTCTATATGAATATTTTGGCACATTTCAGAGTAATTAATCCTTCAAAGCACAGTATGTATTTTTATTCTCATTTTAGGCATAGAAGACTGAATCACAGAGCTAGGTTCATTTAAATTAGAGATAGGAGTGTAGTGATGTCTGGGTTTTCCCTGATTTCATGACAGGGTGATCTTTTGTAATGTTGCTAAACATTAGAAGGTAAATTCTGTCTCCTCTAAAGTCTCCGTGCATCATATTCTAAACAGTGGACAAATCTGAAGACAAAAATGGGAAATTGAATTGCTGACAGTTGTGGTCAGTGAGTGAATGGAACTAAATGTCAGAGGAAGGTAGGATTAGAGCTGAAGGTTTGAATCTAGCCAAACTTCTTCCTGCAGCACAGAATGTAATTGGGATTCCAAATGTACTGTTGTAGTGTAAGTGCCTTTAATTGATGGACCGAGATATTTGATATTCTAACTCTTGGGACTTGAGAGTATGCTTCCCTTAGGTGATTACTCATGTAACTCCACTGATTTCAGATAAGTCATGATTTTGAGGTAACTATGGCATTTTAAGTATTTACCGCTATTGTTGCTGGAAAATATGAATTAAAAAACTCAAATGCTGGTGAGCAAACATTTCTTATTTCCCAAAATACCTTTTTTTTTTAAGTCTCATGATTTAAGAGGGTATTGAGTTGTGATTTTTCTTTTTAATAAATCAGTATAGCACCACTGTATTCCTCTCTGACAGAATAAAATTAAAATGTTTACTGGATAGGTATTGACTGTGTGGTTGATTATTATGTAATTATGCAGCATAACCACAGACTCCAGAGAACTTGGGTGATGAGCTTCCCCATATTCAGGATATTATTAACAATAAGCAAAATATTTCATTGCTTAAATACTTTGTTTAACGGGTTCTCCATATAAATAACTGACTATGTGGTACAGTTCACAGCTTCCCTGTTTCCTATGATATTCCATCTCCACTGGTAAAGATGAGATGCTTAATTTAGTCTTAATACATTTCCAGTAGTGGAACATGGCTGTGCAGGCATTTTTAGAAATGGGATGCAGACACGGTAGCAGGCAAGCAAATAAATAAATATATAAGTGAACCTCTATGTTATTAAGCTTCTGCTGTTCCTGCCAGACTGGTGTGAAACATAAACAGTAATTTGAACTAACTCCGGTTGGAAGCAGAAGCAAAGTGTGTGGATGAAAATCACAGCTAATTGCAACAGTTTTCTCTTTACATACAGGTGTCACACCAACGGCAGACAGCTCTAGACCGATAATGAGGCTTTGCAAAGATGGCAGTATGTCATTTAACTTGGCAGATCAGTTTAACCCTCTCTTCCAAAGATACAAACATTGTATGTAGTTCCTTGCAGGTTACAGCTTGGAATCCAGTTCTCCTGCACTTCACTAATCTGTGCCGTAAACTACTGACTAAGAGCCATGTAGAGCCCAAGTGAGTATCTCACGTCTACAGAAGCAGTGTGCAGATGGGACCAGGCTTTCCCGATGGTTCTGCGTGCAAACAGAGGCACCACTCCACAGAAAGGGTTCACCCAGGCTGTGCTGTTCTTTCAGCAAGAACCAACAACAGCTGAGCTATTGGAATGGGTTTAACCTCTGAAGTCATTCTGGGCGCTGCCTGTCAGACATGTGGCTTCCACCACAGTCCTGTCCTCCATGTGGCGTGCTCTGGGTAGCTGGCAGCATCCTCTTAAAAAAACTGTCAAGACTCCACAAGTTTTCTCTGAAGGAGAATCAAGGTGTGTTTTGTGTCCTCTGGCTGGCAGAACAGGTAACAGCTAGCTGGCTTAGCTGTGCCCTTGCCATTATTTTTCAGAAATATCCTGTGGTGCCTGTGACGCTCTACCAAGCTCTCAGACATCCTTTCCGTGACCAGAGATGTTGGCACATCACCTGATAGCGATGGGAAGACAGATGTATGCCTGCTGGCAGTAACGGGGTAACAGGAGTTGCACTCTGTCCACTTACTGTATAGAGCTGAGGACTGAGAAGGACACTAGTCTGCTCCCCTTAGCACGGGACGGTTTTGAGCATTTCCAGTTCTCCCTCTAGAAAGGCAGATTATTTGAGGGGGACTTCCCCCAGCTGAAGTTCCTGTGCCCATTATAACCAGGGACAAAACAGGGCTGAGAACACAGTACTCACTTGCTGCAGATGCTTCAGTGCACCTAGCTAGGAGACGCTAATCAGCTGCTTCCGCTCATGCACAGGGGTACTTGGGCAGTCCCTAACTCAGAGTTAGAGCTGGGCTTCCAGCTGTAGGCAATGCAGTGTCTTCAAATTTTGCAGCTAGGAGTGCTCTGTTGCCGCAGCCTGGCCCATGTTTCAGGATCGCTACTGCTCCATCACGATTCCATATCAAAGACTTCTGAGGTGCTGCCTTCCCTGATGTAAGCAGCAAAGCTTCATTTCCTGGCTGGTAAAGTTCCTACACTCTGGTTCCCATGTAACTTCCTCACCCCTCCCTTTGTTGCGTGGGAGAAGATAAACTCTGCTTCAGGAACCCATCTGTAAAGTGGGGAGAATAGTATGTTTCTGGTGCTGAAAAGTGATATGAAGATAAATACATCAGCGCTGGAAGGAAGCCAGCTGGTAAAAACACAATGAGCCTATCTAAGCCTGACCTAAATCAAATGGGTTTTCTATTGTCTTACGATGAAAATTAATATCTTTGGTGCTACGTTGGTGCAGAAACTTAACAGCTGTGGCTGCTGCATCTAACTGAAGAGAATTACCAGTAAAGATTCATGTTGGGGTATTTCCCAATGAACACAGCCCAGCAGTGTCACCAGTTGCTGTGCAAATCTTGTCAAAGGAACAAATGTCAGCCGTCAAAAGAGAAGGCCCCCTTGTGAGGTGTGGCCGCGGACACGCCTTGCTCCCCCACCACTCTGTACAAAAGCTTCCTCCTGCAGCTGTCTCATCCCTCCTCACAACTAGCAAGTGTCTTGTGGGGAATCTGCTAAGGAATGATGTGGTGTATGGAGCAACGCAGGCTGGAGGGCAGAGGAATCATGCACAGCTGAAGGGTTATTTTGGGGGAAGGATGAAGCAACAAAGGTGTGCCCCCTTGACTTGTCCTGTGCTGATTAAGAATAGGATACTGAGACATCTTTAAAAAAGAGCAGAAGGGGAAAAGAAGGAATTATAAGCGTGGGAATCATCTCGGGGCTTAAAAGTCATACATCGAAGTCTGAGCTAATCACTGTATAATCCATGTGTAGTCAATGAGAAAAAATAGACACCTTCAGAGAGCAGTTCCTCTCATTCTAACAAAGATGCTTAAATGGATCAGATGACACATCTACGGGGTTTCTCTCCACTGACTAGAAAGACAATATAGGATGACAAATTCAGAATAACCTATCTAACATGTAGCTAGGTAGGTTGAACCCTGTTCTTGAAAACGTCTTCATTTGTCTTGGTCTGGTTAGGGAGGGTGACACCCAAGACCAGTAGAGACTCTGAGCCAAGAAAAAAGCAGTTTGACTCTCCTTTGGGGTAATCTTTTCCTCTTGCAACAGCCCAGCACACAACAGAGGACCTATTCTTTAAGCACTGTATTTACAAGGCCCGCAGATCTATTCTCGTGTTGCATCAGCACTTACAAGGACAAATTACCTTTTTTTTTTCCTTCCCTTTGAAGAGATTTGGCAAGCTCTATGCTCTTTTGAAATCAAAGCAACAAGCTGCTGCATTATTCTAAAAAGCCCTCTCTAAAGCCTATGGACCTCCAATACACAGGTAGGAAAATATAGCCCATAGATCAATTTGCTACAGACCTTAGAAGAAATCTGATGCAATCATGATAGGAATCAATAACCTAGAGATCGATACTTTTTTGTGCGTTCCTGTCTCTTAAAAAGCTGAGCTAGGAATTTACTAATGACAAGTCAAATTATTGGCTAGGCAAATGTATTCTTGGAGGATTAAAATAGTTTGCAAATCCTGCCAGGCCTGCAGGGGCTGACAGCATAACTTCATTAGTATAATACATTTCTAGGGCAAGGATAATTTGTCCAAATACACTTAAAATGTTTGGATGAAATCATCTGCCTTGTCTTAGACTGCCATCAGAAAGCATCTCTCAGGCCAAGCCTTTGGTCTCTCATTGGCATCTGAACAGCAGGGACAGATGCTGCTCCTATGCCACCGCAGCCGCCCTGGCCCAGAGGTGTGTGAGAACCGTGCGTCCTTCACCTGGCTGGTGAGGAGAGGAGTGTAAGACCGTACATTTGTGCTGTGTTTTCCACTCTGGATGTCTGCAATGAAGCACCAAGTCTGAAAACTTACTGTGTTTTGCTGTGCTCATTGCTGCCTTGGCTAATGTTTCTCAATTTGTAGGAATACCTCTCCAGTGGCTGGTGTTTCTGGGTGTACCCACAGACGTGCTAAACTGGAGGAGTAATGGGAATTCCTAACAATCTGAATCAACACAGTGCTTGCCCGAGATAGGAGAAATACCTCTTTCCAACCCAATCAAAATTAGAAGACCAAAAACGTGGTATTACAAAACCACACTCAAATTCCTTGGCTACGCTTTGATGCCTCAGCCATCCTGGGCTGTGTCCGACCGTGGTGCCCTCACCGGGCCTGATCCCCAACCCCACTTGCGGGCCAACGTCCTGTCTCAGCCTCGGCTGTCCCCATCCCCGGGGAGGTGCCCGATGCCCGGGGCTGGGGCTGCCCGCAGTGCCCCCGGCTGCCCTGCTCCTGGCTGGGGCGGTGGGGTGGGCTCTGCCTGCCCGGGGATCACCCTGCAGCACCCAGCCCTCAGTAGCAGAGGTCACTGGCTGCCACCAGTCCTGTCAGATTTGCACTTGCTGGTAGCGATGACATAAATAAGGACTTGCTAAAATGTAGGAGTGATTTACTTTAAGCACTTTAGCACCTGCTGTTGCTCATTAAGGGATTATCATGCCCCAGATTGTTACTGGCAGTCCAGGGTTTACAGTTTTAGCCCATGGCACATGTGTACGAGTTACCTTACAGTGGTGGGTTCATGCAGTTACTCTGCCCTCGCCCCCGCCCCCCCCAGCCTTCGCGTTAAGGTCTCACATGTCACTTGAAGCCACACATTTTGGAGGTGGGACGATTAGGAGAAAATTCAACAATTACAGCAACAGGCATGCTTTTAATGTTAGATATTAGCGTTTGACAGTATCTCATGATTCAGAATAGCAGAGCATTCTCCATTGTTGGCTTATTTTATCACTATGTGGACATCATTGCAATTAGCATTTCCTGAAAAGGCTAAGAAGAATACAGAGGTGGAAGAGATGTGAACTTGTGCTAAAGCCTCTGCAGAGATCCAGCTTTTCACACTGTCCCCCTGGGCTGGTATTTGGTGGGAGGAGTTACAGCAGTTTTCATGGCAGATATTCCAAAACCCTTGGCAAAAATACCTGTTTTGCTCCTCCTAGTAGTCTCCCCTGCCCAGTTAATTGCTTTAATTGCTTGGTTTTCTGTTCCCCAGTATCTGCAGCACATACTTTCCCACTGTAGCATTTCACAGTCCTGCAAACATATTCCTTCATCTCATTCTATGAAAGTTGGTCACCTGCAAGCCTGAGCCATAGAAGAGTTCAATTACTATTTTCTGGCCTGGTGATTTCCCAGCACCATCAGTTTCCTAATGCCAGCACTGGCTGCGGCGGTGCCTGCTATGCCCTTTTTGAACTACCTGCCCTCTGTCCTCTCACCAACAAATCTTTAACTGGAAATTACTTGAGTTTTACTGCTTAGTATGGCTCTGTGGACGACTTGTCTGGTCTCGGGGAACTATCATTTAAGAGCAGTGCCCATGGCATTTACCAAGGAGGAAAGAAGGAATGGTCTGTGCTCAAATATCCAGAAAATGGAAAAAAGAACATGCTAACACTACAGAGGACAAACAGTGTCCCGCTGCTTTCCCAGGAAAAGCTCTGATGATGTGCAAAAAAAACCCCACCACCAACAGAAAAAAAAAAACTCACCCAAAACAATGTCTCGTAAAATCTAAATAATAGGTTTATGTAGTGAAAGACAAAACTGGTCCATACAAGCTTTGGCGTGAGTTATTTCAAGGGAAAGTTCAGCATTTCTACAAAAACATTGTAATATCAAACTTCATATAAAACTTCAGTTTAAAACAAGCATTGGTACAAAGCAGGGGGAGAGGAGGAAGGTTACTCTATAAAAGCCTTTGAAAGGTTTACTTAAGAAATACCTTTGAGTAACTATTTTAAATCTAAAAATGTGCTCAGAGGCAAGGAAGGTAGTTCTGCTACAGAAGAAAAGAGGCTTGCTGAGGGCATAATTTATTTACTTTCAAAGATAAAGCTTAAGAAGTTTAATGGACTGGTTGAATTCTCATATAAAGAAAAAAGAGAGAGAAAATGTTCTAAAGTAAACCTGTAAGCTTTTGGCGTTCCTTTTGAGCTGTGGAGTGTTAAGCGTAGCTGAGGTACTTGCCCAATATATCTATGGAGACTGTCTAACAGTATCCAGTGGATTCCTGGACCCTTAAAAAGAGGGTGAAACAGAAAATAATACAGAATGCATTGTTAAGGTTTACGTTAAGAGCCAGATTTTCAAAGGACTTTACAGCGTAGACTCAAAGAGGGTCCAAATTATATAGGGCTTGAAAGTTAGGTTCCAGAGAGGGAATCTGCCACTGATGTACATTAAATGGGCAAAGGTAGAAATCGAAGGATGAGATTTGCAGCACTCAGATGCTGAATGCAGGGAAGCTTAAGCCAGCCAGCCAGTAGTCCCATTATCAGGATGATGACCAGGAACGGTGGAGAGCTCCCTTCAAGTCTGCTTTATCTTATCCAAACCAAGTAGGGAAGCTATTTCTGGGGAGAGCTTCCATTTCAGTTATTGGTCACTTCATGATGAAATGCAGCTTAACCAGAAAATTCTGTGCTGTACTCCATTTCAGATCCCTCAGGTGTTTTTGGAACAATTCAGCCTTTTGATGGTTTCCTGTTAATAGAGTTTTCTACAGTGCAGAAATAAATGCATCACTGATGTCATTGCATGTACATTGCAACATACACGTTTTCCACAGTCATCCAGAATTCGTTGGTGTTTGACAAACAGAAAATGCTCTGCCGGAATGGTTAAATAAAATAGGGGTTTTTTTAAATACCACTTTATGTTATTAAATATATGTCTGTACAAGAAAACTGAGAGTAATCATAATCAAGTGAAAGGGAAAAGTCTCCTTCTTAATAAGGAATGCTGAAGAGGTTTTGTGTGACCTTTTCACTCTCTCCCTGGCAAATCACCAGTTCTAATATGTCTGTCTCTGGGAGAAATGCTCTTACCCGGTCAGTTCTTTCTAGTTGTTGTTGCCTATGAACCATTATTTAAATATAACAGCTCAGTCTCCCTCTTCTGCTTCTTCACTGACCTTAAACACAGTTGATATTAAAGAGCCTGAAGTTGTGATTTTGACAATTTTAATAAAACAGTGGTATCAGAAATATTCTGTCTATGAGCTGATTAGTCAAGCTGGTGACTCTGGGAAGGTTAAGTTTAGGTTTCTTCAGTGGTACAGAAATACTGGTAGATTTTTCTCACCAAGTACGACACTGTTATCAAATAAGCCTTTTCTTTTTGTACACATCTTGTCCTGCGGTTTTAAACCAAGAATGTGGTGAAAGCGTTAAAGGCACCAACATCATAGTTGAAGGCTAAAGTTACTTTGAGGCACCTGGCTCTTAACTAGGTAGTGGCATCACAAACCTGAGAAATGCAGATGGTTTTTGAGAAAAGCTGCTCGAGTTTACTGTAAGAAAGTTAGGAAATCAAAGTCTACATAGAGGACATGTGCCATGTCTAAGATCACAGCTTCCCTGGAATAAGGAGACTATTTGCTGCGGAAAAAAATGAAAACACTACCAAATATCGATCCTTATTGTTCTAAAATATGTATTTTATTTTCAGTAAAAAATATGGAAACAAATCTGTGGGAAATACTTTACACCAAAGGTTTTTAATGACTTTTAATGACTCATATTCTATCTATGAGTCTTGGTTTTGTCTTTGAATTTTCAGGTAGAAGGCACCATTTCAGCTGCTGAAAGCAGTGTTTTCAGCACAGAGGAATCCAGGTATGGCTTTCTGGGAGTACCTATCGCCATCAGCATTACCCATGTCCCCAGTGCAATAGCGCTTGGCGGGGAGTGCGTGTGCAGCATGCCTGCCTACTTGGAGGAGATTTGCACCTTGAGAACTATGCACTGTGAGAAAACTTGAGGCTAATGTATGACAAACCACAAAAATCTGCAATACCTGTAGTTTTGTTCTCAGGTGACAATTAGCTAACTGAAAGAGGATTTTCTTGGGTTCATAATAGGAGTATTTTCTTTCTTTTTGCTGTATTGTACGTTTAGGTATCAGGTACCTTCTTCAGGATGGTGGGTGGAAATTGCAGGCAAGCTGTATGGTTCTGTGGACAACATCCCATTCATCTGAGCTGAGCTCTTGGGAAAACATTTTTGAAAGGAGAAGTGGTTCAACTAAGAATAGACGATTACTTTTAAATTTGCTTTCTAAAGGCCATTAAGTAATCGAATTAGCTCCTTTGATCGTGAGGAAAGCTTAGTAAACCTATGTAGCGCTAGGTCAGTATGTGTACTAGTGAATACAGGGGAGGGAGCTCTGCATGGCTGGGTGTAAAGGTCCCAGTGACGGCCATGCCCCGTTTACTTCGCATTAAAGCACTTCATCAGGTGAATATTGAACAGCCCTTTCTTTGGCTTACAGTACCTCCTGAAGTCATCCTGAAGGTCATGATCTAGCCTAGATGTCCATAATTCAAATGTGAGACAGCTTGCTGTGCTGGCAAGGCTCCACAATACTACAGAGGTACTTACCTTTAAGGCTTCATTTTACTTAGATGACTCTGAATAGGGAATGATGTTATAATTAGGACACTCGGCTGGGCTGTAGGAGATGATGATGATACAGTGACTCAATTTCTCACTTGTCTGTGGGATAACAACTGTTTCCTGTGGGTGTTGTAAGCACTATAATTCTGTCATGTTCTAGAGGTGTCTCCATCTCAACGTGACAGGCATCACCAGTAAAAACCTGCAAATGAGTCCGTGCCTTCTAACTCAGAAAGATTAAACAAGAAATTGAATTAATGATGGAAATTGTGCTTGCTTACATTTTTTGTACACTAAAAAATGGGATTATTTGAGTTTATTGGCTGGCCACCCAGCAAGATGTTATACCCAGATTTCTACAATGACTAGTTTCCTGCAGGCTGTTCAGGCCGTGGACTGCTTCTGCAGCACAGCAGAGCCCTGACCCTGTTTCTTTGTGACAGACATTTCTACCAGTCCAGACCAAGTGAGTGAGAAAAATAGTGGCAAGTTAATCAGTATTTTTCATTCTCCCTTACTGAAGGCTAAACCTCTTCTCTGTAGGCAGAAAGACCTTCCAATGGGTAAAATAGGCCAGTCCACCTTTGCAAGCAAAAGGACGGCCACAAGTGGAAATCCATGCTCTCTTGTGCGGCATGCCACGGGCATAATTTTGCATAAACGGCTTCAAAATCTGTCACGTTCTGCTTCAGCAGTTGATGGAGGAAGAGGATCTTTTATCTTCTTCTTATTACTGGCATGAGGACTGGACAAAATCTGCTATTTTATCCTAGCTGAAATGGGTACAGAACATCTATTATAACTGAATCATTGCCAAACAGCTTTGGATTAGAGAGATGAGCCTGAATGAAACTGTTGATGGTACTGGGAGTATTTTCAGTTCCCTCCTCATGCCTGGCTCCTCCACTCTGCCTTTCTCCATAACTTTTCACAGAAAAAGATGGGATATTTGGTTCAGATTTCATCCAGGTAGATGTAGTGATGGAAACCTCTTCTTATTGCCCAATGTGAAACAAACACAAAAAATTAAAATAAAGAGAATATTTATATGTTAAAACTGATAGGGAGCAAACAGAAAGTGGTAATACTAATATGTAAAGTGACTTCACTTTGTAAGTCGTTCTTCACTTGAAGAATTTGTAAAGTAAAAGTTTATGCCTTAAAGCTTAGCTATAGCTGATTTCAGTTTAAATTCTGCAGGCTTCTCAATCTAAGCACAGAGATCCACCCACAAGAAACAGCTTGCAGACTCAGACCTTTAGCTGGAAGAGTTAGCTGACTTATGTCAATCAGCTTGCCTGTATATACTGTCCCTAGTCTCTTCTTAAAATAGCAGTAGCTAGTTGAGAAATTATTTTCATGGGGGTGGGGAGGTGATAGGAATAATAAAATGAATTCATAATCCTAGCTGTACATCATTAAATATATCTCTTGATTCTTATGTATATTAGCCATTCACATATGCTATATGGCTGCAGAGTTCACAGCAAATGCCATTCAAATGGATTTTGACATTTAAAGGTCAAGTAGCACCAACATTCATTGAGAGAGCACGATAAAAAAAAAAGATATGCAAAAGTGAGCCTCAGAAAGAGAAATTAAGAGAATGATAGTGTGATAGCTTGCCATTTTGCTTGCAAATTGTTTTGAAGATCAGTAGGGAAAGTTTATCTTGCCATTCATTATGAAATATAGTTCTACAAGTGGCACATAAAGCTAAGCCTTTTGCCGAAAAATGGCTACAGCACCTATCTGCTAGAGATCAAATAGCCAAGGCACGTCTTTGAAAAGCAGAGGAAACAACAAAAAAATTTTATGACACAGCTCTTCTGCTTCCTTCCTCAAAGAGCTGGCAAGTGAACTAACCTCGCCTATGGTCCGTGCTTTCCTCCATCTCTTTGCTTCTCTTTTTTTCTTTGATTTTTTTTTTTTCTTCCCCATAAGATAGATAGAAAACTGGTAGTTTTAGGAGCATGTGGTTATTAAGCAAGGAGAAGCAACTGCGTTGTAATGTTCTCTTATTCAGCTTAAAACTCACTGAGCTGTGCTGGCAGAGGGGACTGGATATGCACACAGTGCTGTCATTTGCACAACATAAGGGAAATAAAACATTTTTTTCTGAGCTTTTGTTGTTATAGTACTTTTATAATAGCCATAGTCAGAGCAAAAATGTTCAGGAAGAAATGTAAACATTTTTCTAAATTTGTTCTGTTGCATAAGAACTGAAAGGTGAAACCAACTTTTCCCTCATTCCGGAACAAAAATAGACCAAAAGTACAAAGAAGAGATGAAACTCTAAATTTTTCTTGAAGACCAATTGTGATTAACACAGAAGTGTGGTTTCTCAGCTTCACACTCTCCATGTTTTTATGTCTGTAAGTCACTATCTGACATCTACTTTTCCACACCATCCAGCTCACCTGAGAATCTGCCTTTGAGACGTGCTGTTAAAATGCATTTTTAAGCAGGATTGTTAAAAGGCTGACATTTAGCTAGATGGGAAGAAAAACTGCGTGACTGTAATGATGGCACACACTGTTTCTCCCCCAACTTTTGGAAGGATGAAAGGAGAGGCCTGTCTTCCTTCAAGGTATTTTCAAACTTCCAGTAATGGGTTAGCAAGAAATGTATCCCCAACCCCCCCGCCCCAAACAAAACACCATGACTGCCACTGCAGAGTTCCTTACAGAACTGCCATGTAAATCAGCACGACTGGTTTGAAACTTTACCACACGTTGGCAGGGAAAAGAGGAAATGCACCTCAAATAACTTCCAATATGTAAGACTTCTAGCGAAAAAAAAAACACAGTGAAAGGTCTCTGACTGCTAGATTATGAATAATCACTGCATTATGAAGCACGTAAAATGAAGGATAAAGGATTTTCAAACTCAAAATTGGCATGGCTGTTATTATTTTTACCAACTTTCTAAATGCTGGTTTTACAGTCCCATATTTAACGCAGAATAATGAAAAGAGTAAAGAGCAAACACTACAGATCAATGTTTCAATGTTAGTGTCTGCTTTGTAAAAGACACAGAAGAGGAAGCAATATATTTAAGTTGATTTAACTTGAGACATTTGGATCATGCTGAATAGGGGAAAAAGCAGTAAAATACATGGAAGCAAAGTAAAAGGGAAGCAACGAGCAATTCTTCTAGAGGGTAAATATTTACTTTTTTTTTAAACAGTGGACTCACTTTGTTTTCTGATTCACTTCCTCAATTCTCAGACTTATGACTGTATGAATTAACGAAAATATTACCAATAGCTAGTTAATCCAAATGCTGTAATGTACAACTTATATGAACATTAGTTTTCAAGGAACATAACAGTTTTTTTCTATGAAATGTGGTACAAAGCCAGGGCATGTGAAGTGAAATGGGACTGCATTTCTTGGGAAGAGCTCATGCTGCTTTCCTCCTACCAGAAGCAGCCAAGGTTGTGAGTGGTGGTGTTCATGTATTAAGCAAGTACTGCAACACAGCTTGCTTTCAAGGGGAATATAGATTCTTTTAATTATTTTAACTAGAGAACAAATTAAGTTATTACCATCAACAGCTGTTTGATCTCCTGCAGAAATAAAGGGGGAAAATGTTGTTATATTAATTTTTCAGGCACTATCTGGTTATACAAGGTATATTCAAGATGGGATTTCTCAGGCACTCAGAACTTCTAGGATGCTTTACAATATTGTACACCCTGCCTAAAAATACTTCCCTGTGCCTAACTGATTTTTTTCCCATAGTCACACTGCAAAAACACTTCAAAGCAATGAAAGGACTCGTAAGAGGCATCTCATGCCTGGACATCCATCACCACCAGCCCATGTCATGGCACAGAGGTATTCCTGACAGATGTGGGTCCTTCAGGACCTCTGTCTCAGTCGTTCGTCTTCAGTGCTGAGTGTCAATACACCAGGTGTATGTTACCTGCACAAGGGAGAGGAACTTGGCAAGTGTATAACCTGTCCCTTGTCAGGAGTAATTTTTCTTAGTCTTATAATAGCCTGAGTCATTGGTCTTCTGAGTGCTGTTTGTGTGGCTACACATGTCATTATGAAGGCACCAAGTATACATAGATCTATCGTAGATGCTCTCTGAGACTAAGTCCCTTGGCACCCTGGTATGAGTTACGTGGAGGTACTCCCACGAGCATCTCTGACAGTTGTATATTTATGTGTGTGCAGAGCTTTGCTCTCCAGAAACCGGGGCCAGTCTTCTGTCTCAGGATTATCTATCACCTTCTCTAACAAGCTGGAACACACACTAGAATATGTCTCCTGGAAATTTAGTAGAAACAACCATGCAAAAGCCACCAAGGGAGATTTTTCACTCATCACAGCTGCCAAAGGAGCTATGTGCCAACAAGAGAGGCAGTGCGAGACTGCAGCCAGTCACTAGCAATACCCTAGTCAAAGAAATGTTGATACTTTGCAACGCTACTTCACGAGACTCAAACCAGATTTGACTTAAGCGACCTTTTGTTTTCCATTCATGAACAAGCAGGAATAATCAAATTTAAAGATGCTTTGAGCCCTGGTGTGGGCTGTCAGTTGTCCTGAGGGTCTTGCTGGGGACCTTGGCAGGGCTGGTTTATAGGCAGTCTTTTTTGCTTTCCACAGGTGCCTATCTTCACTTTCCCATCAGCTCAGTCAGCCAGCCTGCAGCCAAGCAATGTGGGAATACGGGAAAAGGAGGAAAGCAGTTGTAGCTAAAAAGACCACAAGTTACTCTTTCCACTGGTCATGGCTGAGTCCAGGTTGTGCTGATCCAGTTCTAGATGCCAGAATCCCACTCTCCTCAATGACTGTCTTAACTTCAGTCCTCACCCCTGTCTTTCACAGGCAGCTTTTAAAGCATGCAGAAGTACAAAGCAGAATCTTCTCATTTCTCCGTATTTGCAAGTTGAGTTTTACTAAGACAGAGGTTTTAATGAGTGAAGGCACTCTGTGACTGCAGGATGACACAGTTGTCAGGGATATGCCAAAATCTGACTGGTCAGGATTTGTTTCTTTTTTTTTTTCCCCCGAGATTGTAAGCAGAGATGCATCACACTCATCATTGGGGCTGGGGGGGGGGATCAATGTATGGTTCAGAATATGGAGGGAACGCTACTTCACAATGATGCAAGGTCTGCTTATCACTCAAAGGCAAGCATCTTGCTGGTCTGAATCTAGTGGTTCCCAACTCTTGCTAATGTGAGCAAAGGAGGAGAAAGACTGCTTGGGACATGCATCTGGAAAGAGTGAAGACAAAAAAAGGAAGAAAAAAACCTGTTTGTGCATGTACAAGAAGAGTGAAGGGATTCTGGATCAACTACATTAATATGCTGTCAAAATTCTTGCTGCCAGGCCATAGTGACCTGTATTACAACCACTGAACAAGGAAGGTAACTATTTTGTTATGCTATATTTTCTTGACTAAATCCTGTTACATTAAATCACGTTTCATACATTACTTTGGTGAAGTCCAGAAATCTTAGAAAGAGTTGGAAAATCTGAGGTGGGTTGGTTTTTTTCTGGTTTTCCCATGTTCAGGAAATTATCCAATTTATCAGCCTATAAGAGACATGATTCCTCCTCAAGTTGGGAGAATAGTCTTAAGATTCCCTCTCAAGACAAGAAAGAGAGAGTTGCTCCTAGAAACTGACTCAGTTTTGTTTGAGGCAACTGCATTTTTCAGTGAAATTTCCCTCTCACCTTTGACTACAGAGAAAACTCGGTTGAGTGCCTAAAGTTAATAGACATAAATCTGTGTAAAGACATGTGGAATGAAAGGCTATGTGGAAGGTAAAAGATAAGGGGAAAGTAAAGACTGTGTAGCTACCTGGCATAGAAGGACATCTGTTTTGTGGGGATATCTGGTTAATGGTTATTCAGCATAAAAAACGAGGGTGAGAGACATGAGAAGTAGTAAACCCCACCCAGCTACACAAATCCTAAAGAACAGGAGATAACGGAGACAATCCTGAAGACCAGAGTGCTCAGATGACTGATGAACAGGCCACTGAAGGAGCCACTCAAGGCCTTGAGGAGGTTCAACCAGGTCTTTGTAACTGATAAGAAGGGGTGGGGAACAGGTTTACCATGGGTCTCATGGGAAAGAGCAAACTTATTTTGGGATATCTGAGGGGGCTCGTGGGATTGTGTAAAGGTTTTTATGGGATGCTTGAAAAGAATTGGAGAAAAGTGTGAAACATTATGGGACGTTTAGGGGAAGGGACAAAGGTGAGGAAAGGAGGGACCAAGATGGATGTGGAAGGAACAAGTATGTGAAAATGGAGAGGAAGGGTGGATAATAGGGGCCAGCTATGTACATATAAGTTGTTGGTCATATCCTTGTCTGGCCAAGCCCTGCAGCTGATTGCTGCAGTCTGTCCTGTCTTCTCTCGTGTGTGTGGGTGTGTGGTGGTGTTGGGGGGTGTGTGAGAGAGAGAGGTCTGGGACCCAGCTACTGGGAAGACCATAGGTCTGGGACCAGGCACTGGGAGCCCCGGGGGTCTGAGAGCTGGCTGCTGGAGGGACCATAGGTCCAGGTTTGTTTGTGTGAATCTGGGTGTGAGCTCTGCTGGCAAACTTTGAGCCTGAGCCTAATTAGCTGGCAAGTAAGAACAGGATCAGACCATTTTATTGTTCATGTGTATGTGAGAGCTGTTTGTGGTGGGCTGTGTCTGCAGTGTGTGTGTGCAGCGGGGACGCTGCTCAGCCCGGCTGCTGTCTGGCCCCGAGGTCAGGGTCTGTAGCAGCCTGGCTGTACTAGGGTATGCACGGAAAGGACTACAGCCATACTTTCTAGTGTAGTGTATAGTTTGCTCTGAATTATTTAACAACAAGAAATCAGTAAAAAAGTGAAATAATAAATGAAAGGTAACAAAACCACACAGTCTCTGTCCTGAGGCTTGAGCTGGGCACAAAACTGTAAGTGTTAGTAAGAGGTTACAAGATCACTTAATTCTGCTTCTTCTGGTGCTGCCAGCAGTTCTTGTCATTTGAAAATATCTCACCAATGTCTCCCAAGGACCTTCCATCTCCCTTTGTTCTCCTCAGGGAATACCTCTTCTCACTAACCTTCAAAGGGTCTTATATCTTTCCCCAGCCAATGTTTTGAAACACTGTAGAACACGGTTTGAAATATGTGTATGTATACAGAGTTTATCAGGGTAAAGCAAATTTTGCAATTTGCTAAATTAAATTCTTAAACATTATCATATAAATGTGTTATGTTAAATGTCTGTCTATCTGGGCAGGATAAAATACTACATTTTTTATTTTACTCAGTTTATATGTGGCATTACCAACCTAAATATAAACTAAAAGCCAGATTAAAAAAACTATTGAATTTTCATTAAAGTACTGGCAACTATGTGCCTAATTTAATCTTATGTGTAAATTACTATTCAGGTAACCTTTTTTTCAGTTGAGGTTTATCTAAGTTAAGGAGCTCAGGATTTGTCTCTTGACATCTTTTAATATACTGAGTGAGAATTAAGTGTGTGGTTTTCCATCACCTTGATTACCCTTGCCATCAGCAGGAGAAACTGTGCTGCAAGTAATAATAGCAATAATAATACCATTTCCTTTTTTTTTCATTTCAGGCAGAGCACTGTCAGTTTGCAGAGGAGTAAAATTCATGCCTATAAGAAGATTAGAGGCTGTTTAGACCGCCATCATTTGTGGTCCATGGAGAACTTGTAAGCAATATATTCTACTGATGATACCTGCATAACTGGGATAAAAATACTAGTAACATCTTGCTTTCCTGAAATGGTTTTAGCTATCCATGCCTACAGGCAGTAACTAAAGCTAAGTGTCACAAAGAGGAACAGACATCAGGCTCACAAATAAGAATGTCTGCTTTCAGTATGAAAATGCCTGATATAAGAAGCTTGAAGTTTCAAAAAAAAAAATTGAGATTTGTTCAGCCCTACATTTCCTCCTAAAATGAAATAACTTTACACAGTTTGCCTTGTCAAAGCAAAATGGTGTATTTGAAGCTAAACTAAAGAAATGTATCTGAGTTACTGACCTTCCATTAGTTGAAAATACTTACGGAGAGCACCGAGGGTTATTTATTAGACTCACCAGTTTCATTCAGACATTACTGACTGGTAAGTAGAATGAAGCCCCATAGGTTTGCAATGCTTCCAAGAATCATCTGAATGGAAATCTCTTTTCATTGCTTTTATTTTTATATTTCATTTTTATATTTTTTTAATCTATGAAAAATTAAATTCATTTAGGGTTGAATATACTTTAACTTAGGGATTTAAAAGAACCTCACAACCTCATGAAGTTTAACAAAAGCAAATGCAAACTCCAATCTCTGGAACAGAAAAGCCGCCGGCACTAACACAGGCTGGGAACCAACAGCTGGAAAGCAGCTTTGTAGAGAAGGACGCAGGGGCTCTGGGGGACAAGAAGTTGACCAAGAGCTGGCAATGCACCCCTGTGTCAAAGAAGGCTGGCAGCCTCCTGGGCTGCATCAGCCTGCATGTCCGGGAAAGTGATTCTTCCTATCAGTTTGGCACTTGTGAAACTGTATCTAGAGAACTGTGTCCAGTTTTGGACTCTCCAGTACAAGAAGGACATGGACATGCTGGACTCGGAGAAAAGAGGAATACTGTAGGATGGAATCCATCCCACTTTCCCTATCCTGAAATTCAGTGTGGAATTGAGGTGCCCACCATGTTTTTGTACGAAGCTTACCTAGTTCTCTTTAAAGAGGGTTTTCTAGCTGTTAGGGTTTGGGCTTTTTGAAGGAAACCCAGTGCTCTACCCAGTTCGATTTATCTTGAAGGACTAATCATACTAGAAACGACATTCATCATCAATGTGCCAGCTCATACTGAAGTTCAGAATTTCTTGCCTTCATCACTGTTTTGTGCCCTTCACTTTGGCTGATTCATTGCACACTGGCGATCTACTTACTGTCACAGAGTCTTCCTTCAGTTCTAACAGCTGTTGTCCTGTTTTTTCAATTAACTTCTATTCTGAACTTAGCTCTTCAACTAATTCGGGATAGTACTATTAATTACAAAAGCTATGGATTACAGTGAAGGTGGCCTGTCTAGGCTTTTTTTCCTCCCTCTTCCTTTCACTGCTGAACACTTTCACACACCAGTTACGTGTGCGAAGACTCTGACATTTCCATGAGCTAATCAGAATATGCATAAGGAGACTCAGAGGATTTTCTTCCCTTTACAAATGTTTAAGTGACAGAGTCACATTGGGGTGTTTTATTCTAGGAAACAGAAAAGAGTACCTGAAAAAGTAGTTTATTTCTCATACTCTGAAATGTTATAATAATTATTTTCTGTTTAAAAATATTCAAGAGGAATTCTTGCTGTTATAGGGTTAAGTCAGTTGTTAATTATTTACATTTTCTCCTTTATTCAGCTATTCTTTCTACATAATTAAAAATTCCATCCCATCCAACAAGAAGTCTGCATTCCAGCTGAGTTTGAGTCTCCTAGAGGGAAAGGGGTTTTTTTGTTATTGTTGGTTTTTAGTCATCCCCTGCTGATATCCTGTCGTCCAGTCAAAACAGAATGAATCTGCAAGAGGCTTCCAGCAGCAGAAAAGTCTCTGAAGCTTTGCTGTAAAATGATGCACACAATGTACTGGAAAACAGCTGAGCTCACAGTGCTGGAATATAGAATCATAGTAACAAACCACTAATAAGTTCGACACACTAAGTCCAATATTGATTTGAAACAATTTCATGTAGTTCTTATGCATTGTCAAAGTGGGAAGTGGATGTAAGAAAGAGGCTAACGCAATTAACTTATAAAAGTGTATAGAGAGAAGCAAATAATCACACAGAAGTTTTAAATGACTGATAAATATCTGGTCAGATTTCATCTTACTGTGGTGAAAGCCTTGTCTTTTTTGTCTGAGAATATTCTGAAATGCCTAAGAGCAATCAGGTATATAAAATGACTTAGTATCCAAATGAAGAATTTTTGAAAAAAATACACTTCCTAATTAGATCAACTCACTAGATTGCCTGTGGACTGTCAGTGCTGATGTGAGGAATTGGCAGTTTAACACACAGGTAGATATGGATTCTTCTAGAAGTCTCTGAAATGGAATCTGAAAATAGTCTACAGACATGTATTACTGAATCCTGTGGAAATCATCATGTAAGTTGGAAGAGCACAGAAGACAATCTAGATTCTCATTGGAATGCAGGATGGACAGCTAATCTGAACTTTACCTGCATTTTAAAAATCAGTTTAATTATTTCCTTTTTTTAGTATATAAATAAGTCAGTATGGCAACACCAGTCAGAAAAGTAATGTGGGATTCTCTTATATACAGCATGCTTATGCATCTATCCTGTTCGAGGGAATGTCGCTCCAATATTATTGAGTAAATTTATTCCTTGTTTACATTTTGATGGGGTTTTTTTGGGGATCTTTTTTTGCTGCAATATTGTAGACCACAGTCAGAGATAAATTTTGATGTCTTCTACATGGAGTCCCTATCAGAAAACAGCATTAGCAGGATGTTCTCAAAGAGCTGCTTCTGAATGGGCTGCCAATCTGAGACAGCAGAAAGGACATACTCTCTATTATCTTATGTATTATTGTGAGCCATTTTATTCAAATGAAAAGTTTCTTGTCCAGTTTATTCTGTATTATCTTTCTGTCTTCTTCCTGCTTTGCAAAGCTTTTTACATACTTCTCATCCTTTTTTAAAGATTTGTGTGAAGAATATGCTATACACAATCACTGTTGTGCTGAAAGTTTTACTAAAAAATTAAGATTTTTGTGGTTTATGGCCAGTTCAGACAAATAACCTGTTACAATAAATACTAATTTTAAATTCTTTTCTACAACCAAAATATTTGGAATACACAAATGCTTTCCAAAATTAATTAGTTATCAAATTATTTTTCTGTCCCTGTTCGACTGTAAGCTTGAAAGTGTGTGTTACAGAGCCAAACATGTTTAGGGTATTAAAACAAAAGCAACAGGCCAAATTCAGAGAGATGACACTCAGCCAGTTTGTTGTGTATGGTTCAGTAAGCTTTTACTGTCTAATACTCAAAATATATCATTTAACAATGCTACTCTATTCATTTTTTAACAGATCTTCCTTTTCAAATGTGAAATCGTTCTTCTCTCTGTATGGACCACATAAGCATAGATCTGAGTTATTGGGAAACAAAGCTAAGCTTTTGTTAAGGATAACTACAATGGAGGAACGCATGTTAATGATTAAGATATGTAGGGGTTCTGCTAATCTAAGTTACAGCCTATCTGTTATCCAAACCTGATATCAGTTACATGAGAAGTTGTATCTTGAGCCACCTAATTTACTTCAATTTTTGCAATGCTGGATTAATCTGAAATATAGATATTTTGCTGGTGTCACATCTGGTCACAAGGTTGGAGGTTGAATACTATCATATACAACTTAAATCCTCATTATCCTATTTTATTCCTGAACCATTCTTGATTTTGACACTGCAATAGCCCCTGAAACTGTTGAATAACCCAGCAAAGAAATAATTATTTCTTTCTTTTTTTTTTTTTTTTTCCTACGGTGAAGGTCTAGCATGAACAAGCAACTCTCTAAATATTTAAACACAGCTTCATTTATCTGAGATTTAATCTATGGAAACCACAATTTTCAAACAGTTGATAATAGCACAGAAGTTCACAAGGTGCTACGCAATGTGTAATCATTTTTGCCTTAAAACTGATTTCTCTACATGTTGTTTTCTATGAATATTGCTTGATCTAATGGAACTTATTTTAGAGCTCTACTGGAACAAATCAATTACCTCCTGAAACTTTTCCAGTATTTAGCATACTAAAACCATCAATTTTTGTTTCTACACCAGATAATTTTTTACAGCTCTCTAATAGTTTCTGAAGATTTCTGGAGTAACTATAGCAGAAGTTCCCTTTATAAAACAAATTATTTTTACTCTCTGGTGGGGCCTTGTTCTGCTAAAATAGTCAATTTGATAATAAGACCTTCTATTAGGAAACAAATTCTCAGTAACTTTGAAATATGTGAATTAAATTTGCTCTGTAAGGACTTGATTCACAAAACTTTTACCTAATTGGTAAAATATGAACAATTAGGACCAACTTTTAATAAGAATAGAGTTCTATTATGCCAGAAACATTAATATTTAAATGCTCCTGAGCCTGAAGGATTTTTTTTTTGTTTAATTTTTTTAATTTTTTTTTTTTTATATATAACCGTGAAATACAGTATCAAAGAACACAGCCAGTTGTGTTTCTGCACCGGTGGTATGCAATTAAAAGCATCTTGGTACTTTCTGTAATCTACCTCATCTCTATGAGTTCCTTGAGCATGCTGCTTGTTTTCTCACAGGTCACAATGGTTTTTCTTTAGTCAGTTTTCTCCTCTCATTGAGTATGTGGAGGACAGCAAGAAATTCTGATCCCAGCAACCCCCTGCTGAGCTGCCTTTTTAACACTGAGGCACCTGAAGCCGACGAACATCCTTTCTCTTTGGCATGCAGTGCTTTCAGTGTGTATCCATAATACCCTGTGTTGTTGCAAGTCTGGAAGTATCAGCCTTCACAAGGCAGAGTACCCCCGCATGACTCATACCTAAAACCTACAGAGGTCTAGAAACTTTGCAGCCTGTTTTGACATTCTTCATTCCCCACATGCACTTTATAGGAAGCACAGGCACCTGTGAAAGGGTTCAGATGCCTAGAGCACAAACAACTTTTCAAGCTTCCACCTTCTTTATGACTACTCTTCTTAGGTCTCTGGAGGATGTGTTCCTACAGCTTTGAATGAAGTCAAGGGAGGATCTCCCAACACCGAGCTCACACTTTTTTGTGCTTCTCACACCTAATTGTATGAATAAATTAATTTTTTACTTCTCAAAACAAGAGATAAAATAGTGCCTCTTATAATTACACGATTGGTGAAGATGAAACCTAGAACCCCTGTGCATGTTGATTCCAAACAATGTGACCAAAGATAAAGGAAAGATGCAAATAATCGGAATTAATTTAGAGCAAGCCATTGAGCTTGATTTCTTTGAAATTGTATTTCCTGTTAAAAGTCAGCCTTAGCCTGTCATAGCAGGAGATGGCAAAATCATTTTTAAATGCATTTATTTTTAATACTAGAGAGAGACTGTCAGAGACAGCCTGTCAAACAAAAAGAATTTTATATGGCAGCAGTTGAATGTCTGGGGAAAAGCAGTAAGATTCATATTGTCATTTTTCACAGGTGACTTGTTTATATTTTTTCAGAGAGCGATTAGACTCTCTGAACAGTTAATGGGGAATTGTGTATTTATAATCTGTTCTCAAGGGGTACTTCATAACTACCAAATATCTTAGTCCCCCAGTTGTCTTCTGGGTCTTGGCTCCCTGATCACTGATACTGTATACATTACTTCAGTGGTGAGCACTCTTTTGGACTGAAACATTTAGTTCTCCACAAAACAAAATCTAGGTGCAGTTCTGGGGATAAATCAGTCCAAAAACCCATTCTCCAAAGATGTGTATATGATCCTGCACGAGCTCTAACTCCTGCGTCACATTCTTCCAACCCACTCTCAGTAGGCTTTGCAGCCTCAAGCAACCTTACATGTCTCCTCCAGACAGGTAATCCATGCCTTCTGTTTTATGCTATAAAAATATTGCTCTTGATAGGCTGAAACAAGATCCTCATATTTTTTCAGACAATTTCAACTAGAAAATACAAGATATTAAAAAACAATTATATCTCCAAGCAACCAGGACACTATGTAGGTCCCTGAGGAGGAATCTCAGGGCTAGACAGTGTGGATGCAGCCAGCCTGTTTGAGTGGGGGAACCCCCAGTGTGGACATGAGCCATTCTGCACCATGTAGCACGGGGCCAGGGATCTCCCTGTAGTGAATGCATTTAGCAATGTAGGTACAAAGAAACCAAGCTTTACCAATTATTCAGGCAACCAATGGCAAAATTCACAACTGTGTTAGTGGCAACAAACTACAAACAGCAGAACTTCCTTCCTGCCCAACCCTCCTGCACAAAATATGCATGCTTTGGTCCCCCCCATTTTTCTTTTGATTTTTTTGTAACTTGCTGAGACATCCAAACACCTTAATTTGTATCATTCCACACAAATGTTTAGACAAGTCTAAATACCTGACTTTGGCATAGACTTCTGCATATGTATTACTTTACTAATGCAAATAATGAGCTTCATTGGGTTTCAGTGATTAATCATGTACTTAGGTGTTTTTTGCACTGGGTCCCAAACTGTGTTCAGAGTTTAAGTGAGCAAGACAACTTTGTATAGGCCTGCTCCACCATGACCTTTAAATAAAAATATCTGCAGTCCAGTGACTCAAACACCATTAGTTAGCCCCTTGGGTACATTATACTTACCTACAATAAAATGGATGCCTTTCTGATCTGCGGAAAGAGTGTCCAGTCATAACTATGTTTTGTTATATCCATCCTCAGCTTTCACTCATATGTCAAAGGTCTGCTGCTCCTGCAATCGTTGAAATGATTAACAATTTTGCCACTGCTAGCAATGCACTAAATCAGGATGAGATTTTCTTTAATATAAATGTGTAAACCTAAGACAAACAGCTTTTCAGCTTTGCAAACTTGGCTATACTTTAGTGAAGCTGAGTTCATTCATGAGAGCTGTTCTCACAGTTTTGAGCAGCACATGTAATCTTTCCTTATGTAATTACACTTTTTTATTTCATTCCTTAGCACTTTCTTAAAACTACTAGGCATACACAGTATTTTGTGTTATTTCTAAATGAAGTAAAATTCCGTGATTCTTACAGATTAATTAAAGGAAAAGATTTAAGTGAGTACTTAAGTTTATTGATTTCTAGGGGGCTTAAGTATACACTTCAATTAGCATATAGGTAAATATGCTGCTAAGTCATAACACTGGTTTGTTTGATAAGAATTGCATTATCTGTCCTGTATTAGTCTGTCTAGGTCACCCACACTCAGCTCTCCTTTTGGATGTCTTCTTCATCTCACCCTTCTAATATTTGTCTTTTAGCGATTTAGAAACTGCTTCTTTGTTTACTTTTAGAAAAACCTTTTCATGATACAGATTCCCCACCTAAGCAGTCTTTCCATCACTAGCTAAAGATGAAACATCAATACCTGTATTTACTGAGGAAGATGCTTCAAGTCTAAAGAGAATTGACTTGAATTTTTTTATAATTAATGTGATCAGCAGCAATATTAATTTGCAGACATCTTCAGTCTGATGATACCTTTTTGCTGCTGCAGTCAAGATAACATGAAATACTAAACATGAACATAAAACATTAAACATAAAACATTAAACATAAAACATATCTCCTCACATCTCTTTGAAAACGAATCTTAGAAAGAAAACATTCAGAAAAGTTCTTTTGAAGATACTTCATAGAAATCTGTAATGCAGTCTGCAGAGAAACCCCTGCAGTCCTTGCAATTTCATAACCAAGGACTGTAACAGCAATTCTTAGGGGTGGAGTGGGGACTTTCTTTCATTTCCTACTTAGCTTTCATTTGGTCTTTTTGCATAAAATGAGACAATATTCAGAGTCTATCGTCACTCTTCTTTATTTTAATGCATGATGATCTGTGTCTGCACAGCAGGCAGCAGAGACCCTTTGAGCCTGCCATCAAGGATACCTAGGAATCCTGCGCTGACATACTCTACCTGGATGATAGAAGCAAGAGAGACAATTAGACAATACCTGAGGACCACAGAGACACAGCAGCATGATGGACAAGCTGAAGGATTAAAGCCTTATGAGGTTCCAGGGTAGAAACTAAGCTGAGAAGGTGCTGTCCGTCATTACTTGAGACAGACCTGGTATCATGATTCTGCATCGAGTCCTTTAACTACAAATTGTGTCACCAGAACGGTAAAGGGTTTGCCTTCTGCTGGTCATGGCAAGACACAACTGTGTTCCCTCTGCTAAAGCCTGGGCATTTTGTCTCTACAGGGTTTCCAGAGAACTTAGCAGGGAGAGGCAGAGACAAATGTGCAGACATACCTCCTTTTCCCAGTATTGCACAGTACTGATTTTCACAGGCTACTGGTCTGATTAACAGCTAATGCCAGTTTCCAATTGTTAGTATAATGGAACTGTTAACTTTGTAAATGCCTTGATACTCTACACATAAACTAATAATTGCAAGAGTAGGAACTCCCTGGTTACAATCTAAACTGGGACTAAGAAGAAAAAGAGTATCTTATACCCAGTGGCCCATTACATTACCCCTCAGCTTTTAAGGATTATTTATACGCCATTTGTATTAGAGTCACCTGTAAAGGGTCACCACTGTACCTTCTCCCCACTGCACTATACTGAATCATACAATAAATGGAAGCCTTTTCTTTAACAACGTTAAGATAGGAGGCATATGCTTGCAAATACTGCACAAATCATACCATGGCATTTTCAAATGAAAGCCTGACAAAACAACAGACTGTACCTCTCAAAGAGCAGGTATGTTATATACGTTATAGGTTAACCCTGGCATTCTGAGAGCTAGATTTATGATTGCCTGGGATAGGCTAAATTCCCTTTAAGGATGCTGATACGTATTTATATTTTTTTAAAAAACAAGGCAATTTGATTTCCTACATGTTAGCTCATTCTTGTATCCGAGAAAAAAAAAGATGATACATAAGAAACTTACAGGAAAAAAGAGGATGGAGAGGCTAGGATATACAACGTAAGAGGATCTGTACAAACACTAAATAGTTAACCTCCCTTGTCTTATTTTGCAGTGTGTCTGATGTGTGTACATGGGTGTACATATATATCCTTGTCTTTTCCTGTTTGTCTCTCATTATCACTGATTGTCCCCAAAGTGTATCTTCTTATATCTGCCTTGTAGGCAGTACCTTGTCTTTCATATTTATATAACCATTCTCCCCCTCAGTTTTCAAGACAGCAGCCTGTTTCTTCCTCTCAGCTCCCACACGCCCATCAACCCCCTTTGCTATATAGATATGCAGCACCTTAATTCTCAGCGCGTACACTTACCTAACTTTTCTTAAACTCGGGAATATACCTGTTCTGCTTTTGTTCTGCTGGGTTCTACTTGTGGGAAAATGTGCTGGGACTCCTTATGTACCTAAGGGAGAGCAGCAAGTATTTTAAGCTATATTGTCTTATAATAAAAAAAAAGCAGATACATTATTTGTTTAGCATATCATCACATAAACTTGCTCTACTTACAGTTTGGAAGACATAACGCACCTTATTGTTTTAAGTTGGCACACTGCAAAATGTAAGTGGTACTGACCAAACATGGACGGTAATTAATTAGTGCTCTCTAAAACCTGTAATCACAATTGTCATTGTATCTTGCACATAGCTGTGGCAGCATGTGATAGCAGATACATATGAGAGCACACATTCCCACTGATAAGACCAGTGACTTTTTACATGCATATTATCATCAGACACAATCATAATATGCAGCAGACGTTTTAAAGGTCTATCTTTACCTTGTTTCCTCTTTTTCTTCACCCAGCTTTGTGCTTGTTTTATCCTTACTCACCCAGAAGCTTTGTGTCTCCTCTCTAGTTTGAGAATGAAAAAGTATGACCACCACAAACTCTGCAGGGCATTCAGGAAAATCGCTACTACAACATTGTTTCTTGCAGTTTTCATAGCTTCTTACACAGACAGAACCACAGAAAAGATGCTGAATCTAGGGCAATTCTTCTAGCTTTGCAGTATATAGTATGTGGCAGTGGGGAAGCTGACGGACTCACTATGTATGCCCAGCGATGATGAAGCAATCCCTGTTTAATGAGAAAGGAGAAAAAAGCATTTTTTATCCCAGATGCTCAAGTATTCATCTTACTATGGAGTTCAGCCTTAGTTTCTTTAGGGTCACTTCAGCTCCCTTGCAAAACACAACTATCAACCTCTACCAGTATTGTTTTATCTTGTAAGCCTGCCAAAAGCACATATTTTGCCATAGGTACATTTATCAAAACTATTCACACAACTGAAAAGTGATTATTATTCTGATTTTTTTCTGTCTTTCTAACCCACCTTTGACCCTTGCTTCCATTTTCCTCTTGCTCCCTATTTCCTTTTGCCCACAGAAAGGGGAGAAAGCAGAAAACAACAAAACTCATGCATATCTCCTGGGTTGAGATACCCACTGTTTCCTGGACTATTTCTATATCCAGGATCACCAGGGATCAGATAAAATATGTAATCCCTGGAAATCACAGTCTAGGATTTACATCCTTGAGTTACTAGTAGGCAGTAGGGTTATGCTCCTGCATGCTATTTGCCTGTAAATGTAACACAACTTCAGCAAGCCAGAGGAGAGTGTTGATTCTTCTGTAGTCTTGCTTTCATTCTGGAATATGAAGTAGCATAAGAAGACAATTTTCCTGCTAAGATTACGGATGTTTGGGGAATATGCTGATCTGCCCAAGCAACTTGCAGGCCTTGCATAAATGGACGTGCCTGGCAGGCATTTGCCAAGACAGAGGTTTTCTGCACTGTCTTAGCTTTGTTGTCTATGGATATGAAACTCAGAAAATTCAGTGAGGCTCAATTCAAAATTAGCTCCTGTAAAGTATGGAGCAAGTACTGGCAACCTGAGCACCTACATTTCATTGTCTGAACTTTCAACATGCTTTTGGCAGTGCTAGGGTGGGGACCATCTATCCTCCCCCAGAGGCTCTTCAGACTCTCTGGAGGATCACTGCCAGCCTGCTGCCCTTGGTGAGCAAGTCATATCCCTCAGCTGCCTCCTGATCATTTGCAACCACTAGAAACTGCAATCAAATTGGACAAGAGGAGAGAGCGCAAGTACGTGAATTCCTTAAAATGTTATGAAATTAGACAGCTGCGTAGAGAGAAAGGGATGTGCTGAGGAAAAGGTTAAAAAGCTCATTCACCATTGAACATCAAAGAATCAATATAGGCAAGATGTGCTACTGACTGAACTCCATTCGTTCTGCTGCTCTGGGAACAATTTTTTCAGCATCTGTCTTAAGTGCAAGGGAACTTTCTGTATCTGATGATAAATTGTGTTTCATTACTTTTACATTATTGTTGACTTTCACCTAGCTAAGTGATTATCATGGTATTGTGCAATGAGTTTATAAATTCTCCTGGATTTATTCCCTTTTGCAGGTTTGCTACAGTGTTTTACTAAAAAAAAATAAATACGTCTAGGTTCTTTACTCAGACTGTGCATTTAAACAATTCCTGACTGATTCTTTTATTTGCTTTTGAGGCATATTTTTTGCACCTTTTGTTCCTCAAAACATATTTAAATCGCTCAACTAACATGGGAAACAGGTAAAAATGTTGCAATTCCTCAACAGCTACTATCTACCAACTTCTGTTGTGTACCAGCTTATATAATCCTCAAATCAAAAATGCTGAAATGGGAACTACTACTCCTCATAACATATGCAAGATATTTTAAATAGCAAACTAATAATGCTAAAGGCCATTATATATATTTAAGCACTTAAGAATAAAGAAAAGTGTTTTTTCTGAAAGACCAGCTCGCAAATTTTACATTGCTTCAGTTTTCAATAAAAGGCTTTAGACTACTGCCAGACAGCAGTGGAAAGCTATGCTGACTTTAAGAAGCAAGCTAGAACAGAGGAAATATTCACATACTAACTTAAAAGAATCACAGTTAAACCATCTGAAACTAATACACACACAGCATACTGAGGTTGCATGTTTTTCTCTGCTATGTGCAAGAAATAATAATTTATATTAAGTTACTTGCCATCTTAAAATGATTGAGCCTCATGTTTTCTGCATGGTTTAGTACTTTTAAAGTGGGACAAGTAATTTTCTCTTACATAATAAACCATCTGCATGGATATAATTAAACATTTGCTCAGTTGTAGTTGATATTAAACCAGAAAAAGAATGCGGTTAAGTAGCATTTATCATGCAAAAGATGCCAAAAACAGCTGAAAATCCATCTATAACATCCTGGTTAGTTGCTAAGCTTTTGAAGGGGTCTTGAATAGATCTCAAATGTGATGCTGCATAACTCAGGTTGACATGGTAACGTGCATAGTAAGGAAAATCTCAGCTTTATTAGCAACTTCATTTTAATTCCCTCCCCTTTTCATATGCTCCTCTCAGTTTCTGGGGTAAATGTATCTTAAGAGTCTCCGATTGTAACTCATAATTATTTGGCATAATTAAGATAGTGTGCTAGTCTTTTATTTTGTAGGCAGCAGAACAGTAACACGTCTATGAGATGAATCCCCAGCAGCATTTTTTAATGACCATGTTAAATTTAGTACTGTTCTGAGAAAGATTATGTGTATTGCTTGGTTAATGGGATGCTTGCTATATTAGGACTGATCTGGCAGCCTTCTGCCAGAGGAAACAGGCAGAAAAGAAGAAAATTTCTTAATATAGCTACTCTAACAAACATACAAGCTGTTAAGGGTCAATGACCACAGCCATAGGCCCTGAAGACTCTTGCTGAGCAGACAAAACCAGAAGGGCCAAAGCTTGAGAACACAGGCTGAAGGAATGCTAGCAGGGTAAAAAAGGACCCTGTAAGACAGAGGCCAGAGCAAGTCTGCAAGAACAAAATTGAGTCATAGTTTTGGGATATTTGAGGAAAACTAATGCTTCGTAGATGACCATCACAAAATTGCAGGTCTTAACGTAATGTAAACACATCTTTAGATTGTTTTGAAATAATTGTCTCTAAAAGCTTTATTTCTTCTGCAAAGTAAACCATACTTTGTTTTTAGCAAAGATTCATATCTTTATACGTTCCTTGATTACCTTCTTCTGTGCATGAGAGAGCACTACAGATTGCTGTATGGTGTGGGATGTGTCTGGCACCTTATACTATGTGATTGAGAGGAGGGAGGGAGGGAGGGAGGGAAGGAACTACATATTATCTGAGGAACATGACAGTCAGAGCAGGAAGCAAAGTGCTACGCTGCATGAACGCATGAGGTACCGACAGAGCTAGAGGAGACGCAGGATCTGTTTCACTGTGTGACACTTGACAGGTCTACTGGATACAGAGTCCCAAAGGAACTCAAACTCATCCAACCTTTTGAGTAAGTCATGGGTGATAAATACAGTACTTCAACTACGAGGCTGATTGAGGGACAGGAGAACTGTGAGATTCCACAGAGGATAAACAAAGGCAGACTCGGAGTGACCAATAAAAAGCTTAGCTAAAGCTTTCCCTGAAACCATGACCTTGGTCACTCTTCAACCCCCAAAATAACTATCCACTTAGAAAAGTGAGATGTTATCAACACACTAGACAGCAGGGTTAGGGAGTGAGAAATGAGTGTTTAAGTTTGTCACCTGGCTTTACAAGGGAACCTTGATTTACCATGGAAATACTGGCATCACTGTGAGAGATCTCTGATAAAGAAAATCTAATCAAGGAATTAGAAACACTTGAAAAGAAACCTGACGTATAGAATAACAGAAAAGTTCTTCCTCTTCTCTGATAACTGTGTAATTAACACAATCAAAAAATGGTTGAAACTAACTTCCATGAGAGCTTCTGGGTCCGTGGTAGCTCCACATGTCTACTTACTTGCTGGTCACAAGCAGAGTCCCCCAGGGCTCAGTTTTGGGACCGGTCTTGTTTAATATATTTATCGATGATTTGGATGAGGGGATTGAGTGCACCCTCAGCAAGTTTGCAGATGACACCAAGTTGGGTGGGAGTGTTGATCTGCTTGAGGGTCGGAAGGCTCTGCAGAGGGATCTGGACAGGCTGGATCGATGGGCCGAGGCCAATTGTATGAGGTTCAACAAGGCCAAGTGCCGGGTCCTGCACTTGGGTCACAACAACCCCATGCAATGCTACAGGCTTGGGGAAGAGTGGCTGGAAAGCTGCCCTGCAGAAAAGGACCTGGGGGTGTTGATTGACAGCCGGCTGAATATGAGCCAGCAGTGTGCCCAGGCGGCCAAGAAGGCCAATGGCATCCTGGCCTGTATCAGAAATAGTGTGGCCAGCAGGAGTAGGGAGGTGATCGTGCCCCTGTACTCGGTGCTGGTGAGGCCGCACCTCGAATACTGTGTTCAGTTTTGGGCCCCTCACTACAAGAAGGACATTGAGGTGCTGGAGCGTGTCCAGAGAAGGGCGACAAAGCTGGTGAGGGGTCTGGAGCACAAGTCTTATGAGGAGCGGCTGAGGGAACTGAGGTTGTTTAGCCTGGAGAAGAGGAGGTTGAGGGGAGACCTTACCACCTTACCGCTCTCTACAATTACCTGAAAGGGGGTTGCAGAGAGGTGGGTGTTGGTCTCTTCTCCCAAGTGACTAGTGACAGGGCAAGAGGAAGTGGCCTCAAGTTGCGCCAGGGGAGGTTCAGGCTGGATATTAGGAAAAATTTCTTTACTGAGAGAGTGGTGAAACACTGGAATAAACTGCCCAGGGAGGTGGTGGAGTCACCATCACTGGAGGTGTTCAAGGAACGTGTGGACGAGGCATTGTGGGACGTGGTTTAATGGGCATGGTGGTGTTAGTTGATGGTTGGACTTGATGACCTTACAGGTCTTTTCCAACCTTAGTGATTCTGTGGGATTCTGTGGGATTCTTAACCTCTGATTCCTTCCACAATGGCGTTCCAGAGCATCAAAAAAACTAGCCATTTTTTAAACTAAGTGGTTTTCTGTTCTTCAGATAATTCTAAATGTAATAACCCTGATAAAATTAAGTGAGGACACAAAACAAGAATAGTTGTTTGGAGGCAGTTTCACCTAGGCCTACACCATCCAAAAGGGAAGAAAGAAAAGAGAAATTTTTATGTCACTATTTACTGCAATATCACCAGTTGTTAAGCTTAAAAGATGCTGGTTTTCTACGTGGACTTGCTTTACTGAAGCTTCACAAACTTAAACCATGCATGATTTAAGGTTCTTTATTTTAAAGTGATAAAGAGGTGTAATCCTGTCTATGTAAAACAGCCCTTCATAAATTTTCAAGGGATTTGTTACACTAAACTTTCCTATACTAAAGCAAAATTAATTTGTTCTTCAAAACAGGAGACTCTGAATTCCACTTTCATGGCAAATTAGGTTTCGTTTTGTTACCATCTAAGAGCACGTGGATTAACTTGCTTAATGCTACTTTCCTTCCTATAAACAATGGTTTGAATGTAATCTTAAGATTTGTGTTTGAGTTCTTTGTGGCTATTGATGGTAACAGCCTCTTTTTATCAAAATTCATGTTTAAGACTGTATGTGAATATATTTCATGTTGCCTGCACCTAAACTTTCAAAATGTAACCACATGGACAAGCAGAAAAAGAGTTATCTGGTGATGCAAAACTGCTAGCTACCCTATTCTCTTCTAGGTCTCATTAGTTTCCCCACAAAAACATAGTTACTGTATATGATAACAATGGCCCTATTTCTTACCAAAGGACTGAGCTGACAATCCACAGAGCTTTAAAATTACAGAAAACATCTATCTATCCCAGCACAGAGCTTTTGCCTTACCTTTTCTAACGAGTAATGCTAAATAGTAGTTCTTAAAGATATTTAATTTTGAATCATTCCAGATCATTATCATTTAGATTGGCTGAAGAGTTTTCAAGGTCAGGTTTTCAATGAACTTTGGGGTAATTCTAGTTTGGTGCAGTAGAACAGGAGGTACTTGGAACTCTGCAGGTGGGTAGTGTGTTGGGCAGATTTCAGTTTTGTATTTAGGCTTCTAAAGTCTGAGTCCAGTTTTAGGCATTTAAGTTCTTTCTTTGGGGGAAGAGGAGAAGACTGTCAGTTATGTTTACTTGTCTTCTCCATTTACTCTCTGTTTAGTTTATCTCAAAGAGAGTCTCTAACTTTCATTCTTTTTACTCTGTGTGTACTATTTTGTTTATCTGTGTGTCCCTGACACAATCTGTGATGATTGTGGGAATATTATAATTTGATCTGATTTTGCCTTGAGCCATGTTACCACAAGAGTCACAACTACTCTTACAATATCATTGCTAATTAAAGCAGTCTGCTCTATCAGACATAAAACTATTACTGCCTGTATATTTACTTTCATTTTTCTTTAGCAATAAGGTATTTAGGATTGATATCTGTGATAATTTTTTTATTCTTTTACCTGATGAACCTTACAGCAGTGCACAACTTTATGCTGGCTAAGCATACCTGAATTAGCATCAACAGAGATGTTATTAAAGAGTACTTCTCTGGACCTTATATTTTCAATAATTTGGTGATAAAATTATTTGCTGCTCAGCATCTTAAAAAAATACTTACTATTTATCTGGGCACTAATGGTATTAGACAGTCAGGCTGAAATCTTTAAGATTACCGTGATAGTTTGGAGGCTGAAACGCCTCTAAATTAATCAGAATCGGACTTTCAGCCATAATGTAGATAAATCTTTAATTATATGTCATGAAATCAATTCTACCTGCTGTTGTGCTTAGCCATAGGGTGGGCGAGTGGAAGGACCATCAGTAACAGAGCCTTTTCAAACCACATAAGCAGTAGACCAGGATCCCTCCACAGTACACAACCTGCATGAGGAGAGAAGTGGTAGTCTAGTTAAAGCAACAGATGGTGCCTTACACCCTTAACCTGCAAATGAACTGTGGGAGAGGATGGCATCCAAATTCCCACTCAGAAGAGATATACACTGCCCAAAGGATCTGATTCCAGTTGTAACAGGAGGTGTGGAACCCAGCAGACATTGCTTAACAACTTCATATGGCCAGTGCATCACAGAAAATGGCATGTAGAAGGTGAAAAAACTGCTCCTATACAGTGAAAATTTGAGACACCTCCCAGATTTCCCCCATTGTTTCCTGTTTACTGTCCTCACACATCCTTCAGTGATTTGGGACACGCTGGCTGATTACTTTCCTGAGAATGAGCTAAGGTCTATCCCTCCCTCTCCTCACAAAATCCTGCCTCAGCTACTGTGATGTTCCAACCCTCTTTTGACTGACAAGACCAGCACGGCCAAAAAAATTATTTGGGGATTTACTTCGAAAGTACCAATAGTTGGTACAGAATTTCACTCTCTAAATTCTTTTGGGAAGCAGGCCCTTTTTAAAAACAATGTTTATAAAAATTGTGTCCCAACGCTAGCCCCTCTAACTTATTTTTAAAACACTGGTAAATGAAACTACCACATATGCTGTTCTTAGGTCATTCAAAAAACTGTGTACAAGTTGTGCATTTATATTCATAAAACATTCCAGCTTTCTCTCAAAATGAAAAAGACGGTCCCCAAATCCTCAGCTTAGGGCATGTGAATACTACTGAGACTGGGCTGAGGTTATTGTGAACATACATATTCTAAATTATTTAAAATTCTTCTGCCAAAGGTTAGCAGTCAGCAAAGAATATCAATTTACTTTAATTAGTTTGAACTAAGGACCAGCAAAAATTCAGAGCCTGCACTTCATAATTGTCCTAATTCAGCTTCTTGGCAACCTGGAAAGGAGAAAGATGATACTAACAGTTTATTCAGATATACGTCTTGCTATACTACATGACGATGGAGAGTATTTTGGAGATGGATGGAGTTGTTTCGGAGCTAGGATTTGGCCTGCCACCTGGATAGTCCATTTCTAATTGATAATCCCAAATGACAGGGGTTTAGGTTCAATTTGTTAACCTATATGGGCAAGCAAATCAAATTAGACAAACAGCTCTTTAAACATGTCCTTAATAATATCTGAAATAATAGTATCTGAAACATCTCAACAATATCTGAAAGAAAAAAAATATTAAGAGACATAGGTATGACAAAGCATGGTGGAGGTCTTTTGTTGACATAGTTAAAATATCCATGGAGAATCAAAAAGTGAAATACCATCATTTTCCAACACAAAAAGTGATGTTCCACCCAATGCAGGTTCACTTTACAATGGCACCTCTTTCCAGTGGACAAACATGTGGTTAATAACTTTAAGAATGTTTTATCCATTGACCACCACGTAATTATATGTGCTGTATGCAAAGAGAATTAAGCCCTGGTCTATAGTCTGTTTTTAAGTGGATGAAGTCAGTTATAGGCAAATAAACAAGATAAAAAAGAATCTTTAACTGTGAATTATTTTACCAGATTCAAAATTCCAGTTGTGCAGTTAGAGAGGATATTGTCTTTTCTTAAAAATATCCTCACTGAAGAGAAATACAGAAGGACAGATAATATAGCCAGAACTTTTTATTTACTTGTTATTGTAAGTGTGGACAAGTGAAATATCAAACCCAGACATATTTGAAATAATCAGTGATAAATTTTACAGGCAGAAATACTACGGACAAAGAGGAATTAAAAAAAAATATAATTGTGAACAAAATTAATCCCAGCAAAATCATAGGTCTGTTGAAATTTTCAATAACAATGCAGAAGAGACAGAAGTATTCAATGAGTATTTCTGCGTAATGCAGTCCCATCCCAGTCATGAATGCCATATGCTTTTGCTTAAAACAATATGCAAATAATTTTTAATACATGGGTAGTTTAATTCTAAGTAGAATTTATTACTGGGCTGCCTGAACAATTAATGTTGCTATTTAAGAAATTAAAGAATATCGAAGAAGTATTAAAAGCCTGGATAAAGCCAAGGTTACACTAGGATTTGGACAATACAAAAAGATACGACCTTGATTATATACTTCTAGCTATGCTGGGATCAGTAGCAGGTAAAATAACTGAAGGCCTGATACATGATGTGATCAATACAGAAAATGATTATGTAATTACTGCCAGTGAGCATGTCAAATTGGGAAGATTTCTGGGTGAGATCGCCAAATATGATTGTTAAAGGTGACTGCATCGACATATACTTCCATAAAGCAACAGACATACAGCAGTACATCAATCTAATTAAGTGATTAGCGTTATACAAAATCAGTGAACACATAATAATTAATTAAAAACCAGCTAAATGACAGATCTCCAAAAGTAACTATAAACAGCTAATCATTATCCCTTGGGTAATTCTTGAGGAATTCGTAGAGTTCTGTTCTTTTTCATACGTGAGTTTTTCCCAACATTTTTCTGGTGCCTGGTGCGAGGACCCCGCCGCCCCACCCCACGCCTCCGCAGTGCCCAGCTGGCTGGTGCAGCTCCAGTTGCTCAGATCCCTGCTGAGAGCTGGCACAGGCTGTTGCTGAAACGGCATATGTGACCGTGCTAACACCAGTTCCCTTGGCCTGGTTTGGCATCCTGAGAGCTGAGTGCCTCTCTGACGTGAAGTGGAATGAGCTCTAAACACAACCTTGACACCGCTGCCTTGGGGATTGAGCCCCACATTTTAGAAAATGCTGTCCTCTGCTACTGCATAAATTTATGAGTGATCTGAAAGAATATTTAACAGCATTAATGGTAAAATTTGCAGATGACATAAAATGCATAAAGCACTAAATAATGCAAAGAAAAAACAGTTTTCCTGTAGGGAAATTGACATCCTTTAGTAAGCCAGGATCATTTGAACGTGCTTTTTGAGACAGCTGAATGCAAGGTCATTCAGCAGGAACAAAGAATGTAGGTCACATTTAGAAGACTGGAGACTGTGTCCTGGAAAGCAGTGACTCTGAAAAGGATTTAGGGGTCACAGTGGTTAGCCAGCTAAAGAGAAGCTCCCAGAACAATGTTCCAAGGCATTTGGTACAGCCTTCAGATACAGGAGTGTTGGGTGGTGACATAACTGTATCCAAGTCTACTGTACACTTTTGACAAAGGTGCTTAAAATTTAGAAATGTTCAGAAAAGCACTGTTGGAATACTGTTGCATCTGAAAAACCTGATTAACAGTAACAGAGGTGAGAAGTTCAAGTTACTTACTTTAACCAAAGTGGGATTAAGAAGTGGCTATATTGTGGTTTATGAAGATGTGCTACAGAGGGCTCAGGAAACACACAATATTCCAAAGTCTGTTCAATGAGGAAGGACAATTTTGTATTAGCAAAACTGTACGCTCTTTTAACAGGGCAGCTATATAACTGTTGAAACAGTTTACGCAAGCTTTGTTTCTATTTAGAATTGCATTGTTTTAATTTAAGTTGTGGACAAACACATGAAAAAGGTAAAGGAAAAGCATATTTTAAAGTGCTTTAAAAAGAAAAGCATGGCAAGCGTGCATGACAAAGGCAAACAGACTGTATGGTATTGTGTTGTGTCTTCATGTTAAACACAAAACTGTAAATTAATAAAATAACACATTTTAGAAGATACTTTCCTATCAGGCTTATACTTTAGTATTGATTTATATTGAATTCTTTTTTTGACCCTTTTTTTTAACATAATCAGAGTGAAGATCTTTTTTGAACATCTGTGAAATATTTTGTACGCTTAGGCTAGACGTAAATAATACATGTCAGAGAGATGTAAACACCAATGGGAGAAATAAATTATGTAGGTGAACACAGGGCACTATAGCTAACGTAATGAGCTGAAACATAAGAAACTTCTATTAACCTGGTCGTCAGAAAAAAATTCCTTATAATTGGAGGAATTCAACTTCGAAGAGATGTCTCCTTTGGGAAGTAGAAACGCCATTACCTGAGACATTTAAAATGAACTGGACCAAAGAGCACTGAAGAATGTTAAAGAACAATCCTTTGTCAGGACCATTATAGTCTTTTCCACCTCTAATCTTTGCGATCTGCTGGGTTTTCTTATCATTTAAGACTGTCATGAATATTTTATTTGATTGTTGACCTACAAAAGAAGTGGTTTAAAGAATAGAATTTTATTGCAAGATTACCAGAATTGTTAAAATAAGTTTCAATTCTCCCGTCAAGTATATTAACATTACCAGTATTGCCGTATCTGTTATGTCTAAACACAGACCAAGAGATTTTCTAAAACAATAGACTTAATTTTTAGGAACTTGCCTCTGAAAAATGACAATCTTTAGTAAAGTGCCTCAGCGCCCCATAGACCATAGGGGAAGAATTAAGTGCCTTAGAATAAGATGTACAAAAACTAAGCTAGGTGGTAAGATTGTGCTGAGGACTGAGTTGTACACGGAATTCTGAACCTCTTTGATGTTCAAGTATTTTAATGCTATTACTCCTTCGAGCAGAGGTTTTCCTGAAGGTTTTAGGTGCTCATTTCTCTTTCAAAAACTAAAGAAACAAGTGTAGCTAGAAGACTCCTGTTTCTGCTCTATACTTTAGTGATTAAAGAACTCCTCCAGGATGATGAAGAGACAACAACAATTTTTCTCCTTCAGGGAATCTCCTGTCTCCTAAGAGCCTATCTGTGGACTATTCTAGGGGAACAGAAAAGAAGGAGAATGCTCCATCCCCGTCTTCTTTTGAGCCTCTTACATTTTTTGTAGACTGAAAGCTTCATTTGCCTTCAGCCAGATTAAGCAGGGAGCCTCTATTCTGATTAGAGGTCTATAACTGGGAGCAGGGCACCCTGGGCTTAAGTCCGTGCTTCACTGATTGTTTCTGGATTTATGGATATAAAACACATAAGTGGTCCATAATACAGACACACAAAGCCATCTTTTGTCCTTCCCAACTGAGTGCCATAACCACGAGGTTACAGGCTAATTCCCTCTCTCTGATCTAATGCATTTTTAATTCTTTCAGACTACAAAGTGGAGCAGCTTCAACAGAAGGGACAGACTGTGTTTTCCTCCCTTCCATGTCTCCCTGGACTGTGGGCTGTTTACCTGACAAGTAGAGGAGAGATGAAGTCTTTGTTGCACAAAGGAAAGCAAACCAGGTCCTTCACCTTGAGAATGTTTTACCCACTGAGATTTTTATATTAAAATGAAGATAACCAAGACTTTGGGGAGAAAGCATCAGTTACAGCTGAATTTTTGTGTGGAGGTTGACTTAGCAAACGTGCTCCAAGACCTGAGGGGGTTGGGTGTAAGAGGAGCGAGTCAGTCAGTTGAAGCCTGAGCCGCTTTTGGGCAAATACCTCTTCTGGGATATTTAAGCATAAAAACTGTAGCATCTATGCAGGTTAGTCACCTCCAAGATCAGCTGTAACTAAGTGAGCGGTGTGAGGAAGCCTGGCTCCAGCTGTAGTTCCTGAAGTCCACATCAACCCCACCTTCAGCACTCAGTCCCTGTCACAGGGCTTGGGGACCAGGCGAACCTCATGGAAATGCCAAGTGACACATTTGGTAAAAATACTCATAAAGGCGTTTTTTGGACGCCGGGCCAGGGCCTCGCAGGGGCGGCAGCTGCCCCATGCGCAGGCAGGCCGCGATCGGGCACATCTCACCGGCCGGGGCTCCCCGGGGCGGAGGGAGGCGGCGGGCAGGCAGCGACCGGCGGTGCGGCCAGGAATTTCCTCAGGGGGAGCCCACTGGGAGCGTGACCGACCGTCCCAGCAGGGCCTCTCCTCCGTGCCCCCCCGCCTGGGGCTGGCGTGGGGGGCGCAGGCGGGCAGCGGATTCCCCTCGCAGCCGCCGCCCCGCGGGCAGGGCGCGCTGCCGGCGGCGGCTCCGGCGGTCGCCCCGCAGCGCTGAGGGAAGAGAGGGCCCGCAAAGGGAGAAAGAGAGGGGGAGACAGCAGCGGCGGCGGCGCCGCCCTCTGGAGAGAGCGCCAGGGAGAGGCTGCTGCGAAGAGCCGCATTTCAATGAGGGCCGGGCTAATGCAAATCACTGCAATCGGCAGCAGCAGAAGAAAGGCGAAGCAGCTGCAGCCCGGGCTCCCCAGCAGCGCGCTCCAGCCAGGGGAGGCGTAACAAAGGCAGCGGAGCCGCTTTCTGCGGCAACTACTGCGATTAAAGCCGGGTGGTCGCCGGGGGGGGAGGGGGAGAGCTGCCCGTCTTTGGCCGCTTCCCAGTTCGAGCCACCGTCTTCCCTCCGCGCCCCGCCGGCAGGTCCGAGGGAGAAGGTGCTCGCCAGGCTGCGGAGAACAGGTAAGCGCCGGGGCCGCCCCTCTCCTGCGTGGGGGCTGCGGGGCCTCTGGGGCGCGGCCGTTGGGCGCCCGCCGCGGCGCGGTGCACCTGTGCCCATTGTGTGGGGCGGCGGCCTCCGCCGAGCGCCGCAGCGCTGTCCCCGGGCGGCCCCGCGTGTGGCGGTGCGTGTGCCCGGCTGCGGGAGCGTGGGGCGTGAAGCAAGGGCACCCGCCGCCTCCGCCATTGAGTTGCTGCCGCGGGGCGGCTGGCTGTCCCCGGCAGCCCGGGGGAGCCGTGCTAGGTGCTTCCCCCGCGCGCCCGGAGGCGAACGCGCCTCGTTTTTGTCACCGTGCGGTTGACGCTGCGCTGCCATCCCGCAGCGGGGCTGAAGTGCTTGATGACACCTTCCGCGGGCTGGTTGTATTTCAAACACGTTTCCCCGACACCAGCAGAATAAACCCTTTTTTTCTTGAGGACGCTGCCGCATGTATCCATGTATTTTTTCCCCCCGTGACTAAAGTCTCTGATCTTTGCTGGGTCCCAGTCATTGCTGCATGATGTATTTTGTTTTTATCAGCATGTATGCTTGTTTTATGTAACTGCTCACCCACACCTGCATTATAAATAATTCTTTAACAGATGCGTAGAGTGAGAAGTGTTGGGCATGGTGGTTTTCCAGGGGTGTGTCCTTTAATTTTTCTGTATCTGTGTGTGTATATGAGTATATATTTACACACACACACACGCATGGAAACATCTGATCAGATCAAGTTGTTTAGGATTTCTTTGTCTGCTCTGACCTTGTGGTTTGAACATGCTTTTCTGTAAATAGCAGGACTGGTGTTCAAGGGAAGCTCTATTTCTGTTTTAAAGGGCGTAATTGGGAATTACAGCCATTATCGATTAAAGTATAAGTGTGCAGAAGAAAGGGCAGGGACTCACACTCCTTCCTCCCCCATCGAAGATTAGTAAAGGTGAAAGTCTCTTAAAAAAAGTACATTTTCATGTAAACTTGTTTTTCCTTTTTTGTGTGTGTATGTTTGAGATGGTTTGAGCAAATGAAACAGCAGACCTAAGAAAAATCCATTTTTCTTGGCACAGGCATTGCTGTCGAGATACAGTTTCTGAATTGTGAGTTCTGGGATTGTTTAAATCTCAATAACAGGTTCTCATTGGAATTAGAAATGAAGTAAAACAACTGACTTTTTTTTTTTTTTTAGCATGGAAACGTTGGTGGTATAATCCTGACCTGTGGCCACTAAGTGATATTTTGTATTTAACCTGTAGAGAAGTGTCAGTGAAATGCCACAACAAATGTTCATCTTCTTTACACTGAAGTGAGGTGTATGTGTCTATGTATACTGAGGAGGAAAAATATAGATTAGTCTTTTTCTTTTATGTGTATATACACACATATATATACTGCACCATATATGTATGTTAGGTACCTTTAAAGTATTTACAGATAGAAATCTTGCATATATACATAAGCACATGATCCTGAGCTAATGTAACAAAATAAGTTGTGAGCTGTAACCAAAGCAGGGTAAATAATTTCCACCAAGGCCCTGCATTTGCAGTGGTTAAGCCTTAGGTACTTGTTCTAGTCAAGCACGTGAACAGCTCTGAGAAGTTGTTGAGCACATCCCTTGCAGCTTGCAGCATCAGGGTCTAGCTGTATCATCACTGGTTTAATACAAACTTCTGTAAGCTAAAGAGCATCCATAAGTCTTTCTGTATTTCCTCCTACTGTTTTACAGCTGGTCTGAATATATTTTTTTTCTTAATGGTCACACAATCATGAGTGGTTGAAACGAAGCTTACGCTTGCTATTTTTTTTCGTTTTTATTGGAAATAAATGAGAGACCACTTCTAAATTAGGTCTGTGTATCTGTGCTATAAATAAACTTACTGTGCTTTGCTGTTCTGCAGACAACTGCAAATTTAGGTGGCTCCTAAATGAAAAGAAATGTGTTTTGAACCTAATGCTCTTTTGATCATTCTAAATTTTTTTTTTTTTGGTAAATTTGTTTCTTTTATTTGTGAAGATTAATGTGCAATTTGTAGTATTAAGTCCTGTGTTGGTCATAAAAAGGAATGGAATTATCTACCTCCTTGATTTCGTTTCAGAATATGTGAACGTCCATTTATGTGAACTACATTGAACAGCTGGGATCATTTTGGTCAGAGCTGACGGGTTTTTGTCACTGTCAAACATGAGAGATGCTAATTGCTAATTTGCCTATCGACACTGAATTTATCACTCCTTCAGTGATAGTTTTGTAGGCAAAAGAAGCTGTCAGCATTAATCAGTTTGAATATTAGGCCTAGGATATGAATAATATGTCTTGCAAATTTTACAAAGCACTAAAGTGGCTTGATGACTGAATAATGCTAGCTTCCTGTCTTTCTCTAATATTTTTTGTTCCTTTTTTTTTTATTTCATGACATTTGAGCACTTCTGTTGGTTCAGAGTATGCAAAGTATATGCACAAGGACAACTGAAGTAATTTATTACAAAGCTTAGGCTGTAGGGAAACCAATGGTTGGAATATGCAAGGACTTTTGAACAGTGGGCTTGACCTACTAAGTCCACGTACTGGTAGTGGTAGTCCTGGTTCTCATCACCAGCCTGCAACGTCTGTTCTTCTGAGTTCTTAATTGCTTACTTGTTGGTGACTGGTTGCCTTTCTGAAATGGTACCTCTTGAGATCACAGTTGGAACATACAATTTAGTGGGGGGCAAACGGTCTAGAAGGTAGACTGGACTCAAATAGCACCTGAATATAACATAAGAAAAAAGTAGAAAGTTGATGCGTTTGTTTTTTATTTTCTTGTAGCTCAACTTTGTTATGTCATTTTCAGAGTTCTTACTAAATTTGAACAAGCACTTTTTAATGTTTGCCTATTGTTAGCAGTTCATTTAATGAGTGGCATTCCTACGGTGTATAAAAGTCTAACTTATAAACCAGGTTTTATGGCCTGGCAAGAGAGTTAACTGTAAAATGAACATGTGAACGTAGCATGGTTTCATTCAAACATTTTTCTCAACCTGGAAAGTAGTCCTCTGTATGTGCCATGTATAGAACATGAAGTCTCAAAGTAAGCTCCTTTAAAACGTGTGTCTTAAACTTTTTCTCTTCTCTTGTGCATCCCTTAGGTTGAACTTCAAGATGTCTTTTGGGAGAGATATGGAGCTGGAGCATTTTGATGAGCGTGATAAAGCGCAGCGATACGGCAGAGGGTCCCGGGTAAATGGTTTGCCCAGCCCTACTCACAGTGCCCACTGCAGCTTTTACCGAACCCGTACTCTACAGACCCTGAGTTCTGAGAAAAAAGCCAAGAAAGTTCGTTTCTATCGTAATGGAGACCGGTATTTCAAAGGGATTGTATATGCCATCTCCCCTGACCGGTTTAGATCCTTTGAAGCGCTCCTGGCTGATCTGACCCGAACTCTGTCTGACAATGTGAATCTGCCCCAGGGAGTGAGAACAATCTACACAATTGATGGCTCCAAGAAGATTTCCTCCTTGGACCAGTTAGTAGAAGGTCAGCAGTAAGATTTAGAGGTGTAAAGTTATGTTTGAGTCAGTGTTTGTTTGTCTAATCTGTTAAGTCTTCTGCAAGCAGGTAATGGTATTGATGTTCTTATTGATAAAGAAAGGATCTTTGATGGTATAACTAGAATTGTGAATATCTTAAATTGTGCCATGAAATATTGTTGCCTTGCTACTTATTTCCCTCTTGTTGGACGTGTCTGACCTTTCCCTTTCTGTTAACCTAGTGTTGATAGTCCTAGATCTTGAAGATCGCATCTGCTGCTTCTTTTGAACTTGCATATTTAAAAATGCCATTGAGAGTTTAGTCAGTTAAACTTGACGAGGTCCATGGTGCTGATGAAACCTACATGAAATTCAGTTCTGATGCATTTTTAAGTCTTTCTGTACCTAGTGAAGGGCTCCAATTCTTCCCTGCAAGTAAATATGCCTTAAGTAAAATACTCTGCTCTCATGGAGCGGCATAAATGTAGGCAACCTATTAAAAGAGTAATGTTGTAGCCATGGTTCAGCTGGGGTAGATTGTAAACTTTTCTGCCCTGTAGCATTTCCCTTTTCCTCATCCCCAGTCCACTGGCATCCTTACGTTGTTTTTAAATAAGGCTCATATACCTGCAGTATAAAGCATTACCAATGATTTGGTCAGAACTGATGAGTCTTGGTCACTGTCAAACATTAGAGATGCCAGTTGCTAATTTGCCCATCGACACTGAATTTATTACTCCTTCAGTGATAGTTTTGTTGGCAAAAGAAGCTGTCAGCATTAATCAGTTTGAATATTAGGCATAGGATATCAATAATACTTTTTACAAGTTTTACAAATACCTAAAGTAGCTTTTCCAACATGAAGTGCTTCTGGCTTGCAGTGGGCTTCTTTTTGTGTGTGTAGGCAATAGCTCCTAGTATAAAACATCAGAATGTATAAGGTCTGAAAGCATTAACTAGCACATGGCCATAACTGAGGTTGTGTTTTATCTGTAAAGTTTAAATGCAAGGGTTTGACTGTGTTCAAAGAAAATAAAGGCGGAACAATTTTTTTCATCTTTGCTTCCATCCTGCCCCTGGCCCCAATGTGCCATGGGCAAACCTGTAAAACATGGATCTATAGCCACTGGACAGCCAATTTAGAGTTGTAATAGAGATTGTAATTTCTTTATGATTTTCATTTTTAGCACTGGGTGAGAGAACATGCAGTATCAGGATGTAATGAGAGGATCAGAAGAAGGCTAATGTGGGGAGAGAAGAAGAAAAGGGTAATGTCGAATAAGGTTCCTGAAAGAGGAGCTCATCTTTGCATAGCAGGTGTTCAGCCACCATTGAGTTGTCTCCTTTAGGTGTTATAGCAGAGGAAAGCTCTTTAAGGAGAAGTTTTGAGAAGAGGATATTCTTGATAATCCTCCTTGTATAAAAGAGAGAGTAGGAGACAACATGAAGATGCTCAAAAAGACAATTGAAGTAGTGGGATTGTCCACATAGGTAAGGGGTTTTGGGGTTAGGGCCATAGGTTTAGTGAAATGGAAAAGAAACTGCTCTTAAGATCAATGTTATGAATTACAAGGCAGAGTTAGAACTGTATTTGTCAGGATAGTATTTAATTGGTGGAGAATATAAATTTCTGGGAGGAAAGACCAATATTAATCAACATCTGTTTAAAAGCAGTGTTTGTGCATTTTCTTCTCAGTAGTGGTATAAATAAGTGTGCTTATTTGATTGGTATGCTCATCAAGAAGCAAGTATCATTGATGTTAATGTTGATTTGCACTGTCTTTTACTGCCAGTCAGAACCAGCTTTTGAAAAGAAAGAACTGAATGCAAAAATAAATTCAGCAACCTATAAGATTGGTTTATTTTGACATCCTAGGGGAGAATAATACCAGTTATAAATCAGTCAAAATGAATGACAGTACAAGAGCATAAGTTTATTTTAAGGAAGGGCTTTGGGATTTCTTTTAGTTCTGTGGGACTTTATTCCTTCCCTTTTCAGTGAACACATCCTCCCTTCCTGTGTGTAGTTGAAGTTGGACAGTCTTATTTTCTTGTGCCATTAACACTGTGGGATTTACAGAAGTCAGTCTTTGTGTGCAAGTAGAGAGCTCCATCCTTGTTCCGTCTGAAAGGGGGCTTCTGTCTATTTGTATAAAACTGCAAGGTGGGTTATTTTGTTCTGTTTCCCTCGTAGAGCTTCACTGTAGAGTACAAGTTCATATATTATTAGCTCAGTGATGGTTTTTCGTAAGCCCCTTCCACTCTTTACTGTACAAATTTCTTAGAGTTTGGCTAGTCTGGTACAGCATTAATTAGCTTGAAGCTGTGCTTTGTGTTTAAATAGCTGGAAAATCACTTGATTTTTGCCTCTTGCCAAATGACATTTGTGCTCAAACTATTGAAATACGAAGCATTGCTTTCTTCATGGTGAGACTCTTCCCTTATTGTATGAATTCGTTTAATGAGACTGTTATGAATTGCCAAGGGTTTTTTTTATTTTTTTTTTTTTTTTTTGGGGGGGGGGGCATTGATTTTAGTGATTGTGTTGTAAGGTAAATGTGTAAGGCCTTGATTTGGTGTTGGTTTTTTGCCTGTATGCCCGTGGGGAAGTTACTGTACTCTTACCTTACCATACAGTACACGAAGACAGAGAAGCAACTAGCTCTTGGGGGAAACAATGCAGCAGCCACTGTCTTTCATCCCAGAGCTAAATACATAGAACTGCATGAAAGATAGTCTCAAAGGAAAAAGATTGTAAAGGAGCTGTTTTGCTTTAATAATATTTCGTTCTGTCCTGCATATAATTCAGAGCTGTCATGGCTGTATACTGGTACTGTAGGTTATTTTGAGGTGCATGGACATATCTTCCTTCATTTGAAACTAATGATTTCCCTAGGCCCTAGGGTTTGGGGTTCTCTTTGGTGGTGCGGTTTTTTTTTTTTTTTTTTTTAAAGACTTGGGGCATGTGAGATTTGTTGGAATTTGGTAGCAAGGGGTATGTACTGTTGTAAAAAGTTTCACACACTCTGTAACTTCTCCTGTCACCTTAGATGAAGGAAAGAATGCAATGGATTCAGGTTGCTTTCTTTTTGTCAGACCTGATGTTCAGGAACCTCTTACCTTTAAAGAATGGCTTCCAAAAGTGACATGACTTTATTCCCTAGATATGACATGTAATCAAAGCATGTAGAAACAATAAAGATGAAGTTGCTCTTAAGGCTAAATTGTCTAGCTGTAAACAAAGTCTCAAGTCTCAGGAAAGGACTTTTGCTTTTCCAAAAGTGTACCATCTTTAAAGCTGAAGGCAGAGGTGGACTGATGGGTCTTACACTGTTCAATGGTAAATTTGAGGGTAACAAGAACAGTAATAGATTGGAATGAGCAGGATAACTCTCAAACAAAGAGTATTATTTACAGTTTTTACTCCTGGGGTCCTGCTATGTGGAACAAAGACCACAGAATCAATCCATAGCCAGAACTGCATCCCTTTCTCATTAATTTTTATTCTAATATTACCTCAGAGTCTTGGGTATGTACCAGAATCAATTATTTTAGGTTTCCATGATACCTACCACAAAAGATGAACTCTGCAGCAGAGAACTGGCAGTCAAAGACAAACCAAAAACCCCAAACCACAAGGCTGAGAGAGTACTGGGAAACAATATCGTCACATGTCAATATTGGGTGCACTGCTAAACTATTGTAAAGATTTGCACGTGTGCATGCACATTTTGTGTAGGCATAATGGCAAAAATAGTTTTAAGGAATAATCTGAAAAAGAAAAACGAATGTGTCTCAGGGATTATCTCAGAGCTGCAGTCCTCATTGAAGGAGCAGTTTGAAAGAGCACAGATACACTAGTTTTAAAATCTGGTAATGGCTGTAACTGGCTGGTAACTCTTGGGAGATGTGAACCTCACTGCAGTGGCAGAGGAGATGATGGGTCATGTGAGGACTGCGGAAGGCTCTTGTGAGTGGAGGTAGGCAGTTTGTGTTCGATGCAGCAGAGAAGCTGGCTGCTAGTGGAGGGTTCAAAAGGCAGTGTCTCCTTGGTAAAGTGGTGGGCTGTGACAGAGTTCCTGACTTTTTTTTTGTATGTGGGTCTTGCTACTCCCACTGTCACCTCATTCCTCTTATCTCAGCTTTTCTCTCTCCTACCTGCTGCTACTGCTTCCTCCTTGACTCTGCCACCTGCTCCAGCAGTGCTGGTGAGAAGCCCAGCCAGGCCAGACTGTAGAACTGATTGACAAGGTCTCTGATGCGCTCTGGAGCTAATGCTCTTTCTTCTAAGTCATGCCTACCTCAGCAGCTGGGGATTGATGGGCTGGAAAGATTCATATAAATATGTAATACGCTATCAAAATAGTAATAGTAAAGTATCTGTTTAAATGTTTGTAGAGCTGAATCTATGTGGACATTTGTTTATAGGATTGAATTTACACTGGGTATTTACCATGGACTTGATCCAGGGCTATTGAAGTTAGTGAAACTTGGACTGGATCCTGTGGCAGAAGTGCCTGCAATCCTTATATTGTTTAATAAACAAACAGCTGAATAATCCTGTTGCACAAAATGGTAGAGGGTTTTTCTGGCACTGTTTATTTGATTATTTTCTTTCATGAATTTGACAAGATTCATCCATTAGCCAGTTGATTCACATTGTGTCTTCCTTAACAATTTCTTGGGAGGTCCCATGGTTTCTTATTCTAGGTGCTTTCCAGTTATTTTTTTAAGTGTGTACAATGCCTATCTTGCTTGTAGCAAGACTGTGGAAATTTGGGGGGCAGAGGGGGAGGAAGTATGTCTTCATTTTTTCACTTGGCTTTTGATGAGGAAAAAAAGAGTTTTTAGTCTGAGTTGAGCAGAAAGAATCACATGCGAAAAGTCCTTTAAGAGGTCTGAGGAGATCTAATTTAAAGTTTCTGGTGTATCTGATTGCTAGGTGAACATGGGCATGTCAGATTTATTTCCTGTACATGCTCCATCTCTTTTGCACTGTTGCATTTTTTCAGACACTGCAGAAAGACAAGGCAGCAGTAATGTAGTTTAAGTAGGTTATTGCTCTATTAACTAATACATTTGGGAACTATCAGGTAGTAACTTATTTGGTTCAGGTCATCTTCCTTTTGCAATCTGCTCTGTGTGGTGAGGGATAGACAGAATTCTTTGTCCTTTCCCCTGAGAGACTGCTGTCCTGCCTTTTTGCATGTACAAAACCAAAAGGTGTGACTGAAGAAGGGCAGGTGTGCCTGCTGCACAGGGTGCTGGGGGTGCCAGTCCCTTCCCTGTTCTCTTAATCTCTTTGTTGACCCACCTGTTGGGGAGATGGACCGCAACGAATGACTGCTGCATTGAGCATCCTTGCCAGGGTGCCTCACCACCAAAGTGTGCAACTACTGCAGTTCCTCCATCTCTGGTGGGCTCATAAATTAACTTTCCTTTCCTTGTATGTATTCTCCTACGAGGAATCAACACTATATTCAATAATTTGGCAGTTCTGCTGTCTCACAAAGAGGGGTTGGTTGTTCCCTCTCTGCTTGAATGATTCAAATACATTCTCTATTCCTTCTCCAGGGTTTTCACCTAAGACCAGCTGGCTTCTTTATGAAGCCAAGTCACCTTTAGCATGGAAAAGCAATGCAAATAATCCCTTTTAAGAGATAATGCCTTGATCATTCTTGTAGTGAGAGTATCAGCAAGCTGAAGGAAACTAACTACTGATACCAATATGCCAAAGAGGGAATCAACACTTGCATTAGGAAAGCTCCAGTACTTACAGGCAGTGATTCAGTGTCTCCTTAGCAGCCACCTTGTTCACAGATATTATTTTTTAAATTATATTTTTAATACATGAAGCATGTAATGAAATTCTGTTGTGACCTATAAGAACTATCCTTCAGCGTTGCATGGCTCTGGTGGTTCAGCTGCATTGAATTTTGACAGATGTATAACTGCAGGTAGTGGGTTTTTGTTTGTCCCTTTTTTTTTAAGCATAAACCGTGTTTCGGGATCTGACCTTCTACATGATTAGCTTTCTGATTAGCTTTGAGAAGCTAAGATTTATTTTAATTGTTCCACATGGAATTTCCTGAAGTGTCAAGCACTTGCACAACTTAAATTGTAGGATTACTGGTTCAAAACTGGCAAATGAGCATTGTGTATCCTTTTTTTTCCCAAGGGTTAAAGTGGTGTGCATTTCCTTTGCAGTGTTGCTGTGAGGAGGCAGGACGGCTGTCAGGAAAGGGATACTTTCTAAGATTTAGTAATGACTTTCTTCCTAGATGTCAGATATCCCAAAACAGCTGGGTGTCCCCCCTTTTCTTTTTCTAATGGCTATTGATACTGTAGTGAAGAGGCAAAATTTCATTAGTGACAGCTGACTGCACTGTGAAATACTCACTCCCCTCTCTTGGGGATCTGCAATCAAATAGGCACTTTAAGTGGGCTGTCTTTTCTATGCTTTTGTTTAATCCAGTATCTCCAAAGATTCCTTCTTCAACACCTGTGTTCTGTTACAAATCTAGTGTTTGGAGATTGTTAACCTTCTTCCTTCAGCTGCCAGTTAGTCAAAGCCAGTGTTTGTGGGCTGTATTTGTGCTTAGGCCTGACCCAGAGTAAGAGCTGATGGTGCTCAGTGGTTACCCCTGGAGGTGTATTTTCCTGGTGCTTTGGGGCTGGGAAAACCAACTCGCTGCTGGTATTGCCTATCCGCAGATCACAGCTTCTGCCTCCCCTCAGGTACCAGTCATGGGGGTGAGGCTGTTGTCTGTGAGGCAGTTGTAGCCAAAGGTTACCAAAAATAAAAAGAAAAAAAATAAATTGTGTCATCACCTAGTAGTTTTGGTGAGGAAGCAATAGTTAAGGGAGAAGGTGGATATATTGGACTAGTAGTCATGCCCCTTGTGAAACTTCTTTGCAGTCTTGTCTCCTTAAGGTAACCGTGAAAAAGAAGAGAGGATGAAAATCTAGGTGAAGGCTTTTCGTCCTTTTCTTTGAGATTTCCTCTGCCTACAAACACCACGGGTGCTAAAGGATTAGGCTAAACATTGACATTTCTGGCTGCTGTGAGGGTAGGTCCCACGTTAAGGAAATTTAAGCTTGTATTTGAGTGTTTCTAGTGTTTTGAGTACTTAAAATCTGCTGGATGTCACCATAAAACAGGGTTTACTAATCTTAAGATCAGGTATAAGATACCTTTAGGACATAGGGGTTTTGGCCATTTAGTTTTTGCTTTTACAGGCCTGGCCCTTAGGACCACCATGAATGAGAACTGCAGTCCCTGGCTAACATCCCTGAAGGTTTATAAGCCCCAGCCCTTTGCTTGAAGTATAACGAGTCTTAAATAACAGCATTATGGGAGAGGTGTCTGTATTTCTGTTTTCCTATATAAGATAGCTCTTACTAAAGATATTTCAACTTAGAAGGCTTTGGATACTCTACCTCCAAGATATTCTGTAGCTAAATATAAGCCTCTTCAAGGGAAGAAAAATATATCTTGGTGCAAATATTTTATTGATCTAATATAGTACTGTTGGAAATGAAGAAAGGGGGAAAAAATCTAATGTTAAAACAATCCCATAACTTCAGTGATTGTATTGGTCTTTTTTTATGGTCCTTTACACAAAATTAGTTTTGTAATGAAGAGCTGACGTGCTGTTAAACACTACAAGGAACCCAGCTGACCTTTAAATAGAGGTGATATTAAAAATCATGCAGAATGCTGTCCTTTCAAGAAGGGGAACCAAAAGAGTTCTTAATGAACGAAATGTAAATTATCTGGGTACAATGTATATGGTCATTTGTTTATGCACCTACCCTTTGAGAAGTGGGTTTTAATATGTAGACTTGTTTGTAAATAAATGTTATTTCATGCAACTAAACTGAACAATTTCTCTGAGAGCACTGAACCTGAAAATCTGCTTTTTATCCCCACCCCCCAAAAAAAAGAGGTTGCTGGTGGATTTTATGTCTTACAGCAAACACAAGTGGAGACAAGAATAAATTTTGTTTAAATATTTATAAAAGACACTTCAGCAAAGTATTTTACAGAACAGTTATTGATTATATTGAGTGCAGTCCTATTCATAGTAGGATCTTTTTAATTTTTTCCCCCTACAAAACGCTATTAATGTTTTTTAAAACTTGTTAATTTTATGGATGTGGTGTTGGTGGGTGCATTCTGACCTTGCAGTAATTGAGTAGCTAGTGCTAAAAATATTGGACAGGGACATGGATAAAAGATAATCTGTACTGTTTGATCACTCTTGGACCATTACTGCAGCTAAGCCTTTCTGTTCTGAAGTTACGATATATATCTGTATCTCTCTCTCATATAGATACAATGGATAAAAGGAAGAGCTTACCTTTGTCTCTTGTAAGGTTGGTGTAAGCATTCCATCTTAGATTCTTTTCTTAACTCTTTAGATGTTACTGCAAATTGCAAATTAACTTGAATTTACATGATGACTGGTTAGCATTGGAATGTCTTACTTCATCTCCCACTCTGCGTTTTGTTCTGCTTTAAAAGAATGCTTTTAAAAACAAGTAAAGGAAGACCAAAAATCTTTTTATGGTTCTTGCGTGATCTTGTGCTGTCATTGCATTTATCTTTTCTGCTTAATGGTCCATCTTCACATGTTGCTCTGACTTCTTTGAGGTCTTTTGGCATCCTTCTATTGCCTTTCTGATAATCACTGTACAGTGTGTTACCGTCTCACCTTTGGAGCATTATGCCAACAGACTTGAACCTCTGTTGCACCCAGGGCCTCATGTCCTAGTGGATCCCCTGCTATTTCTAACTGTGGTAACTTAGTGCATCTGCCAGCATTCCTTGCGTGCTTTATTGTCTGTGGGATTGGGTTGGGTGCCCTGAAACCTTAAAATTTATGTCCAGAAGTAAAATTTAAATACTTCTTTTTCTTCTAATAATTGAACTGTGAGTCCTTTTTCCTTAGGGTAGGGATCATTAGGAAAATCTTTGGGTTTTGTGTGCTTTTTGGCATAGGAGGTACATAACTGAGTTTTGTTCTGTTTTTGTATTAATACCTTGGGCTAAACTGCTAACGTGAAGGACTCTATGCTGTTAGCATACACTGAACTACTGAACCCAGAATTAAAACATCTCAGATGTTTTTGTAGTATTGTTCAGGGTAGGACTTTGCATTATTTGTATTGGAGTTTAACTGCAAGCTGCCAGAAGGTGCAGTCTTGCTGGATCTAGTATTGTTTTCTTTGGGTGTTTTTTTTTTTGCAGCCAGAGGGTGAACTGGATCAGCTTGTTGTTGCAAAATTAGTATTGTCTTTGTTATGATGAATCAGATCAATGAGCTGATTCAACTCACCCAGTGCAACTGGCAGTGCAGTCACTCAGTCAAGCTCAAGGGAGAGGTTTGGAGCGCCCAGGCAGGTGCCCCTTTTGCAGCAGCCTTCAGCTGGACTGGATTAAGGTGTTACTGAGACATGCTGGTGTTTTCTGGCTATGTTATAGTTCCGCAGAAATCGTGTGGGTGTAGTAATTGCAAAACTATTTTATTGTAGATAATGTTCCAATAGAAATATGAGCTGTAATTTTTTTTTTCTTTAAAGTATCATAAATGTGTTGCGAGGAGGACTCTGTAATTACTACTCTTTGCCTTCCTTTACCCCCACATTAAATATTGAGTCAGTAGAATAATACAGTGAGATTTCTTGCCTATACGTATCCTGGGTTTATGCTACCTAAAGCTTTAAATAATCAAATGTTAACAAATCTCCTATGACACTTTCATCCACCTTTTATAGAAAGTTATTTGTAACCTACAGTTTTTGATAACACTTCAGAGGAAACAATATGAAACATTTGGGGCCTGCTGTTTTGTTAGGAGTAGGCCATTTAAGCATGAAGGCTGGGGGACTACTGTGATAATGTGCTGGGGCTGGGCAGCTGATTAGATATGAACACTACTTACTGACAGCAGTGATCCCCACTGCAGATGGTGTTTTCTGAAAAGAAAACTGCTACTTTCAAGGATTTTGTAGCAGCACTTTCTGAATGGTTAGCTGACGAGTGATCTTTAAAAGATATTTTTTAGCCTGTAGCATCTGAGAAGGGAAGAGATCAATACTTTATGCACCGTAGTTCAAGAATGATAACAATAATGTTTAATAATTTGAGAAGGATTTGATTTGGTATTTTTCTGTTTTTTTGGGATGATTTTTTTCCTGCCCCACTCCCTCCAATCTGACTTGCTTTTCTGGCATTTTTGTTTCCACAGGGGAAAGCTATGTATGTGGTTCCATAGAACCCTTCAAGAAACTGGAGTACACGAAGAATGTAAACCCAAACTGGTCAGTGAATGTTAAGACAACTTCTGCTTCTCGTTCAGTGCCGTCTCTTGCCACTGCTAAAGGAGGTACTCCAGATGCAAAAGAGAATAAGGATTTCATTAGGCCTAAACTAGTCACTATAATCAGGAGCGGAGTGAAACCACGGAAAGCAGTCCGGATTCTGCTCAACAAGAAGACAGCACATTCATTTGAACAGGTTCTTACTGATATAACTGATGCCATCAAGCTGGATTCAGGGGTGGTTAAACGCTTATACACACTAGATGGTAAACAGGTAAGAATTTTCATGATGATCATTCTCAGTAGGAAGAAAATACAATTTTCCATAAAGGAAAAGAATAGCACATTAGTAAAAAACTACTTTTCTGTAGAACACAGAACCAGGCCTTCCACTGTTTATAGTGTACTTAAGATCTGTGAGCAGTTCAGGAGCACATCATGAAGCATTACTTGGCCTCAGTGATGGTCTTGCCATTTATGATAAATAATAGTTCTAAATCTGTCAGTTGGAAGTGTGATGTGGTTTTGGCTCTGCATGCCGGAAACGTAGGATGAAGGATGTCATTTTAAAGAAGCTCATTCTGTTAACTTGTTTCAGCTTTTTCTTGCAGCAGTTTTATGAGTCATTGTACTTGTCTTTCCATAAACTGTAAGAACGAACAGTGAGGACACATTCCACCATGGTAAATGCAGGCCTACTGCTGTCCAGAGTGACAAAATGATGAGTCTTACTGCAGCTAGAATGGACTATGAAGAAGGTGCAAGCTTATAAAATGAGCGAGCTTCTTTCCTTTTGCAGGAAAACAGGTGGTGACCACATTTTATTGAGGAGCCTCTTGTAGGTTACATGTTATTCTATGAAATACCTTCAAGCAGTGTCTCTTTTTTGATGATTTACTAAACTGCAGTAGAGAGAGATTTTGAGAGGCTTCTTATTGAACTTGGGGATGGAGAGGCAAAAAAAAATATTACGGAATAATCCTACTTCTATTTTGTCTTTCACTTTATTTGTAATTTATCTACGGACGTGTATTAATTATAGCAAAAAGAGAAGCTGTTAACCTGGTGAAGGGCAAGACTAATTTCAGCATGACCTGAATTGATTTAGAGCAATGGTGACTCTAGAGAAATAAGGCAGATACTTGCATTTACAAATGTAACTTATTAAACTGAAGAAATGATAGAGGTATAAAATGTGGGTGGAAAGATGAACGAACAGTCTCCCTGAGAAGCTAGAAACTGCTAGAGACCAAGATATTTCTTCTGTAATATAGCTGTGTTTTACAGATTCTAGGCTCAATGATTCACAGATACACAGCTAACAGTGTAGCTATCAGGAGATGCTGCAAAATATGCTTTGTATGGGTAAATACTCAGGCAGATCTAGTGGTGATCCTAACATGTCTGCAGTTACTGCAAGCATAGCTCTGGAAGCAGCTACAGCAACACCCTCTGATTTCAGAGAGGGCTGGTTGAACAAGCTGCTTATTCAGAGCACTTGTTCAAATCAGGGCCAAGTCTGGCTTGACCAGAAGTCCCTTCCATCTGCGGTTTTTGTATCAGTAACCTCTGATACCAGTTACAGACAAGAGTTCAGTTCTTGATGACTGCATACATGCCTGCAATGATCCCATTACTGTGACTTCATTGGGAACTTTGACCTGGAGCAAAACTGTAGATGTGAAGTTCTTTTTGCCTGCAGCAAAGGTAAAGTGTGTGTCTGGGGAAACTCTCGACTCCTGTCCTTCTTACCTTGCCTCATGCTCCGTGGAGCACTAAGGCTAATAAATTTGAGGAAGGAGTTGGGATTTTAAAGCTGCAGAGATCAGTGGTGGTCTCTGCTGTGACTTTGACAAGTTTTTGAGTGACTATTCCAGTTCCTGCAAACCCTCTCAATAAAAAAGGATGCATATCTGTTTTGTATGGTATATGTAAATAAACTTGTGGTTTAGCTATCAAGAAGTGCAGCCTGGAAGGATGTTGATGTGGGCTGTTGTATCCTGGATAAGGTTCTCACTTTTATATTTTTTTTTAATATTTCAAACTCCCCTTTAATGGTTGTGCTTAAAATGAAAAAATAACTTTACACCTGTTTTAGAGCTCTGATTGCTGGAAGAAAATAGTACTATCTTACTACTGGGCAGAAAGGGAAGACCAGGTTTTTCTGGCCCTGATGTTGTCAAAGTTCAGTTGAATCCTCTGTAAAATGATGGGATTTGAAATGAGCTTAAATCAATAGTGTACTGGGACATGTGTTACCTACCTCGTAGACCTTGTGTCTAAAGGCTCTCCCAGAAGACTGGTGTCCACGTGTATTCACTCCTTCCCACTCTGGCTATTCACTTGAAATTGCATAGCTGGCTGCCTAACCCTATTGGTAAGGGCAGGGTTTGGGGGAAGGTGTGTGTGTCCTGCTAGTGTAACGGAGACTTTGCTCACTGTACATACTAAGCAGCTTTACTGGCAGAAAGGGAAATGAATGATCCTGCGCTCAGCAGGAGCAGCCTGTTGCTCACCCCTGCGTGGGGAAGTCATTGATTTCCTGTGCTACTAGGCAATTGCTGCTCCATTTTTCTCTGCCAAAACCCTGATCTCCCAGATGGCGTTGGGGGCACGATGATGGATTTCTTTATTGCTAAACTCAAGCTGTCAATGATTACTGGGAGGAAATCCATGGTAAATCCAAAATTTTTCCAGTAGTGTCTATAGTTGGGAACTTCTACTGTGACTCCTGTTGGAGCTTGGATGGTCCTGGAAAAGCCTGTGTTCAGTGGTGAAATCTAACAAATCTGTGATTAAATCTTTCATCACCAACTTAAAAAGCAATAAAATCTTAAAGCTCTGAGCCAAGAAAAGTAATTTACTGTAAGGATAAGAGAATAAAGCTTTCCTAGGATTATTCTTTGGGAATGTAATTTGAAGAAAGGCTATTCTGTACAGTCATGTCTTGTGAGTTATTTTATGAGGCCAACACTGCCCATCCATGGCAAAAATTTACATGAGTCCCGTGCATTGTTAGTGCAGATGGGCAGTGAGGTATGTATACCGATGTTGGGTACTATCATTAGATGCCTCAGGCTAATCAAAAAAGAGTAGTAGGAGTCAGAGTCTTAACTGGGCATCCGAATCAGGTGGTTGTGCCATACTAACACTACATATTGAGAAACTGAGCTTAAATGCTCTCCCTCCAACAGCCTGGTTAGTTGTGATGTTTTGATTTGTATCTCTAAAAGACATTAATAAATATTATGCTCAGTTAAAAGGAATTTAAATGGTGGCCTATAAAATTTGATGACAATGTAAAGAGCTTGTCTTGATGAGACAGGTAGTGCTTGGACAGTCAGTACCTGAGGAAAGTTACTATTTCCAGTATTGAGTAGGTGTTTACTTTGGATTTAATTTAGTTTTGTTAAAATTTATTTCTCCTTGAAATAAACAGGGTGACTAGTGATTTATTTGCATTTTGTTATAACTCACATCAGTCTAACTCATGTCAGAATCTGTATTTTGACTTCAACATTTCTAAAACTTTAGAATATAATTTAATTTGTGCAAAAAGGGGGACAACATACAACTGTAATTGATCATATAGCACATCAGTGGCCTGCATTTAGCGTACTCTTGCAGTTCAATTATTAATGATGCCTCAAAGCAGGCTAGGTTTCATACTGTGTCTAGAATTTTTATGGATATACTTATTTTTTCTACTGGTACAAGGAACTGATGCTGTTTGTACTCTGGAGGAAGAGATAGAATCACTTCCCTGTAAGATACTGATGGATTTGAAAATTATGGTGGGACTCTCAGAAGTGTTGAGCTCTGGCCAAAATTAAAACCTACCCAGGGGGGGAGGTCTTGAAGTGTTCTCCTTGCCAACTTTGCTGTGTAAGGAAAATAAAAATAGAATGAGTAGGTTTAATGGCTGCCTGTAGGAATTCAGATCATAAGGGCATGCACTTACTGTATTACTATTTCTTTTTTAGAATTAAAGGTTGTTTAAGTGCATAAAAAGACATTGTTAATTTTGACCCTTAATATTCTCAGGTACTTGTGCAGAGAAGGAATACTTTCTCAGAGCTAAAATAAAATATGTCTTTCTTTACTGTAGCTGCACCATTTCAGTTTGGTTTTTAACCTTCTCTTAACAGAAGGTGTCACTTTTAGTTTGATGTGCATTAAAATATGGTTTTGTAACAGGCAGCATGTGGACGCACGATGCAAACACCAAGGGCACAAGCTGCCTGTGGAGATAGAGCCTGGTTGCTGTGTTGCAAGCTCAGTTCTCTGGTTTCTGTCTACTAATGCACTTCTAGAAAAACACCAATGACTAAAATGGGAGAATACTAATGAAGGTCACATATAACAGCAAAGTTGTGAAACAGTGCAATTTTTAGAAGTGTTATGGTGTATGTATTTGTAGAAGGTATTTAAAATTTGCATGTTTAGACAAAGACTAAAGTTTGGACAAAAGTGCTTTATCACCTTGCAAGTCCTACATTTGCTTTTGGAAGAACAAACATCTGGTTTATAATGAGACATACTTATTTGAACAGGTGGTTTGTTTAGCTTAACTAGATGCAATCATGCAAATGATTTTACAGTTTATGCATTATGCTGTGCATTGGACTCCAGACAGCTAAGTGGTCAGTGGCAGAGATACCAGAATAAAAGTCACTATCTGATTTTTTTTTTTAATGTTATTTCAAATCAAATTACTTTTACAAATATGAAATACAGCTACTGTTACTTAAAGACATACCTTAGAGAAGTGTGTGTGAGAGGCGTAGGGTGGAATGGGAATGAATACCTCAAAAACCCTGCTTTAAGCCATTAAAATTGTGGCTGCAAGGAAAGGGAACATCACAGTGCTGGAAAGCTTGAAGCTTCCTCATGCAGTGTAATAAGTTTTTGGTTTTTTTATTGGAACCCCACTCAAAAGGGGTATCTTATGATACAAACAAACTCCCTTTCCTGTGGACTCCTCTCTTGTGAAAGCACCTAATATCTTAGTTTTTAAGAAAGAATTAATACTACTGTTTTAAGAAAGTACTCTCTTAAGAAAAAGAAGTAACTGTTTGCACCTACACCTAGACTGAGCACATGCCTTTTTTTATTGTTTTGATCTTAACAAGTGGAAAACATTTAGTAATAATGTTTGTATTCTACAGTAAATTCTTGGCCAAATCTACCCTTTTGTAGGATGGATTAAAGATCTCAAATGTCTTTCTCTAGACCTGGATTGTCCTTGGTAAAGAAAAGCCTACATAAAGCAAGGTAGGTATCATTCATGAAAAGACATTCTTTACATAGTATTTGTGTAGTGTATGTTATACAACAATCAAGACAAAATGAATGTTAAACAAAATAAAATTTATGTGCAGCAAGTGACTCATTTTGTGTGTGCTCTGTAATTTTGATTCACATCAGCATTTGTAATCAGTTCCATTCACAATATAGAAAGCACATTTAATTTTAAGGGTGACTGGTTGTGCATGTTCTTTTTATTTGTTCTTCAGTTGTAGTTACAATCCTCTTGAGATGCATGCAACACTAAAATTATTCCTAGTTTGAAAAATGTGGACAATAACCGTTGTTTTATCTTCTGTATGACCTCTCTTGAGTTCAGTAACTTTAACTTCTTTCTTTTGTTGAAGACTTTGGAGCTCCCTGCCAGCCACAGGCACACAGGGGTGGTGTTCATTGACCAGAGAACCATGGTGAATTCTCTGTGAGATGTAGCTGTGCAGATGCTGACTAACTGGGAGCAAACATTAAGTAAGATGGTTTCTGCAGATCACGGAAGCATTTTAACAGGGAAGCAACAGCTAGGGAAACTTGTGCTTTATGTTTTTGAGGTGGTGCTTTAATATTGCGGTACCATCTGGGGACCTGAAACACATTGTGCTTACACTGTACAAGCTCTTCCTTCCTAAAGGGCTTATAATGTAAAGACTAGATGGCCATACCCCTCAGAAAAATACCTGTGCTGCTTAATTTTAGACATGAAGTTTAGGGTCCGTCCCTGGGAGGTGCTGGCAGACCACCATGTTATGTAGCTGTGAGAGACACTCTCCAAGAACAAAGAGCTCTCCAGCTTTTAATGCACCTCACTTTCCCTCCTTCCTGCCTGCAGTATATTTAATGTTGGTTTTTTTTTTCCTCTGGAAGATGTATGATTTCTGGCTTCAGTGTTTTGAAACTGATTTTGGGGAAGGACTTAAAAGATAAGGATTTTTTCTCAGTATTGGGGAAAAGGCCCCTTCTTGAAGACATGATAGACTGAAAAACAAAAAAAAAAATCAGTGACTGAAAATTGCCTTTCTCAGCAGTTGGTGGTGGACTCTGGGGGTCTTGGAAGATTCTTGTGATTCCTATTGAGAGAAGTGAACTTCCATTACAAATTAGACTGTACTTTAATAACAAAAGCATCAAAATCTGGTTCAAAATCATTCAAAGACATGCTAGGATAGGCAGTTTGATGGCAATTGGTATTATCCTGGTGTTAGAGGAGAGCTGTGATAGGTCCTTGAACCCTTGTGACTATGGGTAGACTGTTTTGATGTCATGTTATGACATTGACTAACAATTTTAATTGTTACTCAAATAAAGTCTTCTGTAAAGGAGTGAACAGAAGCCTATTCCTACTTGAAAGCAGTGTGATCATTCGTTCCTATTAAGCTGAGACTGACAACTGTGTTGCTCCGTCTCTAAAAGCTCTCTCACAATAGGAGTTTCCAGGGTTGCTAACTGGCATCCCTTAGGAACTGTAGGCTGACTTTGAAAATTAAGAAGAGAAGTTTGCTATCTTTTGCACCCTTTAGATTGGCTTTCATGCTGTGCAAAATAAAAGCTGTTATAAATTGAATAAGACTGAAAACCTGCATATCTACTTCAGCATGCTTTAAATATCACAGAAGTTGATCTTCCTGTCTTATAAGGATATCCATCTATTCATTAGAGAGTTTATGCACAGTCAGAAGCCTTTTTTAAGGAAGAGTAATTTCCAACTCCTCAAAGGTGGAGTATCATCTTGTGTAAGTGTGAAGGGTGCCTCAGTGGGAAGGAGATGGTGTGGTCATTCAGAACTGTCAGTTACTAGAGTAAGTGGCCTTTTCCTCTACATCTGGACTTTGCTTCATTGCTTTATATGTATAATATAACTAAGAAGAGCTTCTCATCCAATTAAGTTCTGATTTGCCTATTGCTGAATAGTAGGGAGGGGAGAGGAAAAGCAAATGGAAAGATCCCCAACTGTATGGTTTTGTTGTTGGTGGTTTTGGGTGTGGTTTTTCTTTTTTCCTTATTTGTTTGGTGAAAGAGGACTTGGAAAAGTGCTTGCAGATTTCTCAGATACTGCTGTATGACTGTTTTGTGGAGACAGGCATGACGTCACTGGTGATCACTGAAAAGATTTTTCCACTGTTCAGTAACACGCAGTCCTCAGGACCAGATAGGTTCTCTGTCAAGAGCTGAAATCTGTTTGTGATGCTTTCAAACAGTAGTCATCCTAAACTTCCGCTGTTCTTCTCCCCCGCCCTCTAAGATACTGTATTTTGTGACTTTCACTGAACGAGCTGAGCTCAATAGTTTGAAGACTTTACAGTGTGTATTGTCAAACTGTCGTGTTTACTGGGACGATTTTATTTTTACTCTCTGAAGCTGTTATTGTTAGTAATATTTAGTAATATGTTTTTCATTGGCGTAAGTAAGTATGGTGTGTATTTCCTTTCTCTGAAGTGGTGTGATGTAGTAAGACTAAAAAATTAAAAAAAAAAAAAAATTGCTGGGTTGTTTCTATTCCTTCTAAAACTAGTTCTTACAAGAGGATTAAGAATTTCCAGCCATTTAGCAGAATTCTTAGCATCATCAAAATTAAAAAAATAGTTTTCCTCTCATAGTTTTTTTTTGTAGCACATGTTTCTTTCCTAAGAAATTAAATTATACTATTAATAGGAAAAAATTCTTAGTACATGCAGCTTATTAGAATTTAAATACATGCTTTTTAATGCAAGCATTTTAGTATAATTCTATCCTTGGATCGTTGGGCCTTCAATTTTTGCACAAACACTTGGAAAATCTTGGCAATCTCTCTTTTGAAAAAGTTGAGTTAATAAACTAAAGGCTGATAACTGTTTTTAATCAAACTCAAATTTGAACAGCTACCTGAGACTTAGTGCAAGCTTGTCCTTGATTACTTATTTCTTTCCACTTAAATTTCGCTTCAGCACCTTTTTGCCAAGCTGTTGCGTAGAAGAAAATTCTTCTGTGAATGATGAATATTGAGAGGGCAAACCATAAATATTCTGTCACTAGCTGTGTTTTTCTGTGAAACTTAATCCTTTCATTTTTCTCTATCTGTTTGTAAGAACTAAGATCTTTAAAACACCACAAAGTGTAATTGATACTGGCAAAATAGTCTTAAAACTACTGATGGTGGAGGAAATGGTAGTGACAGCCTAATTTTGTACCTTGTTTTTCCAATTAAACTTTTATGAACCCAGATTCTTTTCTGAAACTGCAGTCAACTGTGAAGCATCCTAACTTATTTTAAATACTTTCTTAAGCCATGTGCTTTGCTGTCTCTTACAGTGAGCAGCAAGAAACACAAGTGTCTTTGTGTATTCTACCTATTTGGTCTGGAATTGCCTCTCATGATTCTTTTTCTGTAGGAAGTGAGTCTAGGGCAATGATATACTTCTCAGGTGCTCATCAAGTTAATCAAGATGAATTCATGTCTCTACCTCTAGAAGGATTCTTTCTTAAATGAACCCTGCTGTGTATAGAAGTTGGAGATGCAATTCTGTTTCCTTTCTCTGTGTCTGAGGATTTCTGCTGTGAATTTCGGTAGAAGTGGGACCGAGACTTAGAGGATGTTCAGGGACAACAATATTAAGTACTATTAAATCAGTGATGTACAATGTATTCTGCCTCTTTCTCCCTCCATTCCTCTTTAAGCTTGAAACTAATTTGTTCAATCCTGTAGGAAGTATTGACTTAATCTCTTCTGAATCTATGTCCCCACGACTGTGTGCCAGTTCATGGGGGCAGAATGTCCAGACTCAATCAGATTTAGGAGCTAATACAATTACCAGTAGGTTAAAATATTTCCATTGTATTGAATGAAGGCAATAGTGCTCTGAAAACAGCGTAGATTTTTATAAATAAATCAAACTGTTTTGAGACTGTTTTCATGATGTCACTAGTTAGTGGTATGTGACAAGGTGTATATTACATACAGTTTGTTCTTAAATTTTATTAAGTACTTTCTGTTATGTTTTCCCCAAAAAAACTTTTTAAGTAGGTCAGACCACCTGCTACAAGGAGGTGTTTTTGCTTGAGAAGGCTGCAGAGGAGGGAATCAAGCTTCTTCCATAGGACTGAATTCTTGAAGTCATAGACAGAAGAGCAAAGAAGTATTCAGGGACTTGAGGCATACAAGACAGAGTATGGGACTTTACACATGGATAAAAATGAGCACAGACGGGTGTGAAATTATCAGAGATAAGTGAGTTTAAGTTCAGAAAGCACGACAGAAGACTGTAGTATGCTCCCACTGGAACCAGCAAAGCGTGGTAGGGTTTTGAATTCAGAGTTGGATGTTACTGAAAATAAAACTCATGTTAAGTAGTTAAGGCTGATTGCCTCTCCCAAATCAGTTGTTCTGGTGGATTTGGTTTTCCATTAAATGTTGGATCTTAGAAACTTCTTTTAAATAAAACTCCTCTGAGCTTTAATAGCTTAAAACTGTAAGAGACATTTACTCATCAAGTGAATGGAGAGTGAAATCTCAGTTTGAACTGCTTTTAATTATCTTTTTGGCTTGGTTTAAGCAGTGATTTTCTCAAAGCTGCTCGACAGTAGGGGAAGATTGGGGTCATCTTGTGGAATAGCCAGGGTAGAGTGCCTTTGATTAAAAGTGAGGGAGGACAGACATTGCCTGAAATGCGCAGAAGAATGTTTGCTGTTTAAAATACCTTCACCTGCCTTCCCTTGCAGCCAGGTTATGTGTCTGTTTTGCATTAATTTGAATTGCAAACTGCACCTGCTGCTATATAGCATGCATCCAAAAGCTAAACCTTTGACACTTTCTTTATTCTAGTTGTCCCTGAAATATCCTGCTGTATCATGTTCCCTTTCTTGATTTCTTAGCTGCCTCTGAATCATTCGTCTGTTTCTGAAGGTTTTCTAGAAGACTCCTTCACTTTCTTTGAGTTTTTAACTACTTATTTCCACACTTCTTGTGTATTTCAGTATTATCTCCGTTTTTGATTTCTAGTCGCAACTCCTGTTTGTTTAAAATCCAGCAAATTCTGACAAATGGCACTTTCTGTGAAGTTTGTTCTGTGTGTGACATGGTCACCTGAGCGTGACATCTAGATTCTATTGTCCAGCTCTTTTGTTCTGTTTGTACATCTTGTATTCTTATAATCAAGATTTCTTTAACCTTCTGCTGTTTCTCCATGTATGAAATTTGTGTTTGCATCTTACACCCACACAAAATCTGAGTTAAAGCTAATGCAATATACGGAGTGTTTAAATGGCATACTTACATGCTCCTTTGAGAGGAAATAACTTTGAGAAGGAGTTGAGTGGAAATAACTTTGAGAAGGAGTTGAGTGTAACACGCTTGTGTTGTGGGAAATGATCCTGGCACACTAGACGCTGATAATGAGAAACCCTGTGTTCACGTGAGAATAAACTCATGCATGCCGTAATTCTGTCTCGGCCCTTAAGAATAACAAGTTTAAAAATACAGAAGCTCATGATCGTGAAAAAGTCCATACATGACATTGTTGATTCTGATACAGAGTAGTCCATTTTCTATGCACTTCTTACTGTAGGTATATGAGCATGAATAAGGTCAGTGCCCCTGTGTGGGTATGATGGTGGTAGCAGAGTTTACACCTAGGCAGTTGAGTTTAGGGTGGGAGCACCTGGAATACAAAAAGGCACTCCATTATTTCCTGTTGTCTGAGTAGTCCATATTGCTATCTGAAATGCTATTGTACTTCTATTCTTGCTACTTAATACCTCCTGTGCTCCAGCACATTCAGTTTTCTATATACATGTGAAAAAGAAGGTGGCTTATAGGCTTTAAGGAAAAAAATGGATATTTGGATGTTTCAGTTTCTAAACCAGAACACATCTGTTCTGGGGCAGATTGAGGAGCATTATGAATACTCTGGAGGAATCTGTTTAAATAGAGTGTGATCTTGATAAATTGGGAACATGGACTGCAATCAGTGTAAAATTTAATAAGGCAAATATGAAGCAGTTAATGTAGGAAAGAATAATCAAATGGCCTATCAGAAATATAGGAACAGAAACCAGATGAGAGTGCAGCAAACATGATATGTCAAGGTTTTTAATGCAAGAAGTGTTGAACATTTCCTTGCTATGAGATGATGGAAAAACGTATGTATGTAGGAGAATGGGACATAAAACTCAGAAGTGTTTAGTGGTTGTGCAGTTGATTAGGATCTTTATGAAAGCGGTTGTTGACATCTGCCTTTTTCATCAGGGATAGGCAAACTAAAATTTTTGTACCTTATGTAAAGACAATTGGAATAATATTAGCATTATATTAGCTCTCAGTATGGAGAGCAAAGGTTGAGAGAGGCATAGTATCTGAAGGGCTATTCTAAGTGGCTGAGAACCAGCAACATTGATGCTTGAGCTTTTAACTTTTTTTTGGTTAAATTGAGCAACAAATAAACTTAAGATGAACATTCGGTGTCCGTAGTATACACATGCCAAGCAACTAGGTAAAGTCTCTCTGGGGCTCCATTTCTATAATGCAAGATTGAAAGGCAATAATACCTTTTATAGTCATGTGTAAGTGTTCTAGTAGTTAATAAAATGTCTGGCATTTTCAGTTAAAGTATTTGTCAAAATGAATATGTTTACCCAATAACATTTGTTTTTGACAAAAAGCTATTTAGCTGAATGGTTTTTTTATCAGACAATTTCATTAAGATATGAGCAAGAAATAATGCTGTGAAGCTAAAATTAATTTAAAAACGTTTACTACATTTTAAATGTAGGACTGAAGGAGCAAATGGGTAAAGAGATGTATAGGAGTCATTATAGATGAAAAGTATTTGTAGGAATAGCACCTTCCTGAAAAATGCCTTCAACCAAAATATTATATTGCAGCTTTATTTAAATGTCGATTAAGCAGCAGTATTTAAATGTGAGGTCCTGGTGTATTTTATACTTTGGTTGTTTGTGGGGGGAGGGAGGTGATGAGAACCAAAGGATGAGACTTCCCTTTCTCTGGCAAGTCTTCAATGACACTGTAGGAGGAGTAGCTTTTAAATGTGGCATCCCTGTAAAAAACGAACCCTTCAGTCTGCAGATGGAGGAGGGTTGTCCTAGAAAAGAAAATTAAGCTCTGTTTTCTCTTGTGCTGAGTCCAAGTGAATGCCAGTCATCTTTCACAGCATACAGTAGGAACTTCTCTCTTAAATGTTACAGAAGGAGGGGGAGAGGAACAACTGAATGTCACATTGTACCTCTGTAGGAAGAGGAAAGCTTTAACAATGCTTCTTCTCTTATAGGCAGATAATCAGAAGGATCACTGAAATAGGAGGCGGGTGCTCTGAAAAATGACCTATATCATGGCTATACTCATTGAAGCTCTTCACCACTGCCTCCAGTTCCTCCCCTGGGTAGGGGAGGTTCTCCCTTGTCTTTAGTTTCAAACTGTGGCATGTTGTCTTGCTGCAGCATTGGAATAGGAACATTATGGTGTTACGCAGTCATCAAGCTTACCTTTTTTTTTTTAAATTTTTTTTTTTTAAAAGCAGCCTGTCATGACTTAACATCCTTCTGAAATCCTGAAATGACAGGCAGCCTTACAGCTCCAAATTTTCTCCCCCAAAAGAACCTAGGCAGAGTGTGTGGGAAGTTTTTGTATCCCAAATCACTGGTAGTCTGTCTGTATAGTGTTTCCGTTCTTTAGGAACAAAGCCTCACTAAAAACATACACCAACTTCCTTAGCTTTTTTTCTGTATTATTTTAGATTACTCCCTGGAAATAAGTCTTTAAACTTGGTACAAAAAACTCCAAGCAGATTAGAAAAGGTGACAACTAATTTTCAGCTTGCCAAGTAGAGCTGGAACAGTTTTCTGAGGTGCAGTGGGTGTGTGCTGCATTAGAAAGAACAAAGACACTACTTCTGCCTGCTGTCCTAATCAAGGTTAGGCTTAAAATGGTGGGTAACAGTTAAATGGGAGGCTTATGCAAAATGAGACTGAGACATTTCGCCTTTAAGGTGTACATAATTCCTTTTTAAATTAGTACTGAATCTCAATCACTTAGAAATAGAGATGTAGAGAAGGAGAGGCTGGTTATTTAGCAGTGGATGATCTGCTGTCCCTGAGGGGAGCTACAGAAGTTGAGGGGACAATATAAAGTTGTCATGGATGATGCTAGTAGACTGGAATGAGGAGGCTAAACAGCACAGAAGGAACAGCAGGGAGAGAGGAGTTCATAGAAAGCAGCACAGAGCTACTGAAGAGGCATGAAAAGATCACTCACCCGTTTTACACAGGAGCCTGTGTTAGATGTAAGTCAGGAAAAGGAACTGATTTACAGTTCTGTGAAACTCTTATGGGAGCTCTGGGAATAGAAGGGTTATAGTAGGCACTGCAGAGGGAGAAGTAGCCATCTCCTGGCAAATCCCAAATAATGCATCCCAAAGAAGGAAGGGAGGACTCTACCCTTCTAGGGTCCAGATTCTTCTCCATTTCCAAAAATGTAACAAGTAATTTAGAGAATCTTCTCCCATCTACATAAGCTGTGATCTATCCAAGTATTTATGTTAGATCTTTAGCAAGTCTGAAAAAATTTTAATTGCAGACATATCTCAAGAGTTAAATTGGTGAAGCTGAAGCTAAGTAAGGGTTTTTTTGAATAAAAATTTTAGCAGACCAAAGACTTAGTAGCCTTAGTAGCCTAACTTTGTTTTGTCTTGTTAGTGAAACCGTAATTTGGGGTTTTCTTCCCTTTAGGCAGCTCTTTTCTGTACGACTTTAAAATCTTCTGTAGGCTTCATGTTCTCAAACTTCCTTTCTCAGAAAAGATTTAAGTGCTGTGAATAATACCATTCTGAGTCAACTGGCTAATGCTAAGAAGTTTCAAGTATTGTGACACATCCTGCAATAGAATAATAAACTAAATTAACCTGTGTTTTTTGGTACTGCTCTCATTCATAAAATTTCATACCCTGTGAAAACTCTCTTCAGACATCTTATCTCATTCACTTGCTTCTAAATTGTCGTATGGAGGAGAAGCAAGACCATCAGCTAGTTACCAACATTGCAAAACAGCTGGGCAAACTGTACTCTTCCTAGTTTTCTCCCTTCCTGTAGGGAAGATGGTGTGTAGGAAGGGGCAGGGCGGCAAAGGGGAGGTTGGTTTGGGGATGTTTTGTCTTTCCCACAATAAATGTAAAGTTATTTCCTGAATGAGGATACAATCAATCTACATTGAAAAGAGATTTTTTTTTTTTTCTTTCTTTTATGACCCTGCATAATTCAGGTTTCATTTCTTCAGAGATGCCTATGTAAATCTCCGCTACTCAGTAATTTGTCCATCTGGGAAGGGCAGGTTGGAGCTCTTTTGTGTGCTTATGTACACATACACCCTCAATCCAGCACTTGCATTGCTTCTCTCGAGAACAAATAAGGAGTTAGAATTTTTTCTGAATTTTTTTTTTTTTGTTTTGTTTCTTCCAGTCGGTGTTGTCTGCGAACAAAAACTGTGCTATCACAGTTGTTTTTTTCAGGTGGATTTTCACCCCCCATCTTCTCTCTGCCCCTTGTTAGTCTGGCTCAGATTTCCCTCACCTTTGTGAAGTTTGGTTCTGCTGGGAACTAGTACTGAGTAAAGTGCATCTGTACTAGTCCTTAACTGTGGCAGCTGGCTTTATAAGGAAATAGTTTTCATGTATGGGATAGCATATACAGCTGTCTTTGAAGAGGAAAATGTTACTAGAAAGTTTGGGGTGGTTATTCCCTGATCTTGCTCCATCACATATAAATGCAAACAATCTGCCACTTGCTTGAAAATATTGTTAAAATCTTTTCAGGCTGTGGAAAAAATTGTCACCAACAGAGTCGTCATCTTAATGCTGCTGCTGATCTTTAGAGCTATTGAATTGTGTTGCTCTCATATGAAATTGTGTAAGTCCTTACATTCAGAGGTACTGGGGAAATATTTGTTATTTGCTTATGTTTTGGAATGACAAAGGATCCTTAATCCAATGGCTGTTTTAGGATGAGGAGTAAAGGAACTGTTAAAATAAGCAGTAAACTGCATATTCTTGATTTAACATATATCACAACAGCTATTTTGTTCCAATAAGTTAATAGTTTGATGACAAATTGGAGTTATAATCTTCCCTGTGGGTAAACTGAGTTCATGTAGGCAGTGAAGAATGGATTTGTCACTCACCGTTTTGAAAGTGTCTTCACCTAGATATCTGACAGCATTAGACTTTGGAGTTTTATTGTCTGACTTCCTGAGATCAAGGGAAGTTCAAGAAGACTTACGACCAGACCATGTCTTCAGCAGGAGAGAATTAGGACTGCCTAGTGCAGAGTGTATCTTCACCTGTCTCTCTGAAGAGCGGAGAATGTGCAGTGATGTATTTCAGTGAAATGACTTAACAGCTCACATGCTAATAACAACTTCTTGCACTTCAGGACACAGTCTGGAAAGAGAGAAGAATGTATGCTATCCATCTTTTTTGGCTGTTTGCTAAGGTGATAGTGACTCTAACTCTTCTAAGGCATCTGAATAGCCTAATAGTTGAAGTATAAAACCACTTCTGAGATGACTGGATAAGTTTCTTACATTTCTGTCAAGTGAATTTAGTCTGCACTCAAATATCTTCTGCTGTTCTGTGTCCAGTTAAGAGGACTCAAATCCCTCATGTCTTGTTTTATATTCCTGGGTTTCTCTAAGGCTAGCTCAAAAGTTACTGTAGCTCTTTTAGAGCACCATAGTAGAGAGAACTTCAGAGACAATAGCTGGTATACCAACCCTACAAGCTATAGAGGTTAAATTTTAACCTCTACTTACAGCTTCTAGGAGAGTCTTAAAAGTATGCAGTAGTACTTGTCAGGTTGTTAGGGTGAGTCTGCCTATGGTGGGAAATAGGCTGTTTGTGTGTAATGTAATACACTGGAGAAACTTCTTACAAGCGCCCTATAGCTCAGAAATTATTTCATTATTGCATTAAAATTAATGGAATCTGTGCAGAGTTTGTTTGTTTGTTTACATAGCAGGTAAGCTGTTAAACTAAGGGAACTCAGGGAATGGTTCAGTTGGGATGCATTTTTTTTTTCCTTTTATAATTCACAATAACCGATTGATGTGCAGCATTTCTCCGGAGCAGCTGCTTTCCTTTAGTTCCGCTCGGTTTTACATACCTGACAACCTTGGTGATAATCACCAGTGAGAATACTGGTTTTCACAGTTCATTGAATAACTGAGGATGAGTACAGTTGTATGACTGATTTCTTTGATTTGCAGAAAGCATCAAGAGGATGCATTTTCTTTTAAACTTGCTGATGTGTTCAGTTTCCCATGGAAATAAAGTGTATGGACTATTAATTTCAGTCCTTGCCTAATACATTTTGAACCTATTGGTCTGCTTAAGTCAAACTCAAAAGAGCAATAGCAATTTTAAAGTAGTTCCAATGACTTTATGGAATTTTATGGCTGAGTAAAACAGGCTCAGGTTGATGCCCTTGATGCTGCAAGTGGACCTTTCCCCTTGCCAAGGTGAGGCAGCCAGGACTCTTCTCACTGATGCTGTGTTTGGCAGCAGCCAGCTGGTCATGTAGCACAGAAGTACTGACCAGCCAGTCAGTAAACACAGTTACTGCCTAACCCTAACTCTGTGGAGGTGTCATGATGACATTGGAGAGTGCTGAGGTTAATGTGGCAGGAGGAGAATCCAGCCGGTGTCCATTGGTGGGAACCTGCCATCAGTAAGTCTGTGTCTCTCAGCAAATATACTCAGGCTCTCTTCATGTCTCTTTCTCTTGAGTGTATCATGCTGAGGAGTCAAGTTGCCCGGCTAGGCAACTGAACATACTAGCTTTCTCTTTGAAGAAAGGATTTGTTTTTATATTGGTTTCCTTTCCTGGGAAATGTAGCATGTGGTAGTGTTTTTCTCCCTCCTTGTTCACTGGTAAAAATGCATGCCTTGAGTGTGCTCTCCACATGTGCACATACACAAAATGTAAATGTGGTTAAAATACATTCAGGAGATTATTATCTCTGGCATCTCTTTAATTACTGAAGAAGATGAAACATTTCCTACTAATAAATATTTATTAATGAAGGAGAAACATGAATATACGTTCCTTAACTCAAGTGAACTATGGGGTACACAATTGTTCTGCTTCTTCACTATGTGAACGCTTGCTTTATCCAGCTGTTCTGTGCCTGTTCCCCTCAGCCCTCTTCTTCCCTGAAAGAGAAAGCACTGGCTGAAATGGGAAGCGTTCCTCTTCAACTGCGGTATAAATCTTCAGGTATATTTGCCAACTTGAACCAAAGGGAGAAAGGGGCTGATGCAGTGAAACATTAGCTCCCCATAAACCCGATTTTACAGAAATGATGAAAACTACAACTAGTAATTTAGTATTTTCATTTAATTTGTTTTAACGATGGTAATGCTGTAGTAAGTAATACAGAATGTATCCACCTTATTTAGGGTTGCCTTTACAGTTGCTTTGTTTCAGAGTTTTTATAAATTAGCCTTTCCTGTTTCCGTGGCAACTCAGTTGTCTGCATCGGTTGCCAAGGAACAGCTTCTGCCGCACAAAGGACAGGGACACTGCAACAGAGTGGTTTCATTCTTGGTGCTAATAGGCAGTGGAAGCGAAAGCTTGGTGTTTGATAGAGTATGGCCTCCATATTGTCTGTTAGCAGGGAGAACTTTTTTTTTTTTTAAGTGTAATTGGGGTGTTGGCTTCTCTTTATAATTCAGCCGTCACAAACCTCCTGTTATATGCAGCTACAGGGCTCCTATGGAAAGGTAGCTGCATAGACATAATGCATTGGAAAATGCATGTTTTCAGGACAGCTTAACCAACTATACAAAAAATTGTGTTATAATCTGGTTAAAAAAAAAAAGAATTGATTTTACAATGTGAGATAAGAAAGTCCCAATTCTGTGATTTGCAGAGAGCAATTAGATGTTGTCGTTCTATATATCACAGCAAAGATAGGATTAAAAGTGAGCACTATTAGGATCACTGTTGGATACATGGCTCCCTTGGCTCTCTGGAACTCTAAAAGTATTTTCTTCTTTGACCTCCAGTAAAACTACAATCTGGATTCCCATCTGATCTTTCTTTTAAGAAGCACAAACTGACACCTGTCATCAGTTTGTCAGTATTCTAAAATGAATGCAGATAGAGGGAACATATTGTGAGTCATGATTCTGCGTTAGTGTAAAATTTTATTTTTGAGGCTGCCTTGCAGCCATCAGTTCTACGGCTCTGAATGTCTGAGTGCATGGTCTCAAAGTAGCTAAGGAATTAATTTGGAATTTGTTACAAAATAATATACATATTTTCAAAAGAGAATATTAATTTTCTTTTTAGTTTTGCAAGTGGTAATCGGGACAAAATATTGTACATCTCGCATAGACATACTAATAAAGCTAGTCCTGTGAGAATGAAAGAGTGAGAGAGTTGGAGTCTTTCTCAGAAGCTGGTGTGGACACAGAAATAGGGTCTTTTTATCTTGATACATAATCTGTAGCTCAGATTTAGTCTACGTCCTCTCTTTGATTCTCTAATGAAGTGCCATTACTATACAGTGTTACATGAGTGCTACTCATCAGTGGTTTTTGAGTCAATTAGTGTTTGGAATAGCTGCAAGTAGGGTGAAGTGAGTATTGTGTAAAACAGATGAGTTCACTACATGCAGAAATGCAGATACTCCTGTGAAATAGAAAAGCTATTGCATAGTATTGTCTGCCCACAGGTGTGTAAGAAAAGAGGCCAAGAATAGTTCTTTTTTCCTGTAGCTAAAATGCCAGGAGGAGTTTGCAATTGCAATGCAGCTTACAGAGTACAAGGAGAAGCTGAGTGATTAGAAATTCACAGAATCATTAAGGTTGGAAAAGACCTATAGGATCATCATGTCCAACCATTAACCCAACACCACCATGCCCACTAAACCATGTCCCGAAGTGCCATGTCTACACGTTTTTTGAACACCTGAAAAACACTTCTCCCCATTTTCAGCCTAGTATTTCATCAGCCAGAGGACTCTGGTGCTACACACGAACTATGGGGCAAATGCAATGCCTTCTGCACTGTATCCCAAAGTCTCAGTCACTCAATGTCCAGATGAGGGGACTGATGGAGGCCACCACAGATTCTTTCTTGAGTTTCTTACAGGTCTTCTTCCAGTGGAAACCAGGGTAGGCAGTGGGGGAGGAGTGACGCGTGCTGGCTCTCTCTCTAATGTGCTGTCAGGGTGCGGGTACCACAGCTCAGTTCGAGAGCATCTCTAGTTCTGTGGCTTAGGCAAAAAGCAAAGTCACCTGCAGCCACTTTAGTTTTGTAGGCACTGAGCAGGGCATAGCCTCTTAAGGTTAAGTGTGGCCAAAAGCACTGTCACTACTTTCTTGTTTTTTGATACTTTTTTAAGGCCTGTGTCACCCAGTACTAGCCCTGCTTACATGAACTGGCATGCCGGCAGGCGAACTCACAGTTCTTTTTGACTTGACTTAACTCGGTTTAGAAATACTGGTCTCTCAAGTGAGTCAGTGCCTCTGCATGGTATTCCCCTTGATGGATTTACTGAATGAAGTGCAGTTTACCTCTGACTGATGTTATCACTTTTATTACTGAATTTATTATTTTATCATTTCTAATATAAGTGGAGAAGTGCTCAAACGTTTCCTGCGTTGCTCTAATAAAACTAGTCTGTGGTTTCCTAGTGAGGATGTTTGTAAGGAAAGCTATAGTGCAGTCTGCACAGATAAACCTACTGGAAATCGGAGTGAGCAATAACTTGACTTAGATTAATGTTTGAAAAGCTAGATACCAGATTTCAAATATTGTATTGTACCTTAAGCAAACCAACTACATTTTGCAAGTTAGGAATAAAGCAGTGGGTATGGTGGTGCTATTTCATAGTGCAAAACAGAGAGCCCTCAACCCCTTCTTGCTCCTAGTTAGCTATAATCTGAAAGCTTTGAACAGCAAAGAAAGAGTGGACTAGAAAATAAAGGAGCGAGTTACCTATCTTTTAATGAATGCCATAAATAGCAACCTATCCTTTGTACTTGCTCTCTTTCAGATACTGTATTCCATGATACAAGCCCTACAATGTTCTTTAAAAACCATTTGGGGATTATTAAATGGGGAACATTGAATTCTCTTTCCGTATAATGCACTTACAATAATTTGCAGTTGCCCAAATAGCTTTACAAGTCACTTGAGGCATGATTTATGTAAAAATTATATGAATCAACTAGATACAAAAACATACTTTACTTAATGTAAAAGTTACAGCACAGACTGATAAAAGCCAGGCAACTAGATTAAGTATTTGACCTAAACTTGTCCTTTTGAACCAGATGCAAGGCAGCGCTTGGGCTGTAGGCTGAGTGTAGATCCTCTGAACTGTACCATGTTCTAATCTCTGACCAGACAGGTTGACTGGAGAGCCTTTAATCAAAGTTTAAATATTTATTAAATAAAAATGTTTATTTTAAATATAATTTACTAGAGAGAAAAGGACATTTCAATACAATTGAGCACTACTTCCTGAGTTATTATTAGACCTTTATTTAAATGAGATCAGTCATCCAGATGGTGTAGAACCTGGCCAAACTGGGGATTTTTTTTTTTTTCCTCCTCTTATATAACAGACTTTAAGATCCTGATTTGATACAGCAAATCCACACAAATGTTTTAGGTAAAGTGCATGTCCTATATTCCATCTTTCTTTATTGCCTACCCTGCCAAAATCAAATAAACTGCTGAATGCACACACGAATATAAATTTCTAAAAAAGTCCTTATTTTTGCTAGCTGTATAATCACCAAAAAGACTGCATTCGAGAAAAGGGCTTGAATGGGGAAACTTTATTGCCCAGATTGGTGCAGCTTTGATGAGACAGGGTTGCACTGTAACTTGCTGACATTGCCTGGTGTGCTCGCACTGGCAGGGCTTGCTTCCCAGCCTGGCTGTGGCTTTGCAGCTGTCAGCACAAAAGCTGCTTTAGCCAGCCCTATCTTGTATATGCTCCCCAGCTTTTGATACTGTCAGAGTACTCTTCTTGTTTTGATCCTGGGTTGGGGAGTGTCTGTTTGTGTTTACTAGTCCAAGTTTCTAATAATTCAGTCTCATAGGAAGGAACTGAATGATGGTTTTAAGGTGTTTGTGCTGCCTAACGTAGCTTACAGTCATCCCAGTCTGAGCTAAAAACCAGCCTCTTTTTACACTGCCTCCGAAGTATCTGGAAAGAGAAAGAGACACTAAATTTAACTGTGTCTATTTCACAGCACATCTTAAAATTCACAAAACTAAAGCTTAGCTACAGTCTGTGCCATGTGTTGGAGCTGCGCTGTGAGAAAATTCTGTGAGCATACTAATATTGCCTTAAGAAAGGAGTTCAGCTGACCAAGTAAATAACTTTCTAGAAGTCTCTCTGGATAGATTTCCTTGTAAGGGTAATTCAGAAAAATGTTATCACAGAATTGAGACTTTTCTGAAACACCACTAAAAACCAGCAGGTGACTGGAATTTCCATTCAGTAAGTTGTCAGTAGTTGCTGTCTAAATAGAGATCTAAATAATGTACTGTTGAAAGAAAGTTACTCTTATACTATATTGCTGTTGATTTAATCGAGACATTGACACCAGCTGTGTGATACAGGGGTGTCTATACACTTAACATGTTGTTGACCCTTTTTAGCCTTGAATGCTTAGTCCAATCAAGCCTTATGTGAGAAGAAGTTAAGGATGGAATGTTGGGCTTACATGTAAATACATAAAATGGCACCAGAAAAAAAAAAAAGTCCTGTTTTGTTCTGCTCCTGCAAAAGGACTCTCTGCTTGAGCTTCTATACCCCTTCTTTAGTCATCTCCTGGCTCCAGAGCTGCTCCGTTTTTTGGGGAAACTTTCATCTGTTCCTGGCTTTTTTCCTCAGACTGCCCCTTCAAAAATTAGGTAAATTTTGGCAGCAAAGTACATGGCTTCTGTGTTTCTACACGAGTTGCTGAAAGTCTCCTGAACCATCCTTAGGCTTTTTTTTTTTTAAATATTATTTTCTTTGTGAGAGTCTGTTCTGTGTGCTACCTTGTTATTTAAAGCTCTGCAAAGGTGTGTTGAACTTCCTTAGGTATTCTATATAGAAGGACCTTCTATAAGCTCCTTAAAACTTACCTGCCCAGTGAATGCATGCAGGTAACTGTTAGTCTTGCTGTTTTTAAGTGTCACATAGTGACGTTGATGTTCCTTTACGTATTACTCATTTTCCTGCCATTTTAAAGAGCATCTAAAAGTTTGGTTGCATTATACTAGACATTTTATTCTGATTAACAGAGACAATTCATAGTAAATCGAGATGCCCTCAGTAAGATAAGGAACAGAAGGACATAAATTTATTTCCTTACTATAAATTTGTGCAGTTTTTGCCTTTGGGACTTTTTTTTTAATATATATATGTTATGAGGCCTTAATTCACCCTTGTTTCTTAAGTTGATTTATTTTTTTAATTGTGGTTTTAAATTTGGGGAGGAAGCTAGCCTGGTACACTGTGGCTCGAGTTTGCTGAAGTTTAGCAGCAGCAGGATAGTCCCAGGGGCTATACTGGGCAGTCTTCACAGGTGAGGCTGCTTGCTGCATCTTAATAAGCGCAGCTGAACGAGCTGCAGCCAACTGCAGGGAGTTCTGGGGAAGGATGAGTTTCGGATTCTTTTCACCATCAGCAAATGGCAGCTTTGGAAGGGTGGCGTTGGCTCAGGCCGAGAAGTACAGCGTCGAAGGGTGGTGAACGGCAGGGCATTCTGAGCAAGCTGAATGTCCTTTGTCAAGGTGTCTGCAACAGCCTCTGGTGTTCGGGGCAGTCATCCTTAGAGGATTTTTTGTATAGCTTCAGTGAGTTGAATTACATGGGTTATGTGTGTATCTTTAGAGTTTGGGTTGGATTTTTTTTTTTTTTTTTAATTTCGTTGGTTTACATTTTCTTGGCTGCTGCTACTAGAAAGGGGGAGCATTTTAATCTGTTGCTTTGTATATTGAACGTTATTCATCATGTTTCTACATTAAATTGATCAGTTGTTTTACCCAGGGAAGATCTCTTTACAACAATTCAGCCTTGATTTGCCTTTGATCTATGCAGCAAATCATAATGCTTCTCTTGATTGCTTTCTTGTGATTGCTGTATAGTATTTTGAGAATTCTTCTGCTGTGAATCATTATTTGGCAGGTACATGGAGAACTGCAGGATCTAGCTGAAAACTGACAACTTTTCCACATCCTGCTGATCTTGGCCATATTGCAGAACAGTGGTGGTCTCTTGTACTTATGACTTTTGAGTCTTGTGTCATATCTTAGACAAGCTTTTAATCTTGGTTTTGGGTTTATTGTCAGAAAAAATATTTGGATTGAATAAAGTGTCTGTGCAATGTATTAATGTATAATGTCTCTTTTTATAATGGTCCTCAGGCACAATTCCAGGACAAGAAGCCATATTAGCATGGCTACTTTTTCAGCATTCAAACTAGTAACTATATAAACTTCTTTATCCCAAGCACTTGAAAATGAAAGACCAAATGATCACAACCAGCTTACAAACCAGTATGCTTATTTTAAAAATAATAAAAAAAGGAAAATTCCACTTCCTTCCCCTGCCATCCCTTGCCTTCCCCCCCCCGCCCCCCCCCCATCAGATGCTCTTCCAGACTTTCACTTGGGGATAGTTAACAGTTCCCTGGTACTGCACACTGTATACTGAAATCTAAATTGAACAAGTATTGCATAATTGCCTGAAACCAGAAGCGGGCGCTTTAGGGAAATTATGAAATATTGCATGATTCCTGATGAAAATTGTGCATTGGCATTGGGGAGGATTTAGATTCACCCAAGTCCAAGCCAGGATTATGATATGGAAAACAAAGCATCCTGCATGTGCAGTGCAAAGATGTAAACCATATGTAAGACTGTAGTGCCTTGAAACAATTGAAACAATTGTAAGTGAGAACATGTGAGACTGCAGTAGAGCTTAAAATGTGTGTAAGTAAACACTGTATGTTCTTCTCTCTCCTGCTGGTAGTTTACCCCTTGATGCAGTTTCATTTCATAAAGCAATTTGCAGTTTTACAAGGCTTCTTTGTTCCTCAGCCCAAATAATTATTTTCTTTTAACTTTATTTCTAAGCTTATCTTCTGTTCCCAGGACTTCTCTAAAATTTTGCTCTAGAGCAAGGAAGTTAGTGTCTAGTCAGAAACAAGCTATTGGAGATTACAGAGGTCTTTGAAATGATAACTTCAGTATGCACCATAAGCAAATGCTAATCAGGCAACACAGTCTTGCCAAACAGATTTGGTGGCAAATGCAGGAGACACCACACCTTGTAGTTAGTGGCCTGTAAACTAATGGTTAGGTTTCTCTGCTGAGAGGCAGTGTGGAATTTGTGAGACTCCTGCAGCTACTTTTCAGAAACATGTCCATGTTCTTGGCAAGATTTTTAAAGGTGTTTATGTGTACTTAGCTGCCTGCAGCTAGTATTCATCTGAAAGCCTTATTAGGTGCTTAACAGAATCATTAGCCACCTAAATACCTTTTAAACTGTTCATCTTTGCCAGAAGGATCACAAACTTCGCTGGGATGGGTCTTTTAAACTTAGCTCTAATGCTTGGGTTTCTCAGCTTGTGCTAAGACAGGTAATGTCAGGTAGAAAGTACATATAAGCAAAACCAGACACAGTTTTGAGAACTATATGATGTTGGGGTTTTTTTTAAGGTATACTTCACAGAGAACCTTCGGCAAGTACGGGATCTGCAAGTCTCAAAAGGAATTGTCAAATAGTTGTTTCAGTGAGGCATATAAATGCTCTCCTTCAGAGAAGCAAGCAAGGGAATTCAGTAGGAAAATGGAACTGGCCTTGGAGTTTCAGTTCAGTTCCTAGTTCTGGTTCAAACGTTCTGAATGAATGACAGTATGTCCATCACACTTCACTTTTGTAATAGGGCCAGGGGCTGTCTCTAACCCTCTGTTTAACATTCTGACCATAGCAAGTGATTCCTAATCTTAGCAGCAACCTAGTAAAATAGAAATAAAAGATTTTTCAAAAAACAACCCTTAGGACTGAGCGGCAGAAGCTCCTTAATACAAAGGGAACTAGGGTAGACACTTGTCTTCATGGCGGCTTCCTGTTGGTTTTCTACCTAGCAATTCCTGGAATAACCCAAAGTCTCCGCTCCTACAGTTCAGCTTCTCAGCTCTGCTGCTTACCTTCACAGCCTTCCTTCACAGCCTCAATTCAAGCAGTGCATGGGCACTGCAGGCTCTCTAAGAGACAAACTGCCTCAGCATTTAGGAGAGGATGTAGGTTGTCTTAAGCAATAAATCACTGTATTTTTTCCAACATACGTTAAAACTCATAATCCATCCCTAACCATGACCATTTAACAAAGCAACGCGTAATTTGATCATTTGCAGAGAGGTTTGCTGGAGGAACTGTTTTTAATGTGGGACATGAAGGATAACAAGAAAGGATCCTACAAGTATGGTAGCTGCAAGAGAAAGTTCAGGGAAAATGGGGTCGTCTTTAAGGATGGAGGAAGGCAGCTCAATGACACGTAGTGCACAAAAGGCTGAAGTACTCTTCCACTCCTCCATCAGTCTTTCTAGACAAAGCTTCTTTCCCAGCACAGTGGTTTGGGAGGGAGAGGAGCAGCCAGCAGTTGGGGAGCAAGAGTGTAAAGATTACTCTCTAAGTAGTTGGACATACCTAAATTGTTGAGCCCACAAGGCTCATCAAAGGCTACAAAAAAGTAGTGTGAAGCAAAGTAGCAAGGGGAATGGCTCACTTGGGAAGTTCAGTTTGGACATTAGGAAAAACACTTTCACCAGGAGGGTAGTACAGCACTAAAGGATTTTGCTTGGAGTTTGTGTAATCTTCATTGCTAAAAATTTTTGGAGTTTGGGTAGTTTGGGAGTTCTGGAGTTGGGGAGTCTGGACTAAAGATCCCCAGAGGTCCTTTCCAACCAAATATCTGTGGTTCTGTGAATACTTCCTAATTTTGTGTTTTGTTTCATCTATTCTTTCTTTTTTATTGGCCCTTTTGGATAGGCCAGCAAACCCAGCTTCTGTCACGAACTGGTGGTGATGGCCCACAGTCAATGTGACAGGCCATGTACCTCAGGGAAGAGTGTGCCTTTGAATGTAAGGTACATGGGCAGCTACACATCTTTAATTCTGCATATTAGCCATGTAATAATTTACCCGTGTAGAGGTTTGATAGTCTTGAGATTTCACTCTCTTGTATGCTTTGTAAATCACAACTATTGATACTTCCTCTTTTTTGTTCTTGGGACTAATTTTCTTACTGGGATTAGTATTCCTCAGGAGACCTCAGTGATCTGCATTATCAGTCTGTCTGCTGATGGATGAACATGTACCAAGATTTGTGCAGGTGTGTGTGGTAAAACTTTATGGAACGTGGATCAAGTAAAAAATGGGAGACAGCACACTGTAGCACTGGCGTTCTGTGATGCATAGATTCTTAGGTTATTTGTTTAAAGGTTATAACAAAACTTCAGTCTTGCATCCTTTTTGACAACTATTTATCTTAGAAAGAAACAACATGAGCGCTCTTTGCCTCAAAATTCTAATGATAACTATTTCATATTCAATGCAAATTTGACTTCTAGATAGATCAGTTTCTGGTATTTGTTATTAAATTAAAATATGTGTAAAGTAGGCCTTTTTTTTTTTATATGACCTCTTGGCATTGTACGTTCATATAAAAATAGAGAATACATAAATATATCTTGTATGGAACACTTTATGTTAAAGCTTGTTTGAATTACATATATAAGCGTGAGCTTCCGCACTGATACCTGTTTTCGGTATATTGTAGAAATATTGTAATTTTGATTTCTGTTTAAAAATGTACATTTATGCGATTTCTAGGAGTGCTACCACGTACTGCTAAAAGATGGCATACACAGATGGTAGTTTACCTCCCTTTCTTTTTCAAATCTTCCTATGACTTTATCTAGCTACCTTCAGTCCTCTGCCAAAACTGTTTCAAGCAAGTCTCTTGGACTAGCTATTTGTTGGTTAATAACACTGTGTCTGTTGCTAGATCTGGAGCATAAAATGGTTATTGCATCTTTCACTTCATGTTACCCTTGTAGTCCTTCAGTATATTCTTATTTTTGTGCTTATCTTTAATTAGGTACTTTCCTATTTTTCTCTGTCTCTGAGCAGCTATGGTAGTCAATACAAATGTAGTAGAGATTTGCCTGGTTTTGAAACTCAGGATGATTTTTAAGATGCTAATGTTACTGTCATAGAGGGATGGGATTTTTTTATTACCAGCTCAAGCGAGTGTGGTATAATTAACATGTTTCATCCAGATCAAATCTCCAGAGCTTTGCTGTCGACACAGAGCAGCATCCTAGAAAGCAGTTTCCTGTTTGGCTGGGATTCTGTTAGCAGCGCTGCCAAAAGATGCAGTTGTGTTTCCCCTTGCCTCTTCTGTGCCAGTGCCATGACTCGGAGATGGCTGACTGGGATCCCAAAAGCACTAATCCCAGTACAAACTGGAGGATGGGGAGAAAGTGCTACAGCTGGCTAGAGGTGGAAGGGTAGGATGTGACTAGCCACATGACAGCAGCACTAATGTGGGCTGGCTGCAGTTGTTGGTCGTGAAACCACATCCTAGCAGATAGCAGCTGAATATATTTGAGTTATTTCAGAAGCCTGCAATTTGGTCAAATTTAAGAGGGTTTTCACAAGAATTTCAAAAGTCATGAACTTGGCTGTAGCTTCCTAACCAAATGGTGAGTCTGTGCTCCAGATTGTGGAATTATAAGAACTTCTCATTGAAACGAGTGTTCAAAGATTTTTTTAATATGAGGGAATCTCTTCATGTCAGAGCTGTAGTTAATGAGGCTTCGCACATCAGGGTGATGTGAGACTGCTACATGGCATGGAAGGTTTTACTCCAGATACATCATACCTTGCCAAATCTTGGAGAAGAACATTTCCATTTCTATAAGTGGGTTAATATCATTGTTCCATATAAAAAGGGGGAACAAAGGGGAAAAAAGGTAGGGGGAAGGACAGGGTTCTGGTCAGGATATGATACTAATTGATCTCTTAGCCTTGGTGGTGCATTACATACCAATGCTCACACCCATGTATGGAAGGTAAGCAAACTTTGCCTGCTGGGGAAGAGATGTGCCTCCAACTCCATTCCCTTCAACTGCAACTTCTGAGGTGGGGGAGGTTCCCATGTGACTGGTAATGCTCAGCATACAGTGAAGTCATGTGGGCTTTGCCTTTGATATAAAAGCTTCTTGGTTTCCTTTCATCAGTCTTCAAAAATTCTCAGCTTATTCATCTATTTGCCACTTGGTGCCTCAGGGGATAGGACTTCAATTTAGAGATACTGCTTACATGACCAAAACAAATGAAGGTTATTCAGCAACCTCTGTTTGCTAACCGAATGCCCTTTTCAGCTTCAGAAATGAAGATGGTGTGCTGGGTTGAACATTGTACTGGAGTAGCAAATAACATTATTTTTAGAAGATGATGTTTTGGCAGCAGGGAAGTTACATGAAGATGGGCATAGTTGTGATCTTGTCTCTAGATAAAGCAGTGTTTAAGTGATGAACAAGGAGGAAATATCTTCTATGGCTTCACAGAAATCCCTTCTGGAAAGTCCTTAACTCATGTGCATTTAATGGTGCTTAAAGCTCAGGGAGTTTGCAGACCATTAGAGTAATTCTTTCTGCTTGGACAGGAAAGCAAGTGCCCACCTTGGGCCACAGAGCTGGCCAATGGAAAGATCAGCATGGTGTGCTTCAAGTCACAAGTTAACGATAGGCATACACTATCGGGCTTCACATGAGCAGTTGCTTTCATTATTTACTTTTTATCCCACATGATCACCTCTGACTGTTGCTGCAACACATCGGGATTTTAAGGCTATATAAAAATCATTTCTCTGTTGCTCACAGGCTGAAAAATGCATTGTGTGTGGTCTTTTGGGGTAAAACCATCTTGATCCAATATAATAACAAGAGTTAATTACAAAATACTTTAAAAGTTGTAGTCTTTTCTCCCCTGAAGAGAAAGGTAGTATCTGCTAGCATCATTTTTATTTGGATGTTTTGGTTTTCCCAGGGGTAAAAAAGTCTGTTTGGTTTTCTTTTCTTGTTTTTAAAGCTAAGATGTTCTACAGAGCTGGGTTTTGTGGCTCTGCAGGATGTTTAGCTTTGAAGATAGGACTAATGGTTGTTTTTATGAGTGCTTTAAAGATGCAGAATAATAAAAATCATGGAGTCCCTCACTTTTCAGTTTTATGAAAACAAATATTTTAAGTAAATTTTACTTTGTTCTATTTTGAAAGTAAGAAAAGACAAAGCATAAGGGAAAGCTAGCTTTCCTTGGTGGATAAACTTGGGAGTGTAATGAAACAACTGCTGTGGCTTTTCAGTGGTTGTAACCTGTCTTGGCAGTGCAGCCTCTCCCCCCCAGGATTCTTTTTTATATCTTTCTTTCTCTACTTATAGTATGATACAATGAGGAGATACGTTAAAAAGCTGAGACCTCTGCTTCTCTGTCAAATTAAAGTGAAGCCAATGATTTTAAATATTGTGGAGATAAAAATAGGCGGTTTGCAGTACACAGTGTGTTTGCATAAGGCCTGTTTCCTCACAAGATTAGATTGTTTAGGATTTTGTGATTTATTTTTTTTTTTCCTTTTTCTTTCCTGTTTTTATCCAATTACTTGAAAACCTCCAGATTCAAGTGCATGTGGCCTTTAGTATGAGGCTGTACCTGGGTCTAACTTTGTATTGGAATAGTCCAAATAATGTATTAGAATCTGGTTTTTGGCTATACCGACATGTAATGACTGGATGTATGGTTTAGTATTCTGGCACTGCTTTCTAAAACTGAAATAGCCGTGGACATGCTGCCATTGCTCTTGAAAAGGAGAGAGAGAATTGCATGCTGCTGAGAAGCATGAGTTCACCATGGTTTTGGTATTACGAAATCCCCACATTTCCTTTCTGTCTTCAGATTATTTATTACTTTTGAAAAGGTTTTGCTGTTTCTAATGCTGCTTGTGGCCCAAAACTTGCTTTAGCAGGTATTTTGGTGTCTTTGAAATTCAAACCAGAAAAGTAAACATGTTTTCCTGCGTAAGCGAGCAGGACCAGTTAACGCAGAACCAGAGAATGGAATGACTGGATCACCTCTAGAAGTCTTGTTGGCCAGGAATAAGGTACAGTACAGATGACTGTATGTGTCTGCAGGTACCATACATGATAGTCAGAAAAAGTTCTTATAAGGTAGGAGCTCTAACTACTATTTTTCAGTACACTTATTTTTCAACACAGTTTTTCTAAGGAGTTCAGAAAAAATATTGTATGAGGGCCCAAATGGTGAGACCCTAATTAGCTGTCGTGTTTTCTGCCCTTTACAAATTTGTATCTCCCTCTGGAGTATGTTGAACTGAAAAGTTGTATTTTTGGGATGTGGACAGTCTGTGACTCCCTCCAAAACTGAAATATGAATGGGGACACAGTCAACAGAGCATCATGATGATGTTTGGTTTTGTTTGCTAGGTTATGATGTTTTCTAGACAAAGATGATACCCATTTGATTTCAGGTAATAATACTGTTTGGGTAGAGAAATGAATCAAGTGAGAATCATCAGTTAGATGTATAGCAGAGTTGAGTAAGTCTTCAGGTAATTTTTGTGAATTGCTACTTTTTTAATGCTTTGTGCTGATCTGCTGCTGTGGTAAACCACTTTTCTTTTGAGCAGAAACTCCTGGGGTAAAGGGCAGTGGCACAGCTGTGACAGGCCAGCTCAGATGGTAGTGGCAGTTCTCGGGACCTGCTCTCAGCTGGCAGAAGGCTGGTGCGCACCTGCTCGTCCCATTAACAGCTGCCCTTCTGGGTTAGGAGCTTTTTAATACAGAGCTCCAGTGACTGCAGCCTTTGCGGAGAGTTGCCTGAGCTAGCAAACCATAGAGGTTTCTGCTTCTTGCTGTTTGTATACGTGGAATTGAAACATAAAGGGGGGAAAAAATGTTGAGACTAGATCCCATGCTGCTCTTCTAATTCTTAAATAGGACATGCCATTCCTACTACCCTAGAGTGATTTTGCTGTTTCCACTTACTGGATTTCTGTTGCACTGAGGCATAGCCCTTAGCAAATCACTCAGGATGTCATAATGTGGCTGTGCTGTAATATCACCAATTTGTACTCTGAAACCTCAGCAGTACCTAAAGTGTCTGCAAAAATGTAGAAAATTTATCTCTGTTGAATTTGAAGGGAAATGATCTTTTTACAGCTGTAAAAGCGAAGGCATTGGAGATGGGGTACTGTCTAACTTGGGCATTTAATTGATGTGCTTTTGGTACAGCCTCACACCTAGCTATAGGAGACTAACTTCTGCAGTTCTGGGCAAGAGAGAAAGGAGTGTTCAGAGCAGGAATTAACCAAGGTGCTGTTAATATTTTTGACTTTTGGAATGGAATTTACAGTCTTGTTTTGGATATTGAAGTTTTCTAAATCAGAAAGGGGAAAATTAAAGTGGCAATGAATGGTATTGTCTACCGTATCAAAGGGTGGAGGGAAAGGATCCTCTGAATTAGAGAGGACAGAAAAAGCTATATACAAAGCAAGCACTGCAGTGGAAGAGAGTGTTTGTGGTTTTGACAAACAGATGAGAGAAAAGGATCAATTAATGGTGAAACAGTGAAGTTCAGAAATAGTGAAACAATAAAGGAGTTGAGAGAAACTTTCTCCAAGATTGATACCAGTGAACGAGAGGGGGCTGAGAAGTTACAGCTGTGTGTGATGTTTGTCTGAGACAAGAAAGAAGTGAAAAGGAGCAAAAGGTAGGATCTGGATAGTGTTGGATTTTTTGGGTGAGAGTACAGAGATGGACCAAGCTCAATATCTGTGGGATGATTGAGTCTTTATAAGAATGCTGGAGAAGACAATGCAACTCTGCCCCCTTCTTTAGAATAGGGTTACTTTCTTGCTGATGCTTGAAAGGATCCAGCTGGCTGGAAGCACCCACCTTCACCCAGGAAAGGAGTATTTCTATTTTAATTGAAGGTCGTTTTCCCCTCTTGTGACTAGACTTACCTTTTTTTATTGCAAAGATGACCTAAGTTCATCATACAATCAGAAACATGCTATCTCTGGTGAGAACTCTCTCATTGAAGAGGGGCAGTTCCTACACCATCTTGCCACACACCTTAGCAATGATCATTGGAGCTGTTTCATAGGAAAAGCTCCTTCATAAGCATCCTTCATAAGAAAAGACTGTTGAAAAGTCCTGTTCTGTTTGGCATTTCTAAGGCGTGACTCATGCAATCTTTTGTAAGATGAGAAGAACTGGACCTGCAAGAGAGGATTGTTTCTTTGTGGAATGGAGCTTGAGGTAACCAGAGTACACATAGATGTTTGCATCATGGAAAGCTACAGCTGGGGCAGAACATCACCATGGTGCTGGAGGACATGGCTGGCACCAGACACTGCTAGCAGCAAAAGGAAGAGAAAGGGGCTGGGAGACTCTCCTACCTGGGAATCCACCCCCAAAACAATGGCATAATAGAGCTCTTCAAGGAGTATAGCCTATCTGAAAAACTGTTGGTTTCCCGTTTTGAGGGTGTTATTTTTTTTTTTTATTTTTTTTCAATCCCACTTGGGAGCGAGGGAGTTATATAACAACCATGTCAGCACACCCACAGCAGCACAGTGGTGACACAGTTACAGGATGAGAAGAGCAAACCAAGGATGCTGTTTGCCCAGGAATTTTAAACAAAATGGGCTGTTCGGAGGTGTTTAATTGCAGTGTTGGCAGCTCTAATTTTTCTGCCCTTAATTTTCTGGCAGTCATTGTCTGTCTTGAAAATGTGGCTTCAGAACTCTTGCAGCTTTGTGTGATAATCTGTATTGCTTTTTTTTCTTTTAAGCTGCTAGATACTATGCTTCAGAAGAAATTCTAGAAATGTGTTTCATAGCATTTTATCCACATACTGTTTTTTTCTTACCATTAAAGATCTTCCATTTACTTTTTACCTTGGAAGTTTCGGGCTGCCTTTGTGGATTTTGGGCACATTGATTTGACAGTGTTGTAAGAACTTTTTGATTTTATTACTTAGGTAGAAGTAATCTGAATAGTTTAATTTTTTTGCCATGTATAGAGAGAGTACCTTTTTGACATGCTTTTGAGCAGACCACTCAAAACAGAGTATAACAGAAGAGAATGCAGACTGGGGATGGCTTGCATTTTTTTTTTTTGTACCAAAAGCTGGGAAAGCTTTATCTTTCAAAGAAAAAATAACAGCTGGTAGGGTGGAGATGTACATTATTTCAGAGTTTCAGTTTTTATTCACTGTGACTGTACGGGTCTCAAAAGAGTAATTGACAACAAGAGAATTAGATTTTCTGGTAGTTTTTCTGGCCTATGAACATCTAATTACATTTGTTAACCTGCAGTAAAAAACAATTGTCAGAACACAGGACATGTTGATGTAATTATTTTCGCTGTTTATCTTGTGATAGGAAAATGCATACAGACAGATCAATATAACAATCCCTATTAAATGTTTCTGTTCTGTAAGACTTGGGGAATGACGCTAATGCAAATGCTCTTCTGAAACTATCCTGCTGATAGTTTTGGAAGTTTCACTGGTCGTAGTGAAAGAGCCAAAAGTAGGGAGGGGAAATCTGCTGAGAGCTAAATTATGCTCCGTTTTTGCATGGTGAGTATCAGAGAAGGTACTCTGGTAACCCAGCCTTTCTGGAGAAAGTTTCTGAAAGCTTTCCTTCAAACAGTTCTGAGTGTCCATCAGGCCTCAGATATTCTGGAGAGTAAAGTGTCGTTGAACTGATAATTCTTGCCTTGGGCTTTATTAGGGAATGATGTCCACGGACCACAAAATTGTCTCTTCTTTGTCCTTCTGAAAATCTGCTAAGTGTTTATTGAAATTTCTTTCCTAATTATTCCTGAGACTTTATTTCCTATTCTAATTGCTTGCTGAGCAGGAGGCTGATATTTTCATGCAGCTATCTATCATAACTACCAAGATCTCACTGCTAACAGGTGATAGTTTACTCAAGCTCGCAATTTTCTTTCCGAAGTTAGGATTGTTTTTCCTATGTGCATAATTTGTGATTTAACTACACTGAACGTTACGTGCCATTTTATTGTCTGTTCAGTCGTTTTTCATGAAGTCCTTGTTTTCTGTAGTTTGCCTTTTCATTTATTACCTTGAGTAAATTAATATCTTCGGATATTGTCAGTGCACTCGTAACCCCTTTATCCGAAGCAGGAAGGTTGTATGTCCTATATGTTTCAGCACAGATATCTCCAGAACTTTACTGGTGATGGCAAGAATTGGAAACATGAGTAGGAGGAGCAAGTGGTCAATCTTCCAATCAATTATTCGCCGGTGCAAGAAGGATCTTTTGCTCTTTTGCATGCTTAGCATCCTTAAAAGCCTTAATGAAGGTCTTTGTTGAAAGTCTTTTGAAGTTTTAAGGAGAGGAACTGGATTAGCCTTCTCCACTGGCTTGTGGATAGAACTCCAGTAGCCTGGGACATCCCATTACAAAAACCATGCTGACTCTTCCCAACTGGATCATATTTATTCAGGTATCTCCTAATTCCATTCTTTGTTGCAGTATTTATTAGTATGTACAGCACAGATCTCAGGCTTAAAGGTCTTGCCTGCAGTCTCTTAAAAGTCTGTCACCTTTGCCACTACACAGTCTTCTGCTACCAAGATACTTTTAATTGAGAGGTGACATACCGTTGTGTTAGTAATTCACTGATTTCATGCTTGAGTTCCTTTAGAATTCCTGGGTTGAGTGCCGTCTGGTCCTGGTGAGTTGTTAGCGTTTGTTTTGTTAGTTCCTTCTGTATCTGCTCATACAGTCACTGCAATTTCAAACACATCCTTGGAGTCCCCTGCAAAGAGGGGTCCTGGTAGGGGAATCCTGAGAAATAGTGTTGCAATGTTGTAGCAATAACATGGCAAAACTCCGTGAGACTTTATAGGAAGGAAAAGTGATTTTATTTTAATACAAAACTGATTTCATTCCACGCTCTCACGACTGTATACTTACAAGCACCAAGATACTTCTGTCCACACAGTTTAGCATTCAGGCACCAAGATGTGTGTATCCAAGTCATTGGTCCAGGATTCCTTCCACTGATGTGGAAAACAAAGGACTCCAGCTGTTGAGTTCTCATTGCAACTTCTGGATCCTTAGTTTGGCAGGCATGTGGTTAGTCTCCATCTGGTTAGTGGTTAGGCTCTCCATCCATTCTCACCTCTGCATCATTATGAATTAGTTGCAGTCCCTTGTTTTAGACTTTTCCTGATTTGAGTATCCTGAAACACTACATGTAAATATGCTGCAGTCTTGCTGGCCTGGTAATCTAGGTGCCATCAACAAATGCCATTCTTATATTCCCTCTTCTGCTGTTTTTCCTGGTGTTTCTGTGCTCAAATGTTACCATTTATTCTCCATTCATAACAATGTTAATATTTCTGTCACAGTTTTTTACAGAGACTCCCCAGCATCTCGTACTGTTACCATCACTGCAGTGAATCTGTCTGGTGTATTTTCTATAATGCCTTTGTCTTCTGAGTGCTCCTTTACTACTCTGATCATGAGTTGTCTCCCAGAGTTTCTGGCAGGCTTCCTGTTCCTGGTGTGCTTGAAGAAAGATTTATCATTAGTCTCTGCCAGTTCATCAGATTTTTTGTTTGTTTTGCCTGCCTTTCTGTGCTTTTACATGTAAGTTGCCAGAGCTTATGATCTATTGAGCTATTTTTTTCTGTTTGGGCTTGACTTCAGCTTTTTTGAGGGTAACCTCACTCCTACACTGATGTTCTAACTGTTCTGATTTCCTTTCTTCCTTTCTCAGGTTTTACTTAATGGGAAATATGTACCTGCCTTGTCTTTCCAGTCTTATCACCATTAGTAATCTCCACAGTGCCTGCAAATATTCTTTATCTGGCCCTTCTGGATTCTCTTAACAAGCTTCCTTACTTCTCATGCTTGCACTCTCTGAAGTTGGGTGCAACTGTAAGTTTATTTTTCACTTGCTGCTCCTGCTGGGAAGCTATTTCATGCAGGATTATTCAAAATCTTGTAGCTGAAGAGCTACTCTATATTTAGGACCAAATCAAGGGTTGCATTTTCTTTTGTGGGCTTCCTACCCAGCTGCTCTGTGAAACAGTCACTGAGTTAATGCAAAAAAATGACACATCCTGATATGATGGAATATTTATGATCTACATTGAAAGGAAGTGAGCTGAAGTCTCCTATTATGTTACTCTACTTTCATCATATCACATTAAGTGTTGCTATTCTGATTAGGTGGTAGTAAGGACCAGATACCTTCCTGTTTCAGCCTGGAGTCTAGTCCATGAGGATGCTGCTTTAATTGTGGAAATGATAGGTTTATATATTTGAAATAAGGGGAACTGAATATTCTTGTAAATCAAAGTTGTACTGTATTTAACATAATGATAGAATGGTTTGGGTTGGAAGGGACCTTTAAAGATGGTCTAGTCCAACCCCCCCTGCCATGGACAGGGACATCTTTCACTGGATAAGGTTGCTCAAAGCCCTGTCCAACCTCACCTTGAACACTTCCAGTTATGGGGCATCCACAACTTCTCTGGGCAACCTGTTCCAGTGTCTCACCACCCTCACTGTAAAAAATTTCTTCCTTCTGTCCAATCTAAACCTACCTTCTTTCAGTTTAAAGCTGTTGCCCCTTCTCCTATCACTACTGGTAAAAAGTCTCTCTCCGACTTTCTTATTAGCCCCCTTTAAGTATTGAAAAGCCACAATAAGGTCTGCCCAGAGCCTTCTCTTCTCCAGGCTGAACAACCCCAACTCTCTTGGCCTTTCTTCATAGGAGAGGTGTTCCATCCCTCTGACCATTTTTTGCAGCTCTCCTCTGGAGCTGCTTTAACAGGTCCATGTCTTTCTTGTGTTGGGGACCCCAAAGCTAGATGCAGTACTCCAGGTGGGGTCTTACCAGAGCAGAGCAGAGGGGCAGAATCACCTCCCTTGACCTACTGGCTGCTCAGGTCAAGTAAGTGGAGTAATTTTTATGACTGAAATGCAGGAACAGGAAAACAGGGACAGGTAAGAGGATAATTTCTTGCTTTGTGTGTTAAAGATGCCTTTACTTAATCCACTAGGCAGTGTTGAAAGCCTCTAAAGGTACAATGAAGAAAAAAAAGTGATGCTAGTTCTCTTTAGATTCCTCAAGTAGGCTATTTCCCATCCATGTGTGTTCCCAAGTACAGGACATAGTATTCAGGGGGACTTCAACTACTCTGGCAAATTCCAGAAAATAGTATTGTAACATGCACAGGGTAGCAATATTTCAGCACTTCTTTTGATGACCAGTGCTGAAAGCAACTCATGGTGAATGTCTTCTGTATTTGCTTCTGACTAAAAGGAAGGAATGGGTGGATGAGGGTGGTGAATTGGATGAAAGTGGCTATTAAGCAGTGGCCTGGAAAGCATACTTCAGAAAATCAAAGAATTTGTTGAAGTCTGAGGACAGAAGATTTAGTGGTTTCTTAAAGATGTGCTGTAAGGGCACAAGTACAATCTGTTTCTTTGGGAAGAATAGATAGCCATAATTGCCACTGCCTAATTACAGGTTATTCATTAGTCTGAAACTGAAGGAGCCATGCAAAAAGGGGGTACTAGGTCAGCTTTTGAACATGTCTTATAAAAGAATAGTACTTTCCTGTAGAGACATTATTAGAAGGACTCAGTACAAAACAAGACAGAGCTGGCAAAGCTGCAGCAAGAAAACATTCTGTAAATATATTAGTAGCAAGAGAAATCAGTAAAGAACGAACTTGTCTGTTAGGCAGAAAGGCTAGAAAGTTACCAATAGATGTTGCTAAAGAGGTTGTAAGCACCATTTTTACTTTACTGATCAGGATTAACTGAGCAGACAAGCACAAGGGCTAAGATGTCGGAACACAGCCTAGCATACATACACAGAGGCTAAAGCTTGGGGTCCTTTCTTAAATACTCCTATGGTGGTTAGAAAGTTTAGGCAAATGACTAAAATGGGTTGATGCTGTTAGGGACCATATTTGAGAATGAAGAGAATATAACTGAAATTCTGGAAAACTGAGAAGGCATCAACTTAGTGCCTGTTCCTAAAGGGAACTGGAGTGGAAGTACAGAACTACAGACGAGGCAGGTTAATTCCTGGAAAAATACTGAAACAAACAACTTATAAGCATTTGGAAGAAAAGTGAGGTGGTAAGCAACAATCAACGTAGATTTGTCAAAGACAAGTCATTTTGAATCAGTTTGTCTTGTTTTGTGACAGAGCAACATGCCTCCTGGATATGGGAGTAGATTTGATATATCTTGACTGTAGGAAAGCTTTCAACACTCCTATGAACAGGGTGTAAAAATAGCATCTAGTTGAAGCTTTGTACAAATTAGACTTAGAACCAAGTTTAGTGTATGATTATGCTTGTTTGTTTTCAGCTGCAGAGAAATTCTCAATTTCACAGTAACCTGTCCCAAGTCTGCTACTAATTAATATTAATGCTGTGAACAACAAGAACTTTTAATTAAGATCTGTCCTACAAATCATATCAGAGATGGAAGCTATGTTAGAGAACAGATTTAAAACTGAGGATTTCTTTTTTTAACACTGTAAAAGCTAAGTGCAAAGTTGGGAAGAATAATCAAATACCACATGGGAATTAGTTGCTAGCTAAGCAAGTCTGAATAAAAGAAGTTTGAGGATGTAGTTGGTTCCAGCTGAACACTAACTGGGAATGACATCTTGTTGGAAAACATTGCCATTGGCTGTATAAGCAGAGTGGTTACATGCAGCAGTGGTCTGACTCAGAAAATACCGAGTAAGGAGTGAAATGAAATGTGCCCTGCATGGGCCTTCAGGCTTCAGAAAAGATGTTTGACTGGTTGGAGACCAGCCAAATGCAAGAGCACTAAGAATGAGCAAAGATCTAGAAAACTTCAATGACGTGGCCCATGGCTGTGTCAGTCTGCGTCTGCAGTTCTTGTTCATGTTACTGAACTCCCTATGCTACTGCTGACTGTGAGTTACAGTGAATCTTATATATAATCATGGTTTTTATTTTTCCTTTTCTTGTAAGCTTCATAAAACTGCATTAAAAAAGAGGGTGGGAAAGTCCTTACTCTGAAAAGATCCTTACTGAGATTGCAAAATCTAGTACTTAAAAATTGAGAAAGGCCATTTCTTGTGTGCATAATTGTATTCAGCCTCCATGTGTGACCAGAGGCTTTTAGTTACACAGTTGCATATCATTTTCCTCATACAGGTTTCTTGTCTCATTTACTGCATGACATGAATGCACACAAAACCAGCAAAGGTATGTGGTCATCCTAATCATACTTGCTATTGCCAGTATTTGGTTTGGTGCGGTCCAATGTTTTTTAGGTTTGGGGTTTTTTTTGACTTACGTGGTTGTACTTGTATAGGTTGCAGTATGGATCACTTCTGTCAGCTTAGTGCAAGGCAGTAAAATGAGTTTGAGCAGTTTATTATCCAATTGTTCACATTCTCATTGTGTGCGTTTACTATCAGAAGATACTTAAGGAACTATTGCCTTAATATAGTCAAGGAGATGGAATTACTTGTACTTCATTGCTTGTCATAGCTTTCTGTGATAGCTGGTAGTATATATCGGTTAAACTATCTCAATGGCCATATTAAAAACAGAATGTTCACTGCTTGCAGAAGATGAATTTGGTGTGGTAGCTTTTGTTCTTCCTATTCATGTCATAAATAATATTTCATTACAATGGTGTAAGGAAATTCATTTGTTTATATGCTATGCTGATAAAAAGATGATTACAGTGATGTATATGAACTCACAGGTGAGCAAGGTCTTATTCCGATCTTTCTTCAGTTGATGTAATTCCAGTGTAACTGGAAAGAAGTCCTGGTCTGTATTTTGTATATAGAAGTGGATAACATTTGTAAGAGGCACTAACACTGTGTGCTCAAGGGCAGAAGCCGTGTATTTTTGGAAGGTGACTTTCTTGAACTACATGTTTTGAACTCTGTTTCAGTCTGACTCCCTGCAGAAGAGAGAATTTTCTGTTATCTTGTAACAGTGAATGATTTATACTTGCACTGTGCCATTCAACCCAAAGAATCTTCAAGTACCTGTAGAAATGCAGAGTGTCGGACTTGCAGATTACCATGAAAGCATACTAGTCTGAGCAAAAGCTTAGAACAACCACCCTATAGTGCACAGCTCTGCTGGATGGCCATATTTAAAAAAAAAAAAAACAACAAACAAATCTGTTTCCTCTTTACCCATTATGTCAGCCAGTTTCAAATGGGAGCTGTGCAGTGAGAGGCTGTGATTTCTTGTCAGGAGGGATAGAGAAGCTTAGGGAATACCTTCTGTGTGAAACCTCTGAGTAACTTAAAGATTTCTGATTGTTAAACTGAAATCCCCAATTTCAACCATCTTCTGTATGAAATCCACAGACTGAAAAGCTCAGGAGTGGCAGCAGTCATAGCCATGCATGCATTCTCCCCAGTATTTCTCTGTAAGCTTCCGGGGGGTTGTACTAATGAAAGCTCCTGGCATGTCTGCAATGCAGTCTGGAGTGTGACTGCAGTTTCCTATGCATACTGAACTAGTTTTAAGCCATACTGAGCTAGCTTTAAGGCAGGTGGAGGCTGTTCTCTAGCCACAACAGCAGAGGTTTTAACCACTCTTTGGAGCAGCCTCTGCTTTTCTTCGTTCCCAGTAAACTGCCTCTGGTGCAGGGGACTGGAGGCAGTGAACAGAAGACTGGAGTCCCTATCTTAGCAATGGGAATGGAGTGAGCATGCAATGCAGAAGGTCTCACACAGTCTCTGTTGGCAAATAGAATTAGAAATTGTTGTATATTAAACAGTTTCCTTTCATTCCTCCTCTTCCTAAACTTACCTCTCTGCAAACATGCTTAAACTTTCTAATGGTTAAATACTAAGCTTCACTTATTCATGCAGATTGTGAATGAAGGCATTTTAACGAGCCTGTCAGCTGAGTGGCCTCTGACAAAAGGAACTGTGCCTGTTCTTGTAGGGTAGCTTCGTTGATTGTCCTGCACTAAACAACAGCTGAACAGAAGAGGATAGCATTTGAGTCAATTATGTTGCTTGATTTTGTCAGCTGGCATATGGTATGTGCAGTCCTTAAATTGGTTTAAAACATAGATCTCCTGCTGTGCTGATAGCTAAATCTGATTATTCAATGATCTGGCTTTTCCTGTAAGATACTAGAATTAGACAAGGCAGCATATTTATTACGACACGCACCAGGACCGCATCAGTGCATCCTTTAATGAGGAATTTGTGAAACTAGCTTTGTGGTATTAGAGTACTGGAGGTGAGATTTTACTGTTCCAATGTGCCTGGCATTTATGAGGAGGTAATAAAAGGTGTCTTATGTGCTACCCTAGATTTTACTATAGCTTCACTCTGAAGCAGTAGCAAATATCTCCTTACTGACTGCTGTAGAACAACTTAGTAATCTTCACTGCAATATTAGACACAAAACTGTTTGTTGCAATATTTGACTTTCCTGCAGTGCTCATAAAGAAAACGATGACTAATTTCAGTTCTGGTCTCAGAAGAATTTGCAGACAGACATGGAAAACAGCGCATTTGCAATCTAAAACGTGCTTCAGACTCTCTTTTTGCTCCATATTATGTTGTGTTTCTCCAGTTATAAATTCATTGAAACTATTTTACTCTTTTCTGTCTTTTTCTTATGTGTGGTAGGTATTTAGATGATGTCCATCATAATCTACACCTTAGAGATGAGGAACATAACAAAATTTTAGCTGCATAGATCAAAACTCTACAATGAATGGTCTGGTCTCACGAGTTGCTGAACAGCCTCAACTCAACTCAACTCTTGATTATACCCATTCACAATATTTGGTTGGTAGTTTAAATTCTTTTAGCGTTAGAGGAGAGCCGCATGGCATTCTTCCCACTTGATAAACCCAATGCATATCCACAGTGGTTTTGGAGATGTCGGACTTACAGGTCTTGACAGGGCATGTGTATTGCACTTGTACAGAAGAATGGTTAGTTCCTGCTTGCATGGGATTAACTGCTCATTCACAGTACTGTTCTTCTGTGCATGTGTGACAGCTTCGGTATTGCTGGGTTGCAGTGCAGGTGTAGGTACCCAGTGACATGATAGGCTTGAGGGACTGCAAGAAGGCTCCAGGTTAAGCTGCTGTAGCAGCTGTCAGGACAATGAATCCAGCCTTTGCCCTGAAGACCCTTTTCTTACACTTGCAAGTTGCCCTGAGGAAATGAAGCTGTCGGGAACATAACTAAATGAATTCTCCTTGGGGGCTCAGATCCAGCTTCTGTACTGCAGGTTAAAGAGAATAAAATCCATGTGATTCTTCCAGTCTGTTTCTGTAGAATATCTAAAGCTTGTAGTGCTGTGAGCAGAAAGATTTGCAAGTATTAGTTGCACAAAAGTATGTGGGAGATAGAGGAAGCTGATAGTGATGTTGATTTTAATGTAAAATATCTGTGTATGCTCTGTGTACCTGATAACTTCTGACTATTTTTGCTGATTCATGAGAATTTTTTTCAGAGTTGGCCTTGGTTGATGACCGCCTGGAGCTGTGTCTGAGAGTTATGTGCTCAGGCTGAAACATTATGGCATTAATTCCCTGCAGTGTTTCGAGCTTATTTAAAAAGTAATCCAGGAAGCAATTGCTTCTTCTGCAAGGCTTGTACCGTGCTTCTGTGTGTGTTAGCACCAAGAAGTTATGACTGTATCTCTTCTCGTGACTCTGTAGTTCAGAGAGACAGACACAAAATTTTATTTCTTCAATGTGCACATAATTGCAATCTAATTCTTACTTGTATTAAAGAATGGGATCTGAGCAGTGCAGCTGATGTTGATTGCAGGTCTTTTTCTTATCAGATACTTCAAAAACTTCATTCTCTCTTCTAGTACAAAGAAAATGTTTTCCATAGTTGGCCATACCAGTTAGGGGACTTGCCCAATGCTTGACTCAGTGTCGGAGGGGAAGAGGAGGAGGAAACGGTGTAGGAATTAACTTTCCTCCCAAATTTAGTTCCCAAAACTCAGAAAATATTCTGCTCGCCATATGCATGAAACCTACCCTTTTAGAGTTTCTGGAGAGAAGGGGAGGAGAAAATCCAATAATGCGGTGGTTGGGACGCTTGCTAGAGGTGCAGGTTTCTCAGGGTGAAGTCTCTGCTGTGGCTGACTGACACCAGTAATGGCTGTGCCACATCCCTGTTGGAGATTCACTCCAGAATACTTGTTTTCTCTGTTGAAACTCTCCTGCTGTGTTGCTCAGATCCCAGCTCCAAGTGCCTCGCCCCTGCGAGGAGCATGTTCACTAGATAAGCGAGCGTTTCACCCAGGAGGTGCAGACGCGTCGTGTCCAAGCCCAGTGGGCAGCCCGGGTTAATAAGCCCTGCTGGACTGCTGCTGACTCTGGCATGAAGCACCGTGCGGAGAGATGAAAAAAACTGAAAAGTGAGACTGCAAAAATACATTGAGACTCTTGGCAGAGGAGTTAGTAGTCTAATCTGATATCTATTAACTGAAACTGTTTCATTTTAAATGAATGGGAAAAATCGATGATCACCAAGGCTCCATTCCCGGTTGGGTGTTTGTTAACATGCAGGCTGTTACTGTAGGGAACCTAAACAGGATCAAAGTGCATACTTTTCATTTGCATCCATGTGTGATTCCTAGGTGCATATGGGATTTGGCCCATGTATGTAACCCCTTACTTACACGTGTTTGATAGCAATTAAAATATTGGGGGCGAGGGAGGGAGGTTAGCAAAGACTGTGTACCTTCAAAATAAATTGGAGTGGAGAACTGTGAACTAGATGACCTCTAATTTGTTAAGTCTTTTAAGGTCCTTTTTAAAAATGGCAGTAAACTTGTTTCATAACTTTCCCTGGGTGTTTCTGTGTATATTTTTTTTCCTCCTGAAAACATTATCATAGAATGGTTTGGGTTGGAAGGGACCTTAAAGATCATCTAGTCCAACCACTTTGCCAAGGGCAGGGACACCTTTCACTAGACCAGATAGCTCAAAGTCCCCTCCAACCTGGCCATGAACACTTCTAGGAATGGGGCATCCACAGCTTTTCTGGGCAGCCTGTTTCAGTGCCTCACCACCCTCATGGTGAACAATTTCTTCCTAATATTTAATCTAAATCTACCCTCTTTCAGTTTAAAGCCATTACCCCTTGTCCTATCACTACATGCCCTTGTAAAAAGTCCCTCTCCAGCTTCCGTGTAGGACCCTTTCAGGTACTGGAAGGCCGCTATAAGGTCTCCATGGCGCCTTCTCTTCTCCAGGCTGAACAACCCCAACTCTCTCAACCTGTTGTCATAGGAGAGGTGCTCCAGCTCTCTGATTATCTTTGTGGCCCTCCTCTGGGGAGGAAATGGAAATACTATTCCTGCAACTGCCATTACAGTCTCAATAAATACAAAGACTTTCTGAAAATCACAAGTAAAAACAAAAGGAGGCATTTAATGACAAAAGGAGACTTGCTCGTAGAAGGCATAGCATATATTCCTGTAATATGATTACAAAGAAGAAACTAAATTTACGTTGCTTTAAGTCAGCCTAGGAACCAAGCACCATCCATTTACATTTTTAATGGCTGTATATGAGATGCAACGCATCCAAATGTCTGCTTTCCCATTTTTTTTGTTTGCTATTCTGTAGAAATAACATCCAGTTTTCAAAGGACAAATGTTTGTTTCCTGAAAATCAGCAAAAAGATCTTGGTTACTCTGACATTTGTTCAAGGTATTTGAATCTGTCCACATACTGTTCACTGTAGCTGGTAACACACTCAAGTTATTCGTAGTGCAGTGGTGTATTTGCACAAATATTTTATGTTGAGGATATGTGGATGTTAACTGGGGCAGCATTCTAATAATGAAATGCTGTTGCAGTTCCCAGAGTGCCATGTCATGCTCTACAGGCTTGGCATACAGCGGTGATATTACAAACAGTCAACCAAACTAAATAAAAAAGCTAAATTTGTTTAGTGTTTGTTTCTTCAATTCAGGTCTTATTTAGAATTTCTTGTTTCTTTGGCTGATATCAAAACATTTACAAACTGATTTTGTTTCTATGCTGGAGTTTGTTTCCAATGGCTCAGACATGGATACTTTTTTCCTGGGAACAGCCTGTAATTCGTTATCGCTTTCCCACCCTTCTGGCTGAAGTATTTCAGTTAAATTTTTTCAAACGAACTTTCCAGTTGTGGGCAGGAGAGCATGATGTGCCTAGTCTGTGATTTCTATCCCTCCCAGCCCTGATTACTGAGCATATGTAATGTCTTACCGATTTAAAGGAACGAGAACTGCAGAAGAACAAGGTCTCTGTGTGTGTCTGGGAACACCAGGACTGACACCTGCAACAAAGCCTTTGTGGTCTGGGGTAAAAAGCGGTTAAGGAGAAAGATCAGAAAAATTAACAGGTTTTGATATGTAATCCTCTCGCAGCAGAATCCTTGCAGGCTGTGGGGTGTGTTGGTGGTTGTTGGAGTGGATTATAGAAGTTCAGTTTTCTTTGTGGAAAAAAGACTGATGGTCAACCCCTGGTGCTCCAGAGGTGCTGTTTGTGCTTCTCGGGAACCTTCTGATGGTGTGAGATTTCACAGGCGCTTCTGTACAAAGCATCTCTGACCAAACCCATCTTCTGAACATTGTTGAAACCATTCAAGGCTACATGTTGGCCAAAGTTCTATGAGAATGCTCCATTCTCTTGTAAAATAGGCCAAAAGGAGGCCCTGCAGTGAGCCAGGCCCCTTGCACGGGTGCCTAGAGCAGGGCATTTTGTGTGGCTGTATCTGCTTTGGATGATAGGAATACAAGTGTCAGATTTTATTCCCAGGCACCGTGATATATCCTCTCAGCAACTGTTCATACTAATTTAGTCTTAATTTTCAGACAGATCTTTTACTTTGATTGCTTGTGTCTTTACAGAAACAAAATCTAAACCACCCAGAATATATGAATTTACTCTGCAAGACTTCTGCTGTAGTTCACGCTTTCCACACTTAGCGTCTAAACTACAGTAAAGCCATACTTACGGTTTTCCAGTTGTTGAGGGGGGGCTTCCTGCTTTCATTTGATGACATTGTGTTGAGTACTTGTTCTTTGTCTTTGCTCACAGGGGTCTTAATGATCTCATTTTCAGGATAGCCTGAGTTGATAGGGCTCCTTTTGATTCCCTAGAGCAGTATATTAAATATTCAGATTTCCTGATTGCTTTCAATATGTTGGCTTTATTGATTACACAGAATTATTCTAATATTTCTGATATAAGGAAGTAAAATTGCATAAAAGTAAAGCAAGTCACTCAGTGATACAGTAGGAGACAGACATCTCTAGTGAAAATTATCTTATTGCAGCCAGTGCTGCCATTAAACTAATGTGTGCCTCCAGTCTTGTCGGTTCTGTGCTTTCAGATTTGCTTAGGCAGCTCTGGCTGCCTGAACATCACTTAATTAAAAGTGAGAGCCAAAAGGTCAAAAGCCAGCCTTCAAAAGAGCATGGATTTGGGATCTATACCCCATTGAATTAATCAGGAATCACAGTATTTTGAAAACTGTATTTCCTCTGCTGTAGATACTATTGTGCTGCAATTATTATTATTAAAAACAAATATGTATTGATACTGCTTTCTTAAATTCCAAGTAACTCAGAAGGAAGAAACTAAGAAATACTGTTTCCTATACAGACATTTTTTGTTCTGCTTTTGATGCCTTCAGTTTCAAGGATACGTTAACACAGTATGTTTTGCGTACTGTACCGAATGTTTCAGAGCAGGGAGCGATTGCCCTGACTTCGGAGGTAGAACTGCAGCATTTTAGCGTCTTGCGTACATATCTGCCTTGGCCATAGCATTTAGCTTAAAATAGCCTGTCACAGGGGTGAAATGAGTTATTGTGTCTGATTATCTGTAAATCCTATCTATCTTTCTCAGTGCCTCTCAAAGAAAAGATGCTCATCCATTAAACACACCTAAATTTCCCCTCAAATACCATGAACAGAAAGGCTCCTGTTCTCTCTCATTTCCATATGTGTTGGCATGCCAAACTTGCTGGTTACTGTGAAGTTCTTCTGCATGACTTTATTGTGACAACTTCGATTTTCTTTTACTTCTCTCTCATATTCTCAGTGTTTGCTTGCTAACCTGTGCGTTTTAAGCATCAGTCCCACCAACACTGAATCTGAACTGCTCAAGAAAGCAGCAATTAATTGCTTATAAGAATTACCCATCTAAAAGGGTTTAATATTGGGAGGACTTGACTTGTAAGTTGTAGACTCTTTGGCTTCAGAGCCTAACTCAAAAATGGCTCAGTGGGATTCAGTCCTTGGTTTCCTCAATATCAGAGTCAGTTCTGAAAATGTGCATTAGAAGACTATGGTAATGTTTGCTCTGGCCTTTTATTTCATAGCTACTAAGTGTGCTGCTAATCACATAAAAAGCAGTATAGTAATGAAAAATAAATATGGTAGTAGATCTCGCTTTTATCAAGAAAAAATTCGTATCGTCATAGTGAGACTATTTTGTGATACGTGAAAGTTTTTACTTGCTACATTTATGTAATTTACTGTTGACAAACTTTTGCTTATCTAGTGACAGTAAGGGAACTCACCGAGACAATACAGGTGCCAAAAAGAAATCTTTTACTAGATTCATAAAGCTCGAGTTGCTACCCCCATTTCGTAAATTTGCCTTGTGTGTATTAGCCAGGAACGGTGAGTTCTGCCCTCATAATAAAACACAACAGTATTCTGGGTTGTTACCAGATTTTGGCCTCCTGGACAATCCTGATTAGCTTGAGATACAATTGATTAAACATAGCATACAGGCACATTTATACTCTTTCATCCCTGAAACAACTTCATCAGGAGTTATCAGTTTTGCCTTGGAAATCAGTGGCTTTTGTCTAGAAAAACAGAAGCTTCATCTAACCTCAGCTTCAGGAGTAGATTTTAGCTAACCATGTTTGGTTTTTCCAAACTGCGAATCTGCAAGTCCTTCCCACGCCCAGATCTGCACACACAGATATGAGAAAATCAAAGGGCATAATCTGGTAGAAATTCTGCTGTCATTATAGTATATAGAAGATGATGACAGTTTTGGCTGAAGTACGTTTTTCTAACAGGCAGCATCTGGCTTTTAGTATTAAATGTAGGCCTGTGAATAAAATTCAGACTATTCACAATGTGTTATCGTAAGAGTATTTTTCAGCAACATTTGCCTTTTAGTCAGTGGCTGGAGTGATTCATTGATAATGATAAACATTTTGCCTCTTTTACCAAATCCATTGTTTTAATTCTAAAAATGAATCAGTGAGAACAGAGCTTTCTATTTACAGCTTGCCCAGCTCAGGTTAATGAGCCAAAACAAAAATATACACTATATTGGCTGTGAAATAATGTATCGTTTGCTTTGAACAGAAACCACTCTTCTTAGAAGCAAGGGAGTTGTTAGGGCTAATCAGATACTTCTTTTTTTTTATAGCAAAGCTTTCATATAATTTTAAGTCCCAGAATTAGGTGTATACTAATTCAGGAATGAAATTAAAAATAGACATATGAGCTACGTATTTTGGAGGACAGTGTCTGCTCCATATTCTGCCCTTATTTGCCTCATTTAAAAAAAAATAAAAATAGAAGAAGATACCATTGTCCTTTTGCTTCCCAATGCCTGCTAGTTTTAGGAAGCAAGACAACAATAGTATCTTTCTTAGGTTACAGTTCTGAGTCTCTTTACTCTAACCTCCCAAACACATTGTGTAACATTGCTTTTTTGTTTGTTTGTTTGGGTTTTTTTGGGTTTTTTGTGTGTGTTGTCTGAAGGTGAAAGATCCTTCACCAGTCAGTTTTGGGACACTGTTTCAAACTACTTGCGGCTTTCTTTGGATGCCCCATCATTGGAAGTGTTCAATGTGAGGTTGGACGGGGCTTTGAGCAACCTGGTCTAGTGAAAGATGTCCCTGCCCATGGCGGGGGGGGTTGGACCAGATGATCTTTAAAGGTCCCTTCCAACCCAAAACATTCTATGATTCTATGACTTATTTGAAATATTTAGCTCCTGTCCATTCATGGCAGTTTGTGTGAACCTCTCATCTCAGTTTAACATTCAGTACTGCTGTAATAAATTTTCAAAGTGGTCTTAGGTTGACCTTCTTTCTTAGGGGATGTTATAGACCATCATTTCTGTTTGCCAATACTTTCACATTTAGATACAGGTGAAGCATTTTAACAGTAGTTGCTGTCTTCTCACTGATACCTCTGCTCAAAGGGCATTATCCATAGCTTTGTGCTGTCATTAAGGCTGCCATCTTCACAGGCTTAGGCAGTTGAAACTAAAAGTGAGTAAAGCAAATGCATGTTGAACAATTCTGCACACAACTAATACGTACAATGTCAGCAACTGTATTTCACCTACATCTTCGTCTAAGTAAGGTAGTTTATGCAGAGAAGTCTTGTTCTTCATTATGGCTATTACCACAGTGAAGAGCTAGTCTCTGCTGGAGGTTGCATTGCAAAATATTTGGGGGGGGAAGGGGAAAGGAATAGGAAGAGGTGTGTGTGGGGGGTTACTGTTACATTTCTGGGTCATGTATCTAAGTGTCTACACCTGAAATACCAGTGATTTGCTTACATTAAACTTTGGAGGAAAAAAGTTTGTGTCAGTACTTCCAAAAAATTCACTAGAGTCTTGAAGGATGTTGTATTACCTTGCCATTGGAAGATTGAAGAGAATTACTCACTTTCTCCTCATTCATCCTTTTTAGACTTCTGCCAGGAAGTGAACTTGCAAACATGACTTTCACTTTGCCAGCAGTTTTTAAAATAGCTGCCTTTTCCATCCTCTTTTGGTTTTAAAAGAATTCAGCCTTTGAGATGTCTTAGATACTTCCCCCCACCCCCCGTATTATAAATAGTACTCCAGTATGAGTCAATGCTTTGGTGTGTACCTTTTATCAGCTCCTTCCTTACCTTGCTTAGAAAAAAAGCAAAACTGAATTTACCGTGTTGTGGATGCCAAATGTTGCAGACTTGATACTGAGGACTGAGCACTTCCAGGTGGTTTGTTAGCAGCCCCTTATAATAACAAAAGAGTTTTTAACTGAAAGTTAATTTCAAGGACTGCTTAATAGAGTTATAGGAAAATGAGAAGATGAAGATGTCCCACAGGATCCTTACAAATAAGCTTCTTGTGGTGGGTGTGAGCTGTGTGGTGGATCAGAGGCAGAGGACTGTAAGGGCAGGGGGACTTCTGGGGTGAATGTACCGCGTAATTACATAACATAAACTGTGATTATAATGCTTTTCTCTTTGTGGTTTTATGGATGAGTCATAAGTTGCAAGTGTGAAAATCAGATACTTGCCTGAAAAGCTGGGGACAATTGAAAAAAAAAAAAAAAAGCACCTGATCTTCAGTTTTTCAAGCTAGTTCTCCCCCAGCATAGATGATTTACATTTCTGTGCATGACCAGAGTGCCACAGGCTTGCCAAACTATAAATTAATAACAAAAGCATAACATGGTTGTAGTAACTGATGTTTAGGTTTTCCTTGCTCTTGAGTATGCTAATATCTGGGCTAGAAAATTATGGTTCTTCATGTTAGCTGGCTTTCTAAACTAATCATGATCTGTGTTGTGCTTTGCAAAGTGAAACAGATTTATTACAGGGTTAAGTGCTGCTGCCCAGAACAGTTTGACCTGGTGATTACAGCACTTTTCCTGAGGAAAGGGAAATATTTCCTTTAACCATTAAAATATTGCTTGTCTACTATCTTTGATGATTAAAAAGGAGTATTCTCTTGTTTCTTTTCCCTTATGGAAAGACTTTGGCTTGTGGAGTGAAGTATTTAAGATTGGCAGAGGTGATATTTAAGGTACATCCCTCCCTCTTCCTAGTTCTTTGTGTTTCCTGTTAATTGCTCAGATACTCCATTGACTGCATTTAGTAATTTCAGACCCTGTTTCTGAGAGATCTGATGAAGTACTGTGGAGACCTCACATAGAGACTTCTACTTTTTCTACTCTGGAAGATAAATGCCTCATTAGTCTTGGCCAAGGTTTTGCTTTTCTTGAGTACACCTGAGGTTATTTATGTATTCACAATTTTTGCCTGCCTACCAGGAGCTTTTTTCTTGCATGCAGTTTTCACTCCCCTTGCCACATCAATCATTTTTTTGTTTCCTTTGTCCCTAAAGGTGTAATCACCAAAAAAATGCACTGAAGTCAAACCTGGCTGGTTCTGAGATATTGGAAGCCCAACACAGCTCTTGGGAATACTGTAAGAATGGTATTTCTGTGAGTTGACCATGAAGCGCTTATGTACCCACCAGCATACGAGTTCATAGTTCCTCCCTGCTAGTTCAATATCTGGAAAAAATAAATTGTTGCAACTAGGCAGTGTACACTTGGGAGTGTATTTCTGTTCATAAAAGTTAGAAATATTTTTGCTACATTATAATTCCACTATTATATTACAGATCTTGATCTCCTCCATGCAAATTTTCAGTAAAGATTTATACTGGCAGTATATGAACATCCCAAAGTTGAGAAATATCTAATATATTGCTCTGGTTTTCCATTTAAGGGAGATGTGGCATCATGACAAATGAGTACCACAAAAATGTTAGATTTTCTCTATTCCACTGAGTAGTGCCTGACCTTTATTTGGTGCATACTTTTGTGACCGTGTAGCACTGAAATAATGTATTTTGGGTTTTGGATTCCGTGTTAATAATGTCAAATAATCATGGTATTAAAAGAAAAGGGAAAACAAAAAAAGTTGGAGGTAATTAACTGCCATTTACATTTGTGACCCTTACAAAAGCCTTAATACTCCTGCTCCTGCAGTCTGCAGTGGCTTATTTCCTCTTGTGGAAACTCTGGCTGTTTGCTAAAAGTAGGAGCTGGAAGCCTGTTCCCAAACACTGATTATATCCCACAAATTCATCCAGTACCATTTATCCAGCTCTGATCCAACACCTGCCTACCTGTGTCGTCTTTTATTCCCAGGAAAAAAAATTGCTACATAGCGTCAGTTCAGTGCTGCTCAATACTTCTGCTGCACTTTGGAGCTATTTGAAGCTGGGGGGTGACTGCAGCAAGCTCCATTCTTTCCCTTCCCAGATGTACTGTGCAGAGGAACATCAGAAGATACCTATCTTCTTGTCAGTCCTGCAAAAAAAGAAAAAAAAGAGGGGACACATGCACTTAAACTTCTGAAGTTCCTGAATATTTCCCTTTCCCACCTTCTGTAACCAAAAAGTTCCTCTTCCCTCTAGAAGAGGGAACAGCTATGCTTACTTCTCAACTCTCATGTTCTGTTGTAGGGTCAGAAGTGGTGAAGGTGGTCGGTCAGTCAGTGGGAGGTTTTCATTGGTAAGAACTTGAATCATGGATTTGGTGTGGAGCTTCTCACATCACTAAGGGACTAGCTCCACCAGAACCTGAAATGGCAGCACCCATAAGAGACTGCAACACTGCTCATTGCTGAGTATTTACACGAACTCGGAAGATGTTGCCTGGAAACATACTGCCGTGTTATTTACAGTCATGCTGTGAAAGACACAGTTTATCTACTTCCATCCAGGACTACGCTGTGGAAATGTAGCAGTTCTTGCAATAATGAGTCATTTGAAAAGCTTATCAGGAATGGGATGGAGCTTGCTGCTGATTGCCAGCCAGCTGTCCGCTCACTGAGCCTTGAGCAAGGATGAGCAATGTGGGTCCCAGGGTGTAAGCGCAGTGCCTACCCAGACTGCCCCTGCTCATGGGGTGGCATCAAGTAAAACTTTTTGGTGTTATTTCTAATTTCCCAGCTCTTCTTCTGGATCTTTCTGCTTTGTACCTGTCCATAACTTTGAGGGCTAAATTAAATAATTAAATAAAACTAAGGTACTCATTGTAATTTCTGGGGCTGGTACTTTCGAATACAGGGTGTCTCTGGTACCAGCTTGTAATGTTTTACCTGCTGTCAGGAGCGGTGCAAAGCTCAAATACTCACCACACAGCTGTTACTCGAGGTGAAGGACCAGCTAGCAACCGTGTTGCAACTTGCACCCTATTTGTTGCAGTCAGCACGTTGTATGCTGTCTGCTTAAACATAGGTTGCATGATCTGCAGACCCTAAACAAACCCTTTTGCTATTGCCTCTGCAGATGTGTGTGAGGCTGATGAGCAGATTGGACTCTCCCTGTATTTTTACTTCTGAGCTTAAACAATCCTACAAGCTATTTTCCCTGTCCTGAATTTCTCACCGAGTGAGTATATTTTAAAATGCATCCCCAATCTTGTAACCTTCCTTTCTGTGTCATTGGAAGCATTTCTTTTTCCAAAGCCCAGGTCCATTAGTCCCTTTGCCTAGCAAGCCATGAAGAGCCATTGTTACTTTAAAACTTCAGTGGCTTTTCACTGAGAAATTGGATGACAGTGTCAGTACTGTGCTTTATTGGGCCCACAATTAGACAGGAATTCAAATTCACTGGGGCACTTAGTGAAGGGATAAGAAAAGGTTTCAGTGAGGATAAAAGCAAGAAGTTGAACCTTTAGGAAATTGCTCAGTGACACTGTTTTCTCCTAAACTGAAGAGCTGTCACTTTGTATATGTGAAATTTTTTAATGTGCAAAAGGCAGATATGGGTATAAGGAGAGTGGTAAGACTTTTTAAGATACTTTGATCAAAATCTGGTAGGCAGAGAAGTTAGGGAAACAAAATTCTTTCACAGTTGATGTTTAACTTTTTAATCTGTCTTTACTGATAGATATATATTTGTGCATTAATCGAATAATAAAAATTCAGCAAGGAGTTTATTAGATAACCAGGTCTGAATGCAGCTATATAAATTTTCTGTATGCTTGCTGAAATTAAATGTTTTGCTAAGGAAAATAGTAACATAGATTGAAGTTTTGCTTGTCTCGGCTACCTGCTGTGCCTCATTTGAAAAGGCCTGGGAGTAGCCTAGCTTCACTGGTTGACAGTCTTTGAAGAGGTACTTCCATTTGAAGTCTTTGGTGGTGGTTTGGGTTTTTTTTTGCTTTGTGATGTTTGGAGGTAGGGGAGAACATCTGTAGACTAGTGTTCTATGAATATACAAAAAATTCAGTTACTGGGATTGTCTGGTTTGGGATTATTGTTTTACAAAACCCAGCTATATCTGTATCCTATTGGTCCCTACAGGCTAGAGACTCAGGGATCAATACACAAGAAACTTGAGATGCTGAGTAGGATACAACAGTGTCAGCCCTACATGAATTACAAACGGAATATTTTTCTTATGTTCCAGCAGACACAGGGAGGTACAGAGGTAGAAGAGAATAAAGGAAGGGGTAATTCATCTCACCTAACACTGTCTAAAGTTCAGTGTCTAGTCTAAGCTAATCTTTTAGAGGTAAGTAGATATTTCTACAGGGCAATTCAGTTCCTCTTGAAAGAGGCTGATAGGACTGATGCAATGATTTACTCTTCCAGGTTTGCTGTCCTCCATTAACTGTGCTCTGACTTCAAACAACAAGCTGAAACCTTCCTTGACTTGTGTGATAAATTTGTTTTTAAAGTCACAGTCTTTTAACTTCTGATTCTTTCATTCTGTAAAAACAACCCTCACTGTGCGCCCCCCCTCCCCCCAATACCCTGCCCCACCCTCTCCTGTAAGGTCTTACAAGTAGTGAAAATACTAAGCAAATCTTAAAATCTATGGTTGTAGTGTTAAGCTCTGTAGGAACTGGATGCTTAAAATGGCATATTGGTCCTCTAACAGTGAGGAGGCTGAGTCTTATTTCTATCTCTTTATTTGGTGGTGGGATTTTTGTTTTGTTTAGGGGTAGGAGAGCTGGGGAGTGAGACAAGAAGGCATCTCCCTAGGCAGAGGTGCAAAGGCAATGCTGGCTCACTGCATGCTCTTAAGTCACTTTTTTAGGCACATTCTTTAGCTTCATCCAGAAGTCTTAGTCTCACTATTGTTTCTGAAGGACAGAGATGAGTTTTCAACCTACATCATGTTGAGCTGCAAAACTGGCACAAAGACTCAAAGACCCTGATCAGTTTATCTGTTATGCCAGTACTCTCTCAGTTTTCCTGATGCTACAGGGAGAAATTTCATAATTATCACCGAACCAAGCTCATGCATTATTGTCTACAAAGTAGTATTTGACATGAACAAGGGTTTTCAGAGTCCGCTAAGCCTGCAGACTATTACCTGACCGTACCATCTCCTTTCCTTTGTAGAATACAAGTCTTGGAGACTGTATAGCTGCCATAACAAACTGCTTGAATAATTAATCTGCACCACCTGCATGAAACAATGCAGTTACCTGCTAAGATGCCATGTTATAGCAACCTCCCCAACACCAGCACCTTTCTGAAAAGGTCTCATCCGTAGTGTGCATGCAGTCAAGATGGCGGATTATGGGTTCCTCAAACAGGTCTCTTGCTACTGTCTTGCTTGTGGCAAAAGACCATCTGGAGGCTAAAACAAGGCTACCAGGAAATGGCTTCTTAAAGCTTGACAGCTCAGAATGAATAATTGCATGGAGAGCTTTGGGTTGAAAGGTCTGGAGGTAAATTTGCTCTGATGCTGCTGTATCCTTTGAGGTAAAGCTTGCAGCCGTGCTGGAGGCCAGGAAGGATAAAAGAAAGCTCATACAGAATCAATTATCACGATCCAGTCATCTCATATACACATACTTGACTCATCATTGTACATCTTCATCACAGATGAAGCTGTTGTCACAGACTGACTTTAGTGATCTGAAAGTATTTAAAAGAAAAAAAGAGGAAAAATATGCTGTAGAATTGATTATTAATTGTGACAATTATGCATGTTATTTTGACTGATTATGTGGAGATAAGAGGACTGTTTGGAACATGGTAGGAAATAAATAGTGAATTAAACTATAAAAAGAATTTCAAGAGAGTATTTCTAAGATCAATGTGTAGTAAAGGGGGAGGAATGAAGAGCTGCTTCCAAAGAGCAGTATTGCAGATTAAGGCAAGGGGCTCTGCTGGATGTCTGGTACATCCTGGGTCATCTAAGCCCTAAGAAACGGGATGAGCTGGAAGCAAGCTGCAAGCATTTTGTGCTTAACCCTTTTTCCTCTCTTTTTTGAGTGCTTTGGGGGAGAACGAACAATGTTGATTTAGAAGGAAGTTGCCATTTTGAACCGTTTGATCAGTGACTGGTAACAACTAAGCAAGTCTTACAGGTAGGCTTGTCATAGTTTCCCCCAAGAACTGTAGAGGTGCAAGGTGGTACATATGAAGATGTGAAGGCAGAATAAATTATCTTCAGGGAGCATATGGGTGAGACAATTCTCATTAGAAGCATGGCATCTAAACCGTAGAGTTACACACAGAATCCCCAGAAGCAGTAAGCAAAAGAACATGCATGCGCATTTCTGTGAACCCTCATGGCATCCACATTGCCACTGGTGATATCATGGTATATGGGATAATTTCTTCTAAGGTCAAATTTGGTTCTCCATCTTCCCCCTTGCCTGCTGGGCTGTAGGAGATATTTGAGAAAGTGACTCTGCTCCTGAATTTAATGCAAGATCTCTTGAAACAGAGAAGACAAGGCAGTGTGGTTTTTTTTTTTCATGAAAAAGATGTCTTCTAGCAAAGATGACCTTGAGTCCTTTTGAAAATCCTTCTCTTACATGCTAGTTTATAATTCTGCACTCCTTATTCAAATCTCAGTGAGTTTGATGTTAATTAAAAATAAGTAATATTGCAAGGATTTTACATCAGTCAGAGGAAAGGCTCGTCATAAGCTAGTCAGTGCCTGTATATAGCATATTGTCCCCACTTTGAAATAAACCACAATTTTATTAAATTCGACTTCTTTGTCAGTATGGTATGTTTTGAACAGTCATCTGAACTCATATTTTGCCTTTTTATTGGTGAAAATTGTACAATTTCTAGAGTTGAATTAGAAAGACCATGAACCTGCCAAGTAATCTTTTTTCTTTTTTTTTTTTACCCCTGCATGCACAAATCTGAAAGTTGTTCCCCTCAGCAGCTGTTATTTGGTTCACTTGTGTTTGTGCATCTTGAATGACAGTCTGCAATATTGAAATGTTTAAGTGAAGACTGTGGCTCCATCTTACATTAATGGGGAACGTAAAAACCATCATCGTATGGTTTTACTCCCTTCCAGATATGAGTGCTGAATGACTAGCTATAACCAGGGCTGTGGTAATTCTCTCCTAAATCTAAGCCCCCTCCACCCAAAAAACCCCACCTCGAAGCTGTATAAATGCACAAATGGTAGAAGCTACCTTGTGTGTGTGGGAACCTTCTTGTTTTGCATGGACAAAACTTCTATTGACAGAATCGAAGCAGTTCCTGTAATACTGTAGCGATTGACAAACGGTGTAGTTGTTTAATGATGGGAACAATTCTGAAGCTGTTGGCTAACATGTCTTCTGTCCTTATTACATTTTGAGCAGTTTAGTTTCCAAGGCAACTGCTCATGTCAGCATACAGATGTGTTTAAAGCTATGGGAAGACATTTCCCAACAAATCCTGAATTTAGTGACAAAACATAAAGGACTAAGTTCTGTCCTTCTTTCCAACATCTGCAGAGAATTCAAGATTTCCTGTGAGCCAGCAACATGCTGCATTAATACAGAGATTTACCAGAGGAATAATTGGGACGAATACCTAAGCGAGGCATGGTATTTACTGATGGAAAAAATATACTTTTGATTAGATGTCTTTATTGGGAGGACTAGAAGGTGACTAATGAAGAGATCATAACTGCTGTCGTTAAAGCAGGTTTTGTCTTGATCTTGGTTTTGTCTTCCTGTTGGAAAGAGAAGACTGAATAGTTGTAGAGCAGCACGTTGTGAGCACAGTACAGAGCGCTGTGGAAGATGCAGTACTTGCTGATGGTGCTTTTGCTGGACCTATATTTCTCAGTCAGGTAGGTCACGTTCTGAACTAACTGGGGCTGCTTTCTTGAGGGAGCAGAATAAGGGAAATAAGTATTGTAAAACTGTTGAGCTGATGAGTTGTTACTGTAATGGCCTTAGTTCAAAACTGCAATGAAGTACAAAATAAGTACTATTTTAAGTGCCTTGTGAACCAATAGGAGGACTTTGTCTGTAACAGAGCACAGTGGTTATCTATTAAAGAAAAAATGTGGGGAAATTATCCATGGGTGCAGAGATTAAAAGATCAGAAAGATCTGTTGTGGTCACCTACTCTGATCTGCCATGTAAAGCAGAACAAAGGGGTTTACTGTTCTCGTTTTGGCTCTCAGGCTTGTAGCTATATTTGAGTAGCTTCCACTATAGCATAAACACTGATATTTAAAAAGTTCCCAGTGACTGAGAAATCCACCATTACCCTTGGTAGTTACTGTAAGTGCTTAATATTTTCTTCTGTTGAGAAATATGGTGCACATTTTGATCTGAATTTATCCAGCTCCAGCTTCCAGTAATTTGCCTTGATTAGGTCTTTGTCAGCTAGACAGAAATTCTTAAATAATTAAGTTTCTGTTTCCTGTGTAGCTGCTTAGTCTATACTCCTTTTTACCTTCTCTTTGACAAGATGAATGGGTAGGTCTCCTTCTAGTAAAAGGGTATGTTCTGATCTTTCCGTCGTTCTACTGGCCCTTCTGTAAACTCTCCAACTTACTGCCACTGACCTAGAGCAGACAATGTTCCAGAAACATCTGTGTTAGCCCAAAACACAGACATAGCATTGTCTCTACACCACTATTCGAGATCCCATTTTGTACGTTCAAATGCTGTATTTGCTCTTTTTGGTCTCAACGACAGCAGGCACTAATGTTTACCTGTTCACCCATCATAGGTAGCACACCTCATTTAAAGAAATGATTTCCACATTCACAAAATATCAAATTAGTTTAGCAAGACCTGTTTTCCATAAATCTGTCTCACTTGTCATTCATTATATTTCCTTCTTTTAATTGCTTGAACCCCACATCAGCTAACTGTATTATTTTACCAGAACCCAGTGTCTGGTTGATAAGAGTTTTTAATTATCCAGATAACTCTGTTCAGCTCCCTTGAACATTGCACAGGTCCCTTTTGCCAGTCTTTCTGGACTTTTTATTGCTTCAGAGCACCTCACTCAGCCCCCTTTTACAAGTCTTAAGTGTAAGGTGTCCTTAAGATTACTGATTCAAACCCCATACTGGGGTAGCTGTTGATTAGCACCTTCCTTTAACAATAATGGCAGGGGCATTATTTCATTCTTTGTGATGAAATATTTCAGCCTATATCCTGTTTTATATCACTTACCTAGTTAACAGCTCACTTGAGAAAGTTTTTCTGTTTTGCTTTCTTTTTGCTTTGGCATTGGGAAGGGATCTCAGAGAAATTCACTTTGCCATTCCTTCTTTATGTTGTCTTCTATGTTTCCATGCTGCGCCAGGCTACTAGATAGCAAACTGACGCATTTCTTAACCCCACGGTGCTACTAGTTTTTAAACCTGCTTGTCAGAAAATTCTTCTGTGGTTCTTGTAATGTTAGTTCTCATCCTTTAGTTAGTCGTCTTCTAGTATATAGCCACCAGTCTACTGCTTTTTGGTTGCTGGCCGGCAGCCTACTGAGCATAGAAGAGGAGGGAAAGCCTCCAACTCTGTCTCCAACAAAGCTATTTGCTGCTCCCCAGCACTGCACTGCTCCACATTATTGACAAAGCTTTGCTGCCGTCATCCACCCCTCTGCTCAAGCCAAAAGGGGTGAACAACTGGTGACTATTCAGTTGCTGAGCATAGTGACCAGTAGTCAGGAGTCAGTAGTCAGGATGTTCCTCAAGGAAAACATTTCCCAGTTAATTAGAGGTATAGATAAACAAAATGGGGTACTTGCTTTGCTTCTATCCAGTATAGGAGCACCTTCCTCTTCTGAGCAGTTCAAGTTCTACCAGAATTCCTGTAGAATAGGAACGATCAGACTATGTTATCTTTGATTCTGTCTAAGAACTTCACAGATGTACGTAGGAAGATGGTTTTTAGATCTTTCTGTATCAGTTTGTTACACAAATGTTTGCTAATGGAATGAAAAGTGTATTTCAGAAGGTTCAGGAATATTAGGAAACCTGTAATCAGTTGTACCAACTGCATCAATTTACACTTATGAGAGCTAATATTTATGAATTATTCCTTCTGTTGAAGAGCTCACTGAGAAAAAATGGCTTTGGTTACGGTGAGATGTTTGCTTTCAAGAGGAGCAGTTTTAGTGTTTTTCCTTGGAATGTATGCATACCATTATGGGTGAAGGGTAAATTAAAACCTAATTCCTAAGCTTGGAAGAATTGTATGTTGCTTATGATTAAGTCCCACAAGAAATTCCAAAAGTTTGCATAATTGAAGAGGTAGTGCTCAGAATATTAAGAACAAGTGGAGTCTCAACATGAAGAGGGGTAAAGGAACTTCACGTCTCACCTCTCTCCTAATGCTACCAGTACTGAATACTGTGATAGATTCAAGTTAAAACTTGTAAAGGAAGGTAGAAAAAAGAATTCCTAAAATTATGTGTTGAGATTACTTGAAATGTTTAGGAAGTGATGAACTTCAAGAGTATTTCACTATCATGTTTTGCTTTGCTGTGAAGATTGCATGTCTCTGTAAGTTAACCTCTTGCTTCGTTCATCCCCTCAGCTGCTGTAAGCTGGTGATTCAGGGTGGTTCAGTAGTGTCACTGAAGCAATCCTGTTTACATATGTACAAAGCTGAAGAGTCAATACTTTTAAAATATGTGCTTTTGTGGATTTTCTTGAAAGAAATCTTAGTTTTGCTGCAAATGGGATGTGGAAAATTTTAACTTCAAGGAACAATAAAAATACTGTTGAAGAAGCGGAGAGTTTACAGTAAGTTATTATTTTTGTGGTGACTTTTCCAGTTCATATTTGTGAAGAATTTTTCTGCTGTAAATACAAGTACATACCCTTGGAAACGGATCATGACAGCCACTTGCAGACTCAAGCTTCAAGCCTGTAACTGATCATGAGGAATTTTCATTCTGTGGGAGATTCTGAGATGTCAGAGTTTTGTGCTTTAATTGGGACAAAATATCAATCTCATTTGAGGATGGAGCACTTCAAAAGCATTGACACTGTTTTTGTTTAAAATATTGATGAAATGCCTATGTTCTTACAAAATGTTTTAATTAGACCAAATCCTCATTTCCCAACGAGAAAAATTCCAATGTTTTTTCAGCCTATTTTACAGAAAAGCACAAAACACTGAGTTAAAATCCACTTGTTACAGTAGGAATTAATTTTTTCATGCATGACAGAATTGGATTTCGGGTACTTAATGAGAATCTCTTTATCATGCATAAAAAATAAGCCATTCTCTTCCAAAGTTGTTGGCTTGCAAAAATAATATGACCAGGTTAGCATTTTGCTATCTGTTTTGCACCTCTGTCTCCAGTCCTTTTTCAAATCAAATGAGATAAGTGAGCCTCTTTGGTTAGGAATCTCAAACTAATGTCCTGAATTTTCCTGAAAACAAACACCAATGTGTTTTTCAAGTCTTACGCAAGTGGTGCTGAGGAAGTAGATCAGCAAAGCCCTGTTTGGAGCTGTTAGGTAAGCAGAGGAGTAGAACTCTCACCGTTAGACTTTTGATGCAGCAGGGATTTGGGGAGAGAAATACAATCACTTGGTGCTGCTTCTGGAGTGTGTTTTTGCTGAAGGCACCACTTTGGTGGACATCCTCAGCAGATGTATTCAGAGTTGTGCCTGCTAAGTTTACGGACAAAAAATACATTCTTTGTTTTCTTCTGGCTGTTAAAATTTAGGACTGAACCCAGCCATCCTGTGAACTGGGAGAGGCACAGTGAGTACAGCACATCCACGCACCTGCGGGTGCGCTGTCCCCTGAAGCGTGTGCGCTGCCTGCTGCCGATGGGGCCCAGCCGGCCGGTAGCTGGGAATGTGTGCTTGGGTCAGGTTTGGCTTGGCAGTTCCATTGAGATTGCTGGCTTACATTCTAGGTGTACGATCTCTTTGCTTTCAAAGCAGGAATCAGAAATACTTGCGTTTGATCATTTTTATATTTACAAGGCAGCAGTCAGCAATGGTTTTCTATTAGGTTAAGGGGAGCTGTTCTAGAAGTTTAAAGCAGCTTTAGGCTTGAGTTTTAACTATTCCAATACAAATGAAGTTGAACAACTAGGAGTTTATAACATGGATCCAAACGGTGCTACCATTGTACTTTGGCGTGTAACCATTATACTAACCCTGTCTAGTCACGTTGTCCAGTGTGACAAAATCCATGCCAGAACAGCTTCCTGAAAATCTTTTGCCAGGGTACCGTTTCAGTGCCAGAGGCATACTGTTTCTCCCAGCATTGAAGTGGTGGGAGCCCCCGCTTCTGTTCACTGAAGCGCTCTCTAAAGGTAGAAATTTTTCATTATCTTACTCCTTTGTAGCCACTCAAAGATGTTTCTGCCTGCGTATGTTTACCACATCTACTGGAAAACCCTAATGCTGCCAAGCGTCAAAAAGCTGCTTCCTGTCCTTTCTCAGGCCACATAAGGAGCAAAACTATGGAACTGGATATGAAAATTGTCAGTGTTTAGGGAGAATCTCCAAGAATGATTTGTCATTAAATGCAAATCGAGTTACTTTATTATAATTGCAAACTGCTATTGAGGACTTCTGACATTCTTTAAACCTCCCTTGCCTATGTAGTAAGGAGACCATATGGTGTCTTGTTTCCTGAGTAGTTATGAAGACTTGATTATTTATTTTTCAAGCTATATCTTAACACTTTAGTTTTGCAAGCTTTAAAAAAAAAAGGCAAAAAAATAGGCTGGACCACCCAGTGGACTAATTTTTAGTTAGACTAGGTTAAACAGATTCACTCAGAAATAAAAATGTACTTTTTGATGACAAACCAAGGATTTTCTGATATATTATTCTAGGTCTTTTCTGTTAAAAGATGTTTATTTGCATGTTGATTTTGCTGCGTGATAATAAGATCCACCTCTTCCACCTGCATGTATCAGAGGATGGGCTATACCTACACAACCTTTGCATTGTTTCACTGGAATTTTTTTTCCTTCCCACCATGCTTTTTGATGGGTTAAACCCACTGAAATTATTTTTCATATACACATGGTGGTGGTAATTTTTTTTGGATGATGCTACTCTTAAATGTTAGAAACGACGTATCAAATTGCAAGGTTTAGATTTTTGGAGTCTTGGAAGGAAGACAAGACTGTTGGGCAATTTTTTAAAGGAAGGCATATGGAGTGATGGTGTGAGGTGCCATACAAGAGAGTATTCTTCCAGACCTGTATGCCAAGTAGCTGCTACCACTGATTTATTAATGCGTTGCTGTGATTCCATGCTGTCTTTTGGAAAATAGAACTGTGGCTTTGGGGTTCTTCTAGAGATCTGCACAGTTTAGCTTGTCAAAGAGTATGAGGCAGTTTTCTCTCAAACCAAAACTGGTTGCCACTTTTCTTTGAAGGCATTTGAAGGGACTGGTATTCTGTGTTTAGACCAGAAGCAGAAAGTTTCCTTAGACAGGACTTCTGGAGGTGTACGGGACTGGGAATGGCACCCAAATTGGACAGGTAGCTGTTCTTCAACCACCCAAGTGGCAGTGCTTTGGACTGAGTCAAAATGCAGACAGTATGGCTACAGAATAGTCATAATTAGAAGCTCTTTGGAACAGAACTGCAGCTCTGTGTTAGTTCTTTGCGCTTCTTAATATTCTTTTCAGCTACAGTGAACACTGCTGCAGATCAGCCTTGCTGCAGCTTTCTGCACTGGCAGTGTCTGCTTTTCAAGCTGTTGTTCAGAGTCTTGCCTTGGTAAAAAGCGTAAGTCATTTGTCTACATAGTGCTTAGAGAGACACTAAGGAGGGCCGCAGTTCGTGAAAGTCTTACAGACCTCACATTTGATGGACTAGCTTAATAGATAGCCTCCCAGCACAGCTCAACACCAAGGGTGATGATTTGGGGTTAGTGATGTTATCTAAGTTGCACAGTAATCATTACTCCAATATCTTTCGTATATAAATCCACTGCATTTTATTTTCTGGTTTTTTTAAAAAAAAAAAACAACAAAAAACTGTCACATTTTTATCATTGTTTTGGGAACTCTGTGGATTAAGTTTTTGTAGGTATTACTTCTGGCATAGAAGGTTGTCTTTTTAGACTTCAGAGCTGTAAAGTGATGAGTGTGACTGCACCCTGAGTTACTCAGTGGGTTGCAGTAGTTGATCGTAAACTGCCCTTGTGCATCTGTTTTGAGGCAGTTCTGTGTTTTAGAGCTTTGAAGTCTTCCATTTCATCCATAGTCTCTTGTTCTGACTGTGGACAGTGGAAGTAGGAAAGTCCTGGTAGACTGTTCGCTGTTCAAATGTATGAAAAGTGTGGGGTCTGCTAAAACATCTTTTTATTTTTACCTTGTCACATGATACTTGTTTGTATTAGAGGTCACTGTTGACTCCCCTAGAAAAAAAGTACTTTGAGATTACCAGAAATAATTGTATTTTTCAAGTGTCCGTAAGCTGGAGCTAACTAGTATACTTTGCAGCATTTTTTTCTAAGACTTATTCCTGGGATCTAAGCATTTTGAATTGATTTTGAAAGGTGCTGTTAGAGGGTAATTACTAGTGGAAGTTCCAAGTAAAATGAAAGTTTCAATTATTCAGGCTTCTTGTAGGAGAGGTAAAGCTGTGGAGGAGGGATGGTTGTATTGGTAATTAGTATTTTTTTGAAAGACAGTATAAAAATAGATAAAATGCTTTCCAAAGTTGCATACGGTGACTTTTCTAGCATTTGAAAGAAATATAGGCTGTATACAGTGATACTTTATTTGAACATAAGCTTCGACTTTAATCCTGAAAATGCAGGGATTCTTACAAAATTATAGTGGGAGATACACAGCATTAATTAGAAATACAAATAGAGTACGGAACTCAGGATGGTTAGTTAGAAAAGGAATCTTGCCTTAAAACTTCCCAAAATTGCTGAAAACCAGTGGCTGAGAGGGTCATTTGAGTACTATCCGCAAGACAAGACACACGTAATGAAAGATCAAGAAAAGAAGGCAAAGCTTGTGGGAGAGACAGAACAGGAAGGATTCTGTGCAGAGGTGCTGACAAGTTTTAGGTGGACGTGAGCAGGTAACAGGGGAATAAAGGAACTGTAAGAAGGTCTTCAATATGGATTTTGCTTTGAGGTAACACACTAATCCAAGCCAAAGACCTTCACCTCTGTGATATTTCTGTGTGCAGAGGATTTGTCTCCAAGGTGGCAAGTTCTTAAGGAATGGATGTAGGGCTAATGAAGGCTAAAACAGTTTAGTTTGGATTCCAGAAGTCAGAAGTTCAGACTGAGCCAAGATTAAATTAAAACTAAGCCTGGAGTATGGATGGTTTCGAGATTTTAAAGATTTTTAGATTACATGAATTGGGTTCACTAGGAGGAGGTTCTTTACCAACAACTATGATGAAAAGATAGATTATTTTCACTGCAGGGGTGTTGCACTACCATCACACTTGAAGCTACAGTAAAGAATGGTAACAGGCAATGAAAAGAAAAACCTTTCAAAATAAAATTATTGGCCTCTGCATTGATTAAAAAAAGATTAACCATTCCTGACTCCCGTCTGCCTTTATTTTCTTTATCTTTTCCCTGTTTTATAGTTTTCTTCAACAGAAATGTCATCCTCCATATCTTTTTGTAGGTCCTAGTGCTTTTGAAGGTTTTTTGAATGTAAAATAAGTTTCCAGGAAGAGGTGAGCCATGCCTTCTCAGTGCCAAATAAAAATTATTTTTATTCATTTTCTAAGACATTCCAAAAGTTATGTATCAAAGTGTAGCTTGTCTGCATTGGCTGCCTTCTTTATGAGGCAAAGCTTGTTATTAATATTCCTTGCTATATGCACGTGCTTGGGTTGATTTTGAGATAGGTGGAACCTTAGGTGGTTTCATCTGTTCTTTGACACATCTTGATGTTCATTCTAGAAACACATGAAGTACATTTACTAAGCTATTGATGATTTCAGTTTATTGCTTCAAGCAGTGTGTGTTTGTATTCTGTGGAGCATTGATGAAAAGTCAGTCCATGGCAAGGTGAGAATAGCTTCCTGGCTTTAATGAAAAATAGCAGTATGAGTCCAGGTCTTGTTTTGTTTTCAGTTTTCCTCACACTCAAGAAACATTTCCTCAAGATCAAGAAACATTTCCTATAAAAAGTGTCTGCCTCCAGAAAGTAGTGCTGTACCTAAAGCTCTGGACCGGGCAAAATATGGGAAACTTCTCGGCACATGCTTCCATAACAAATCAGTTCATCTGTCCTTCTGTTTCTTAAGTGACATATTATGTATGTAAAGGTAAGCTTTACAGACTGGGGGCTGTCCTATACATTTCTATCAGAATTTAAAATACTGTCATAATATAAAAACAATTAATGCATTTCTCATTCAATGCAGTTCTAGGTTTGGGGTTTTTTTGCCTTTTCTTCTATATGGGCTTGTTGCCCCGAACTGACATGTGAAATGGATGTAAATTGTTCTTGAGTAATACTTAGGAATGTTGTTCTCTAACCAGATTCCATTTTTATAAAGCATACTGGAGGTAGATTATTTAGGACTACTTTTTATAGTGTTCAACTTAGCTCTTTACTGAAGTGCACAACCCCGAGTGCTTTTTTCAGGGCTGTCCAGAGTGGGACAGAACATATTAGGGCTTCTGCCCACCACCTACCTTCTTCCCTGGGCAACCTTCTGTGGAACAAACCTGGCTCATCGTTTGGCACAGGAGGGATCATCCCTGGGATGTCACTGTGACAGATGACACATATCATAGTCTCAGGTCAGTCTCTTCACTCAGGTCACTAATGCTGCCATCAACGCCTGTGTTTATAGGCTTTTCTCTTACCTGAAGCTCTGATGAGCTCAGCTGTCATGCTCAAATACGTAGCGTATATAAATCTAAATGTCAATGGAAGTGTTCAGAAATTTTATGAGCCCATCTTTTGACTGCCGTGTTCTTCTTCTGGTGTTACTGGGTCTGTCTAGCTGAGTTACCCTGCCTTGTTCTGCTCCATGAAGAAGATGCAAACAAAATGTCATTTCTGCTTCCTATGTCTTTCCTTCCCCTAGAACTAGAATAAATGCTGCAGTATAATGTGTCTCAGTTACATAAACACTATTCTTCATCTGGTTAATTTTACTTCCCTTCCCAACTTCCTACTGGTCTCTTCACCAGTTTCTGTCTCCAGGTAGAATTATTTGTACCTTCCACTTTTTATCTGTAAGGTAGTTAATTATGGCCTAAGATCTAAGAAGCAGGAATGCAACTAGAGTAATTGCTTATCTGCATTATTGTGGAAAGGTCTTGAAACGTGTGCCAACCTAATTTAAATGCTTTGCAAATAGGTTCTGTGTGCGATGTTGCAGATAAACAATTACTTGGCATACAGCAGCAGCTTAGTGATACGATGTTGGAGCTTGGCATAATTTCAACTAGTGCATTATTATCCTGGATCATGCTGATATGCCAATTGTCTTGCATTCCAAGTGACAGCCGCTGAATGCTTTTGAAATACAAGGACAATGCTCAAATGCAAAAGGATTTTTCTGTGCAATTTTAGCACAAAGATTTTAGTAACTTGCAGATGTCAATGGGATGATGAGATGTACATTTAATTTCAGAATTTTTTTAAACCAAATTAAATCTACTTTTCATCTAAATTCCCTTAGGATTATACAGTGCATTTCAACAGCAGGACTTCTGGTAACCATCCAGAAATTTAGGATTAGGGTTCAGTGTTGCTACTCTTCTTCTCTAAGTTCTTATGGGATACAGAATGTGTGTGGACCACCCCACTACTCATAAGCGTACCATTGCATACCTGGCCAGGTCTGTTAGCTGGGATGCAGATGTCAAATGTATCAATATGTATTTAGGAAAGAGTAATCTACATTCCAAGAAGCAAAGGGATATTACACTGTATGTTGTCTGTGCAAAGTGTGGTGGCTACTTGCTCCATCTGTGTGCTTCAGAAGGGTTGATCTGAATTTGGCATACCACGTACACTGGGGCATCTTGCAGGATGTCACATTGCTTATGGTGACTCAGAGACTAATGTCCCTAGCAGGATAATGGTCTTTATTTTCAGTTTTTAAAAAAATTGTTCTTACTGGCCCTATTTGAATTTTATTCATAATTACAGAACTTTACAAATTTGGAGATAAATGTAAGTAATATGCTTTTTTTTTTAAATTGTAATGTGCTACATTTTGAAAATCATCATTGGAATAAACCTGTGAGTTAAAAGAATGATAAACAACAAAATAGTAAATAGTAATTTAAAAGTTAAAAGAAAAAAGATGACCTGGTAATCCATTGGATTAATCCAGGTAATGGCAGCAGTTTCAACTAGAATTAGGACTGTAGTAAAAGAATGTAGAATAAAATTTCCCATTAATAAGATTTGGGAGGCAAAGCTGCATTGCTCACATACTCAAAATGTATGTCGTAGGTCTGTTTTACAGACAGAAAGGATGATAAATTTGAGACACTTAAACTGCCATAGGAGTAAAAAAAAGTCAAGGATTGAGACATTTAAGGAGATAATTGGGGGTATAGCAAGGATCATAAACATGGGAGACAGAAATTGCCAACAAACAGGGGCAAAACCAGCAGTATCGTATGGAATTTTACTTGGTCAACATAGTAATCACAGTATAGGACACAGGAAAAATGCTATCAGGAAAAGCATACTGCCATACCAGTGAGTTTATATTCTCACAGTGTTTCCCCTCTGTGAGCATTGATGGGAAAATGTAGTCATTTGATGCTACTGAGTAGGGAAAAACAATGAGTTTTAGTAGATACAGAAGAAAGATTTGCCTGCATTAAAGGACTGCCCTTCAGCACGTTTTTTTCAACAAGATTTTAATGTTAGATTTTACACTTAAATGAAGACTTTTCAGTAGGTAGTTGTTATTTCAGATAGGAAGGAATGGTGCTCCTGGATGTGCAATTTCTGTCACGGAGACAATTAATATACTTCAGAACACACTTGGCAGAACTTCAGAATCAGTACTGACTTTTAATTTATTTTCCACTTTTGCATCAGCTCTTGTAATGAGAGCAATATGAGTTGAAAAACCTATATTTCTTTATGCAGCCTGCAGCTTTCAAAGCTGTAGCTGTTGTAAAGTTCATCACAGAACTGACCCAAGCATCTCTGGAAAGGGACTGTATAGTGAGGGTGGTGGTTTCCCATGAGAGACACAGTTCACCCTGAGAGGCAAAGGTGCAGGTGTAGGGCAGCTTTTTCAGCAAGAGGTGGCCAACAGAGGACAATGCTATAGTGAGATCAGATGGCACTGCATTACCCTGCTTCAAGACTGAAATACAAAAAGCCCTTTGAAGCCCCGTGCTGTAAGAAATACATATTAAAGCCATCCAGTATCTGAAGCCTTTCTTGGTAGGGCAGCCAGTTACCAGGGAGAGAAGCTCTCAAGTACTTCAAACTGTGTAGGTAATTGGTTACTGCAAGGACAGGCATGGCATAAGTTGCTATTAAGAGTTGGAAGTGGTGGCTGTGCTGAAGGCTGGTGGGAGGTTTCCTTGTTACTCTGATGGTGATGCCTAGGACACTTGATACAACACTCTTTTCCTCTTTTCCCGTTTCAAAAACAATAAATGTTTCTTTCATGCTGCTACTATTGTGAATGGCTCACGAGCTTCCTCTTCATATGAGGACTGTAGCCCTTTCTTTCCAAGAAAAATGAGAACAATTCAAGCCCTGTTCCCTGAGAAATCATCTCTACAAAACTCTGGATTGTGAAACGTGAGCTTCCTGTTGGCTGCAGATGCTTTGTTTCTTGCTGGGGCTCGTGCAGTTTCTTTCCAGCCTTGTCTCACAAGACTTGCCTCACAAGAAGACTTACTGCCTTCATTTTCACTAGTATATATACCCTCGACTAAGATAAAATGCCATTGCGTTGTTTCCTGATACCAAATCTGTGTACCAGGTATTATTTAAATAGTCCTTATAAAATAAATACTAGCACAGGGAGTCCTCTTTTTAATGAACCACTGAAGTACTTTTAAGCTTTTCTGTCTGGTTAAAAAAAAAAAAAGTAGATGAAATACCAATCCGTTTTTATCTCTTCTACAGTCCATCTTACAAACACTTTTAAATGGTGGTTACAAATATTGCACTACTGCTCCTTGATGCAACAAATTGTTAAGAGGATACAGTGATGTGTAGAGGGCAGGTGGGGGACAAGGAAGAGATCCTTCGAGAGTTTCGTAAGAGTAATTTCAGTGGACAACAAGAGGCAAAACCGAAAGTGGAGTAGGCATGGAGATGGAGGTGGGGATGGGAATTCCAAGACTGAACACAGTGAGCAAATACTTCCTGCCTGTGAGCTTGGAGAAGGGCAGAAGATGGAGCAGTAGCTGCAGAGGCAAGAGAAACCAGGGTATCTGATTTTACCTTCTTTCTCTTCTTTTGCTCTTTCTGGAATGCCCACTCACATCTTAAAACCAAAATTGTTTGTTCACATGAGGTTAGTCTTTGTGTTGCTCTCTGTCTAAACTCCCTTTGACAGTGCTCCTTAATGGAGGCTTCTCCATCTCAGTACCACCTGGCCTTGGCAGGCAGTGGTAGCTGGTCAGCACCATTTCCCTGTTCCTGCCTTCTACAGAATCCCCCAGCTTCCTCACTCTTTCTTTTCTATTAAACAGCTTGAGAATTTTCTGTTTAACCTCTACTGTGGTTAATTTTTTTCCCTCAGCAAAAGGGCAATTCATTTGACTTTTGTACATTGTTTGATTTCTCTGTAACTATATCCATCCTTTCTGATTGTCCTGATTCACCTTGGTATCCCCTATCAGCCTTCTGCCTCTTATCCTGTCACTCAGCTTCTCTGTACCTTGTAGTCCTTCAGCGCTGTTGACTCAGCTGCTGTTTTTAATTCTCCTTCCATTGGTTATCCTGTAAGGGCAATTTGTTTAATCTTTTTCCCATTTAAAACTCATTGTTCAGTATTAGCTAAAAGGTAATGTAACACTCCGAGTCATGTGGCAAGCCTGGTTTTGGCTATTCAATTAATTTCCCTGGATCTTTGCTATTTAGTAGGTCTGAGCTTTCTTTTTGATCCAAAATGGTGGTAAAGCATAAGACTATCAGGAGACACTGATACAAGTGGAAAGTGAGGGAATATGCAGAGTTGAAAGCAGTGATTGCTACAGCACCAACAAAACAACTTTCCCAAATCTCTTTATAAACAGACTGCAATTCAGTTTTTAAAACTTAAAGGTGAGTATGATTAAAGTGGCTATGTACAGATATAAGTAGTAGCAATTAGTTGTGGTGTACCAGCAAGATATGAAAAAAAAAAAAAAAAGAAGAAATATTTCTTTTTTTATTGGGGGAAAAAACATTTTCCTTTTTTTTTCACATGGGAAGATACAGAAAAATGATAGCTTGAAACAGCATTTCAAAAATTGCATTTATTTTTCTGAACAGTTGAATGTACTCTACCAGAATTGAATGTTTCTGTGATAGTGTTTGAAATATACCATTACTCAGACACATGCCCTGTGCCAGCCGTATTACTTGTAAGCAATAAATCAGCTTATCTTCAAACAAATTAAATCTGACAGTTGGCCTTTCATCACTGCCTATCAAATGAACATGTCAGACTGTTCAACTCATTAACCTCCTGCTTAAGCCAGAATCCAGTCTGGGTTTCATATGAAGCGAGGTCACGGTACCCTTTTAGCAGCCGTTCTTTAAGGAAGTTCCTAAGGGTTGTCCTTCTAGGAAAAAAGATTTGAAATCCCCTTCCCACTCAATCCAAATGTTTTAACCCTGTGGAGAAATTTGTGGGGCTGTCAGAATACTTTGGTGGTAGTGACAATAGGGAAATTCAAGCAAATGGCTTTGGAAAGGTTTGTGTGTATCATGTTGTTGTTCAGATATGCAACCGTAGCATTGTGATTTAATTTAATTGTGATTGCTATTTAAAGAAAAGTTGAAAATAAATTATTTTGGAAGCCAACCTCTAATTGCTGAACACAGAACAACTTAGGCTGAGGTGTTTTAAGTTGCGGTACCTGTTACCTAGACATTGGCTAATAGCATATGGATCAATTTCCCCCTTTCTGTGGGCTAATGTGGGTGGATGTTAGGCTACGTGGATATAACTTCTGCAGATGTGAAGAGGAAGCAGAGTGCACAAAGGAAAGCGTTTCTAAGGAATGGTCTGGTTATAAAGAGTTTTCAGCGGAACTGTGTTGCATGTGGGTCAAGCAGTATTGACTTTATTGTGCTAGGTTTTGGACAATAGACAGTATAGTCTTTTCCCAAACCGTTTATAGACTTAACTGGAACACAGACTGATGCGGTAAAGAAGTGGAGTATAAACAGAGCTGTCAAGTCTTTTACTGTATAAGTAAGACTTGAAGAACTGACTCCTATCTCACACTTCCCTGTAATCCTCTGCACTGTTTTGTGGTCTTTCTTTGACCCTTTTCCTTTCACTTGACTCAACCTTCATCACAGGTATGAGATCTAATGTGTGAGAAGATGCCTGGGAGGTCTACATGTAAGTCTGGACAATAAACACATGTAGAATTTTAGCAAGCAAAGAGTAGACTTGAATGCAATAAAACACTGCTTTTATTCCTGGCAGGAGCACAAGTAAATAAAATGTCATTGGTCCAAAAATAGAGGTAAGCATGAATTAAAAAGAATGAAAAACAACAAAAAAACCTGCTATTATTTGACCTTTGGGAAGCTTGGTTCCATATCCAACATTAAAAAAAATCTTAAGTTGTTTGGAAATTATAGCTCATAAATAAACAGACTTAGGTTATTTTATTTTGGTTATGTCTGTGTCATTTCTTGTATATGCAACATGAATTGCCCATCAGTTTTCTTACCTCCTCCAAGTTCAGATTTCTTCTCAACGTTTGTTTTTGTGGAGCTGTATATGTCAACCAAGAAATGATGATCTGAGCTATATTCAGAAGGTTGGAGTAATAGTTGGATAAGTAAGGGAGCATCATGGAAAGAAAAGGTCTGCTTAGCCTGTAACGAATGAAAAACTGAGAAACAGATCGTGTGAGTAAGGTCAGATTCATCATGAAGTTCCAGAAGGTTCTGTCCTAAGACTTGTCCTGTTCATCGTGCTCATAAATATCCAGGAAGAGGGATCAGTGTTGGGTTGACAATGTGTTTCCTATTGGAAAGTCAATTCTAAAGCTTGTGGCAAAGACTTATACAGGTATTTCATGAAATTAAACAACTGGCCAGAAAGAAAGCACAAATGTAACTTCTTGTCAGCAGATGAAAAGTGATGCACCTAACTAGGCATTCAATCATTTCTAAATCAGCTGTTTTCTGTTAAGGAAAAAGGTCTTGAAGTTGAAATGGATTGCATTTTGAAAGCCTCAGCTTCAATACTCAGCAGTGGTCAAGGATGCAGATGGGGTGTTAGAAGTGGTTTGGAGACAAAACAGCAGATGCTGCTGATGCCCACAGCACTGTAGTGGCATGCACACTTCTCAAGTTGTACATGCAGTCCTGCTCAACCCTGTTTTTTTCTCTGATGTACAGAGAAGAGTAGAGGATATGGAAGAAAGACCTGAAACTTCTTTCAGGACTAAAACTTTTTAGCATGGAGAGGAAAGCCAACAAAAGGGAAATGGAATTGAGGCCCATACAATCGTGAATAATGTGGGAAAGTTAAATAGGGAATTACTGTTCGCTGTTTCTCATCACGTAAGCAGTAGGTGATAGATCTCAAATAGAAATAGGAAACAGTTTTTACATTTAATTCTGAAGTCTAATATAATTTCTCATAGAAAAATGTAAACCATTAAAAATGTTATTAGATTCTAAACTCTGTGTACTGTTAATGCAGTGAGTTAAACTAACATGACAGGTGGACAGATAACTTTCATTCTGAGCTAGCACAATTGATCATGGTTTTCAGTTCCTTCTTAGTTTCCATCTCAATTTTAAATTAAAATGCTTATGACCATAATATACAGGCCTTACGTGATGCCTGTTATTGAAGCTGAAGACATACTTGAAAAGTCCTGAAAGTTACAGCTGTTGTATGTATAAGCAAGTGTGTGTGTGTGAGGGTTAAAAGTCCATTTCCTATTTACAGATAAGGCCAGAAATTTTGTTTGAATGTAAGGCTACTTTCTCTCAGAGGCTGGACTCTTGCCCTAGTGTTATCAGTTTCAGAGTCAGCAAAATCAAATAGGTTTAGACTGATTCTTCAGTGATGATACTGAGTCTCTCAGAGAGATTAGTATCTCTCATTAGCTTCACATAGCATTAGAAATATGTTTTTTAACTGAAGTTGGGTATTCTAAGGTGAAAAAGAACAGTTCCTGCTCTTCTTACGTTGTTGCAGGCATACTGGCTTAGGGGATGCTGCTGTAATTTACATACTCTGTGTGGCACAGAACAATGATTTGAAGCCCTTAGCTCTATTCTTTCCTTTTCTTTTAAGGATGAATTGTAAAAGAGGAATATGCAGGGATATTTGACATACCCAGGGAAGAGAGTCCAAATGTAGAAATAGACTCTTGCATTACAAACTGTGCCAAGTGTATAGTGTTTATAATAGTCCTCTTAGGAGATGTAGTAAATATTTTCTAAACCTTCTTGATCTAAATCTGTGTTTTACTAGGAAAGAATATCTTGTGTACAAAAAGAACTTGGTGCATCCTGTCCTCTTTATATTCCCAAAAGTTTGTATTATCGAGAAGAGTAAGAATGTAAAACCAATCTGTTTTTGACATCTCATGTCTGCTCTCCACATGGAAGCTGAAGATCAGCGAACACGAAGATTGTCTTTTTTACAGATAACATCATCTTTACAGACAAGGTGCCCAAAAAATCCACAATAGACTGATTTGGAGGTAGACTTTTCCCTGCACAACAAAATTTGCAGTATCTAGAGATCTTTTCTAATGACTCAGAAAAGTGCCTAAGTCTTTAAGTTACTTTTGTCAGTACAATAAGATACTCGAGCAGAACTTACAAGTTTCTATCTAGGCTTTGGGTTTCTGTGACATTGCAAATGTTCTTATCTGTGCTGGATAAAAGATATGCTGTAAATACATTAGGTTTTGTCAACATAAGAGGGAAAAGGATATTTGTTCTCCCAGAAGTGGGGTATTGTATTCATGTTTTGTGTGTGTGCTATAGTATTGTGGGGGAAAAATATTTGAACGCGTTCCAAGCGATCGGTGGCCTACTGAGTCAGCCTCCCTTTTCCAAGGCAGGACCAACTCTTGGCATATGTTTGTCTAAAGCTTCAACTGCCAAGAGATTCTGCAACTTCTCCATGGACTCTTTTCCAGTATTTTACTGTTCTTGCTGTCAAAAAGCTTTTCCTAGAGATTAACCTAAATCTTCATTGCTCATAATTAAATTTCTTCCTATTCTAGCAACATATCCTTTTCCCATGCAGTAGTCCTTTCTATATACAAATACTTATGACCAAGTCATTTTTTTTCACCTGACTAAACAACTCCAGTTTGCTCAATTTTTTTCATATGTTACGCTTTATACATTTTATTTCGTTCTTTGTCTTTCTTGGACTCTACGACATCTCCTGTCACTGGAACTCTGTTGTCCGTAACATTAAATCATTTGAAGGCTCCCTGGAATGCTTTTTGGTCTAAGCTAACTAGCACACTCCTGCTTTAGGGAAATATTCAGTTTACTTGTATAGATGTCACCTGAGGGTCCAGAGTAGCACTGCAGAATAGTTAGAAATCTATAAAATGTGATTTGCAAGGCACTGCTTACATATTATGGCTATCCTTGTCTCTCAAAAATCTCATCAGCAATGACTTTATTATATTTATTTTGGTGTCACTGAGTGAAAAAAAAAATACTGTTGAACATCATCAAGCCCAGTGCCAGTCCTTGTGGATCCCTGCTGGAAATGTTGCCTTTTCAAGGTGATTTCCCAGTTGCAGCTACTGTTTGAGAACTGTTATTCAGCCACCTTAATCCAGTTATCGTGTGCTTTACTGATACTGAATACTGCTAATTTTTGAATCAGAATTTTTTTTTTTTTTTGAATCAATAACAACTCAGATGTCTCATCTGAGTTTGTTGTATCTATGCACCTTTATCAACCAAATTGTTATTTCACTGGAGAATAAAACCAGGTTTATTTGACAAGATAGATTTTTCCACAGAATTGCATTGACCAACACTAAATATATTCCTATCCTCTAATTCTTTATTTCCCAAATGTATTACAATTATCAGGACTGGTGTCAGGCTAACTAGAGTATATCTGCCAATGTAATCTGAAATGACCTTTTGTTTTTTTATTGGTACCCTTCCAGTCTTTAAAAGATTCTGTAGCAGCCAAAGATTTATATATCAACAAGATAGACTATTTTTCAGCTAATTTCTTCTAGACTTTTTGATGATACTTATCCAGCTCTTCTGATTTTAAAAGGTTTGGTTTTGTAGTAGATACTTTCTGATACTCTCTTCAGTTATCAGGGGACTGGAACACACTCTATCATGACTTGATGCAGTCACTTTGCTGCCACTTTGGAAATGCAGGATAGACAAATCTTTCTGCATCTTTATTAACAACTTTGTCATCCTGATCCATAGAGAACCTATACTACTGCTTTTGTTATAAATTTGTTTCCACATTTTCAGTATCCTGAGTCCTTGGAGGTGAGAATTTTCCTTTGTCTTACTACTTTACTGGTTTTCTGTCCTTTTACAGCTTTTACTGTGCTACTGCTTATTCCTGTCTTTTCCATTTGTGTGATTTGATAAAAGATACCTTAAATTGCTTTTGTTTAACCACCAAACCAAGAAAGGCTTTTAGCCCATGTTATCCTGCTCAGCCAAGCCACAGGTTCTGGACAACTAAAAAAATAGTTGTAATATTTTTTTCCAATCATTTGTGCCCATAGTTATGGAAGAAACATAGTTATGGAGAACATCTTCTTTTGGAGCTGCAGATGTGTGCTCATGCGTTCAGTTCAGACTCATTTCTGTTCTCCAGTAATTTTCAGATTGTTGTTATTATTTCAGAGGTAATGCTCTTACATTGTCAATTTACTGTTCTTTATCCAGGAGACAAATTTAGTATTCAATAAGTTTTTTTTTTTTTAATTGGAATATTATTGTGTAGAATGTTTTAAAAATGGAGACAGTGAAATGATGCTGTTGGTTTCATGAAAAGTCAGGCATACAATTCCTATCTTGAAGTGTTGGAAAGTGAAAGCTCGGTCACTGCGCAGTGATGGAAAAGAATATTGTTCATTGTAGTGGAAGGGAAGAAGAAGAAAATGGCAATTGAGATAAAGTCTGATTCCATACTGATCTCTGGAGAATAAGTGTTTGGGTGGCTGGTGAGGCAGACGGGCAAAGGTGCAAATGAGGTTGAGCTGCACTAAAATGTCAGATGTACCTGGAGAGGTCTTGAATCAGAATCACACTTTTTGGCATTTTAACTGCTCTTCTAGAAGAAATACTGCAGAGGGGGGAAAATGAGAATGAAAATGCCTTTCAATAATTCTTTCTTGCTTGCAATTATGTTTTTTCATACTAGTCATATTTTTTTGTCTGTCTTTCTGCATGTAAGTGGCATTTAAATAAATATTTTCAGTAGGGTTGATCAGAAGCTAGAATTAGGGATACGATTAAATTACTTAATAAAATTGAACTTCTGTCTTCCCTGTGCTTGCAAATGTTTGTTAGAAAAAGAGCATAGACCTCAGAAGTGGGATGTATCACAAAGGCAGCAAAGAAAGAAGAGTGCAAAGAAAATTGACTAAACCTCTCTTAAGGTATAGATGATTGAGGCCCTCACAACAGACTTCTGCTTCTTAAAGTAGCACAGATACATAGGAAGTTCCTGTTGCCAGTGCATAAAATAGGCTTCTTGTATGTGAAAGCAATCAGGCCTGTAACATCTATGTGTCTTCTCACCAAGCCATTTATTGGCGGTCTGAAGGTGTGGAAAATCATGACTCTGTTTTCCTTGAGATGCTTGGATGAGATTGTTGCCTTGGAAAGTGGGAATTTTATGGCACTGTTTCACAAGGCAACCATTTGAAAACTAGCAGATAAGCTCCCTAGTCCTCCAAAGGCCTGTGAAGGTGAAGAAGGAAGGAGTAGTCCTTCGGGAGCTGGAATAGCACGATACAGCCTTCTGCTGTGGAGCCCCTGTCCCACAGGCCGGTCCTCAGTGCTGCTCTGTGTTTCTTTCCACGTGAACTGTAATGGGACATGTCTGTCCTTCACAGGCACTGACTTGGCACCTTTTAGGAATTGTGGAAGGGCTGACAATTACCAACATTTAAGTAGTTTAGCATGCCCTCACACAGCAAAACAATGTGTATTCTGCTGGAATGGTGGCTCTCTGACAGCTACTGAAAATGCTCAGGTGCTCCCTGCCTCTTTCATACACACAGTAGTCATTGGGTAGGCTAAAGTCAGCAAGTTTTAGATGTTTTGAATTTATCATTTCCTATGTACTTAATGATGTGTAGGAGAGCTCCTCTGGCTTTGTCCTCCATATCCTGTTTTATTAATAGTATTGTGGTCATAGGGGAAAAAAACAATGATGCATGATCAGCAAAATCCATCCAAATGCAACTGCCTCCACCCTCATCCTAGCAGTTTTACTGCTGCATGAAAATTAAAACTGATACAAGGATTCCGTTTTGCTCCTGTTTCTTCTAAAGGGTACCTTCTGGAAAATAGTATTTTGACATGCATGTGAGAGCCTCAGTATTTGTCTGCATTGCTGTCACAAGAGCACAGAGTAGAGATTTCCACACTAGTTTTAAATTAACAAACTAATATTGGAAGCAGTGTCTCTGCAGCAGCACAAGACTCTGTACGGGCCACTTTACCTTCCCAGGAAGTCACTGTTTTGACAGGGGAGGCACGTCCCTGCTTGCTACCACAGACAGACAGTTGTGATGCTGTCTGCCACTGACTCCTAGCAATTCCTTTTCACCTTATTGTGATATCATATTTGACATAGTTAAAGAAATAAGGAAATTCTTTTGAAGCAAAAGAGTGAGCATACAGAAATTAAAACAGCACTAAGTTCAGGGCCAATCAGTTAAGATCCAAATTTTATGCTTAGTTGTATCACCATAATGTCATATTTCTCTATCAATGCTTGAAGTAGCTTGAAGCCTTACTGATAATGCAGCTGAAATGCATAAGAAATACCTACTGCATGTGCTCTATTTTGTTCTAGATTGTCTCTAGCTATTTTAAACCTCATTATAACTGGAAAATTACCTTGCATAACAGCATGCACTGTGAGAACTGAAAGGGTTTGTGAATAGAAAATGGCAGTCAAGTTCCATCGCAATCAGCAGTGCTGTTTTTAGGCAAGCTGAGTACTACTTCTCAAAGGTTTTCTGTGGTTAAAATGTGATTGCTATCAGTGTGATGTTAGGAGCTCACAGAAAGAAGAGAAATTTCTTCTGGCATTGCTTGAAACAGGCTTAAAATGCTCCTGGTGAACTGCTGGGAGTCTGAGCAGAATTTCATGTCAGGTGATTAAACTCTGTCCAAGTTTAACATAGTGAAATTATCTCTTCTCTCATCATTTGTATTCATTTTTAAGAGGAGCAAAGTCTTCACAAGAAACAGAAATATTGCTCCTAATATCCCTGTCTTTGGGAAGTGCTGGAATTTGATAATATTCCTAACATCCCCCTCTTTAGGAAGCACTTGGAGTTTGATAATGAACCTAGAGGCAGTATTTTCTGAATAGCTACCCCTTCTGTAGGAGATGAGCAGCACTCTAGTTGCTTCCCAGGCCTGAAGATCTTCCGAGGCACCTACACAGTCTGAGAACTGCAACCCATTCCTACAAGGCAGAGGAAACTGCAGTGTTTGTGCTTGTCTCCTGAAGGCTCCGGCTGCCCCACTCAGTTAAACGGTAACCATGTCTGGAAGGGTGGGTAGGTTGGGAGGCTTGTTTTATCATCCAGCAATACCGGGAAAATGGAGACGTGTCAGAAGATCAAGACCCCAGAGAGGGCTAAGTGGCATTCACTTATAGGCCTAGATTTCAATAGAAGATGCTTGGCAATTAATCTTTCTGGTTTCTGATGTGGAGGGGGAGCCAAGACTGGAGCCGTGTAGAAGTGAGAGCACTTGTTGTTAAAACGTTTGTTTTCAGATGAGTTGCATCCCATGGTAAGGAATTACTCCTTGAAGCTGAACTTCGGACAAATGCAGTCCCTTGATAATGGTAGGTTCCTTAGCTAGCAGCTGCTCCTCTCATTTCCAGAGACATGTCACCTGGTCATCACTACAAAACAAACTTTCCTTTATTGTGCGGGGGCTTCTTTGTGGGAAGGTGAATTGAACTCAAAATCTGATGCCCGTGTCTCTTTGTCCTGTCAGGAGACTCCTATATGGATAAATTTTTGGAGGTTCCTCCGTCAGCATGCAAAAAGTGACACATGTGTTTCTCTCTTTAGGGGTGGGGGCTTAGTGCACTGAGTGTTTCCTGCACAGTTCTTGACAGATACAGTGCTCTGTACATGGCACTGTCTATCGATGTCTCTTCACCTCTTCCAAGAATCTACTGCATGGACTAGATGAAGGAAGCTCCTGTCTTTCACTGAGTAGCGTCTAATCCTATGTCCCCATGGGTAGGGAATGAACACTTCAAATGGTGTTTCCTGCTCTCTGCAGTCAGTATTACTCGCATGAGACTCCTGTGCTCTCAGTTAGCAGCTTCCCTCTTCTTATCATATGTTTCCAGAGCAGCCATCAAGCACTTGTCCAAGAAATGATGTGACAAAGCCTGTGGTCTCCAATTCACTTTTCTCATGTAGGGGAATTGTGTACTATGCTGCAGAAACTGCTTCTGCCCTTGAGGTCACTCGCTAGTTCATTTGACAGGACTTAAAACATTCACTGGATTGGCCCCACCTAAGCAAAGAGCAGGCATTTGTAATTTACTTCTTTAGACTCTACGTTTTCCTGGTGGTTGCTCCTATTTTACTACCAGACCAAAAGATTAAGTTCTACCGCCTCATCCTGCTCAGTATTACAGTACTTTGGTTTGGATTACCCTGGTTTTGGTTCCATCTGTGACTGTTTCTGGTGGCTTCTTTTCTCTCACTGTCCTGTCTTTGTGATCTTGAAACTTTGGAATTGGTGGGATCTCATAAGGACAACGCCATGCAACGCTACAGGCTTGGGGAAGAGTGGCTGGAGAACAGCCCTGCCGAAAGGGATCTGGGGGTGCTGGTTGACAGCTGGCTGAATATGAGCCAGCAGTGTGCCCAGGTGGCCAAGAAGGCCAACAGCATCCTGGCCTGTATCAGAAATAGTGTGGCCAGCAGGAGTAGGGAGGTGATCGTGCCCCTGTACTCAGTGCTGGTGAGGCCGCACCTCAAATCCTGTGTTCAGGTTTGGGCCCCTCACTACAAGAAGGACATTGAGGTGCTGGAGCATGTCCAGAGAAGGGTGATGAAGCTGGTGAGGGGTCTGGGGCACAAGTCTTATGAGGAGCGGCTGAGGGAGCTGGGGTTGTTTAGCCTGGAGAAGAGGAGGCTGAGGGGAGACCTTAACGCTCTCTACAACTGCCTGAAAGGGGGTTGCAGAGAGGTGGGTGTTGGCCTCTTCTCCCAAGTGACAAGCGATAGGACAAGAGGAAATGGCCTCAAGTTGCACCAGGGGAGGTTTAGACTGGATATTAGGAAAAAGTTCTTTACTGAGAGAGTGGTGAAACACTGGAACAGGCTGCCCAGGGAAGTGGTGGAGTCACCATCACTGGAGGTGTTCAAGGAATGTGTAGACATGGCATTGTGGGACATCATTTAGTGGGCATGGTGGTGTTGGGTTGATGGTTGGACTTGATGACCTTCCAACCTTAATGATTCTGTGATTCTGTGAAGTGTCCTAGCCATGCTTATGCAGTGAAGGAGCTGATGACTTTTCCGTAGGGCAGAGTGTTCAAATAGTTCAAGTTTTGAAGCTACTGAAAAACCCTAGGCTAGTTTAGGACTTTTTTTGGGCAAAACAAGAAACTCTTCATATGCTACATTTCAGCTTTCAGTAAATTGTGAATTAGTAGAATAATACTATTTTATTATTTATGTATTTTATAATTGATATAATAAATTCTATTAATCTTTTATTAGTAGAATAATAAATCTGTACATTAATCAATAATCAAAACTCAACTTGTGATGCATGTATTTGTGGTAATATAGAAAAAACTTTAAGATGTAGTTGCTGTTCTCTCTCAAACACACATGAACACACATTTATATTATTCTTTCATCCCCCTGCCTTTGTCTCTGTAAACTCACTGTGGCTTACATGAGAAAAATAGTCTGCAAAACTTACTTTAGAAAGTGGGGTAGAACTGTCCTGTTGCTTCAAGAAATCTTTTGAAACGTTGGTAACATTCAAGGTAAAACGATAAACCCTTTCCTCCTTTAGTCAACCACAATCAGTCCTGACAGTAAGATCCAGGTGAGTAATCACTGGGAAAAGCTACCAAACCTGAAGTCCTCATCCAGAAACATCTTGGCCTTAGCATCCTTTCGTGCTTTTGAACAGCGATCTTTCACCCTTTCTGCCTTTCTGCCTCACTCCTTGACCGTCTTGCTCCTGTCATTTACCCCCTCCCAATTCCACACCCCTCAGCACTGTTCTCCAGACAGTTGTACAGACAAAAGCAATTCCTGATATTTGCTTAGGTTAGCGATGCCACTTTAGCAACATCCCTTTATGAATCTATCTGAACACTGTGCAGTGCAGAACGAACTGGCAAATACATAGGGAAAAGAAAGGGAGGAAACCTATCCTGTGTCAGGGGCTCCTGTTTTCTCTGATGGAGGAAAAGGGGGAAGATGAGAGGAAAGAGATCTATGTGCCGTACTTTTAAATGGCTGCAGGCAAGGCTGGAGCTCTGACAGTGCAGGACAGTTGCTGGAAGGCAGCAGGCAGTAGGACAGAAGCTGTGCTTTGAGCTTGTGGACTGACTGTGGTTCTAGAAATGAGCTGACAATCAGGTGGGGGGGAGGATAAGGACTTATTTTTAATGAAGGAAAAATGCTATCTAAAGGACATGAGGTCATAGAAAGGGACTGTAGATTCTGCATGTTGAGCTTAAATGTTTGAGCCTGATTGCTTATAAGGACATTGCAATCCTAAGATTAAAAAAAAAAGGGAGGGGGAGCATAATTTCTCTCTCTCTTGTGGTATGGTTACCTTCAATTCAGTGATAAAATGACTTTGCTTTGAATAAGTTAAGTACTAATTCTACCCTTGTGCCTCTCCTCTTTCCTTCTAGCTGGCAGCGGCAGAGATCAGCCCTCCTGGACAGTAGCTGTTTTCCTGCTGAGCTGCTCTAGTGTGAGCAGGCATGGTCTGCTGTACAAAACACGGGTCTAGTAATGAAGGGAGAAAGAGTTGGAGGGGTTTTAGTTATCCCATCTCTGCATGATTCAAACCCTCTGGTTGACAGTGCACAGACTTCAGGTTTTTGTTGTAGCAAATGGGGAAGGAGCTAATACAAAGATTATTGGGCATTCATTGAGGCTGCAACATGATGGCGAAAACAGCTGCAAATGGCTGAAGGGTTAAGTGTTAAAGCTATGCTTCCAGTGTAGTTTGGATACTTGTTTGAACTATTTATCACGGGCTTCGTCTCCCATTCTGTGCACCCACCCCATCTTCATTCTTGTCATCTGGCCATCCGTGAGATACCATGGCCATCATTCTCCTCATGCCAGGCAACCAGAGCTCGAGTTTTGTTGCAGTAAGGGAGCAGTGGCTGTGGTGGGCTGGCTGCCTTACAGACATCCTACTTAGAGGGCCTCTCCTTAACCTTGGCTTCTGAATTTTCCTTCCAATGTGCCTGGAAGGTGATTGGAGTTGAAGTGGTGCTGCTGCATTTTAAACATGTAATGCTGTCAAAGGTCCTTAGAACATGTTGGATAGGTATCCTTTCTTGAGTTTTGTATGTATTTAGCTTTTTTTAAAAAGCAAAACAAAACAAAATTACCTGAATGGCTGTGTATTAAATAGCCATTTTTTTTCTTCTCTATACTGTGTGCGATGCTGAGTCTTACTGCTGTTAATAGTTCATGTATAAATGCATTAATGCGTTAGAAACACTACTTGTTTAGTACTCATAAAGTCACTTCAGAAATGTTGGCAGGCGTTATCCCCATTTTACAGCGGAAATGAAAACATGGAGAGATGACATACAGTGTCTCAAATATCCTCTGATTCTGGATAGCCAGAACGGTGTGCCTGTACCCAGGCTCCCAACTATGCAGCCCTTTTCAACAGTCTCTTTAGCAGCAGAGCTTCATTGTGTTCAGCAGCCTCAGCCGCAACACCCTCCTCTTCCCCTGCAGTCTCATTTTGTTCAATACATACCTGCTAACTTTTCCGGCAAATGAAGAAGGATCCTACAGATAATAGCTTTCTTCATTATCCTCTTCCAAAGGACACCTGCTCAGGGGATGAGGTAGTGTGTGATCATGTAATTAAAGACTGCATAACGTCCATTCCCCAGTAGGGCACTATGGGGAGTGTGGCAGCCGCAGCCTCCGGCTCGCATTCTAATGCCGCAGTAGCATCTGGTGGTTGAAGCGGCAATTGCACGTTGCAAAAATGGGGCTTTTCCGTTTCTTGTGCCATAGAGCTGGCACATCCTCCCTAATGTTGCTTTGGGCTTTCTGGGGCTAGAAATTGCCCTATGGAGGCAGAGCATTAGAAAAAGAGATTGTCTGATTCTAATACACTTCTACAGGATGCGCATTTGAATAATGCACACCCACCGTAAAATCAGCAAATTGGAGTTTTCACAGGGAGAGAAATGAGGCTTTTCTTTGACCTTGGTGTAGTCCCTGCTCCTAAGGATGGAAGGGCTAAATCTTCTGTATAAAGCACTTGACTTGTTTGAGTTTTATCCTAGCTGCTAACAGAGAAATGGCTGAATAGCTGCTGCTGAAGATTTCCCTGCTGTTTTCTGGGACTGACGCTGGTGTGAAAAATGTCAAATGGTTTAAGAACTCAGCATGATCATTAAAGATGGTGATCTATAATACTATCTATACATAGTGCAGCCAGCTCTACACATTGCATAAATTCTCCCTTCTGCAGAGAAGAAATTAGGAAAAGCAAGTTTCATGAGACAAAAATAAGATCTCTTTCAGAAGAGAAGTAGTAATTTAAAATCAAAGTGATTCTTCCTTGCAGTGATGCCACAGTGCTGCTTTGTCCATTCTGCTTACAGTTCGTGATCAAGCAAGTTGGAAACTGCAAAGATTATGTGTATGTTCTGAAAAAGCCTGGCAAGCTGTTTAGCCATGGAGCTTGACTTCAAAGCTGACAAAACATTGTGGTCAAAAGCTGTGTGCTTGCCCCACTTACGCCTGATGAATATGGACTGTGTGAGTGAGGGCTTGTGATTGCACTCATGGGAATGTCACAGACTCTGAGCTTCTCTCCCCTGGCTCTCCGTGGGGCTCATCTCACCATGAGATGACAGGAGGCTTTCAAGTCTGGTCCTTTGGGGGGCTTCAGAACTAACAGTACTATAGACAGCCCTGACCTTCCCATCCTGTTGCAGCTTCTTCCACAATTTTCCAGCTAAGAGATCCCCGAGTCCTCTACTTGCCAGCAGGTTGTGGGGGATCACCCCAAGTATTCAAGCTGTGAAGGAAAGCGGAAAAGTAGATAAGCTGCGCTAATGTGGCCACTAGATAGAAATACTGGGGAAGAAATGCTGCAGTGTGGTTCTGCAAATGAGCAGTTCCTACTTTCAATGTGTTTCTCCTATTTTTGTAAGTTGGGGAGGATATTCACAAAGACGTAGTTGAGCCTCTCCCACTTTTTCTGCCAAGCAGACATTGGCAGAAGGCTTTGGTTGCAATGGCCCATAGTTTTGACAGTGCTGCACACTGAGTTTGACTTCAGGCTGTGGCAGGATGACTTCCCGACGGTGTGACACAGCTGCTCTGGGCTGTTTTATCCGCCTTGTTGGGCCACTTTGTGTAGAGACTTGCTGCTTTCTGTTAACTGTGCTTGGCTGAAGTGGGGAGAATAAGCCTATTTCTCACTGTGCAATGGGACTTCAACTCTAGTAAATCAAAGTTTCTATGCTTGAAATGCTGTTTTCTGCCCTGGTATAGCAGTATTGTACAACTTAACAATCAAAACTGTGTTCTGTGGACTTACAGTTACTTCCTAATAGGAAAAGGGGTAATGTTAGCACAAACTTTTTTTGAAGATCATGTGTTCTTGCTTTAATATCATGTCATTGAACAAAGGCCAAATAGTTTTCATTGATAAACTTTTAATATCTTATTCTAGGTTTAAAGCAGAAGATTTAGGTTCTACTTCAGTGCTTAAGAAAAATTAACTTTCTTCTCTTCATTATGCTTTTTACTGAACACTCTCCAAACTCAGGACACTTTGTAAATGTATGGAAAAATATATCTGTACTGTAACACATTGATTAAACTGGAGCAAATCACGTGGTGGCTTCTGGAAGGTCAGGCTGAAATTGAGCTTGGAACAGAACCTACAAGAGTGCATTCCTAGGCCTGGGGGTTAAATCTATCTTGCCCAAATGCTACCGGGGTGTGAACCCTTATTCCCTCTTAGGACTCAATACATTAATTAGTCTGTTACGGCTGTTAATTTGCCCTTCCTGCATCCCAGTCCTGGATTTCGAGGGCTGTGGTTTTCAAACTTTGTTGTCACCTCAGAACTGGTCAGTTATATAAATGTATGGCTTCTTGTTTTCCCATGGACATTATCTAATCTTAGAGGTTTTTTTAATGCTGTAAGGTGTTTGAAAATGTAGTAAATATAGGATTATGTTCATTAAATGAATTGGAAGCTACAGATTTCGAAGGGTCAAGTGTATTGTGCATGACAGCATCTAATTGAACATAATACCAGAGGAAGCTGTCAGACAGCAAGGCTACCTTCTGCACCAGGTGAAGCGGCATGGCTGCAGTGACTTTTCTGCTGAAGGACCATGTATGCTCGCTTATTAGTAGATTCAGGCTGTCTTGTGCTGTCTGCTTGCGGAGTTGCTTCTCCATTTACTTCTCCAGTTGGAGAAGGTAAAAGCTGTAGCAGGTAGGGAAACAGCAACAAGTTTATATAAATGCGTGAGAGAGCAAGCAAAGAGAAGTTATAGGTTAAACAAGTATTTGCAGACATAACACTTAACATCACACTGGCTTTCAGAAGATCCAGCGTACTTTAGAGTGGGTTCACAGCGGTCATTTTAGCTCCAGTAAATATCACCAAAAGCATAAGACTTTTGTGTGTTTATCTTAGGAAGTTACAAAAAAGTACTCTATGACATTGTATCTGGAACACCTTGTTCCATCCTGGGGTTTCTTGTTTTTCTTCTCAAGGGAAAAGAGCGTGTTTTCACTCCATTGGTCATCTAGCTCAATTCTGGAATCCTGACTGTGCTGTGGTGAAAGGTTTCCGTGGCTTTGCCTATATGCTTGTTGCTTTTATTTCCTCAGAAAGTTACCGTTTGTGCTTGTGAGTGAGAACATGCTGTCATGGTTATTATGGATCTGTGCTCAGAGGCAAATGAAGAGCATGATGAAGAGAGAGCATTTCCATTTCCTGCCAAATAAGAAAAGAGTTAGGACTGTGAGACAAATCCATTTTTTGACAGCTTGTGTCCCAAATGTCTCACTTCAAACCTTAGGCAGGTTAGGCAGACCTTAACTACTGTGAATTGCAATAATGGACAGATTCAATTGCAACTTCTATTTTGAGTTCAGAGTGGAAAAGCTCCCTAAATTAAATGTGGTGGATCAAATCCTCAGAGGTTGCAAAGGCTGGGCAGTGGCTTCCTCTTCTCCCCCTCTCCCCCTTCCCCGTCTGCAACAACAAAAAAAGACCCTGCCAAGTTAGTGTTTCTGCAGCAAAGGTCATTTAGTAGACATGTGCTACTCCATGTGAGGTGACCTGCACAGGAAGAGCTCAGCACTTTGTCTAGACTGTCTGCATATTTCTTGACGTGAATAGGAGTTGGCCTTTATTGCATGCTTCATCTCATCCCTATGTTATGCTTGGATAAAGCCTCATCTGTGAGATACGAAGAGACTTTATGGAGATGGCTGTTTGTGCAGTGGAGCGTTCCAGCTTCATGGTAATCTGAGAAAGCAGGTAAGAGAGTAGTATGAAAATGGCATGTAGTGTTAGTGGAAAAAATGAGCTGCTGCTCATTGTCCCCTTTCCATGTAACAAAGTAATCTCTGTTCATCATTTCTTGTTACCCTTCGACCTCTTGTCACGCTGGTATTAAGCCTATTACGTGAATGAAATGTGTTCTGTAAACTCAGGTCAGTTCTTAATGGACAATAATTCAAACAATGAGACATGTAATTGGTTATAACTTACTCTAATTGACATGCTTTTCCCACGACAGCTCCAGTACTCAGGCAGCAGGAGCATGGATGTTATTAACCAAGGCAAGTGTGAAGGACGTCCCACTTTCATATGTCCTGTTTTGTTTCCCTGGATCAGATGCACGATACCTTTCATCTAGACAAAATGTCTTTCAGGTCATGTACATACAAACATCTTCAACCTCAAAACCAGCCAGAAAATTCCTGCCTACCTTAATTATGTTAAATTTGAATGCAGTTACAGGCAATGACAGATAATGAGCAGGCAGTAAAAATTAGGTGACACTGCAGTGCATGTGTCTGCTGTGTCTTTCAAGCATTGGTCACAGACTCCTTCCTTCCAAGGAGGCTAGATTTAGGCCAGCATTTAAGAAAGAGTATTTTATCTTCTTTGAATTACGAGAAGTTTGAAATCCTCATTTGTGAAGGGCAGAAGATAGAAAATTTCTTTCAGAAGGTGCTACTTGTAGCAATAACAGTGCATTGACTTTTTTTCTCCTTCTAGCCCAGGACTTAAGACTGAAAACATTTTTTCAGTCTTGATGGACTGCACTGATATTGTATGTTAATGTAATTGGCCATCTTAAAATTGTACTGCCTTTAATTTATTTAAATATAGAAGAATAAATATTTCTCTAAGTTGAGCAGACAAAAGTAGACATTTATTCCTGCAGAGTGGAAAGCTCGCATGAGTTTAAGGTCCTTTTTAAAAAGTAACTGCAGCAACTGTGAAGGTTTTTTAGTTAGGAAAGACTGAAAGTATTTTCTCCTTCTCTTTCTTAGAGTCCTTCAGAGCTGCCAAAGACTGCAGTTACCTGTTAGCCAATGATAAAAGAAAGGCATTTTCTTAACAGGAATCACATACTGGTTTCATACACAAGAACAGTCAAAAAGCACAAAAATTTACGTGTTCCTATTAAGCTATTAAGTCAAATTTATGTTTGTGCCTGTTCCCGAGTTTCTGAGAAGCATTTAGTGTCATTCTTACAGTTTAAAAAAGTTGAATATCACCTGCTGGTTTTTCCTCCTGAAAGTCCCCTGCCTGCCTGAATATTTAAAATGTGTCTTAATTCCCATACTTTATGTAGGCATGCTATTAATTGAGGGGAAAATTTTGTAGGCCTTTAGCGTAGCTTCTAGGATCGTTATTTTAATCCCAGGGAGTTCTGTTCATTTTGTATGGTGGCAAATGCACTTTCTTCTAGACTGCATGCACAGATTTTGATCTGCTGTAATGCTCTGGGTTTCAGCCATTTCCTTGCTGCAAATGAATAATGAATAAGCTGTGGTTTGAAAGCTAATGGTTCAAGATGAAATCAGAAGCTCATTGCAACATGGATGATATTCATTTGTCATCTCCATGGAAACATCTATTTATCAAGACACTGCAGCTAAGACTGTAACAAGAAAGTAAGCAATTGTTGGAATGCAGGGCTTTTGCTGAGAAGCAGATTTAGCAAAGAAATTATAGGATTACACAGGAATGCAACATCATTTTTGAAATTGGATTTTTTTTTAAGAATACATAACTCTTTCACCTCAAAGGATATGGATTTTGCTGTGTTTTGAAAAGTTAAAAAAATACCAGTACAATGAGGAACAAAAAGCTTAGGTATCCTGGGAGATCTCTCCCATTCTCTCCTGTTGTGGTCCATGTGCCTGACAGCACGTGGTAATCTCAGAGCTACAGAGTTGCATGGCCCCCTTGCATCCAACGTATGACAGCATGGCCCCCTGTGTATAATATGCCATCTATAAACTTAACTGGATTTAACAGTTAGTGCTGCTTAGTGACAGAAAGAATTTTGTTAGGTAAATTTATGATAGAACAAATTTATTTCAAAGTTTTCATTAATCGTTTATTTCTGTTAGTGGGAAATACGGTCTTGCAGAAGAGGCACAAAGTTACTGTATCATTCCTCAGGACTGAGCTCACCGTTTCTTCTCTCAGACAGATTATTCTTTTCTCATTTAAATAGTCATAATAGTGCAGGCCCCAATCCTGAAACACTGTTTAATATGTCATTCTATAACAAGCTTGAGTTTTTAGTTTTGTGGATGTAATGCAGTGGACTCAATACTTCTTTTTAGTGCTCTTAAGACAGCTTTAATTGCATGCCAGGAGGTAAGCTCAGAGCTTGAGAGGCAACAGAATGAGCATCCAGGGCTTTTTTCCTAACTTTTGCTTATTGTGTGTTTCAGCTTTTTGAAGCAGGGAAGAACTTTCACCTGCAGGTGATGCAGGAAGGAAAACAGCCTTTTTCCTCCCCCCAGAGTTTGACTGAAGTTTCGACAGCCAGATGAAATAGTTACCCCTCTTCCTCAGGAACAGGGTCTGGAATAGTTCAGCTTCTGAGAGTGAGATTAATCAAGACAGGTAGCTTTGTAATTTGACGTCCAGGTAAAAAGTTGGTGAGGAATTTGTTCACAGGGCATAGGCAAAACTGAGAGGGACTGGTGGCAGTGCGGATTGTGTCCTGTAAATTATGGACACACAATCTGTTCTGTTACTTATTTCTGTTCCACTTTTGTTTATGAAAGTGACTTATACTGAGGTTGGGCTTTTATTTTTTGCCTTTTTAAGGGAATGAGCTATTTTGGATTTTGGAGCATGCTCGTAGCACCCTGTCAAGGGTTCTTGCTTCTAAACCTATATAAGGTCTGCTTATTATCCTTTACAAATGGTTTCAAAAATCAGTTTAAAAAAAAATAAAAGATCACAAATTTCATGTTGATTTTGCAGAATACTTACCATGTATGTGGCAGTTCCACAAATGAAGCATACATTTACTTCCAGCGTGTTAGCGGTCCTCGTGACATAGGGAAGGATTTTAATGTTGATACAAATAGTTCAATTTACTGGTTACACAAAGTATGTATGATAATATGTACACCTGAATCGATATCCTCTAGCCATGGTGATGATGTTCTCCTGTAGAGCCTCTTGTCCCGTGTTACTATAGACATGGAAGAGGCTTCAGTAGGACATGATCGTTAGCTCCAATTGTCAAACATGTAGCCTCTCCTGTTGCTTCCCAAGGGCAGAATATTCTTTGACTGTCCAAGAGTGAAAACCAGGAGATGAAGAGTAGGAAGAGAGACAAGGTGGGAATAAGGCAATTAAGGCAGTGGATATTAATGGAAGAAAGAGTGAGAGAGTGATGGCAGGAGAAAAGCGAACTGAAAGAAAAAATCACAGAATCACAGAATGGTTGAGGCTGGAAGGGACCTCTGGAGGTCATCTGGTCCAACGCCCCTGCTCAGGCAGGGTCACCTAGAGCAGGCTGCCCAGGGCCATGTCCAGATGGCTTTTGAGTATCTCTGGGGCTGGAGACTCCACAACCTCCCTGGGCAACCTGTGCCAGTGCTTGGTCACCCTCACATTAAAATCTGTATCCTGATGTTCAGAAGCAATGGGAGAAAGCGTGAAAAACAAATTTCACGCTTTGAGCACTAGCTTGGGTGATTGCTCATAGGTGAGCATAGCTTTAAGAAAAACTGAGTTCATGCATCTGAAATGTCAGAAAGGGAGAAAGGCTTCCTCCTGGGTAGAAGCAATAGATTTCTCACCTTTAGAAAAATCAAAAGTCACTGGTCTTGAAGTTCTGCAATGAAAGCTCCTTTGAGGGATGTAGGAGAGTTCATTTATTTTCCTTTTTTCCCCTTTATCCTTCCATGTATGTGCTATTTTTCCCCATAAGCCTGTCTGGATGTAAAGATGCCGAGTCTGAAGCCGTAAGTCTCTTTGCTGGAGACTGTAAAACAATGTGAAAAACAAAATAAACCAAGCCCAGCGGATGCTCGGCTCTCCCCGCAGAGGGTGGGGAGGGGAGCGGGCTGTGGCGCTGGCAGCCGGCGGGGAGCGGGCAGCGCCGGGGCTCCGCGGAGCCGCAGCTCCCCCGTGTGTGCAAGCGGGAGGCGGCAGCGGCGCCGGGCCGGGCCGGGCCGGGCCCGGGGGGCTCCGCTCCGCGCTGGGCCGGCCGAGCGGCCGCCGGCGTTCCTCTCCAGCCTCGCTTGTACGGTACATCTGTGCGCCTGCATTTTCTGAGCATGCTGTCAACAGGCATCGCTGCTTTCAAATAGATACTCAGATTTAATAACGCTAACTTTTAACGTTAAATAAAGATGTGAAATCATGATTAACCAAACAAGTTTGTCAAATGTTGCTGAGCTCGAGTATGCAGAGCGTTTGAAGTCTGCGCTGGGTAATTAAAATTGAATGAAGACCTCTGGAGCCACTTCGCATGGACAAGGAACTATTTAGCCTCATTTAGAAGCAGTATTCATTTCCCTGAATATTCATGGCTGGTTAGGAGGGGAGGCAAGGCTGCTGCGTGCTGTTAGGATGATGGTTCTTTTTCAAGAGTGAATTCATTCTGAAGTGGCTTCTAATGAACTCAGTAAGGTAGGCAGTTATCATTGCACTGGAAATGTTTTAAAAGATGCTCCAGATAGTAACTTACAACTTTATGTTCTTCTGAGATTTTGAGTTGGTTGAGTCATTGTGCCATTCCAAACAGTGGGTGCCATTCCAAACTCGAATATTTTTCCATCAACTTCTGGGTCACTTGAAAGAAATTAATGCATTACTTGTGTGATCAAATTTCTGTTTGCAGAGGCATGTTCTAATGTAGTCTGGAGGATCTTTAGATATATCTTATGAATCTCTATTAGTGCTCTTTTCCGTTGCTGTGTCTCTGTTTTGTCCCTCTCCTGCACTAATTTGCAGGTTTAGGAGGTTTTGAGATGATTAGGAATGCCAAGTAAATGTATTTACGAAAGTTAACTAGTAAGGCTGTTTCTTACAGAGACTCTAAGGTACGCCTGTCAGCAGTGAGGTACCTCTTGAAGGTAATTCAGAGTACTTAAAGTTTTGCTCCTGCTCTGAACCACCTTTTTTAAAATCTGCCTCTTTCCATCGAAGAACTTTATGAACAGAAAGTTAACTTTTGTGAATGTGTTCCCCGTGTGTATAATAGCAGGAGAAAAGAAGTACAATTTATTATAACTTAGTTTTAAAGGAATATTAATACCTATGCTATGCCCAAATTGTATATTGCCAAGTAAAAAGACCTAGAAGACACCTTTCTGAGCCCTTACACTGGCATTACACGGATGCATCGCTGGTGGTGCTAAACTCTCTGGCTCCTACTGAGAGCTTATTCTGGGTCCTTGTAGGTTATTTCTATACCAAGTTACTGCTCTGAAGGAGGCAAAAGGAATTTTGTATGCTTTCAGGTTCATTTTTATTGTAAGAAGGGAAAACGTACCTACAGCCCCTTGGTTTCTGCATAGAAGGGTTATACTAAAGGCTAATCATCTTGAACAAAAGGCAAAGTTAACTACCTCTATAAAAATGCAGAGGGATGGAAAGAAGTATCTTTGGGGATCGAAAGAGTTAACTTGATTTTAAATGATGGGGAAAGCTCAAGTAAGGCTGTATGTTTGAGGTATTTTTGGCTAAGTGAGTCTGTTGCCTGTTACAAATTTGCTAGAAAAGTGTAATTATGTAGTTAATACAAAACAAATGCATCTCATATACATTGTTGCCTAACATATATTGAGAAGAGTAACTATGCAGAGCACCCTTGAACAGTTATGCACTTGGCAGTGCTCTGCAAGCACAGTTGTGAAACTGATTTTTCTGTGTTCATATTGCCCTTTTTTAGGTTTTTCATTAAGCAACAAGAAGACTTAAACTTTGGATTTCAATATCAAGTTGTTACTGCAGGATCTCTTAAGAAAGAAAAGCATCTCATTTTTTTCTGAAGCATTACCTGCGCTTGCTGAAAGTAATTAACAACACCTCCAAACTAATGAAGCCAGTCGGAGTAATTGGAGCCTTGCCATTAATATAAGTGAGACTGCTTATCCCCTGTCATGTGCCTAATGTTTGTGAATATTATTCAAGGACTCCTTGAAGAGTCCCAGGTCTAAGACTGGCTCATAATTGCTTCCATCCCCATCAGAGTGTGTCACCATCTGTGGCTTTGTAGTCGGTTCCTTCTTGCTGCTTTTGTCTGACTTGATAATTATTTTTTTTTAATTCTGCACAAATGACCCAGCTTCCACAGTTAGTGTATCCACAGCTCCATCTTTGCGCTCAGGTGGTTAAGATACTTACCTTTTTCCCCTCTTTGCTTCTGAGCTGCCAACCCAGTGCTTTTGGTTTCTCGGTTAACAAAAAAACCCCCAAAAAACAAAACCAAAACCCAACAACAACAAAACCATATGCAAACACAGGAGAGAGATTCAGGCTATGACATTTCACAGACGTACCTAAACTTAGGAGAGGTAATCAGTTTGGACAAACCTTCATCTGGGTTTTTTTTTTTTTTTTCTTATAGGCCAGACATTTTCTGGTTCATTATGTTGGCAGTTACAATTGTATCCTGGGATCTTTAGGTCTGTTGATATTGGTACACATGGGATGTATAGAGAAATGTAGATGGATTTAACTCAGTTTCCTGAGTTGTTCTGGATGCAAACACTGAACTTGGTTGCAGCGCAGAGATCAGCTGTCCTCCTGGGCATCTGGCCCTTTGTGCTGCCGAAATGCATCAGTGAGTGAAAAGCAAATTCAGAAACACAGCAGGGTGTTATCACAGATGAAATTGCTTTTTGGTGCAAATTTCCCTTCCCAACATGGTGCTGTTTTCTGTTATTGTATCTTTGTCTTTTGAACTTAGCTGCACCTAGCAGCCTCCTGGCAGTGCACCTAGCAAATGCACTAAATTCTGCTGTTTTGTAGCCTGGCTTCTTTCATCTTTCTTTATCACGTAATTCCCTAAAAGATGTAGGATCTCAGAAGTAAAGGATTTTTAGCTGAAGGCTATTAAGAGAATCAGAACATAGGTGATACAAGTCGGAAGATTGTAAAGTTGTGTAAGGAACAGCCAAAGTGCCGAATGGTTTGCTGGACTTCTGGGCCTCCAGTTCAACAAGTTATTTGGGGCTGCAGTGCCTGGGCACAGATTGCTTCATCTTTTTGATTTCATTTGGGTTTTGAGTCAGTTCTTCTTCTGTGTTAAATTGCGTATCATTTCCAAGCTCATCTGGCAAATATTTGCATGTAAGCAATGCTGCACTGCCAGCAGAGATGTGCATCTGCATCAGGGTGTCAGTTTGATGTATCTTATTACGTCAAAAAGAATCAAAACACTTCCAAATTCCTTTGGCACTTAGTATGTCTCCACATGTTTCCTCTAAGCTATGCTACAGCTTAAAATGAGTTACCCTAAAGGTGCACAGATGAGGATGAACTTTCTAGTAATTAAGCATGAACGCAAGGCTCTTTGCTTGTGGAATCTATAAATATGCAGCTGTTGGGTCAACGATGAATGTGAGAGGGTTGTATGGCAGCCAAAAATTTTCCTTTACATTTTCTTAGGCAACAAGTATATTTTAACAATACTAGTGTTGGTACCAGCATATTCTAATAATTTTCATCTTAAAATTAACAACTATGGATATCTATTCTTAATAAAAGTACCTCCTTTCACAGTTTACAGCTGAGATTAAGATTACAGTTTAAATATGAAAAAAAGTTTTTCTAGCAAAATAGAGGGGATTTTGAAGGAATCTTTTTCTACGTTGTTGTGCTAGAACTTTCTGATGTGCTTGAGAAAGCTCCTCTTCACCTCCCATTGCTACGTTAATTTGTTCTGTGTTTTACTGGCCTGGATTTCTTTGAAACTGTAACTGACTGCATCTTTTTGTTTAGCTACCTCTTAGCAGGTTTATTTTTAATTCTCCAATCTTTGAGTAGTGAGTTGTGACTTTATCACTGCTTGTAAAATCCTTTTTCCAAGTGTCAATCTGAGGTTTTTTGCTTGCTTTCTTTGATGTCAGCTCTAATCCTGATGGTTCACTTCATATTCCTGGATTTGTAAACTCTGCTCATTTTTTACTTGCTAGATTTAGTAATGTCCCAGAACTTGCTGTACTGAAAGACTCACAAGCAATAGTCTGCGTTCCAGTAAGAAACATTTACACGAGAAAGCAATCTCCACGTTCAGCATGCTTCAGAAATCTCAACAGTTATAACCGGCCTGCCTGCGTAGTGGAGACACTGTTCTGACTGAGGTGTCTCTTCCACAGAGCTGGGCTTGAAGTTCCAGATTTTTGTGATTATCGCTTGTGTCTGCCCTTTCTTCATCCTTAAGCTTTTAAACTCTTTCACGTTGTAAATTTTTGTAAGTTACATTCTCTCTGCACATTTTCTACTTTTGCTGCTCTGTCCTAAGGAACCAAAGCCCAGTGAGAATGGCTTTCCAGTTACAAGACTCACTCCAGCAGAGTCCAGTTAGGGATTACACAGACCCTGTTTATGTTGCTTAGTAATTTTTCTGAAGAACACAGTCTTTGTTAATGGAAATACCTTGAATTTATAGCAGTTACTAGCAAGATAAATTCTCTGATTAATTTCCCAAGAAATGCTCTTGGGGAAGTATATAATTTGAACAGTGGCTTTGCTAGATGGATGCTTATATATTAATATTACTGTTTATTTAACATGCTCTCTATCCATCTTGTTAACATCTGTTGTAATAATGGAAATTATTGCCAAATAGTTTCAAGAGTGATGGTGATGAGATAGCGTGCATCTGAATGTCTGTTTGAATTGGGCTTTAGATTTATTGTCCATATTCTGCACTAGAAGAAAGGGAATCTCTCAATTTTCACTTTTCTTGAGCATAAAGAGCTTTAATAGTTGAATCATTTGATCTGGTTATTGAAAGGATTACTATTCTTGTTCAGCCCAACTGACCCTCTGGAATTTGAGGAAGGTGTTTAGCTGTTTGAGGTTTTGCATTTTCTGCTATTTTATTGCCCTTATCGTTACATGAAATGCTACATTATCAGCATACTTGTGTTGTTTTTGTACTGGTTCCAGCTGCAGTGTGCAATGACTTGTTGAAACCTTGACATCTGTTTTCCCTTTTCCTCCTTTTTTTTTTTTAGAAGTCAACCATGTCGCTCTTTTTCAGTGTTGCATGCTGAGCCTTAACTTAGCATGTGTATCTAGCCAAAAGGCATCATACATCTCAGTTATGTTCCAGACAGTATACGATGGAGTGCTGTCCCGCATGCTTTTTATTAATGATTATGCCTGAAAGAAATGCAGTTTACAGCATTATCACCAGAGTCCACCATTAGTTGATAATTCATTAGTTGGTAAGCTAACATGAGAACATTGAGACATTAAGGTGATGCCTGCATTGTAACACTGGGATTTTGGAGTTCAAATGCTTTCAAAGAAAAATAAGTCTCCCATCTCTAAATATATTTGGGTAGCTATATGTTATTGCACAGTCCATCTGCTACTTGAATCACTGTTTGAAATCTGGTTCTGCTGCAGGCACGAGGCGTGATAGGTTCAGTTCAGATGATATTAACTCTTATAAATTCCATGTTTCTACCTGCTTCTGCAGTGCACGCTCTCTCTCTCACAAGAATAAGAATGCCAGAATTATTCCCACATTTGATAAAGACATACTGTGAGGCGGATTGCTCTGAATCTAAAGACCAGTCCAAACAAAAGGAAATCTTTGTTTCTAGGGGGCTTTCCAGAAACTGCCTCCTTGAATGCCACCAGGTGGACCTGATGACATGATAGTCTCTAACTTGGATGCTTTCATAATGGTGTGTAGACTATAACTTTGACCTTTTTGTCTATCAGTCAGTGATGTATATAATACAATTTCTGTTATAGAGGGATTTGCTGTATCTAAAGCAGAATTACAAGGAGAAGATTTCAATCTGGATTTGGATCCAGACAACTAGTAAATTTTATTCAGAGCAATTCCCAGATAAGCGGTGTCTCCCACAGTCTCCAAGGGAAAACGGTGTGATCTTCCAGTGTCTCAAAAAGCAGTTGCAGCTTGCTGCCCCCATTCCCAGCTGGAGGTAGACAGCAGCATCTGGCCAGCCAAGCAGAGCAGGACCCAGCTTACAGCTTCCCGATGAGCAAAACTTTGCAAAAATAAGCAGACCTGTAGAAAAATACATAGTGGACTGTGGTGAAAAATGAATCAAGTGCTTCTGCTCTAAGAGTTAATTCAAAGACTCATACCTTTGCCTTATAGCATGTGTTTGATAGATCTCTTAATTGAAAATGGAAATAACAGTATTGCACACTTTCAGGCAAAATTATAAGAGTGCCTTTGGTTGAAAAATTGTATTGAATTCAAGGAGAAATTGCCATCACAAGGCTTTACTGATCTGCAAGGATTTGGAAAAAGCAGATTTTGAGAAAAAAAATTATTATGTGCACCTTATTTTTGAGATTTATGAATAAAATCCAAGTTTGCAAGATATGGGTGGAAATACATTAAAACTGCTTCAGAAATAGTAGAACCACTAATTGCCTTTTGAGGAAATTGGGCTAATGCATTTATTAAACACAGTGAGCATGACTGAGTAAAATGTTTAATTTCGTCTAGCACTAGAAGCTTACCCTGAAAAATATTTTTATCTGTACTTTAAAAAGACATTTCCTTCTTATCTCCAAACCTGTAATTATAATTCCCAGAAATTGGCACCTGACTGCATTTTTCTTCTGAAGGAATTCATTTCACCTAGCTGGTCTCTGCCCCCTCATTCACCTGCTCTAAGCAACTAAAAAGATAGGATTAAATCATCAGGTAAAATTTGTCATGAAAAGTGAATAATGCAAATTCATGATTGGTTGTTCTCATGTATTTTAGAAGCTTTATACACAGACATAAGAATCCAGTCCGGTGCTTTGCTGTTGACTGCAAACATAACAAAGCTGTGGATTTTAATTTTTGAAGATATCTGGCATGGTATTTTAAAAAGTAATATTATCCCAGCCAATGAAAAAATAGCATTTTCACTTGTAACATGATTGATGATCGAAAAGCCACTCAGGTTTTCTATTAGGTGGCCTCAAATTGTAGGGTTTTTGTCCATAAGAGGTTTTGTCATACAAAGGCCTTCTTCAGCCAATGAGCTCTTAAGTGTCACTGCTTTTTGAAGAACACACTGACAAGTGCTTAAGATAGCTTAAGAGACTGCTCTGAAAGCAGCAGCTTTTGTTTAAGTCCAGTTGCAAGAGTACAATTATCTGAATGGCACATAAATAAAAGTAAGCACCATCTTGACACAGAGGATATTAGCCATAGTGTAAGTGGATTAACAAGCTTCCTTAGGATACCTCGCTCATTAGATCATGCATGGGCAACATATTCCGTGCTTTATTTTCTATTACTGGGTATATAACGATAGAATTCAGTAATAACCATGAAATAAATAACTCACAAGTGCATGGTACTGCATTTATCTTTTTCAGCAAAGGACAGCTTGTATAGCTACGTAAATTGTTTCCCTTGCACATATGTGTTCTGAAATTCAGCTACTTTTCAGTGGAAGTCCACAGAATTGTGAGAGATAGTATCATGTTTTTCCTGGTAATAACTTGTAATTTGTTCCAGTTTTATTTACCTAGTCTTTGAAACTATTTTAGTACCTCTGACAAGGCTTTACTCAAGCACCCAAATTAAAAGAAATTTTATTTTCCTTAGCAATTACAAATTAGAGTAATATTAATTTCCTGGTTCGTAAGATTATGTGAGTACACTATTTACTCCTGAAATAGTTGCCATCTGTTTGGACAAAAATACAGGAGGGCTGCTGGAGTCCGCACTTTGTGTGTCTGACCACTAAACGGTAGTGTTGTATTGCAGCTGAAACAGGAAAATACATGAATACGGCAGAGAGAAAAACATTTATCTAGCTGTTGTTGAACTTTGCCATCAAAGTCTCAACTGTTTTTCCATTGGCCCATTACTTATATCTTCTGCTGTTAAATCAACCGTTCTCTCAATGTTTGATTGTACTGAAAAACCATCCTCTGTTTAATGATAATTTATTTTAAATGTGTGAGGAGCTTTTTTCCTCTCTGTCCCTTTATAAGCTTTGTTCTGCTATTTCAATTGTCCATCACAAGCGTGGTGATCTGTTGTGCACTTGCCGTGGGATTAACAGGAGCGTATTTTACAGCGACTAGCAGGATTTAGATTCCTTCGATGCAAAAGATGACTGTAGTTGATGTGGCCAAGTGATTCGTTATTTAGGAGAAATGTTTAGCTGATGTATGTGTTTGACTTTTATGAGCAAAATTGTCTGGGCTCTGGGGCTGCTAAGTTATGTCCCTTTTAATTGTGGTGTAGGAATACGCACTGCATATTTGACAGGGAAAAAGAATGTTTGGGGATGCACTTGTGACAGATGGACATCCCGCTTCTTAATCCAGCTGGACTTCTGAACCTGAAGGTTTGCCAAAAACATTGCTTAGAAATTGCTGCAGTCCTCGAATTGCTCATAAGTATGCCTTTCTCTTTATTTGCGTAAATAATCTACCCAGTAATTCAGCTTTATATTTTATATTATTAGTAAAAAAGAAAATATTTAAATTTAATTAAAATATTAATTTAAATATAATGATAAATAGTAATAATAATACAATTATTTTTGAGATAACACCTGTGGTGTTGGCTTTGCCTGGATGTGGGAGTAGTTCTGACTTGTGCTGCAATGTACAGATACCTGGCCAGCTGCTGCTTCCAGTAGATGTTACTGGGCAGAGCTGCTGGGGGAAGAGAGCATCCCTCTATCCTTTCTCAGTACCAACACAAGAGGCAATAATAGTGCCTGATCCCGCTTTCTCTGTCACCCTGTGGCAGATGGTAGAGGACATACAGCTGCTTTTGCCTTGCTTTATGCTCTAGCAGCCTCTTGTCTGCCAAGCAAATGCTATGGGCCACCTCTTGGACCACAGAACAATAGGATACAACTCTGATTCTAGCGGGGGGCTGGAACAAGCATTATGTGACCTGTTGTATGCACGTCATTGCTTGCCTGTTACTGTTTGTGATTTGCTAGACACTTTACAGTAGTTTAAGGAGTAGCCAATACCAAAAGGTACTTCCAGCCAAAACATAGGATATACCTGTCTGGAAATGCACATTCTCATTTTGTGGGAAATGCCAAAAAATAAAAATTTTGAAGCACCAAAAGAAGCAGGGTTAAAACTTACTATTCAGATTTTTTAAACTATTTTTAGTCTTGGGTTGTTGCTTTGGAGTTGAATAAGTTTTGGGACCTTGAGTATGAGTATCCATATAAATAAGTATCAGTGTGAAGTTCTTACTGTGATGTTCTCCTTCATCAGTTCATCTCATGTAATCCTATTTAGATAACAAAATCTGTGCAGCACACAAACCTTGGATTCTGACTAAATAATGGCATCTGTCAATAACTTGGGGAAGTGAAGTGCCCAAAAAGGAAGATGAGTCAATTTGTGGATAACTCAAGACCTTTCTTGAATCCATATTGGTAACCAAATAAACATCAAATATAAGGATAAAATGCATAAAACATAGAATCACAGAATCACTAAGGTTGGAAAAGACCTGTAAGATCATCAAGTCCAACCATCAACCCAACACCACCATGCCCACTAAACCATGTCCCAAACATGAGGAAAAATTATTGCTAGCTATATCAACTGTACAGGTCCACGTTTCCCTGATCTAAGTTGCGTATGATGGTCACTCTCAAAACAGATATAGCAGAAATAAAAGAGGCTCTGAAGAAACTCTACTGAGAGTTGTGTTTTTCTGTAGACAGCATGAACTTGCAATGCACTCCAGTTTTGCAAGGGCAAAAGCTCATGCTTCATTGGTCTTTGACCATTAGAGGGTTGGGTGAAGCTAGTAAAGGTGTTTGTTTACCTCACATCTGATAACTGCAAGATCTGAAATACTCCTCTGAAATGCCTACTTTTAGTCACTTTGGATGGACTGGAATGCTACAAGGCAGGAGCTGGATAGTTAAAGCAAAAGAGGTATATTGAATTAAGGTTTCAGTAATAGTAGCAAAGTATTTGAGAACCCTTTTACATAGGGAGTTAAGAGGCAAAGTAGTATCCTAAATTTAGGATGTAAAGAAAAAGAGGAACACACTAAGATTATGGACTTGGGAAGTCAGTAGATTTTTACAGCTTATTTAATAGGCTCTGACATTGGAAATATAGAAGGTGTAGAGTTTCCTGATGACTGTAATCAAGGACATAGTACGGAATAAGAGGAAGGAGCCAAAGACTAAGCCACTTCAGAAATGAAAGAATGGTTTGAAACTGCAAAGAAATGCATTGATTGCAGTCTTTGCAAGCAGGAGAATAACTAAATATGGTATGAAAACCAGAAGGGAGATTTCCACAGAAATTATGTGGCTCTGATAAATTGGAGTTAAATTGAGAATGAGGAAAAAGCATTTCAGAAAGAGGCTGCTGTTGAATTTGCAAATACTATCCTTAGTGGAATGATGGAGAGATTGTAAAGAGCCACAACTTAATGCCTGCGGTGCTCTTTAGAGGGTGCTGAAGAGGATGTGGGAGGAGAATTACATTGCGTTGCTAGAGTGTTGTAGCCAGGGTATAGAGGGAATGGAAAGAGAGTGCTCGAATTCATATGTAGGGGAGAAAATGGAGTCTGGTAGAAGAGGAAATGGGACTTGCCTTGGGCAAGATATATTGTTGCGGTGTGTGATGCAGAAAGCCAAGTTTTGAAGGGAGAACTGAAGTGAGAGGGCAACAGTAGTGTTTTGAGTTAGAGGTGGCTGCAAGAACAGGCATCAGCACTGGAGACTTTCGGAAGAGCTGCAGAGGGAAATTAAATTTTAGTACATTGCGGGGTTTGAATAGTGGAGTGAGGAGACAAAAGAAGCAATGAGCAGGTTAGAAAACTGGAGGGCAGCAAGTTTATATTTGATGTGTGAGATGCAAAAGTAGGTGAAAGGAGGAGTTGCCCACTCTAGGCTTGATGATGCTGTCTCTGCATTTTTCCTCTTTCCAATGTGAATGTGTGTTATCTTGCTCCACACTAGCTAGTCAGCACAACTGTGCGTTGGTGTAGCTGTCAAAGTAAGGTAACATTTGAGGTGTGGATAGCAGCCACATTCTCACTGCTCTTATCCTGTCTGCCATGAAGCAATTTTTGATGGGAGGAGTTTGAACTGGCCATGTTAGTGGTTCCCACAGAGAAACCTTTCATGAAACTGAATATTAGTGCTTCTCAACATTGCACTCATGCATAAGCCCATGGGTTCCCTGTTGGGAAATATCTCTTGCTCTCCTCAAATTCTGTAACAGAGAAGCTTGTTTACTAAATTAGTTTTAATCTAACAAAGAAATTGGTCATGTCTCACCTAATGTTTCAGGCCAATGTATAGTAGTTTCAGTGTATTAGAACTGCCAAGTTTCTATTATCTTTATCTGAACTTCAAAGGATTAATTTGGAAGTTTTTAAAAAGATTTGTCACAAATTAAACATGTTCCTCAAGAAGCTGATGGCACAATTGCAAAACCGGGATCTTAATTTAGATTGATTTTCTTTTAAGTGTGCCATTATTTAGTGCAACACAGAAAACCAAAATGGAGGATACTAACATTAGTGTATAAAGCCTAGCGTGGAAAGGTTTTCTTGTCCTTATGAAAAGCCCTTACTGACCATGATAGAAATACATATTTTAACTGAGGAAAACAGATACTTCATTCCTAGTGATTTATTTGCCAAGTCTTAGCTGGATAAAGATCATAAAGGCCAAGTTGTGTATAGTACAGAGTGGACGTTGATGAATGCACAAATCGTAGAAGTAGACTGATACTACATCTTCAGCAATTACATGAATAGGGCAACCTCTGTATTGGTGACAGAGGGAACAAAATGAAGAGCAGTCAGTCCTGAGCCGGTGCTGATCAACAAGCAACTGAGGAGGAAGGTGTGCGTGGGGCAAAGCATGGCTCACCCGGGCATGAGGGCGCTGGCTTGCTTCCCGTCTGCTCCTGTGCGGCAGCATGATAGGAAGCTATTTCTGCTGAGTTTGAGTATGAAAATTCGTATGTTTCTAACTATGATAGTGTCTTGTGTTCATCTAATTTGGGGGAACACACATCCTGTTTCAGAGGCATTAATCTGCAATGTGGCCTCACAAGCCAGTTGGTAAAGACAGCATTGCTGTGTAGCTTCAGCCAGTTTCAACTCCTACAGTAACATCTCATCTTCGTTTACAGAAACACCTATGGTAACATCTCCTCTTCATTTATAGAGGGCACTCTTGTAATGAGAATCTCATGATAAAATGTTCTTCACTGAAAAGCTCTCACAGCTTGATGATGCAGTTGTCACCATGGAGATTTCACTCCAAGAGAAAAGAACTAATTCAGTGCTGTTCAACTTTGGAAATGTGTAGCAGATACCTCCCAATGCCTTCAGCTAAGCCACCACCTGAGGAGACAACTTGGATCAGAAGCTGAGAGAGGAAGTACATATATGCTGATGATAAACTATATTTTTTGTAGATGACTGGATCTCAAGAAGTGGCATGTGTGTAATGACAGATAAATGTGAAAGCGCGTGAATAAAAGTCTCAGAGCCTGAGCCAACAGGAAAGGAAATAGTCTTGCCTTAAACTTGAAGGAAATAAATGTGATGCTCTGTGAATTCCTGTTGAGGTCTAATTCCCTTCTCTCAGAACGGATAGTTGTTGCTATTATCCCATATTCCACACAGAATGGGGCTAGCTGAAGTTCCTCCAAAAAAAAAAAAATTCAAAAAAGAAAAAAGAAGGCTTGATATCAAATTTATTTAGAAACAACAAGTATATTTCTTTCCCCTTTCTGAAAGCCTTATTGATATGTTTGGATTTCTCGTTTCACAGCAATGACCTAAAAATCAATTACACCAGTATGGAATGATTAATTTCTGATTTTCCTGAAGCCATGAAATCCTTCTGAATGAGTAACGGTTGTTTTACTGGTATTTCTGTGAAGGGAAGCTCTACACAGTAAGGAATATATTACAAAACCAAACAAAGTATTGGGAAAGCTAGTATGGGAAGCAGCCCTATACTGGCTGGGAGATAAATGTAGTAATGTAGAAGGCCTCTTCTGTTCCTGTAATTCTGCTAGGATTATGAAGTTAAACAAGACTACTTTAATACCTGTACAAACAACTCAGGAAAATCCACAGCTGTCACAAGACTTCTTACTAACTGCCAGTGGTAGATGGCAGTGAAATCAGTTCATGTTCCTCCATGAAGCAATGGACAAAGAGTACGGAAATGGGTAAAATAAGTACTGCAGAGGTGGTGGTTAGTGGAAAATATAGTTTGGTTAAGGAGGAAAATAGAGGGAAAACATCAATAAAGATCAATTTATATCTTAAAACAAGGAGGGGCTTTGTTTTATTGGAAAAATCAGTCAGAGGGAAAAAAAAAAGGAGAAAAATAGTACAACAGAGGTATAGTGAGCTCCTTCGACATATGAAGAACTAAAGAGACCTGCCTAGGAATTAAATATTGAGGGTAAGTGAACCAAAAGTAGCAGGAAAATGAAAAACAGCTCCATAATAAAACTCATAAAACTTGACACAAAATTAATGAGTCAGAGTCCTAAAATCATGAGTCATTTAAACACTGAGATTTTTCCAAGGATAAAGGGTTTTTTTAATGTCTTTTTCACCATCAGGGAAATGATAATCAAACTCAACATGAGATTGTTTCAGGTTCAAAAAGGCTACTTCAGAATAGCTTTAAAACTTCCCAACTGGCTGGCTATAGTATGAAGTCTGGAAGGTACTGGCCACTGACTCTCTGCCTGCCCCCTCCTTTGGGCTACTCTTTCCCCACCAGCCTCGATTACCCCTCTTGCCCTCGGTGTGCGCTCCTGCCTTGCAGCCTGTGTCTCCTCCTTCCTTTATGCCTCATGTTTTCCTTTTGCCATCCGTAATTTCTCTCTTTCTTTTCAGAAAACCCCTATACGAAGTTATCATTTGAGTTCTCCTTCTGCATCTTTTTTGTTTTACCACCTCATTTCTTTGTCTGCACTTTTCATTGCAGCTTTCCAACAGCCATGGTGCCTGAGGGCACCCCAGCTTGAGGTTTTCTCATTGCTTATCCAAAATAGCTTTCAGCTTTGAGTCTAATTAAGTTGTTGTTATTAAAAGAAGACAAACACACAGAACACCCCCCTCCTTTTCCATCCAAGAACCCAGTATTAGGAAAATTGTAACAAAAACATAAGAGTAGTAATCCTGGTGGTGTACTGTGCTGGTACTGTGAGCTGTTCATGAATGCAGAGGAAGATTTGAGTTCCTGATTCTTTTTTGTTAAAAAATTTCAGAGTCAGTATTAACTTGATACGTGGTCAACTTTAAAACAATAGGACAGTATTTGATTTGCTGTGACTGACATATGCAAAGAATTTTGTTCTGGGTTTTTTTGTGTGTGTGTTTGTTTTAAAACATGAATTCAAAATGATCCCTGACCTCACCATAGCCAGAATACAGCCATTATGAAAGGGGATTTAATCTTTAGGTTTCATTTCATACTTTTAGAGAAAGGATTGATTCAGTCCCTCCCTCCATCCCTCCCTCCCACTTCTCCTTCTTCCCTTCTGCCTTTCCGTCTCTTTCCCCTTCGTTCCCCCTTCCCTCCCTCCCTCTCTCTGCACCTCCTCCACACCACTACTGACTGCTCTTTCTCACTTATGGTGAGAGAATAAAACCAGGTAATGGCTCTGCAAGCTGCTATTCTTACTCTCAGGTCATCTGTGCTCCACAACGTAAAGCATAATTTCTCGCATCTTTTGTAGATCTAAGAAAGAGGGTCTCCATAACAAAGTTGCCAACTTCAAAGGGTTCAATATTAAGAGCTTAAATGTTTTAGGACAGTTCAGGAAAACAAAGGGCTCCACAATAGTTCGGCGATTTCTCATTGGTTCCAGGTACTCGCCTGTTTAAAAAAAGAAAGAAAAGTGAAGGTAATTTTTAATGTGCCCATAGGGTCCGTGCTACGGTGCAAAGCCAGTCCTGATCCTGAGCTGGAAGCCAAGTTTGCTGCTTTGCTCCCTGTTCTCCTTCTGGGGCAGTTCAGCTGCTCTGCTTCCTGCTCCCGCGGCGGCTGTGCCTGGCCCGGCTGGGTCCCCGTGTCCCCTCCGGGCTTCTAGCAGAAGCACCACACCAACGTCTGAGATATGAAATAATCTGGGGTTCTTCCTAGGCAGACACCTGTGTCTCCCACTGGAAGGGCATGTGAGATTCTTAAGTTGTTTAGTAGGACAAGGATTTGTGGGGGATCCAGGCTTCAGCCTGTACAACTTGCTCAGGTGAGTTTAGGCATGACAAATTCTTCTGCCTCTCCTCTGTTTTGCATTGGGTGTGTACAGGTCAGCTGGTCTTTTTTTATGTGACTTGCTTATTGCCCAAACCCTGTACTAGTGATTGGTTTTCTTTGCTGCTGCTTGTTGTCTTTCTTGCCACCGATGCAAAGGTTTGTAATGCCTGAGACTCCCTGGCCTCTGCTAATGTTACTGTTATTTCTTCATTCCCCTACAGAGTGTAGGAGAGACACCATTAACTTTAAATATCACCTCTTTGCCAGAAAGTTTTTTCTTTACAAGTGTTACAGTATATTTAGTACCAGGTGTGTGTTAGAAAACACTTATTTTTCCAGTTTCTTTTTACTCAAGTTGTATGTTTGACTGTTCCTGCGTAGACTTCGTTTTCCCCACTGAGAGAAACATCCTGGTGGAATATGGAAAGTAAAAACTTACTTGTGAAAAAGAAGAAGATGGATTCTGTGACTTGAAAACAACAAAAACGTTCAGGGAGGCTTTTGTAATTCACTACTTCAAAAATCAAGTAATTTTAAAGCTGATTACGTGCAACGGTGCATACTGGCCTCTTAAGCACTGGCACAGTCCAGTACGGGTGATACAAATCCTTGATCTTCTAAACTATAACTTTTGAAGAGCTGTGTTCTCCAGAAGTGAAAATGGGTAATAAAAAGCAGGTCCTGTTGCTTAGCTGATGACTGAGTGTGAATAGAAAGTGCTTGCAGATTTCTCTCCGAAAAAACCTGGAAGAGGGTGCTGTATATTTGTATAGATGCCTTCTGCAAAGGCCCTTCAGTGTAACCCCTGAGGAGCGTGAGCTGGGGAGCAGAGCGGGCCAGGGATGCTGAGACAGAAAGGATGGAAAATGCAGACAGTGAAGGACATCTCAAGACTTCCAATAAATAATATTAAAAGATACTGGAAGCCTGAAGATAAGTTATTCTGGAGGGGGATGAGTTTGGAGGGAACTTATGCTCTTGCTATGAGTTTTCTAGGAGCTAGAATTATAATTCCCAAATTAATAAAATCTCAGGAGGCAAGAAAAACTCTTAAGAAGTGTATGTAGTTTTACATACAGAGTAGGAAACTGAGATCATGGAGAAAAGAGGTAAACATAAGGACACTTTAAATTATAAGTGTAAAGTTTAATAAAAACCAAAGATATCTAGGTACAAATTATTTTTCTATTGTGCTAATCCTATTTTCTTTCTTATTTGCATATAAATTGCAGTGATTGAACCTGAGATGCTTTAAATATTGGCATAGTTAGATAGAGTTAGACTGGATATTATGAAAAATTTCTTTACTGAGAGAGTGGTGAAGCATTGGAACAGGCTGCCCAGGGAAGTGGTGGAGTCACCATCCCTGGAGGCATTCAAGGAACGTGTGGACGAGGCATTGTGGGACATGGTTTAGTGGGCATGGTGGTGTTGGTTGGTTGATGGTTGGACTTGATGATCTTACAGGTCTTTTCCAACCTTAGTGATTCTGTGATTCTGTGATAGTAGAGCCTGGTTAGGTGTTGCTACCTCCATTTTAATGTCTTGTTTAGGCTTGACTGAAACCCTGTTAACTGGGCAGAGCCAAGCATTTTTGAGTTTTATTAAATCCCTACAATTTTTTGATTCAAATATGACTTTTCATTCATGCTTGTTGTCAGAATAGTTCAACTTTGTGCCTAAGATCGCTTATTGTTTGTTCAGTTCTAATACTTTGCTTAGTATAAACACAAATGTAAAGGTTATCACTCTCTGGAAGCGTGGCAAACTTGGGAGGCAAACAGGAAATCACAGGATTTTTAGTGTCATTCTGCAAATTAGTAGTTTTGTGCATGCTGTGGGAGAGGTGGCAATTTCAGAGGAACCTGACTGAAGGGAAGAGATGTTTGAAGCTTGGTGGGAGTATGGGGTGGGAAGATAGGCAGGATATGTCTTGTGGACAAAAAAGAAAGATGGGAAAAAATGAGTTTATATAAAGGTTGCTGAGGCTGATACATTAATAGAACATAAACTGAGTAGGAACATGGTAAAAAGCTCCATCAAATATTTACATTTTGGATGTTGGTGTTCAGGTACTGTATGGTGTTAAGATCACAGTGTTGATAGGAATAGGGTTGTGGTGGACCTGAATTTAAAATTATGTGCGTTACTTAAGGAAAGGGTAATTTTGGGAGTACCTTTGTTTCTTTTGGGGTATTTATTTCATCTAGTAGTTCTTCTCTTGAGTTCCTCTTTTTTTCACCTGCTACTGCTCTACCTTTAAAATAGTTTTAATGACAAATCTTACTCTGCAAGCAAATCATGACATGTACCACTGTTTTTCTTCCTTAAGGTTTTTCTAGCATAGAGGCTCTTAACTGATGTAGATGCCAAAGGCTTCAGGCATGTTTCCAGGAAGCATGGTATGAATTTTGTAACTCCTAGACACCAGTCACTGCAGTTTTGGACGGGTGCTTGTTTTGATGCCAAAGTCTGGCAAAGTCCGTCTAATCTCATTAGCTAATTCTTTCTCTTGTGTTTTTTCAGCTTTAAATGCTGACTTTCCCCCCTCCCCCCGCCTTTTATGAGGGCGGTGGTCTGGTTCAGCTGAGCTGTTCTCGACTATTTAGTAAATTTTTAGAAGTTCTTTATGTGCTACTTTCCTGTCTGTGCACTGTTGACTTGAAACGCTATTTGTGAAATTATCCTGTTCAAACATTACTGCACTATTTATTTACAAAATATTATGTAGAAAATAAGCAAACATAGCCTTTTAAAATCTTCTTGTAGACTTGAAGCAGGTACGGAACTTAAAACATTGTTTACCAAGTGTCTTTGTTTTTTTAAAGGTAGTCTGATACCTAATTTGTTTTTAAAATTTGTCAGAACTGGATCAGTAAGTCTAAAGTCAGGTTTTTGGAAGGTTTCTGATTTTTCTTTAAGAACATTAGTAAAAATAGTCATATAAGTGGAAACATTAAACTGTTAAGTAGTGCCTTGTGAACTAAAAGCTGTTGTAAGGAAATCTCATGTATAGACATAGAACTACACCAACGTAATCCTGACTATTCATATTTGGGACTAGAAAGGGATTATTCTTTTTCTCAGTACTAGGAGAATCATTCCCAGCTGACCTGATTGTTCAGCTTGGTGCCTTCAAAGAGACTTCACATTGACTCTGCTGGTGAAGATGAAGGGTGTGTGATGGAGACTCAGTTCACCCATACGAGTTTCATTCCCTGTATGGGAGATTTTGCTGAAATAACTACATTTAATTCTGCATACAAAGCTGTTACCTTGTTTCATGGCAGTCAAAGGATAGAAATGTAGGCTCAAAAGCAAATTAATTGTCCACTAACTGCTGAATGGTACCTTGTGCGTAAACAAAAGGCTTTTACCTCATACCCCATCAATGCTTCATGTAATAAATGTGACAGTTACGGCTTTTTGTCTTATCTCTCTCTTCCTGCAGTGTCCATAAAAGTGTTTCTCACTTGTAACAGATGGTCAGAGCACAGCTTTGAAATTTATCTGGAGATGAAGCCCTGTTGATTCCATTATAAGTGAAGAGTTTTCATGCAGATGGGGGCAAGGAGGGATTTATTGTTCTTAACAATTCTGATGATGAGGTATTTCATACAATGCCTTCCTTTCCTTTTTGCTTGCAGGTGCTGTGCCTTCAGGATTTCTTTGGTGATGATGACATTTTTATTGCATGTGGACCAGAAAAGTTCCGTTACCAGGATGATTTCTTGCTGGATGAAAGTGGTAAGAAGATGTATTTTTAAAATGTTTACAACCAAAGTAGAGGGCAGGTTTCCATATCATGCTAGTTAAGCCAAAACTGTGTCACCTAAATTGATTTCAGAAAGAGGATAAATATTTTTATTCTTTAAATTCTGAATACTGACAATAAGAGGTAACTGGAAGCAACAATAAAGCTGTCAAGGGAAACATATCTGCCTAAGCAGCATAAAACTTTACTTCAGCCTGAATTTTGTATACCATAGGAAATAGTAATGTGTTTGGTGGAATTCCTAGTTTGCAAGATCTTTCTTAGCGTTTTGTCTTTATTTTCCCTTTGAATTTATTCTGCTTCTTTATCACAACCTTTCAACCTCACAGTTCTTACAACTGAGATTTAGATAATGCTTCACAGGTAGTATGATAAAGGAAGATAGATACAATTCTGTATGGAAGATAAAAATAATCAGCAAATGCAGACAAAATCATCTGAGAAAATTCAGGGAGTTCTCTGTTCTCTCAGACCTAATATACTACTTAAATGTAGTTTATTTTTGTGTAGAGCAAGACCCAGCAAAGGTTTTATTCCCGCTGCACCCGCTGTCAGTCCAGGGTATATTTGTAATCCATTGCTATCAACTCATCTCATCTTTTTTCAAAATATCAAATGTCTTCAAGAACAGCTGACTGAAAAATTGGTCAGAAAAGAGTTTGTTACAGTAGTAACTACTTCATAGTCATCATGTGCGTGCTTGTTTAACTTCACCACTTCATCACTGTTTTTGATGCAAATATACATTCAAAATGAAAGATAGTTCAATTGTATTTCCCTGACTAACCTCTGGAATGTGAAGGCTTCTTGGTTTACCTGGATCCAAACAAATGCTCCTTTAGCTTCTGTAGGAGCAGAAGAAGCCAGCTTGCACAGACCTCACGTTGTGAGCTGAAGGATGAGTCTGAAAAAGAAGGTATCTTTGCTACTGGGCAAGGGGATGACGTTTTGTATCAGGCACAGGCAGAAGCAAGCACACATTCCACCTTCCTCTAGAGGACCTTATAATATGGAAATAAAAATAAAATAGTGCACCAGATTTGCCCTTTGCAATAATGAAATTGCTGTAGCTGCCTGTAAGGTAAAAGGTGCTAACCGTGGAAAAGTAACTTCAGCTATTTTTAGGACAGGAATTAGAATACTTGGGCAGGAGGGGAGTTTCCCAGGTGACAGTGTGGCCAGCATGGCCATCCTTGCCTTTAACGAGAGGAGAGCCAGGGAATTGACTGCATAGTCTGGGTTCACTTGTGTCTCTTACCTGAAAGATGACACTGGCGGCTGCCCTGGGTCTCCTCACAGTGAATCCTGCATCAGTTTTTTCCAGAGCTGACTCAGGGAGAAGTGCTGACAACAGATTTATCTAAATCCCTTTTTGAAGTACAGCTCTTTTTTGGAGGTCTTGTGTCAAAGTACAGACGTAGCCTGGCGCTGCCTAGTCTTTATGTCTCTTTGAGGAAGCACTATCTTTCTCTGGAACATTGGTGCTTAAAACCATATTATGCTGAGCTGAAAAAAAAGAAAAGCTTAAAATCTAGGCTGAAGATAGAACTTTAGCTATTTGTTGTGGTGCTTGCTTTTCTACTACATAAAGATTTGGTGAACATTGACTGTTTTGACTACAGGAGTAAAGAAAGAGCAGAAAATCAGACTCTAGACTATGCTTCTAATTCCTTTGTGAAGTGTACATCAACTTTGTTCTCTATTTTGGGGCAAGTTTCGTATCAGAAAACTTGTTTAGTTTGCTTGCCATTAATAGCTGATGTACCAACTGATATGGACCTAGTCAGCCTTCTCTGAGGTAGGAACAAGATTTGGAGAGAGAATTAAAAAATAACTGAGTTTTTAGCTTGTTTTGCTTGGCAATTCAAGTTTGTGTAATCACACTATGTGTCTGTGTGTTCCTCATACTTAATCTAAGAACATTAAAATTATTAATAAGTGCTGTCCAACTGTGCAGGGCTTGGAAAGCCTGTCTCTGCTTCCCTGTGCTGGTCTCTGTCACTACCTCCCTCCAGTGTTTCCCAGTTTCAGCCAGATGATGAGAATAACGGTTAAGGTGTTGCAGCTTATGGAGTAAAGAAAAGCAAAATTTGAAGGTGGGAAAGAAAAGTAGAGAGAATAAATATGTAAACAATCAGGGCTCTAGACGTTGGGGAATTACTTATCAGGGAGGAAGAATGACCTTGTTCTGTGGTCTGGGTTCAGAGCTCGTGATACTAGAGGCGAGTGAGAGACAAAGATTCTGGAACTGGAAAACCAATCGCCTGTACAGGGATTCATTTTGGCTAGCACTAGGTATCAAGAGAGTAGGTACCTGCAACTGAGCCAGTCCCAGTAGGTTTCTTTCCTGGTAAATAAAACTTAGACCTATTGACAAGGTAGATGTTAGATGTTTGATTGGCTCAGTTGAAGGCAGATATTTAGAATGGTTCATGTGATTTATGCTCCAGAAAAGTCTGGATGCTTTTGTAAAGGGATCTATATGCCTGATTTAGCTGTTCTTATCTACATTGTATTTCTCTAAAGTTGTTGAAAAAACTTTTAGGATGAGATTAATACTACCCCATCAGAAAAGAAAAGTCTAAAGACTCATCAGTCTGCAATATTTCTAGTCATCTTTCTTTGTCCTGCTCTCATGGCTTGCTCCCAGCACAGGGTAACACCTTCTAAAAGCAATAGAATCAGAAATTTGGAAAAACCAGTCTAGAAGTCAGTGAATCAATCTCCCTGTCTAAGTGTGGGATTAACATTCCCTATTTCATTTCTGACATACTTGTCTAACATGCCCCTTTAACACCTCTGATGAGGAGGAATCTGTAACCTCCTGAGATGTTCTGTGCCAGTGGTGAACTCTCCTTGCTGGTTTTCAGCTATCTTACCCCAGATTCCCTTGCTATAAACGAAGCCCATTGCTATTTTTCTTATCTCCTGTGAACACGGGAAACAGATGATTCCTTTCTCTTTGAAAAATCCGTGGACTGCCATGAGCCTCATCAATTTTCTCTTCTTTCATTGTTTTGGCTTCAGGCTCAAACCTGTCCTTGAAACAGGGAGTGTGCTCCTTCTTTGTATCATCTCCTTTCTCTGTTTTATGTCTTTCAGGAAGAGGCATTGCATATCCCCTTGGCAATCAGTTAAGAAAAGTCAGTTAATTAGGGATCCATCAAAGAGCAAAACAAGCAGTCAGCACTATACATTGCAGTTTCTTCTCTCTTCCTTGATGTACAGATGGTTTTCATATTAAGCACACTGTTTATCGCATGAAATACAGAATCAATAGATACCACCCCCATCGTAATTCCTAGCAATCATCTCCATATCTGACCTAATTGATAGATAGGATAGCCACACACACTTCCATCAAGAGAACTGCAGATGGGACATGAAGATGCATGGGAATGACCATAAAATTAAGAAGTAAATACTCCGTGTTTGTCAAGCATCAGTGACGATGCTATTTTCATAGAAAGTTTTTGTGGGAAATGTAGGCACAAACCCATTATTTTAATGAAGCACACGTTACATCAGCCAGCTTGCAAGAAGAAAAATTCCTCAGCATAGAATATGCCAGGGGCTGCTTCAGGCATTGTTAGCTTGCAGTTCTGGACACTTTCCCAGAAATCCCAGGTTTTCTTTAACCAATGGTGGTTCAGTTTTCAAAGAAAAGACAAAGTCAGGGCATGGTTTTATATAGCCCTCAGCTGCTTGTTGGCAGAGATTGGGGTTTAAGCACCGCACTCTCAAAAATACTTGCAATCAGCTATTGTTCAGGCACCTAAATAAGAATTGGGCAATGTAAATAACTCGTGGGATTGGCCCTAAATGAGAACATCGCCTTGGCTTATATGGATATTTCTTTCTTAGCACTGTAAAATGTGAGAGTTTTTGAGGCTGGCAGTATCAGACTTAATTTTTTTAAAAATTAAATTCTTTTTTATGTTTAGTTAATGTTGGCTGAGTGGTTTGGAAGCTTAAGGGTCGCACAATCCTAAGTATGTGACTTCATCACATCCTGAGATGCATCATGTAAAAAGGCTGCAATCTCAGTTGACCAAAGCCAGTGTCTGCCTCCAAGCAGAGCGTAACCAACATAGAATGTCTGGATGTGAAAACAACTGCGGATTGCTTGTCAAGACCACATATTACTGTTATGGAAACAATGACTAGAATGACTCTCTTCTAGGGGAAAATTAAGACTGGAATCTTTGAAACCTAATTTCACTTTGACTTTGCTGGCCTGTGTTAGTCCTCAGCTCAGCATCTCTGTGCCAGCAGTGTTACTGCTTCATCTTGCCAGCAGCAGACAACTTGCCAGGAAAATCTGAGTCCTGTGGTGTCCGCACACGTGTGTGTGCGCACGGAGGCATGCACACGCATCGGATTCAGTAACTGTGGTTAGGGTCAGGAGTATCATGTTTATCCCTGTTAATAACTGTCAGGTTTCTGTAACCTCGATTACTCTGTCCTTCCTAAAAGAGAGAGGAAAGGGAAATCAGTTATAGTCCTCATCTACGCTGATTTATAGGACAGAGACTGATGTGTTAAGCAGCTTTTGGCTGGACTTAGGAGTGGAGAGCATGCTGGCTGACTTGCTCTGCCCTCATCAAAAACTCGTGCTTTGGCAATTCGAAAGTAATGGTGGGTTCTGGGGACTTTGAGATATAACTTTGCTTTCAACAGAGGCATAAATATAAAGTGTTCCAGTGCAGTGTGATATTTTCAAATGTCAACAACTGCTGGGCCTTGGAGACAGATATTTTGTGTATGAGGCAGAAACAAACGAAGGCAGGAGGGACCAGTCCTCTGAACCATTTAGACTAATGGTTCAGAAAGGGCAGAAGGAAAGAAGCTGTTTTGCCTGTGGATTTGCATCCAGTGCCTCCTTTATTTTCCTACTCCAAGACCTCTGGTTTCATCTCCACCCTCTCATCATGCCTTAGACGCTTGCACAGTACCCTCAGCTCCCTCCCACTTGGCACGCCACCGCTTGTCCTCATTCCTTTCCTCACAGTAAGGACATCAACGGGGTCTCTTTCATCCAGCAGTGTGACAGTTTCACAACTTTCCCCAAACCGATGGGAATATCCCCTCACTGAGACCACCTGCGTCCAGCCGTGCTGGAAGTACCTCCCTCCCGTGCCCTGGCTGTGTGGAACCACTTGGCTGTGTGGTAGCGTGCAAGTGACTCACTTGTTTCTGTTGTGTTAAACTCTTAAAAGGAGAATGCTGATCTGCAGTTAAATACTAAGAACAGGCTGTTAGCATGATCATCAGGTGGCTGTTAATATATCATGTGGCGTTCATTAAATAAAATCTGTAGTAACACTACAAATCAAACGAGTCAAATGAGCTATTCACATGGAAAATGTATTCACAGAACTTCAGTTTTTTTCTGCACAGGATTTCTCTTTTAATATTTGGCTTTTTTATAGATATATTCTTGTTTATGTAAGCCCATTTCTTTACTTGTTGTTTGCAAGCTATTTGCTTTGAATATTCTCTACTCTGTCTCACCGGTCTACTTATTTGAGACATTGCTTCTCACCTTTCTGCCTAAGCATCTCTAGCAGTGAAAGTTTGGTCACTTAAATCATAAATCTTTGCTCCCCCTGGCTGGCAGATTTATAGACATGAATAAGGACATTAGAGCTTTCAAGATTACATACGTACTTTCCAGTCCAGATTTACACTGAAGTGCCTCTCTCTTCTTTCCCTTTCCCCACCTCCTCACCGTGCGTGCATGTATATTTGCATAGTTATCACTTTTCATCAATGTTGCTATGAAAAAGTTGCCTGTATGCATAACCAGGAAAAATCATGATCACTTAAAACTTATAAAACAGTCTCTCATTGAAACTAGCCAAACAGTAAGACTGCAGTTGATGCTAATTCACTCTGCTCATTGAACCAAATGTTCTTCAATATGTTTTCTGCAGTATTTGCTTTCTCTGATGTCTGTTAAAAATAGTGTGAATGAAACACCATCCAATAAATTAGAACTGGTGGAAATTCCCACTTCATTTGCATAAGGAGTTTTGAGTGTGCATATTCCTTCAGCATTTTTCCACGGTAAAGTTGATTTTGGATATAAAAATACTAAAAACTTTGGGTCCAAAAATATCAAGCATTTCTCAATAATATGTGCATATTAATTAAATTGTATTTTTATTGGGAATTTATAATATAAAATTTCAGCTTGTTTTAAATAAAAGAAAAATTGTTACTAAACATCATCAGTATTATTATCTTAATGTACAGGAGGTTTTACTCATAACAGGTAGTGTTAATATGTAGTTAATAACAGTAGACTGAATATATTTATTGCTTTTGTATAGCTTCATATTTTTGCTCTTTCATTTTATTTTTCTATTGTAATTTCTTGAACTGAATCTTGCCAGGGGAATACTTAGATTAATCAGATTGGTTCAGGAGAAAAGATTTTTCTTACAGCACATTTTAAGCTAGTTTCCCAGACTATGAACATCTCAGTTGTATATCCAGATGCAAAGAGTGCAATTCCAATTTTTATGACCAGTTTTATAAACAAACTTTTAGTTCTGGGGAACAAACACAGGAATTTGGTAGACATAACAGAGTAGATCTTGGCACTTGAGTTCTTAATGTGACTGTCTCATATCTTTTCTTTCATGGAAGTTGCTTTATTTAGAACCTTTGAGCCTAGTCCACAGTTTGTATAATACTTCATTCTAGACCACAGGTTGAGCTTTGAGCTTGTATGTTCAGTCTGTATCCTCAGAAGCTGTTAGCTTCCAAAATACCACCTTCCTTTGAGTGCTTTTTAGGAGAGTCTTTATCTTTTACTTTTCCAGTTCCAGTGATGTGATGGAAGCAGCAGATAGTAGCTGTATATTATAACCCCCTCCACCGAGTCTGTTAAGCAGTTTGGTGACAAGTGTAGAGTTTAACATCAGAGATGTTTAGAAATCACCTTTCCCTTATGTTTATCTTTGTACTTTTTGTTGTCTTGTGAAATGGAGTGTACAGTGTTGGTAATCTTGGCTAGTATATTTGTATTTGTATTTTGCACAGTTTGCAGGTCCTTTCCATTGCTAGAAACTATTAGAATCTGATCTATTTCTGAAAAGATGTACCCTCTAGTCCTATTGCAGGAGATCTTTTGGGTGAGCAACATAGTCCCATTTTCTCCAGTTATTAGGAGTTTGTAGTAGACAGCTTTGAGATGAGTAGTTCTTGTAGCATCAGTGCTTCATTATTCATTCAGTTTAAGAACCTGAACGAAGTGAGCCATCTGCTAAACTGTGTTAGGATGTGCCCTGGAGACCTGCCTGTTTGTTGGGTAGTATGGTTGTATCAGAGACATTTTGTGTTGAGATTAGACTTTACTCATCATCAGTAAAATTAGACTGACTTGTTAAATTGATCATTGTAATTTTCTACTTCTCATACTAGATACAGGCCCTATACCTGGAGTTTTGTCATGTCTCGAGTAAGTGTGTGCACACTTTTTGAATTCCAGAGCTGTCCGCAGATTCTCTTCCACTGGCAAAATCTTTTGAAAAGAGAATAATTATTGAAAATCCAGAGTTCATTAGCTTTTAGAAAGCAGAAACTTTCTGAAAGCATATGAGGAGGATATATTCATCCTTAATATTCATTAAAGGCCTTTTTAAAAAAAAAAATCTTATCAAACACAAACGGCAGTACAGCAGCTGAGAGAGAATCAAAACCAACCTGGATAATATTTCAAAGTGATAAAATCAGAAACTGAGTACATCAGTGACAGGTATTCATATTTATGTACTCGTACATATTTAGTGAGATGCTGTGTATACAGACACAAATATATCAAGTATAAAGGATTTTACCATCCTGCAAATACAGCCAGTCAAAGACCTCTGTATAATGGCTGTGTGGGTCTGCAATGCAGAACTGATCGTTCACAGTATGTGCTGCAATAGTGGTTCAGTGCTGTTATTTTCAAAATGCAACCTACAGAAATTTCCCATTCAAAAACTCAGAAGTGTTACCTGATGGTTCAGGTTGCTTCTGTGAACAGTCACCTTCGAATAAACTTTTTTCATAGCATAGCTCCCTGCAGCAGGACTGGATGCTAATATTATGCATAAAGTAATCTAAGGCTGAGTAATCATTAGGAAGTCTCATGTTGCCATGGAATTGAATACCCGTAGGTGGTAGGTCATGGAGCTCTGATTGTGATTCTTTTATTCTTCAGTCAGAGCTTTTTTAAAATTTTGTTCTAGAGGAATTGTACTACTTGCTTTTTTTCATTTGGAAGAAAATCTTCTAGGGACTTAAAATTTATTGGAGAGGAGAGCTAACCTGAAGTCTCATTCTTTTAACTGAAGGACCTGGGTCAGGGAAAGTTTTTGGAAGATTACTTATTATTCCTAATAGAATGGAGGGTGGTTAGAAGACAAAGAAATTTAAATCACTTAGTTTTTCCTGTTACTCCGGAATAGGAAAGAGAAATTTTTCACAGCTACTTAGAACTGTTAAGATTGTCTAGAAAAATGGGAAGACAGCTTACAGAGTGAGGCAGTTTCTGATGAAGACACCATGTTTAGGAAGAAAAAAATCCTGCAGGAGAACAAATTTGGTGAAGCTTTATAAAAATTATTTCTGTCTTTAACTTTACATGCTCTTTCTGTTTCGCAAGCACATATTAATGTCTACAGAATAGGTGACTCGAGAAAATGGAATAGACTGATTTTTGCATGGCAGTTTGCTGTACTGCAAGGCTGGAAGATAGGATATATTGTTTTCTGCTTAAATAAAATAAATTGGGGAACCGTGAGGAATACACACCAGGTAGCCTAACTTTGGGATCAAATAAATTGCTTGAAATTGTCATTAGAAATAGAATTCTTAAATTCATATGTAAGCATTTAATAATAAAGACAAACCCACATAAATAAAACAGGATTGATTTTTTAAAAATTATTTTGGGGTGGACTGTTCTTCTGAGATTCTGCTGGGAGTCTACTGGGATCGCAGCTCAGACTGGATGCAGACAGACAACTGTGTAGTTTTTACCAGCAGGAGAAATACTAGCATATTATGAGAAGTTTTAAACTTGCTTAGATGCAGATTAGAGACGAAATGCTGCTAATGCTAACTGGGAACATTTATTCCATTTAGATTTAGTGCTGTTACTAATAATGATATTACAGAAGACCTGTCTTAGAAGGGGCATTAGATGTTGTAATCATATGTTGATTTCATTTATATTGCATAGAAGATTAAGGAAAACCAAATCAGTCCAGCAATTAGGTTTTTTTATATATGGAGAGAACACTTTGAAAAATCAAGACAATTAGTAAGTGAAGTCCGTTAGACTTAAGAGTTCGGGGACTTGAACGCTGGAGCCAAAAAGCAACCCAAAAGCTGCCCTAGGTTTGCATCTGTCCAAAATATATTGGTAAGGATCAAAACTCAACCACCAGAAAATGGAAAACCTAAAAAGAATTGGTCAGTAAAGAAGTCTATATCAAAATCTAGACATGAAAATGTTCACATAGTCACATTTGCCAAAATTAGGCTGATTTTGACCTTGCAAAAGAAATTAAATTAGATAAAGGCTTTAACCAGATGAGGAGATTTAAAAAAAAAAACCAAAATAAACCACCATGAACTGAAGTCATGATCCAGTGTAGTAATGACAGATCTACTACTTTAATATTTTGGTCTCTGTATTCAGAAAAAATGAAATACATAATAGGAGAAAAGCACCCTGTCTAATCAGAATCTTTGGAGAAATGAAAATTACTGTCCCAGAGAAGAAGCTGAAGTTAAGTGAGTTGCGCAATGCATCGTGTTGTGCAAGTAAGACCTGTCAGTGTTGGGGTAAAAAGAAGTTTGTGTACGCTATTAAGATAGTAACAGAATTTAATGCTATGCACCTTCCAGTAAAGCAAAAGAAACTTATATTAGTAAAGCTTGTCTGTCATTTCTTTACTGATCTGATTTCCCATACTCAATAAAAATAGGCTCTTTGAGTTTTCAGATAGGACATCAGCCTTATGACCGAACTCATCTGTAAACTTCAAAACACTCCTCTGAACAATCTCTGAAGTATGCTGTGATATACAGAATGAAAGATGGTTTCATGGGCTATTTCCAGCCTAACATGCATTTTCAATCTGCAATTATTTAAACTTTCTCAGAAGAAAAAAAAGTCATTGGGACTTTACACACCTCAGTAAGTGTTGTGGTGTTAGCAGATGTTCTTAGTAAAGCCACGTTTCCAGATATCCTGCTGTTAGCCTATTGCCAGGATGACTCAGGCTGTTTACTTTAGTTTTATCTAAATAATTATAGCAAAATTTAATTGCCTGAACCAGATAGCGTTCAAGGAGAACCCATTAATATTAGAGGCAAAAGCCGCCTGGGGATTTTTAAATTAGAGGCAGTCCTGGAGTCCTTGAAATTTTTTAACTTAGGAAGCTAATTTCTGGATTTTCTGTTTATAGGTAAAGCAATGTTGCGGTAAGTCCGCTGCAGCTGAAGGCAGCAGTACCTTTGTGGAGGTAGAAGAGGCAAAAACGTGGGTGGGCTGGCAATTGTATGTGCATATAGATGGCAGGCGGGTTTTGTTGCCCACGTTGCAGCTGTACAAGGCATGTGTGTCCAGGTGTGAATGTTGATTTAATGTCGGCATATACAAGTGTTTTGCTCTAGTAAGAGTGCTGTATTTAATTGTTTGCTGCATAAGGATTTTGTCTGTAAAAATGTACTGTTGAGGAGCTCTGTATTTGTCTGAATCTCCAGTTTTGCCTTTTTTGCCTGTATCCATTTGTAGACTCCTTCGGCTCTGGTTGATTTTATATTTCTCTTATGTCACAGCTCAATATTTTTTCCTGTGTGCATGAAAATTTGATAAAAACATTCAAAAACATAAATATTTGACACTGTTGGCATTCTGTTTGTTAAGGGCATGCCAAATAATGTTGTTATTTTAAATAGCCATTAGAATATCAGGTGGTTTTATTTCTTCAGACAACATGGCTTTATGGTTTTCTTCTTTAAAAATTGCTGCCTACTAACTTTCAATAGATTTGAGGCAGATTTGAGACAGATTTGAGGCACTAACTAGAAAAAAAAAAATCAGTCTGTAATATTCTGAATTCCTTGAGGTGTGTTAACTTTATTTGCTGCAAGAGAGTCAGTGTGTGCCTGTTTAACTTTCTTTAAAACCAAACCTACTGCAGTGGACATTTATGTAACAGCTTGTGTTTAAATGGAACAAAAATATGGTTGTTACAATTTCTTTTCTGTTTTTTTCAACAATGTTTTGAAAGTTTCATCTCCTTTTCCTACCCATTACAAGCAATCTACACCTACTTACATGTTCCTGCCACCCAAAACCAAATTCAGACCACTTACACAGGTTGAATTTGGAATAATTGCATTCTTTAGGGAACTGTGTGATGCGTGAATTGGACTAGACTTGGATACAGGTTTTCATAGTGAAGACAGAGGAATGGTGTGAAAAAGAGCCTACAGCTTTTTTTTTTCTCCCTATGATATAACACTCTGTTTTAAATGTATGTATGGATGATGTTTGGTAAAGGACAAGATGAGAGGAAAACCTGCAAGAAATGCAAAGTAAACATGCCAGTAGTTTCTTAGTAAGTATTGTATGTACATAGCAAGGTAGCACAGAATAGCCAACATTTTGGGCAGCGTTCCAAGATACCTGATATTCTTGTCATGGGCAAGTCTATAATTAGCATAAAACCCTACACATTGATTGAGCTATACTGGGTACCAAAACCAATGACTTCCTGGTAGGCTAAAATAGTCTGATTCTTACTGGCACTGGTCCACATTTTCCGCCTCCAAAACAAGTGTCCTGATATTTTGCATGCAAGAATGCGAGAGTCATGAAACTGAAGAGGTAGGAAGCAAGAAGGAGCATGTGTCTACAGTCTAGTAAGGAAGGACGTACATCAGGGAGAAAAGGCACTCCCATTTAGCTCCCTCCTTCCTAGGATAGTTTGCAGTGTCTGTATGCACCATCATTTATAAGCAAAAATACATAGACATTAAACCTTAATTGTCATCTGTTTAAGTTAGTGTCCTAATTGCCAGGTAATGGAATGAGGTACCACTGCAGGTGCTCTTGCTCACTCATGCTGTCCTCATTGACTGGCACGGCCACGTCCCATGTCACTTTGTCACCCAGGTGAACTCCGATCTTGGGAACTTGTTTTGCATCCGTGAATCCACTTCAAGAGGGAAGGAACTGTAAACTTTGGAAATGACATTCCAGCCTCGGGAGGCTTCATCCTTTCTCAATTCGCATCCATAAACCAAACTGCAATAGGCATGGCTCCTTAATCATGCCAGTACTTTCAATTTTGTATTTATAGGTATCTTCGTTCTTATTATCAATGAACTTTCACGTAGTCATTTCACATACATTAGGTAAATGGCTCTCTTCAGTTAGGATGATGCCTGTTTTTTTAGTGATGGCATCTGAGTGACAAACAGAATTTAGGGTTACTTTTACTTTTGAAACTGATTAAACAATTTCCCTCATGCTATGTGAATTAAATATTTTTCTCTAAGTTCTTAAAATTGTTTCTAGAGTTTCATGATCTACCCCCTATATTTCTTGTTTCTCTGTGAGTCAGGCTGCTTTGTTAGCCATCCTTTGTGAGCCTATATCTAATTTTAAGTAATTTTTATTGCAGAAAAAAAAATAGACTAGAAAACTGTACTTTGTAAATGACTTAAGAATGGCCATGTTTCATGTTACATAATCACATCTTGTCCAACAAGAATGTCACTACAGCAGTTATTTAACCATTCATACAACTCACTGGGACGTTAACATTGCAAAGAGGGATTTCCTTACCAGCTAGTGTTGTACAGATAGTCCAAAAATCTGTTACAGGTAATTTGAAGAAACTTATGCCCAAGCATTGAAAAAATAAAATAAAATGAGTCAAAACCTAATACAAATAGTGTGCTGTTATTCCTTTTCTACCTTATGGTATTTAAATATATACCTTACTCTTCATCTCCCCATTTATGCATAGACTTTCTAGAGTCCAGGTCAGGCTGAAAGATGTAGTTTGCATTTAAATTTCAGAACTTTTGGGGCACTGGTAGCATGTGGCCTTCCTAAAAGACGTACAATTCTTGCTGCATTGCACTTGTGTTTTGGTTAATGGTCTGAAAAGTGAAGAAGCTTTGGAAGGAGCAAGCCTTTGTCAGTTAATGTCAAGGTTGAGAGTTTCATAAAGTGATTAAAGAGTTGATGTATCAGCAGACTCTTTACCCAGGAACCATGGTTATTCGTGAGCTTTGGTGCTGAGAGTCTTATCAGTTACTGTGTCTCTGGACTCCAGGACTGTGCTAAAAAGTTTTTAATCATCTCAAGTGCCCCAAGGATTTGTGGAGAACATGCTTTTTTTCTCATCTCAATCCTTTTCCTGGGTCCACGGTTGAGCATAGCCTTCTCAGCCCCAGAGTTTGGTTCTCGCTGAGGTTGAAGTGGTTAACTCCCATTGCAGAAGTGATGCTATAGTTTTCTAGCTAAAATAAGTGGTTCCTTGATACTGTGTATTTCTGTGTTGTGTTAGAGGTGAATCTAATGAATAGCTTTGTTATGAGATTTTGCATTCCTTGGATTTTTGTTGTGTTGAGCTCTAATATAATTTGCATTGTATTATGCTTTAACAGCTTTCATCTTTAGTGAGGTAGGATATTGAGTATTTCCTCTTCTTACTTCTATGATGTCATTATTTCAGACTCTAAATTTGATTCAGGTGTTTATTAGGTATTTGGAACTCCTTATAGATGACAGGCACTTATTGATGGAGATACAGCTATATATAGCAGGAATTGCTTGTAGCACAGAGGTACAACAGGACTTCTTTGAGTTGTTTAAAAGTAACTGGAGTATATGGGTACAGTGCAAAATAGGAATCTTTGTGAGCTCAAGTGGGATATTCATAAATATTCTTTATGTCTTTTCTTTTTAAAGAGAAGGACAAATGCTTCTAGCCTGAGACTGTGCCAGGTTAATTCTTTCAAGATTTAATACATGAAATTATAGGATATGAAAGATCACAGAGAGGCCTTGCAGATTATTGTTTGTCACAGTACCTTTCACACCATTCATTAAGAATGAGTTCTGACTGAATTCATGATGCTGGAAATAGATAGATCTTGTTCAGATGGGAGACCTGAATAAGGAGGTTCAATGGTTGTTATCAAGAAAAGAGAGGCATATATATTGTCAGTAATGGAAACTGTGTCAGTAATGGAAACTGCTTCAGGGGATGTTTACCAGCTTGTAGGCAACTCTGTTTCTGGAATGGAAGGTCCATGGATAGTTACTTGTTTAAATGATATTGCTGCAGTTGAATGTAAGTGAGGTTTCCTTTTTAAAGAACGTAAATAGTCTCCATTAAACTACAGGTACTTGGTTAGCTTTTGGGAGTTTTTGCACTTTGGGGAAGGCTTTGCCTGCGTAGTGTAGGGCAGCAGCCTTATTTCTTCCAGCAAAACAGTCATCTGGAAGATTTCAAAAAATGCTTGCATTCTCATAACTCATGTTTCAAATTATTGGTACTGTATACTGAAGACCACTTGTATAGTTCTTACTGCTGTCCCAGAATATTGATGTACCTGTGGGGTTTTTTCTTTATCATTGGAACGTATAAGGGGGACGCACCTTCTCCAAGCTCTCAAATGAATGTTAATGGACCAACTTTCTGTGATGTATGGTAAATTGCAATAGCTATATCTGTGTTTTCACATTAGCTCTTCATATACTCTTCATATACTTGAATCGTAGAATCATTTAGGTTGGAAAAGACCTTTAAGATCATCAAGTCCTACTGTAAACCTAAATCTGCTAAGTCCACTACTACACCATGTCCCTAAGCACCTCATCCAATTGTCTTTTAAAAACCTCCAGGGGTGGTGACTTAACCACCTCCCTGGGCAGCCTGTTCCAATGTCTGACAACCCTTTCAGTGAAGAAATTTTTCCTAATATCCAGTCTAAACTTCCCCGGCTCAACTTGTGGCCATTTCCTCTTGTTCTATCGCTAGTCACTTGGGAGAAGAGACGAACACCCATCTCACTACGACCTCCTTTCAGGTAGTTGTAGAGAGTGATAAGGTCTCTCCTGAGCCTCCTCTTCTCCAGACTGAACAATCCCAGTTCCCTCAGCCGCTCCTCATAAGACTTGTGCTCCAGACCCCTCACCAGCTTTGTCGCCCTTCTCTGGACACGCTCCAGCACCTCAATGTCCTTCTTGTAGTGAGGGGCCCAAAACTGAACACAGTATTCGAGGTGCGGCCTCACCAGCGCCGAGTACAGGGGCACGATCACCTCCCTGCTCCTGCTGGCCACACTATTTCTGATACAGGCCAGGATGCTGTTGGCCTTCTTGGCCACCTGGGCACACTGCTGGCTCATATTCAGCCGGCTGTCAATGAACACCCCCAGATCCTTTTCCACCAGGCAGCTCTCCAGCCACTCTTCCCCAAGCCTGTAGCATTGCATGGGGTTGTTGTGACCCAAGTGCAGGACCCGGCACTTGGCCTTATTGAACCTCATACAATTGGCCTCAGCCCATTGATCCAGGCTGTCCAGATCCTTCTGTAGACCCTTCCTACCCTCAAGCAGATCAACACTCCCACCCAACTTGGTGTCATCTGCAAACTTGCTGAGGGAGCACTCGATCCCCTCATCCAGATCATCGATAAAGATATTAAACAAAACTGCCCCAATACTGAGCCCTGGGGGACACCACTCATGACTGGCTGCCAACTGGATTTGACACCATTCACCGCCACTCTCTGGGCCCGGCCATCCAACCAGTTTTTTACCCAGCAAAGAGTTCACCTGTCTAAGCCATGAGCAGTCAGATTCTCCAGGAGAATGCTGTGGGAAACAGTGTCAAAGGCTTTAGTAAAGTCTAGGTAGACTATATCCACAGCCTTTCCCTCATCCGCTAAAGCAATGAATAATGAATCTCACTTTGCAATAGTACATAGAGTTGTTCAAGAAAGAATAGAATAGAATAGTTCAGTTGGAAGGGTGTGAACATCCCTGCTTTCTTAAGAGACCAAGCTTCTGAAATATGTTTTCTGCTTATATGGCAAGTTTGGAAAATAAGTCACTTGTGGACATAATTTGATAAAGAATGTCCATGATGAACAAGATTATGTTAGCATGTTAGCTATGACGGAGTTTCCAGATGAGCAGTTTCTCTCCTCAACAGATAACAGGGAAAACTTTTAAACATGCTTACCTTATAATCACAGAATGGATGCTTTCTGAATGAGATTAGAACATAATTCTCCTTTAAATGACCCAGAAGTCCCTTAATAGCGCCTACCTTTCTTCTGAACAGCTCATAATGTTACCTGCTCTTCCACAAATATTCCTAGCTTTGATGGCCATTTTCCCCCATGTTTTCCACAACTTACTTTCTCTCTCCTCTTCCACACATATGAAATAGGCTTCCTGGACTCATCCATAAGACTTCTGTTTCAAATCTTTCTTCAGTGATATTACTTACCTTTCTTCTGGTGAACCTCATGATGCAGTCAGGGGATGGGCAACTGAAAATATTTGGTGCTAACATGACAGGCAGGTCTTTTTCTCCTCCTTTTTAAATAACTTGCATGAATATTTGTCAGAACTGTTGAAAGCTGCTTCCATGTCTTTATCTCTCTTTTAGGAAGTATTTCATGATGCTCCATCAAGTTCACCATGTCCTTTTTAATGACAATGATACTTTAAAATACCATTATTCACCTCTACCTGCAATGCACAGGGCTGTTCCTATTTTGGGGCTCCATACAAATTCAGGCAAACATCAATATTTTAATTACACGTGGGCTTTTTCATGTATGTGAGAAGAGTGACATGAAACTCTGGAATCATAGAATCATGGAATGGTTTGGGTTGGAAGGGACCTTTAAAGGTTATCTAGTCCAACCCCCCTGCACTAAGCAGGAACATCTTCAACTAGGTCAGGTTGCTGAGAGCCCCGTTCAGCCTTACCTTGAATGTTTCCAGGGATGGGGCATCTACAACCTCTCTGGGCAACCTGTTCCAGTGTTTCACCACCCTCATTGTAAAACGTTTCTTCCTTATATCTAGTCTGAATCTACCCTCTTTTAGTTTAAAAGCATTACCCCTTGTCCTGTCTCCACAGGCCCTGCTAAAAAGTCTGTCCCCATCTTTCCTATTATTGAAAGGCTGCAATAAGGTCTTCACGGAGCCCAGGATACGGTTGGCCTTCTGGGCTGCGAGCGCACATTGCCAGCTCAGGTCCAGCTTTTCAACCACCAGTACTCCCAAGTCCTTCTCGGCAGGGCTGCTCTCAATCCCTTCATCCCTCAGCCTGTATTGGTACCAGGGGTTGCCCTGACCCAGGTATAGGACCTTGCATGTGGCCTGGCTGAACCTCATGAGGTTCACATGGACCCATTTCTTGAGTCTGTCCAGGTCCCTCTGAATTGACCTTTTCCAGTGTACCCTTTAAACCTGTGGCTCCTTTCCATTATGCTCCAGCAAGAAGTACAGAACAGAATTTGGCATGTGGGACACAATAAAAAATACAGGATACTAAGTTCAATGGCTATATGAACTTTCACAGATTACTGATGCCATTGCAAATTCACAGTAACAAACAGTTCTAGCACATTTCCAGACTCCAGTTTAGAAAACTGTTCCCAGAAGGACAGCAGATTCACTAAGTCTTGAGTAATTAATTCCTAAAATCGCTTCCTGGAAGGTGACTTGAGTGGTCTGTTCAAAGATCATCCATCACATTCGTCCCGTGGGTTAGTCCTTTACTCCAGGTCTGGGGAAAGGATGGTTTAGGTAGTATACATGGGACATCTGAACATATTTCTGTATGATTCTGTCTAATTCTTTCCCTTACTGACAAATTCTTCAGGACAAAAATTGCATGTTTTTGTGGGTGTGGTTAGCACCTTATATATAGGAACAACTTTAGTTAACTAGTAAACACCTGGACATATATGTTTAGCATTATTCTTGGGTATACTGCGATGAGACCTGACACAGCAATTGTACATACATTGAGAACAGGAGAGGTGAGAGGAAAAAAGATCCTCATCCCAAAACACAATGTTTAAAAGTTAGAGTGCATTCTTCCTACTGGAGCATACGCTTGCTGTGCATTTATCATTAGAAGTAGCATTGCTGTCAGGCCTCCCACTGGGAAAGTGTTTAGATGCCACATTTTGTGTGTATTAGACCTGCCTAACTAGGCAGAGTATGTGACTGCCATCATTGCTACTGTAGTTGAAGTTGGCCTCATTTTCTTTAAAGTTGCTTGCAAACCCAGTAATGAAGAAGGAAAACAGAAACGAAATGAAACAGTAATATGTATCTCCTGGGTATTTCAAAGCCACAGAGCGCTAATTAAAATCTCAGACTTAAATATCTGATCCTTGGGGTATAAAACAGCGCATAGGTTAGCTAGGAACCATAACATAACAGATAAACAGTAGCAAAATAAAAGCATAATTGTATGGGCCCACTTAACTTGGATGTTAGTAGAATTTTATTTGAATAGGTATTGGTTTATATATCTGGAAACTGCAATTTATTTTTCCAGCATTTGCATATATTATCTGTGCTATTAGATACTTCAGCTGTAAGATGCCAAGTGTTATGGAAATTATGCATGCCAGCCACCGTAACAGGGTTTGACTCTAAGTTTCTGCTAAATCAATAAGCCAGAAAGAGATTCTTCTGTAAAGTCCTTTTATAAACAGTGCTACAACTCAAGCTGGGTGCCTCCAAAGAGGGACCTCAAACAAAGAAATCCCTGGGCAATTATACCCTTACAATCTAAATTCCCCACCCCTCATAGGATAGTTTGGACCAGTAGTAATACTAGGGTCTGGGGTCTTCCCGTTCTTCATTGGGTCCCTTTGTTGTCTCTAGGCAGGCCGTTTCTTTTCTTATCTCTAAGGTTGCAACTTCTGTTAATGAATGTAGCTTCCTTATCTTCTGGCTTGAACTGGCTCTGGGGCTTTCTTTTACTTGACTAGGTAAAATTTCAACATATCTAGGTGAAAGTTCACAGCTTGCGGCAGAAGGCTTCACCAAATTTAGCTACTAATGCTAAGTAAGTTATACTGAATGAGTTCTGTATAAGTAGTATACCAAATTGCACAACACAAGAGGTTACAAATGTGGTGCAACAACTACCGGTGTGCTTTATGCACAATGTTCAAGCTGTGCCTTCTTAGAATATAACTCCATGCCCAAGGAAAATGTCCCATCTTTGCTGGCTTACCTTGTCGCAGGACAGGGGAAGATTCATATTGTGTAGAAGTGCTAGTGAGAAGCCATTAGAGCTTGATGCTCAAGAAATGTCGTGCTAATGCTTTTTACCCTGTCTTCTTTACCTTCAGAGTATTTCCAAATGAATCAATTAGTGCACTAGTTTTCCTCTACCCTCATGTTGTTAACAAGCTGAGTGGTAATGTGTGGGGTCTGTGATAGAGAAAGGCTAAAATAGAAATGATGTGTGGAAATAGCTAAAATTGGACTGTAAAAAGAGCAGATACACTATAAGGAAAGAACTAAAAATACCGTCTGGATAGACGTATGTGTGTGTGTGCATACACAAACGGGAACAAAACTTTAATGGCCAGTATACAGATTCTGTTGCTTAGGGATTTTTTTCCTTTAATGATCTATTGATTTTCACTTCCCCTTTTCAGAAGGGTTTTTTGGGAGTCTGGTGTTGGGGTTTTTTTTAAGATCAGAAGTAATATATTTCTTTATGGTTTGTTATTTGGTAAAATTTTACTATTTTTAAACATCTCTTTTGTATAAGCACATGTAAAAGTCCAAATAAATGCTTCAACTAAAAAAAAAAAAAAAAAAAAGGAAAAAACCTCTCAAATCCAAAGCACTAGGTAATAAGACTGTGCAAATATTAAGCAATTGGGCTCACAAATGTTAGGGAATTCACAAGTTGTGGCTGCCTATCAAACTATGTTTTACTTCATCATTATTTGGCTCCCTCAGTGCTTCAGCATGGCTGTTTCCTCCTTCCTCTGCCATCCCTTACAGGACAGCACCAGGAGTACAAAACAGTGAGTCTCCAGTTCTCCTTTCCATCCCTGGAATAGCAGTAGTCTGGGGATATCAGGAAGGGAAACTGGAAAGGAAGTCCTGCTCCCCTGATAGCTCCAAGTGAGACATGCTCAGTGGTGGTTGCACAGCATGGCACACCTAACCATGCGGTCAGCAGGCAGAAGCTGTAGAGGAGGTGGATCCTCCATGACGCAGGCAGGGTCTTCAGAACATATCTCTATAAGGTCTGAAGACTTCTAAAGAGGTATTTTAATCACATGAAAACACTTCTAGAGGTTTGTATTTTGTCCAGATCTTTGCTTTTCTGTGGAGCTGTGTAAATCACAGAAAAACTAAACTTGATCAGTGAGAAGTTTTATGGAATCAGGTGTATTCAGGTCTGTTCCAGACCTGCTTCCTCTGGTTTCTTTAACCTGACAAATAATAAACTTTCCACTAACCATCTCTGACTTTTGGGAATCAGTTGAGGACTTACAAGTTGAATAAATCAGCCTGAGGACAGACAGTGAACATGGAAGATTTCAATCCACAGTTAAAGTTTTCGTGAAGTTTTATAAGCAACTGATAAACAACATTTTATAATGGGAGGTATCAAGCAGCTTCAACTATAGCATTGAATTGAATGTTCAGTTGAAGTGAACTGTAATGTTCCATTTAATGTAATCTCAATAATGTGTTTTGCAGTAGAAAGGAGGGCTCATGATGTGGTGTAGGCAACATTATACACGTGAGTTGTGAAGAAACAAAAGTTCTTGGCACCAAATGTCTTACCTTTTAAATGTGGCAATGTTCTAAATATGAGTCACAGAATGGAATAATTTAGTGTTTCTATGTGCATTTCTTGACACACACTTCAGCAGAAGTACAAAATTTTAAAATTACTATTTTATAATAAAAATTGTCTTAAATAGTGCTACTAATTGTAGCAGAAAGAAAACCATTGCGTGTTTTACATTGGGATATCTGTTAAGCATGGTGTCTGGAGAGCAATGCAACTGTGCCATCTAGGACTTCTCACGCAATTATTACCCTGAGGTTCTAAGTCCTCACAAAAGTCAGGTGCTCAGAGATGTCTGAACATACAAATCATCAAAGCAAAAATAAAAAACTTCAATAGAATTTACTGGACGTCTTTTATGTCAAAGAATTTTATGAAAATGTTCAAAAATTTTCAATGTGTTATCAAGATCTAGGAGTATGAGCTGGTTTTGGTAAAAATAAATACATACCTGTATTATTAAAATAATTTATCTTTTAGGACTTTATGGAGGGGAAATAAAGTTTTAGGTAGCTTGATGTATGAATTGTTCAAGAAAAGCTCATTTTAAAAGCAAGTTACATTGAGCTCAAAAGCCTTTAAAAGATGTAGAAATTAGAAAATAAGATAGAGCCATGCAGATCATATTATGAAATCTGAGGCCTGAAGTAGAAGGCAATCCTGGCATTTGGTTTTAAGCCAATAGACATCTTTGGACTGAAAAAGTAAGTTATATCTGGCCCTCTGCTGAACTACTGACTTTAGTACCCCTTCTCTGCATAATGCCAGTGTATATATTGCAACATGGAATGCATTCGAAAAAATAAAATTAGCTCCATGATGAAACGAGACTGTGTTTTCTAACTCAATGTACTGCTAATGGTAGACTTCAGTGAATACCTGTGGCAACTCAGCAGATTGAAAATAACACCAAAACCAGTCCAAAAATGCTATGATAACAAGAAGAGAAGTAGCAAGCATGATACTTGCAGTTGTCTTAACTTGTACTTGGACATGTAAAGGATTGGTGTCTCTCTTGCACCTCGACTCCTCCCTTGCCAGGACACCACCATTCTTACAGCTGACACTGGTGGTCTTCTCTTTTTGTGATCTTCGTAAATTCTCTATTTGTGGTCGTTTCCTCGTTCTCCAGCTGCAGCCCCGGTGTTGCTTGTGTTATTTCCACCCCATCAAATGTGGTTTCTCAGGGATTCCTAATTGTCCATTTGTGGCTGGATCACAAAGATTTTGCTGCATCCTTCTTCTCTTCGACCCTTTTCAGATTCTACACTGTTGATCACACTTTCCACAGTAACATTTTCATTGTCAGCTCCTGTATTTTCCTGTCACAGTTTCTCTCCCTGCTCCCTCACTGCTTCAGTGTATCATCACAAAAACAAACAAAATCCCCACCTACTCCTAGGGAAGAGGGGAGAGAGGTGATAGACAGAATAAGTGTCAAGATGTGATAAGATGCTGGTAGACAGTATTTGTGATTCTGGCTGAGCAGTGCAGTTAAGGACGCTCTTGCATATTGTTACTGAGTCAAAGCTTCTGTGTCCTGAAGTTTCTTGGGAATGCCATTTCTTAGATACACTTAATTTTAAGATATTACTGACCTTTGAAACAAAAATATCCCATGCCCCTTTCTTCTTACTGATGAACAGTAATTTGTTGGAAATGTGAAAATGGAATTATGGGAATATGTATTTATGTTAATGGGATAAGCTCTATTATATCGAGGTCTTTCAATGTTTTCTTTTTTCTTCTTGTAATTCTTATTTGGATTGGGTCTTTGTCATTTTTTCTGCTTTAATTCTGGTGATCTTATATGTTTGGAGTGACCACCAGGATTTCCTACTTATGCTGGTGGTACTGCTTGTGGTAGAAGCAAACTGACTGTCAAAAAAAGCAGAAACTTGATTACAAGTGTCAAATATTTAATGAAGGCAGATATTTAGGCATTCACTCGTACCCCTTAAATAAGTCTTATTTCCAAATTTCATTTTTCCTGTCCTGTTCAGAGTAAAAAAAGAAATAATGAAAACCACATAATTAAAAACAATCCTAAAGTATCATTGCAGAAATATGTATAGCAATTTATTTAAGAAAATAAGGGAAAAATAAGAAGTCTTTTTAGAAACTTTGTGTACAGCCAAATACAATCCAAGAGGAATATCATCAGCTAATGTATATTTTCATAGGCCCTTCTTGGTAACTGAATTAAAATCAAGATGTACAAGCTGAGAATGTGCACTGAAGTGTGTATATTAAACATCTGCTGTTTAAAAAAAAAGTCTAAAAATTTTTGGAGAGTGAAATAAACTGTGAAAAGTTTGTTTTCTCCTGTTTTCTCTTTTAAGACATTTAGCCCTCTAGACTATATATGTAAAGTTAAAAATATATCAAGGTCATTTAATTATGGAAACCATAAAACCTAATATATAAGATATGGTATTAAAATAAGGCTTACTATTTGCTAAACCAATTCAGTCAGTTTCTTTCAGGTACTCAATATGATGTACAGGTAGAAAGTTATGGAAATTCGAAAGAAATGAGGGGAAAAGTTTTGTAAAAATGACAGGAGAAAAATTGGTAGGACTGGCTTGCTTCTTGGTTTGTTTTTATAGCATGCTTTGAGAATAAATTTTCTTTATCGATGCATATGCTAAAAGAATCCTTTGCTGCAGCCTCTCTCCATTGCTGCCTGGAATTTGAGGATGAAAAACATAGCTCTGTTTTTCATATAGCTTTATTTTAATGAAGCTGCAAAATTACTACATTATTGACCAGTAAACTTGAAGAAAAATTACCCAGCTTAGGGAAGGTCAAGCTTCACTAGGATGGGTGCAGGGGTTCTCATTACAACATGGCTTTTCTTACTTCAGGTCAGGCAGCTGATAGTTTTTGAGGTAAGTCTCGTAATGTGAGTCTAGGTCCTGTATCTGATAACAGCTAAAACCAATTGGTTAGTATTCTTTCTGTGTAAGATGAAAAAGGGTAAAACAGATAAGACTGTCCCTTGTTTCCTTTGTTGCTTAGGAGATTGTAGAATAAATCCAGATAAGTGAAGCATAAGGCTTTTGCTTTATGTAGGTGTTCACTTCTATAGTACCAATACAGTAAAATCACCACGTATTTTCCCACCCCCTACGTACAAAAAGAAAAAATAGCTTACGCCTGAGAAGTAAAATTAATCTTGTGGAGATCAGCAGCACGCTGCTATGCTGAAATTCTGTTGCTTCCATAGAGATTCATTTTCCATTCCAAATTGCTAGGGGAGCTATAAAATATTTAGATACCTACGTATGTAGAAATCTTTTGTTGGATACAATTGTGTCCAGATATAGAAGATCTGCAGTTAACTTTGGGGACTGGAGCTATGCCGATTTAAAAAAAAAAAAAACCACAAAAACAAACCGATGCTGAAATCTAAAATTAATGCTGTAGAACTTTCCATATTATTTAAACTAATCTTCAGTTTAAAATTAAATTAATTGCTCATTTGCCATAGTAATAAAAAGCAATGTGTTGTATTAAACCAAGGATGGATGTAGAGTTCTATTGATCTAAAAAGCTTCCTCACCAAGCTGAACTGGAAAAACAATGCACATCTCTTGTATAACTTCTCCAGGTTTTATTAGCTCCTTTATTCTCTCCATGGTGCAATTTAGCAAAAGAAAATGTAGCATACAATCTCTTGAGATATATTAAAATGTGGAAGGTTGTGCAGAAATAGACAAAGATAACAGATCAGACCAAATTCTTTATAGTCTTCTTTGAACTACAGACCATCCACAAAAGCCTTGCAGAAATTCTACCAGGGAAAGGGAGAATTTCTTCCAAGATTCGTCCCTACCTTTTTAGGTGAGATTTTATTTCCGCCTTTTCCCTCCAGTACAGGAGGTGCAGAGGAACCCCACGTTGTTGTGACAGTTAGCTGCTACATACTTCTCCAAGACTCTGGTATCAGTGGTAGAACTTCACACATCCAAGTGATATGTTTAAATTTCTGTCCCCAAGAATCACAGTTCTCCATTTGATTCCTTGACTTTCTCCAGTCCTGGCTCCCTGCACTAACCTCTCCTGTCTTAAGAGAAGTTTAATGTTTCCTCAGAAATTTCTTCAAACAAAGAGTCCATTATTTAATCCAGTGCACCCAGATGTTCCAGTTGGACTCTGGGAGGGGGTGGTGGGTGAAGAGGAAGCGAGAATCAGAAACAGTAGAACTTTCATAAATGGCTGTTCTGTTGTAATGTCTTTTGAAAATGGAGTATGCGCCCACTGTGTTCCATAAACACATGCATTGCATTAGGTACAAGCCAACGCATTTCATTCAAGCACATCTAAATATTAGAGGGAAACCAGCAAGGAGTTATGGTTGCAGGGAAAAATTAGGGGGAAGAAGAAAGAGTTCTTCCTAGTTCAGTGAGTAATAACTTGATTGGTAGACATTTATAGGGTAATACTGAAAGAGCAAACAAATGTAAGTCATCTAATTAGGAAATTGAGAAAAAAATAACAAGAATAAAAAGAAGAGGAACTGAAGAAGACGTGTACAGCAACAGCTGTAAAAGTGTCTATTGAATTGCTCTTCATAATGAAGAAAGGGGAGCATAGTATCTGGTTTACACAAGGTTTCTCTCAAGTTATAGAATGCAATAGTTGTGCCAGTGTAAAACTGGGAATTATGTTCATGTTTGAGTTTGGCATGCTTTGAACAAAAGTTCTGAGGGGATGTTTGTAATAGTTTGTCATTAGTGAATGTATAACCCTTTCTCATAAAATTATTATGTTATCCTCACCCACAATGAATTCAAATAAAACGTATTGGTCAGTGTATGTGTGCATGCTACCATATTAATAATAATTTGCAGGATGATAGAGATTGTTTCATCTGCCTAATTCAATATGGGAAGTCAGTGAGATCATAAATCATGGAACAAATTATCTTTTATCTTAAAAGAGAGTGAAAAGACTGCTGTTAGATTTATGTGAATGGACATATACTCTTGCACCTAGCTGTTCTGAAAGCAAATTAGTCAAACAGTTCTCCAAACGGATGCATTTGAATTTTCAGATCAATATTACAACAGCATTTATACCTTTTAGGGGTCCTTCTTATTTTTTGTCACGTCACTCATTAAGTAAATAGATTATTTTAAAACCCTTTAATTTTTTTTATTCTAAATTATTTGCTTGGCTGGTAGACTTTAAAGTTCGCATATACAAGCAATTTCAGTAGCTTGAAAAGTAATCGTACACCAGTTCAGCTGTAGGGATGGTCCATATGCACATAATTTAATCTCCTATTGTAGGCTCAGCTAAGCCATGTTGCATTAACTGACTTTTACCATGCATATATGCAGATAATTGCTGTGACTCAGCTGACACTCAGTAACTCAGCAAGCTGCAGTAACCTGATCATCTGCTTGAGCCCTTTTTTTTCTATATTACTATTATAAAACCTAACGAAGACCTAACGAAGTTTCGCGTTTCTTTTGCTTTTTAAAAATACTGATTCTTTTTTGATTGGGCATGGATCCATTTTTTGTGTGTGGTTGGATCAGCCAGGTTCTGCACATTAATGTGGGGCCACAAAGTGAGAGGGGTTACAAAGACCTGTGTCCACAGCTGTGGCTTGTACTGCTGTGAAAAGATAAGTCAAAACTCCTTCTCTGTCAGAGACACGGGGAGCAAGAGCACTCATCAACAAGCTCAGCACAGACGAGCACTTTGGAGCCACGAAACAATCTCCTGCCCACATGGGAGTCTGCAGGAAAGGGCGGGAGGTTGATGGCTTTTTGGATCTGGCCCCATTTCATCTTAATCTGCTCTGGGTCCTGATCTTTTCAAAGTCTCCCCATTGTGCGTGTGATTTCTGCTAAACACGCAGAGAAATTTTTAAGATCAAGACCATATGATACAGCAAGATTAATCTACCCTTTGGCCTTCACCTCTCCCTCCCACTGGGGGAGAGGTTTGGTTCTGCTAATTTGTCATGTTACTTTTTTTTTCCCCGCCATAATTTTTTTTCCTCCTCATGGTTCACCTAAGTTGGGAATTTTGGCCCAAACACTCTCAGCATATAATGAAGATAAATAGAATTCTTTATGTCCACTACATGAATTTTGAAGACATCATTGTTTATTTCACCCAGTTTTAATGTGCAGAATTTGTAACTCATTTGTAGAATATAAGTGTTTTTTCACTTTTATTATATATTGTGGCTGAGTTGAATCCCTGTAGGTCTGTGAAGCAGATGTGTTAGTACAGCTGGTATAACAGCTTCATTCCTTCCCTCATCTTCTGCAATGCAGTCAAGTTTTGAATTGTTATGATATGGAGTAATTAAATATGAATAAATAAAATATCACCAGATAATGAAGCTGCAGTCCCCTCTGTCATGTTAAATCATTGATGAGGTGCCTGTGAGTAGGAACTGTGGCTGATGATGTCTTCTGCCTTGAAGTCTCTGATTAGTTTTGGGAGCATTTGTGTAAATTTTTCCATCATTTTTGCATCAATAGCCAGAAAAAAATCGTTTGCCTCCATAAAATATATATGGATCACTATATCCTTCTGCCTCATCAATCCATTCCCTTCAGGTCTTCGGACACCTGAATAATAACTGGAAGTGGACCAGTTTGCAGATAACAATGTAATTCAACTGTGTTACTTTGTTAGGTATCAGTATGTAATTTGCAAGCTTGTTAGAATAAAGAGTGAGGGTTTTGGGAACAGATGCAGAGTACCTCTATTTATCTATATCTGGTTTTAAAGTCATATTTACCCCATAAAAATATTGATTTCAGCAAAGGAATGGAAGAAATAATGAACAAAATGAAAATTTTTGTTTCGGTTTTCTGTTTCAAAGCATCCCAGATACTAATCCAGGTATTTTAGATCCTACAAGTCCTACTCTGCTGGAAATAAGGTAGGAATTCAGTATTGATGCTTTTCTGAAAACTCCTCCTGTCCCCATAATGGCTTTTAACCCATCTAAAACATTACTATATCTATTACTAACTATATCTATTACTTTTATATCTATAAATACCTCAGATTTATAATACTTAATTTCAGGCGCTAGAGACTTAATTTCAGACTCTACTGTTCGCACTGTCTTCCTCTCACCCATGAGAGAGCCATAGAGTTACGAGAAAGCTGTCATTTGTTTTCATCAGGTGTGAATATTAGGGGAAGGAGCTCCTCTTTGAGCAGGAAGGCAATTAATGCATCAGGTTGGCTGCTTTAAAAGGTGCTGCTTGTTTGAAACAGTTCAGGGAGCTGGAATGCTACTGCTCTTCTTCAGCTGTTTCAGTTGGTCACTTAGGATATATAGCTCAGTCCATCAAGCATTCCTTGCTCCTGCTTTAACCATAACTGCTCCAGAAACACCATTGTCCAGTCGCAATCTATAGGGTGATGGGACAATCCAAGTGTACTTGAGGGTTTTGTTTACCATGTTCTCTTGTGATTTATTGTTGCATTTGCACCGGTTTATCTTTATAATACTTGTATGTTTTTTCCAATATTTCTTTATTTTTAGAATGACTTTTCCTTAAAGCAATGTCTCTGGTACTCTGCTTTTATATGATAGATGAACTGAACCTTCTGTCACGTAAAGATAGCATGTAAAATAATAATTAGGAAAGAAATTGGATTGGGACTGATTATTTTTCTTCAATACCATCACAGAACTCCTATTAATACTAGAGATGCCCAAGTGAGATTTAAATAAACCCTCTAACACAGTCAAGCAGTCTGTTGCAGCAGCACAGAAGTTAACATATGCTAATTTATCTTTCCAAGCTCCATTTTCGTATAGCTAGGTTGCTACCAGTACTCAATCACAGAATCATAGAATCATAGAGTGGTTTGGGTTGGAAGGGACCTTGAAGATCATCTAGTTCCAACCCCACTGCCATGGGCAGTGACACCTCCCACTAGACCCCGTTGCTCAAAGCCCCATTCAAGCTGGCCTTGAACACTTCCAGGGTTGGGGAATCTACAACTTCTCTGGGCAACCTGTTCCAGTGCCTCACCACCCTCAAAGTGAAGAATTTCTTCCTTACATCTTATCTAAATCTATCTTCTTTCAGTTTAAAGCCGTTACCCCTTGTCCTACCACTGCATGCCCTTGTAAAAAGTTTAACTCAAGTTAAATCCAGGATGGTACCTCCAGATCTCTACACTGCAGTCACAAAGTAAACATGCCTCATTAAAAATCTCCCATTGGTTCATAGCATTCTTTCAGCATAGGGAAACATGCCTGATCTACACAACAGAGTTTTGGCATCCGGAATTACCTTTTATCTCCACAGGTTTGCATGCAGGCACATGTAAATGTGGAGTAAGCAAACAAAGCCCAGCTTGTGGCACCTAAATAGAACCACATGCCGCAAACCTCAGCCAGCAACACAGCTGCCAGCAAAGCTTCAGCATGCACGCATCCCAGGAGCAATGTCAGCAGCTGCGAGCCCAACGTTTCTGGCAGTGATGTTTTCCAGTTTAGGCCTGGCCACACTTTACATCTCTTGCCCATCTGTTTGTTTTGCATTGTGTTACATCATCCCGATTGCAATATTTAAACTATAAAATCATCGGGGGATCATACAGAGGGGGAGGCTGTCTTGTGCAGGTCGCCTCAGGGAGAGCTTTCTATTCATAGGAGTTGGTGTCAGAGAAAGTGCAGAGGCTGTTTTGTGGGAGGAACAGACATATGGGAAGCTGGGACTGACACTGGCAAAACCACGGGGAGGTTAGAAGCAAATTGGAAAGTTAAGGCAAGGATATTTTATCTTCAATATTTCTACGTTTTGGTTACAAAGTGGATTTATGGTGTTCTTGAAGAGATTCTTCGGTTCCAGATGCTGGTAGAATGGAAATTAGGAATTCTAGGGACTATATTTTATCATCAGCATTGTTGTCTAATTCAGTATTTTGTGACTTTGAGCAACATTGCTGTATATGTGCTTAAGTTTGTGAGAAAGAGGTCACATTTTCTCTTAGAAAGCCTAGAGGAAAATAGGAGTATGTCCTGTGAATAAACCTGGTTTTTACATTAACTTTTGGGTTCAGCTGTGTTTGGAGTTCTTAATATTTGTTTTTTTGAAAATATTTTTGTAAAGAAAGTATATTGGAATGACTTTTCACAGGAATTTAAGTGTCTTTTTGAGAATATTTCTAGAAAGTAAGTTAGTAAACATTGGCTTTTCATCAGGTCTTTCCTGGTAGCTGTTCCTTATCTGTTCAGAAACAGCTTCTGAGTGTTGCATCCCTTCCAAGACTAGGAATACTCTTACTTTTAAATATTGAGTAATCTCAAACTTCTAAATGCATGTTTTAGAGAAGTAAGAATTTAAATAAAGAACATATCTGAGAAAATTGTGGGTGACTCACAAAGAATAATATGGCAGAACTTGTTAAATTAATTATTTTTTCATCTTTCATAGTTGCTACACGACTTCAACTCAAAAGCAGCCCAGTGTTTTGTCAACCCATATGACAGCCGTCTTCAAACATTTAGTAGAATTTCATCTTTATTTAAAAAATTAGCAATGGATATGGTTCCACATTTGAATTTCTTTAAAATTAATGGAGGAGATACAGGGCTTGAGATGTTTCTTGGACACCACCTTGCAGAACAAAAAATTACATGGGTCAAAGAATTAAAAAACTGAGACACCCCTATGAAACATTGTTGTCTACTGCATTGTTAGGCTTAGCATACTTTGTCAATCATAGTAATGGCTTTCATTTCATGGAAGAAGGTCAGCTCAAACTCTATTTGTCTAATATCAGCTAAGTTTGTGCAACTCAGTATTGAAATAATTTTACAAAAAAGACTCTAATAACAATGGTCCACTGAAATGTTAGATACTTTCATAAATGATACCTGTAATTGTATAAGGTAGAATGTAAAGCATTGCTTCCAACAATAACCTAACAGAATGTGTATAAATATAGTCTAATCGATGCATAGTTAACACTCCTCCTGTCCCCCTTTGCCTACCCACTGCTTGTCAATTATCATTAAGCATCAGCTGCATATTAAGCTGTGGTCCTTGCTTCAAATGTTTACAATCCAGACTGCTTCAGAAGATGGTGTGGGCTAACATGTTTTTGGTTGGTTGGGTTTTATTTTGGTTTTTTATGACAGCTTTTCTTGAATGGGGCTAGCACGTGTGAATTTCTGGTTTTGTTTTTTCATCTGGACGTGCCTATATATGGGCTTAAGAATGAAAGACGTGTTTCTAGAGCAGATTGAGTTGTGGAAGATGTAGATAGAGCCATGCCTCATCAAGCAATTCTAGCATTACAAAATCAGTTTACATCTGTCCAATGAGAGTAAAAAAGGATGTAGTCCATGAAGTTGGTAAGAAACATCTTCTCTCAGTATTAAGTTCCATCATATAGTTGGTTTGGAAGGAACGTACATACATCTTAATGGTACAAGAGAATATTAGCCAACAAGACTCTGAATTGGCTGTGAAGTAGAAAGTCCATGTTTTTTGGGAGATAACAATTCTGCTAATGCCCTGCCGAGAGAAATTCTTCAAGCTAATAAGTGTAGCTTTTGAAGACAAATAAAAGATTCATATCTCAATAGTCACCCCACTCAGGAAATGAGAATGATTTTAATTCAACCATTAAGCAAGCACTTTTCCCTTGCTAAAATGTTCTTGGACTTTCATTCAGTTTTACATTAGAGTGCCTCTCTTCCTTTTACTTATCTTTCAGCTAAATCTAGACAGAAGTGCTGACAGTGAAAAAACTTTTGAGTGCCTTCTATGAGTCATACTAGGAAGACTTCATCAAAAGAATCATAGAGGGATGTGAGAGGTCCCAAGGGAGGACCTGTTGTACCTAAACTGACTTTACAGGTTTCTAGCTAACCTGCCTGTGTGAAGTTGTAATTAAGGAAATTCAACAAGTCCTCCACATGATCTGTCCCGGTACTTCCTTATCCTTGCAGTTAAAAACATGTTTCCTCATGTCTGAATTAATCTACCTTTTAGAAACTTAAGAACACTCTACTTTTTCCTATTTAGAATCATAGAATCATAGAATCATTCAGGTTGGAAAAGACCTTTAAGATCATCAAGTCCAACTGTTAACCTAGCACTGCCAACTTATGATACCACTAACAGGAATTTATTTTTTCTACTTTTTGGCAGTCTATTAAGTTTTGAAGGCTGCTATTTTGTCTTGTCACTTCTTTTCTGAACTAAAGATCCCATTTATATTAGTTATCCTTCATTGGTCATGTTTCCCAGAGTTGTGATCTTTCTTGGTATTCTCTTAACCCTCTGAAGGTGAAAGCCTTGTTTCTAAATGGGAAACACAAAAGTGGATTTGTTGTGTTAGCTAACACTGCAGTAGCCCTGAGGAGAACAGAATAATTCGGATCTCCTCCACAGAATGCTCCTGTTCATACCAGCAGGATGATGATTCCTTTTGCTGCAGTAGGTTCAGATGCAGACCCATTGCAAAACTTAAGTCCCTCTTTGCAGAACTGCTGTTTGGCATTTATGCAACTGATTCTTGTAGTGAGTTGGCTTCTACCTTTTTCCTGTTGCTTATTCTTTCCTGGTTGTAGTACTTCGGACTTGTTGAGTTCCACCTGTTTTTTTCTGATGACTCCTCCAATTTTCAGGTTTCTTCCAAATACCATTTATGTTGTTCTACAGTGTTACAGCTTTACATATGGTAGTGTCATCTCCAGATTTAAAGTGCGTACTCAGCTTATTAATAAAAATATTGACTAGTACCAGGCTCAGAAACAAAACCCTGGTGAGCTCCTCTGCTCATTCTCTCCTAGTTTGACAGTAAACCATTGGTAACTACTCTGGTTTGGTGTACATGGTATTTTCCTAAATTGCAGCTTAGGTTTCAAAATCCCAGTTAGAAAAGTTTATCATCTCTACTGTGCCCCCTGTTATCCTGTTATATAGGAAGGCTACTTTGACACAGTTTGTTCTTGACAAAGCTATTTAGACCATTATATATAATTTTAATATATTCTAAGCTTCAAATGGTTTGTTTCCTTTATTGTTTTGTATTGTCACAGAATCACAGAATGGTTGAGGTTGGAAGGGACCTCTTGGAGGTCATCTGGTCCAACCCCCCTGCTCAAGCAGCACCACCAGGAGCCAGGTGCCCAGGATCATGTCTAGACGGCTTTTGAATATCCCCAAGGCTGGAGACTCCACCACCTCTCTGGGCAACCTGTGCCAGTGCTTGGTCACAGTCAGAATGAAAAAGGGTTTCCTGAAGTTCAGAGGGAACCTCTTATGTTGCAGTTTGTGGCCGTTGCCTTTTGTCTTGCCACAACTGAAAGGAAAGGAGCCTGACTCTGTCTTCTTTATACCCTCTCTTTGGATAATTTTTTCCATAATCTCAAGTGAGGCTGACTGTTCTGCAACTCCCAGTTTTCTGATTTGTCCCAGTTTTGCAGATATGCACTTGCTTTGACTTTTTCTAGTCTCTTGGAAATTTACTTGTCCTTCACAATTCTCAAAATACAGTGTCTGGTAGCTTGAGACTGTCTCAGGTGTGTCCTTAAATATTCTTCACATCTAGCTAATTTGAAAATGTTATCTAAGAACTCTGTCTAACCTGTTCTCTCCTTAGTGCATCTTGTCTTCTAATACCGCTGTTGCTAAAGTTATGTTATCTGCCTGATTGCAGTTAGTCTTTCTTTTTAATGAAAACTGAAACAAACAAAAAAAACCCCAGTTGGCTTCTCATATTTATCTGTTTTTAATGGATAGTTTATATTTGTATAGCCTTTTTTTTGTGCAAGACTCCTTGCTAATCCAACTAACTAGCTGTGTAAGTGCCATGGGAATTTCATTTGTGCTTAACCATTGTGACTATAATATTTTTTCCAGTATAGTGTATTTTGTTTCTTTGAAGAAAAAAAAAAAAGGCTTTTAAAACTTAATACTGCACAATAAAGTTCTTAGACTGATAAGTGCATTCTAAATATGCAGATTTACTTGAGAAAAAGCTTCAAAGCAGAAATAAATAGGACATTCAGTTTAAATCCATATTTTCTACCTCACCACAAATCAGTTACATGGAAAAATCTGTAACTTCAGGAGACCTGTTTAAAATGTGTTAAAAGTTAACTGTTTTGAATGGATGTTTCTCAGTAATACCTGTAGCTGACGCTTTCCATGTTCTGCAAATGGTCACTTTTTACTTTTATAACTGTGGAAAGGACTTGAGCTTGTAAACTTCCAAAAGAGTAATTTGAAATGGAAGACAGTTGAAAATAAGTGGTACTCTTCAAACAGCAAGTAGTAGTACAAAAAAATGGAATTTGTTGGACTGCAACATTGTCACTTCTCTTAGGCTGGATTAAAAAAAAATGTGATGGAATGCCTGTATACTTGATGCTTAGAATGATGTTAATATTTACCATATGGGTTGGATAGGAGGTCTGTTTATTCTCAAAGTAAAGAACAAGATGATTTTTAATAGGTAATATGACAAATATTACCTCTTTGTGCTGAACAGGAAAGCAAGCCATTGATCTTGCTGAACAGAAAAGTTAAGAACTAATGAATTTGTACCATCCTCTCATTTCATCTCTGATTGCATGAATAAAACACTGCCAAGAAAAATGCCATCCAAATTGTGCAGATAAAGTAAGGCACTTCAGTGATGAATTTTTCCCCTGACTTCACCAGGGGTATTTGAGGGATATCTGCTGTTAGACTATATGCCCAGTAAATAAGCTTTTGTCACAGAAAGCAAAAGAAAGCCATAAACAAAGGCAGGACACATTTCTTTGTTTCATGAAGAATAGTGCTGAGGCCATAAATAAAAATAGTACAATTGATTGCAGTTGTAATCAGTTGGGTCATCTTCAGCATTTCCAGTTAAAAGTAACTTTCTGGTATTTTGGTCAGTGCAGCTAGTGTGGTAAACCTGCAGAAGTAGGGGGAGTGTTCTGAATATAGGGGCGAACTAATGAACATTTATATCAGCATTGGAACAGCTTGGGTGAAGTTTATTGAGCAAACAGTGATAATTAAAATCTCTGGAAGTGAAGCAGAGTATGTGGCAAGGCACAAAAGGCATGTTGTGGCAAGGCACACAACATACATGTTAAAGATTACATGTGTGCCAGCAGTGTGTTTTAGCTAATGACAATAAAATTCCTATTTCAACCTGGTCTTCAAGTTTCTTAAAAATATTTTCTGATAGTGCAATTTCAGTTTCAGAAATTAATATTTTACACATGCAAATTCATTCACATGGATTCAGTAGGAAATATTTCAGATTCATTTAGGCGAGCAGGTTTTGAAGAAGTCTTCTAATTTTGGCAAATGCAGAGTTGGAAAATAATTAGATATTGTGCCTTGTCAGAGAAGCTGTTACAATGATGAAAAATGTTTTTTAACTCATTATTATCACTACTGTGGGGTGGAATTTTTCATGATAGCAGATTTCTTCTCTGTTGAAAAGTAAAATTTAACATCATCATGTTTGTATAGCCAAAATATTAACATGGAGGTTTGTGTGAGATGATTCTGACAAAAAGGTTAGCACTTGGAGAAGGCAGGAAGATAAAATCTGCTCATACACAGTACAATCATGAAATACAGCAAAAATCTTGTGTTACTGTTTGTATTGAGTAAAAGAGCCATCCCCATCCAAAGATACTGCTACTAATAAGGGTATGTTCACCGGGACTCAAAATCTATAATTTACATCTGGTCATTCATGAGTAAGATTCATCTTTTCTAACTTACAGGTTCCTAAGATAGTTCACAGAAATGAACATGTTCCATTGACTGTAGAAGGACCATGGGGTGAATATTTCATGCATATGCATCATATTTTTATCTGTCTAGTACCAGACAAGTTCAATCCTGCCAACAGTGTCTGTAAGTTACGCAGACAGGAGCATGTTTGATGATAAAGTAGGAAATACTGGAAGCAACATTTTTATTATACATAAAATCTATTTACCTTTTTAGAAAATCTTCCTGGGCAACTTCACTGAATTTAGAAGCAAATAAGGACTTTGAAAGTTATACATTAAAGCATAATGGGATATTAGTGATAATACATGAATTCACAAATATCTTCCTTATTTCTAACTTACAAGGCATTTTTGGAGTAGTACATACAGCTGAAAGCATTCTTTGGTTGGGTGAAGCTATTTGGATTCCTAAGAGCTTGCAAGATTCTCTATTTTATTGATTTGCAATAAGGCATAGATGGCTTTAATTGTTCTATTTTATTGTATGTAGCTTTTGCCTTGTCAGTGAATACTTATCCCAGCTTCAGAATTAGAGAATGATTTTTAACATGACAGAAAAACTAGCTTTTTCTATATTTCATACCCTGTCAAAGCGTGTTTCTTGGCAGGAAAAAAAAAAGATTTAGGTATTTGCTACCACAAATATTCGGCACACAGTTGAAATAGACAGTATTCCTAATCTTTATCATGAGTGGAGGATTGGTTACTGGTAAGAAATCAAATCAGAAGATAAGATGTCTCAAAACCCCATGCATTTACAGTGACAGATAGCTTAGTGCATGGGATAAAACTTCAGGATTTTGTATTCACTGTCCATCTGCATCAGGAACACACTGAATGGGAAGACATGCAGAACAAAATTGAAGTAGGCACAACCATGACGACAGAAGATTTGAAGTTACTTAAACCTCTGTGAAACACTCTATATCCCTTTCATTTCTGGAAACTGTATGATAGTTACTCTTTCGAACATGTTGTAATTACAAGTCATAGCTGCCACTGATTCATCAGTAGGGTTGGGTGAATTGCAGTGTATGTCAATGCCACGAGACAGGATGGTACCATTTCCCTTTTGCTGAAGAGAGTGAAACTTAGTTCTGCAAACAGAAGATTACTGGTTTTAATTGAAGGGATGAATGCAACTGAAAAGTAAAATCTTATTAGCTGCGTTAAGAATTAGCAACATGGAACAACTTACTCTTAACATTAAAAACTTAAATCGGTACTGCATTTGGGGTAATGATCTACTGATTGGCCTGAGGACATTGCTAGTGAGGCTAATGTCTTTAAGCAGTGGTAAAAGGTACCAGCCTAAGGCTTACAGTAAAGTGGCTTACCAACAACCACAGACATCCTTGATCATCCCTCCTTGCTTATCTGTAGGATACAGCTGTTGCTAAAACCAAGTTAAATGCTGTCGTCTTAGAGAAACAGATTGGCAGGGACACTGAAAAAATAAATATCTATCCCCTACACACAGACCTCAAAAAAAATCAAAACACAGTGGAGAGTGATATTTTAGCCCAGAAAGAACTCATGAAGGCTATACAGTCAACTTCTGAGTAGCTGACAAGTAAGCCTTTTTGATCTCCTGGTAATTTAGATAACTTTTCACAGTCTTCTCTAGAAACACATTAAATTTGTTCATTTTATGACACATTTATTGCAGATTAGTTACTCTCTGCTGCTTTCTTGCCATTGTAAAATCTAATGAACACAGAAGCTATTGAAACATTTTGGAAATGGAACTTCACAGAGCTGGAGACTGAAGGTGTTATGATTCTGTGTTAGCATCCCTTAATTACCTCATGCTTACATTTTATACATCTGACAACAGGAAGAATCAAGAGCTCACAAGTAAATATGTTGGGGTTCCTCCTAGTTGTACGAGTTCCTGCTGCTTATTGACACCACCATGCAATCTCAGGAATTTTGTATTCCTTATCTTGTCCCTACCGTGTCTCAATGATGTCAAATCGTAGTCTTGGGATATTTCCTCTTTTTTTCTCAGCATTATTGCTGTTAAAGTCCGTTAAATGCCTCAGACCTCTGTGGTAATTTTCTGTACTATAAAGGGACTGCAGTGTTACATTGTTAGTCTCGCTGCGGATAGTCTGTACTTCTCTTTTCTACTTTGTAGTTCTGCCTGTAGTTATACAATAGAACATCTTATTGCAAGATGTTTTGGCTGGAAAAACATTCGTATTTATCCGGTATTCTGAGTTGGAAGGCAATAAAGCCTGTGATCAGACCTTAAAGTTGACCTTCTTTTGCTTCATGTTACCATGGGTATCGTCATTTTGTTCCTTTAATCTTAGTCAGTCAATGGTGAGAGGAAGGACTGTGGGTTCATGATACATTTCTTTCCTCACTGAACATACTATAGAAACACCTGGTATTTCTTCTTAGCTGAGCATGCCCACATGAGTGAGAAAGGCAGTATAACTTTCTTCTGTCAGGAGTTCAGATCTATTTCTGATACAGTTTTGGCATCAAAAGAAAATCAGGGGAAAAAATGTTCTTCTATTTCATGTCTTACCAAGGATGTGTTGTGTAGTTATCAGAATACTGTTGATGAGAAGATATGTATTTATCTCCTTACCAGTATAGATTCTGTGTAGAAAATAAAGTTTTAAAAACCAGGCATTTTTGTTTTGTTTTCCCTTCGTCTTTATCTACACATAGTTATCCTACAGCGACAGGCAGATTATGGTAATGTCTTAGAGTAGACAAGCAGCGGTTGTGTGGTTACTGAGTGGGATCTTGCCTGCCGTAAAATTTAATTTTCCAAACTAAACGTGACAACAGAATTGCACACATAAACTGTTCATAGGAGCTGAGACCTATTTGCAACAAGCCAGCATGGTTACATTCTGCCCGTGACTGGAAATCCCTTTAGACTCTCTAGCTAGTATTGCCACAGTCTTCGAAGGCACGTGTCGCCTGACCCTGATGTGTGCGAGCACTGAAGGCTTGTCCATATGCTTCTCTGCAGGCCATGCTGTAGCCTGTGTCATTTATGAATAAACCAATAGGAAACATGGCACTTGACAAAATTTACCATCGGGTTCACAGGGGTATTCAAGCAGAGAGAATACGTGCTCATTTGAACTACGGCCTTTTAAAACTTCACGACCTGCGAATTATTTTTGAGAGGAAAAAGAAAATTGTGCCAAAGAAGTTCATAACTGAGCTTAAAAGTGTTTGTACAAATAGTAAAATAGGGAAAGAGAGAAAATTTCTGTGACACAAAAAAAAAACAAGAGGGACACTCTCTCTTTAGAGAGAGTTGCCCTGACCACAAATGCTAACAGCATCTTGGGCTGTATAAACAGGACCAGAGCCAGCAGAGACAGGGAAGTAATTAGACCCTCTAGTCAGCACATGCAAGGCTGCATCTGGAATGCTGTGTCCAGTTTCAAGGCCCCCAGTTCAAGGAAGACATCACTAAATTGTGGTGAGGAGTTAGAGGAGGACCATCATGATGGTGGAGGGCTGGAGAAGAGGCCAGAGGCCTGCGCTGTGAGGAGAGGCTTATGGAACTGAGCTTGTTCAGCCTGGAAAAGAGAAGGCGTCAGGGGGACCTACCCGCAGCCCCTAGTGCCAATGGGGCAGCATCTCCTCTCCGTCAAGAAGATGGAGTGCGGCTCTTCACAGTGATGCATGGTAGAAGGATGAGAGATGATAGATACAAAGTGAAACAAGAGGTTCAGACTGGATATAAAGAAAAACATTTTCACTGTGATGGCAGTCAGGCACTGGAATGGGTTTGCCTAGGGAGGCTGTGCAGTGTCCATTCTTGGGGATTTTCCAGAAGCAACTGGACAAATCCCTGGGAATCACAGAATCTCAGAATGGCTGAGGTTGGAAGGGACCTTGGGAGGTCATCTGGTCCAAGTCCCCTGCTCAAGCAGGGCCACCTAGAGCAGGTTGCCCAGGACCATATTCAGACAGCTTTTGAATGTCTCCAAGGACAGGGATTTCACAGCCTCTCTGGGTAACCTGTTCTAGTGCTCAGTCTCCCTCACAGTAAAAAAGCTCAGAGGGAACCTCCTGTGTTTCACTTTAAACCCGTTGCCTCTTGTCCTGTCACTGGACACTGCTGAAAAGAGCCTGGCTCTATCTTCTTTGCACCCTCCCTTAAGGTATTCATATACATTGATAAGATTTCCCCTGAGTCTTCTCTTCTTTAGGCTTAACAGTCGTAGCTCCCTCAGCTTTTCCTCATATGAGAGATGCTCCAGTCCCTTAATCATCCATGTGACCCTTTGTTGGACTCTCTCCAGTATATCCATGTCTCTCTTGTACTGAGGAGCCCAGAACTGGACACAGTACTCCAGGTGTGGCCTCACTAGTGCTGAGCAGAGGAAAGGATCACCTCTCTCGACCTGCTGGCAACACTCCTCTTAAAGCAGTCCAGGATACCATTCACCTTCTTTGCAGCAAGAGTGCATTGCTAGCCCATGGTCATCTTGTTGTCCACCAGAACCCCCAGGTCCTTTTCTGCAAAGCTGCTTTCCAGCTGGGTGACCCCCAGCATCTATTGGTGCCTGGGGTTGTTTCTTCCCAGGTGCAGGACTTCTTGTTGTACTTCATGAGGTTCTTGTCAGCCTATTTCTCCAGCGTGTCAATGTCCTTCTGGATGGCAGCACAACCCTCTGGTGTATCAGCCACTCCTCCCAGTTTTATGTCATCAGCAAACTTGCTGAGGGTACACTCTGCCCCATCATCCAGATCATTAATGAAGATGTTGAGCAGGACTGGAACCAGTGTTTACCCCTGGGGTACACTGCTAGCTACTAGCCTCCAACTGGACTTCACGCCACTGATCACCATCCTTTGGGCCCAGCCATTCAGCCAGTTTTCAATTCACCTTGCTGTCTGCTCATCAAGTCCATAGATGAACAACTTGTCTGTGAGGATCTTACAGGAGAGAGCATTGAAAGCCTCACTGAGGTCCAGGTAGACAATATCCACTGCTTTCCCCTCGTCTACCAAGTCAGTAATTTCATTGCAGAAGGTTATCAAGTTGGTCAAGCATGACTTCCCTTTGGTGAACCCATGCTGACTACTTTTGATTATTTTCTTGTCCTTAATGTGCCTTGAAATAATTTTCAGGATTCATTGTTCTGTCACCTTCCCAAGGACTGATGTGAGGCTGACCTGTCTGTAGTTCCCTGGGTACTTCTTTCTTCCCTTTTGAAGATAGGAATGAGATTTGCTGGGTCTTCAGGCACCTATCCCAATCACCGTGATCATTCAAAGATTATTGAGAGTGACTTTGCGATGACATCAGCCAACTCCCTCAGTACTTGGGGGGTGCATCCCATCAGGTCCTGTGGACCTATGTATGTCTGCTTTGCTTAAGTATTCTCTGATCTGATCCTCTTCCACCAAGGGTAGATCTTCCTTTCTCCAGACTTTCCCTCTGCTTCTGGGACCTAGATTCCTGAAAGCCAGTCTTCCTAGTAAAGACCGAGGCAACAAAGGCATTCAGTACTTCAGCCTTTTCCATGTTCTGTGTCACCAGGGCCCCTGCCTCATTCAGCAGTGGGTGTGCATTTTCCCTAGTCTTTCTTTTGTTCCATATGCACATAAAGAAGCACTTCTTGTTACCCTTGACATCTCTCACCAGATTCAATTCCAGTTGGGCTTTGGCTTTCCTAACTGTGTCTCTGCACGCTCGAACTTGCACTGTATTCCTTCCAGGTTACCTGTCCCTGTTTCCACCTTTTGTATACTTCCTTTTTATGTTTGAGTTTTGCCAGGAGCAACTTGTTCATCTATGCAGACCTCCTGACATTTTTTCCCAACTTTCTGCTTGTTGAGAAGGACTGTTCCGGAGGTTGGAGGAGGTGATCCTTGAATGTTAATCAGTTTTCTTGGGACCCTCTTCCCTCCGGGGCTGTATGCATTGAGACTCTTCCAAGCAGATCCCTGAAGAATCCAAAGCCTGCTCTCCTGAAGTCCAGGATTGTGATCTTGCTTTTTGCCCTGCTCCATCCTCACACAATCCTGAACTCCACTATCTCATGGTCACTGCAGCCAAGGCTGCTTTCGGCTGTCACATCCCCAATGAGCCCTTCCTTTTTTGTGAGTGTGAGCAGAGCATCTCTCCTCACTGGTTTCTCTATCACTTGGATTAGAAAGTTGTCACTGATGCTCTTCAGGATCCTCCTGTTTATGCCCTGCTGTGTTGTCCCTCAGGTTGGTTGAAGTGTTCCCCAAGTGGACCAGGACTCTGAATGTGAGGCTACTTCTAGCTTTCAGCAGGAAATTGGACTAGAGATCTTCTCTTGTGCAAACTGGCTAATCCTATGATCTTGTGATAATTGTTCATTTCTCAAATTATCATTTGAACATATGATCATCTGTGTTTCTGCTCCAGTGGTGAGAGACTTAATATTCAGCTAGCTGTGAGAGGTGGCTTCCTCAGAGGATAATATGCTACTAGTACAGGGATACTCAAATAACAGGTCATAGTCTGTATGTAGCCCATCAGGACAATTTGCAGACCACTCCTAACATTGCCCTTTCCAAGGAGACTGTCAGTAGTGAGGGGTGGTCAAATGCCCTGATGGGTGCAGCCAGCTGCCAGCCTCCCTCTTTCCCAGAAATGATAGTACCCCTCCATAGCATGTGAGCAGGAGCACTTCTTGCTGGGAGAGAAAGAAGATGGTGACAAGATGCAGTTAGCCTTTGCAGTTAAGTTCATCTACACGTTCCTTGCCCATGTGAGTCAAACCCCAGATGAAGAATAACGTTTTAATAATTATTTTCTTGTAATTTCTGAACAAGTTGGATGAAAATAATATAAGGACTATCTTAAGTATTGACCTAGACAGCATTGTATCAGTAGGATAGAAAGATAACCTGGATGTGCATTTAGTTGCCTCTTTTTTCCTTTCATACACTTTCTGCCTGGTCCTTTCTAATACTGTGAGGGGAAATCCACGTTCAAATGCAAAATCGTATCTCTAACCTCATTCTAACTCTGGGTGCTTATAAGGTATTCAGAGAGCTTGAATGAGTATTAATACTTGTAATAAGGTGAGAGTTAAGGTTTAGTGCATAGCATGAATTGCGAGAGAGGGATGCAGATAATTGTTTTCCTTACGTGCTGGAGGAAAGCTTTTTACATAGTAAAGTATATTACAGAATGTAGCTGGCTGTTTTCTTCATGGACTTTTAAGTTTTTCTGCTAAGCAAATTACTATAGTCTAATTGTTTTAGCTTGACTGGGTCATTCTACTTTAGTCTTTTAGTTTATTGACCATTAGTATATTCAGTTCCCTTTCCAATTGATTCCTTTGAATGAGGCCCACACTGGGATTACGTCCTAGTTTTACATTATCAAGCAAGTTGTCGTCTCTTAGGAGTTTGGACATTTTAAATCTTTCTTTACGAGAAAGGTGGAGAACCTGTTTTCATTCAATATGTATAGACGGTTTCTGGAGCAGCAGTTTATGCCAATACATCCTGCTGTAGTTACCCCGTGGAATCTAATTGGAAGTTTTCACCTGATTCCCCCTGTTTTCAGTTGATAATTTCCTCTTACAACAGAGTAAATGTTTTCCTTTGTTTCCACTCATCATTTGGTATAAAATAAGAATAGTCATCAATGAATCACATAAAATGTCAACAGAAAAAAATTAGCTGCTGTTGGGCATTAGGAAGGTGGGAGAGTTTGGAAAGGAAAGCTTCTTCGGGAAAACTAGGGTATTTCTCTGGTCCCCTCTGCTCTGAGCTGTGCTGGATGTTCCCTCAGTAACGCATCAGTACTTGCTTCCTTCAACAGCTTGACGAAAGAGCAACAGTTAGGGCAGCCAAGAGAAATATACTTCATGACATCATTCTCTGGTGGATATGTTTAAGTTAATTAGTTATGCTCAGTTTTATTTCTTTGTTCTCTGATCTGTCTAAACTATGTTACAGGCTCCACTGATCATCTGCGAAGACTAAATAATGTGCAGGCTTGTACATGGTATTTTCTGACAAGGGAGAAAAAAATCATGTTTATTTCTTTTAACCTATGTTGAGGAACCTTAACCATGGGAAGAAAATGGGGAACAGGTCTGATACAGAACTAAATGTTTATTGATGTATTTTAAACAAGTGAAGTATACTGACATCGTCAGGTGAAGACAGTATAAACATTGCTGCAGACTTCTAATTGTATATTGGCTAAGAAGTGGAAATCCTTTTTTTCCCTGACTGTATAATATGTCTGGTGATTAATTTAGTATCCGTTATGAGTGCAAGACATCAGCATTATGCACACTAAGTTCTTTCATCCTCAGGCCAAGAATCATTTTGCAGGCGTAATGCAAGAATGCCTACAGATCTGTGTGGGTGTATATAAACTCTAACCTGAACATCTTGCAGTGTTCTCAAGTGGGAGGGTAATTTCGCCTCTTCATTGATTTTACTGATGTCTCTTATGAGCAAGTAGTGCCATTTCCCTCAACCTGTGATGAATTGCGTGTGCTATACAATGTGGGCTGTTGCTCACCAGAGGATTAAGCAGGAGCAACAAACCTGCTTCACCTTCTTCAAACCTTTCATGAGTGACAGACACCTGCGTCATCTTGCACAGTCTTAACATTTTGATATATAAAAGCAGCCTTCCGGTTCTTCTAGAGGAGACTGCCTAGGTTGACAAAAATGCTTACATGGCATTTGGATCATTTACAAAAAACCCCCTGCATTACTGGTGCTGAAATCTTCAAAACTAAATAAATATTATGTGTAGTCTCAGCACTGTTAAATTAAGCTGTCCTAAGTACCTGCAGTAACCATGGTATCTAAAAGTCTGGATTACTGCAGCAGTTCTTTGTCTGGGATGGGGTACATACTGTACTTGGATTTTAATGGAACCATTTATACAGATTTTGTATTTTCCCGTAAAACTTCTCAAGATGAATGAAAACAAGCGTGGGCTAAATGTTTGTGCTTTTCAGTGTTCTTTCTGTTACAGAATCTTGCTGACTTTCTTAATTGCTAACTTATGCAGTTTCTTTGTCTTTTAGAATGTCGGGTGGTGAAATCCACTTCCTATACCAAAATAGCTTCAACTTCACGTAGGAGCACCACCAAGAGTCCGGGCCCATCCCGACGCAGCAAGTCTCCTGCTTCTACCAGCTCAGGTAAAGCAAGCGAGAAATCTTTCTTAACAACAGTAACCAATCAATCGGCAATGTGCTTAAAATTCCACATTTCTGTGGAAAAACACTGTATGTGTGAAACAGTTGGTAGTAAAAATTCACGTGTTTTTTCAGTTGCATCTGAGATGAAGTGTCTTCCCAATACAAAATAATTATTCAGTGTTTTATAAATCATACTCTGGCATTACCACAGTTCATTTTACTTTATTTTCCGTGCATGATTTTGCTGCCAATACCTAAAGACTGACAAAAAGAGGTATTCTTTGTACTAGGCACTGAATAAGCACAATTCAGAAAGTAGTCCAAGTTATGCAGTGTAGGATCTATGTCTGCAAGAGGTTGATTTCACAGTCTTTTTTTTTGTATTTTGTTTCTGAGGGAGTTCAGAGGCAGCAGTGAGGAAAGGATAGGTTAATGACAATGAGGATATTGAGGCAAGGGGGCAGAGCAGAGAAAGAATGCAATTACAGATGTGAATGTGAGGTGCAAAGATAGCTGAGGAAGAAATAAGTCAGAGTTGACCTAACAAGCCAGTAGTACAGGCTGGAGAAGACACAGCAAAAAGCTTTAAAAAGTGCTGTCTGAAGGCCTTGCTTTGGCTGCCTTGGCAGCTGCTCCCCCTAAATAGTCTATGACTAGTTCCCCCCTGCAGCTTTTTCCCAAGCAAAACAAATAAACAAAAAAAGTGCATTAGAGAATTTGCCAGTATTGGTGCCTGAAAGTACAAATAATACTTTGTGTGGGCCAGTTGAGTAGACCCAATCCAGCATTTGCAGTATTGCTTATGAATGTGGATTTTGCAAGAGGCAAACATTAGAGCTGTCTGAAAGTCACCTCACTCTTTCTGCCGTAAGTCTTCTGCCAACAAGGAAGCGAACGTCATACTGGGACCTGCATCCAGCACCGTAAGGTCTTTATGGGGAGGTGGTGATCAGAATGACCTAGGTGCTCCTAGCTGGTTTCAAAGAGGGGATGCATGGACCAGCTGGAACCATATTTTTCACAAAAAGACTAAGCTGAGAAAAAAACCATCCTTGCTCAGGGAAGGAGGAGGAAAGTGGGAAAGACACAATGAGAGACAGAGGCGTAGACGTGGGTAACAGGGCTGGGAGGCAGTGTGCTTCCTACACAACCTAAGAACAGCTGAAATAGAGAAACCTGACAAGAGGTAATGGGAAGAAGTATCAATTGTGAGGAACAAGCCCAGAGTAGCTCTTCCTTAAACATATATTAAGTAGCTTTCTTTGTAGCTAGGTAGAACAGAGTTTACTTTAAACTTTAGCAAGGGAGGCCCTGTTTGTTGTGTGAATGTTAGGGACTCTTTCTGGTTTTTTCTAATGAATATTCATTTGGGAGTACAAGTAATGGACACTGAGCTATATATGTTCATTTCTACGTGGAATAATTGTCCTGCTATGCATAACAAATGTTTCTGCTGTGGGACTAGCAATATTTTTGCCATGTTGACTATGTGATACCTTGTTGCTTTTGGTCCTGAGAGAAATAGTAGTGTTTTTACTTAAACATGGAGGAGAATCACAGAATCACAGAATCATTAAGGTTGGAAAAGACCTGTAAGATCATCAAGTCCAACCATCAAACCAACACCACCACGCCCACTAAACCATGTCCCAAAGTGCCACGTCTACACGTTTTTTGAACACCTCCAGTGATGGTGACTCCACCACCTCCCTGGGCAGCCTGTTCCAATGATTCACCACTCTCTCAGTAAAGAAATTTTTCCTAATACCCAGTCTAAACCTCCCTGGCTCAACTTGAGGCCATTTCCTCTCATTCTATCGCTAGTCACTTGGGAGAAGAGACCAACACCCACCTCACCACAACCCCCTTTCAGGTAATTGTAGAGAGCGATAAGGTCTCCCCTCAGCCTCCTCTTCTCCAGACTGAACAACCCCAGTTCCTTCAGTCGTTCCTCATAAGACTTGTATTCCAGACCCCTCACCAGCTTCGTCGCCCTTCTCTGGACACGCTCCAGCACCTCAATGTCCTTCTTGTAGTGAGGGGCCCAAAACTGAACACAGGATTCGAGGTGCGGCCTCACCAGTGCCGAGTACAGGGGCACGATCACTTCCCTACTCCTGCTGGCCACACTATTTCTGATACAAGCCAGGATGCTGTTGGCCTTCTTGGCCACCTGGGCACACTGCTGGCTTATACTGAGCCTGCTGTCAACCAGCACTCCCAGATCCTTTTCCGCTGGGCAGCATTCCAGCCACTTTTCCCCAAGCCTGTAAGAAGTGTAGAAGTGTAAGAAGTGTAGGTGAGTAAATCTTGATTTCCTGCAGTTCAGTTTTACAGGGTCTAAGCAGAATACCATTACATGTTCAATCACTGCAAAAGATCGGGAGAGTATTTTACAGCTTGTGAAAAGAGAAATGTTTTCATTATGCCACAATAATAATTACATTTATAACAAGAAAAGAAGCAATGTAGTGGAAATATTAAAAATACAGACCATTTTGGATGGTTCTGTGCTAATGACAGATTTACCCTTCTTAAAAATATCTTATGTATAACCAATAAATTTACAGGAAATAGGTACATACTAGTTTGTCAAAAGATGGTCCATTTCGTTGCCTATTTGACACAATAATTTGGACACTGTAATTAAGATTTTCTTCGAGGAAGGCATCAGACAAAGCCCTACAGGAATGTATAGGATGCTGACAGAGCAGTCTGTCAACTGGTAGGATCCAGGGTGAAGAGCTGGCTGAAGGGCAGAGCTGAAAGGGTTGTAGTGAATGGGGCTACATCTGGCTGGCAACCAGTCACCAGCCATGCTCCTCAGCGCTTAATTCTAGGGCCAGTTCTGTTCAATATTTTTATCAATCATCTGGATGCAGGAGTTGAATGCACCATTAGCAAGTCTGCTGATGATAGCAAACCGGGAGGTGCTCTTGACACTTGGGGGACAAGAGGCCTTGTAGAGGGATCTAGACAGATTGGAGCATTGGGCAATCATCAATGACATGAAATTTAACAAGAACAAATGCCGGATTCTGCACCTGGGATGGAGTAATGCTGGGCACAAGTATAAATTGGGAGAGCAGCTGGAGAGCAGCCCTGCAGAAAGAGCCAAGAGGGCAAACCACAGCCTGGGGTGCATTAAACACAGTATGACCAGCTGGTCAAAAGAGGTGATTATCCCACTGCAGTCAGCGCTGGTGCAGCCGCACCTTGAGTATTGTGTGCAGTTCAGGGCCCCACAATTTCAGAAGGATGTTAAGGTACTCGAATGTGTCCAGAGAAGGGCAACAAAGCTGGTGAAAGGGCTGGAAGGCATGTCCTGTGAGGAGCAGCTAAGGACTTTGGGCTTGTCTAGTTTGGAGAAAAAGAAGCTGAGGGGTGACCTCATTGCTCTCTACAGCTTCCTGAGGAGGGGAAGCGGAGAGGAAAGTGCTAATCTCTTCTCCCTCGTATCCAGTGATAGGACACGTGGGAATGGTTCAAAGCTGTGCCAGGGGAAGTTTAGACTGGACATAAGGAAGCATTTCTTTACCAAGAACTTGGTCAAACACTGGAACAGGCTTCCTAGAGAGGTGGTCGATGCCCCATGCCTGTCAGTGTTTAAGAGCCATTTAGACAATGCCCTTAATACCATGCTTTAACTATTGTTCAGCCCTGACTTAGTCAGTTGGACTAGATGATCATTGTAGGTCCTCCCAACTGAAATATTCTCTTCTCCTCCTCTTCTCTTCTCTTCTCTTCTCTTCTCTTCTCTTCTCTTCTCTTCTCTTCTCTTCTCTTCTCTTCTCTTCTCTTCTCTTCTCTTCTCTTCTCTTCTCTTCTCTTCTCTTCTCTTCTCTTCCCTTCCCTTCCCTTCCCTTCCCTTCCCTTCCCTTCCCTTCCCTTCCCTTCCCTTCCCTTCCCTTCCCTTCCCTTCCCTTCCCTTCCCTTCCCTTCCCTTCCCTTCCCTTTCTATTCTCTTCTAGATGAATTAGTGAGTGACAAGCACTGGTTTATTGCTCCTCCATTCACTGTCTTTCATAACACAGTAGGAGTTACACTAAGTTTCAGCCTTGGGCATTTTCTGGATTTCTTCTAAAAATCAAGACCTTTCATGACCATTTTCCCCTCTGCCATCTACCCCACCTCCTGTGAAACCTTCAAGCATGGTATCAAAAACCAAAACGGTGGTTTCCTAACACAAAGTGATTTCCCCTTTTCTAGCAAGAGAAAACATGAATTCTGGACCTGGATTTCTGTTTTGACTTTTTATTGTTAGTTAGCCTTCAAAAAGAGAAATATTTAGAACACGTAGCCTGTGTTAAGTCCACATATAATCAGATTTCTCTAAATACCTTCCTTTCACTGAGATGCTAGTTTTTACTTTAAGAAAATGTGGTTCTTCCCATGTAGAAGGTTATGTATGGGCATGGTGTTGCGTGGTGTGGGTGGTTTTTTGTGTGGTGGTTTTTGTGTGGGGGTATTTTTGTTTTGTTGTGGTTTTTTGGGGTGTTGTGTGTGGGTTTTTTTGGTTTTGGTTTTTTTTTGGAATGCTTGGACTTGATGATCTTACAGGTCTTTTCCAACCTCAGTGATTCTGTGATTCTGTATCTGAACAACTGATCTCCAAATCATCATTATATAGTTAGCAGCTTCCCTCTTCTTATCACGTTTCCAGAGCAGCCATCGAGCACTTGTCCAAGAAATGATGTGACAAAGCCTGTGGTCCCCAATTTACTTTTCTCATGTAGGGGAATTGTGTACTATGCTGCAGAAACTGCTTCTGCCCTTGAGGTCACTCGCTAGTTCATTTGACAGGACTTAAAACATTCACTGGATTGGCCCCACCTAAGCAAAGAGCAGGCATTTGTAATTTACTTCTTTAGACTCTACGTTTTCCTGGTGGTTGGACCTATTTTACTACCAGACCAAAAGGTTAAGTTCTACCGCCTCATCCTGCTCAGTATTACAGTACTTTGGTTTGGATTACCCTGGTTTTGGTTCCAGCTGTGACTGTTTCTGGTGGCTTCTTTCCTGTCACTGTCCTGTCTTTGTGATCTTGAAACTTTGGAATTGGTGGGATCTCATAAGGACAACGCCATGCAACGCTACAGGCTTGGGGAAGAGTGGCTGGAGAACAGCCCTGCAGAAAGGGATCTGGGGGTGCCGGTTGCCAGCTGGGTCAATATGAGTCAGCAGTGTGCCCTGGAAGCCAAGAAGGCAAACTGCATCTTGGGGTACATCAAACAGTATAATCAGCCCATCAAAAGGGGTGATTATCTAGTGTTGGTGCCGCCTCACCTTCAGTACTGTGTGCAGTTCTGGGCCCCACAATTTCCAAAGGATATTAAGGTGCTCAAATGCATCCAGAGAAGGGCAACAAATCTGGTGAAAGGGCTGGAAGGCATGTCCTGTGAGGAGTGGGTAAGGACTCTGGGTTTGTCTAGTTTGGAGGAAAGGAGGCTGAGGGGTGACCTCATTGCTCTCTACAGCTTCCTGAGGAGGAGAAGCGGAGAGGGAGATGCTGATCTCCTCTTCCTGGTATCCAGTAATAGCACTCATGGGAGTGGTTCAAAGCTGTGCCAGTGGAGGTTTAGACTGGACATTAGGAAGCATTTCTTTACCAGGAGTGTGGTCAAGCACTGGAACAGGCTTCCTAGAGAGGTGGTCGATGCCCCAAGTCTGTCAGTGTTTAAGAGGCATTTGGGCAATGCCCTTAATACCATGCTTTAAGTTTCCGCCAGCCCTGACTCAGTCAGGCAGTTGGACTAGATGATCATTGTAGGTCCCTGCCAACTGAACTATTCCATTCCATTCTGTTCTGTTCTATTCCATAACTTGTTACAGCTTAAAATGGGTAAACAATTGAAAATGTTTCTATAGAAGTTAATTTCAGTGGGGACAATGGATCTGATTTGGCTGTCTGTGCCTCTTGTGTTTGCTTTCTGCAAATAGTGAAGTCAAAGTGTGTGAATGTTACAGGAAAACTATTTCTAATCTTATATACATGAGTATTTACATGAATATTACTGTCATGAAAGGAAGTAATATTATACTAAGTGGGCACTTGCCCTCAAGAATTGTTTTTAGATCACATAAAACTAAAAACAATCAATGAATATCATTTGAAAATGTGCAATTTGATATTAGACCCTGCATTAAAAAAACAGTGGAAAGAAAAAGAAACACTAACTCTTGGATATAGTTAGACAAAACCCGAAGTACTCCCATGAAATGCAGTCAATATGTACAGATTTCACTGTTCTGCCATCCAGTAGGCCTAAAAATACTGCCTATTTATTGGAATTATGTACCCATGACAGTAGCAGAATAGAGAAGTTACCATCTAGTGCACATATGAGCAGATAATTTTTTCCATGTTGTTTACATTAAACATCTCAGTATTAGAGAGTCTCCTAAATGATTAGTGCATAAGTAGAAGTTACGCTTTTGTTATCATGTTGTTACTGTTAAGTGTATATATATGTATTTTTTTATTCTATGCTTTTAAACTGCTTTCAGTTCATATTTAAACTACTGTTAGGGATTATTCTTTCATTAGGGATAAACATAAAAAACATAAAAAATACTCGAGAAAAGAGTAGATTCTTTGCTCAGATCAAAGGCAATACATACACATTCCAAAAAGCAAGGTGTATCATTTTGTGAACAGTTGTATCGTAAAAGAAAGTTGAGAAGAGTAGGGATAAGGGGCAGGCAGAAAGCATTATTGGTAGTGTACCCTTGCAAAAAAGTTAAGCAAGCTGTATGGATAAGAGCACGTTGCTAATTAGAAAGAATCTGATTATTCCTCTTCTTTGAGACTTGCTGCGTTTTGAAAAGTCTGAGCATTCTTGCTACAGAGAAGGATCAGATACCTGCCTCAGTCATCAATTCATGACCATGTCAAGATAATACAAATGGATAACTACATGGGCCAAAAAAGGACAGTTGCATAGACAAAGACTGTATTAAAAAAATGTAAGTATCTCAAAGTTGCTTATTAAAACTGATAAAATCCTGAAATGAAGGATTATCCTTGAGTTACCCTTAATTCTCTCCTGTATACATCTATAGTATGGTCTAGTCTTTAATGTAGGCGTTCAACATTATTTTTCTTCTCATCCAGCACAGGATAGCTGATCAGGATTCATCATTTTTCGAGTTACTGAAAGTACAGTCTTTGGGTCATTTCCCTATTGTAAGAGAAATGGATGTGTAAATGAGGCTAGGACATGTAGACAGTCTGCTTTGCTTTAAGCACTTAAATACCATCCTCAAGAATGCTTTCCGTTCTTTGACACAGAATTTCAAGTGATAAGTGAATTAAGCCAAACTTTGGATTGAACTAAATATTTATAAATGCAATGAAGTCTATGAGAACCTTGTTGTGAACAAATAGTGGTATGGGGTGATGAACTTTCCCAAATTTGTCCCAATAGCTTCTGAAGTTGCTTACAGAAATTAAAGGGGTATTTTGGGGGGTTGGTCCGTTTGTTAGTTTTCTTTAATGTCTGTGTCTCATTTTCACATCTCTAAGTTTGGAGCAATACCATTTTACCAAAACTGGTGCTTTGAACTTAAATTCAGTAATGTTAACAAACGATTTTTAGAGAAAATCCTGCTTGAAGGCCTTCACCCCTGTCGTGGTTTAACCCCAGCTGGCAACTAAGCACCACACAGCCGCTCGCTCACTCCCCCGAGGTGGGATGGGAGAGAGAATCGGAAAAGTAAAAGTGAGAAAGCTCATGAGTTGAGATAAAGACAGTTTAATAGGTAAAGCAAAAGCCGCACAGGCAAGCAAAGCAAAACAAGGAATTCATTCAGTACTTCCCATGGGCAGGCAGGTGTTCAGCCATCTCCAGGAAAGCAGGGCTCCATCACGCATAACGGTTACTTGGGAATACAAATGCCATTACCCCGAATGTCCCCCCCTTCCTTCTTCTTCCCCCAGCTTTATATGCTGAGCATGATGTCATATGGTATGGGATATCCCTTTGGTCAGTTGGGGTCAGCTGTCAGCTGTCACCCTCCCTGGAGGTATGTCACCCTCCCTGGAGGTATTCAAGGAGCGTGTGGATGTGGCATTGTGGGATGTAGCTTGATGGACATGGTGCTGTGTGGTGTTGGGTGGGTTGGTTTTTGGTGTGTTGTGGCTTGTTGTGTGGTGTTTTTTTTTTCTTTTTTTTTTTTTTTTTTCTTTCAGGTTGGACTTGATGATCTTACAGGTCTTTTCCAACCATAGTGATTCTGTGATTCTGTGATTCTGTGATTCTGTCCCGGCTGTGTCCCCTCCCAACTCCTTGTGCACCCCCAGCCCACTCGCCGGTGGGGTGGTGTGAGAAGGAGAAAAGGCCTTGACTCTGTGTGAGCCCTGCTCAGCAGTAACTAAAACATCCCTGCTTTATCAACATTGTTTCCAGCACAAATCCAAAACACAGCCCCATACTAGCTACTATGAAGAAAATTAATTCTACCCCAGCCAAACCCAGCACATCCTCCACCCCTTATTCCATACCATTTACGTCATGCTCAGGTCTCACACTATCCAATACATTCTCATTAACCACCACCCCCCTTCCCATCCTTTGATACAATACACATATACCATTCCCTTAGTCTGTGGACCACCCCTGTGAAATGTCTGTGAAATGTCCCTAAAATGTCCATAAATGTCCAAAAAAAAGTCCCTTGAGTTCATTTAGTCCATGACTTTGGGGTCCACCTGTTATGGTAGTCACTCAGGAGAGGAGAGTTGTTGTATCGCGTGGAGTTATTGGGCACCAAAGACAGCTCAGGTGGGGTCACTGCTGCACTTGCACTGTTTCCCATTGGTTCAGGCAGTTCCTGCTATAGTAATTCCTATAACATGCAACTCCAATCATGGATTAGAACAATTTAAAGGTGTTTCCATTACAACCTCCACCCCTGGTTCCTTTGGACCAGACCATAGGGTTTAACATCGCAATGAACTCCTCCCCTTGCCCCTGATCCGGCTTGGACTTATCCACAGACTGCAGTTCCTTAGGGTTGTACCTGCTCCAAGTGGAGCCTTATCTGTGCGCCACAGTCTCTTCAGGGGTATACCTGCTGCGGCAGAGAGTTATCCACAGCCACAGTCGCTTCGAGGTGCACCTGTTCCAGCCTGGCCTTATCCATGGGTCACAATGCCTTCAGAGATATACCTGCTCCAGCGTGGCCTTACCCACAGCCACAGTCCCTTCAGAAGTAAACCTGCTCCAACATGGCCTTTCCCATGGCTGCAGTCTCTCCAGGGGTGTACCTGCTCTCTCGTGGGCTTATCCATGGCCTCACACTTTGAGGTGCTCCAGCATGACCTCATGCACAGCCGCTGATGCTTCCAGGTGTACCTGCTGCAGCATGGACGTATCCACAGCCACAGATGCTTTGAGGTGTACCTTCTCCTGCGTGGGCTTACCCTTGGGCCACAATCCCTTCAGAGGTACACCTGCTGCAGCACAGACGTAACCACGGCCACAGACGCTTCGAGATGTACCTGCTCTGATGTGGGTTTATCCACGGCCACAGACGCTTCGGGGTGTCCTGCTCCCGCATGGACTCATCCACAGGTCACAGTCCCTTTGACTCGAGTTCACACTGGAGTTCCAGCCTGTCCAGTACAGCAGCACAGAAACAGCAGCGATGCCCTGGCCATCTGCCAGCCCAGGCCCATGGCCATTGCTGTTATCAAAATGTTCCCAGGCACAGCAGAGTAAGATGATAAGCAGTACGGCAGTACAGCAAGCAGCGAAAGCAAAAAGCAGCCACTAACGAGAACTAGACTCTAATATACAGTAAGGCAAGCAAACCCCATGGCAAGCACAGGAGCCTGCCGATTAATAGCTAAACAGCAATAACAGCTATAAATTCGATCTAGCACATTCCAATCAAACCTGTCGTTATCTTGAACCCTTCGAGCCCCACGTTAAGCACCAAAAAAGGACTGTCGTGGTTTAACCCCAGCTGGCAACTAATCACCACACAGCCGCTCGCTCACTCCCCCCAGGTGGGGTGGGGGAGAGAATCGGAAAAGTAAAAGTGAGAAAGTTCATGAGTTGAGATAAAGACAGTTTAATAGGTAAAGCAAAAGCCACGCAGGCAAGCAAAGCCCCTAATGTGTAGAGCTTTCTGTTTCAGTCTTACCTTGTCATGGTGGCCCCTGACTGTGTGCAGGAGCAGGCAAAGGACCCTGAGTGTCCCCTCTCCTTGGCGAGCCCCCAGCCACTGCTCCAGAGAACCATTTCCCTCATCATCTCATCTGGTTCTGGGGGGAAAGGGCTCTTTGTGATATTCCCAAGGGTCTTAGATAACTTTCACCCTTTGGAGGTGCCTTTCTCCCTTGATTGCCTGTAAAGGCAGCATCTTTGGCGAGCCTCAAAGCCCCATACAGAACCTGCCATAACAACACTGTCAGGCTTTGCAGGTACATAGCCATGGGATTAACAGCATGGGAACAACAGGATAAAAAATACTGGCTCTGGGACACACAGCCACAGCAATATGGGGGAAGGGGTGGAGCTGCAAGTGGAAAGCAGGCTGCAGGGTTTCAGAGAAAGACCCTTAGTGATACCAGAGGCTACACCAGTGCTGAGTGCCACGCAAGTTCAAATCTGTACTCTGGTTAACTGAGGGCAAGGAATATGTGTCAGTCTGTAAGGGGATGGGAGACACACACTCCTCACCCTTTGTTGAGCTACACAATCGACAGTGAGCAAAAAAGCTGCATCTGCTTTTACGCTATTTCTTGGCTTATTTAGGAGGAAAGTATGCCTTTCCATAAGTGGTGTTCACCTTTCTTCCATCCTTGCTTTTTTCGTTTTCTTTTCTTAACAGAGCATACGCTTAATGTGCTTATATTTTCCTGGTAGCCTCCCTGGCTCCTGAGAGCAGATGCATCCTATTTTTATATAAAAACACAGAATACTTTTTTCTTAAAAGAGTACACGCAAGCTAGGGAGATCTGTGGTAAGGGCTGACTTCTGCATTATTATATGTTTTGTTCAGTTTTTTATTTACATCTGACAGTGTTTCAAAACAGTACCGCAAGACAGAAATCTCACTGCAGGAGGATTGCTTTCTGGTTTTTTACAAATGCATTTAAGGTATTGTCTGCTTCAAAATGCTTTCAGTCTAAATAGAGAAGAGAAACAGGGAACAAGGCAAACAAGAGAAGCAGAGAAAGGTAGTTTGACCTCCCAGGCAGGCGGAGCGCTGAAGTCTGATTCCAAGTGCAATAGATAATCCTGCCTCTATTTAATTTTCCTGATATCTTCCTAAAGCCTGTAAAACACTTTGATTTTTTTGTTGGCATGAAATATTATTCAGGAAAGCACATCATAAAAGAGATGTTGAATTTCAGGTAGACCAGGTATCAGCTTGTTGCTGGTGACTGAAAATTATGAATGTCTGACAGCAATGCAGTAGCTGTCGGCTTCTGTCCAGCTGCTAATTAACACCATTGGTGGCAGCCTCAGTGCAAGTGAAGAAGTAACAGATTCGAAGAAAGCCGCGCTTACTTCTTCATGATTATTATTTTTAATCAAATCAAGAGCAGCATGAGACGGCTGGAATTATTGTACCCTTGGTCCATTAAATTAAGGAAAGATACTGCATTCAGGTGAACTCTGTTTTAGCCTCTGAAATCCCAACTCTGATTTTCAGGACTTGCTCTCAACAAAGTAACTACTTTCTTTTTTTTTTTTCAGTTTGAGCACCTCCTTCAAAATTATTTCCTTCTCAGTTCTCCTCCCCTCTGAGCTATCTCCTATTCCCCTCAAACTGTCACCCAAAATATTTCAGATGCTTGAAATCTTATTTGTAACAGCGATTCAGGTTTGGTGTTAAGAAGAGTTATTTAGGAGTTTCAGTTCTTTAGTGTGACAAGTGTCTATTTCAAGAGTAAGTGGGTTGATATGTATCTATTCCGAATGACAAAGGGAACGTATGTGAAGAATGGATAGAGTAGGTTGTATTACCAAGGGTTGTATGTTCTTTTAAAAAATTGCACCTGGGCAAAGAAATTGCGAAGCTACATGTCAAACTAAAGCCTGATCAAAACTGCAGATCTTCCCTAAAGAAAAAAGTGGTTTAGGATATGGAAATTGGATCTTACTGAAGGCTTCTCTAGAGCAGATGCTTGTGCGTTTTTCAGCTAGTTATGTTACCGAAAAATGTAACCAAGAAAACTCTGCAAACCAAATGATAGTTTAGAAAGCCAACACTGGTTTATTGCACCGCTGGGTGCATGGGAGATTTTTCCACCTAGCAGGCACACCCGGTTGAAATCATGACAAGTATTTAAACAGTTAACAAAGTTAGTTATGCCTACTGCTCCCACCCCTTAACTAACTATTGGTTAGTACCTTTCTTACTTCATCTTAAAGATACAGTTCTCTTTTAATGCACTACGCATGCCCAGAGAGTAGGGGGCTTATTTGGACTGGGGGCTTTTCTAGCTAGGTGGTGTGGTTTTTAACATTATAATGAGGTAGGTCAGCCTTAGGGCACCCATCTGGGGCATTTCATTGACTTTCTTGTTTGGTATGTAAACAATACCAAGTCTCAAGGTTGTATATCAGACGTTATCAGGAGACCCAGAAGCTCTTCCAGGGTTCTGTATCTCAGTATACTGTTTATCTCAAGGTAAACAACATCAACATAACCCAAAACAACCAGTCACCACAGCCAGCCCGTTTCCAGGAAAACTAATGCATATTTCAGTTCATCTGACACAATATCTTCTTAACTTATCTGTACAAAGTTTTCACAAAGAGGTCTGTTCTTTGTACGCTAACTAAATTGTTTAAGTCTTTGGTATCCGTTAGAAAAAAAGAGGTAGATCCGTTACTCTGCAAGAAGGTATGTTTTCATTTAGTTTGATAGTTCATCCGTAGGCTGTTATCCAGAAACAACCCTTCTTCAACCACCTGACTCAAGAAGGTTTTTGGATCCCAAAGGAAGGAACGTGACGTATCATACTGTCTTTGGCAAGGTCACATGTTTTTATTCACACTGTTACAGGTACTCAGCTGACAGGTATTGTGATAAATACGCTGAAGTGAAACTTTCCTGAAGCCAAGAGTACAAACCCATGGGAGTGATGGAGTCATCCTACAGACTCAGGGATTTCCAGATGATTTTTACTTTCATCCTGCTTCCTTTTAATTTTTTATTTATTGTGTTTGTATTTGGTACTAATCATTAAAAAATTAAGTTTTATGATTTTATAGCTTGTAGTAAAAATCAAGAGTTATTAAGAGACATAGATTTGGTTAGACTGAATAGTTTAACTCTCTCTTAAAGGATTATAAAGTTAAATGCTGAATGAAGAAACATCCTCAGAGTTGGTACTCCATTTGCATAGGCTGATTTGAGAATCCTAGTCTTTCCTATCAGGTGAATCAGTTCAAAAGAGAGATTTTCATTAAATCTTACTTACATGTAGATGCTCTTTTGATTAGATACTACATGAAATTAGCAGCCAAGATTATAGATATCAGCTGTGTTCTGATGAAGTGCAGAGAAGAAACAAGAGACACTTACCCACCTTCTGAGACTACAAAAGAAAATACTTGTGGATTCCAGGGAACTGTATTTTCAAGGAAGGCTCCTGTTTTCCGAGATCTCCAGCATGGCTGCAGTATCTACGTGTCTGCAGCATTTCTCTGTTTGATAGTGCCGACGTAGCTGACTTCAGGTTGAGGTAGAAGTGCCATCATAGTGGCTACTCCGTGGAGATCAGCATGGGCTGAGCGTGTGGGGGGTTTACAGTTCCCGCTGAGCTCTGCGCTTCTTGGGTCACACGTTGCAGCTATCATGGGTATTGATATCTTACAGGGACTCAGATATTGGTGGCTGCTAGGATGGGAATGTAAACCTGAACTGAGGGTGGTCCCTTCTGCTGACATTTCTGATCTGTTGATCTGCTGATGAGGTGAAAGCTCTGTATGGGTCTGTTAAGCCTTGTCTTAAATGGCAGAGAGATACTCTTTGTTTCTGCATAACTTCTTGACATAAACTCTAGCAAAGATTGAATGTAAAAAGAGCAGTTTAGCACCAGTTAAAATGAATGCAGTAATGGTTATTTGGGATTTTTCTCAACCAGTTGCATGCTAAGGTAGAATCTAGAATGCCTTGTCTTTACTGAGGAGCGATAATGAGGGTGCTTGCTCAATGGGGTACTCTGGACAAGCTCTCTCCTTTGCAATGAAGCAAAGATGACAAGATGTATTCAAGTAGAATACAAAAGCAGAAGGAATGAAAAGGCAAGGTATAGTTTGTTCCCTAACCACTTTGTAACTATATAATCTTCTTGAAACAAAAATGTTGTTTTGGAAAGGACAATGGCAAACTATAGGAGTAATTGAGCCAAGGTCAAGTAGTGATCTCACATCACCATTTTCTAGCTAACAGTTGCTGAATATGACCTACACATGTTGTGTCTTCTGTAAATAATTTTTTAGTTTCGGTTCTCCTAGTCATGAATAAGTTGTGGCTGCAAAAAAGCCTGCACCATTCATTCCTTTCACTTAGTCTTCTCTTTCCTTTTCACACACACTTTTGTGTTTGTCAAACCACTTTCGTAAACACACAGAGTCATCTCAACATTTTTTATAGAGTGCAAGATACTAACACATCAACAGGCAGTTTTATAGGAGAGTATGATTTTAATACAGTGCAGTGGCATTGGCAGCTTTGCAGACTGGCACTTGATACTTTAATTCAGCTATTCTCACTTTTTATTGCTTAATAAAAAGATGCCCTAGCAAAATGTATTTATTGGAATGCTATCAAAGTACTTTTTATTTACAGCATTTTCACTAGTTTATGAACATCTTCATATGAAAACCTATTTTGCATTTGTCTCATTCGATGATGGTATCCAGCTTTAGCATTCTATTTTGTAGGGTTTTCTACCTTCATGTGTGTGCCAGGTGCTGGAAAAACAAATACAAAGACAGGTTCTTGCCCTACTATGCATCCTCAGCAAGAGAGGACAGTAAGGAAAGGATTTCACAGCTAAGCAGTTGCATACATCTTCTCAGAGCAGCCACAATTATTTTGTTATTGTTTTAGCTTTTTAATACATATTTCACCTGTGAAATTTTGAATGGATAAATCTTTTTCATGAGATGATGGGAGGGCGCTGTGTGTTAAGCTGAAGTCTCTGACCCCTGCCATTTTATGAATAAAAAGTGACAAGAAACCTCTTGCCTCACTCAATAACATGATGAATCACAACAGTGACTTACCAATTTCATATGTCTTTATCTACATCAGGGCTCCCTGTAGGAACATGTGCTGTATCAGTCAGTGAGAAATGCAGTGCAGATACTAGACAGGAATGCTGTTTCCAACCAGAATGCATCCATATAAATGGATTTTAGGGCAGTTTAGACTATAATCCTGTACTTATCAGGAATTCATTATTGTTAAATATTATCAATTTTATTCACATATTTGTTGCCATGCTATCTTGTCATGAGTTGCATATGTAAGAAAGAGTGATGTTATTGTAAATGGAGTTCAGGAAGGGGGTCAGAATCAATCCAGTCTTTTCCTGCTACACAGCACCTAATATCAACTCTATTTGCAAATTCAGTATAATGACTCCCAAGCAATTAGAGTCAGAGTTGGAATGGCCAGCAAGTCATAAACAAGAAAATAAAAAAGGACGGCCCCTGGAGTAGACTGGGGAATTACTAGGAATTACCATTTCTTCCCTGTTGTGATGTCTGTCTTAAGCATTACATTAATAAAATCAGTAGAAACAGTAATGTATGTCTCTAGGTATGCAGAGCATCCAGAAGACAGACAATATGATGTGCACAGAGAGTTCATTCTGCCAGAACTTCAAGCCTAAGCAGACAAATGGTAAAGATGATATGACTTGTCTGATGTTGTGCAGATGCATACAGAGAGCTGGGAATAGAACCCGTGTCACCCAAGTCCCTGTTCAGGTTGACTCTAATGTAGACTCTGTATGGCCTTCAGTCATCAGAGTTTATTTAATGGAGTTCTGTGCTTGGAATAAAATCCACCAAAATTGGTAGATGGGGAGAATTTTGATGATTACACTTCATCTCCAGGACATCCTAAACCCCTAGGTGCATGGATTTGGATTCATCTTGCCTAACTTTAGAAGTCTACGCTGCAGTGGATGCTCCTAGTGCATTTTCATCAGGTCTGTTTTAGATGGTAGCTTGGGGATGATACAACTTGTGCAACCTGGTTAAAATAAGGTCTAGAAAACTACTTCAGATGTAGAAGCCTATACTGTAGGTACCTAAAGATTGGTAACAGGAATCTCATCCCCAGTGCTAATTGTCATCTCTAGAGTTTCCTAAACAGCTCTCCATGGGGAGTCCTCGTATGGTCACAAAAATCCTGGTATGTGTTTTAGGTACTTAGCACCTTTGTGTTTTGGATATGGGTAAGGCGGTGAGCAAACTCCACTTAAATCTCCTGAGGGCCTTGATCCATTAATTGTGCTCTTGATTTCACATATTACAGATGGCCAACACAAGCACAACTATGATAATTTTCCTTTTTAAAAAGTCCTGTTGTGGAGAGCATTGGAGCTTAGCTTAAGCACTCTGGATACTCTGGTGGTGGCAAGAGAGTAATTTTTAGGGTTTATAATCCTTTGTTTTTTCATCTTAAATGGATACTCATCAACATGGTACATGGGGGAAATAGATCAAGAGTCAAATACACCCTTGCATCTATTTGTCTGTGGTAGCCTCAAGTCTTTGTCTTCAGGACAGAATAATTGCAGTAGTAATTCTAAGAAAAACTGTTGTTGGAAGTTGTGGGGAAGGAGTCAATCTATAAGGAACAGGAACGACTGCCTAGTGCTACAAGGTTTATTAAAGTGTATGTTATCTTAATTTTTCTCATAATAATAAGACCTAAGAATATCTGCTTGATTTAAAGAGAAGGCAGAGCACTAGTCTTGTTACTGAGCAGTCTTGAGGACTAGCTCCATGTGAATAGTAGTAGTTTAGTATTAGTTTTTAAATAACATCATATTTGTTTATAAGAAGCCCTTTAAAACTTTAGCAATTTGAGATTCCAAAAGCTCATTTTTAATGTCCTCATGTTGCCCTTTTCCTAAATTTTTTTCAGAAGTATTGATAATAAATTTGATTTCAGTCATTATTGGCCAGACCTATGGGGTGGTTTTGCTGAATACTGTATGAACTTCAGTGAATGTGTCCATATGCATGTGTTCTCCCCATCACACTTAGTACAGCAGTTGAATCAGTGCTGATCTGTGCAAACCATTGTCCTCTTTACAAAAAGAATTTGAAGCCTAGATGAGTGGAATGGTTTTCTAGAAAAGCAGCCTATTTAAATGCAATTAGTGTATCTTTTTCCTATGGTTATACAAATATATTGCACCTTTACCTTAAACAATGCCTTGCACAAAGTGATGTTGAGATCTGATCACTCATAGCACCTAAGCAGTATTAAGTGATCATTTTTTATCATGCAGTATAATGTGTTTTATTAATGTGAGTGGTGTGTTAGGTATACATGTTTCTTCCTTATAATATGTGGGCCCAGTATTAGCCAGTGAGAACAATGTATTATGTAAAAAGTAAGAAGAATCTATTAAAAATGCCTACTCTATTATCCAAAGGAATTAGCATTTGCTAGATTGCCAGTCAGCCAAGGTTTTACAAGAGTTATTGTCATTTTGATTTTCGGATGAGTCATTTGGTATATTGCCCCCAAAGGCACCTCATTATGATTCAGTGCACAGCATATAAAATTGCTTAGGCTTTTGGGGCTCCATGGAAAGCGAGTGGGGGTTGCGGTGGCTCAGCATTGTGAAGCAGCCACATTATGCTTAATTGACACCTTTGATGTAGCCCTAAGACAGCACCTGCACCTCCCACTGCTGCTCTGAAGACGTCAGCCTTACGCAGAAAAGGCTTCTGCTTATGAATCCTGCATCGCATTCGGCTCACTCTGTGAGCAGCCCCAGCTATCCTTAACTAATCCCATTGCTTCTCAGTTTGGCTACAGCTTGGCTTAGTACAGAGCAGGAAATTTGCTGCTTGCTATTATCAGGTTAAAACTGTAAGATTTTGCCCATGTTAGAACTCATAGAAGGTAAGTCAAATGCCTTGTTGATATCCTAGTATGTAAATATTCTCCTAAGATTCCGAATCTGGGAATCTGATTGTTGATTCTTTTTTTCCTGGTGCTGACAAATGTGGACTGTGAATTAACAGTTGCTTGTTTAAGAATATTTACATATATATGTGATACGCTTTGTAGTGTTTCAATCAATGTTTCAGTGGGAACATTATTGATAGCCTCTTGTGTGATTACTGTGTAGTAGAATTCTGTCCTCTGCTGGTATTGTTTTGTTAATTTAATCAATAATGTCACATGCATGTAAAAGATGCTTCTAAAATGATAGGCACTGATATATATGAAGGAACTTATTTATTTGAGAAAGTGATGCTTTGTTGGAAGTCAGACTTGAGGTGTTACATCCAATTTATTTGCCTCTAGAAAGCCCTTCTGGGTTAAGTCTGAAGTGATGTTTGGGTCAGATAGTGTTGCAAAAATCTCTTCAAATGAATGAGTGAGGAACAGCAAGCAGCTGAATAGTTCTTGCAAGCAATACTGCTTTTTATTTTTGGTAGGTAGCACTTCAAGCCATAACTAAAAGGAATGAAAAGGTTTCCATATAGCAAGTGTCTGTTAAGGTTAACAAAGCACCTTGCTCCCCATCACTTTCAAGCACAGGAACAATACAGTTTAGGAAAACATGATCATGTTCTCTGCCATTAACTAAACAGTCTTTTCAGGTTTGTTGACTTTGCTTGCACTCTGTATAAAAATTGGCTTCATGAGCCAAAACCCTGAGGAAACAGTCCTTTTGTGAATTACCTTATTTAATGTTTAAAACATTAAGCAAAAGCAAATTAATCTGTTCAACAAAGAATGAAAAGAAATATGTTGATTTAACTATTTCTTTGCTTTTAATAATGCCTTGTATTTATTTTTTCAATTTATTGTCCGTTTAGTGAATGGAACCCCTGGTAGCCAGCTTTCTACTCCCCGCTCTGGGAAGTCTCCAAGCCCATCTCCCACCAGCCCAGGAAGCCTACGGAAACAGAGGGTAAGGAAATAAGGAAACTGATTTCTGAGCATGGCTGGGGAGAATCCAGCATAGCCATTTTCCGATAGCCTTCTCCCCACTGATTCCTTGTGTGTAGAGTCATAGGGTGGAAGAGCCTGGCTACAGTCCTTGTTGTGTTTGTACAACACTCTGAAGCAGAATACAACTGTTCTGTGTCTGTCAAAATGCTAAGTATGCTGGGAATTGGTTTCTCCTGAAGGGGACAGGGGTATCTTTCTCCTTTCTTACAAAACTTTTTTTTTGTTTCTTTTTCCAAACATTTCACAACTGAAAGCAAATGTTCACATTGTCAAAGACTTCTTTTTTTGGTTCTTAATTTGCCGTGGGCATTATGTCATTTGTAAAACCTACAAACAGCTTTGATTTTGAAGCAAGGTCAAAGAATGTGCTGTGGAATTTAGCTGTGGATTAGCTGTGATATCACAGCCTTGTACAGTGAAGATACTATCAGCACTAAGGCAGCACGAGACTTGTCAGCCACTTTGCTCGACCAGAGTTGTGAGTAGCTGTAGGTTCCCACTAGTTATCATGTATAGAGGAATCTACAATGTACCTAAGCATCCAGAATTAAGGTAGTACCTATGTTACTGCTGTAACCCTCTGACAAAATACTACTCATTCAACCCAAAAGGCTCCACATGCTGATTTAATTAATTGTATCTCTTCAAAAGCAACGGGACAGATGTCTATGTATCTTCTCTTCTGCTATTTTCTAAACTGTGATCAGTTCTCAATGAAAGCTTCCCTAAGGCAGTACTCTGTATCTCAGACTTGTTTATAAACACAGTTTGAACACATGCTTTTCCTGCCTCTCCAGTTTTTAAATAAAGACATAATTTATGTCTCTCAAAGTAAGGGAATTATGTACAAAATTAGCAGTGCTTGACTTTAGAGGCTGGTGCAGACCTGATTCCCCAGATATCCACATCACGAATAGCTGTAGCATGGCATGACTCCCTTCTAGCCTGTGTACCCTTCTTCATGTCTGGTGGATACCAGGGAGCTGAGGAATTGTGCATGCCCAAGTCTTACCTCAGGCTGCGATGCAGCCCTGGGTTTCTGCTGTGACTTATTTATAGATATGGAAGCTGACTGTGGTCTTGCAGTATAGAGATAGCCAGCTTGAAGCCTCAGGGTATTGTCACAGTTTTCATCGTCTGGTACACAGAGAGTAAAAATGCAAGTTTCAGCTGGGTAAGCTGGTACCAAAATCTTCTTAAATGTAATGTCTTCCACACCTGTTTGCTCTTACTCTCAAAGCTTACTAATGAATCATTAATAAGTCACTGAAGAGGGAGGAAAGAGTCTTCCAAATGAATTATACATTGGTGGTGTAAGGGTGTCTGTTTAGATGGATGATATCGGTATACAGTGGGTTTTCACTTACTGTAAGGCTGTCTCTTTTCATTGGTAACTTTCCTAAACTTCCTTCCGCACCATTGATGCTTCTCTCCCCACAGTGAAGAATGTTTTTCTGTTAGCATTTGTGGATGGGTGAGTGGAACCATGTGGTCAGCACCATTAGACACAAAGGGTGTTTGTCCACAAGATTTCTGACTTTGAAATGTGAAGAGGAGAGTGAATGGGCTCCTTCATATCCAGGTTCCCTATGTGGAAGTGTAACAGGATCACTGAGTGGCAGTATTATGGATGCAAAGGCCTGTGTAGTGGTAACATAATTACATTGCTAACTGTACAGAAAATAAATATTGAAGTAAACTACAGGTGAGAGAAGACATTGTTAAAGAGTTGAATTCTCTTCTCAGATATTCATATCCAGTACCCTTGACCGTGGTAGGGGATCTTTCATGCTTGTGTATTCTAATGACTAAATTAGTTCTATGAACAGCCATTAAACAGTGCTTACTAATATTAATTGTCTTGTTACCATTTAAATTTTATTTAGAGGACAGGTTGTTTTATGTACCATATTGTCATAAATCAAATTTGAACCCAAAGCATTTTGCTTTGTCTTCAATGGCTTCAGCTACAGGGCTGACGAGCCAGCTGCCGAAGAAGGTTTATTTCCTAGGAGGTTGTTGAAATGTTGGTATGATGTGATAGGCCTACAAGAGAGAAGAGGAGACTGATTTCAGTGCCCCCCTTGTCCCCATTGTTGAGAGGTGAGGTATTCCTTCCCCAAACGAAGAGCATTGGCTGCTAGAGCCGTGGTCTGGGGTTGAAGGTGATGGCTGGGTTTCTGGCTGGTCTGGATTTCTCTCTTTATGTGGAGTTTGAGGAAGCTACTGCTTTAGAATAAGATGCTGGGTCCTGGAAATGCCAGCTCAGCTTTATAGTTCATTTTTTCTCTGCCCCTCTCTCCTTGTGGTTAGAATTAGAGGAGTGCCTGTTCTCTCGTGCCATCAGGTACGTGGGATGCCAGTGGCATGTACTGGGTCTGGAAGACAACAGGGAACGTTGACGCTAGCATAGCCTGATTCCCCTTCATGTTACTAATCAATCAGCTCTTCAACATCCCCATCCAAGTGCTATCAGGGAGTTTTAGGCTTGGTCTGACAAAATGCTCAGGAGTCTGGGCAGGCTGCCAGTATTTTTCCTGAGAAATACAGGTGAGAGGAAGTCATGCATTTGAATTCAGAGGCACAAAAGCATGGTACTACCACAAACTGAGGGATTTCTCCCTGTGAATAGTAAAGACCTGTAAAAATAGTAGAGATGGTATAATTTTCCAAAGAAAATACTCTTTCTAATAATGGATTTCATTAGGCAACTTAAAATAAGAATTGAACAGTCTTCTTACTTACTGACATGCCATCATTCACCTTTTAAAAAGAAATAAATTCTGGCCTTTGATGGAAGTCTTTCCATTGATGTAAATAAAGCCAAGAATGCTGCTGTGATACATGAACTATATTAATGAAAACAGATAAAATTTGCTACCCTCAAAAGCCAGAACACAAAAAGATAAAGTTTCATCCTTTCTCACTTGCATATGTACATGGCTGAGTTGTTTCCAGAAATTCAGAAATCAGTGGAATTTATATATTGGTAACGTTGGGCAAAATTCAGTCTATGTTTGAGGAAAATAAGATTTGAAAGATTAATTTCATGAGTGTAATACAAGGGCTTGAGAGTGAACTAGGAATCGTTTGGACTTTTATGTTTTTTTCAGCTTCTGAGTGTTTAAACTTGCAGCCTGTGTACTAGAGTTATACTTTCTTATAATTTAATTCTTCCTTTATATTTATTCTTAAATAGGAAATTAAGATTCTTGGTTTAAAATTGTTATGTACTTAATTGTGTATTTCCACAGAGGATGAAAACATCTGAAATTCAGGTTTATAGCAGTTGAAGTAGACAGTTACTGTGTTGCACATGCATATACTTCCTACCACAACAGAGTACAGTTAATGATAAATATACTTAACAGCAACCCCTACATTTTATTTAACTAGCCTTTATAATCGTTTATGAGCTTGTTTTTCCACTGTCTTGTAATCAGAGTCATTACTTCAGTTAGGGTGGAAATGTTTTATGCTTTATACCTGATTTTCCATTGCTTGCCGTTATTTTAAATGTTTTTTCTACTTCCCTAGAGACTGCAAACTATAGAATAATAAAAAATTAGATTTAAGGTACCTCCTGACTAATCAGACAAAGAAGTTGAATTCTGTGTAAGTAAGGATTTTTTTAGTTGTATGTGGCCAAGAAGCCTTATTCAGCAGGTTTTGTCTTTTTATTAATCTATGCAAAATAATGAATGGATTCTCCTCATATTTTTCAGAAATACAGCTCTTTCTTTAGCTAATTATAGGCAAGGAAAATTCTTACAGAAAGGCAAAATTTAAAAAAGTTTCAAGTATTCAAAAGTATATGAAAGGGCATAGAATATGATCCTGAAATCTTGTGCATGATTTTACTTTAAAACAACCATAGAGTTATAAAAGTAACCACAAAAATACTCCCCAAATATTAAAAGTCAGTTCTCACAAATATCTTCTTTGTAAGTTCTGAATGCATATCTTTTTTATATTCAGAGGAGTGAGCAGACACCTGGAAGATTAAAAAGTTTGGTATGTTACGCTCACTGTCAAATCAAAAGATTTTTTTTCTGTACTGTATATTAGAAATTCCAAAACTGTATATGCTCAAAATAAATTGTAATAATTAACTAACAAGTTAGTATTCAAAATGAGATGGCTTTGTCTGTTTAAAATTCTTCTGTCTAGATTGTTCACCAAAAAAAAATGTATTTAAGATCTGATTTTCAGTCTGCCGGTCTAACATGTCTGCTACTGTATGTACACATGCTCACTGGCAAAATACATGCAGAATAAGCATTCTAGGGAATGAAAAACCCCTTTAAGGAACTTAAATCCCCTGTATATCGTGCCTGCAAGTAAAACATAAACCTGCATAGATTATTGAGATCCTTGTAAATATGAAATTTGTAAAGCATTCATTTTAGGTAGTCCTTATTTTATAGTATAGCTTTTAGATTTGTTTATTTTGTGTCTCAGTTATCTTCCTGTGATTTAAAAAAACCAAAAAGTCCCAAATCAAGCTCAGCCCTAAAGCTGGCTCCGTCAGCCTTCCCATTCTCATGTATTTCAGAAGTATGTTTTACACTTAAAGGATCCCCAGTAAGAATTTAAAGGTATCGGAGCTTGCCTATGAGATGTGCTAGGCACCTGTCTACTTGGTGCCTCTCTAAACCATCAGCTATGCTTAATTCACCTTAAGAAGATAGTACTCTGTCCTCTTTCGCTTCTCCTCACTGAACTTCCTCTTTCATTCAGGGCTATTGTGTGTCTTGGCGAGGATTGTTGTGCTGTGTAGGTTGGATAGGGCAATGTATCACCCCCTAACACCCCTGGCATTTGAGGGTTATCTGATCCATCAGAGGATGCTCAGAGTGGGTGTTGAAGAACCAAAGTGGATCTGTACACTCAGACTCTCCCTCTGCTGTCATGAGCTGGTTGCTTGGCTACCGTCAGAAAGAGCCGGTGATTTTACATGCTGTCTTTTTACACATACACAGAAAAACTGTGGAAAAGAGATACCATTGTCAGTACAATATAGGTAACGGCAATATTCACGGTCAGCATTCTGGGGCTCAAATGTTGCTGGATCCATGCTATATCACCAGTGGGTGGTAAGTTTTGATTACCTTGTATAAGGTAAGCGCTTACTTTCCTACTGCTGTTTGCGAAACAGCAAAAGGGGAAATATATTCCCTTTAAGATTAAATTCAGATTGCTGAGCTTCCAAACAATTAGGAGACTCTCCAGAACAGAAAATATTGTTTTCATAGTGTTTAATAGGAAAGAATCAAAGAAAGAACATAATTGCCTCTTAGAATATGTTGTACATTGAAACTCCAGCTTTATTTTCTAAACATCTATTTGTTGATTAAAAAATACTTATATGACATTAAGCCAAAAATGTGATTAGACAGGATATGTGTATTCTATGTTCTTCTGGTCCACAGTAACAAAAAGAATGTAAGACAGTTGCAGTGCAACAAATCAAACACAATAAACAAATGTATACTGCACTTCATCTTACAGGACCTGTATCGCCCACTCTCTTCGGATGATATGGATTCAGTAGGAGACTCAGTGTAAAAGAGAAAATGGAACAATGTTTATGGTTTGTGATATGGTGAAGGTTTAACATTTTTAAAGAGAATAGCTGCTAATTTACAGTAATAGTGAATCGCACAAAAGAGTTTTGCATATTTAGTATTAAAAACATGGGGCCAAATTAATTGTAGTGGGGGGGTATTTTTGGTTTTACCACTGCATTTTAACGCAATAATTTATAATGAATGAGCCACTGAGTATGTCCATCAAATACAAAACACCGTTGTGCACACTTTAAGGAACAAAGAATGGATAAGGTGGATATAACGCACAAATCCATAGTGGGCACATTTATGAATAGCAGTCTTTTTATCACCTAAGGTACTGATTATATATTCTGGTTTTAACATAGGTACCTTTATGCATTTTGGTACGAACAGTTAATGAATGCTTTGCTTTTACCAGTGAAGAGGTAAAATGCAGCAAAGAAAAAACCTGCCTTATTAAACTGCTTGCACCACGCTGTCTGATCCCGACACACACATTTGGGACACTCTAAGTTTAGTCTTTTTATCTAAATTAAAAGAAAATTTTAAAATCCCATGTGGTCACAGGATAAAAAGTAAATGCTTTCAAAGCAGTGTTCAGGTTCTCTTCACTGCATTACCATTTGCTGACTGTAAACAGAAGGGTGTTCACAGGCAACATGAATGTTTTACCTGGCAAGAGCTGTTAATACTGATCACCCGTGTGTTGCAAGTAAATATGGACAGATTTCTAAACGAGGAAATACGGGGGCCTGCTGGCTAGCAGCGTCATCTGACACACATATGATAACACCATTTGGAAAAACGCATTTTGCCTGAGAAACTAGTGATTATTTTCACTTATGTTAAGGACAGGAACATCTTTTTTTATGTGCTGTAATACGACATTTTATGCATTTTAAAATGACAGCCTACAGAAATGGTGGTACTGTAAATCATCCTCCTATTGACCTAATTTCTCTGTTTTCGTAATTTCTAGAGGTGGTCATTTTGTACATCATGAATATGCAAAACTCCTTTAGTGTTTAAGTAGGTCATGCATTATAATCAGTTGCTTAACAAATATCTACTAATTTTATTTGTTTTCTGCTGCTTTATTATGAGAATCTTGGTCTACTTTAATTTACATAATAGCAGTATTTCCCATGGTATGTTGCATATTGCTTTAAAAATTATCTGTTGTATTTAAGCCCATAGTGTAGTGAACACACATGTTTACTGTCTTATAGCTTTCCTTTCAGTATCTCAAATACTAATGATTTAAGAATTAGAAATTAGTGTAATTCTGATCCTCAACAAAAATCTATAGAGTTTATATTTTTAAGCTACTTAGTGATGATTTAATATATTTTGAAATCAGGAAAATTTACTTAATAGCAGAAAATGTTTAGCTGCTGCATGCCAGCTTTTAAATGTAGTGAAATAATTCCTTTACACTGATCTGTCCATAATAAAATTCAGCAGCTGGAAAATGTTGGCATGTGATGTTATGGCTTCACTGTATCGATATCGTTTTCTTTATGGAGGATGTTTGCAAAAAGAAGTAAAAGGGCAGCAGAATACAAAACTTACCTTCTCTGTTTTCAATACGTGGTTCCAGTATCACCTGGAGAGAAAGTCACTGATCTGGCAGGTTCGCTGAAGCAGTTAGGTCATTCCCTTTTGAAATGCATGTTTTGCGATTCCTGCTTCAGACTTCAGATCTGAAACTGTTCCCAGCAATAGGAACAGTCCCTCCCCATACCCCAATCCTAAGGCTGTCCTGTTCTACTGAAAAAGTTCGCAGCTCTGAAGTTACTTGCATTTTTGCCTGTTATGAGGGAATGTCTTTGTAAAATGTGTTACTTAATCCCAAGAAATGCATATTATATAAAGGTGCGTTGGGATCAGTTTCCAAAAACTCCGACAACTCCACCAGACCGAACAAAACACTTACTGACATTTTGAAAACTGTTTTTTCCTGTGAAGAAAATAAATGCCAGGAATTTTATTTTTCCTTCCCTCTCCCATATAGGCTACTGCTGCTTAAGGCAGTTTATTAAGAATGTTCTGTGCAGGGAGCACAGATTGCCAGCAAACCTGAATCCCACGGCTTTGCTTAGCTGTGGAAAAGAAAAATGGACCTTATATCAGTAATTGTTATCATAGCGAGTTCTCCATCAAGACTGTTTCAAAGAACATGCTAGTCCATAACATTTAATCATTTCAACATATGACTTGTATTAAGGGGCTATTCAGGGGCAGTATGTATCATTAATATTTCATTTAAGGAATGAAAGTCCCTTAGAGATTGAAAAGGTACACTGTTTATAGACTTTGAGATCCCTTTTGTGTGGAATGTAATTCCCATTATACATGAGCAGAAATGAAATGTTTCTTTTGAGCAAGACCAGAAGGTTTCAGTTTATGGGTGAAACTGAAATTGTGTTTCTTGATGCTGTAGTTCTGCTTGCAACAGCACAAGTTTTAGTTTGTCCCTAGATTTCATCGACTTCATTAAATAACGGAATAGCTTAAGCAACTTTATAGTGTTTGAACCTCTTATAGTTCTCTATATGCTGCATTATTTGTGCCTACTCTAAGGTGATTATGATGTAGCTAGAGTCTTGTATAGATTGTGAATGCTTTGCTTCCCTTTGAGCTTTATGAATCCTTGTGATTATTTCCCTAATGCTTTCTGCAGCTTTCTGGGGTTTTTTTTAATCTTTTTTCTTCTTCTTTCATGCAACAAACAGTTCACATGTGAAGCACAGAATGTGTATGTTTATATTTATACACACACGTACATAGATTAATGGCTTTGAAACCCATGCCCAGTTATGCCATATTTGTGGCTTTAAACAAATCTGTGGGGAAAATGTATTAATGGGAGGATGTTCATCATCTGGTGGGATTCACTATAGGTCTGTTAAAGTCAGTGGAGGTGCACCAACCTGTTACTTGCTGAGCAGCTCCTCCGAGGAAGTCAGTACAATTTTAAGAGATTTCATGTACAAACAAGGGCTAAGTTCTGCTCAGTTTGAAGTTAGTGGCAAAACCATGATTGACTCCAAGGTGGGAAGGATAGGACCTTATTCACGAATATGCATACACAGACAAAACATTAATCATAAATTTGAAATGGTATTATTTTGACATGTTCAGACTTTTGTCTCTCTTGAACTGCACTGTTCTGCAGTATATTAAGTCATGCGATATTAGAAGCTCTTTTGTTGAAATCTTCAACATTCATTATCCAATGTGAAAATTGCTTTTCAATTCGTAAAATAATTCAGTGGCAGCACATTATATTTAGTTATTTTTCTCTTTAAACCATTTTCACAGGGCATATATGGCTGTAAAATGAAAATTCTGGGGCATTAATATTGTGGCTATGAATGTATATTATAAGAAAGGATACCTAATGTTAAACAGCCTTGAAGAACACCTGGGTTGAGATCGTGTGGCGTTAACAATTGAAATAAATAACAGTGTTTGCTTTTACAGTTTCATACTTCACACTGCGATGTGAACTTTATGTAGTGCAGTGTGTTACGAAAGTTGTCCTCCAACTCTAAATGTTAAAATGAATTAACAGTAATATAGAAAAGAACCTCTGATCAACCCAAGTTTATTGTTTTGTCAAAAATAGTAGAGAAATTAACAAACAGAAAATCTTTATGGTGCTAAATTACCTCGTCACTTGATGAATACTTAGATTAATGTTTTCTGTGCTTTTTCTTGTGTCCAATTAGTGGAATACAAGCAAATACAAGATTGTTCTTTATTTAATCTTCACAGAATCACAGAAACATAGAATCATTAAAGTTGGTTCAGTTTATCTGTTAGTGACGGGATGAGAACTTGTAACTATGGGTGATCAATAGAAAAATAACCTTACGTCACGCAGCCAGCGGTAGCTTTACATGCAGAGCAAAGTAAGCAAGTGGTTGTCACACTCTTTGAGAATGGGTGTGCTACCCCCCAGGAAACCCCTCCGTTCAGAAAGCAGGGCTTGCCGAGCAGAGCAGAGGCTATTCTGAGCTGTGTTTGCTGTTGTAACACCTTTCGCCTGGCTCCGTTTGCCTCTTTCACCTTGCACCTGATCTCAGACTGGCTGAGCGCCCTAACTCCCCGCGGAAGGCAATGGGTATGTAGATATATGTGTTGTGTACGCACATGTTAGCGAAGGATTCAAAACACACAAGGTGCACACACACATGTTCGTATGTATTTTAGTGTCTGTATTTGCGCATGTTGATTATATTCAAATTTGCTTAAATTAACCCTCAGCAGTGAAGTATGAAAAAAGCTGTGCTGTATTCAGCGTGTACTTATTGTCTGATGTTATATGAGGTAATTAGTTTGTGGTTTGCCCTGCAATACAGTGTTTTGGAATTTGGACTCTAATGAAAGAGGAGCTAACGATGTTTGTGCTAAGGCCTCTTCATTTTGTTAGTTGCACTATGATATTGTAAATATTGGCACATTTACAACATAAGTTTAAGATTTTACAAAGTTATGCATACAATTATTTTTTTTAAAGAAAAGTGCTTGGATATTTGCTTTTTAAAATATACCATTTTTGTATTAATGTGATACAGGAAACCAAAAAGAAAGCTGTTGATTTATCAACAAAAAATGTAAAACTTGCAAAAATAAATGCCGATGAATGTTTTCTTTCATATAATCAGTTGAAGAAAATCACCTTCATTTTTGTGCCATTGTTTCATCATACTGTGTTGTACTTGTGTTTCATGTTTGACCATGTCATCCTGGTTGTAATTTGTTGTTTTGCTAGATTTAACATTACTGTAGATTATTGTAAGCAATGTAATAAATATATTTAAAAAATACATACTGTTCAGTGAGTTTATTTTGGAAACTTGATTAACAGGCTTTAAAAAAATACTTGCAGTTGGTATTGCATGTTCATTTTGGATCAGCATTGTCCATCTAACCGTTCACTTAGTATAAGCATATGGGATTCATGCATCCTAATGAGTTCCTTTAAATAGTAGATGCATTCAGTGCCTTTTTAAATAATAAACTCCGGGCTCTAGTGTGTAAATGCAAAAGATCTTTCAAGGAAGAATTTGGTTTCTAATGAGTCTTTTGGAGACAGTAAATATACCTGCCTTGAATTGCTTCTGGGTAAGTTTATGTGCACATGACGGGATAGATTTGAAGTGGGAAATCAGTAGACTATCCAAAGCAAGGTACCAGCTCCCTGCTGACAACTCAGCTACAGCAGCACTCCTCTTAAGACAAGTATTAGGAAAATATGCCTGTAAAAAGCTGAGAGTACTGAAACATACCCACGGTGTTTTAAAATAAGTACCTTGTTTTCTTGATATATCTTTCCACTCTTTAAAAATACATATCTATAGCCTAGTTTTATTTTTTGTTTGGCAGGGGCGGGGGAAGAGAGATGTTACAATTTCTGACATGTCATCTGCCAGTCTGGTGCTTCAGCTGATGTTCATACACTCTCCTAGAGGGATCTGTGGGCCTGATAGAAGTTCTAGTTTTGAAACTCTCTTGGTTGCTAGTAAGTAGGTCTACCTAAAAAAGGTGTACAGACGTAGAAAGGAAACAGTACTATAGAAATGAGGAAGAGTAGAACAAAATAATTGAGGTTTCTGTCTCTACCAAGTAGCAGTTAAGGGTACTGGGAGAGCTTTTAAAATACAACTCAAATAGATTAAAAATAAAAGCGGTGATTGTGCCGTGCCCTGAATTAGGTGGAAGAAATAAGAACCTCCTTTGAGGGCCTTTCAATTTTTATTCTGTAGCTGAGTGGAAAATTTTACCTGTGTATAACTTTAGAAAAGGAGAAAGGAAACCTTCATATCACATCACTGCACATGTAACTTTTTATGTTAACCACAGTATGGATACAGTAATGACAGGTCAACTTCCGATACCATGAATCTGATACTTTTTTTTTTTTAGATCATCAATCTTTTCTGGAGGATGCCAAAGGTTGAGTGAGCCTACAGCCTGAATTATGGCTCAGCTTTGGAAGCAGCTGTTAGAGCTAGCGGAGGTTAGATTTAAGTTTACTGTTAAATACGGTATAGGAAACTATGTTGGTCTTTCAGAATTGCCTCGTTACACAAATCAAATGAGTGTATAAGCAGTCGATCCTGCAGCTCAGTAAGAGGATCCTAATAAAACAAAGTGCTTCAGCTTGAAAATTTAACTTCAGTCTGTCAGCTCCATTTCCTTGCAAACTCTCCCATTTGTGCCTCTACCCCTCAAAGAAGAAAACCAACACAAGTTCCTGAATGACACACACAGGATTATTGCTTGTGTCATTTGAACTTACCTCTTCTCCAAGCTGTGTAAAACCTGAATTGCATAAATGAACAAAAAAAATTCATTTCCCTATGTAGGGCCTCTCTTAAGTCAAGTGTCTAACAAGACAGGGCAGAGTGTAGAACTGTGGAAAAGTAGCAGGTTTGCATACATTTTTTATTTTTCCTTTCCAGATGAAGCAGTTTATAAATAAATTTGGATCTTATGTGTCAGTTTAGTGCAGTGTCTGAATTTGAAAAGAAAACAATTGCATCATTTCTCTTTCTATACATTGAATTCCATTGGCTTCCATTCTTTCGGCATAAGGATTATGGATTTGATGTTTCTCCATGAAGCAATTTTTTGCCAGCTCTGTACTGTTTACATTAAAACTTTTTTCTCCATCTCAGCTGGCTGGGCCAAAAACTGTAAGCGATTAAATAAAAGAAAATCAAAAACATTTTTTGCTGGATAGAGTTGGGAGAAGGAGTTTCAGTGTAACCCTTTGTTCTCTCTAAATGGAATAATAGAAAAATGAGTTTGTCTTCTTAAAAGTTGCATCAAAATATATTATTTTACTGTTTTAAACCAGCTGTCCTCTTTTTTACCTTTTGTTCTCTGGAGATGTACCATTTTGTTGTATTGACTTACTTATTTCTTGCTTAACACTGTTACATATTACAGGAATTTTTTGAGCCCTTCAAAGTCCTTCAAAACTAATACCTGCACTGGACTTGTTGTCTTTATTTTACCATTAACCATGATGATCTTTAAGGCTAAGGAATTGACAATGTCAGGAATTCATGACAGCTACGTTACAAAGATTATTTATAACCAGACTGAACACTAGTATGGGCTCCAAAAGAGGTGAGCATGGTTGCTTAACTGTTTAGTTTTGGTTTTAATGCTATTTATCCTTGCTGAGTTGAACTTCATCTTACACATATTACTGACATTCATAGCTTTTTGTATGTTTTTTAAATTCTGTAGAATTCTTCGGAATAGAGGAAATCTTAGGAGGCATCATTTAAAGACATTAGTAATTCTCTTATCCTGAGCCTCCTTCCTGAATTTACACTTTGTTTACTAATTTTAATCTTCGCTTCATTAAGCCTGTTTCTAAAAGAGCAGAACTCTCCATGAGATCCAAACTTAGTGTTACACCTGTGTGCATTTCTGTTACTCACATTTCATCCAGATGCTTCCTCCATGCTAGGAAAATACAAAGGAATCTATTGTTGGGAGACTTTGTAGACTCCATATGCGCTAATAAAGGTTTTGAGAGGTTTGGAAAATATAATGCAGTGTTTGGGGTTTAAGATTCAGGAATCTGAATTGCATTAACAAACTTCCTAGTCATACTTGTTTAAGTTTCTTTTCATAACTGCTGATACTGGTAGTCCACAAGAATAGTTCCTGCTGTTTAGATGGAGTGGGATTTTAAGATTAGGACAAAGGTGAGTATGGGGAGAGAGAAATTAGAGTAATATTTATTTTGCTGCCTTTTTTTCATGGATTTAACACAATTTCCACTGAGATACAAACTATTTACAAAACAGTTGCTAAATAAATCTCCCAGTAAGACATGGATGAAACTCTATAGCGCTAATGTTTCCATTCACATCAGTGAGATGTGTGGTGTGCTGGCCATCTGTTATATAAACCTGAATAGGATCTGAAATCCTTACACCAAAGACCTGATTTTTTTATGCCATCGCTTTCATGGAGGTGTGCCATAAAAATGACCATGTGCTGGCAACCTGTGCAACTGGACCCCTTTAAATCTGTGTAAAAGTGATGACATTTCAAGCACCTCAGCATCTCTTAAAATTAAAACAACTAATTACCTTAAGGTCTGTGTGTTGAAGAGATTATATTCTTGCTTAGAGTTTGTTTTTCCCCCCTCCCCGTCTGCAATATCCCTGATGGGGTCCACAGCTGTGAGAGCAACAGCGTGCACGACAGACTGCCTCACGATTGGCAAGCCAACTGGAAGGAACACCGAGACCCACAAGGATTGCTGGACCCGGAGGGCTTTCAGCTTGTGAGAACAACGAGCTAATTAAAGTCTAAATAAACGGAATGTCCTTCTAGCTGAAGTAAAGATAAATAAAGAAATGCCTGCGTGTTGTTCCAGAGGACTGAATAAAGATGAAAATATTTGTGTCGTGTTTACCTAGTAACGTCTCTTTAATTGTGAAAGGGGGACCGTCAGCAGACTTGACGAATATATGCAAATGTACATACAGTTCCTGATTTCTTTTTAATCTGTTGTTTTAATAGGAGGGGTTCAGCAAAGGTAATGAAAAGTATGTGTTTTCTTCATACTTTTCAATTTATTTAAAAATTTTAAAGTTTTAAAAATCTCAGTATGTATTTTTAGCAAATGTCTTCTTAGCTACTGCTTCCTTGTCACTGGCAGTCTCTGCTTCTGCTCACACGCTGGTGCTTCGCACGTAGATCTCACTGAAGGGGCTGTTCGCTTTGTTTGCAGACCTATGGTGCAGTATATGCTACTAATGCATCACTTCAGTTCTTCAGTTATGAATATCATCTTAGCCTTCCTATCCTTACGTAGTGTCAATAAGAAAAGAAATCGGGGCACTTAAAAAATTGATCTCATGTTTTATTTCCTTTAAATTTTCTACGGAGCCCTATTTTTTGTTTGTTTAACTAAACCTAGGCTAAATACTTATTTAGGGAGCTATACCTAAAACAGATATTTAAGAGTGAATTTAATTTCAGTCATGTGTAGACCATTAAGACTTTTTGTATTTAAAGTGAAGCACTTGCTGAAGTGCTGTGCTGAAATGGGCCCTCGAAGGAGTCTAATTTTGGAAAGACTGAGCAGTTGCAGTTCTCAGTTAAACCTTGTCTTGAGGGTCCTTGAGAAACTAGGTTCCCAAATAGAAATTTGAGGCTCTCTAGACACCCATTCTGAGAAGATGTGGCCACCGAGTTAGGTCTCGATTTTCACATCTCCTGTTCTCACAAATGAGAACAATGGGTGTGAGACTCTGTAAAGAGACTGTCAGACTGCTAAAGCAAGCTGCAGCGGTGCATAGTCGGTACTCTTGACCTAACATCTGCTGAAAAGAGTAATCTCACTATTTAAAACACAAAAAACTGAAGAAAGTATTTGTTTGATAATCTATGGAAAATCTAGAACTGAACTTTTTGTGTTGTACCCTTTAAATGTTGTAAAGATTCATTCCTGATTGTATATGTAGCAAATATTAAACGGATTTAAATGGTAATATCTGTAAGAAAATACTGTGGAGTGGGAGAAGAAGTAAGAAATTTGATGCCTGGTTTAGGAAAACAAACAGACGCAGCAGAATGAGTAGAGAAAACATGTTTTTCTGCTTATTTTACAAGCAGGAGTGTAAAGGAAACAATTTTCTCATTACATGTGTATAAAAATAGGCTCTGAGAGTGACTTCTCCAGGCATGAGAAATCCTAGCATTTTCCTGTTACCTTGATCCTCATCTGCTCATTTGTTCAAAAATGAACCAGAGGTAAGTTTTTACTGAGACGTCCCGTAGAGTTTAGCACATACATAAAAATGTCCCAATCATGAAACAAGGGCAGTGATATCTTAGCAAACTGCATAAAATCAGCTCACTTCTGTTGTCAAGAGGCAGCAAAAGTAGTCCAAAAACTGATTAATGCAATTTTTAGTTCTGGTCAAAGCTCAGAAGAAATGCTTGGCTGGATGAAAAGAATGAGCTGGGGTTGATGAAAAGAAAAAAAGGGCAAAGAATCTCTTGGTAGACGGGAAGTGCAAGCTCTCAGGATTATTTAGGGAAAAATAGGCCAAGTTCAGCCTTAGTCTAAATCATCTGACCTTAATCTATTGTGGGAGAAATTAAAAGTTAGTCTGTTCAGATGAACTCAGCATATTGGCCAGCTTTTAACTCTGCTGACTCCCTTCTCCCTGGCTCTGTACTCTGCAAAAATCCCAACTGCTACTTTGTTAGTTATTCTTGCTCCAGTCGTTGGCTGTGCTCTGCGGCAGAGGAGAGAGATCATTCCACAGAAGCTGTATTAAATTTGTAAAGTGGATTGGCACCCTGGTTGTGGGCATCTAGATACCTTGCAAACACAGATAAGGAACTGATAGTGTTAGTTACATGCAGTACAGCCTGCAATTTATGTAATATATAGATTGAAGAAAGTAATGAAATACTGCAGCACTTCGTAACCTTTCAGCATGCGAATTATGTGAACCCGAGAAAGTTTTAGTTTTGGAAATCCTCTGAATACTTCTCACTTATGTTGCAACACGAGGACCTGAGGAAATGCTCAGTTTTGCTGTAAGTTTAAAGGGCCACTGTTACATTTGTAGCTTCTTCTGGTTTCCTTTGAAGATGGGAGAATCCTGAAGATATGTTTATTTAATTGTTATGCAGCAGAGCATAAAAGTTTGGGGTGAAATCCAGTCCATCTCATATGTCTGTGTAGTTGTCCATCTAGAAGTGTGATGAAGCGGTCTTCCTAAAGCACATGCCTAGAGTCCGTACGTAACTGATAGACATTGATAGGTGCTTTGGAAGGCTTCCCTAGTGAGATCCTGTCTGCTATACTTTCGGCATCCAAGCTGCGTGGCTACGAGTCTCCTTCTAGAGACCATAGAGATACCATCCTCCCCCCATTAACTGTATAGACAAACGTAGACACTTGCTGTACAAGTACTTAAAACTGAGGTACAGACTCATGCCTCACGTGAGCTATACCCAATCAAATGCTTCTCCAAAAAAGCAAACGTTATTCACCCCGATGTTTTATTTTCTCCATACATTACCATAATGATTTCTGCCTTCTAGAACACAATTGGGGAGGATTTCACCAGAGGGAGATTTGCAAAAGTGAGGAATTCTGCCCATAACAAAGCCAACGTCAGTCAAAACAGACCTTTGTGCTTGTAGGGGCTGCTTGGTTAATGGTGTTGCTGAGAAAACAGTCTCCTGCCTGCAGAGGGTATACAGCTCCTCAGTTTTCCCTGCCAAAATGTGTGTGGAATAGGGAGAAACTAATGGACCATACATAAAAGCGTTCCTGCACATTGCTGCACATGATGGATCAGGGATATCTCCATGTACACGGCGGTACCAAAAGTGTAATTTCAGTGGAAAAATTGGACTCTCCCCAAGCAGCCACATGTCCCCCCACCAAAGTAAATTGATACTTTCCATAGGGAACGCTGAAGCCTCTCCAGGATGTGTGTCCAGCAGGAACATGCTGCAGGTACTCGTGCTCCTTAAAAATCATCTGTTTTCATTTGTGTCTCTCCATTTCCAGAGCTCCCAACACAGTGGCTCCTCTACCTCATTAGCATCCACCAAAGTTTGCAGCTCTATGGATGAAAATGATGGACCTGCAGAAGGTAACATTTGAAGGCTGACATTTCAAAGCACTCAATGTAGTGATAACAGCAGCTGTGTAGGAAATGAGTCATTCTTCCTGCCAGAGAAGGTGGGAGCGTTCCAGGCTGGATGACTCTCCATGAGGAGGCTCGTCAGTCTTAGCAAACCAGTTAGGTTCACTCTGGATCAGATTTGATCTGGCCATCCTTACTCAGAGGTGGTTTTGGTGCAGGATGCTCTAGATATTAGTTCTGCAGGTGACGCAGTGCTGGCTGGATTATTTCACTAAATTTTTGTCTCCTCTGGCATGGTACTAAAGAACATGCTGCAGTCCTGGGCCTTTACTCAGAAATTACTAGTCTCACGCTGTACTAAGGCTTTGAGCAAGTTGGCTAAGGAATAGTGTCTGCCCCAATACTGCCAGTTCACACGCACATACATGTAAGTGCGTGTGTATGCTCGCGTCTGGCAGTAACTCTTCATGCTGCCTGTGAATTCAGCAAACCCCAGCCTCCTTGTATCATAACATTCACTTTTAATACTAAACAGAAACAAAGGACAGATAAAGATACAGTTAAAAGCATTGTCTTAAAGAGCGTAAATTCAAGTCACATTTTTGAGAGGCTTTTTTTTACGTTACAATATTTATATAGTAGTTTGTATCAGCTGCAGTTTACAGTCAGCTTTTAGAGGCATGTTAGGTATTTGTAACACACTATTTCAAATACATTTAAAAATAATGGTACATGAATGGGTACTAAAACACATGAAACTACAAACTTTTCTGATGCTTAGACACGGTGTAATGCAATTTTACCTAAACATCTGGTGCCCAGGTTGCATGTGAGGTAGTATTATTGAGAACATTTGTTTAAAAACTAAATATTTAATATTGGGGGAGGGGGAGAACTAGCACTTAGCACATGAGGAGTTTTATGGATGTCTCAGTTTACAGGATGTAATAAAATAAGTGCTTGAGTGTTGGGCTTCTTTGGTACATATATTTAATCATGCTGTGTCAAGGAGTTCCAACCTTTTTTAGAGGCTGGTCTGCGCTTGTGCAGATCACAGAGGCCTTTTCATAATTAAAAAAATACAATTTTGGTTTTGTCCTGGGGGCATATTGCAATGGGAATGGTAAACTGTGTAACACTTGAATGGTGGTATGTTTGAGCCCCAGAAGTCTTATTTTTCATTATTGTATCTGTGTGAAACCTGTTGAGTATATACAATGTCAGCAGCATGGTTTCACTGTACAGTAAGTGAGATACTGACTCTGAATGGTTTCCAGGCTCCTAAACCGTGGACTTAAAATGCATGTTATGTGCAACATCTGTGTTTCCTTCACTAACAATAAAAATGTACTAATGATTCTTTCAGAAGTGTTGGAGGAAGGTTTCCAGGTTCCAGCATCGATAGCAGAGCGATATAAAGTTGGAAGGACTATAGGAGATGGAAATTTTGCTATTGTGAAGGAGTGTATAGAAAGGTGAGGAGAATAATATGCTTATTACTGTAAAAATAATCATTAATGTCATGCTTTTTCTAGGTCATGTCTTTATTTGTAGAACATAGGATGTGAAATAAGGTAATGTCTCAATGCCAGATGGAAAAACTAGACTAATGCCCTCTCATATGAAAAAAAGAGAGAGTCCAAGGGCCAATCTATGAATTTAATTCTTTGTGAGTTTTATGGTTTTTTTCTGCTGCACTCCACATGATTTTACCAGTTCTTGTGTTAAATCTTTCTTGTTGCACTGGAAGAACATATTTTCTTGCAGTATGTTCTTGCAGCTCTTCCTTTACATTGGACTGATGAAACATTTCACATATAGGAGCGTTCTGTAGTGGTGGTGGTCAGCACAAAGAGCTGATTTTGGATCCACCTATTCTGCCATCTGACACTGAGGAGTAACCTCTTCCATGTTTATCTTTAATTAAATGGGCATCTACCTCCTGCTTGCCTGCTTTATGCCATTAAATGAGCTCCATCCAACTTTAGCATCCTGCACTGCAGAGGTTAAAATCGAACTTCTTCAGTACCCTTTACTGTTAAGAGGTGAGAATACTCACCCTTAAAGACTGATTTTAGACATCAACTCCGGGTGAGAGAAGTCAGAAGTCACCTCAAATGTCAGTGTTGCTGAAAGTGTCCAGGTTGACTAGCTCGGTTGTCGGTTTCTAAATCTGGTCAGGCAGGTCAGGAACCAGGTTTGAACTGGCTCTACCCAATGTTAAGAGTGTAAAAAATAGGGACCAAAGACAGAAATGCTCTGAGCAGAACTGCAGGTGCCTTTTGGTGGTATTGTTAAAAGTAGGAGAATATGGGGTATAAAAACCAGAAGGTACCTGTATGTGAAATGATTGTTAGATTGCTCATGTCAGATAGTAGCAGTGCAGAGAAGGCAAAACACTGCCAGAGCTGGAGATGTCCAAAAGAAAGAACAATAGAGATGTCAAGATCTGATAACAAAATTCCACGAGTGAAGTTTTATATCTCCTATAACCATATCCTAGAGAGGGGACTCTTACAGAAGCCTGTAACCTCACCTTTGGTCTCAAAGGAAGAACTTTTGCTCTTTAGCCTGTAAGAATGTGTTATTAACCCTAGAGAGTAAGTCAAGATTAGATATCATGGCAGATGATGATAAATTAGCTTGGCTGGTTTTAAACTAGAGTCTCTTTGGAAAAAGGCAGGTCTCACTCTGCATCTGAAAGAGTCTGGCAAATCGGAGACCATGAAGACAGCTGCTGGGGAGGGGGGAAAGAGTGGATTTTGTATCAGCTGACAGTGTGCGTGTGGGTTGTGGGACTTGACCAAAGCTCTTGTGAGGCCTTTACAGTTCTGTCAGAGTGAGTTCGTGGTGGAGCTGGTCATCTGGAGGACGATAGCTGTTCAGATCAAACTGATCAGGGTTTGATCTGAACACTAAACCGGGAAATATGGAAACCTAAAGGAAGCAAAGCAAAACAATATAAAAACAAGAAAGCACTGTAAAGCCCTCTGGAGGGGACATGACTGATGAAAAACATGGGTGAAAACATATGACTAAGAAAAGAGAAAAAGGCAAGCTAAAAGTAAAGTGAGTAGTGACTGAGAGAAACAGATTACAAAGCAAAATAAAAAAAGGTTGAGGTTTTGATACACTGTCATTCAGCTGAAAATGCCAGTTGTGCTGAGAGACAGTTCAAATGTGCTAGTGTGCATTTTACAACTCTTTCTCAAGCGCAGAGAAAAGACATGAACAAAATTAAATATAGATCTCACCACACCTAAAAATAATACTGATTACGATAGCCTTGAGAGCTTAAATGAAAACTGTTTCCTGTCCTCTTGTCTATCCTTCTGGTCCCAGAAGTATCCGATAACACGATGTATCTAGTGAATATGTGCTCAAATAGCAGGATTACTCAGGTATTCCCAGATACATACTCTTATGGTCTCTGAGCTATACCATTCCATAGATCCCATTTATGTCAGAGAGTTACTACTTTGGGAGAGCTTGAAAATTAAAGTAGAATTATTTCTGTTAGTTTCCATTTCTAAACCAGTATACCCTTGCCATCACAAGTGTTGGAGGAGAAATTAAAGGCTCAGAGGGTAAATTAAAGCCAGTACATGTAAAACCCCTTCAAAAACATTCTTCACAGTCTTTCTAAGCAGAAAACACCTCACTTCAAAGTCTGATATGTCCATCATTTGCAGAGCCAGAATTGATGGGGTGATACTTGGGACAGAGGACTTTTCCACTTTTCTTCTGATGTACAATTCCTGTATGCATTAAACTTCAAAGAAGTAGCGCCATGAGGTGTTAAGCAAGTAGGAATGGGTCTTGTTACACATCTTCACTGATCACATGGGTACTTCTTCTCCATAGCTGTGGAGACCAGCCCGTATGCACTGGTTAGCCACTCTGATGCTTCAAATGCGTTCATAGGCATTTTCCTCTGACAAGAAACGGTCCAAATAAAAACAAAAAAACATCTTCAAAATTTTCACATGGGGACTTCTAAATCCCATTCTGTGCATCTGTGAATGCACGGGCGCACACACACACACACACAAATGCATTTAATGCACACACAAAAATCATGAAGATGATAGATAGATTTTTGTCTCCCGTGCAGTGGAAATCTCCATGAACTTTGCAAAACGTTAAAACAGCCAGGGAGCGTGGCACGAAGCCCTGTTATAAACTAGAGGTCTAACTCTGTGCCCTGCATTCATGCTGTGGGTGCATACTTTGATCCAGCCATAATGCGCTTCCTACTTCGCGTGGCACCTTTTTATTGTTTGGGTTGAGTGATAGGTGAGAGGCAATATGCCCATTTCACTGTGTGTTTCTGGCATGGCTCTGCATACCTTTTGGCAGGTGTGTAAGTTGCAGCACTGCTGACAGCCTGTGGTTCTGCAGCTTTTTAGGGGAAAGGATTTGCATTATCTTAGCTTTAATTTTCTTTTTACCAAAACAAAGAGCAGTCAGACTTGTCATCTGCTCGTTACATATCTGCTCCATCGTATGCGCAATTTGTCCTGCGGTGTTTTTATATGTGTTCATTTTTAACTTTCAGATACTTCCAAATTCTGACATTTCCTCACCAGCTCAGATTTCCCAGTGTTTTGGAGTACATGGAGTCTCCCATGGCCAACAAAAACCATCAATTTCCTTTCTCATGGCAGAAAGGAAGCATTCCTAGGGCAACCAAGCAGCTTGAAAGAGACTGCTATTGAAGAGGGCATATTTTGTCTGAGTCTGAACCCCAGATATCTTAATTTCTAATATTCCTTCTCTTACTTCTTCCTTCTATTCCCCAAAAATAGTGTCCATATCTCTGCCTGTCCCCTCACTGCACTGGGACTGTAGCCACCAAACAGCAGCACTGGGAAGGGGCACCCCACGCGGAGTGTGGCCCATTTCTGGGGGCTGTAGCATTAAATCCCTTTGGGGGGGGGGGGGGTACAGATGTGAGAAGTTTTTAATTTTTTCTTTGCTTAAGTCTTGAACAGCCATGCTGTACTTTTTTCCCAAGTCATAAACGTCATCATCCAGTATGATTTCTTTGCACAGTCTTTTAATTGATGTCTTAATACAGACTGTCTTTGCTCCCTGCTGACCTGGGAACTCAAACAGAATATTGTGGTTTGGTTTTTTTTTAATTTTTACTGAAGTCCTCATTTTCCCTTAAATTAATACCTGGTGGTACATCATTGCCAGAGGAGGTCTCCATGCTTAAATATGGCAATGAAAATGCCCATTTGTTTTCCTAATGCAGTGCTTTCAGTTTATGACTCACTTTGCATGTCCTACTTGACAGACTGTGCACACTTTTAGGCACGTTCATTTCTTTATTTAACTTATTATATATCAATTTAACTATGTTTTGCTAAATGAAGAATGAAAAAAAGTCACCCCATATGCTTGAGAGGTTATTTTTTTCTTTATTTTTTAACCAAACATATGCCTAAGGGCAATGAATTAGACTTCTGTAAACTCTTTAGATTTTTATCACAAAATGAAAGTGTTTCAGTAAGAGCTTTTTCTTATATTATCCATTCTTCCTTTAACCTTACAGTGAAACTAGAGCTTGTGAACAGAGCTTCTTGGTATCATCTTTACAGCCATCTTTTGGTTTTGTAACTTGGTTAAGAAACGGAAGTTGATACTGTGAACTCATCTACAAGCTTAGCTTTCTATGTTAGCATTCTCTATAATAAATATCTATGTATGTGGTAGTGATAAATATTATGTGGTTTCAAAAAAATAAAACACGCAATGTGTTCTCATTCTGAACTAATTCTCTATAATTTCTTACTGTCTCCAGAACCTTTCATATTCTGTCCCATAAACATCATATTTAACTCTGCTAGGTATCATATACTTACTGAATACATAATACATTATTCCAAGGACTGACTTTTTTATCTTGGCAGTTGCGAATGCTAAGATAAAACAAATGACTCTTCATTTTCAGTAAAAATATAAATGTATTTTCCATGACTTGTGTTTTTTTGTTTAATAGAAAACAAAACTTTTTTATTTTGAGAAGATTTGGATCTGTAAATACTATATAACATTTTTACATAAAACTGCAGAAGAAATAACAAATACCACTACAAAATTAAAAAATCAAGTGATTTTGTTTCAAAAACATTGAAATGAATGCACAGGTATTCAATAAATTTGGCTCAAGTTCACAATTCAAGTCAGATCCAAGCTTCATTTCTTGACAAAACAAATGCTTGAATAGAATTCTTGCCCAGACCTACTGTGCTCAAATGACAAATATAAATTCAACTGAGAAAAATATGCAATGTGATTGAACATACATAAAATTTTTTTCTTTTCTCTTTCCTCAGATCAACTGCTAGAGAATATGCTCTGAAAATAATCAAAAAGAGTAAATGTAGAGGAAAAGTAAGTACAAAAAAATCACATGAGACCAAAAGATTTTTTTTTTCAAGAAACATTTTGTGAGAGATCAGTTTGGGAAGCTGTTGGTATTTGTCTTCTTCCTGACAAGTGTTAGAATCTTTTTGGTTGAGGCCTTTGCCTGCCCTCTGGAGACCCTTGGAGTATCAGTATAAAAGGCTGCAACGTGCCTTTCTAGATGCGTGTGTTGATTCTCCAGCTGGTTGGTTGTGTGTGGGTACACTCACTCCCCTTTCTCTTTAGCCTTGTAATTATGTCCTCTATAACATTCCAGATGTTATAGAAAACAGAAAAATAATGCTAGTAATTATAACAACACTGGTCACTATGTCTAAACAGTATGCAAGGTTAATCGAAGTGATGTCAGTTTTATACTAAGTGAGTTTCTGTTAGCTTTTGAAGTCTATAACAAAAGGTTCTCTGAGAAGATGCTATCATATTTTAAGATTGAAAGATTCTGCATTGGTGAAAAAAATTTAGAAGCTTCCATATTTAACTTTTTTCTGCATCAGAAATGTGCCTTTTCCTCCATTTTTTTTCCTGTGTTCTACTCTCTGTTCTTTTTTCAGTTATCACACTGATGCTGTTTCTAGACATGTTCCTTCCATATTGCTGGAGGCAATGTCTGTTACCTTTTAAAAAAACCCTGAAGAATCCATGCAGGTCCCAACTCTCTCTGCTTTTTCCACTGTGAAAGTCTTACCCACCAACCCATAGTCATTAAAGATTTCTTTTGTGTGGCAGGAACACATGATCCAGAATGAGGTATCTATTTTAAGACGAGTCAAGCATCCCAATATCGTACTTCTGATTGAGGAGATGGACATGCCAACTGAGTTGTACCTTGTCATGGAACTTGTAAAGGTGAGTATTTTGGAGGTGATAAGCTGCTTATTAAGAATTGTTTCAACCATATTGAGAAATTTCATTGGTACTAAAGCTTTCTAAAAATCATGGCATCACAGAATAATTTAGAATGGAAGGGGTCTCTGAAGGTGATCTTGTCCAGCACCCTACTGAAGGATGTGTAACCCACTGTCAGATATTTTTTTGTAGCTTTCAAATATTTCAAATATTTCAAATATTTGTCTACCTTTCTGTAAGCCACACTCAGAAGTGCTCTATGGACAGTAATTTGGAGATCACCAGTTTTATTTGCTCCCTGAAAAGAAGTCTCTTTAAAAAGTTTTATCTTAAAGAAACACATCTGCCTTGAGGTGAATTGAAAATACACTCAGTCAGAATAGCTGTAAATACCAGCCTTCAAAATTCAATATTCTTTGATAAAATAGAGTTTAATTAAATTTTATTAATTTATGTTACATTTAAACAATAGTACCTGTCTTTTCTTCTCTACTGATTTATAGTAACACATTGTCAGGCTTGCCTTCTTGATAATAATCTAAATTTAAGCTGGAGGAGGGGGGAAGTGAAAGAGAAAAATCTGCTGTTTAAAGCATGGTTCTATTCTGAAAAGTAAGTTTGTGAATGCAGTATTTTATATTTGGAACCCTATTTATTTGTTCATAGTAACTTCCAGATCTCCTGCACTTATTTCACTCACTGGTGGAATTACATACTCAAACTGGATTATGAAACTCAGACCAGGTCATCTCTTGCCCCCCATACTGTCAACAGCACAGTGAATGAAGTATGAATTTAGCTCTCGGTTCTGGTACTAATACACAAGTATGTCACTGTGCATAAAAGGTGGTAAAAATACATTTGAGTAAATTGTACAAATTAGGACAGAAAATCACTGAGGACATTTTATCCTCCATACTTACTTTAACAGAATACACCCGTTTTTCACATTGACTGTTGGAATTAGCAATTCTCCTTCCTTCCTCAGCTATTCTGTGGGAAGGAGATCTTTCCAGCAGCTACCTCCACTTCTGTGTCTTGATCAGTACATTCTCCTGGGGCAGCCTATTGTGCCTGCACCTGGGAAATCCACAGTTTTAAGTGTTTAAGGACAAAGATTACAATAAACCCTGGCAGCCAGATCGCTTCCACTTATCTTAAATTAAAAGTGTGGTCACCTTTGGTAGACATCCACTGTATGTGTGGTTAGAAACAGGCACCACCAGAGGTCATGAGAGAAAGCAATTTTCACAAGCAGGATTGTTATCTGCTTTGCATTGATTGTAGATGGAGATTAGGGGATGCTCTTAATGTAGGCACCTCCGTTGAGATGTTAGATAGGATGGTCCCCGGTCCAAGTGTTTCTTAAAGAACTTCTCAATCTCTGGGCTGGAGTAGGAGAGCAAGGAGAATGAAAAGGTGGGGGTTTTTTTCATTCCATTATCCCCCATGCTCCGTGGCAGCAGCGGTGACACAAGCCACATTGCCAGTGTAGAGCTGGGAGGCTGTCAAGTGTGACCCATGGGTGGATGGCCACAAATTTTCTCTGACCTTGTGGCAGGCTGGGACAGCCTTGTTATCCATGAGAAGCTCAGGCCATGCCCCACAGCTTAGGAGATGGCAACATTGTCCTCTTAGGTCTGAGCCTGCCAGATGCCTTACTTGGTTTGAGTGGTGCTGTGGAGCTTATGGTCCCACTAACCCTACTGTCCACCATGTCCAAGCTCTGAGGAAGCACACTAGGACATGCTGGTGGCAAGGAGCTGACAGGGTACCCAGCATCCCCATTTTGTCTTTCACGGAGAGGTTAAATCCTAAGAAAAACCAAAATACTGGCACTCTTCCATGCCACGAATCCCTCTGTGTAAGCAGTCCCAGAATAATTTCCCCACCTTCTTGATAGTCACAGCCCTCTCTCGCACTCAGGAGTGCAATGTGAAACAGCACAGCTTCAGACCAGATGCCATTAGGCATCTAACACTATTTTAATCATAATTACTGCTCTTTTCTATGATAAGTGAGCTCACTCTGAGATCCATGCTACTGTAGGTTTTTCCCAGTGTCCATGAGAGCTTGTTCAAAGGTACCTCAATAGTCTTGCACAGCGTTGTAATCTAGTGTAGCCACGGCTTCAGCCTGCATTGACAGATCCTTCATCTGGGCCCCAAGAGGTGTGCTAAGAAATAAAAGCTGTGCCTTGTCTAACATGCCAAGACGTAAGCACATAGCTGGTATTATGGGTGCAACCTGCTGTGCTATTCAAGCTTGAAAAAAGTTCAAACTGTAGTCTCCAGTGGATTTTTAATCAGTGTCCTACTCCGCTAAATAAGAGAGGAGGGGACCGACAACTCTAACAAAATAACTAGCCTAAAAAAATGTGGATCAAGAAAACCATCCATTATATTCACTTTCTGGAAAAATCTGTTTTCTTGCACTCTTTTCTTCCTTACTCTTCAGGATTGCTGCATACATTAAGTTATTTATGCTTTTAGTTATGCTATAGAAGGGCTTTATAAACATCTCTGTAGTTCAGATATCCTAGAGAGCACTGTTTCAATGTTCTTTACTTTTATGTGGAATAATAGAAGAAATTTAGAAGAAATATCCTGATCCTGGGAAGAAAACTTTGTTTCTTTGAAACAAACATCTATTCTTTAATACTTCATTGGAAAAAAAGCCTTGTTATACTCTATGGGCACCAGAGAAGGTATTTCTGGAAAGACATTAACTGTTAATTCACCAATTGCTGACTGTTGCCATTTCATAGTGTGCACTGTTAGAATTGATTAACCATCTGTTATTGACTGACTTTTGAAGACCTGACTTTAAATCAAACTCACAGACAGGAAAGAAATTCAAGGAGAAAAGGCTTGATACTGCAGAGCACGGTTTCAGTTAATACCACCCTGCATTAATTGGCAGTAACATGTTTGACATAAGTGGCTGCTGCAAATACTGCCCTCACCTCATGGCAGATAGGCCATTCATTGCTTTGTAAAGTGTAAGAAAAAGCACTTCATAAATACAAATATAAACACATTGCAAGTGGTGCTTGTAAAAGGAAGCAAGGACCTGGTTTCTGGCACGTTGCCTTTTTACACAGCGAAACAAAATTGTTATTCAAACCTAACAGGGGTTTGGCCAATTTAACAAGCAAGATTTATTGCAGAGTTTCCTTTACTGCTCCAGGATATGATTTCACTTTTGCAGAAGAAAAGAGAGATTATATCATTTACATAACAAGGTAATAAATAAATAATTGGTTACTGTACTTCCAAGTATACTTCCTCATGTGCACAGATGATAAAAACTGCATTCAGATGTTGCTGGTCCCATTTCACTCCAGAAGAGGGGATTTAAGACTGAAATGTCATCCTGAACTCACCCCTTGTGCCTGAATAAATGATAGTGACCTGCTGTGTGAATCGGCTAAGCAGAACCTTGCAGGTTAAAGTGCTCTTCGGGGAAAGGGAAGTCTGAAAACAATTCTGCCTGATATAGCTGTCAGCTCTGTTAACTCTTTCCAGGATAGCACCTCTCTTTTAGCTGCAGAGAATCCCACAGACTAAATATATGCTCTCTTTTCTCACCAGGCTACCTGGTAAGAAACTTGACCGAGTACAGTAAACTGCTTAAAAGGAGAAAATGATTCTGCTTCCAATTGGCTTGACCGTCTGTTAATGTGCTCTGCAGCCTCTATCTTTTTCTGAATTTAGGTTTCCGTTGCACGTGAACATTTGTTCTTTTTCTTCTGACTTAAGGCCAAAATTTTCCTTTCCCTTTTTGAGGTTCATCTTCTTTCCTTCTCGCGCCTCACATCTCAGCTCGGACTGTTTTCTTTGTTTGGAGACAGATCCTTTGCTGATGTTATTGACACTTCTCCTGAACATCTGGAACGTATTAGATAAGACCAAAGATCTGCCTAATCCACTACCTCATGTTAAAAAGCAGCTGGTACAGGGGCTTCACAGGAAGGAGCTTAGGGAAGATAGATTATTTATCCCACATATTTTGCCACATGCTGATACCTAATACTTAGGGATCAGTTAATGCCATGAAGTACATGGTATTGTACTTTTGCCAAATATTTGGCCTTTCTGCCTAATCCTCTATCTGGTTTAGTTTGGCCTTTTCTTCCTCCTTTTTCTTGACACTAAGTATCTTGATGTACCTTGATCAGTCACCACCCAGAGGACGAGGTATTGATGTGGTCCAGATTTGACAATGGTTGGCTGCAAGAAGTTTCCAAAGCCGGGGTTTTGCATCTACAGTGGGAATAAACCCTCCCTGGCAGACTTCAGCCGCACCTCAACAATGCAAAATTTTTAATAGTTTGTTTGGGTTTTTTTCAACAAGTAATGTCTGTTTTCTCAGGTTTGAGTCTTTGGTGGTTGTATTTTCCTACCTTTTTCTCTGTAGCCGTGATTCCTGGAAAAAAATCTTTTATTTGTTTCTTACGCCTCCTCCTTTCTCTCAGTGAAAACAGTGTTTACTCTGGAGCTGAGCCTTAAAAAAACCCACCAAATAACTTGAGGCTGTTGATAAAATCATGAGAGTTGGCAAAGCTGGGACTCCTCTGTTGCCTTCAGAAAATACCTACTTTTCCTTTAAAATACAGTCTCTGATATATTTTTTTCCTTGATGTTTTGACTGCAGCAGGGATTTTTTGCATTGTTTTTGCAGAATTATCATTTCTCTCCTCTTTTTTTTTCCATTGGTCTGTGTTTCCTTTACGGTGCTGCTTTGATTTTGGCCGAAGGCCCAATACCTCTGAGTAGTATCTCTCAAAAGATGTTTGTTTTTTCCTCCACTCTGTCAAGCTTCCTCCTTAATCTCTTCTTTAAACTTATTTTTTGGTCTTTCTCCAAGCTTTTACATGTTCTTCTTCCCACTTGCCAGCTCAGCTCTGGAAATACGGTTCAAATGTCATGGCTGCCTCAGATCTTGGTGAAGATCATTTCAACTTCGAGGACTTCCACTTAATTTTCCTTCTTTTCTTCTTTCTTTCTCTCTTCTTTTCTTTTTTTTCTTTCACTGGCAGTAGCTTTTAGCTGAATTAAACAGCATGATGAGCTGGACGTGGGACAAGTTGCTGTCTGTGTTTGAATCTGTGGTGAAATGCTAATGTTAATTCTTAAGTGTCTTCCAGTATGACTGCCTGACACATATGCTGGGAACTTCTTCAGTATTAGCCTCAAGGAGAGCATCACACTACCAAAACCTTCACCTCTTGTGTAGAGAAAGTGGTCTCCAAAATCCACATTTTCAAAGCTTTATGAGATGTAAACAGACTTGTAAAATACGCTAGCAGTGATGACAGGTAGCTGGTTTGAGTTTTACTCAGAATTTCTTCATTTTTCTGGTGTTCAGTCAGACTGGGCAAAAATTTTATGCCAGCCTATTTGTGATTATAATAGAGTGGCAAGGGTTGGTACACAGCATCATGACAGCCAAGTATGTAGACATGCCAGAAATTTGCAACGGGCTCTGGACACACAGGTTGGCAAGTGGTGGACGTGTTACAAAAGCAGCAGCAGGTGGGAATGGTTTGCAGTAGAGACTCCGGCCTCTTGGCTGACCAACTAAGCCATGACAAATGTTTCTGAATTACTGATATGTTCAGCTGCTATTATGGGGGATGTCATCACAGTACCCATAGTTTATAGCTGCAAGGAAGCTGTGCTGCTTCTCCTTCCTCCTCCTCCTCGTCTATGAATGATGCTCCTTGATCTTCCTTAAATTTTTCAGTCATTTCACAAGCAATGTTGCTCATATGCCGTCGTCATTTTGCTTCAGGGAGGTGATCTTTTTGATGCTATTACTTCCACCAACAAATATACAGAGCGGGATGCCAGTGGGATGCTTTACAATCTGGCCAGTGCCATCAAATATCTTCACAGCCTGAACATTGTCCACAGGGATATCAAGCCAGAGAACCTACTGGTAAGTGCAAATTCAGCTTTCAGTATTGTTGATAACTTGGGAGTGTGTGAGAGAAGGTCTGTGCTTCTCCCTCCCTCCACACACACACCAAGTTTATTTCAGTCTTTTAAGTCATTGGTCTTTTAATTTTAACCTTAGCATTGTAAAGCTCTCCTAAGAATAACAGCTATCACAGAAAGTACATTAACATTAGCTGGTATGTCTAGACTGTTCCCCAGGACACAGCAATGGAGTTGTTTCAGTGATCACTAGAAGTGACCTCTCAGTGAGCTGCAGTATAATTTCAAGCTTCTCATAAATACAAAGGTGTTCTGTCCTCAATAGACCATTCAGTACTTCTGCAGCTGCCTCAGTAATTAGCAGCAGTTCAGTTTTGCAAACATGGTGGGTGTAAATGTTGTGCCCTAATCATGTAGTATGTCAGGGCAGAACCAGGAAGAGCCTTCAGAGTCCTTCCTTTCCCTGCTGTATCTCCCAAATAATCCCATAACACTTTTTGTTATTACGCTTACTAAATAGCCTGAATTTTCCTTTTCCTGACTGAATGTCTATGAGCCCTATCCACTGAAGACAATGAAAAACATACCCTGACAATTAGTCCTTCTGAGGATTTTGCACTCTTGAATGCAGCAATTGTGTTCTCCAACTGACTTAGTTTTATTTCTTATGAGAAATTAATTTCACCTGATTATTTCACTGTTCTCTGAGTTTTTCTGAATTTGCTGACATGTTCCAGTATGAAGATGTCCCAATTCTCCATATATTCTGCAACCATAAAACAATGTTTAAGATACCTAGAATATCACTTCTGTCAGCTGTGTGCTCTCTGCCATGACTTAGTGCATTTAGTCCTGCTTGACACTGAAGAGGTTTTTTGGGAAAGTTGACTCAGGTAGTTCTTACTAAACTTCCAGGGAGTGGGATTTTTACAGTTAAGATTCACAGAATCACAGAATCACAGAATCACTAAGGTTGGAAAAGACCTGTAAGATCACCAAGTCCAACCTAAAAAAAAAAAAAAAAAAAAACCACCACACCACAAAAACAACACACCAAAAACCAACCCACCCAACACCACACAGCACCATGCCCATCAAGCCACAAGTGGCAGGTGCCTTTACAGTTCTGGGTGAGGAAGTAGCCTGCCCTCGTTTTCCAGAAACTACTAAAAACATATTGGGTAGAAGTTTCACTAGACTCAAACGGTTGATGCTCTTTTTGCAGCCCTTGTGCTGGTCTTCATAGGTGATTGCATGCAGAAGTTATAGCAAGCCCATGGCAGGATTCATTAATGCTGCGACTTGGAGTGTGCAGGAGGGTCTTGGTCTAGGGAAAGGCTTGCCCTGCTGTTGTTTTGGCATGTCTCTAAATGCCTAAAGTCTGACAACAGTAGAGTGAAGCTTTTGGGGGAAGAGAGAAAGGCAGGCAGGAGGTGGGGGGCAACAGGGAGAGGATTAAATTTGCCTGCCCAGCCGCCTCTGGTAATTACCCACTACCAGGTGTGACCACATTGTTTGCATTGTAGCTGAATTGTTTCTGAGTGATTTTTCCAGTGTTGTGCATATGTAAAGGTCGTACATTGATATTGATATTGATATTGTTATTGATATTGAGCAGTGAGGTTGTAGCACTTAACCTTCTGTAGCATCCAAATTCTCAAAAGCTAGCATTTGCTTCACAAATTACATTAATTCTCTAAGGTTTATCAGGTCCTTGAAAGAAACAAACGCTGGTTTAGAAAAGTGGTTTTGAACCAACCTTACCTGAGTTCTGACCCTGTCTCTGACTTTGGCTGTTTGTGGTCTTAGTGTCTCTTGACCTTTCCACTTTTATCTTCTGATTTGTCAAATGGGATCACAGAATCATAGAATCACAGAATCATTTAGGTTGGAAAAGACCTTTAAACCTAAATCTGCTAAGTCCACCACTAAAACATGTCCCTAAGTGCTTCATCCAATTGTCTTTTAAATACCTCCCTGGGCAGCCTGTTCCAATGTCTGACAACCCTTTCAGTGAAGAAATTTTTCCTAATATCCAGTCTAAACTTCCCCTGACGCAACTTGAGGCCATTTCCTCTTGTCCTATCGCTAGTCACTTGGGAGAAGAGACCGACACCCATCTCACTACAACCCCCTTTCAGGTAGTTGTAGAGGGCGATAAGGTCTCCCCTCAGCCTCCTCTTCTCCAGACTGAACAACCCCAGTTCCCTCAGCCGCTCCTCATAAGATTTGTGCTCCAGACCCCTCACCAGCTTCGTCGCCCTTCTCTGGACACGCTCCAGCCCCTCAATGTCCTTCTTGTAGTGAGGGGCGCAAAACTGAACACAGGATTCGAGGTGCGGCCTCACCAGCACCGAGTACAGAGGCATGATCACCTCCCTGCTCCTGCTGGCCACACTATTTCTGATACAGGCCAGGATGCCGTTGGCCTTCTTGGCCACCTGGGCACACTGCTGGCTCATATTCAGCCGGCTGTCATCAACACCCCCAGGTCCTTTTCTGCAGGGCAGCTTTCCAGCCACTCGTCCCCAAGCCTGTAGCATTGCCTGGGGTTGTTGTGACCCAAGTGCAGGACCCGGCACTTGGCCTTGTTGAACCTCATACAATCGGCCTCGGCCCATCGATCCAGCCTGTCCAGATCCCTCTGCAGAGCCTTCCTACCCTCAAGCAGATCAACACTCCCGCCCAACTTGGTGTTGTCTGCAAACTTGCTGAGGGTGCACTCGATTCCCTCATTGATAAAGATATTAAACAAAACTGGCCCCAATACTGAGCCCTGAGGAAACACCACTTGTGACCAGCCGCCAACTGGATTTAACTCCATTCTCCCTTTGGGCCCGGCCATCCAGACAGTTTTTTGCCCAGCAAAGAGTGTGCCCGCCCAAGCCATAAGCAGTCAGTTTCTCCAGGAGGATGGTGGGGTGATGATTCTACCAGGGATGGGTAGTTCCTTGCATCACAAGATTGCAATTAGGGTTATTTTCCCAGTGTTTATAAAACACCTGCAAAATGCCATATGGCCCTTAGCCTTTCTGTTGCTAAAGACCTTCTACTTGCCTTCTGTAGCCTGCCTTTTGCTTGCAGCTCTGTAACCCTTCACCTAAGTGGTCATGGCAGTATTCTTCCTTTGCTATTCTTGTGCTGTTGTTTTCACACCATTACTGTCACGGTCTTGCACCGGCAAACCCCAGTAGTATTTTTACAGCAGGTTCCCCTGGCCACCGGTTTGAGAATCAGCCCTTTCCCCTGGCCCTTTTCCTACCTATAGGTTGTAGCTTTAGGTTTAGGGGAGGCTATACCACGCCTGCCCAAAGCGGAGCAACTAACCGGAGGGGTTACATCTACCCCCATCAGTACCTGCCCCAAGGCTAACAGTCCCATTAGCAGGAAAAAACAACAGGGAGGATGAGCAAGGCCTGACAAAAGCTACAGAGTTGCTACAGGAAAAGTATGGCGGGGGTGAATGGGTCATGCTGCTCTGGAGAGAATGCCAAGAGGAGGATGCTCATCTGGAGCCTCCTTGTTGCATCTCTTCCCGGCTCCTGGGAGAGCTTTCCCTTTCACCTCCCTCTTTCTCTCCTTTGGTTTTACCTTTTCCCCAAAAGTAGCTTCCATGCTTAGAGCTGATGTGCGCCATCATCTAGAGACCCTGCAGATAAATTTTTGTGTGTGAGAACCTGTCTCAATGTCCTATGTGCAACACCAGTTATTTCTATGAGTGCTTAAATATTCCTTATTATCCTCAAGGCATGCAAAGCCCACCTAACAGTCAACTGTCCAAGAGTTTAGGGTATGCTGAATACCTGTGATTTTTTAGCATTTTTTCTGTTCTCTAGAGAGTGTCTTCCATGTTTTAATTGGAACATTTTTCATAATTGCTGCTATTTAGCACGTTTATTTTGTCAAGTCATGGGATGTCTTTATAGCCGTATAATAAACCCTAGAGAACAACTTCTCTGACTGTTGCCATCTGCACTGATCACAAGAGCAGCTTAGAAAATACTGACAGTCTTTATAGTAATAGGATACATATGGTGGCACACAATTATGTGTGGCTGCATTCAATTAGTGTTGTACAATTACACAGTTTTATTGCTTAGTTAAAACAGTGAAAGCACTACATAGTGGGTAATTTGCACTAATCCCCATTTCTTTAATTGCCCTTCAGTATTTAAATGCAGTGGAACGTATATAGCATTTGTTCTGAATAACATGAGCATTAAATTATCTTTCACATTCCTTGACTGGCAAGTACACATACCACAGCTTCACACTGGGCTCCTTTTTATATGGAGTTATAACAGGGTGAGGAAAAGTTACTTTCTTCAGTTTTACAAGTCAACTGAAGTAGTTTTCCAAGGAAAGTCATTCCTGGAAACAGATGGCGCAAAATACTAGAAAATGTGCAGCACCAAACTTTCTGCATTGGTAAATATTGCCAAACAAGCCTTTTCCGTAATTAATTTCTAGGATGTATGAGTCATATAAGGTGTGGTGTGTTGAAGGAGGGAACTTATGAACGTTCACTAGGTTAACACAACTCAGAGAGGGCTTTGTAAAAGATAACCACATGAAATAGAATATGAGATGCTAATTAGACTGGATTCAGCTCTTGATGTCTAAGTGCACACTTTACATTTTTCAGCAAGTGAATATTTAAAGCTCTAGTCTCTAGCCTTTAATTAAAACTGTTGTTGAAGTTAGATTTATTACTGCCATTTCAGAGCACTTTCTTTAGTTTCAGGAACCAGATGTATTTAACAATCTGTGTTTTTAATAAAACCATAATTGCTTTTTTTTCAGTGCTTTTCTATAAGCCTATCTTTTTTTCTGGCTTGGTAGCAGAGAACTGTGAATCCATATCAAATTGCTGGTCCACTTAAAGATCAAGTTGTGTTATTAAAAATAACATTAGAAAGGGAGAAGAATTTTGTGTATTCTGAATGTCTGCTTGTGGCTGTATCACCAGGTAGCAGGGATTCAGGACAGAGAGGGGTTTTCTCTCTAGACATGACTAACATTAACAGAGAAACTGGGGGGGGTGTGGGGGGTGTGGTGTGTGTGTGCTGTATAATATAACTGTTACGAGTTATAGATCTGTAGCAAACAGTGGTGAGAGACTTCAGGATTTCGTTTTTGCACCAAGTGAACTGTTCAAAGATCCATTGTAGAATTTACTGTATTTTTGTAAGAAAAAATCTAGGGTTTTCCCCTGCAAACAGTTGTAGATAAATATGGTTTCTGATGTAGGAGCAACTGATCAAGATGGACATTAAGGATGATTTTGGGTTTGATTGAGAAGTGTGATATCTTCTATTGTTGTGCAGTGTTACTGCTAGTTGTTGTCAGGCTATCACTGTTGGTGAGCAAGACTGCATGGAGCTTTGGTTTGGGTTGCAAAATAATAAAGTGATGCATACATACTTCAAGAAGGCCTCCTGTAGACTGTTTGCATTTTTTAAGGTGCTGTTGTGGTAAATAGCATTAAATTGCATCATAAACAATTTCAAAATGGGAAGCAAGAACCCAAACCAGCCGCTAGATTAAAGAAAGACTCACAGTCTAGTGTTTAATTTAGATACATTTTAGTCTTATTTATTTTAAACATTTTTGATAAATTCATAGAGTTTTCAGGTTTGGGGTTGTTCTTTTGTGTTGAGCCAGCTTTTAAAACTGATGTTTCTAGCTTTTTTCTTGTGATTATATCTTAATCTCCTTTTGCACCCATAAAAACCCATGAAAGATCATGTTGCTGCTGTGAAGACTATGTTTTAAGACAGAATTTTCATGTATACTCATAACAGCTCTACCTATGTCTGTTGATAATGATGGTAACAAACCATTAAGACACTAATTGGTGTTTAACAGTCATCCAAGGAGAGGACAGTCTAGGTGAAATAGTCCAGCCAGGTTTGCATCTGGTGACTTCAATACACAGAAAAGAATCTGTTGCTGCTATCAGTGCAGTCACTGTTGTATTATCCAAGAAGTTGAAATTCCTGTGCAAGCCTTTAAGCTCTGTGCACATAAAATGAATAAACTCGAAAACCCTACACTGTGAATTAGCTGTCAGTGGGAGTTAACCTAGGAATGTCACTGCTGGAAGGTCAGACCTTTGCTTCTGGGCTTCAGCTTCTAGCAAGTAGTGTGACCTTTGTTGGCCAGGTAGCGAGGTAAGTCTTTCCCAAACATGCTGAGTGCGTTCAAGGGAAGTTGTCCGAATTGTCTGTGAATTTTCAAAGCATGCAGAAAAGTGTGTTGTAGGTAAGGAGGAGGAAAAAGACTGTAAATTAGAAGGAACATTTCAGACAGTTAGTAAATGATATAGTAGTTACCTTGGTGTTATTGTGTGAAACCTTTGAATTTTCCTCCTGATTTAGGTTTATGAACACCAAGATGGAAGCAAGTCCCTGAAGCTAGGAGACTTTGGCCTAGCAACAATTGTGGATGGACCTCTATATACTGTTTGTGGGACCCCAACATATGTAGCTCCAGAAATCATTGCTGAAACTGGGTAAATCACTTCTAGTGATGATTCATTGATGTGTACACAGTGGAGCATGTTCTCGCCAGTGTGCCAGACAAGAGTTCTTGCAATTAAGATTTTTATGCTGCCTTTGCTTGGGTGTGATGCAGAATCATGGCTCATAGAACAATTTAGTTGGAAGGGACCTCTGGAGACTATCTTGTCCAAACCAGCTCAGATCAGGGCCAGCTTTGGAGTTACATTGGGTTCCTCTGTCAGTTGTTGGCCTCAAACTTCTCAGCTTAACACTGAGTTACTAACTAGCCATTGGCAGATACAATAAAAGTAATTCTTGAGCGGCCCCCAGGGACTGCTAACTACCATTCACTTAATTTTATTTCATTATCACATACTGTCCTCTTCTTCTGATTTGTTCCACAGAGTGAATGCCTACTGGCTTGAGCAGCCTGTGTCACCTTTGCAGGCCTCATGTTGGTAGGCATCACTGTTTAACTCAAGAATACAGTACAACATCTTCTGTGCGCTCCTACATTCTGATCTAATGTAGTTTTAAGATGTAAATGTAAAAAAGATTTGAAAGCAGAATTAGGATAGGCAGGTAAAACATAGAGAAAGTTCAGATAAGAATATATAAGAAATTATTAATAATTCTGAAAATGTTTCCTCTATTCTTGTACTGTAGTTTGTAGGAGTCGGATGTCTCTAACCATGTCTCTCACACTTCTAGATATGGCTTGAAGGTGGACATCTGGGCAGCAGGTGTGATTACTTACATCCTGCTCTGTGGTTTCCCTCCGTTCCGTGGGTATGGACTGATCTATTCAACCATCCTTGTTCTGTGAATTGGTCCCTGTGCTGCTTTTGCATTAAGCACAGAGATTCCCACTGGAAAAAGTTCTTTGCTCGTAGGGTTTGGTTTTTTCCCATGCTCTGCATAGTAATTTACACAAACCCCATAAATGTCTGTGATTTTACTGTAAAATCTCTGTCTCATGTTTGTTTATTTTAGTTTAAACTTCATTGCATTACAAAACAAGAGCCTCCATTACGGGTTCTGGGTGCCTTTGCCTGATGTTTAAAATACACAGTGAAATAAGCATCTTCTTTCATGGACCAAATACAACATATTTTGTGGTCAGTAAAAGGTAATTAAAATGTAAGCCACTTAATAAGGACATGCCAGATCTTTTCTCCCCCTCAAAGCGATTGAAAAGTTGTTGACAATCCTAAAGACAAGGAGGTTACCTCAGAAAGAATGTACCAAATGCACTTTGTTTTATGAATTCACCATTCACACCCATGGTTGCATGCTTGGGGGGAATCAACAGCTTCCCAAAGCGTACTAAGGGATCACCAATTAAAAGCAATTTCAAGAAGCCTATTGAAAGCAGCTCTGGAAGTAATTTCTTTGTGGGTTTTGTTGTTGTTTTTGTTTGGTTTTTACTTTACAGAAGTGGAGATGACCAAGAAGTGCTTTTTGATCAGATTTTGATGGGACAGGTGGATTTTCCATCTCCATATTGGGACAACGTTTCTGACTCCGCAAAGGTGGGTTTTATAGTTGATGATACTTTCTTCCCCAATATTATTCCTAGTGCCAGTATCTAATGCATGCTGTTCTTTCACAGTGCTGTATTTGACATGTCTCATACATCTCCTGCTACACCTATAAATTCCTCTGGGTCACCAATTATGTTGTCATGTGATCACTGTCTGTCTGTTAGACTCCAGGTGGTTCTGACATGGACCCTGTCTCTGTATGATGTCTCACACAATGGAGACACCAGCAGCCCTTACCGATCAAGAAAACTTTTAAGTAACTTTGCTTGTCCTACACTACTTAGCTTGAAAGCTCCCTGGGACTGTGCTTTATATGTACTTGTGATGGGGACCAGGTACCAACCTGGAGCCTTTGAACGTTATATAATAATATTATAGGGAGGCTGTTTTCCCCTTATTAATCCCATTAGATGATATGTCTTGTTTCTTTCCGTCAAAGAACCGGGCCTCGCATTGCCTGTAACTCCTTATTGTCAGCGTGGTATGAAATACAGACTTGTTCTAGCCACCAGTTCAGGGGCCGTAGCCTCTTGACAAATGACACAAAGGAGGTAGAGCTTGAGGTATACTAAGGCAGATACAATCCTTTTCAGATACAGATCCTGACAGGGTTCATTATACTTGCAAAGCAGATCAAGTTTTTTAACTCTCATTAGCGCACTGGAGCAACAGTTTAACTCACAGATTTTCTAGGTATCTGGCATTTACTATAGTCATGTGTATAAATATATATACAGAGAGAGATAATACACCTGTGTATGTAAAAAAAAAAAAAAGCCAAAAGCATAAAACTATTCATATGGTCATCCTGTAGATAAGTGCTTAATTTCTGCCAGTTTACTTCTGTAGCCTGTAAGGCAAATCCAGGCAAAACTGTCTTCCTATTTCTTTCAGTGACAGTGTTCAATTAATCACAAAAAAATATGAAATTTGGAGGTGAATGCATGTAATGAAAGTAGCGTTCTGCGTTCTGAATCTCCGTTCTTCATTCTGCTTTTACAGATATGTAGAGGGTGATCAGGACTAGCGTTTCAGTCTGTTAACTAATGAGGTTAACAAATGAGATGCATTCATAGAGTTGGAAGAAGTCCTCTAAACCACATCATTGTGTTGTAGCAGGCTTTATTTTGTAGCATCATTAATGAGGACTCTGCAAGCCAATGGTGTTCTCCTGTGGAACTCCTTCTTCCACATAGTTCAGTCTAAAAGTCCTCTTTTGAAGTATTAGCCTATTCATTTAACTTCTCCATGTCACTAATAATTATTAAGTTTGGTCTTTGGTGGTACCTCTTTATTTGCTGTCATACTGCCATCCTGTTTTCTGTGCGCTCCACTCACTGATGGAGTTAGATATATGTTTATTTCCATGCTAATTGAAAACTAGGTAATTGCAGAGGAAATCAGAGGATGAAAAATAATGTTTTTAAGTGGTTTTTTTACTATCTTCTATGTCATTTATACAGGAGCTTAAAGTAAAATTCTAGATTTGCTGGCTTTTTTCCTACAGAGGAATTGGCTTTTTTTTAATGGGAAGCTAACCTAATTTCATGCGACCATCTGTTTTGTACATTATGCATTAAGTGCTTTTCTCTTAAACAGTGGCTACAGAAATGTAACTCAGAACTGTCTTCTAGCTTTTCAAGGTACTGTTAGATATTGATTTAAAAGTTCAGCTTGAAGTTCAGCAGTTCGTAGTCGTTCTTTTTTTTTAATAATCTTAATATATTTCTGCAGTTGGTAGTTCATTCTCTCTTTGAGCACTCTTACGTGATCAGTTGAAGAGCACTTAAGTGAATTAAATGTTGATTTGTTCTTTAAAAATGTTCTTTAAATTTGACCCAGTATTCCATTTCTCAGGAACTTATCACAATGATGCTTCAAGTAGATGTAGATCTGCGATTCTCAGCCTTGCAAGTTCTCGAACATCCATGGGTTAATGTAAGTATTTTCAGGCCTGTAGATGCTGCTTATAATTTGGCACCTTTGAGCTCTTTTCTGTCAAGTCTTTTCTATGCCCTTTAGGAGCCAGCACATTCTAAAAATGCCACAGATTTAACTGGAAATAAGCTGGGTTACAGCCTGGTTTAGTATTTCACACGTACCTTGGAGTATTCACAATTTTATGCATGCTCGGCTACATTTTCTCTGAAATATTTTGGGCCAGGTTTTCAACATATCTCAACCACACTTGACAAATTTATACCTCTAACAATCAGCTTGTGGGTTCAGTGACACATTTTTGCTCTCCTAAAATCAGATGGACTCAAAAATCTGACAGTCATGATTAAGAGCTACTGAAATATAATCCGTAGTGTTAAGCCTACTTGATCCAGCATGAAACAGGGAAACCTTTAGAATCGTATTTAGCTTCTGACATTGAAATATACATATATTTATGTGCATCCATATCCATTTAATCTGAGTTACCATGAAATAGCTATTCTCTAAGCGACCGGACATTTGCCATGAAAGTGGTGATCAGTGAGGTGGCATATGGATAAACCTGGCAGAGAATAAAGAGATTTCTCATTAATTAATGTTGAGACAAGGACACTACTTAATATTTGTTAATTATTTCAGACTATTTAATATGTCTTAAAATATTTGGATGACAAGAAAGAAAAATTGGAGAAAATCTAGATTCAAATTCAGAAGAGAAGATTGAGAAAAGAAATACAATTGGGACAAGCAGAGAAAAAAATTAAAGGAGGAAGAAATAATGTTTCATTTTATTTGTTGTAAGTAAGTTTGAGTGTGCAGTTGTCCCCGGGATACTATTTGGTCCCTCAGCTGCTGTATCCAAAATCTTTTTCTCACTAAAACACTATTCTAAAAATTCAAATATACGGTAACCTCAAATGTTAATCTTTTTTTATGAAAGTGTCCTCCATATAGCTTGGAATAGCGGTGATCAGTTAAGTGTTTACCAAGTACATGTTTTAGCCTTGGAGGCTCCATTATTGGCCAAACCTTTTTTTTTTTTTTTATTGTTAATGCTGTTATCATACAGAGCACTTCTGCAGTGTATGAAGAGTGCAAGGATCCAGGACAATGTTTGATGAAAATCTTTTCATTTTTAAGATGACATTCAAGCAGCTGAAATATTAATTTTCCTTGGTGCCAGGTGCTGTCCTTGGATATAGTGTTCTGTCACAGTTTATAATGACTTTTGGTGACTGAGGTGCCTCTCTGTCTCCATGGGAGGAGGATGGGTGGGGATTTCTGGAATGCTGCTGAGGAAGAGATGGAAGTGACTGATCAGAAGCTGCACAGAGGCCAGGTCACCTGCCGTGTCAGTCTGCACACTGCTGCTGAGGTTGCTGAAACATCACTTGTTTACACCACATAAGGATGTGGTCACTAATCTTCCTCTTTTTCTGAAAAATACATTGGAACTGTTAATGCTCCCACCAGACACCTTTTTTTCGTTTTTTTTTTTTGGCATCAGTTACACCACAATGTATTTTAGGAAGCCGTTTTAGTGAGCTGTATGAAGAAAAAGAGGTGCAGCTCTTTGTCAGTAACGTGACGGTGATGGTGTGCAGGTGACATGAGGGTCTGCTCCCTGCCTAGTGCCTAGTGCCTGCTGATGGGGAGGAACGGGGAAAGGGGCCACAGGCTAAAGTCTTTTAGCACTCCAGTAACCAAAACCTGAGCTCTTGTTACTGAAGCACCCTGGCAAATTCCTGTGTTTCTGTGAAATAAGTAAAAATGCGGAGCCCTTTGCCAGAGGATGCTGTAGAGGCCAAGTATAAATGGATTCAAAAGGGAGTTTGATACATTTTTGGAGGATGAGCCCCATGGTGCCTATTAAATATGGTGGTCTTGATACAACTCTTGGCTCACAAACTTCTTAAGTAGTTGGTTGGCAGAAACTGGAGGATATACCAGGGAAAGTTCAAGATCTACTTGTCTTCCTTAAATGTGCTATTTCATAAACTGTGACTACAACGCATTGTTGGAAACAGGATACTGTGTTCAAGTCACCTTTGGTCTAGCTCTGCTGCACTTCTCATAGTTTTATGCTGATTATAATTCTTTGCAATCAAAACCTGTAGCAGTTCTGTCCATAAATAAGTGAAACAAATATTCCATGACAGTTCTGTAATTTCTTCTTTTCTGTCCAACTGCTGCTTTTAGCAACTGAGACGAATCAGTATTTTGTCTTCAGCGATACGCTAATGGTAGTTCATAACGCAGCTCAAAACCTCTTTTGAATTATCTTATGTATCCTCCAGATATTTTTTCTGGAAGGAGAAAGGCCAGCACTGGGACCAGTTTAGGAAAGTCCTTGATTGAGCACATTCCAAACGTTGCTCCTATTTCAAGGCATCACACATGGAAATGCTTAATACTAGGCATAAAATTAACTAGATGGCACTAAAATCCTAGTTCACTTCAGGAGAAATAAGAAGATGGCTGAGTTGAAACAGGTG